>NC_064921.1:197710723-198960723 GCF_023897955.1 Schistocerca gregaria
CTCCTCCCAAAAAGTCATTGAAATGGTACTCATTCGTACCACCAGAAAACTGAAATAAAATAATTTCATTGCATCCTTATTGTTTGTGTTAATATTTCTTTTCTCTTGAAAAGAAAGTAGTCCAAATATTGTACCTGTGTACGGTAATGAGGAAGTGTTTAATATCTGCATGTGTAAAATTTAAAAGCACAGGTTAAAATATCTATATGAAGCACTTGTAGAGTTTAACATGCTTACTGTCACAAGGCTGGTGATGGTGCAGCAGAGGCACCTGTTGTGTACACAGATTCCAGGTAGCAGTTAATGTGTTATACTCGTACAAAATAATTTAAAAATGGTTAAGTGTTTGCTTTGGTTGGAATCGTTAAGGTACAGACTATGAAATTGTTATATTATTCCAGAATAAATCGTCAGATAATGAACTACACACATTTCAATGTACTACTCATTTATTTCCAAAGTAGGGCCATTTTTGACACTGATGATGCAGAACAAGGATCTGTACTTCCATAGCAGCAGATGTAAGACCCAATAGCCTGAAAAGATGATACATGGTTTCAGATTTCTGCAGATACAATGAACATTTACTCAAGTCACAAATATAAACATTGGTTTATGTCCAGAATTGAAATTGTCAAAATTTATAGTATTTTTTAATATACAGTAATTAGGTAATTTTTATGCTTTTTGCTTTATTTTTCCTTTAAAGTGAATTTGGCTGTGTTACACAATTAAGAAGCCTTTTGCAAAATTAGCTAATGTTCTTTTAAGTTTTAATGGTGCTATTGATGCATAATATAAAAAAATTGTGTGACTCTCAAAGACCATCTCCACCTCCTCGTGGTGAGAGTTGGGGGAGAGCAGGTGGCCAGAGTATCATTTTTGGTTGAATTCTGATCACCTGATCTCTGCTAACGGAGCTCTGGCATTTCCAGTGATAACTGAGTAGTCTCTCTCTCTCTCTCTCTCTCTCTCTCTCTCTCTCTCTCTCTCTCTCTCTCTCTCTCACACACACACACACACACACACACACACACACTCACACTCACACAGAGCAAATGTTATTCACAAAAGTGTGCAAGATAATCACTTCATGTATCTTTATGATAATTTCATAGCCATAACCTAACGAAGAAAATTTCTTTCGTTTCCGGAGTTCCGTGCATTTGAACGAAAGTAAAGATGTATTTCAAAACTCGGGCAATTTCTAGTATACTTTGTCACCTCTAGTTGGATATGGGTTGGGTGAACAAGAACGTTCGCCAAAGTTTCTCCTTCAATTTTAAAAATTCTAGATTTAATGTAACTGATTCTGTCTGGAAGTTCTGCTATTTTGAGAGCAAGGCGGAAATGATGAACAGAGAAATGACCGGACGGTGAGGAGTGATACCCTTAGCATGGATGAAAAATTTAAGATGTTTTGGTAGATCTTCGAAGTTTATGGCAAAACCAGAAGTTATACTAGGTTTACTGACATACTGAAAGATTGTGCTTCTCTGATTACTGTATGGCAGAAATGTTAAAAAATGTTAAACAACAATCTTTGAGAACAAAGACAGTCTTGCTCGAATTTGTTGATAGTATGTTTCTCCAGGTCAAACAGTGAACCAAACTCTTTACATCGGAGTCTTGAAATGTTTGCAGAAAGCAATTCGACATCACCGCCCTGATTTGTGACATTCTCAGGACTGGTTGTTACTGCATGACACTGCAAGATCCCATACTGCTTTATCTGTTATCGAGTATTTGGCCAGACATTCTATTATTGTCATCCCACATGTCACATATTTGCCCGACCTCCCGCTGTGGGATTTTTTCTTGTTTCTGCAAGTAAAAAGGTGACTGAAAGAAAAGATTCATCAAGGTACCACAGACATCCAACAGGCTGTGACTAACAATTCCTGCTTGTTTCCAAGACCTCCAGAAACGTTGGGAACTGTGTATAGGTAGCCAACATGCTGCTTCAATAGGAGCTAGGATAATTACTTGATAAGAGCAATTTTTTATGTTTTTTTAATTGTTTTGGAACTTTTCTGACAAAGGGAGTATGTTCTGAACTCGGTATACAGCAAACTTGTGCCTCGTGATATATCATTGAAGACCCTGTTCGGGTAAGGGCATTTCAGGATTTTACCATCTGTAATGTTCATCTCCCTCCCAATGGCAGAATGTCTCAGAATGCATTGTCTACATTGGTTTCTTGGCTACCTCCAACTTTTCTAATCTTGGGCATTTCAATGCCAATAACCCTCTGTGTGACAGAACCATGACCACTGGCCACTGTAAAGATGTTGAAAACTACTGGCACATCTTGACCTCTGTCTCTTGAATATTGGTGCCTCGACACACTTCATTGTGGCACACAGAACTTACTCCACCATTGATCTTTCTATTTGCATCACTGGTCTTCTCTCATGCACCCACTGGAGGGCCCACAATGACCTGTGTGGTAGCAACCGGTTCCCAGTCTTCCTATCCCTCCCTCAGTGTAACTCCCCTGGGCACCTTCCTAGATGGGCTCTCCGTAGTCCCAACTGGGATGCTTTTATCTCCACTGTCATTCTGAGTTCCCCGCTACATGGAGGCACTGATGAAGCTGTCCAGAATGCAACGGCAGCCGACTTTGCGATCTATTCTTCGGGATCCCCCTGTCGGAAGCTTCCAGGACCTCACTACCATCAAACGGCTCCAAGCCCCGATCCGCCACTTAATGGAACTGTGGAAGTAAGAATTCTGGGAATGGTATGTTTCAACCATTGGCCCATGTATGCCTCCTTCACAGGTTTGGGTAAAACTCGGACACCTCTATGGATACCAGTCCTCTGCAGGTGTACTTGGTGTTTCATTGAACTGACCGAGACACTATAGCCGAATATTTTGCTATGCATTATGCTTCAGCCTCTGTGCCTGACAACTGTCAGCCTGCCTTTCTTGTCCTTAGACAGTGGCTTGATTAATTGTACTAACCTCCCATTAAATGCCACCTTGAAACCTACAATGCTCCATTCATTGAGTGGGAATTCTTCATTGCCCTAGCCCTTTGCCCTGATACAGTCCAGGACCAAATATTGAAACACCTATCAGTGGATTGTCAGAGTCATCTTCTTACCATCTTTAAGCATATCTGGAGCAAGGGTGAGCTCACATCTCAATGACAGAGAGCATTGTACCAGTACTGAAACCAGGTGAGCATCCCTTAGAAGTGGACAGCTACCACCCAATTAGTCTCACAACTGTTCTCTGTGAGTTGCTGGAAAACATGGTGAGCTGGCAGCCGTGTTGGTTCCTTGAGACTTGGAGCCTTCTAGCTGTGCCCCAGGGCAGTTTTCGCCAAAGTCTTTCCACTGCTGACAATTTGGTTTGCCTGGAGTCTGCCATCTGGACAGCTTTTGATTGACGTCAACACCTTATTGCTGTCTTCTTTAATCTACAAAAGGCTCATGATAGCATATAGTGACACCACATCCTAGCTACCTTACATGGGGGGGGGGGGGGGGGGTCCTCTGGGGTCCACTTCCAAGTTTTATTCTGAACTTCTCATCACAACATACTTTCCGCATTTGAATTGGTGCTTCCCCATTACACCCAGTATCCAAGAGAATGGGGTACCTTGGAGCTCTATAGGAAGTGTTCCTCTCTTTTTGGTGGTCATCAACAGTCTAGCAGACGCCGTGCGATCTTCAGCATGACCATATGCTGATGATTTTTGCTTACATTATTGCTCCTCTAGTGTTGGTGTTGCAGAACACCAGCTGCAGGTTGCCATTCAAAAGGTGTGGTCACGGGTCCTCACCCACAGCTTTCAGTTTTCCGCCGCCAAGACTCACATCATACTCTGCTGCCACCATCATACAGTTCATCTACAACAATAACTTTATCTTGACCAGTTACTCAATGTGGTGGAGACATCACTTTTTGGAAGTGGTCTTAGATACCTAGTGAAATGGCTCTCCCATGTTCGCCAACTTAACCAAAGATGCTGCCTAAATAGCACCAGCTAGAGTGCAGACTGCACTACTACCCTTCTGCAGCTTTACAAAGCCCTGATCTTGTGCCATCTTGATTATGGAAGTTTTTCATATGGTTCAGGATTGCCCTCAGCATTGCAGGAACTGGACTGATATATCACTATGGGGTCCGACATGCGACAGGTGCCTTTCGAACTAGCCCTGTGTACAGCTTACTCGCAGTGGCTGGACTCTTCCACTGTGGATCAAAAAACAGCTACTCATTTATGCTATACATGTTTACAGCTTCCCTAAACATCCAAATCCTCGTGTCCTTTTTCCTAGTAGGGAGGTCCACCTCCCAAAGCAGAGATCCAGAACAGGGATCACAAGTGCAATTCGACTACAGTGTCTCTGTTGTGAACTCCAACTTGTCTCACTGTTGTCTCTTGTCAGGGAGCTATTGTGTATGCTCCTGTGGCACGTACCCTGACCTCTGTTCTGTCTTGATTTATCCTTCAGACCAAAAGATTCAGTTCACCCCATAACTGTTTTGGCCCCTATTACTGGCTGTCTGTGTTGCATTTCCATGTTCAAAAGTGGTACACACTGATGGCTCAGTGGTTGATGGATGAACCAATTTTGCTTAGACATGTGCTAGATGAAGTGAACTATGTTCCTTGCCTGATGGATGCAGTGTCTTCACTGCTGAATTGGTGGCTATCAAATAAGCCCTTAGCCTTGCTCTTTCTTGCATCGGCAATTTGCTTCTAATCTGCTATGACTACCTGAGCAGCCTTCGGGCTGTAGACCAGTACTACTCTCATAAGCCATTAGCCACAACTATCCAGGATCTTCTGTCTGACATCCATCGAGCTGGACGGCCAGTTGTCTTTGTTTGGCCCACTGGACATGTTGGGATCTCAGAGAATGTACCTGCTGACCACTTGGCAAAATTGGCTACCAAAATGCCGATTTTGGAAATGGGTGTCCCAATGCTGGACCTTCGGTCAATTCTACTACATCAGTTGTTGGATCTCTGGAACTCGGAATGGTTTTCCCTGTGCTCCCAAACAAACTGAGTGCAATAAAAGAGACAACAACCACGTGCCAGTCTTTCCTTTATGCTTATTGCAAGGAGCCCACTGTCTTGTGTCGGCTGCACATTGGCCATACTTTGCTGACCCACTGCCACATTCTCTGATGTGAAGGCCCACCTTACTGCCAATGTGGTGCCTGTCTGATGGTAGCTCACGTCCTACTAGACTGCCCGGATTTGGTTGTTTAGCAGTGATGTCTTAAACTTTTTGACACACCACCTCAGTTGCTAGTGGACAATGCCAAAGTGGCTGATCTGGTTTTACGTTTCACCTGCGAAGATGGGTTCTACTCGTCTCTGTAAGGTGGGGCACTTTGGCCCCAATGACCGCCTAAGAGGCTGGATGGGCACTTCTCACCTACTCTGGCCCAGGGGTCTTTACTCGGCAGCCTTTTTATTCTCCTTGGTCTTTTATATTGGACATTTTTAATGTTTTATCTTTCCTAATCTTTTATTATCTTGTCTGAGTTGCTCATATCCTTGGGGTAATGGACAATGAGATGTTGCTGGTGGGATGCAGAGGGTGCATCTCCTCCCTCTGGGGACCTCCAACTGTATTTGGGCAGAGCAGCTCACCTACCTTACCCCTTTCACTTGCCTCCTACTTCTCTTTGATTTTATCTCTGTCGTATTGTGTCCTGATTATAATTGAGCTTCCCAGGATTTGCTTTCTGTATCCTCCTCCTGAGTGTTATTCCTGATTTGATACATGCAGGATGACAGGACTGATGCTCTCTGAGTTTGGTCACTTTAACTCCAACAATCAGCCAACCAACTAGTTGTGCTTCAGTTTGAGTTCATACAAAAGTGTTGTCTCCGTAGGATACAATTACCACTACTACAACCTACTGTAGAACTAACGTCAAGACCACCATCTCCAATAAAAATACTACCAGTCATTCAAGTGAGCTTTCGGGTAGTACCTGCACATAGCCTGCAAAGAGAACTGAGCAGGTTAATTTTAAATGTCATTCATACTGGACCTCTTTTTTTGTCTCTGAAAATCTATCTTTTCAGGTCAGTCTAGAACTGAGAGTAGCAAGTACACCTTAGAGAAAGAGGAAGATGAAGGAAACCATGATTAAGAGGTAGAAATATCACACAGCAACTGTGACTGACAGTGTATTTTGGTACAATCCTACAAGGAAGGTTAATACCATGATTTTACATATTATGGTAAGAGCCACAAGCTGCTAAATGATACTAAAAGAAACAAGCGTTGTGTAACCAACATCTTGGCAAACTCGCAATAAATGTGAATCTTACGTCTGCCTTCTTCACAACTAGATTTTTGTAGTTTTTAATCAAAAATTATGCTGGGTGCATACTATACACTTGGTGTGATACACGTACTGCATTACATTCCTTTATGTTGAAGATCTGCTGCCGATCTTTGCATGTGTGTCGCTGATTGTCTCCATATATTTAATAACAATCCCCTAAAAGTTTCAGTTCCCTGTACATAAACTGCAACATCTGAGAAAAGTTTCATAAAGCTACAGCAAGGCTGTTTGTAAATATGTTTTGAACAGTAACAATCCTATTCTATACCTTAAGGTATTTCAGTTGCTTCTTTTGCATCTGGTGATTACTTCAGTAGGCTGGAGTGATAGGATGGCTGAGTTCAGGCAGGGTACCCAATCCTGTGGGGTATAACATGGAACCCATGCCCAGCATTACGGTTGAAGACCTTAATGGCAGTGACGGCAGAGAAGAAAAACTTTGGAATGGCGAACCTGGCAGATGAGGCAACCCTGCTTTCTGGGAATTAAATGAGAAGTGAACCACTGCCTTGTGGAAGGAGAAACTCCAAAGGCTAAGGGAGACAACCTCAACAGAAAATCCTTTCTTGGGTTAGGCGTAGCAAGCCAGTAGGAAAGCCTCTATGTATTGCTTTCAAAACACAGGTGAGCCTTGTAACGAATCACTGAGGATTTGACCCTAAGAACACGGTGGAAAACGGGAGTGAGAATATCTGGAAAGGAGAGGTGTGACCTGGCAGCAAGTGGAGGAAGAAAAGAGGTGGGAGGACTGAGTCAAATGCAAAGGACTTGTCAGCATCCAGACCCGGCAGTAGCTGGAGCAGGATCCAGATATAGATAGATACAAGGTATTATAAGAACCTGTTTCGTTTATAGCGCATCACCGCAGAACTGTATCAAATTATATATGAAAGTCAAGCCACACATCATCAATCAGAGCTCTGTTGTTACTACCTTCTTTACCTCATGACAAAAAGAGCATGCTAGGTTTATACAAGCAGTGACTGTGGAGACAGAGTTAACTGTAACGGAGTTGTTGCGCTATCTCCAGAAAAGCCATCAAACATGAGCACAAAATGTAATCCATAAATCTACACTAGACTGTTAATACATTTATAGTTCTTTGTGTGTATTGTGTGATTCCTATAAAATGGGAAGACCTACATCTGCTTAGTCGTGTGAGATGCTTCATGCTTCATTGTTCCAGCTTTTGTTTTGTCATCATTCTGATTTGTCTTCCTTTAAAACTGCCATGCTGGTGCCACTACTTTGTGGTGTCCCATTCCCCCTGATCGTGGTTTAATGCTATATATGTTTTTATACATTATGAAAGAGCTAAATTTTTGTTGTTTTCCAACTTATCAGTTAAAGTATCTTGCATGATTTTTATCTGTACTGCCATTTTACTTCAGGAACAATAAATTTGGACAATACTAATACATTGATACAAACAACTTAATCTGTTTTGACTGCAAATGAAAGTGAACTTATTTTGTCAAAGCACTTCTTCCTCATGTATGAGTGTTATTTAGAGACCAAGGAATTATATCTTCAAAACATTGCATTAAACAGTGTTATTTCTGTTTGTTGGCTCTTTCTTTTAAAAGTTTTAAAGTAAATCCTCCATAAAGTTAAGTGTTCTAATGGGCTTAGCTGACTTACTACTCTGAAAATTTCTTTTTTTTCCATCATGAAAAGAAGAGTTTTGGTTTGCATAAATTGAGGCCAGAGGTGAAATCTGGTGACAGGCAGACATACTGATATCATTATCAAGTGATGTTTTCCCCCATTTCTCACTGTCTTATCTAGCACATGGTGTATAGTATGCCTCAATTTGTGCCAGAGACCTTACTCGGTCTCCTCCTTGAAATGTTGACTGTTCAGTCACACACCAATCATTTCCTTGTTGAACTTATTAATCAGAAATATTGTTCTTCCTTTTTCAATTTTTCATTCAACACTAATGACCAAAGCCTAATGGTTGCTGAGTTACATCTGGTGTTCACCAAATCAGAATGCCCAGGCCTGTTTGTTGACACCAGATTCAAAAAATTTTCCTTTGCAAATGGCTTGTCACATCAATTGCTCTAGACAGTTTTTGGCATTTAAGTTTAATATATTGTCACTACAGAATTTTTCCCTGCTTCAAATTCTTAACAAATATAGTTTGCAGTCTACAGACTGCAGATTTAAATCCCTCCTATTACTGTTGCATGGAAAAAGAATTTACAAACAATATTTTTGAAGCTTTTTCTGTAACTGGTATACCATAAATACACCACAACCAATCATGGCCTTTCTACCCTTCCATTACATATTTCATTCAGAAGTTAGGGGACAAGTGTAATGTAGGCTGTCTCTTTAGTGGGTTTGTCGCATCTTATGAGTGTTCTGTCAACAAAGCGCAGTCTTTGTTTCGCTTTCCCCACAATATTATCTATGTGGTCTTTCCAATTTAAGTTGCTCATAACTATAATTCCTCGGTATTTTGTCGAATTGACAGCCCTTAGATTTGTGTGATTTATTGTATACCGTACATTTATCAGATTTCTTTTTGTACCCATGTGGATGACTTCGCACTTTTCTTTGTTTATTGCCAATTGCCACTTTTCGCACTATACAGAAATTCTCTCTAGATCATTTTGTACTTGGAATTGATCATCTGATGATTTTACTAGATGGTAAATTATAGTGTCATCTGCAAACAATCTAAGGGAACTGCCCAGATTATCACCTAGATCATTTATGTAAATAAGGAACAGCAGACGGCCTATTACACTACCTTGTGGAACGCTGGACATTACTTCTGTTCTACTCGATGATTTATCATCTATCAATACGAACTGTGACTTCTCTGAGAGGAAATCACAAATCCAGCCACACAACTGAGACGATACTCCATCTGCATGCAATTTGATTAATAGTCGCTTGTGAGGAATGGTATCAAAAGAATTCTGGAAATCTAGGAATATGGAATCGATCTGAGATCCCTCATTAGTTCATGCTCCCTCATTAGTTCATGCTAATAAAGAGCTATCTGTGTTGCACAAGAATGATATTTTCTGAATCCATGTTGGTTACGTATCAATAAGTAATTTTCTTCAACGTGATTCATAATGTTCGAATACAGTATATGCTCCAAAATCCTACTGCAATTTGAAGTCAGTGATATGGGTCTGTAATTGATCACAGTGGGAGGTATCAGAACGGATGCTTTACATATGAAATGTATTAAGCTCCAAAAGACAGGCTGTTGTCCACAGCTGTCTCTTCAGTTGGTAATGGGTCATTTAATGCTGCTGCTTATGACCCTGTGGCCTTTCCTTCTCTGGCTACACCCTGGGAGGAGTGCCAGGCTTACCGGCTTGGGGCGAAACACTTTCCCCACTACTTGATGTGTAACACAACTGACGAGGACGCGCTTACTGCCACCAAGCCTTTATTTTTTGTGGAAAAAATTGAGGTCAAGTGTGGTGGAATAGTCTCTCTCAGTAAGATGCAGCCGGCTCTGCTGGTGATCAAAACTACTTCTGCTGCCTATTCTACAACCCTTTGTGTTTGTGAGCATCTTGGCAACATCAAGTGGTGTACATTACTCCTCACCAGTCATTAAATAGAGTTCATTGAGCCATTTTTCATAGGGACCTCATCTTTCAGACTGATGAGGAACTCTGGGATGATGGGTCATTAACTTTGTTAGGTGTGTTCAGAAAGATTATAAGGAAAATCACACTAACACCTTTATTCTGGCATTTGAGAGGGATACCCTTCTGGAGAAGGTCAAGGTTATGTGTAATTGGTGCAACATGAAGGCATACAACCCACCACCTGTACGGTGTTTTCAGTGCTTGCATTTTGGGCACATGTCTTCCTGCTGTATGGTAGACCCTCTATGTGGTGAATGGGGACATCAAACCCGTGAGGTAGCTCACTATGTTCCACTGCCCATGTGTGTTAATTTTGCCACATTGCCCGGTATATAAGAAGGGGAAAGAAGATAAATGAGGACGAGTCTCTTGACTGTATGTCTTACACTGAGGCTTATGAGAAATATGTCTGATTTCACCCCATGTCAATGATGTCTAATTTCATCTCTGTTGCATCCTTTCCCCCTTCTCCCTCCTCCTTACCACAGTCCTGTCCCCTCTTTCCTCTTCCCCTCCCACTGCGGTTCCCACATTGCACCCTATGGGTGCTGCTCCCCCTCCCCTATCTTTGATGCAGCCAGTGATGGTGCTCCCTCCCAGGACCCCTCCCCCAGCATCTCCCAGACTGGGGCCTGCTGCCACGAATCAGCCACAGGACCCATAGTCTGTGCGCCCACTCACTTTCAACTCTGGATCTTGCAGAAACCTGCTCTCCGTCTGTGCCCTGCCCTCCTCAACCTATGAAAGAGGAGAAGAAGAAGAAAAAGAATCTTATTTATGGATGTCACCCTGTCCTCATTGGTGACAGCTGGTCACCATGCAGTGTGATTGGCCCCAGCCCATTCACCTCCCATTTGGATCTCTGTTTTGTGTTTATGCAAAGGAACTGTAATTAATACTACTGTCTCCTCTGAGAGTTGCAATCCCTTATTTCCTTTGACTCAGCAGCTTGTGTCATTGTCCAGGAATTCAATTTCATTACTGCTCACTCACTGACCCATCTTGGGTTTAGAGATTTATGTTGTAACTGGGTCAGCCCTTTTAGGGCTTTCAGTGGTGTTTGCATGTTAGTCCATATGGATGTTGTTAGTACATGGATCCCCCTTCATACTACGTTGGAAGCAGTCGCCGTTAGGATCCCTCGAACTCTGCAGTCATAGTCTGCAATCTCTGTCTCCCTCCTGACAGGTCACCTATATCTGCTGCCCTAACAGCCATCCTTCAGCAACTGCCCCCCCCCTCCCTCCCTCCCTCTCTCTCTCTCTCTCTCTCTCTCTCTCTCTCTCTCTCTCTCTCTCTCTCTCTCTCTCTCTCTCTCTTCCTCCTCCTTGGAGATTTCGATGCCCATCACCCTGTTTTTTGGAGCAGTGCTTCTTCATCTAGTCAGGGACTCCTCATTGATCAGTTTCTTGTGGACCATAACCTGTGCCTTCTTAATGATGGTTCTCCTACTAATTTTAATGCTGCATATGGCACTTTCTCTGCCATTGGACTATTGCTCATTTTCCCTGCCCTTCTTTCATCCTTACACTGTTTGCCACATGGTGACCTCTGCAATAGTGACCACTTCACATTGATTCTCTTGTTCCCTTCCTGCCTCCATATGGCCAGGTTTCCCTACTGGTCTTTCCATCAGGCTGATTACTGCCATGTCATGTTTACACCTTCTTTGCCAGGTTGTATTGATGAAGTCTTTTATGATCTGTCCCACACAATAAGTTGCACCACCAGCATTGCCGGTCCCCACTTAACGGGCCCCATTCGCCACATGCCAGTTCCATGGTGGTGCACAACCATGACCACATCCATCTGTGATTGTTGTCATACCTTGCAACATCTTAAGTAACACCTGTCCCCCACTAGTTTTATTGCCTTTAAATGTCTTCATGCCAAAGCCCATCACTTAATGAAAATGAGCAAGAGTGTGTGTTAGGAACGCTTTGTCTCCTCACTAAGTTTTTCTGTTGCTTCATCACAGACTATGCTCTGCACCCTCCAGAGTTGTCAGCAGTAGTCTTCTATTCTGGGCCTTGCACTTTCAGGGGCCTTTGTACCGATCGATCAGATCTCGCAGAACACCTCACAACACGCACTAGAATGGCATCAGCCTCCTGTCCTGTGCCTTCCTCTTCCAGAAACAACAGGCTGAAACTTCCCATGTATGTTTTATCCCTTGTCATCCTACAATGAACCTGAGTGAGAAATACTTCTGGCCCTCTCTTCTTCCGAAGATTCAGCCTCTGGCCCTGATTCCATCCATAACCAATTGCTTCAACATTTCAATTCTCCATTATGACAGTATCTCCTGTGGGTGTTTAGCAGTATTTGGATCGTAGGCATTTTCTCCTCTCAGTGGAGAGAGAGTATCATGGTTACTATCCTTAAGCCTGCAAGGATACAGTATGTCATCCCTTGATAGTTCCCAGCCCATCAGTCTGATCAATGTCTCCTGAAAGTTACTTAACAGTTGGTGGCTCATCAGCTCATTTGGGACGTTGAATCTTGGGAGATTTTATCTTGTTACTAGTGCAGCTTTCAGGAGGGATGGTCACCAATCAATCATCTGCTTCAATTGGAAATGGAATTCGGCAGGTCTTTTCTGAGCACTATTGTCTTTTTGCAGGTTTCTTTAATCATCGTACAACACAGCTTGGTGCCATCACATCCTACTTGCCCTCCCCCTTTCAATTTTTGTTCGCCAGAGCTCGGGTTGGCACCATACTCAGCTCCCTGTAGACCCAGGATTAATGGCATTCCACAGGGATCCATATTAAGTGTCCTTTTCCCCCATTCCTGTTAATGGACTTGTGGCATCCGCTTAACCATTGATCACCCCTGTTCTGTATGTGGACAATTTCTCTAACTGAGCTAGCTCCCATTCAGTGGCCTCTGTGGAATGACAGCTGCAGGGTGCCATCCGGCACGTTTCTGCTTTGACGCTCTCACACAGTTTTCAATTCTATCCCATTAAGTTAAGGGTGGTGCATTTCTGATGCTGTACTATGATCCATCCTGAAACAGAGCTGTACCTTGACACACACAACCTGATTGTGGTCCCCCCACATCTGAAGGTTGGCAGTTTTTGTAAACTCCATGTCCTTGCCCACATCTCTTGTGGTATGGATTGTTCAAACCTTTCTCCTCCTTTATTAGGCATTATTTCTGTCTTGTGTGGACTATGGTTGTCAAGTTTATGGATTAGCTGCCTCTTCCACACTGCTCCTTCTGGACCCACTTCACCATTGTGGTGTCCATTCAGACACCGATGACTTCACACTATCCTTGTCGAAAGTCTTCTGGTTGATGCTGGGATCCCCTTTCGGTTTGGTACTCCCAGCTGCTTGCTTCCTTTGCTGTCACTGTGTGCTCTGTCCCTGCTCATCCCTTCCCCCCATTAACCAACCAACCAGGCTAAATGTGTAACAGACATTATGTTGTGCGTGTCTGCAACTCGGCATGTTGTCTTTACGGTGAATAGCAATCTGTCCTTTTCCTTATGTTGTTGGTATTCTAACCTAGAGTTTCCATTGTTTAATATTATATTTGGAAATTTTTGGCAGAAAGAAAATAATTTAGGAGTCAAGAGAATGATTCACCAAATAGTAGAGGCAATGAGTCAATGACAGGCACACAAATCAGATGGAAAACTTCACTAGCTTCGAGACAAACCCTTTTTCAAGCTACCCTCCAAATCTAAGAAATTACCCCTTTTTTAACTGGGAGCCCTTAGTGCCAATCCATGAGCTCCACAAAACATTAAGCATTTTAATACTTCATTTAATATGTGCCTAGGCTTGGTAATTAATTCATGCTGACTCAAGATGAGTAGCAAAACATTTTGTATTTACTAACATTTTGTAAATGTAGTCCGCTTTCCTTATGTTTCTTGTTTCAGTCACTTATACCTTTAGATCAGTGTGGTTCCCAACCTTTCTTAGCCCATGCACCCCCTCCCCTCCACCCCCACCCCCTTACTCACTTCTGTTCCCTCCACTGTCACTCACCATAGTGCAGTGCCTAACTAAATTTTAGGATAAAAATAATTATCTTCGAACAATTTTTGAATGCTTTTATTTTCATAATCATGAAAGATCTTTAGTTTTCGCTGGTGTTTGATGAAACCACAAACCAATGAGTCAATTTGTACAACTTATGTCTAGAACTTTATTTGTGTTGTTCCCAATCAGTTATATCATAAATTTTGGTTCTAATCCATTCAGTTTCTTGCTGTTGTAGTAAAAAATATACTTTCATGTCTCTAGATCTTGACTACTGTGTATCAACTAGTGAGGGTAGACACTTATTGCGTAACATGTTTCCCCTGCACTATTCCTCTCCCTAGTGGCACTTGCCTCAGCTGCTTCCTGCACCTCCTTTTAAAATTAACAAATTTAAAAAATAACAATATTATGAAAAGGAAAGTTGCTACTCAACATATAGCGGAGATGCTGAGTCACCAGTTTGGCATAACAAAAAGACTGTCACAAATAAAGCTTTTGGCCATATAGGTTTTCATCAACAATAGATGTAGACACACACACACACACACACACACACACACACACACACACACACACACACACACACACACACACACACACACGCGCGCGCGAACACAAAGTTAAAATGTGTGCACTGTACTTAGTGTTGGTAAATCACTTGACTGTCAATCTTTTCTTCTGAACTGGCAGGGACATTCATGAGATATTTAGAAGCTCGCTCCCAAAGTAGGTTACCCCCGGTTCCGTATACCACTCCCGTTTTGTCAAACTTCGTTCTAAGTTCATTAATATGACCTTCATTTATACAGATGGCTCTAAGACCAATGACAGGGTCGGGTGTTCTTTTATTGTTGGGGCACAAAGTTTCAAATACCGGCTACATGGCCATTGTTCGGCCTTCACAGCTGAGCTGTTTGCCCTCTACCAGGCTGTTCTTTAAGTCTGCCGCCACCGACATTCTGCTTATGTCATCTGCTCCGATTATCTGAGTGCCATCCAGAGCCTCAGTGATCCGTATCCGGTTCACCCTTTCGTGCACCGGATCCAACGCTCTCTTCAGCAGCTGGTGGACGACGGGTCTCCAGTTAGCTTTATGTGGGTTCCTGGCCATGTCGGTATCCGTGCGAACGAAGCTGCAGATGCTGCGGCCAAGGCTGCGGTCCTCCAGCCTCGGACGGCTTCCTGTTGTGTCCCACCATCAGCTTGTAGCAGGGTCATTTGTTGGCGCATTTTATCACTGTGGCATGCCGATTGGGCTGCTGCACTTACGGACAACAAGCTTCGGGCCTTGAAACCTCTTCCCGCGTCTTGGACGTCCTTCTCGGCTGGAGGAGGTCGTTGTGGCCCGACTACGAATTGGACACTGCCGGTTCAGCCATCGCCATCTGCTGAGGGCTGCGGTGGCGCCGTTCTGTCTGTGTGGGCAATTGCTGACGGTCCACCGCATTTTAACGTCCTGTCTGGATTTTACTACACTGCGTCTTGATCTTGGCCTGCCATGTACTCTGGATGCCATTTTAGCGGATGACCCAGGAGCTGCTGCTCGCGTTCTTCATTTTATGAACTTGACACGCCTGTCTAAGGACGTTTGATTATGCTGTTGCTTTTTAATCCTATGCCTGTTAATACATCTTTTATAGTGTTGTCCCTTTTAGTTGCTGTTTTAACCTTGTGCTTCGCGGTGTATTCCTAACTTAGTCCGGGCGCTAATGACCATTGTAGTTGTGCGCCCTAAAACCACAAAAAAAAAAAGATATATTTAGTGTTTGTGTCATATATGTTGCACTTTTACCATCAGCACAAAGTATACATGTGGTGGAGATGGACTGTGTGAGGAAGAGGACGTCCATACATTTGTTTCATAACCTGTCACCTCCACCCTATCGAGTAACCGAGAAGAAAGTAAATAGAGTTAACTTGTGTACAATCAGTATTAGAGTCTTAGAAAATTGTGAGAATTTTAAAAATAATTTAGTTTCGTGACTGAAACACAGTTAAAGCTTTTGGCTTTTACCCCTCCAGAGGTAATTAATCCCAGGTTGGGAACCACTGCTTTGGATTCTTACAGCCAACTGTTGTCTACAATTATTTACCTCCAAATAATTCACAATAGAAATACAATAACTTTTTTCATAACTCAGTATTAACTGCGACTTTCTGGAGAACCATGCTTGCAGAAAATTTTCGTCTTCTTTCCATCAAGTTGAGACATCAAAAAATCTTTGGGTTCATGTGTACCTAACCACTTAATTTCTAGCTTCTCTTTGAAGTTTGATAAATTAAATGGCATTTTTAGTAAGCAATGTAGGCCTACTTTATTAATTTTAAAAGAGTATTTGAGTTTCAACCACACATCTCCCTAATATAGAACATAATGAGTAATGTCTCTGTTTGCTGTTTGTGACTTTTCTCATTGACAAATGGCTATAAAGGGGAAATGAGTGCAGTAAGCCACATGACACCGACTACAGGTTAGTGTGTTAAATGATGCAGGTGAAAATTCGGGCTGAGGGCCCAAGCCAACTGGCACCAAATGCTGTGTGGACGTGAACAGGTGGGAGAGTGGTAACGTGACAGACAGTAGGGTACGCTGGGTTGCGGAGGGGGGGGGGGGGGGGGAAGAGGGCTATGCGTTAGCTGGTTTGCCCCCTGGGCCACAGGTGGCCCTAAATTATGCATCAGCAAGGGGCGAGGTGGAGAAAGGAAAACAGCTTGGTCATGTCACTAAGAGAGCAAGTTTGGAAGCCTGGAGCTCAAGTTTGGAAGCCTGGAGCTCAAGCTACCTAACAGTGACCCTTAGTATTAGCTGAATGGGGTGGGGAAGGAAAAAAGATTCATCACATTGGAGCTTATGCTCGGGAGGGGTGAGGGTAGAGTAGTGGCAAGACCTAGCCCAGCTACTGGCAGCTCAGAGTATGGTGGAGTCGGGTACCTCTGGCCCTAAAAATGAGGCACCCTGCTAGCAATTTTACTTACTATTTTCTGTTTGCCTGTCAGTGTCTCAATGTTTCAGTGAGTGGTCACCTTTCTCCTAACCTATACAGTCGAATTTTATATGTGTGTCTCTGCCGCTCAGTACCTACTCTATGTGGTGAGCAGTAGTCTACCCTACTTCATGTCATTACTTGCAGTAAATTATTTTTAGTGTGTATTGAGCAGCATTAACTTAAAGTCTGTCTCTCACTTGGGAGCTTTAGGATTCCTATTCTTTTCTAGCCATTCAGATTCAATTTTTCTGCTGCTTCTACAAACAAGTGAAGCCATACACTGGATCTTTTCATTTGAAAAGGAAACAGACAGTTTAATTCTCAATACAGATGCATTAGATTCAGTTGTGCAGACAACTGCATAAGCTGCCAACAGACATTAGTTTTAAAAGTACAGCTTACAAAATACATGTTATTAAATTGATTAGAGCATAAAAAGTAGTAGTACTGCTGATGGTATCTCTAGTAGAATATTGAAATATTGTGTTCCTGTGATGGGGTTAACTGTAAGTTGTCTTTGTGATCAGTCAAGGACTCGTGGCACATTTACTGACATTCTTGAATATGCTATAGAAACACCCATATAAAAAAACGGAGATTAGCAACCCACTTGTAATTACAGACCTGTTCAGTGCTTCCAGTCTTCAAAAATGTATGAGAAAGTTGCCTCATTCAACTAAGCCAAACTTTTTAACTACCAGTCAATTTTACTTTCATAAAGGATTCTCACAGCTGTGCAAAACATCATCAGTGAAGAGCATATTTCACCAATGCAGTTGCTTGTGACACCAAATACAACCCAACTTCGAACATGACCCCCCCTGAATAATGGTGGACACTTTCTCCATATCTGGGTCTCCTCCTTAATTTAGTGATGCATGCTGTACTCAGTAAAACAGGTATTTTCTCCAAATATGTCTGCACCTCAGAGATATAGTCTACAACATATTTCATTGGCAGAGGTGAGCTGTCTGTTCATAGAACTGCAACAGATAGATGTTGGAAGTTAGCCCTTAAAGATGATTGAGATGGAAGATTCTTGTTATTTTTAAGGGTCAGCTTGCCTTTTTCAATAAAAGCTGATTGACTATACTGAAATGTGTCAGCTACGTATTTGACTTTTTGCTAGTGTTCAGCATCATCCAGAGCCAAGAAACAGGTGCACCAAGGCTATTTCTTTAAAGGGCTGAATGCAGGTAGAAGCTTTCAGAAATACTTTCTTAACATAGGAAATGATACTGTTACCTCAGTAAAATTATTTCTGGTTTCCTCTATAGACGGTATAGGACATGGGGAAGGCAGCTGCTATGGATCACTCTGGACTAGAATTCTGTCTGTATTGATCGCACTTCAAACATAGAGGTAGCATAGTATGTCATGAACAGCAAAAAGTTCTCACCCCTATGTTCTCATGGCCATAGGATTGTAGAGCATCCCTGACAGTGTCGGGCACAATATTGTGACTTGTCTGCTCCAATTCTTTACAAAGGAGTATGTGAGATTTACCTGGTGCAACAGAATCTAAGTTCCCACGACGACATTAGTTATAAATCTGCCGCAGCTGTTACTGCTCTTGTCTACTGAAAATCAAATTTAATGGTTGCCAATGTCTGTTTTTGTATCAGCAATTTCGTTTTTATACAACTGTTTCAAATAATTTTTACACATTGTCGACTCATCTGGTATACTGCGGCCACTGAAGTTTAAAAGGAGGGTGCTTTAGCACATTCCATGGTACATTAACTGATACTAAAGACTCATATAAGTCTATATTAGGGCTATCCACATCACTACTTGTCATAGAGAAAACTGAAGGCTGAATCTGAATCTGTTGTTTGCTCTACTTTCTAGTGACGCTTGTAAAATGAGCTACAAATCTTTGTGATAAAGCAAATATGACTTTAGCCCACCTGGCTAACCGTGCAGTCTAACGCACTGCTTCCCCAGCACGAGTCCGCTCAGAGGATTAGTGTCGAGGTCCGGTGTGCCAGCCAGCAGGTGGATAGTTTGTAAGGCAGTTTTCCATCTGCTTCTGCGAAGGCTAGCTGGTTCCCCTTATTCTGCCTCATTTACACTATGTAGGCAATTGCTGCGCAAACACTGTCTCCACCTACATAATTACTCTACCACACAAACATTATGGGGTATAGGACTTTCCGGGGGAGGGGGTGGGGGGGATGACCACTGTTGGCCAAACTACTCAATAACCTTGGGTTCAGTGTAGGGTGGTGGTGGGATTGGTGGAGTGCTGTGACCTGTTGTGAACCACTGAGGTCTATAGCAGGATGAAGCCTCTCCATCATTTCTAGGTCCCTGATTTAATACATAATACACACAAATATCTTTCTATCATGGCTTACCTAAAATTAAAACATACAAACACCAAGAACATTTTTTTTTTTCAGGTAACTTCAACAACATCAATCTATTTGCAGAAATGCATGATACAGACTTTGCTGTCTTACAGTACATTCATTCACTACCATTTTTGACTACGGATCATCTTCACAGTGCTAGCACAAAACCGGAACAAAGTGAAAACTGTAAAACTCTAAACACATTACATTTTCATGAGAATTATCCGTCAGAAAAATTAAGTGTACTTACGAAAAATATTCATTGTAACAATTTCAAATGGCCTACATGCAATTTGACCAGAAAATTGTACACCATTGCTGACTTGAAGGCATATGAAAATTTATACTTAGTGCCATAATAAAGGGTTAACCAATCAGAAAAAGATGTTGAAAACATAAAAACCTATAAGATTAGTAACTGCACAGCAACAATGCTCAGGCAGAACAAGAACCAGTTGCCTAAAATGCAAGAGTTAAATGCTGTGATACAAAGTCAAACATCATAGGTCAAAGAACAAGTTACGAAGTATGTGTACACAATAGTATAGCCACAAGAGATATACACGCACTCACATTACAGTAAAAGAAATACAGTAACATAAGATACATTTGTACATGACTTTTTAATGTTCTATACAATATTATGTAATTTAATAGTCACATATTATTATTATAATTGTCTCATGATAAAAAGAAACCAATCATTTGGTGAAAACTACCACATATGAAAATATGCATCTATATGTACAATATTATGTAACATCACATTCACATGATGCTATTGTAATGTCACATCACATTATAATGTCACATGAGAGAAACAAACTGGCCATTTGGTAAGAACTACAACATATGAAAATATATGTAGACATAAGAGACAATCCAATTGCCAGCAGCAGCAAAACAATTTGAATGTCATACCCATATCAGAGGTTCGAGAATACAAATAGTGTAACCAAATGAGGAACTGCATACAACAACAATTTGGTGAGAACTACAACATGAGAAAAATATACGTAGACATGTAATGTTGAAACATTATGCGAGACAATACCACTAAAAACAAAGAGCATAAAAGCAAAACAGCCGGAACAATTCCAACACTGAGTTCATATCAGTTTCGCGTTTGGGTCAGTAGATAACATGCCATTTATGTTAATGTCAGGGACACCTGTTGGGGTCTGGTGCCCAAAAAGACGTCAGATCTTCGTCCAGACTTGGGAGGGTGAAGTATTGCACCCAATGGTCTACATGTACCTCTCCCGTACCTCTCCCAACACTCCTGTTTGCATTGTTTTATAAGCTGGTGAACATAAGCACAGAACCTAGAGGCTGTTAGGTGCTCTAGAGAAGGGTGCTGCTTATGTCGCTGTAGAGCTTGCCAATGCTCCTTAATTGCCTTCGCGGCTTCTGGCGACCACCAAAGGACTGTCTTTCACTGCAGACACCCTAAAGAACGAGGGATGGCGTTTTGCGCTGCAGAAATGATTGTTGTAGTAACCTGTTCAACGACAATGTCGATGATGCCATGTGAGGGAGATTCAGCAGCAACAGCAGAGGTGAAAGTTTCCCAGTCCGCCTTGTTTAAAGCCCATCTGGGCAGGCGTCCATGGGCCTGATGCTGGGGAAGTGACAGGAAGATGGAGAAGTGGTCCCTACCACACAGGTCGTCATGTGCTCTCCAGTGTATAGATGGGAGAAGGCCAGGACTGCAAACCAAGAAATCAATGGCCAAATATGTGCCATGTGCCTCACTGAAATGTAGGGGGTACCTATATTTAAGAGGCAGAGGTCGAGTTGTGACGGTAAATTTTCCACCTCTCTACCTCGGCCAGTAAGCATGGCGCCACCCCACCACACAAGGAGTTATGGGCGTTAGAATGTCCCAAAAGCAGGAAAGGTTTAGGGAGTTGATCAATCAGTGCAGCTAATATGTTCAGGTGTACTGCACCATCTAGAGGAAGATATACATTGCAGACAGTTATTTGCTCTCCTGACAACCACAGCGTCAAGAGGGGTTTGAAGGGGCACAGGTTCACTACATACTCAGTTCAGGACATAGACGCAAACTCCACCCAAAACTCTGTTATAATCGCTACAGTTCCTGTAATATCCCTCATAGCCACAGAGGGCAGGGGCCCGCATTGCCGGGGACCAGGTTTCTTGGAGGGCAATGCAGAAAGCAGGTGTAAAGCTTAACAGTTGCTGTAGCTCAGCCAGGTGGTGGAAAAAACTGCTGCAATTCCACTGTAGGATTACATGATTGTGAGACTGGGAAGGCATGAAACACTCAAAGAGGTACTCTACACCTCAGGGTCACCTGCTGCCACCGGTACCTGTGCGATCAACATCTGTTGTGTCCGAGGGCCTAGCAAAATATAAGTCCTCAGCGGGTGCCAGAATCTCCACCACATCCTCAGACACAGAGCTTGTAGGTAGTGGTGGTGTGGGTGCCACCGCAGTGTCTTGGTCCTTGGGGTTTTTTTTTCTCTTTAGGTTTCTGTCATTGCTCCTTAGGTTTGTCAAGCTGGAAGGGCTTCACTGATTCAGTCTCAGGGACTGAGAGGGACCATGAAGCCCTACAACCAGCTACCTGTGGTTGCTTCAGCCACTGGAGGGTGTCAGCTTTGCCATTGGTAGGAACCTGGGAAGGGAGTGACCCAAGGGATCCCTTCCTGGCAAGAGGAGCCGCTCCAGCTGAGAAGTGGGGACTGACACCCCCGATAGTTGGGGGGTGTTGCTCCTGCAGTAGGTTGTGCAGGAGCAACAGAGAGGGAAGTACCTCCCACCATCAAGGGGGCAGGTGGAATCTGATGGCTCTAAGAGCCAACTGTACGCAGTGGAATGGAAGATGGTAGAACCATTGTCGTAGCAACTGTGTAGGTTGACATGATATGCACAGGCTGAAGCCTCTCATATATTCTCTTAGCCTCAGTGTAGGTCAGTTGGTCTCGGGTCTTGTATTACATTATTTTTCTTTCCCCCACCCCTTAGCAAACAAGCTAAGAAGTCCATTACAGTCAACAGCGCAGAAAGCACAGAGGATGGAGGAAAATGCACCCAGGAGGATGACCTCTCACAACAGCTGGAGAGTGAACAGAAGTGCAGATCAACGTCAACGAAGGATGCAAGAGCTCTCAGCACATGATAAACACTATGCACCATGTAAGGGATTCTTCCCCAATTGGCTCACTCTTCGAGAAAATTTTGAAAAATGGAGGTCGAACCCTACTGGGGACCATCACTTAAATGCCAAAACAAGTGATTGTCCTTTTAGTCACCTCTTATGACAGGCAGGAATAACTTGGCCCTATTCTAACCCCTGGACCCGCAGGGGGTAGGGGGCTGGGAGAAGTTTGAGGATACACACAGTGTAACAATTTGATACACCAAAAGTAAAATCATTCTAATTGTGCCATTGTTTTTGTTGTGGTCATCAGTCCTGAGACTGATTTGGTGCAGCTCTCCATGCTACTCTATCCTGTGCAAGCTGCTTCATCTCCCAGTACCTACCGCACCCTATATCCTTCTGAATCTGCTTTGTGTATTCATCTCTTGGTCTCCCTCTTTCCCTCTTCGATTTTTACCCTCCACACTGCCCTCCAGTACTAAATTGGTGTTTCCTTGATGTCTCAGAACATGTCCTACCAACCGATCCCTTCTTCTAGTCAAGTTGTGCCACAAACTCTTCTTCTCCCCAATTCTATTCAATACCTCCTCATTAGTTATATGATCTTCTCATCTATCTAATCTTCAGTATTCTTCTGTAGCACCAATTTTTGAGAAAGCTTCTGTTCTCTTCTTGTCTAAACTATTTATCATCCATGTTTCACTTACATACATGGCTACACTCCATACACATACTTTCATAAACAACTTCCTAACACTTAAGTCAATACTCTATGTTAACAAATTTCCCTTCTTCAGAAATGCTTTCCTGCCATTGCCAGTCTACATTTTATATCCTCTCTACTTCGACCATCATCAGTTATTTTGCTTCCCAAATAGCAAAACTCCTTTACTACTTTAAGTGTCGCATTTACTAATTCAATTCCCTCAGCATCACCCGACTCAATTGTGTCATACAAAACTGTAATTATTTATTTATTGTACTGCAACATGTGTGATTTGACATATCAATCAGTAATCAGTTTTATTGAACTAAGTACCATTAATCTTAAAACTGGCATATGCCCAAAACGCCTTATATTAGTCTAGAGCAGCAATAAGAAAAATCTATCACTGAATTTAACTACCAGGAAATATGTACGCATTTGTCACTGTAACAAAATGACCCTAGTTGAGAAATTATTCCTGCACCATAAAAGTATAAGAGCTTAAAAAGGGGGGGGGGGGGGGGGGGATGTGAGTAATACGATATCTATATCTCCATGGCCTATCCCTTACTTATGCTGGCCACACAAACTGCAGCCAGTCCTCAGCCTCACTTATTCCTGCCTTCCACACCTTCCTGTCAGCTGCATCTTCATCTCCCAGACCCAGTATCTTCATGTCTTGTACGGTATTATCCTTCCATCTCATTACCAGGCGTCTTAGTGGTCTCGTACCTTCAGTTCCACCATCCATCACTCCCTTTATTAATGTGTCATCTCTCCTCCTCACATGTCTGTACCACCTCAGTCTTTCAGTTTTTGCACTCGCTATTATGTCAGGTAGTGTGTATAACTGTCTTTAGTTCTCTGTTTTTCCTTATTCTCCAGTGTTCATTTTCTTTCACTGATTCCTATATTTTTCTCAGAACTTTATTTTCAAAAGTGATGAGCTTTTTTTCTGTTTTCTTTTTCTTGCCAGGGTCCGTGTCTCACTTGCGTAGCACACTATTGGTTTTAATGATAGCTCAGGATATTCTTATTTTTGCCTTCCTAGATAGTAACTTAATCTTATGATGTTACATATAGCTCCTAGACATCTTCCCCTAGCTTGAATTCTCATTACAATCTCTTGTTCAATAAGATTTTGTTCATTGATGTTGATAACGAGGTACATGGCTCGAGGCTCCTGTATTGTTAGATTCCTGATTGTTAGATGGTTTGGTCCTAATTGAATTCTTCTTCCTGTTACCATGAACTTTATTTTATTTTCATTTATGCTTGGACCTACTTTCTTAGCTTCTTCCATCAGTACAGTTCCCATTTTCTCCAGATCTTCCATGCTCTTTCCTATCGTCCCAACATCATCCTGAAAGCCAGAATATTTATAGTTTCCTCTACGGGGACTCCTGCACATTCTTGTGTTGCTCTCATCATGGTGCTGTTGAGTTCCAAACTCAACACGACTGGTGATATAATATCTCTCTGTCTCATTCCTGTTTTTACCTCAGATGTTTCTGAGAACTCCTCCTGTCTTTCACTCTACACTTTGATTCCAGCACACACATTTTAGTATCCCATATTCTGCCATTATCCTACAATCTCCTCTCTCACTATGCTGTCATATGCTTTATTGAAGTCTGTCCCCTGGTATATATATTGCTTAATATTTGTAAAATGCATATGATCCCCTTGTAGTATTAGGTACCTAATGACAATATGAAACACACATTAAAAGTAATTAAAACATTTGTACATCATGAAAATCCAAACATTTAAAAAACAGATGTTAGGATGAGGTGAAGTCCATGGCATAACTAATGGCAAGCAATGATCAGCCAGAAATTATGACCATAGACCTACTATCAATATAAATCCCTCCAGGCAATACCAGCATCACATGGTGTGGAATGACTGCTAGTAAGACACACGCAAAGTGAATGCAGTATTAGTGATCATGCTGTCTGTGCATAAAATGGGGAAGGCATGCAATCTATCTGAGTTTCACTGAGGGCAGATTGTAATGACCCAGAGGGCCAGCATGGACATTTCGGCAGCAGAAAGAGTTGGTGGGTGTTTGAGGAGTACTGTGGTGAGTGTCTTCAACATGTTCTGATGAATAACGATACCTTCATCATCATATGATGGGAAGGTGTGAATCTGTCATCCTCCAGGGGAAAAGCTCTGTGACACCTATACTATGGGACAGAGACAAGCCGGCAGCAGCTCACAAAAAATCCTTCATAATATTAAGTGTATATCGAGCACCCGCAGATAACTTTAATATGTTTGTAAACCACCTTGAAGCTGTACTGGCACATTTAACAATCAAAAACAAAGAAATAGTGGTTGCTGGTGATTTCAATGTAGATTTCCTTAGAGACTCTCCCAATAAGAATTTGTTTGAGTTAGTAACACTATCATTCAACTTAAGTACCACTGTAAAGTTGCCCACTAGGGTAACCAAAGGCTCACAAACAGCCGTTGATAATATCTTTATAGAAAAGTCCAATGAACAAAATTATATTACAAAACCAATAGTCAATGGCCTCTCAGACCATGACATGCAGTTCCTTCTGTTAAATGTTAATACTGTACAGGATATAAAATCTGTTAAATCTGAGCTCAAGGGGGTAATCAATAAGCCAAAAATTGATTATTTGAAGACACTCCTCAGAGACATTCACTGGACTGGTGTTTACAGTGTTCAGGTCATAAATGAAAAATATAATGCTTTTGCTAATAAAGTGCTTACTTTATTCAAACAATGTGTTCCCCCAAAACTTACCAAGGTTAGAGTAAAGTCTACAAAGAAGCCATGGATTACTCAAGGAATAAGGGTATCTTATAAAACAAAAAGAAAACTCTACCTGTCAATCCGAAACAGCTCCGATGTTGATGCTATAGCACATTACAAGAAATACTGCAAAATATGAAAGACTGTAATACGGACATCAAATCAAATATATTACAAGGAAAAGATAGTCATATCAGATAACAAAATAAATACAGTATAGGATATAGTGAAGGAGGAGACTGGTAGAGACAGACATGAAGAGGGGCAAATAGCATTAAGAGTAACTGATACATTGGGTGACATATGTGTATAGTGTTGCAGAACTTTTTAACAAACATTTTATAATTGTTACTGAAAATATGGGTTTGTCAGGTTCTGCAGATGCTGCTATGGAATACCTCAGACCAGACGTTTCAAGTAACTTCCGTAATATTAATTTGACTCTCACTACCCCAGCTGAAATAATGTCCATCATAAAATCTTTAAAATCATAGAAAAAGTAATGTATAATTGGCTGTATAACCATCTTATCTCAAATAACATATTCTCAAAGTCACAGTTCAGATTTCTAAAGGGTTCTGATACTGAGAAGGCTATCTACACCTACAGTGAAAATGTGCTTAATTCATTAGACAAAAAATTGCAGGCAACTGGTATATTTTATGATCTGTCAAAGGCATTTGACTATGTAAATCACAATATCCTTTTAAGTAAATTCTAATATTATAGTGTAACAGGAAATGCTGCAATTCAAATCTTATACCTCTGGAAGGAAAAAAAGGGTGTTATTAGGAAAGAGACATGTATCAAGCTATCAGGCATCATCCAACTGGGAACTAATGACGTACGGAGTTCAACAAGGTTCCATTTTAGGGCCCTTACTTTTTCTTGTGTACATCAATGACGTTCCATTGGTAACATTATTGGATGCCAAGTTCGTTTTGTTTGCTGATGGTGGTGGCACATGTCGGCACTAATGATGTGTGTCGCTTTGGATCTGAGGAAATTCTCTCTGGATTCCAGCGGCTATCTGATTTGGTGAAGGCTGCCGGTCTTGCTTACGAGATGAAGGCAGAGCTCACCATCTGCAGCATCGTTGACAGAACCGACTGCGGACCTTTGGTGCAGAGCCGGGTGGAGGATCTCAATCAGAGGCTCAGACGGTTTTGCGACCCTATTAGCTGCAGATTCCTTGACTTGCGCCATAGGGTGGTGGGATTTCGGGTTCCGCTGAATAGGTCACGAGTTCACTACACTCAGCTGGTGGCTACACGGGTAGCGGAGGCTGTGTGGCGTGGACTGGGCGATTTTTTAGGTTAGAAGGCCTCGGGAAAGTGCGGGATGGGCTGCAATGTAAAAGGGTGCTTGGCAATTACAGGACGTGCTTGGATCAAGGAACAGTCGGAATTGCTTGGATCAAGGAACAGTCAGAATTATAGTTGTAAATTGTTGAAGTTGCGCTGGAAAAGTCCCTGAGCTTCAAGCGCTAATAGAAAGCACAGAAGCTGATATCGTTATAGGTACAGAAAGCTGGCTAAAGCCTGAAATAAGTTCTGCAGAAATTTTTACAAATTCTCAGACAGTGTTCAGGAAAGATAGATTAGGCAGAATTGGTGGTGGAGTGTTTGTGTCTGTCAGTAGTGGTTTATCTTGTAGTGAAGTCGAAGTAGATACTCCGTGTGAATTGGTATGGGTGGAGGTTATACTTAACAGCCGAATTAAGTTAATAATTGGCTCCTTCTACCGACCCCCAGACTCCGATGATACAGTTGCGGAACAGTTCAGAGAAAGTTTGAGTCTCATAACAAATAAATACCCCATTCATACGGTTATAGTTGGTGGGGACTTCAACCTACCCTCGGTATGTTGGCAAAAATACTTGTTCAAAACCGGTGGTAGGCAGAAAACGTCTTCCGAGATTGTCCTAAATGCTTTCTCCGAAAATTATTTCGAGCAGTTAGTCCACGAACCCACGCGAATTGTAAATGGTTGCGAAAACACACTTGACCTCTTAGCCACAAACAATACAGAGCTGATAGACAGCATCATGACTGATACAGGGATTAGTGATCACAAGGTCGTTGTAGCTAGGCTCAATACCATTCCAAATCCATCAGAAACAAACGCAAAATAATTTTATTTAAAAAAGCGGATAAAGTGCCACTAGAAGCCTTCCTAAAAGACAATTTCCATTCCTTCCGAACTGACTATGCGAATGTAGACGAGATGTGGCTCAAATTCAAAGATATAGTAGCAACAGCAATTGAGATATTCATACCTCATAAATTGGTAAGAGATGGAACGGATCCCCCGTGGTACACAACAAAGGTCCGAACACTGTTGCAGAGGAAACGGAAAAAGCATGCGAAGTTCAGAAGAACGTGAAATCCCGAAGATGGGCTAAAATTTACAGATGCGCGAAATTTGGCACGTACTTCGATGCGAGATGTCTTTAATAGGTTCCACAACGAAACATTGTCTCGAAATTTGGTAAAAAATCCGAAGAAATTCTGGTTGTATGTAAAGTACACAAGCGGCAAGACGCAGTCAATACCTTCGCTGCGCAGTGCCGATGGTACTGTTATCGACGACTGTGCCGCTAAAGCGGAGTTATTGAACGCAGTTTTCCGAAATTCCTTCACCAGGGAAGACGAATGGAATATTCCAGAATTTGAAACACGAACATCTGCTAGCATGAGTTTCTTAGAAGTAGATACCTTAGGGGTTGCGAAGCAACTCAAATCGCTTGATACGGGCAAGTCTTCAGGTCCAGCTTGTATACCGATTAGGTTCCTTTCAGATTACGCTGATACTATAGCTCCCTACTTAGCACTCGTATACAACCGCTCGCTCACCGATAGATCTGTACCTACAGATTGGAAAATTGCGCAGGTCGCACCAGTGTTCAAGAAGGGTAGTAGGAGTAATCCATTTAACTACAGACCTATATCATTGACGTCGGTTTGCAGTAGGGTTTTGGAGCATATACTGTATTCAAACATTATGAATCACCTAGAAGGGAACGATCTATTGACACGTAATCAGCATGGCTTCAGAAAACATCGCTCTTGTGCAACGCAGCTAGCTCTTTATTTGCACGAAGTAATGGCCGCTATCGACAGGGGATCTCAAGTTGATTCCGTATTTCTAGATTTCCGGAAAGCTTTTGACACCGTTCCTCACAAGCGACTTCTAATCAAGCTGCGGAGCTATGGGGTCTCGTCTCAGTCGTGCGACTGGATTCGTGATTTCCTGTCAGGAATGTCGCAGTTCATAGTAATAGACGGCAAATCATCGAGTAAAACTGAAGTGATATCAGGTGTTCCCCAGGGAAGCGTCCTGGGACCTCTGCTGTTCCTGATCTATATAATTGACCTGGGTGACAATCTGAGCAGTTCTCTTAGACTGTTCGCAGATGATGCTGTAATTTACCGTCTAGTAAGGTCATCCGAAGACCAGTATCAGCTGCAAAGCGATTTAGAAAAGATTGCTGTATGGTGTGTCAGGTGGCAGTTGATGGTAAATAACGAAAAGTGTGAGATGATCCACATGAGTTCCAAAAGAAATCCGTTGGAATTCGATTACTCGATAAATAGTACAATGCTCAAGGCTGTCAATTCAACTAAGTACCTGGGTGTTAAAATTACGAACAACTTCAGTTGGAAGGACCACATAGATAATATTGTCGGGAAGAGCCAAAGGTTGCGTTTCATTGGCAGGACACTTAGAAGATGCAACAAGTCCACTAAAGAGACAGCTTACACTACACTCGTTCGTCCTCTGTTAGAATGTTGCTGCGCGGTGTGGGATTCTTACCAGGTGGGATTGATGGAGGACATCGAAAGGGTGCAAAAAAGGGCAGCTCGTTTTGTATTATCACGTTATAGGGGAGAGAGTGTGGCAGATATGATACACGAGTTGGGATGGAAGTCATTATAGCATAGACTTTTTCGTCGCGGCGAGACCTTTTTACGAAATTTCAGTCACCAACTTTCTCTTCCGAATGCGAAAATATTTTGTTGAGCCCAACCTACATAGGTAGGAATGATCATCAAAATAAAATAAGAGAAATCAGAGCTCGAACAGAAAGGTTTAAGTGTTCGTTTTTCCCGCTCGCTGTTCGGGAGTGGAATAGTAGAGAGATAGTATGATTGTGGTTCGATGAACCCTCTGCCAAGCACTTAAATGTCAATTGCAGAGTAGTCATGTAGATGTAGATGACACAAACATTGCAATAAATAGCAAATCAAGTGTAGTCTTAGAAAGATCGGCTAATAAAATATTTGTGGACATTAATCACTGGTTCCTAGCCAATTCTTTGTCACTAAACTTTGAAAAAACACACTACATGCAGTTCAGAACTGTAAGGGTTGTCCCACGGGTATATGTCTAACATAGGATGACAAGCAGATAGAAGAAGTGGACAGTGTTAAATTCTTGTGATTACAGCTTGATAATAAATTCAACTGGGAGGAGCACACCACAAAACTGCTGAAGTACCTTAACAAATCTCTATTTGCAATGCGAATTGTGTCAAATATAGGGGATGTAAAAATGAAAAAGCTGGCATTCTATGCTTACTTTCATTCCATAATGTCATATGGGATTATTTTTTGGGGTAATTCATCAAGTCGAGCTAAAGTTTTCCGGGCACAAAAACATGCAGTAAGAGTTATATGTGGTGTGAATTCAAGATCATCCTGCAGAAGCCTATTTAGGGAACTAGGGATACTAACTACTGCTTCCCAATATATTTATTCCTTAATGAAATTTGTCATTAAAAATATATCACATTTTGAAACCAACTTCTCAATTGATGGAATCAATATTAGAAATAAGAATAATCTTCACAAGGATTTAAAGTCACTTAGTCTTGCACAAAAAGGTGTGCATTATTCAGAAACACACATTTTCAGTAACTTGCCAGCAGCCACAAAAAGCTTAACAACCAATGAAATTCAGTTTAAAAGAAGCCTAAAGGATTTACTGGTGACCAACTCCTCCTACTCAATTGATGAATTTCTCAGTAGAACCAACTGATTTGTGTGTATATATAATTCCGCACAATTTCAGTGCAGTAATGTGTTCATTGTAAATAAGTGTGTGTGTGTGTGTGTGTGTGTGGGTGCGTACGTGCGTGTGTGTGTGTGTGTGTGCGTGCGTGCGTGCGTGCGTGTGTGTGTGCGTGCGTGCGCGGTCTATTACACATTTATTACCTTATAAATAAATTTTTAAAAAATCATTTTAAATTCATTGCTTTAGTATGTGTAAAATTATTATTCCATATAGTGTTCATTAAAACAATGATCATTCCACTTGGGACCTGTGGAATGGTATATTAGCTTATTTGTTTGAGTTGTAAATGTTTGTCATGTATTATTGTGTTTCTGACATGTTCTACATCCTGGAGGACCTCCTCACTATGGATGAATTGGAATGAAAGTAAATCTAATCTAATCTATGCTCTGGAGAACTTTCATGTGGGCATCCGTGGGTCCAGAGGACCTCATGCAAGGCGCCATGGCCAGCCAAGGAATATTGTAGACTGTTTGCAGGCTGCACATACACCTCCATGGCAATCATGTTTCCCAGCAGAAGTGATATCTGTGAACAAGATAATGCACTATGTCACAAGGCCTGGAGAGTGATGGAGTGGTTCGAAGAACTCAGTGATGAGTTCCAGTTGATGTGCTACCCCCCCCCCCCCCCCCCCTCCCACCCAACTTGCTAGATCTGAATCCTATTGAACACGTCTTGGACGTGATTGAATGTGGTGTCAGAGCTCATTGTCCCCCTTCACAGAATTAACGGGAATTAGGAGAGTTGAGTGTGCAGATGTGGTGCAAATTCCCTCCAGTGAACCAACCAAGGTCCCATTGCCTCAATACCACAATGGGCCTCCACTGTTATACAAGCCAAAAGTGGACATCCTGGCTATTAGGTAGGTGATCATAATGGCCTGGCTGATCTGTGTATATATTCTTAATCATTTGCAACTGGCATGCACAATCTTTCAAGTATTAGGTTCTGAATAACAGAAATGGTACATATTGAACACTGTAGTATCTCTGCCTGTATAAGATGTAGTGAACAACTCCTCTCTGCAGTATCTTGTAGTATCTCAGCCCGAATAAGATTTAGTCAAAAAATCCTCTCGTAACACATTATGAGAGTACCATTTAAATATGAAATTGAAAGTAGGGATGAAACATCAACATTTACTGCTGAAAACAAGGGTGGAGGGGAGGGGGGGGGGGGGGGGAAGAAATGAACTGGAAATGTGCCTACCTGTCCAAGCAATATCTAAGTAGAAGCTATCAGCAGCTGACAATGATGTGACATTGTGGGGGGTGCGGGGAGGAGTCACTTTATATATTTTTAATTTATGTAGCATATAAATGTAAAAATTTAACTAAGTTGGGAGGGGAGTGTCCAGGGTAGGAGGAGTTAAGAACACAACAACTACTATGGTTTAATCATATTAAGTAACTTACACAAATTGTACATCAGTATGCAATCACTGTACTTATAATATTGCCACTAATACAGCATAGAACACACTGGATGGCAATAATAAAACACAGATCATTAATATGAGATACTACTCTTTAAGAACTATTGACGTAAAGACATACTATCAAAATTGTATAATTAAAAAAATGTAAGGTGGGTGAAAAAGGGAGGGGGACAGGAAATGTAAATTTTAAAAAATATATTTGGGTCATCTTGGACATCTATACATGGTGACTGGTCAGTGACTGTGTTGTTTATTTAGCATTGATCTTGGTCTGAATAGAATTCTGGATATGATGTTGGGAGACTTTCTTGGAGTCTTCTTGTCATTGCTTGTTCTTGTGCTTTGATGTCCCTTTCTTGTCTGAAGTGTAATTTTTCTTTAATCAATCTGGAGCACTATTCTTCTGTTACATCTATGTTATCTCCAACACCGAGTTGTTCAGCTGTATCCTGTGTAGTCCTGCTTGCATTTTCTGGCTCTGTCCTGATGTTCTGGTCTGGCATAGAGGAATATGGACTCGACACTTGCATGTGGAGCCCTGGCTCCTCATCGTTCCTTGAGCTTTTTTCTGAGACCCATGAGTCTCCAATTGGTTTCATGCAGTTCACAATAAATTCCTCTCCTGTGTCAAGGATATATTCCAGTCTCTGTCTTCCTCTACAATTTTTACCCTCTACAGCTCCCTCGGTAAAATGGAAGTCATTCCCTGATGTCTTAACAGCTGTCCTATCATCCTGTCCCTTCTCCTTCTCACTATTCTCCACATATTCCTGTACTCTCCAATTCTGCACAGAACCTCCTGATTCCTTACCTTATCAGACCACATAATTTTCAGCATTCGTCTGTAGCACTACATCTCAAATGCTTCAATTCTCTTCTGTTGTGGTTTTCTACAGTCCAAGTGTCACCAACATACGATGCTGTGCTCAAAACGTACATTCTCAAAAATTTCATCGTTGAGCTATCTATCCTAAATGTGTGGCTAACGCACACAATTTCGTCTGTTCTATGGCGGCCCCGCCAGTCATGATAATTCTGATGATGCTGGTTCTGATAATCACCGATGAACAAGCTGAAACTCTTGCCTTAATAGTTATTAGATGAGGTAACTATATTGTTATTGAGACTATAGAGGTACTTAGCAGAATTTCAAGGCAACTGGGCAAGTGGAACTGGTTCAATATGGAGTTGTAATATTGACCTAAGCTATGGTTACTTGACCGCTAAGGGTTATCTTCAGTCCAAAACGGAAGAACAGGTTTGGTCTGTTGCCAGAGACATGCGGATGAGAGAGTTAGTAGTAGTGCTGGGCAGGAAATCGCTTATCTGTTAGAAATCACAGTGACTGAGAAGTCACAGATATCACAATAACAACTTTATAAAATCTAACTGCGATTTCAGTCACAGTTAGCAGTCGCAAGTAGCATTTCACATTCAACGCCGTGAGCCATCTGCTGGCCGAATTCCATACTGCTTTCTGCGATTTCAGTGCAAAGTCGCAACTAAGAGTCGCAAGTAGCAACTAAAAAGCGCAGTTAGCAGTGCCATCTGTTGAGCAAAGTTCATACTACGCTATTCGCTACCGAGTCAAACTGCGATTTCTGTAACAAATCGCAACTAAGAGTCGCAAGTAGCAAACTGAAAAGCGCATTTAACATTCTTTTCCTACTGCCATCTGTTGAGCGACGGACGTACTTCGTTATGAGAGCCTTGTGCCTCACGAGATCGATATAGTGTGTGTGCACATTAAGGGCTCATTTTTATAGTGGTACAAGTCCATTTTTGTTCATTTTGAGATACAGAGTCGTAAAGTTAAATGAGCGCTGAAAAATCTGCAGTTGAGATACCAGAAATATTCAAGCATTGGCTTCTTGCTAGAGATGAACCTTTATTTATGTTTGTTTAGATCATTAATTTCAGAATCATTATAGTCAGAAAAGTGGAGGTAATGGACTTGTACCACTATTGAAATAAGCCCTTCATATTATATGACGACATGCACATTTAGCATCAGTTATAGTTGGTCAAACACAGCTGTGACTCTGAATGTATTATAATTAATAAGAAGCAACATTGCCTTTTTCTCCTGAAAATATCAAGTAACGTAACAAATGTGTTTGATTATGCTTCCAATATGACCGTTTTGGTTAATACTCCACATGCCTACAGGACTTTGCAATGTTAACATCTGTATAAGAGTAGTTAAATGAAAACAGTGTTAGTGAGTCATATGAATGCCTCACTTTTGTTCCGACACAGTTCCGTTTTACACCTGGTGTTCTACATGGCAACTTCACACACAATTTTTTTTTTTTTTTGGCGACACTACAACCACCAACATAAGAAAGCTTTTCCTGTATTACTTTCAAGTAATGCACTTAATCTATTCCTGATTTAGCTCTAAGATCTGTACTTCCCACTTTCATATCAACAGCCTCAAAATGCGACCTCGGGCTATGTTGTTAGAGATCAGTGTCACACCAAAATTCGGACGATAGCCGGGGGGTGGGGGTGAGGGGGAGGGGGCATGTCACTCTTCAACAAGTGTTTGCCAATAAATAAGTGGCGGAAAATGTACGGGAATAGGACGGCTTAAGATGTGGAAAATAGAGTACATTGCTAATATTTGAGGTAATGAAAGCCACTCAATGGGGTATATTTCACATTTGCGAGAACGATCTCGCTGAAGTAATTAACTCCATGACGAAAACGGTCTAAAGAGCAGTGGGCAATTTCCGCAGAACTGTTGACAATGATATTTTGAGTTATCACTTTACTGAGTGAGTGAAATGTAGTTCAGGTACCTGTGAACATAACAATATTTAGAATTCATTTTCTAAACATGAACTATTATGGTACTGTATGGCTACTTACATATAAATTACACTATTAATATTTTCACAGTTGTTTCTTTAATACATAATTAAAGCCAACGAAAGAACAAACGTAAAACATACTTACTAATGACAGGTTTGTTGAGATGCAGTTTTCTGTGTGGACAGATGTAACTTTTTCATACGGTGCTAAGTCGCAGAAATCGCAGGAGTCACGGAAATCGCAGAAGTAGTAGACCTAGGTTCCTTAACTGCGACAAATCACAGTTAAGAATAACAGATACTGAAAAGTAGCATTCACAGAAATCACTGATATCGGAAAATCGCGGTTTAGCCCATCACTAGTTAGTAGTATGATTTTCCGATAGGTAGCACCTGTGTCTTTAGTATAGATAGGTTAGTTAGTTCATATTCTGGCCACCAGAGGCTCTGTTCTGGTTCGTTTGTTACAGTGAAAAATTGTTTCCTTTACTCCTCAACTTTCGTCTGTAAGAGCACACCATCAAAGGATAGATTGCTGGTAAGCGATCTTTTTTTCACATTTCACACTTCACACCTTTTACAATTTTATCCATAGTCGGTCTAATATTTTTATAAAGTAAACCATATGAACACATTGAGGTAAAAACTTGTTAACATGACATGCAAAAGTGGGCCACTTGAGCCCATTGTTTTTTCTTGTGCTTGGGTTTAAGTAACCCCAAATCAAATTTCTAACTTACAAATGAGATATTACTGTGGGCTCAAATTGTCCATAAAATACTTTAATTTGCAAAACTAGATAACTGTTCGTAAAATATTGAACACCAAAGTCACCAAACACATATCAAGTGCTACACACAACCAAAATTTTACCAAATGGGAGGAGCTTGGAAGCAATGCTTCAAATAGGACTGACTGTTATTTTTTTTTTAAAAAAAAGCATGAAGTAGTGGCAAAGGAGATTAAAAATGGCATTGAATTCTTGCCAGAATGATTAATACAATAAGATTCCAGGCAAAACAAAATTTTGCGCTACTTAGCCACAGGGAAGATGATACCAGAGCCTATAGAGGCAACTTTTTAGAACTGGAGGAAAAAAAAAAAACCAACCGAAGGTATTAGTGAGATGATACTGAGTAAGCTCGACTCTGATGGACTTGTCATTATGAATTGTAGAGGGGAAGCTTACGATAATGCTGCTGCAATGGGCGGAAGACAGACAGGTGTGCAGCAACGAATGAAATAGATCAGTCCTAATGCAGATGAACCTAGTTTGCTTTCATGTGGCTTCGGTAGGGCTGATTTTAGTAACTTATTTCGTCACATTGGATCATTGTTATGCTTCTTTTCAATGTCCTCACACCAATGGAATCTTCTGATTGCTGCTGCAGGCAAGAGTTCGAAGAAGATGCTGGAATGCAGGAGGCAATGAAGTAATCATTACACTAAATCATTACAAAGAAATGTTGACAACGCTAGAAAAGCTAACAGAAATAGACGAAAGCCTGAACTCACAAACGGACGCAGGTATTTTGCTAGTCGCGATACAATCATTTTCGTTTCTACATTTCTTGGGTTGCTGGCAACTGATGCTGCGTGAAGTGAATGGTCCCCATAATTATTTGCAAACAGAGGGTCTTACCTCATATTAGTGGGCTCAGAAAGTAAATGCCTTACAGAAGATGTTGAAAGAGAAACGAAAGGATTTTGTTGGTGAGGCTATAAGTTGGCTAAAAGCATGTGTGAAGAACTTGGCATTTCTGTTGAACTTCCAAGACGGACTAGGAGGAAATACTTTTCTGGCGACGGAAGTAGAGATGAAGACTTTTTGTGCGAAGACAATTTAAAACGAGAACTTGTTTCTTCATTAGAGAGAGTAGCTGCTGAAATTCGAGACAGGTTGCACCAGCTCCAAAATTTGGACCAAAATATGTCTTCTTAAGACCTGCAATAGTGCTGGGCGTCGATGATGGCAAATGCAGCCAAGGTACTCATAGAGAAGAGTTTGAGTGTGTGCGTCTACGAGCTTTCGCAGGTACAACAGACTGTGAGGAAATTATTGTTTCCTGCCCATTGGGTTTATAATGGTTTAGCTTTGAGGCCAAACTTACAGAAGGGTTACCCAATAGTTATAATGCTGTGAATGTGCCTCACAATTTCTGTAAGAAGTTGTAAGAGAACATTCTCTGAATTGAAATCGATCAAAAGTTATTTAAGATCTGCATTGTTCACGTAAGATTAACAAATGTAGCTATTTAGAAAATTTAACAAGAGGTCAAATTGACATCGACGAATGTATCATAGAGTTAGCGTTGCAAAAGACACACACTATAAAACTTTAATTTGAAAAAGACGTTTTATTGGGAATCCATTTGAAATAGTGACAGACTATAAAAGATCTTTTTTCTTTTCAATTCTTTTTCTGCATTTTACAACAGGTAAATTACTGATTCTGTGAATGCCAAGACTTCATGCTGATCCTGGATACATGTTTAGAGTTGTTCATGTATTTGAGGTTCATTGTGAATACTTCCTGCAGTTTACGAAGTGAAGTAACGTCTTACATGCTCACGTCGCGTATCCTTTCTTTAGAGGAAACACAGTCACTTATAGATATCCTAGAAAATTAAAAGGTGTGATTATAATGTTTCATTCAGACACATTTACGTTCAAGCTCATTTTTTAATTTTCTGTTGCTCTATAAACACATCTTACTTCTGAATATACCCTAATTCAAATGGAAGTCAGATCGCTAGATATTCATTCTTGACTCAGAATTTATTGCTAAAAGGTGAATATTTTCATGGTATTTTCACTATGGGATATTATTCATGTATTCAGTTTATTTAAAAACAGGAGTAGGAGGCGTTAAGACTTTAAAATGTATTTGCAGAATACAGACTGTGAAGATCTATACAACACATTTGGTGATAGCGAGAAATGTAATGTATTCCATAATATAGCCTACGCTTGTCTATACAAGCGTTCCAAAACAAGTTTAATACATTTCATTCCGTTTAAAATCTTGAACATGGCTGCCAACACCATTTGTAAAGCGGTAGTATTGGAAAGAATGAAGGAATCGGCCAACCCGTTGCGTAACATAGGGCTAGGTTTCGATAGTTATGAATTTTTTTTTCCCCAGAAGAAGATTGAACCAGCTAGAAATTACACATTGGTTTATAGGAGTGCACACACACACACACACACACACACACACACACACACACACACACACACACACACACACACACACACACACACACACACACACACACACACACAAAAAGCGCACGTGCGCGTTATATAAAGCGTTGGAAAGCTACGTTAGAATAAAGCCGCTTGTCTCTTGTCAAGTCAAAGTTCACCTCAGAATCAACAGAATATCAGATATTCAGATAAAAACAACGTTAAGTTTACAGACAAAACTTGTCAACTGACGAAAGTACTAAGCTCGTAAGTTAAGTAACTTCTGCGTAGAGCAGTGCTGCCAGCTTTAAAAAACCCAAGTCGCTAGATTCAATATCAAAAGTCGCTAGAAAGTCGCTAAAACTGATTTTACTAGGGATGTACTGAAAATTTCGTGCCAGTGGGGGAGGGTAATAAAAATTGTCTCATACATAATTGCTATATTGTCTTAATTAAATGACACATCGCTTATAACAACATACACATAAAATACGCTAACATTTAATTAAACATGTTATCATAATTGATGCCACACATAAATTGTTGTTTCAATCACAGTAATCAAATATACTAGAAATATACAACTATATTTGTAACAACAGAAAGCAAGAAATCAAATTAGGTTACAAAATATATACATACCAGTATGTGAGCTATTCATCGTCATCACTCAGAAGATCGAATAACTCTTCTGTTTCATGCTCTGACAGAACTGTAGTTGATGTAAAGGGTTGAACGTCACTCAAAAGATGATGTTGCAGTTCGACTGGTTTTGTCACAAAAGAGTAACTTTAGTTCATTCCAATAAGCTCCAATACGTCTGACGGTATGTCAAAAGATGCACAGTCTTTATTTTGTTTCTTCAGCTGGTCTCTCAATATGATCAAAGCATTGATTGTCTTTAACGATAATCTGTTGTTTAGCTTTTATAATGTTCATAAAACTGAATATTCTTTCCACTTCTGCATTTGAATGTGGTAGGCATAGAACAGTCATTGCTAGCTGTGAAATCAAAGAAAAATGATTCTCCCCTGCGGCATTTTTATACTGCAAAACCTCACTCTGAAATCGAACGGTGTTAGTAGTGTTATTCCATCTAATGAAGTTGATATTATGCCATTCTTGCAGCATACCGTCTATGAAATCGCCACTAAAACCCATTTCTTTGGCTACATCCGCTACAGCATTATTTTTATTCACTTTTAGTGTTTCTTCAACATTTAGCATTGACTTTTTTTTCAGGATCGTAACGTTACTTGGCAGTCTTCGTTGAATTTCTTTTATGAGTTCCAGACTAAACTGAATGCATCTCTTCAAATTAACTTTATTTTCTGCAGACAAACTTGACTCAGACAATTTCTGTTCAAACATAAAGCCAAGTTTCGGATTTGTGTACATACATTCGCTCGGAACTGGTGTTGTCAACAAATCAACAGTTGGAAAAACTATGTTTTGTCCGAGTGACTGCATGAGAAATACAAGTGTATCTAGTAATTTAGTGGGGTCATTGTCTTCTCCTTCAAAAGCTTTTATTGCTATTTGTATGTCTTTTAAAGCATGTTTAAGGTAAAACATGTAAAGATGGTTTGAGTCGTCACAATACATCTTGTACAAAAGATCGGCAGTGTAACAATTGTCTTGATTTCTTGCATCTGCAGTTTCTACTACAGCGAGTTTGAGAAATGCTGATCTAATAGTTTGGTTGTTTACACTATAGTACTGTATAACGATACCTAGCATTTTAGATATTGATACATCTGTGGATTCATCTATTAGTACACTGTATTTTTGGTTAGCTAGATCTTCAACCAATGATTGTGTAAAATATGGAGCCAAAACTTCAGTTATAATGTTAGTGCACTTTGTACGATTTAATTGCACGTTTTTAGCGCTCTCATCACCGGAAAACACCTTCTTGCACAGTATACCTAAATGATCTACAGCTAAAATAGAACAATGTTCGGCAATAAATAAAGAAAGGGCGCCTTTCGCTCAGCTTGCTATTCTAACTGTAGTTTTCGGAACAATTTTCAGAGGTAAGGTGGTTTGTGTTTTTTTTTAATCTGTTTTTATTTATGCTTAATAGTTTAGAATGCTTTATAATATCACACAATTTAGCATAAAACTCTGTTGCACGTACTTGACATCTTGCCTTGGATAAGTCTCCAATGAATGGTTTCAGCCACTCATTAAATTCAGGTTCTGCTTCCCACGCATCCCGATATATTTGACCGCACTGATTCTTTTTCTGTGGTATATCCATTATGTAATCCACCACGACATAAGTTTCACCAATTTATAAGCACTGAAAATACATTAAAACTCAGGCGAACTAGAGGTCATGAAACAATGTACTCGCTCTGTAACTCGATATCAGTCCTATGGTTCATTGTTTAAAACGTAATAATATCTGAGATACCCCCCACCGAATTGTTCTTGCGTTACCACTGTGCATGTGGTAATAATTTGACTGCGAGTTAACATTTTGAAAAATTAGAGGTTGCCGGACAGAAATGTATTTTATTGTACTTAATATTACGTATGTTTTTTGTCAATTCGAAAAATAAAGGGAGTTCAAAAGTTGAAGAATTATAGATCGATACGCTATCGGCGATAACAGGTTAGTGGGTAATGAATAATGAATTATTGTATAGTCAAGCTTTTCTTACTCTGTAGGCAATTCCCACATTCAGGTTTAGTAAACGCTTAACAATCCTACATGATCTGCTAAGAACTTAATTTAACTTAGTAAATCTAGAACAAAGTCAGTGTAGTACCCATTCTATAGTTAAAGTCTTAGTTTTGTTAATGAAAATACTGGCCCAAAATAGTTTTGATTTGTACTTCAAAAGTCGTCAGTACTCCAAAAGTCGCCAGATAAGTCGCTAAAAAGTTTTTTTTGTCGCTAAGACGAAGGCAAAAGTCGCCATTTCTAGCTACAAAGTCGCTAAATTGACATCACTGGCGTAGAGTGCACTACGTGTGTTCTGCGCAAGCAATGTGCAAAAGCATGCTGAGCGCTTACATAAAGTGAACTGGCAGAAACTGCACGTGACTGGGAGTGAATAATCGTACCAAGTGGCTTATATCTAAAAATTTACGAAGTAATGCTTAATAAACAAATATTGTAAGCCTACCTTTAACAGTGCAATCTAGTACACGATATATTTTACATATTAAATTAAGTTATTTAAAAGCCATTGTCGTAAAGTACGTTACAACAGAAATTCTATAAGAAGCATAACTTCGTTAGAACAATTACAGGCACAATGCATAATTCTTTTTTTTTATCTAGGAACAGAGACTGTTGCTTCAAGAATATGAAAAGTAGTACGTAGTTACCAAATTGATTTAGACTGTAAACAAACACTCTGATGATGTAAAATAAAACATGACATCTAAAAGAGTTATCCGTATTGGATGACTTTAATTATGGTGTGACAACTGGACTGTACTCTAAACATATATTGCTGCATAAGTGACATAAGAGAGTGTGTTTGAGGAAAATGACATCCTCCACACAGAATGCGCAGTTTCTAAACAGCTGTTAGGGCCAAGAGTAAGGAGAACTTGAAGCCACCAACGTATTACTGAGCTGCAGTTGTTCATTCATGGTAATACTGCAGTACGTTCATACTTGCTGTCACTTCCTGGATAACTATTCGTTACTATTATTTTCATCCTAACGTCACGAAAAGTTTACAAGTCAAGGTAGACCCTTGTAAATTGTAGAATTCTCCTGATCCCAACTAATCCTGGTTTAACTGGATCCAGCCCAACAGATAGTGGTAAGCCAACGAACTGGAGTGTGGCTGACCATATGCAGACTAGGTGGGCCTCGTCTAATGGGCAGTAGAAATGCCTGCTGAGGTCATATTGACAAGAGATTATTATGGTCTTAATATACGTAAAAGTATTCCCCAAACTTAAATCACAGCAGCATAATTTATTTCTGTGAAAGCCCATTCCATGTAGGTTCAGATGTTACAATTTATTTACTCTTAATGGATGAATGTATGTATTTCTTTGTTGAAACTGTCTTAAATACATATTTTCCTTTGCTGTTATGAACAAATCGCACAAATAAGTCATATAAATAATCTTCGAAAACGATTTGTTCACCACAATGGAAAGAGTAGAAGACACACACAAAATTATGTTCCTATCTTCTTTTGATAAGCACTTACCAAATATTTAAGTGCTGCACTAAAGGAAATTAGTATAAAAGCAGGGATACCACGAAAGTAGTTTACAGTGTCTGGAACAACATGTATCGAGTTTATTATGAAGGTAGTAGATACATGTAAGACATAAACAATCGCGACGGAATTACATAATTTCTTTCGTAATACGAGTAACAAAATAAGGCTTAGCATCTCTTGGATGTAAATTGGCGTAACGCTCCTCACTGTCGTGTCGTATTATTGCATTGTTACTATTTTTTCCAAACTCTGTTCTTCTTAATTACTCCAGAAATTCTCTTCGGCATTGGTTTGGTTAAGGTTTGTAGCTCTTGCAGTGAAACTGTCCCTCACTCTTCTCATATCACTCATTCCAGCTTACACACGGCCTCTAATTATCTTCTATCGTAATAAACACCTCTTGGAAATATTCCCAAAAGGCTTTTCATGGGTCTCAAATCAGGGGTACGTGTAGGCTTGGGCAGTTCATCGATGTCTTTATCTTCATAACACTTTTTGGTTGTACCATAAACATGCACAATATATCTTGTTGAAACATTAGGATTTCGTCCCTTAGGTTGTCATAAATTCTAACCACTTCCGTCTCCAACATCTCAGTGTACCTGTTACAGTTCATTCTAGTGTCCAGTCAAGTAATACATGATTCACCTTTAGCGCAGAAGGCTGCTTAAGTCATAACTCTTCTGCCACCAAAATTTCTGCCATTGTTACCTGCTGTTCTGTTCCCAGATCACACCAACAACGTTGTAATTCATCCAGCCCATCAAAAACTGAACTTCTTGTCACCAGTGAAGGTCACCTTATTCCATTCTGAAGTCCATGATATATATTTTTAAACAAGTTTCAATCTAGCCTGTTTATGTTTTGGTGTTATTGCAGGTTTCTGCAGTAGTTTCTTGAATGCTAGATATTTGTTATGTCACAAAATTTGCCGTAGATGCCTGACAGTTACTGGCAACTGTAAATTAGCAACAAGTTGAAAAGGATAATGGTTTGTGGTCCTTGCTTTGCCCAAAAGTAACCGTTTCCATGCGTCAGATAATTTTCTACTCTGCCCATGTTTTCCTCTCTGTACATGTCATGCACCCAGTCTAACGAAATTGTCAATCACTGCACTTCAGTGGTTCAACTTCTTGGCGATCTGACGATTAGAGACTTTCATTTGATTGTACACATTGACTTTTGCTTTCTTATTACATGAGAATTGTTTTCAGCGTGGAATTGTCACTTACACTATTAAGAAGTCTCGTAACCGGTTGGCCCTGGCTAGTATTAGTACGCAATCTGCCTGCATATAATAACAATAAAGAATGAAAGGAAATTTTCCGTCATCACAATTGATTAATTAAGTCCCCTGCAACTATAAAAGCTACGAAACAATAAAGCACAAGTGTAACTGTTCTGTGTATGGAAGCGTGATTCAACGTACATGTATCTGGCACAGTTCTTCCTCAATACGACAAGATATTTTAGACACCATTTACAATGAACTAATTGAAAAACCAGAAATACTATAATTGCACGTAGAAACCAGAAATACAAGTCTAATACATGAACACGAGCCAGATGCTTTGTTGACTGAACCTGTGACCAAGAAGCATTGTCATTGAGGAAATGTGAAATAATTTTTTTTTTTTAGCTCCATATATATTGACGAAAAATACACTGTGATCATTGCAACATCTTCCAGCTATACATTACACCAACCGAACAGCATCTACTGTCCCAACAGAACAACAACTGCACACGACATCCTCTCAACAAGTACATCCCACAGCAACCTCTCAAGTACTACTGTCCCAGTGGAGGCGGCGGAATAATAATTTTTGGCGCAATCCCTGTCGCTCTGACTCAGTGTAGCCACCTTTCAAAATATCCAACCGACAATGTCAATTTTCCTAGAAATACCCATACCTTTATGCTGATTTCCACTACTGTATCCTGTCCTGTGAATCCTGTCTCCTGTGCAGAAAGTTCAGGATCTAACATTAGTCATCCACTTACTGGATTTTCAATGGTAGATCTAGGCGACCTGTACAGGGTTAATGGGGACTAAGGAGGACTCGGGGTGCTACACCAGTACCTCTATTCAACAAGTTCGAGGTGCTGAAACAGAAATTGAGCCAGTGGGACTCACTTCACTGGTTTTGGGGAAAGCTGTTTTGTCCAGTGTCAAGAGGTAGCAAACGCAGAAGCGTAAGGATCTGTTAATCGTCGGCAGTTCAAACATATGATGAACGATGGCGTCTCTTAAACTGCGGTCACAGTAGCACCGATGCCAGCCTATTCCGCCGACGGCCGATCTTTTCAAATAAGTGCGCCACTATGAGCGCGGTCACACTATAGCCAATCTCATTGCATGAACGTATAGACTTCGAACGATAATCAGTGAAATTCAGATGTTTATTTTCCTCAGTCACATCAACCGACGTTCTCACATACGTACTATGGGAAACTTGTGAGTTTGAATCAAGAAAGAGTGAGTATATGGCATCCCGAGGATAAAAATATCATAATCGTGATATAGTTAGGAATCTGTGGACCGAAAGTGCAGGTTTAGCGGAAACCACAAGTAGGCAAAATCGTTATCGGAAATCATAGGTGTGAATTATAATCCCACAAAATATATCGTTCAAGTGAGAAGGCTGATGTATCTTATGCTTAAAGTTACTGTGCTGATTCGCTTTATGGTTGTGGTAGGTGGGCATTTGCTGTCTACACATTGTTGTTGTTGTTGTTGTTGTTGTTGTTGTTGTTGTTGTTGTGGTGGTGGTGGTGGTGGTCTTCAGTCCTGAGACTGGTTTGATGCAGCTCTCCACACTACTCTATCCTGTGCAAGCTTCTTCATCTCCCAGTACCTACTGCAACCTACATCCTTCTGAATCTGCTTAGTGTATTCATCTCTTGGTCTCCCTCTACAATTTTTACCCTCCACACTGCCCTCCAATACTAAATTTGTTATCCCTTAATGCCTTAGAACATGTTCTACCAACCGATCCCTTCTTCTAGTGAAGTTGTGCCACAAACTTCTCTTCTCCCCAATCCTGTTCAGTACCTCCTCATTAGTTATGTTATCTACCCATCTAATCTCCAGCATTCTTCTGTAGCACCACATTGCGAAAGCTTCTATTCTCTTCTTGTCCAAACTATTTATCGTCCATCTTTCACTTCCATACATGGCTACACTCGATACATATACTTTCAGAAACGACTTCCTGACCCTTAAATCTATACCCGATGTTAACAAATTTCTCTTCTTCAGAAACGCTTTCCTTGCCATTGCCAGTCTACATTTTATATCCTCTCTACTTCGACCATCATCAGTTATTTTGCTCCCCAAATAGAAAAACTCCTTTACTACTTTAAGTGTCTCAGTTCCTAATCTAATTCCCGCAGCATCACCCGACTTAATTCGACTACATTCCATTATCCTTTTTTTTCTTTTGTTGATGTTCATCTCATATCCTCCTTTCAAGGCAACGTCCATTCCGTAAAAGTGCTCTTCCAAGTCCTTTGCTGTCTCTGACAGAATTACAATGTCATTGGCGAACCTCAAAGTTTTTATTTCTTCTCCATGGATTTTAATACCTACTCCGAATTTTTCTTTTGTTTCCTTTACTGCTTGCTCAATATACGGATTGAATAACATCGGGGAGAGGGTACAACTCTGCCTCACTCCCTTCCCAACCACTGCTTCCCTTTCATGTCCCTCGACTCTTAAAACTGCCATCTGGTTTCTGTACAAATTGTAAATAGCCCTTCGCTCCCTGTATTTTACTCCTGCCACCTTCAGAATTTGAAAGAGAGTATTCCAGTCAACATTGTCAAAAGCTTTCTCTGAGTCTACAAATGATAGAAACGTAGGTTTGCCTTTTCTTAATCTAGCTTCTAAAATAAGTCGTAGGGTCAGTATTGCCTCACGTGTTCCAGTGTTTGTACGGAATCCAAACTGATCTTCCCCAAGGTTGGCTTCTACCAGTTTTTCCATTCGTCTGTAAAGAATTCGCGTTAGTGTTTTGCAGCCGTGACTTATTAAACTGATAGTTCCGTAATTTTCACATCTGTCAACGCCTGCTTTCTTTGGGATTGGAATTATTATATTCTTCTTGAAGTGTGAGGGTATTTCGCCTGTCTCATACATTTTGATCACCAGATGGTAGAGTTTTGTCAGGACTGGCTCTCCCAAGGTCGTCAGTAGTTCTAATGGAATGTTGTCTATTCCCAGGGCCTTGTTTCAACTCAGGTCTTTCAGTGCTCTGTCAAACTCTTCACGCAGTATCATATTTCCCATTTCATCTTCATCTACATCCTCTTCCATTACCATAATATTGTCCTCAAGTACATCGCCCTTGTATAGATTCTCTGTATACTCTTTCCACCTTTCTGCTTTCCCTTCTTTGCTTAGAACTGGGTTTCCATCTGAGTTCTTGATATTCATACAAGTGGTTCTCTTTTCTCCAAAGTTCTCTTTAATTTTCCTGTAGGCAGTATCTATCTTACTTCTAGTGAGATAAGCCTCTATATCCTTACATTTGTCCTCTATCCATGCCTGCTTAGCCATTTTGCACTTCCTGTCGATCTCATTTTTGAGACGTTTGTATTCCTTTTTCCTGCTTCATTTACTGCATTTTTATATTTTCTCCTTTCGTCAATTAAATTCAATATTTCTTCTGTCACCCAAGGATTTCTATTAGCCCTCGTCTTTTTACCTACTTGAACCTCTGCTGCCTTCACTACTTCATCCCTCAAAGCTATCCATTCTTCTTCTACTGTATTTCTTTCCCCCATTCTTGTGAATTGTTCCCTTATGTTCTCCCTGAAACTCTGTACAACCTCTGGTTTAGTCAGTTTATCCAGGTCCAATCTCCTTAAATTCCCACCTTTTTGCAGTTTCTTCAAATTATTACTATTGTTTACTGGCCTTTTCATGCCAGAAGGGCGGTGATTCTGTTACATGAAGCAGTTTGCAAATGTGGGTATTACGCTTGTCCACTTTCAGTGCTTTAAGTGTTCGGAGTATAAATCTAAACTTTATCTTTCATGCATATGATAACTGACAGAGATTGAAAATTAGTTAACGTATGTCTGCACAAGTCCAAATAAATTCAGCAGAACATCGTGTTTGTAATCTTGGTTTTCAGGGCCACCACTAATTATCTTGAGTATGTAAAGCCGAAGACTCATACGTGAAACAGTATCAGATAACGAAAGCTTATTTCGAGTACTTATAGAGGTGCGATATGAGCTCTGTTAAGAAATCCGATACGCCCATTGAAGATGCACAGTTCTAGCTCAACTGAAACTAGATGTGATACTTCGGTATTTGAAATCTGGCGATTGCATCTTTCCAATATTTTGGTGTACACAATGTTCTGAAAAGTACAATTTCAGAGTTTTAGTGTTATATGTTGGATTCTATTTACGATGCCCTGAAGACTAATTTAAAAGCTATTATCTTCAGTCTCGCATCCCAAATACTGTGAAATGCTACATTTATTCAATGCCGCATTTTGAAGGCATGTTTTGTGCAAGTGCAATAAAAAGACACTGTGATATAAATAATTTCCTTTATTGAAAGCTACACTCAGTCTGAAATAATACTGGCACCAGAATCCTTGTTACTTTCTTTCTCAAATTCGCTAAGCAACTGTTTAAAGAGCTCTGAAGTTTTCAGTACTAGAATCTGATTATCTGAATATTCTGCCAGTATTGCACTAATTTTCAATATTGTTACAATAAAGTAAGCTGCTGTGAAATCACAAATCTGTCTTTCATTAATTAAATAATACTTGCTTACTCTCACACAAATTTTATCCATGCATCATATAGCAGAAAACAGCATCTACTTTCACCATGTAACTGAACCTTTATTTGTTCATAACCTCATTGGCAAAACCGGTATACTCTGAAGTCGCACATCATACCACTGTCGTATAATAAATCATATTTGGAACGTGTTTGGGAGAGATACTTAATGCAGTGTATCATTGAAACTACATATTTTCGTAATAAACAGGGTTTACTATTAAAAAATAAAGAACGGTATGTTTGCTTCAAAGGTAGTGGTTCCTTCTGATGCTACTCGATAGTGGGAGAAGGAAAGCAGTGTCACAAAGTTAAAGCGTTTTTTTTAACTTTTGCGGCAATGCTTCATCTCATATATTCCCTTCACTTCCCTTGTCTGGTAGTTTCAATAACTGACGACGCTGCACAGTACCAATACTCGTCACGTTCTTTTAAGACAGATGTACTTTTAAGACAGATGTAGCTTATTTACAGACATTAGCCATATTTAAAAAACTGAAACGCCACACTGCAGTACTCATCTCCAAGCACAGAAGTGTCGTTCTATCCACCCCACCCTTGGAGTTTAAAATCTAACCTACTTCATACACAGAATAGACTCTGGCCAACCTACCCTTCTTGACCCTGCCATGAACTGACAGAGGAATCGAAACACCATTGATAAGCTGTCTACTAATGTTATCGAGCTACCTCTGGCGATGGTATCTGACGACAATAGTCGGTGGCACTGTGTATGTAGTCTTGGAGAAATGGCAGCAAGGCACCAGAAACGGCACCAGGTATACTCAGTGCGTATGCCTGGGGGCCTCATTCAACATATTTAAGAGGCTATTCCAGCAGTCATTGAGGGAACAGTGTGCAACCAACTGCAGATTGTGGTACATGATGAAACAAACTATCCCTGTCGTCTGGGCTCCAAGATCATACTTGGACCATTCCACTGACTGGCAGCAAAGTGTAGGAAAACCAGCCTTGCGCACTGAGTTTCAATGAAGTTCACAATTTGCAGCATTGTCCCCAAAGCTGACCATGGCCCCCTTGGTTCTTACTCAAATAGAAGAATTGAACCAGAGACTTCGAAGGTTCTGTGACAAGCTCAGCTGCGACTTCCTGGACTTGTACCATAGGATTTAGAACTATAGGGCCCTGTTAAGTTAGTAAGGGGGGCAATACACATCAGAGACTTCTATCCAGATAGCTGGAGGGCGTATAAGATATCCTGCGAAACATAACTAAATGCCTACTCTGAAAACTAGCTATAACAGATAGTTTGGAACTCCATTCATGAAGGGAATACACTGGATCTAATGGCAACAAAAAGGCCTGACCTCTTTGAGGACGTTCACATCAAAACTGGTGTCAGTGTCTCAGTTGGAATTGGCCAACTCGTACAAAGTGGTTAGCACACTGGACTCGCTTTCAGAGGATGACGGTTCAAACCCGCATCCAGCCATCCTTATTTAGGTTTTCCGTGATTTCCGAAATCGCTACAGGCAAATGCCAGAATGGTTCCCTTAAAAGGGCTCAGCAGATTTAGTTCTCCATCCTGCCCGAATCTAAGCTTCTCCATCTCTAAAGATCCCGTTGTCGATGGGACATTAAAAACTAATCTTCTTCTCCTCCCATACCAAATAGAACTAACAGCAGACATTTAACGTATACAGATAAGAGCAGCACGCATAGTCACAGATTTGTGATTCTTGAAGTTTTCCCGGCATACTGAATGTTTAATGAGATTTCGGGATTGCAGCCAGATCACATTGACTTCTTGCCACGATATTTCGGTTGGCAATCGTCCAGCCATCTTCAGGTGAGTGTCCATGTGTCCATCACTGGAGACTGCAAGTTCCTGGAGTCCAGTTTATAGCAAAAAATTGGCGCGTAAACGCATGCGCATTGCCTCTGTCACAGGAGCGTCATCTATCTAAATCCGCGCCCTGTGGAGCTACTGTTCTATCTGGGGAGTGCAGGCGCATGCGTAAAGGTGAAAACGACATGTCCGCCCTCTGTCGGAATGCGCGCCCACGTCGCTAAAAACAGACGTCAGATGTCACCAGACGTGCCATTATGAAAAAATCTTTGAAAAACTTCCTTCATACTTTAGAGAGATAAACAATACGAATACTTTAAAAAAGTCTCTTAAAACATTTTTGGTAGAATACTGTCACTATAGTATAAATATCACGTGCATAGCAGAATAACCCAAAATTGGCATAGTTATAGTAAACTGACTAGCCACGATCACAGTATACGGGACTGCTGGAAGCGAAAATTGGACTCACCTGGTCCTTGGCGCATTCAGTTCTGGAAATTAAACCATTATTGTTTACCGTACTATATTATTGCTTTTCGTCGCTTAATTGTCGTCCTCGTATCTACTTTTTATTGATCGCCAATGAGTAGATTCTGGTTCAGTTTTTTGTCTATGATTATGTATAGATGTTTACTTAATGTGAACTCTGAGTCTGCAGGAAATTGCTGAAACGTTCACTGGCGTGGGAATGAAAGAAATCATACATGACTGGATGAAAAGTAATTCCGAAGATGAATTCAGTGTGATATCCAGTATCTGCAAGGATTATTTGTATTCTGAAAGTATGCAATTAAAAAAATCCAAAAAAATTAATGCCTGACGAAAAAAATGTATCGCAAAAAACGACGTCCGACAATTGACAGTTCTGCGTAGCGCTTCTAGATGCTTGGGTATGTGCTTAAAACGCAAGTGACTGAGGGAATTGAAGAAACTGTATCTTACATACTTTCGTTCACTTCAGCAGACGTGTGGTGATGGGTACAAACCACCAGGAAGAGAGACGCAACTCTTCGATAAATTTAAATAAAAAGTAATGTTTCTTTGTTGAAACATTCATTGATAATGCGTCTCCAGTTATTAATCTTTTGAAACTAACCAAAATACATATTTAATGCCAGAAGTAAGAATAATTTATATTTAAATAAATAAATACATAAATTCTGAAAATACTTCATTTTGGAAATATACTTTTTATTCACCTATCCCTGAAATAAGTTACATTGTTTGTCTCTAAATAAATTGGCAACTTTAGTCATGGTTCATGAAAAAAACTGGTGATTTTTCAAACTGGGGAACAATCAAGAATGCGGTGCCGCAAGGTTCGGTCTTCAATCCTCTGCTGTTCTTAATATATATTAATGACTTGCCATTCTATATTCATGAAGATGCAAAGCTGGTACTTTTTGCCAATGATACAAGTATAGCTGTCACACCCAACACACATGAATTAAGTGGTGAAATTGTAAACGATGTTTTTCAGAAAATCATTAAGTGGTTCTCTGCAAATGGGCTCTCATTAAACTTTGACAAAACACAGTATATACAGTTCCACACAGTAAATGGAATGACACCATTAATAAATATAGACTTGGATCAGAAATCGGTAGCTAAGGTAGAATAATCAAAATTTCTAGGTGTATGCACTGATGAGGGGTTGAACTGGAAAAAACACACTGGGGATCTGCTGAAACGTTTGAGTTCAGCTACTTATGCTATTAGGGTCATTGCAAATTTTGGCGATATACATCTGAGTAAATTAGCTTACCACGTCTATTTTCATTCTCTGCTTTCGTATGGCATCATATTCTGGGGTAACTCATTATTGAGTAAAAGACTGTTCATTGCACAAAACCGTGTAATCAGTATAATTTTTGGAGCTCATCTAAGATCATCCTGCAGACACTTATTTGAAGAGCTAGAAATATTCACTTGTAGCCTCACAATATATATATTCACTTATGAAATTTGTTATTAACAATCCGAACGAATTCAAAAGTAATAGCAGTGTACATGGCTAGAACACTAGGAGAAAGGATGGTCTTCACTACTCAAGGTTAAATCTAACTTTGGCTCAGAAGGGGATAGATTACGCTGCCACAAAAGTCTTTGGTCACTTACCTAATAGCATCATAAGTCTGACAGATAGCCATATAGCATTTAAAAGGAAATTAAAAGATTTTCTTAATGGCAACTCCTTCTACTCATTAAATGAATTTTTGGATATAGTAAGTGGGTAATTTCCCATCCACCACCGCAAAAAAAGAAAAAAATTGAGTGTCATGTAATATTTATATTTTGTCTAATGTAATATCTTGTCTAGACACCTTTTATTCACCTGACACGTTCCACATCATTACGAAGTGTCGTATTCATGATCTATGGAACGAGTACTAATCTAATCTAATTTAATCTAACCAAAAATAGAAAAAGTATATAAGTGAACTTACTCAAATCCGTAAAGTGAGTGAATACATTGGTTTAGCTGACGTGGCCTCTGAGACTAATTTCATTGGACAGAGAAAAGCGACTGAACGAAAAACCAATCGACTGACCACTGCTAATTTTGTTTACAATCTTCCCTGTTGGGAAATACTGAGTTCCCTGGCCTGGAAGCCAATGATCATCCCTTTTTTTGCAGTTTGCATGAATCATTCGCTTCACCACGGCAACAGTTAACGAATGCGTAGAGACAGTCTGTCAGTCTTTTCACTTTATTAGTTCGCGTCAAATAACACACGTCATGAAATACGAACTGTAGACGCCACATATAAGATGCTGCCTTAAAAGTGTCGCTCGACTATTTAAAGCCGATGACTGAACTACTTCTTCCAGACCCTAGTCTGAACAGCACCAGCTTACTGTGTTTGTTTGGCGAGGATATGGTAACTCAGTTATGTAAACAGTAAGATGGTCTCTGTTATACTTAGCACACTATATCACTCGTGCGTGGTGCAGTGACTGATGGGGTCAAGCGCGGACGACACAAGGTCGGTTGCTCATTACGATAACTGCTGGCCACTCCCGAGCCATTCATAGTTTGTGGCCGGCAGCATAGGAACAGCTCCTCTGAAGCCGTTGCTGTGCAGTCTGCGACGCAACGCGTTTAGCTGATATTCGGGCCTCTTCGCTCTACCATGACTGTAAGTAAACACCGCTTTGCAAACATTGTGTCAGCGCTATGGGAGACAAGCTGTCAAAGAGATTTGTTGCTTTCGATATGTACACAGTACAACATGACTGCGGTAATTTTTGTTTTTGTGCCAATGAATGTTTTGTTAACAGGTCTCCCTCCTTTCAGAGAGTCTGTTAAGAACTTTCCTGGATGTTTCTATGCGTAATTATCTGGTGATATTGTTTTTCTGTTAGACCTTAAGCCAATAAATGATAATGGTACATGCTAAGAAAATTTATGAACAGAGCACCTTCATCTGTATATTTTCGTCTGTACAGGATGCACGTGCTATGAGTGAAAAATATACCTACGCACTTGTACTCATAAAGTTTTTTTATAAAGTACAAAAATTGCAAAATCACAAATGGCATCTTATTTCTGGAGCATATAAAGTTTCGGATAACGAACCAAAACTATGTAACGATACTGATATTCTGGATTTAGGAGGATGTCTGCGGACTGATTTTGGAACAGCGTAAATATGTAGGAAAATCTGAACACTTTTAAGGAGCTAAAAACTGAAGTATATTATGTGAGCAAATCGTCGTTATAAATAAAAGTCACGGCTCTACGGGAAGTAATCCTACTCGTGCTAAATAACTTAAAAACTTTTAACTACGATGCAAATGGGAATCATAATCAGCTTTCAGATAGACCGTAGGCATATTCCACTTTTTCCGTTAGTGATGCTTTTTCCTGTTGTGTTTCTTCGTGCCTCATTGTTTGGAATTTCATGTTTTCTGGTCTATAAAACATTAATTGCAATCAAAGTAGTAGACTGATGCGATGTGTTATGTTTAAGCATGTTCTGTTTTCCTGTAGTTTACAGTAGATCGTGTTTCGGATCGTTATTTTGTAGTGAGTTAAGACTATTTTGTGAAACTATTTTAGCTCCACTTTTACTTTAGCCTAGTCACTGCACATCCTTTTCTATTATGCATACAATGAAATATTGAATTATGATAACACTTGCAGATTCCCCAACAAGAACTGAAACTCTTTCCAGAATTAGGTTTGGAGCTGAAGAAACTGAATTCCTTTTGTTGTTAATTTTCTTCTTACCAATACCTCACAAACCTATTACAGTAACCTGTAGGCAATATCTAATTTGTATTTTTGCAAGACTTGAGTGTTTCTGTGGTCAAGCTCAAACGCCGAAATCTGCAGCTGTTGGAATACTTTTCTGTCACTGTGTAACACTATAGATTTATACAGACATACTATGAATGTTGAAGAGGTCATCTATAGGCTAATGTGGGAAATAGCTTGACTATCGTTATTTGAATGACTTCACTTTGGGGGACGATAAGTGTTGTGGGATTATTCGAATTCATTCGTCTGATTATGTAAATGTAAACTAGTTTCCCACTACATCACGCATAAAGCACATTGAGTGTAAGTACTAGAGTACTACAATCTTTTTTCCTGGCCTCTTAACTTTTCAAAATCAACAGTGTTCCCACTCCACTTGCAAGCGATGTAGTATAGCTTCGCGGCTCTGGATAGAAGATGTGTTCTGGGAGACTTCAAATATCAGTTCGGCCATCCTCTATGTAAAAAAGATGGCCAGTACTTCCTTCGTCTCCAAAGTCATTCGACTACTGTAAAACGTAGAACCCTAATCAGAGTTATGGTAGTGACGGGGACCATCTGTGGTAGAGGATATGCCGAATGTTTCGAGTAATACGTGAAACTTGTACGTGAGTGCTGCGTATTTTAACCACAGTAGTTCTTTGTTTACAACTGCAGTAATTACATCGCTTTTCACGTGCCAGAGACGGGAAAGGGGAAAATTGTTTTCACGTTTGTTCCTGCCTACGTAAACAGTTTCTCTCTGGACATGGATTCTTACTCAGATCGTTTATTTCCCTGCGCCCATTAAACGTTGTAGGAATTTGTAGTAAAATTTAAAACACTGATCAAATGACTTGGCAGATAACACCGGCAGCTCTGCAGCTCTTCGCTGGCGACGTGACTGGGAGCTGTGTACAGTGAAATTGCGTCACTAGGCAACTGTTGAGAAATACAGGAAAACCTAATCAGCAGTTGGTGCAAAGACTGACGGCTGATCCTTAACATAACCAAATGAAATGTGTTGTGCTTTTACGTGCGAGAAGGTATTACAACTTTGCCGAGCAATCAATACCATACGACTATTGCCAAACTGAGACTCCCTAAATGAGTTCGCTTGATCGAGTTTGCAATTGATCTACTTGATCAACGAAATGTAGGCATCACAAAAGTACAAGCGACTAAAAATATCTTTTCACCCTCTATGTTCAATAGACAACGAACTTGTCATTTTATCCTCCTGTGTCATTTCAGGTCCACGTAGCGCAACGTTTGTACTTCCGCTTTATTAAACATTGTCCAGCGAGAACTTACTGCGGACTGTTAGATGTTTAAAACAGAACGGAAACTTGTTGGGGATCAAGGAAATTCTTGAGATTAATATCTCTATCTCCCGCGTCATTTCTGTCTAATACATCCGTCTTTTTTATGTTGTAACACTGAGATGGGTACCACTAAGTAGTTCAAGGTGTATGTAAACCACAACTTCAGCTGCTGTTAAATGACAGATAATATGGTCGTTTACAAATACTTTAAAGTGCTAACCGCCGTGGTAAACCGATCGAGAAACTGCATAATTTCAGTAAACAATTTCATTGGTTCAGATTAAGCAACGTGTACAATTTTCACTGAAAAACACTTTGAGATATGGAAGTCTAGAGCAGTTAACCAATGTAAAAATGAAGCTAGGTAATTAATAATGTCATTTGGGTTCGCAATAGTTTAATTCTACTATATTCTGTTTTTATCCCGTCGACTTGCGCTACAATGGCAAACTTAATGCACCAGCTTACAAGGGGAAGCTACGACGGCCGGATCACGGATTTACTTCACACTTTGTGCACGTTTAATAGCCCGTTGGGTCAACATAATGTGCAGGTGATAAGGCGTATTACATAGACGATTTCGGGAAAACTGCTACAGATATTTCACACATCAGTGATGTACCGGTGTGTCGCGACGTTGAGCAGTAGATTGCGGCGGCCATGTGGTTAGCGTCGTAGCTTCGTAATCGACGGTTCTCCAGATAAGAGACCCATTCATCCTTTTTTTTAATTATATTTTTTTCAACACTAATCATGATGGCCGAAATATAGAGGATATAAAATGTAGATTGGCTATGGCAAGGAAAGCGTTTCTGAAGAAACATAGAGTATAGATTTAAGTCTCAGGAAGTCGTTTCTGAAAGTATTTGTATAGAGTGTAGCTATGTATGGAAGTGAAACATGGACGATAAATAGTTTGGACAAGAAGAGAATAGAAGCTTTCACAATGTGGTGCTACAGAAGAATGCTGGAGATTAGATGGGTAGATAACATAACTAATGAGGAGGTATTGAACAGGATTGGGGAGAAGAGAAGTTTGTGGCACAACTTGACCCGAAGAAGGGATCGGTTGGTAGGACATGTCCTGAGGCATCAAGGGATCACAAATTTAGCATTGGAGGGCAGCGTGGAGGGTAAAAATCGTAGAGGGAGACCAAGAGATGAATACACTAAGCAGATCAGAAGGGTGTAGGTTGCAGTAGGTACTGGGAGATGACGAAGCTTGCACAGGATAGAGTAGCATGGAGAGCTGCATCATACCAGTCTCTGGACTGAAGACCAGCCTTTAAATCGGCCGCGGTCCGGTAGTATACGTCGGACCCGCGTGTCGCCACTATCAGTGATTGCAGACCGAGCGCCGCCACGCGGCAAGTCTAGAGAGACTTCCTAGCACTCGCCCCAGTTGTACAGCCGACTTTGCTAGCGATGGTTCACTGACTTCTACGCTCTCATTTGCCGAGACGATAGTTAGCATAGCCTTCAGCTACGTTATTTGCTACGACCTAGCAACGCGCCATGATCAGTTTCTATTGATATTGTCAATCATGTACCGTCAAGAGCGACGTTCGTCATTAATGGATTAAAGTTAAGTATTCCACCAGCTACGTCTGTTTTTCTCAATTCTAATTCCCTTGCCATGTTCCAGACCTCACGCCAGCCTGCGTGAGCTAAAACGCGTGCATTTCGGCCTCCTTTAGTTATACGGTTGGCTCTCCTGCCAACCACAACAAGAACTGTGCGTACAAAGCAACTACAGTTAGTAGTGGATAGACATCTGGACCAGATGAGCACCGTCAGATTCTACAGAGATGATGCGAAAGAATTTGTTCCCTTTCTAGCAGCAGTACGTCCTGGTTCGATGGTGCAATGAAGTGCACCTAATGACGGAAATAGTGCAGGTCATCCTCATTTTCAAGAAGAGTCATAGGACATACACTCCTGGAAATTGAAATAATAGCACCGTGAATTCATTGTCCCAGGAAGGGGAAACTTTATTGACACATTCCTGGGGTCAGATACATCACATGATCACACTGACAGAACCACAGGCACATAGACACAGGAAACAGAGCATGCACAATGTCGGCACTAGTACAGTGTATATCCACCTTTCGCAGCAATGCAGGCTGCTATTCTCCCATGGAGACGATCGTAGAGATGCTGGATGTAGTCCTGTGGAACGGCTTGCCATGCCATTTCCACCTGGCGCCTCAGTTGGACCAGCGTTCGTGCTGGACGTGCAGACCGCGTGAGACGACGCTTCATCCAGTCCCAAACATGCTCAATGGGGGACAGATCAGGAGATCTTGCTGGCCAGGGTAGTTGACTTACACCTTCTAGAGCACGTTGGGTGGCACGGGATACATGCGGACGTGCATTGTCCTGTTGGAACAGCAAGTTCCCTTGCCGGTCTAGGAATGGTAGAACGATGGGTTCGATGACGGTTTGGATGTACCGTGCACTATTCAGTGCCCCCTCGACGATCACCAGAGGTGTACGGCCAGTGTAGGAGATCGCTCCCCACACCATGATGCTGGGTGTTGGCCCTGTGAGCCTCGGTCGTATGCAGTCCTGATTGTGGCGCTCACCTGCACGGCGCCAAACACGCATACGACCATCATTGGCACCAAGGCAGAAGCGACTCTCATCGCTGAAGACGACACGTCTCCATTCGTCCCTCCATTCACGCCTGTCGCGACACCACTGGAGGCGGGCTGCACGATGTTGGGGCGTGAGCAGAAGACGGCCTAACGGTGTGCGGGACCGTAGCCCAGCTTCATGGAGACGGTTGCGAATGGTCCTCGCCGATACCCCAGGAGCAACAGTGTCCCTAATTTGCTGGGAAGTGGCGGTGCTCCCTAATTTGCTGGGAAGTGGCGGTGCGGTCCCCTACGGCACTGCGTAGGATCCTACGGTCTTGGCGTGCATCCGTGTGTCGCTGCGGTCCGGTCCCAGGTCGACAGCACGTGCACCTTCCGCCGACCACTGGCGACAACATCGATGTACTGTGGAGACCTCACGCCCCACGTGTTGAGCAATTCGGCGGTACGTCCACCCGGCCTCCCGCATGCCCACTATACGCCCTCGCTCAAAGTCCGTCAACTAAACATACGGTTCACGTCCACGCTCGCGCGGCATGCTACCAGTGTTAAAGACTGCGATGGAGCTCCGTATGCCACGGCAAACTGGCTGACACTGACGGCGGCGGTGCACAAATGCTGCGCAGCTAGCGCCATTCGACGGCCAACACCGCGGTTCCTGGTGTGTCCGCTGTGCCGTGCGTGTGATCATTGCTTGTACAGCCCTCTCGCAGTGTCCGGAGCAAGTATGGTGGGTCTGACACACCGGTGTCAATGTGTTCTTTTTTCCATTTCCAGGAGTGTATTTATAAGCCTAAATTGTTCACGTCATTCTGTCGCAGAATTATGGAACGTGTTTTATGCTCGTGTATTATGACGGTTTTGGAGAATTAAAATCTCCTTTACGAAAACCAACTTGGATTCCGCAAACAGAGATCTTGCGAGACTCAGCTTGATCTTTTCTTCCATGAGATCCACAGGGTTATGGACAACGACGCTCGAGTTGATGCATGCTCCGTAACTTCACGATGGCATTTACCACAGCCCCACACTGCCGTTTAGTGAACAAAATACGAGATTACCCAGTACCGGACCAGATTTGTGACTGGTTTCAAGACTTCCTTGCTGACATAACTCAGCACGTCACTCTCGCCGGAACAATATTGAGTGATTTAAAGGTAAATTCAGGAGTAAAGTGTGATAGGACCATTACTGTTTACACTCTGTATGAATGCCTTAATAAATAAAGTTGGAAGTGCCAGAAGGCTGTTCGCAGAGAGATGCTGCGTGGCAACGACAGAAAACTGTAGCGATCTGCACGAAGGCTAACTTTATTGGTGAATAGTGCAGGGATTGGCAGTTGACCCTCAACGTAAATAAATATAACATATTGCGCACATATAGAAGAATTCAACTATTGAACAATTACGTGGAAAGTACCTCCTGTAAAGTATCTAGAAGCGACCTAAGTTGAATGATCACACAAAACAGGTACCACGAAAAGCAGATTCCAGACTGAGATTCGTAGGAACAATCTAAAAGAAATGTTATTCATTCAAGAAAGCAGTTGCTTACAAAGCACTTGTTCGACTGATTCTTGGATATAGTTAATCAAAAAATGGCTCTGAGCACTATGGGACTTAACTTCTGAGGTCATCAGTCCCCTAGAACTTACAACTACTTAAACCTAACTAACCTAAGGACAGCACACACATCCATGCCCGAGGCAGGATTCGAACCTGCGACTGTAGCAGTTCCAGACTGTAGCGCCTAGAACCGCTCGGCCACCACAGCCAGCTATTGTTAATCAGTCTGGGGCACTTACCGGGTTGGATTAATAGAAGAGATAGAGGAGATCAACCGAAGGGCAGCACGTTTCGTTACGGGATTGTTTGTCCAGCGTGAGAGCGATACGGGGATGTCCAACAAACTCCAGCGGCAGACCACAAGAGGCTTTGTACATTTTGGAGAAGTTTACTTGAAATTCCGAGAGTGCATATTCTGGGAAGAGTCGGACAACAGAGTCTTGACAGATTAAAAATGTATCCCGACAGAGATTCGAACTCGATACCTTTGCCTTTCTAGAAAAATCTAAAGTTTGAAGGTAGAAGAAAGGCTGTAAGGAGAGGTCGTGAGTAGCAGTAGCAGCTCAGTCATTAGAGCAAAAATACCAAGTTCGAGTCTCGGTGCGACACGTAATTTTAATCTGCCAGAAGTTTCGTATCGGCGCATAATCGTCTGCAGAGTCAAAATTTTCGTTCAGCATAGTAATTTCTCCCATATATGTCTCGCGAAATGACCACAACGAGAAAATTAGAGCTAATATAGAGGCATATCTACAATCATTCTTCCCAAAACAATTCGCGAATGGAACTGTGAAGAGGAGGGTGGCGGAGGTGGCGGGAAATCAGTAAGTGGTACCAGAAGTAGCGTCCGCCACACAACGTCAGGTGGCTTGCGGAGCACAGATGTAGAGTCAGTTTTTTACGATAGCTGAAGCCCCAGAATTAAAACGACCAGTATTTTATTTGAACGAACCGTGGTTTCATACACACTAAGCTGTGATTAAATGTTGCAGAGTGATAGTGTGGGAAGAGTTTTATCAAATAGCAGTGCCGGTCGACGTTTCATTGTTGTAAATGCAGAGTTTCATTTCGTGTTCACTTCTGCTGTGTGGCTATAACAGGAGCACGTCGGATTATCTTGTAGGAACGGAGAGGAAAAATATTAAAATTACGTAAAGACAAAGAAAGTCGAACTTTTGGCATTAACTAAGGAGCGCCAACACTCTTCTGTTTATTCAATTGAGAAAATTTTGCAGGAAAAAGGTTCCCGTCCTACTTTATTATACCATCTATACCTAAATGTTATAGAACTGGTCTGGAATCTTACAATAATAAACTTTCCTGAGACTGAGAAGCTTATATCCGCAAATCAGCATCGTTTTACAAAGCATCGCTAGTGAGAAACCCAGCTTGCTCTTTTCTCATACAATATATTGAGAACTATGGATGAAGAGCAACAAGCTAGATTCCGTATTTCTAGATTTCGGGAAAGCATTTTACACGGCGACCCATTGCAGCCTATTAACGAAGGTATGAGCATATGGAACAAGTTCACAGATGTGTGAGTGGCTCAATGACTACTTAAATAATAGAACCTAATCTGGTGTTCTCGACGGCGAGTGTTCATCAGAGAAAAGGGTGTCATCAGAAGTGCCCAGGAAAGTACAATAGGACTGCTGGCGTTCTCTACATGCATAAATTATTTGGCGGATAGGGTGAGCAGCAATCTGCGGTTGTTTGCTGATGATGCCCTAGTGTATGGGAAGGTGTCGAAACTGATTGACTGTGGGAAGACACAAGACGACTTAGACAAAATTTCCAGTTGGTGTCATGAATGGCAGCTAGCCCTAAATTTGGAAAAATATAAGTTAATGCGGATGAGTAAGAAGATTCGTTCTATTTGCGAGTGGAACAGGGAGGGAAATGGCAAGTACCGTAGTGGTACAGGGTACCCTCCTCCACGCACCGTACGGTGACTTGCGGAGTACTATGTAGATGTAAATGGAATAAGATCGGTAGTCGTAATACATAAAGTATCTCGCTCCCTAACAAGACAAAACAACAGGTTATGTGTGTGCTACTAATAAATAAATGCCATATCACCTAACCTGATGCCAGCTTTCTAACGAAAAAGTTTCTTCGGTGACTTGAGTATCAGTTTCTCTGCTTTTGTATTCAAGCCGCTTCAGAAGACTTCACAAGATTGAAGGGCTCTCCTTCCAGACCTTACCACCGGAGGAAAAGTTGAAGTGGGCTGTACATAATCATTTCATCTATCCTGGCCGTTCTGAAACACTCAGTTTCAGTGAAGAAAATGACAGGCAGCTTAGTACTCGGCTCCCAAAATCTTATGTTTTGCACGTGTTCCAAATTGCATGCAGTCACCAAAGGACGTAGCCAGGATATTGTCAAACTGGGCCTTCAATGCAGCTCTTTTCATTTAACATTGAGGCTGCATCTCTGTAGGAATTGGAATCTGTCAGGAAATGATCTAGTACTGATAGTACATATTTTTCCTTTAATTGTGCATGTTTAATCATTTGATAGTGCATGAATGCTCGCATACATTAAGATTTAATTCCTGACTTCAGTTATTACGGCGTTACAAGAGTTTTAATAGGTTCTAGGCGAAAGGGGGAAGTGAGGAATGCACTGCGCAGTCGGCTCGGAAATATTCAAGCAGTCAGCTGAAAAAATCTTTTCCTGGATGACTAGATTGGGCGATATTATGCCATTTGAGCTATTAAAGATAGGATTTTTGGGAAACTTTTTGAAAGAAATGCAACCATCGCGTTTGGGCGATATTTTTGTTGATCAACGCGGTTTTTGGACGACACTGGAAAATCCAAGAGTATTTTTATACACTGATTTTAATTTAACGTTGTTTGTAATGATGTTCATTGCTCCGCTGCCTTGTGAAGTGCTGAAAATTACAACCCCAAAGTTCTACTAGTCTCCAAAAAAGGATTCCAGTGCTAACGTTAAACTGCAGCATATAGTTAGACTGTTATAGCAGTGCAGACATGCTGTATTTTCAACTTACAATAACGCTAGGATCGGTTTTCCACTTCTTTCTTTTCTCATTAGAAACTATCACAACAACAAGCAGCTCAAAAACAATAAATGGGTGCACTTACATTAAATTTTCCAGCAATCAACAGCTCAACATATTAACGAAACACGTGAGTTAGAGCAAGACAACAATGTAGGCCTACAGTAGTTGGTCTTTGCTAAAGTAGGGATGGACGATTGCCGACAGTGCTATTGACATGTCGATAGTTTAAAATATCGATGGCTATGGTTATTATCGAAAGTGCTTATCCACTTTTTCGCCGTATAATTGAAAATCAAAATATGTTTCAGTTTAACTGCACGGCAACAGGTCGTGCATGATTTCATTTTGGTAATGTCCGGAACTCCCAGAGACCCCTTTCGCTACGTCCTTGAGTCACGCCTTGTTGCCAGGAAACCTTCAGCTTTTCCTTTTCGTTTTGCATTGTTTGCTTTGGAAGTCTGCTGTGTTCTTGAAGGTAGCTTCTGTTTTAAAAGTGCACGTTCTTTCACACCAGGTTTACAGGGTTGTTGTTTCCGTAACTTTCAATGTAATTTTTTGTTTGCAACAGTCGCTAGACCACGCGGTCAATTTGCTTTCATTGTTGCCACAGGAGTGATACTTAGACGGACAAGGAAACTGAAAATATGACAAAATCATTCGCCACATTTACAAACCAAAGGTTTGAGGCAGAGGCCATAATTTTTGCTTCATTGTATTTTATCGAATGACCGGTAGAAATGAGAAATGCAGTGCTCAGAGCACACACACACACACACACACACACACACACACACACACAGAGAGAGAGAGAGAGAGAGAGAGAGAGAGAGGGGGATACGATCCCACGCCCGTTTTTTTTTTTCCCCTAAATGCATGGCCATCTGGCGCACTCTGTTCCGCCACGTCCTGCATATACCATAAATCTGGACCAAACCGGTATGGTAAGTAGGCGCGGTCGTCTTTCACGTTCTCGTGTCTACCGTTGCGAAACCTTAACGCAGCAATACCAATGCGTTGCGTTTTCCATAACGCTCGTTACCATACGGTGGGGGGGGGGGGGGGGGGGGGGGGGTACTTAAGCCCGCCCAAATTTTTTTAAAATACAAAATTCGTTGTTGCTGACTTACATTAACAACACTTTTTAAACGGGCACTGATGCGTATAAGTAGGGCCCGGAACCTGAAAATGTCATTTAGGGCACTCTTAGCAATATCATTGCACTTCGAAAGATGTGTACCACCAAGGGGTGTGGGGAAGAGGGTACATTAAAAAAACTTTTAAGACGCAAATTTCGTTATCTGTTTCTTACTTTTACTCGCAACATACTTTTTAAAGAGATATTGATGTATAAGTAAAGCCCTGAACGTGAAAATATGACATTCTTTAGGGAAATTGACTTCTACTACCAAGACTTAATATTTTGGATTAATTAACTAAACACACACAGTTTTTTGTCTTGTTTCTCAAATTTTATTATGGCTGTTGCACAACCTAGGCTTCTGGTTATAAGAACATTTTCAAGTGCAGGCAAAAAAAAGTGTTCACTTGATTTACAATATTTCAACAAGAATCTACAGCTGATTAAATTAAAATGTTTTTCGATTAAGTTTATCTGAAAAATTTGAAACATTTATGGAATCTGTACGAATAATTCACTACAGAGAATAAATATTTTACTTTAAAACTTCGAAAGGTTGGCATGAAGTATGCCCATGGTGCTGCGAGAGTTAAATTCCGTAAAATCGTGCGGATAAATCACCGCCAGATGACCATAGATCCTGCTTCTCCAACTGGGTCTGGACGACTGCCCTCAAAGGGGGAAAAGATGGCTTGAGCTCACTGCCTTTTATAAGTACGGTCGACTGAACCAGGGATTTCTGTCAGTCGGTTACTAAGGATTCTCAACAGTTCGAAATAAAATTGTTGATTCGTATATGCTACCTTAAAAGAAGAAGTGCACTGAAACGCCGATTAAAATGATAAGTTACAATAAATTTTTGGTTGCCCAACAATCTTTATTACCAAAAGTGATTGATTGCCCTTCCCGTACGATGAGGCAAGTATCAATTTTTGTAACTGTGCATCGAACATTTACAATAAACACACAAATGGCACACCAGTCTCGTAGGAAATGGCCTCCTATTTTCACTGCTGCTATACAAATTTAAGTATCTCTAATACAGTTTGAATTATGGGCGAACTACGGAAAATTCTAATCAATTAATGAAAATTGGTAATTAAACATGGGAAACTTACGATCTAAATGTTGTTGACGATTTGTGCTTATGTTGTCGCTACATGCCGCCGTCCTATACGTTTATCTGTCTTGTGTAGTGAATGACGCTGACTTCAACTAAACCTCTGATTCGATCGCCTCTCATTGGCTAAATCAGTGATATATATAAACATGTAAATAGCTAACTCGATTTCTCTCGATGAACGCTTTCGTGTTGTAGTTCGATGTTTTCTTTGGTTAAGTTGTTATAAATGTTCCGGTTATCATGGATAGTGTAAAAAGTTGGTACAAATCCCTTCTAGGCCCAGTAACTAATTGGATACATTACCTGCACAGCCAATCTGTGTAACAGAAGAAGTGCTTGCTGAGCTCTCGAAGTTGGCGTATCGCACTCTGTTGTAAGTTTTCAGGTTTACGCTATGTAGGACGACCAGATTTCAGAGAGAGAAAACCGGAACACTTGTGTTTATACATAACTTCATCACTACACTTAACGCTCACCTTTCTCGTCAGTTATTGCGATATTTTGAAATCGATAATAGGTCTATGCCGGAGCAGCTGAAAACCTACCTTCGATTTTGTGAATTGTAAAGGAAAACGTACGTACATACATTACATAAAAATAAAATTCTTTTCTTCAGAAATAACAAACACTCATGTAGGTTACACTTTTTATAGTAATAGTCAGGATATATTTTCTGCACTGATTAGTCATTTACTAGGTACTTAGCATGGTTTGCTAAACATAAAAATGATATAATATCAGTTATCAGATACAAATTGTGCACTTCATATTAAAATTTAAGATTTCAGTCTGTTAGAAAAGCGTGCAAACATAACAATATTCAATAAACACTGCTAACACATGCCACATTGCTGACATTCTCCACAAAATTAACTTCTGTACGAAACTTGCTGGCAGATTAAAACTGTGTGCCGGACCAAGACTCGAACTCGGGTCGTTTGCCTTTCGCGGGCCAGTGCTCTACCAACTGAGCTACCCAAGCATACCCCATCCTTACAGCTTTACTTATGCCAGTACCTTGTCTCCTACCTTCCAAACATTACAGAAACTCAGTTGGTAGAGCACTTGCCCGCGAAAGGCAAACGACCAGAGTTCGAGTCTCGGTCCGGCACTCAGTTTTAATCTGCTAGGAAGTTTCATATCAGTGCACACTCCGCTGCAGAGTGAAATCTCATTCTGGGGCTTCTGTACGGCTGTAGTCCTGTTAGGAGAAATGGTTTAAGTAAAGTATACTCCTTTGTACCTCCCCTGGTTTTGTTTTTACTTGTCTTGAGGACCATAAAGTGGAAGATCGGCGAGTTAGAGACGGGAGTACGTACTATACGCTTTTCTTTTCAATGCATATCTTACCCTTTCTATAGGCATAAGGCGAGTTCAACCAAATGCGGTAGGCCTATAAGCTGTGAAAATATATATTTCTATAACGTTCTACTTCTAGGAAACTTGTTTTTCTCAAATACTTAATTAAATGAAAAATATTATTGCACGAATTTTGTTTCTCGACTAAAAACCGCGGCAGTTATGTTCCGAATCATTTACTCGGGACACCAGGACATTTACGTGAAATCCGGACTCTCCCGGCAAAACTAGGCCATGTGGTCAATCCAACGTTACGCTTACGCAAATTTCTATAATGCTGGCTACTTGTTGTGATAAGTTCAACTTCCCTCACCTCTGGACCTGGCCAAGTTTGACAACTCCACGTGAGCCGAGCTGCTCTCGCCTCATGCACACCAACTTACTCAGCCTTTCGCCAAACATCAGAGCCGCCGTGTGGCCAGCGAAAGCGCTGCGGCGTGCCAAACAGGCAGCTGCACTCAAACAAAACAAATCACATCAGGGCTCTTTGCTATCTGTCGTGTGATAAGAACTTGATTCACCAGCCACCAACCATATCATACGGGGTACCAATTACTCGCAGGCAGAACTGGAACACCACCAGACTGTGTTTCCAGAAAACGGATAAAATCTCAGCAGATGTAGGGAACACTACAAACACACAAAAGGCGTACTACCTATTCCTTGTTAAAACAGGGCAAAAATTGGTTGTCAGTTTATCATAAGCTTTGAAGAGACGCTGTGCCAAGACATGATTTCTGTTCTGGATTGAAGTTATTTCTGTACACTGTACAAAAAGTTGTGCCAGGGTGACAAGTTGCAGGATCATAGTGCAGTTAGGCCAGTTTTACCCACATTTCCGTTTCTGAAAAAGGACCCCATGTGAAAAAAGCTTTTTAGGATGTACACTACGCTATAGATGTAGCTGAAATTTGGCAGAAGTTCATGCGTGCTCGTTGGGAATATTCTTTACAAATTTTAACAAAACTGAATATAGTCAAGCTGGGACGCCAGTGTGAACTCAATATGGTGATAGAACAACTTAATCTTTTAAGATATGTAGGAGGCTGTACTGACAGCTGTTGAACAGTCATGCTTGCACCAATGATACCTGGATTCTGAGGCAATTCTCAGCTTTTCGTGACAGCTGACTGGTGTGGCAAAGGCTGATAGCCTTAACATTGTCCTCATAATTGAATATGGTCATCTGATTGAGAGATATTCCGAATACTTTAAATGGAGCTCTTTTGTTTCTTTGATGATCTCAGGCACACACATTCTTACCTGTACTGTTGGGTGGAGAACTGTAAGGACTGGCTCCATAGGTGACACACGCACTAGTCAGAAAGCAGATACCCAACTTACTAGATTGCATGTTGTGGGCACTTGAGGACTGTTTGTTGTTGTTGTTGTTGTTGTTGTTGTGGTCTTCAGTCCTGAGACTGGTTTGATGCAGCTCTCCATGCTACTCTATCCTGTGCAAGCTTCTTCATCTCCCAGTACTTACTGCAACCTACATTCCTCTGAATCTGCTTAGTGTATTCATCTCTTGGTCTCCCTCTACGATTTTTACCCTACACGCTGCCCTCCAATGCTAAATTTGTGATCCCTTGATGCCTCAAAACATGTCCTACCAACCGGTCCCTTCTTTTTGTCAAGTTGTGCCGCAAACTCCTCTTCTCCCCAATTCTATTCAATATCTCCTCATTAGTTATGTGATCTACCCATCAGCACCACATTTCGAAAGCTTCTATTCTCTTCTTGTCCAAACTAGTTATCGTCCATGTTTCACTTCTATACAAGGCTACACTCCATACAAATACTTTTAGAAACGACTTCCTGACACTTAAATCTATACTCGATGTTAACATATTTCTCTTCTTCAGAATCGCTTTCCTTGCCATTGCCAGTCTACATTTTATATCATCTCTACTTCGACCATCATCAGTTATTTTACTCCCTAAATAGCAAAACTCCTTTACTACTTTAAGTGTCTCAGTTCCTAATCTAATTCCTGCAGCATCACCCGACTTAATTCGACTACATTCCATTATCCTTTTTTTTTCTTTTGTTGATGTTCATCTCATATCCTCCTTTCAAGGCAACGTCCATTCCGTAAAAGTGCTCTTCCAAGTCCTTTGCTGTCTCTGACAGAATTACAATGTCATTGGCGAACCTCAAAGTTTTTATTTCTTCTCCATGGATTTTAATACCTACTCCGAATTTTTCTTTTGTTTCCTTTACTGCTTGCTCAATATACGGATTGAATAACATCGGGGAGAGGGTACAACTCTGCCTCACTCCCTTCCCAACCACTGCTTCCCTTTCATGCCCCTCGACTCTTATAACTGCCATCTGGTTTCTGTACAAATTATAAATAGCCTTTCGCTCCCTGTATTTTACCCCTGCCACCTTTAGAATTTTAAAGAGAGTATTCCAGTCAACATTGTCAAAAGCTTTCTCTAAGTCTACAAATGCTAGAAACGTAGGTTTGCCTTTTCTTAATCTTTCTTCTAAGATAAGTCGTAAGGTTAGTATTGCCTCACGTGTTCCACTGTTTGTACGGAATCCAAACTGATCTTCCCCAAGGTCGGCTTCTACCAGTTTTTCCATTCATCTGTAAAGAATTTGCGTTAGTATTTTGCAGCTGTGACTTATTAAACTGATAGTTCGGTAATTTTCACATCTGTCAACACCTGCTTTCTTTGGGATTGGAATTATTATACCCTTCCTGAAGTCTGAGGATATTTCGCCTGTCTCATACATCTTACTCACCAGATGGTAGATTTTTGTCATGACTGGCTCTCCTAAGGCCGTCAGTAGTTTTGATGGAATGTTGTCTACTCCCGGGGCCTTGTTTCGACTCAGGTCTTTCAGTGCTCTGTCAAACTCTTCACGCAGTATCTTATCTCCCATTTCGTCTTCATCTACATCCTCTTTCATTTCCATAATATTGTCCTCAAGTACATCGCCCATGTATAAACTCTATATACTCCTTCCACCTTTCCGCCTTCCCTTCTTTGCTTATAACTGGGTTTCCATCTGAGCTCTTGATGTTCATACAAGTGGTTCTCATCTCTCCAAAGGTCTCTTTAATTTTCCTGTAGGCAGTATCTATCTTACACCTAGTGAGATAAGCCTCTACATCCTTACATTTGTCCTCTAGCCATCCCTGCTTAGCCATTTTGCACTTCCTGTCGATCTCATTTTTGAGACGTTTGTATTCCTTTTTGCCTGCTTCGTTTACTGTGTTTTTATATTGTCTCCATTCATCAATTAAATTCAATATTTCTTCTGTTACCCAAGGATTTCTATTAGCCCTCGTCTTTTTACCTACTTGATCGTCTGCTGCCTTCACTGCTTCATCTCTCAAAGCTACCCATTCTTCTTCTACTGTATTTCTTTCCCCCTATTCCTGTCAATTGTTCCCTTATGCTCTCCCTGAAACACTCTACAACCTCTGGTTCTTTCAGTCTATCCAGGTCCCATCTCCTTAATTTAGCACCTTTTTGTAGTTTCTTCAGTTTTATCTACAGTTCATAACCAATAGATTGTGGTCAGAGTCCACATCTGCCCCTGGAAATGTCTTACAATTTAAAACTTGATTCCTAAATCTCTGTCTTACCATTATGTAATCTATCTGATACCTTTTAGTATCTCTAGGATTCTTCCATGTATACAACCTTGTTTTATGATTCTTGAACCAAGTATTAGCTATGATGAAGTTATGCTCTGTGCAAAATTCTACCAGACGGCTTCCTCTTTCATTTCTGCCCCCCAAATCCATATTCACCTACTATGTTTCCTTCTCTCCCTTTTCCTACTGACGAATTCCAGTCACCCATGACTATTAAATTTTCGTCTCCCTTCACTACCTGAATAATTTCTTTTATCTCATCATACATTTCATCAATTTCTTCATCATCTGCAGAGCTAGTTGGCATATAAACTTGTACTACTGTATTACGTGTGGGCTTCGTATCTATCTTGGCCACAATAATGCGTTCACTATGCTGTTTGTAGTAGCTTACCCGCATTCCTATTTTCCTATTCATTATTAAACCTACTCCTGCATTACCCCTATTTGATTTTGTGTTTATAACCCTGTAGTCACCTGACTAGAAGTCTTGTTCCTCCTGCCACCAAACTTCACTAATTCCCACTATATCTAACTTTAACCTATCCATTCCCCTTTTTAAATTTTCTAACCTACCTGCCCGATTAAGGGATCTGACATTCCACGCTCCGATCTGTAGAACCCCAGTTTTCTTTCTCCTGATAACGACGTCCTCTTGAGTAGTCCCTGCCCGGAGATCTGAATGGGGGACTATTTTACCTCCGGAATATTTTACTCTAGAGGACGCCATCATCATTTAATCATACAGTAAAGCTACATGCCCTCGGGAAAAATGACGGCTGTAGTTTCCCCTTGCTTTCAGCCGTTCGCAGTACCAGCACCGCAAGTCCGTTTTGGTTAATGTTACAAGGCCAGATCAGTCAATCATCCAGACTGTTGCCCATGCAACTACTGAAAAGGCTGCTGCCCCTCTTCAGGAACCACACGTTTGTCTGGCCTCTCAACAGATACGACTCCGTTATGGTTGCACCTATGGTACGGCCATCTGTATCGGTGAGGCACGCAAGCCTCCCCACCAATGGCAAGGTCCATGGTTCATGGGGGGAAGGAGGACTGTTTAGGCTAGAAAAACTCCTCGGTAGGATAGATAGGACACAATTGGGGAAAGAGTGAATCACCTATAGTTGTTATAGATGCAGATAAATACCTTAATAGAAAAAAATGAATAAAAATGTTAAATCCACATAATCATTCGAGGAAGGATGCAAAATTACTCTCACTAAATGCATTGTTTCCCAGAACCTCATAATTGGATAAGTACTGATTACCTTAATAACTTTATTTCAGGAATCTGAAGACATGATAACCAGATGGAGAAAGAGCTGGACCGTGTATAAAAATATTTAACTCTTTTACATTATTGTGCTCAACTGAGGGGTATGACTGAACTTATTTTGCTTATGAATGTTCTGTCTCTTCATTTTCTCCCTAAAGTTTCTCTTTGAATTTCTGTTCTTGTCTGGTTATTTCCAGTTCTCCATTTGTTTTCAAACTGATAATTTTCCACAAGTCTTCTGAATATAGATCCAGGCTGAAATAAGTCACGTACGATTTCAGTGTCAAACAGCTGATTCTTCCTAAGATTCAAGGAGATGACAAGACTCAGAATTCAATTTGTCAGTCAGGCATCATTCATTGTGCACATGTAACCTTAAAATATTAATTGTTTCTTCCTTAGAGGGTCAGAAACTGTTTTCAATGTGCTGATATATTCCCTTTGAGATTACTTTTGAAATTCTACTAATTCTTTAGAACTTTTTTAGTGCTGCCACAGGCATGACAACACCATAGATTAGTCATTATCAGCATGAATGTAACTATACTAGCTGACAGTGAGTTGACTACAAGTTGGGGATCTGAATCCTAGAAGAGGGAATGAATCTCAGCGTACAATACAATCTGTGGGAAGCAGGGAGTTTGAACACCATGTTGAGAACAAGCATAGAGGAGCACTCAAAAGCAACCAGTGCAAGTGACTGGCAGCTGAGCACATGTAAACAGGGCACTGCATGAGGTGAAGGCTTGGTACATGGGCATTGGAATCATCATTATAACTCCTGTGCCAGGCCTATCACCACCTGCAGACAAACACCTTGGTCAGCAGCTCTAGCTATGCCACACATCCTCTGTGACAGCGATCTATACTATGCTGCTGTGATAACGATGCCAACTTCTCTGCATCTATCTCAATGTTTGCTTGTGGGGATCCTAAATTCCTTCCATGTTCAAATTCCATGGGCTCCACAGCAGTAGATGTAAGAGCCATACCCACTGCCAACCTATTCTAAGGTCAAAGGTGGGACAGCAGAGAGCACAATGGGGAGGGGGGAGTGGCAGTTGGTGAGCACACTGGCTCACCTGAGAGTTTCCTCTGGAACAATACCTTGACTGACCCCATCATCTAGCTGGCTCGGAGATGGCAGTGTCGAAGGTCGAACAGATTTAAGGTGCACCTGATTGGAATGACAGATCACCTATTTCCACATATTTCCAACCTTTGTGGTACACCACTACACCCAGCAGCTACCCATGTTGCCAGCTACCACAACATGGCTGGTCGTGACAGTCAAGGGAATGCGAGTAAGGTTGCAATAAATCCAAATGATCCTGCAGCTGACGCGCATGCAAATATTCCACCAGACTACACCCTTCAGCCATTGTCACCTGGCACATGGCCAGGAAATTTGACATTGAATCATGCTGAGACAAGATGGACATGTACTTCTTTATTTGGGTGTTGAATGTACACATCAAGCACTCCAACTCAGAATTAGCTGCAGGGAACTGGATGGTAGTCAGCTGCTGGATACTATTGGGAATTCCAAAGTTTTCAAACTCTCGTGATGCAAATTGCTGACCATTATCATATGAGGGTCTGAGGGGAGCCCTAGATTACAAAACCGAGCAACAACCTATGAAAAGTTACCCCTGACATAGTGGTTGATTTACCACAGGTTCAATCACTTCTTGTGTGGAAACATGCTTTGTGTCAGACTCAGACATCATGAAGTCCCTACCCATCAAATAAAAATACAACAGAAGAAAAATAACACAAACAACAACATTAAGGGCAACTGTACACTTACAAATTATTTCTAACTTTTATGCTTAATCATAAGCCATCTTCATTCAGTGCACTGTTTAGCAAAATGGCCATAGTGACAGCACATGTGACACTTAAATGGTGCTGACTGCACATGAGAGCACTATGGCCTAATAGGTTACACTTTGTGCACCTCACCAGGTGCATTTCTGCAAAATCCTCTCTAGTGTTCCCCCACAACTGTGACAGATGAGTGGGTTCCTCAGGCCTCACATACTTCATCCTCAGGCTCCTATGGCTGTATGTTTCTCCCAACCATTCCCCTTGCACAAGAAATAATAGCAGGAAAAACAATCAGTCCACTCACCCCACGTCTATTCTTGATGCTGCAAGTTGGGACTGGTGATGTTTCCCTTGGACCAGCCATCTGTGGCACAACACTTCTGGCACCACTTTTACAGATCAGAGTTGGATGACCTCTAGAATAAGTGGTGGAGCTTGGTAGCTAGTGGTCAGGACGACTTCCAGTTAGCCACCGTAGGCATAGTTGCAGTGGTATGGTAGGTGGATATGAGGTGGTTGTCTGACATCTAGTCATACAGACAGCAATTTCATACACTCATTTATTCTGGATCACTGAAGACAACAGTGCTGGAGTTGGGCATCGCCCTGGATGAGTCCCAGTGGTGCTGGTTGTAGTGAGGAGCCTCAGCTGCATGGTCAGCCATGAAATAAACAGGCCCTTAGGGGAAGCATACCTTCTCAACAGTGTGGTGGTGAGGAACTACTAAGTAAAGGCCCTGGCCCTGCTGATAGGCAGTAGTGGTGGTCCACGGGCAGCCACGAGTGCTGCTGTGTTGGCACATCCCTTGCAGCACAATGTGCCAAGGCATGCAAGTAGTCTATAGCACTGATGGATGCATCAGCATCATGCATCAGTAAAGAGTGCCTGCGCAGGCAGTGATGGACAGGAGCAAGATTTGCCCACATAGGTGATGCTGGATGGCAACAACATTTGTCCATACATGCAGTGAACATGAGCTCACACAGGCAATGATGGCTGGGTGGGTAGGTTGCCCAGGCATGAACGATCGTTCCTGAAGGTAGGTGGCCAAATGGAAATTAGCCAGAATGTGGCTGGCCAGCTGGGAGGTAACACGTCAGCAGCACTCGGACTTAGTGCCGATACCAGGCCTGCAGCTAGAGGAGACAGTGTCTGTTAGTGGCAGCTTGTTGATCCATGTTTTAGTAATGTCAGTTATAGTCTTCCCATCCTACCAGGCTCCTGTCAGTGACTGATGAAACCTTTCTGAAATTGGTGATACATGTGCAAGCCTGATATGCTACTGTTTCTGAAATGGCAGCACTTTTGTGCTCTGTGACAAGAGCACCAAGGCACAACTGTAGAGTTACCACGACATCTTTGCCCCAGCATTTCTGTTGTCAGCAACTTCATAGCTCTTCCTGTGTAGTAACTTAGCCCTTTAGGAATGGTTTTTACAGTGTCAGCATAATCTGCTTACAGCATCTTACACAAAAGCACCTAACTAGTTTCATATTGTGGCTCTTTTCATCATCCTGGTGTGACTTCCTGTGCAAAGTTGGCCTGAGAGAGGTAGAATGGAGGTAATGTTTTCTGAGATGGATATTAGGTTTTAATGTGCTGAATGTAGAATTTAGTTGTATAAGACTAAATGCAGATAATACCACAACTGTTAGCTTATATAGATCTGCAGTTCAAGCAAAGACATTTTTTGAAGGACATGAGCTACTGTTGGGGAAAATAGTAAAATCTGAAAGAAAAGTCATTTTCTGTACAACTTTCAACATAGAAATGGCAAACTTTGATGAATATGTTACAACAACATTTTTAGTGGCTTGAGATCACTAAACTTGTATTGTACAAGCTACAGCCAACACAGAATAATGCTTGCTTTACAAGGGGTACGCATGAACAATTGTTGAAGTCACACACATCAGTCGACAGCAAGACTAGTGCTACATGGATAAGAGAGAACAAGATGAATAATTTTTTTATTTATTGACAGATTAGATAATGTTGGTTGGAATTTTGTATACAATATGCATCTTTGGAAGAGAGGTTTTTAAGCAGCTTGTGATAATTTTCTGAAAAACTCACTGAGTTATAATATTAATGTTATAATCATTAATCAAAAGCAACACAAAGTATAAACTGAAAAGCAAAAGATTAAATTGATTTACAGATGAGCTGGCTATCATTAGGGAGATGCTCATACTGTACAGAATTCTTGTAAACCTGGTCCCAAGCTGAATGACACTACTTATAGACCTTTTTTTTTTTTTTTTTTTTTTAAAAAAAAAAAAAAAAAAAAAAGGCTGACTCCTAGCTGCCAAAAACTTCACTTTGGAATATTACATAGAAGGTGCTCCCAACAAATGCAAAGCTGTGTGGGATATTATCAGTCTAGAAAATTCCCAAACCAACACAGTATTTGGCTCAGAAGAAGGGAATGATTATTTTCTGAAATCAGTGACTGAGCCACATAGGAGGGATGCCTACTATTGGAGAGTTATCACCCACAATGAATTATAAAAACTGTGTCAAGGTTTTCTAACTCCAAAAGTATTTACTGTTATTGGTTCTCAATTTATGTACATAATTTAAAAAGAGATACATTTTCTGCGTCAACCTCTTACTTCATTTTTAACACATTTTTCATGACTTGTTCAAAACTACTTTAAAAAACGAGATAAACATCTGCCTCAAAACTAATGACCAATTACTACTGTTTCTGTTTTTTCCAAACCTTTTGATTCTCTTATGTACAACCAACTAAATAAGTATTCCAAAAATCTTGATCTCTCCAATAGTTAGTTTCCATTCCAATGTGGGGAAAATACTAACACTGTTGTCACTGTAGTCATTAACAAGGTGTTAACTGTATTTGAAAATAAGGATTTGGTATCTCTTGTAATCTGATCTCATAAGCCTATGACTAAGAACTCTTTAAAACCCTGCTTGCCAAACTGGAATTTTATGGCATACACACCCTAACTTTACATACACAACCTAACTTTAGTGGTAATCAGGACATATTTAACAAACAGGAGACAGTTTGTCTCAGGTAAAAATACATGCTCTTCATTGCAGGAAGTTCCACTGAAGTGCTGCAGGGCTCGATCCATGTTCCATTTCTGTTCATCATTGCAGTTAATGAATTACCTTAAAGAATAGGAGCTAATCCAGTTGTGTGTTATGCAGATAAAATAACACTGCTCCACACAGCCCCTATACCATGGAAATTCATCAGGCAACTCAGGAAAATAAGAATTAACATGAAATTGATTTTCTTCTAATGAACTCCTTTGTTATCCTGATAAAACACAGGAACTAATTCTGATGTTAAATAAAACTGTAGAAAGTATAACAGTAAAATTGTTAGGCTTTCACAATTACTCAAAATTAAATTGAGGTGGGACATGCTAGGCATGTCTGTGTCAGAATGGCAGGAGTGTACTACCTCATGTGAAAGCTCACAGATGCAGTTACTAATGAGTATCTGAATATGGCATATTCTGACATTTTCCAGAGACACATTTCCTACAGCATACTGATATGGCAACATACCTGTTGTGCCAGTGAAAAAAAATCAGAATAATGAGCAAAGTAAATCCTAAGGAACATTATCAAGCTCCAGATAATGATTATTGTTAACATTCACATTTATACAGGACTGCTTTATCAAAAGCATCTTGCCCCTCAGGTGACTCGCCACTCTTTGGTGAGTACATGCTTGGTTACCACAGGACCCCAGCTTTTGCAGCACTACTTCCTCTTTTCTGTGCTGCAAACCTCCTCTGATCTTCCATCAGCTGGGCTTTTCAGTGCAGACTCTGCCTGGACTTGGTTTATGATTTTATTCTTGATTTCTGGTTTCACTCTCAGCCCTATCTTCACCTTCCATTAATGATTATGTGGTCCACATTATTGGATTTGACCTGCCATCTTTTCCAAATTTTACAGAAGTGCTTGTCATGCAGGGAAGGTCATCCAATGTGGTGTATACTCCACCTCTATGCCCTTCTATCCTGGCACCCTTCCTTCCTGTCGTCATACACGCAAACCCCAGAACAGTAGCCATCCCATTGTCTGAGGGTCATCAAATACCTGTATGGCAATAGCCCCCTGACCATGCAGGGATCGCACAGTTGGTGCCTACGTTGCACACTCCATGCGTATGCCATGGTGTATATGTCCATCACGACTAGGGCACGGGGCCTCCTGGCAAAGGATTACTGGCCAAGTAGCCATTGCTGTGGCTGAATGGCACCCTCTTCAGTATGGGTGGCACCATGGTGGATAGTTTGCACTTGAAGGGAATTAATCCTTCTCCCACTGGTGGTCACACAGCCACTGCAGGCTCTTCACATGGATGCAATGAAGTGTGATCCCAATGTGCTCCCTCCACTGGGCACACTATGGGAGGAACGCAGGACAAGATGACAAGGTGCAAAATCCCCCCCCTCCCCCAATAGCTAATCTGTATCTGTACTGACAGGGACATCTTTCTTGCCACAAAGACTTTATCTGTTGTTGAACACATTGAGGACAAATGCAGGGAATTTGTAGCCATCTCTAAGATGAAGAGCGGTTTCCTCCTGATTAAAATATCATCTCCTGCCTAGTCACAGGTGCTATGCTCTAGTGAAAAGTTGACTGACATTCCTATGACTGTCATTCAGCACAAGAGTCTTAATATGGTCCAGGGGATCATCTTTCACCATGATCTTCTTTTTCAATCTGATGATGAATTGCGGATCTGTGTAGAGTGATGGGGTGTGCACTTCATCCATCTCGTCCATAGGGAACCAAGGGAAAATAGAGTTGCGACCAGGACCTTCATCTTGGCTTTTGAGGGTGATACATTGCCTGAGAAGGTCAAGGTGATGGTCTACCAGTTTGACAAGAAACCCCATGTGTTCCTCCTCCTATGAGATGCTTCAGCTGTCTGAAGTTCAGACATATGTCTTCCCATTGCACAGCCATCCCTGTCTGCAGGGATTGTGGACATCATCTGCACGCGAACCTTCCTTGTGCCCCTCCCCCCATCTGTGTAAACTGTAGTGAGCTCCACTCACCCTGCTCAGCAGATTGCTCCATTTTTGAGTGTGAAAAGAAAATCCAAGAGTATAAGACCCTGGACAAGCTCACATATCAAGAGGCTAGTTCATGGTCTAGTGGCTAGTGTTGCTGCCTCTGGATCATTGGGTCCCGGGTTCGATTCTTGGTCGTGTTGGGGATTTTCTCTGGCCGGGGACTGGGTGTTTGTGTTGTCTTCATCATTTCAACATCATCATCATTCATGAAAATGACTAGATTGGACTGTGTAGAACATTCGACTGTGTAATAATTGGGACTTTGTACGGGTGCTGATGGCCACGCAGTTGAGTACCCCACAAACCATACATCATCATCATCATCATCATCATCATCATCATCATCATCATCATCAACAAGAGGCCAGGGAAAGTATGAGCATCTTAATGCCACACAAATGACTCAGTCTTATGTTACAGCTGCTAACGTACCTATCAATGGTGCTTTCCTCTGTTGTGTCTCTTACAGTGAGCTCTCAGAATTATTTGCTAATACCTGTCTCACACGTGGTTGGGGGGTCCTTCTGGTGCTTCCACCACACCGCTGACACTTCAGGAACATTGCCTCCCCACCTGCCAGAAACACCAGTCTTCATCCCCCAGCCAGAGGCACCTCATCCTCCTCTGGCATCTCTAGCTAGGGAGAGATCCATTGGTACTCTTTCTTCCATGGCTCCTGCTGGTCCACAGCCAGATGGCAGCAGGTGGCTGAAGGAACCGAAGACTGCTGGCCATTGTACTTCTCATTCTTCTTCTGTCCCTGAAACCAGTTCAGAGGAACCTTCTCAATCTTCATTATATATAAAGTGATACATCTTTGAAGGATATGGCTGTTCAGGTAAGGGTTCATCAGGATTTTACCATCGGTAATTTTTATTTCCCTTCCGACAATGCTGTGTCCCGTTGTTGTAATGAATGCATAACTCTCTCAGCTTCCTCCATCTTTCCTACTCATGGGCAATTTGAGTGGCCATAACGCTTTCTACATCTACATCTACATCTACATTGTTACTCTGCAATTCACACTTAAGTGCCTCACAGAGGGTTCATTGAACCATTTTCATACTACTTCTCTGCCATTCCACTCTGGAATGGCGCTTGGGAAAAAGAAACACCTAAATCTTTCTGTTCAAGCTCTGATTTCTCTTATTTTATTATGATGATCATTTCTCCCTACGTAGATGGGTGTCAACAAAATATTTACGCATTCGGAAGAGAAAGTTGGTGATTGAAATTTTGTAAATAGAACTCACTGCAAAGAAAACTGCATTTGTTTCAGTGACTGCTACCCCACCTTGTGTATCATATCAGTGACACTATCACCCCTATTGCATGATAACACAAAATGAGCTGCCCTTCTTTGCACTTTTTCGATGTCCTCCGTCAGCCCTTCCTGGTAAGTATCCCATAATTCGCAGCAATATTCCAGCAGAGGACAGACAAGTGTAATATAGGCTGTCTCTTTCATGGGTTTGTCACATCTTCTAAGTGTTCTTTGTGGAGTGGTACAATGTTCACTGGCTGTGATAAAGACATCAAGTCGTTACTGGTATAGCTTAATCTTTTTCTCTTGAACTCTGGTGCCACCACACACTTCAGTGTGGCACACAGAACTTATTCAACCATTGATCTCTCCTTTTGTGGCCTGGTCTCCTGAGATCTATCCACTTGGGAGTCGTTGATGACCTTTGTGGTAGTGACCTCTTCCCAATATTATGGTCCCTCCTTCAGCACTATTCCTCTGCAGGATGCCAACCCAGATGTGTTCTCTGTAATGCTGACGGAGGTGGTTTCACCACTGCTCCCCACAACAAGGGAGTTTTGATGTTGTTGTTCAGAAAACAATGGCAGCAATTCTTTTGGCCCCTCTTCCTGGGGATCCCACTGTTGGTGGACCCCAGAGATCTCTGGAGCCATTGGAAAATGTAGGCAGGCTCTCCAATGCCATAAGTAGCACCCTTCACTGGAGCATCTCATTGCCTTTAAGTGACTCTGTGCCAGTGTCTGCTATCTCATAAAATGATGAAGTAAGAATCCTTGGAATGGTACATTTCCACAATTGGGTCACATACCTCTCCATCACAAGTATGGGCAAAAATCAGACACCTTTACAGCTTCCAGTACCCTGTAGGTGTACCATGTATTTCTTTAGATGGTGCTGTTTATACAGATCCTGACACTGTTGCTGAACATTTTGCTGAGAATTATGTTCACGCATTTTAATCTGAGAACTACCATGCCGCCTTTTGGCTCATTATGCAGTGAGTTGAGCGAATGCATTTATCTTTTACTGCCTGCCACCTGGAGCCACATAATGCTTCATTCAGTGAATGGGAACTCTCCAGTGCCCTAGCTCACTGGCCTGATATGGCTCCAGGACCAGACCACATCCACAAAAAAATGAAATAATCATGTTGCATTGATGGCTCAGAGGCCCCATCTGGGGAAGTCCGGCTGCCGGGTTGCAAGTCTTATTACAGGCTATGCCACATTGGGCAACTTGCACACCATTGGAGATGAGATGATAATGAGGACAATACAACAGTCAGTCCACGAGCAGAGAAAATCTCTAACTTGGCTGGGAATCAAACCCAGGCCCCCTGCATGGTAGGCAAACATGTTACCCCTCAGCTAAGCACATGGACACCACATCCACAACCAAATGCTGAGACATTTATCAGTAGACTGTCAGTGTCCCATCCTTGCCCCCTTTAATTGGATCTGAAATGAGGATGAGTTCCTGTCTCAGTGGCGAGAAATCGCAATAATTCTGGCACTGAAACTGCATAAGAACATGCTAGATGGATAGTTATCGCTCAGTCAGCCTTGCTGACATTCTCTGTAAGTTCTTTGGATGGATGGTAGGCAAGCCGCCATGTTGGCTCCTTGAGTCTCAGGGCCTTTTGGCTGCATCTCAGGTAGGTTTTCCCAAAGACTGCTCCACTACTGATAATTTGGTTCAGCTGGAGTCCACCATCTGGACAGCCATTACATGCTGTCAGCACCTCATAGATATCTTTTCAACTTACAGAAGGCTTCTGACACGACAAGGTGTCACCACATCTTCACTATGGTCTTCGGGGTTCACTCCCAATTTTTATCCAGAACTTCCTGTCACACCATACGTTCTGGGTCGGGGGCACCGATTTATATAAAATATTGGGGGTGCCCATACTGGGGGTCATGCCCTGGAAAATTTTCTAAATTTTTGATGAAAAATAGTGTGTTTTAAATTTTTTTAAGCATTTTAGAGTCATATGATAAACATTAGAACTCCAAAAAATGGACTCTCGATAACTCAACACTCCGGGAAACTCAACAAGCCTGATACATGTTTTTGCTTTGAAAAAAGAAACAAAACATAAACACGCATGGTATTTTCATAAAAAGCTAATTTACTTTACAGTAACAATCATGCTCTTAGACTATTACAGAGCAGTGAATATATAGCTTGGAAAAGACTGAAATTATAGTGAAATAGATCCTCAACTATCATTAAAGGAATAAAACATAAAATATTGCTGTTGCACAATAACAGCACTTTGATTAATAAGTGAAATAGCAAATTTAAGCTTACTTTGATAAGGCTCAGGGTTCATTAACTAAAAACAATATCTCAGAGTTAATGCTTTAATACAGTTAATAAAGTTAATACAGTGTGCCTAATACTTTCATCCAAAAAGTATGTAAATAGCGGGTTTTAGTTGGGTCTTAAACCCTAAAAATATTTAAGTATTTGAAAAGAACTGATACAGTACTATAGTAATACGGTACTAAACTGGTACTAATATTTCAAAACTGAAAATTTAACGTTATGTATGTTTTTAATTCTCTATTTTATAAAGATTTTTGATATTGCTCTAAATGCCATTACTAGAGCTAGAGTGTCTTTAGAAAGGTGCAAATGTCGACCGTCTGACTGTATTACTGAATGTGAAGTCATTGATGACTGGTCTGATATCCAATTCATCCAAAAAATTTCATTGAGCGAGGTGGCACAGTGGCTAGCCAACTGGACTCGCATTCGGGAGGACGACTGTTCAATCCCGCATCCAGCCATCCTGATTTAGGTTTTCCACGATTTCCCTAAATTGCTCCAGGCAAATGCTGGGATGGTTCCTTTGAAAGGGGATGGCCAACTTCCTTTCCTAATCCAATGAGACTGATAACCTTGCTGTCTGGTCTCCTCCCCCAAAACAACTCAACAAAAAACATTTCCGTGGGCATGAAAAACAACCAAGTTGTTCAATCGCTTCTGTCCCTTTGTTGATCGGAGATATGACTTCAGACGTCTAAGGTCACTAAATGAATGTTCGGCTGTTGCTGTCGTGATTGGAACTACTTGGAGAAGCTTAATGCACTACATTACCTCACATAACATTTCTCCAAATGCATGCTCTTGTGTAATGTATGTTCTTACATCATGCATGTTTTTTAAGACCAGTTGTTTTTTATTAGTGATATCGGCTAACATATTCAAGTGTAAGCGCAGCCTCTCAATGTCTAGGTCATTTTTGAAAAACTCAGTTGATTTTTACAAATTTGTTTAACCTCTGTTAACTGAAAGCAAGCACCCTTGTTCAACAGCAGTGACCTGTGTGAGTCCAGTAGAAGCAAACCGCTCAGTAATGCAAGATTCAATGTAAATAGCTTAGTATTTAGTATTCCTTTGGGGTTTTGAAAGTGTGCGGTAAGCTGGCTTTGTTATTTTCATACTTCTTTGGTATACTTTGATTCTAAGAAAGCTAAGCATCATCAACTTGTGAAGGGTTTTCTTTTAAACACAATACCCAAAAGTGTTCCAAACTATCATACCTTCCATTCAATATACAAATCATGCCCTCATATATGTTTTCCAGATCAGCAGCACTTGGATGAGGGCATTGAATTTTTTCATTGACATCCTCTACTGGGTTCATTGCATGGCGATAAAGACATAAAAAGACATAAGTCTTCAATTGTAACATTGACTCGAAGTAACACACACGTTTGTAACCTGTCTCTGTTTTGTCCTCTGCAGAAAATATTTCAAAAAACTCTAGAAGTTCTTCAAAGTTTTCAAAATTCTGAAGATACTAGAAGCTTACATGATCTATCAAGTTGGGCAAAGGGGTCATATACCAGTTTGGTCATTATTGCTCTCACAGCGTATGCTTCTGAAAAGTCCCATCATTTTGTTGGATTCCCTTACGGTGTTTATTAAGTTCGTGGCTAAAGTTATAATATCTCTCATAGACGTAAGATGGTGGAGAATGTCTACAATTGCCAAGTATAAACCGTGAGCAGTGCAGTGCACATAACGTGCTTTTGTTTGTTTCATCAACCATAAAAGAAAAATGTTCACTCTTCTTGAATGGAGCCAATACCTTTCTCAACAGAGACTTTGCTGTTAGATCAATGATCTCCTTTTGAATATCATGGGGTGTCCACTTATACCCTGAAAGCCGTAACCTATCTTTAAACTCAGGTATGTCATTCTTTTGGAGTACCAACAATTGAAAAAAAAATTGAGTTTACATCTTCATGCCCCCTAATTGCTAGTCCTTGTCAGCATAGAAATTGCACGGAAGTAAAAATTGTCTCAAGAGCTAAACGGCCTTTCTTCATATCACTATCTAACTGTTCATTCAACTGGAAGGCCACACATTGGTTAGTGATAGAATTTAGTTTCAGAACACCTTCTTTATGCGTAAATGTATTTTCATGAATACGGAATTTTTCCAAAGCCTTTTTCCAGTTAGAAAACCCCACAGAAGTAAATGAAAATTCTTTTTTGCAGAAACTTTTAAGAGATTTTTAGCAGCTGCTTCTTTCCAAGTGTTGCAAAAAACTTTTTTGGTAGATGTTTTATATTCTAGCCACGTATATTTGATCAACCAAGACTTCTGAAATGATCTTCCCTCACTGGATTGTCCAGGTTTTGGCTGTGAACTGTTCTTGCCTGAAGATGACGAAGCGATTGATGACACAGTAATTGTTGGAGGTTGACTTATAGTACCATCAACTTCTAAGTGCACCTTTTTGGTAACAATTTATCCATTTGCAAACTTAATTCGCAATACTCTAACAGACTAAAGTAAAGGAATAAAATATAGTCATATAAAATAGTCCACTAGACACTAAAGTCGGAATACTACACATCTGCTGCATGCACTGAATGAGACTAACCACAGTGAACGACTGTGGCAGCAGTGTGGGCTTTATATAACCACAAAGTTGTAATGTCTCTAAGCGTTAAGTTGACATGAGGCGGAGGGCTCCAGGCTCTTCTGCACCAGACCTTTTGATGTCACTGCGGCCACAGCACTGGTCCGCCAGCACCAGACTTTACGCAGAGGTTTGTGCACTGGGACAAATTCTAAGTGTGCCCACAGGACTGTAACACTATCATGATTCACACCATTCATTTTCAGTTAACCTGCTTACTATCATAACTCATTACGCAATGTATTTTAAAAGGTAACTATCGTCACACAAGGAAAATAAAAAAATCTAACATAATTTTGTGATTTTACAAAGCATAATATAACTAATAATTTTCCTAAGTTATTGGGGGAGGGGGGGGGGGGCACTCTGCTCCTCACCTGCCGAAAAAATTTTTTGAGGGGCTTGGGCCCCCTCAGGCCCCATGGAGTCAGTGTCCGTGTTCTGTATTAAAGTGGCTACTTCACTCAGTACCTCCCCAAACCCCAAATCCAAGAAAATGGGGACCTGTAGGGCTCTGTACTGAGCATACCCCTCTTTCTGGTTGCCATTAATGGTCTAATGGAGGGTGTGGAATCTTTGACACTGCCCTTGCTATATGCTGATGATTTTGCATTTATTATTGATCCCATAGTATGGTTGTTGCTAAGTGTTGCCTACAGGGCACCATACAAAAGGTGCATTTGGGGACACTCTCCAGTGGCTTTCGCTTTTCATGTCACACACTTTTGTCACCATCATATTGCCCACCCATACCCAGAGCTTTACCTAGACTACCTTCTTGTAGTTGAGACACATCACTCTCTGGGACTCATCATTGTTTACCAGTTGAAGCAGCTTCCCCTCTTTCACCAACTTATGTGAAAGTGCTGGTGACACCTCAATACACTTCACTGCCTCAGCAGCGCTAGCTGGGATGCAGATCACTCTACCCTTTTGTGGCTCTACAAAGCCCTGCTTTTGTCCCGTCTTGATTATGGGAGTCTTGCATATGGTTCAGCATCACCCTCAGCTTTGTGGATACTGGATCCTATTCATCATTGTGGGCTCTGACTTGTGACAGGGGCTTTCCAAACTGGCCCTGTGAACAGCTTGCTACCTGTGAACAGCCTGCTAATAGAGGCTGAAATCCCTCCATTACCTATCACACGGCAAGAACAGCTGCTGAATAATACTATACATGTTAGTAGCTTCCCTGAACATCCCAATTACAATGTCCTTTTCCCTGTAAGGGAGCTCCTCCTCACACAATGGCCACCCAGAACTAGGTTTACAATTGCTGAACGCCTCCAGTGTCTCTGTTTGAAACTTCACTTCCTCCACTATCGCCTCTGGTCAGAGAGGCATCATGTCCACCCCCATGGCTTGTACCTCAACCTTGGTTTTGTCTCAAAGTCTCCTTTGGTCCAAAAGATGCCATAGGCCACGTGATTTTTTGTTGCCTGTTCTTGAGAAGTATGTGGGTTCAGAAGTGGTGTTCACTGATGGCTCAACAGTCGATGGAAGAACAGGCTTTGCATACACATGTGCATGGTGCAGTGAATTCCACTCTGCGTCAGATGGCTGCAGTGTCTTTACTGCTGAATTAATGGCCATTAAACTAGCCCTTAGCCATGTTTCTTGCACTGGCAATAATATCCTAATCTGTAGTGACCCCTTTAGCAGCCTGCTGGCCATAGACCAGTGCTTCTCTCCTCACCCACTAGTTATGACTACCCTGGCTCTTGTCTCTGACCTCCATCAATCTGGACAGCTAGTTGTTTTCATTTGGAGCCCAGGTCATGTTGAAATTTTGAAAATGAATGAGCTGACTCTGGAAATGGGGTCCCAGAACCGTACCTTTGTTTGTTTATACACCATTGCTGGGATTATTGAACTCAGAATGATCTGCCCTAATCTCTCCAAACAAACTGAGGACAATTAAGGAGACCACAATCCCGTGGCAGTCTACCTTGCATACTCCTTGCAGGGAATTTGTCCTCTGTCAACTCCTCATTGGCCACACTTGGCTGACCCCTGGCCACATTCTGCACCATGAGGGTCTCTCTCTCTGTCGATGCACAGCCCGACTGACGATGGCCCACTTAGTCATAGACTGCTCTAATTTGGCTGCTTGGAGGTGCATGTTAGTCTTCCTGACAAGCTATGTCTGTTGCTAGCAGAGGACGCCAAATCGGCTCTACTGATGTTAGATATTTTCCCATGAAGGTGGTTTTTATTCATCCATGTTAAGTAGGGATTTTTGGCCTTCGATGATAACTCCTGGTTTGCCACTTGATGGATGAAGGGACTGATGACCTTGCACCTTAGTTCCTTTCACTTCAAACCAACAAATCACAGGTACCTTAAGTTAATTCAACACCAGAGAAAATTTTCACCTTCACAGCCCTAGAGGCAAACTGGAATTTGATGTATTGAGACACGCTTGACAAAGACTGTGGACTCGCATAAAATAATATTCCTAAACTTTTTTTAGTAAGCTTCCAATATCGGTCCTTGCCCCATAATGTTTACAGAGTTAATATTTGTGACAGGTTACTGAAACACCCATTTATAAAATTGTGGGATAGAAGAACTATTGATATAAACATTATCGGTGTTCATTTAAGAATATTTTTAAAAAGGGGAATAGAGATTTTTAGAACTTCCCTGTAAAAATTAATATATTGTATATTAATGTGAAAACCTATTTCACTGTAAGTGGTCAATGGTTAAATGGAAAACGTAATACCATACTTCATTTCATCTCCATTCTTCAGATATTTAGAAAATATTTTTTTCTGAAAAGTGGCAGAAACTGGTAAAGTTTGGGTTAGCTTTTTCCTATTCCTACCTCTGACCTCGGTATTCCATGTCCCATCTCCATTGTTTTCGTGAATTTTTTTCTGACCAAATCAAGAGAATATGCTTGATCAGATTATTTTGTATGTGTGTGTGTGTGTGTGTGTGTGTGTGTGCATGAACGCGTGTAGCCCTTACAGACATCCTACACAAAACAAATACAGCAGAAAGAGCTGTGAGAGTGATAAAAAGTTGAGGAATCAAGAGTGGTGATGGCAACAGGTTGTTTTGACTTGGATAATCTATACATATGAAATGGGTGGGTCAGTTCAACGTCTATAAAGAATACATGGCAAATATTCTTTCACTGCAGGTTTTTGGATATAACATAATTTGCTTTTGCTTAATATGAATTCTCAGACCTACTTTTCAAAGCAGAATGACATCCTTTGAACCAGTTGTTGGTGAATTTTGCCATAGGAGGGGTGAACAATAGCTAATTTACCAACAGACATTTTTTTGTGCTCCTGACACTAATAGACGTGTAGTTTATAGCTGCTTCATTTAACTGATTTGTAGTTTTGAATATGAGTGTGACTTAAAACTTATTTTATTTCCTCTTGTTACACTATGAAAATTTTTCCGGAGGTTTACTTTATTTTTACAAACTGTAACATACTGCCAGTAAGTGCAGAACTATTGATACTGTATACTTGAAGACTTGCAGCAAAAACTGAGATTGGGAGGATAAGATCTATAGTTGCTAAGCATTTTGTTTCTCTGTTACAGGTATAGCTTTTTTTTAATGGTCAGCTTGTACTACTTTTGGTCCTAACAAATTTATTACGTATTGTATTGGAACATATAAAAAATTCTCTTTAATTATAAATTTCCAACTTATGAATCATTCAAGCCATTTGTTTTTTTATATAGTTTAAAACTGTGGTTATATAACAACTTTGTTATTGCTTATACATTTTCTCTTCTTTTTCATTACTGAACTATCAGTCACATTACTAGGTAACTCACAATAATCACTAACATGTCAATTTTAAAATTACAGTTAAAATTGAAACTTTAACTTTTCAATTAAAAATGTGATTTTATAGTTCACTAGAAACATAATAGCTCAAGCACACCTGGCGATTGCTACAGTAAGTCTGTCAAGTAACTGTGGTAGTGTAGACAGGCATGTAACAAACCCACGTAAAAACCAAACAAGTGTACACAAGGGAACAAGACAGGAAGCAAAAATATGAGTGCCAAAGTTGTGGACACACCTTAGCATCTGAGTGATAATCTGCTGATGTTTAAAATTATCACATTTACCTGGTAATTAAATGTCTGTCCAATATGGTATGAATTTTAAGTGTCAACAGCCTTCTCAGATTTGTGTGCATTATAAATATGGTATTACTGAATTAATTATATGGCATTCATGTCATTCTGGTTTTTCAAGAGCGGTTCAGTCTTATGATCAGTGCATTGAAATTATTTCTCCAACTTTTAGATCATTATTTCCTGCAGAAATGTGTTTGTAGAACATGGGTGGAATATAGAAAATGTGAATGAAGATTAAGGTGTAAGAGGAAGAGCAGGGATGAGAAATGAAAAATGCAGATTGAGAGACAGTAGGTGGAGTGTAAATGCCAAAATAGATGAGATAGTGGTTCAGTTGCATGCAAAGACTGCATTTAACTTTATACACAGTCCAGTCACATTAGTGTGACCACCTGTCAAGAGCCTAAACAACAATCTTGTGCAGAGTGAACGTGTAGGAAGAGAGCCAGTAAGATCCTGGAATGTACTAACAGGGATGTGGAGCCATGCTGACTCCAGTGCCATGGCTAGCTGCACTAGATTTCTTTGATGGGGATCCATGGAATGAACAGCCCAAGCATCGAGGTCCCACAGATTCTCAATTGGATTTAAATTTGGTGGCCAGAGGAGTATGGTAAACTCATACTGATGCTCTTCAAACCACACACGTACACTGCAAGCTATTTAACATAATCCATTGTGCTGCTAGTAGATGCAATTATGCCAAGGAAAAATCAAACTGCATATAGGGGTGGATATGGTCCCAAGGATAGTTGTGTACTCATGTTGATCCATTGTGTCTTTCAGAATGGCAAAATCACCCAGGAAAACCCACAAAAAGATTCCCCAGACTGTAACACTCCCTCCTCCAGCCTGGACCCATCTCACGATTGTTGCAGGGTTGTACATGCCAACGACCATCTGTCTGACAGAGCATAACATATGATACTTCTGAAGAAGTCACTTTTGCCACTCAGTGGATGTCCAGTTGCGGTACTGGCAGAATTCTGGCCTTTGTCACTGATGAGCAATCGCCATAGGTGCATGAATCAAGCAACTGGTGCAAGGCCCATATGCAGTAATGTTCACTGAACAGGCACTATTGGTAGCCCCTTGGTTCATGTGGGTGCTCAGTTGCTTGACAGTTGCATGTCTATTTGCCTGTTCTCATCCCTGCAGCTGTCATTCACAACTGACCTCTATGGCCCTTAGAGCAGTACAGTTGCCGTGGTGCAGGTTTTGGTATACTGCAACCGCTGTGACCAGTGAACAGTTAACAGGCTTAGCCATTGCATAAATGCAGCCATCCTTGGCTTGAAAGCTGCTGATCATGTTCCTTTTAGATGTCAGATGCGCTCCATTGTCCGTTTCTGCATTATGACAATGACTGTACCGTTTCCCACATTTCTGTGGCACGCTTTATATACCCTCTACTGCCAGTGCTGCCATCTACCATCTGTGAGTGTTATTGCATGTTGATGTCTCACAAAGGCAGTGGTCACACAAATGTGATGGATCATGTATATACACAGAGCAGAAAGATATAAGTACAGGAACTATCAGGTGAAGGTGTGGGATAGCGGGTGCTGCGCTTTAGTAAGGAAGAAATGAATGAGAAATTGAGGGTGTTTTAAATAGAGAGAGAGAGAGAGAGAGAGAGAATGAGAATGCAGTGTGGGAAGAATCATTGCTTAAATACCTCTGTGCGTACTGTAATAGTCTAATCGTGTCTTCCTGGTTTCTATTGGAGCAATAAGTAGGAGGTTTTAGTATATTTCTGCATTCGTCATTTAATACTGGTCCTTGAAAAGTAAGCTTTCACAGGATAGTTGATACCTGCCATCAACTGTATACTAGTTTATGCTTTTTTAGAATCTCCATGTGTTCTTCCATGGTTCAAACAAATCTTTCTTGTTTTATACAATTTTTATGTTATTAATCATGACTCCATGTGTGTCACCATATCAGGTTATGATCACAATTGAGTAAATTATCCTGCTACAAACACTTTTTTACAATTTTGTAAGGTTATCTGTTGGTGTAAATTAGAAATTTGTTTTTGTACTCATGGTAAGAAAGTAAGACTATGCAAGTATTTACTTGTTTGCCTCATATTTGTTACAGACTACAATGGATCCTGGAAAGAAGCTGATCAACTCAGTAGACAGTTGTGTTGATGACATGCTGAAGGGACTTGTTTCTTGTCACCCAGGACTGGATCTGCATGAGAAGAGGAGAGTAGTACTTGTAAAAGAGGTATATTAGGAAGAAAAAGTGTTTGACTACCTCTGTATAACACTCTATCTTTACAGGAGCTGTTTTATTCAGTTAATGAATTTATAATAATAATAATAATAATAACAATAATAATAATAATAATAATAATAAGGCCTGGGAAAAGAATAGGCCTATGGTATGTTCTGCCAGTCATAAAAGGTGACAAAAAGAACAAACCACTGATAGGGCTAACCCCCCTTTTAGTGTGATTAGTTGGTTCAGGACAGAACTAATGAAGCCTTGGACAAGGGCTGTCATAGTTGGGGATGACGCTTGAAACTTTTGCCCGTCCACAATGGTAATGACACTGCAAGCCACATGGAAAATGATTTAAATCCAAATAGAGGTGTTTTGCAGGATATGCTTCCTGCAACCACTCTAGAAGGAAAACAAAGACAGAGGATGAGATGGTCAGATGAAGTTAACCGACACCCCATGTTCTGTTATTAACAAGCAACAAACATAGAAACCAACACAACTGTATAAAGATCACAAGTATACACAACATTTATTACCAGATACCCAGAATTAAAATTTTTAACAGAACAATGACTAGCTGATCAGATCTGTGTAATAATCAAAAATAACAGGATACCCCAGTCTGAATTAGAAAACATCAAACAACAAGTACAACAAATACTGGAACAAAATAATGTGCAATCAGAAGAAGAAGAAAATACAGCAATGGACTCAAACATCCCAGAGCAAACAAACAAAGAACAACACGCATCAGTTAAACAATCAGAGGAAAACGAAATCTTAAGACAGACACCAGAACAAGCACAAATAGGACACGAAGTGACACATATAGAATACAAAGACACAAATACAGACATTAGATCATTCTTGCATAGATCATCAAATAACCCACATGTTGAAACAACAATAACAACTATCAACACAGTCATACACAACAAAATAAATGAAAATACAACAATGGAAGAGTTACACCTACTGGTTTATATAGGAGCGCTCACTACACTAAATATACACACTAGGCAGAGATCAGAACCAACCAACACACAGAAGAAACCCACAAAGCCAGCATGGCAACACAGGCTACAGATCAGAATAGAAAAACTGAGAAAAGACATCGGACAGCTAACACAATTTATAAGAAATGAAATATCAGACAAAAAACGAAAAAGGTTAGGTAAAATCTCACAACAAGAACTGATAGAGCAATTAGATGAAAAGAAGCAGAAATTACAAGCATTGGCCAAACGACTTAGAAGATACAAAAACAGTGAAAATAGAAGGAAACAAAACCAAACATTCAACACAAACCAAAAGAAATTTTACCACACACATTTTAACACACACATTAAAATAGACAATCCACCAAAAATAACAGACATGGAACACTTATGGAGCAACATATGGTCAAACCCAGTACAACATAACAGGCATGCACGGTGGATACAAGCAGAAATGGACACATACAAGATGATATCACAAATGCCTGAAGTGATAATTTTGCAACATGAAGTCACCCGAACAATTAATTCTATCCACAATTGGAAAGCCCCTGGAAAAGATAAAATAGTAAATTTGTGGCTAAAGAAGTTCACCTCAACACATTCACATCTAACTAAATTATTTAACATGGATATAATACAGGGAAACATTCCACGTGGGAAAAATATATCTAAAAACAAAGATGATGTGACTTACCAAACAAAAGCACTGGCAGGTCGTTAGACGAACAAACAAACAGAAACATACACACAAAATTCAGGCATTCGCAACCAACGGTTGCTTCATCAGGAAAGAGGGAAGGAGAGGGAAAGACAAAAGGATGTGTGTTTTAAGGGAGAGGGTAAGGAGTCATTCCAATCCTGGAAGCGGAAAGACTTACCTTAGGGGGAAAAAAGGACAGGTATACACTCGCACACACACCCATATCCATCCGCACATACAAAGACACCCTAAGGTAAGTCTTTCCACTCCCGTGTATGTTTGTTTGGCGTCTATCGACCTGCCAGTGCTTTCGTTTGGTAAGTCACATCATCTTTGTTTTTAGATATACCGTATTTTCTCGAATCTAAGCCACACTTGAATCTAAGCTGCACCTGAAATTTGAGACTCGAAATTCAAGGGGAGAGAAAAGTTTTAGGCCGCACCTCCAAATCGAAACAAAGTTGGTCCATTTTAATATGAGACTCCATTTAGGTCGAATGAATGACGATACAGCTACAGTAGTTTGGTTTGAGTCGTAAGCTTAGCAGTTAAGTTTTACCAGGTAGCCATTGCTATGCGTCAGACGCTCCATCCATATTTATATGGGTACCCTTCCTTTTTCACGTGCTTTGTCTGGTTTGAATTGATTGCTTATTTTTCTTTGATCTCATAAGTGTCGTTTTCTTTGTTATAGGTGTTAACGTCACTCTAAGCTAAAAATGTATTACTGTACTGTGTCATGCATTGTTTGTCGCATTCTGATAATAAGTGTTTACGGCCTGTCGCCGCTCACGGCATAGCTTTCAATGAGAAAAAAAGAGAGAGGAATTGTCTCATGAGCGAAACAATGGCAAGAGACTGCTATTTATTGTTACTTACACTGCTGGTTTCTTTGATAATGATCAACAAGAACCAAATAACAGTCTGCGTATGATAGAAGATGTTCTGAACAAGAGTTCAGCGAAAAATTTTCTCCGTTTGAAAATATTTGCTGACGCCTCTTTAGCACATTACGTTCTGCACAGAAATTAGTCATCTTAGATTTAAAAATCTAGTCAATTGCCATGCTTAATTTCTGACTGTATCACTATCAGGTATAAGAATAATACGAATATAAACATGACATGATATGTATATTCTTCCGCGTTTGCAGTTGTCTCACTCTAGTTTCTTAGTTTATTAGGCAGACAGGATTTAAATGAGATAGCAGCAAACATGAAAGAATACATGGCAAAATGTTTATATTCGTATTATTCTTATGGTGAAGAGAATACTGCATCTGATTCACAATTCATAAAAGTTCCTATTAGCAAGCATCTCTTCTCACAGGTAGGAAAAAATTCAGAATGTAGAGTTGGCCATACTGACAAACATCCCAAACAGTCTTGCCACTCGGATTTTTGTAGTACATTGAAATGCTGCTACATTCAAAGATGAACAATACGGAATTTGTATTTACTTCATTGGATAATGTATGAAAATGCAGTGGTCGAAACTCGAGGTGGAGAAAAAAGTTCGTCTTCCACCTTTTTTTTAAAATTTATTTACTGATGCAGAGGTTTTGGCGCCAGCAATTATCTTTGTGCCTGCAAAGCAAGCCTGTGTAGTGCTACGTATATTCGACGGCAGAAGTTAGTTGTGGGGGCACCTACCAACATTTTTCAGAACTTCCGCTTACTTTGCACTCTATTTTAAGCTGCAGGTGGTTTTTTGGATCACAAAAACCGGAAAAAAGTGTGGCTTAGATTCGAGTAAATACGGTAAATTATTTAACAGTTACATTGCAGACCAATACACAGTCCCTGATACGCTTACACAAGGAATAACTTATCTGAAACCTAAAGATCAAGAGACACAGCAAACCCAGCAAAATATCGCACCATAACATGCCTACCAACAATATACAAAACATTAACTTCAGTCATTACACAGAAATTAATGACACATACAACACTGAACAAAATTATAACTGAAGAACAAAAAGGCTGCTGCAAAGGAGCACGAGGATGTAAAGGGCAACTGATAATAGATGCAGAGGTGACATATCAAGCTAAAATGAAACAAAGGTCGCTATACTACGCATACATTGGTTACCAAAAAGGTTTTGATAGTGTACCCCACTCATGGTTAATACAAATATTGGAAATATACAAAGTACATCCTAAACTGATACAGTTCCTAAACATAGTAATGAAAAATTGGAAAACCACACTTATATCCAAACAAATTCAAATAATATCACATCACAGCCAATACAGATTAAGCATGGAATATACCAAGGAGACTCATTAAGTCCTTTCTGGTTCTGCCTTGCTGTGAACCCACTATCCAACATGATAAATAATACAAATTATGGATATAATATTACTGGAACATACCACCACAAAATCACAAATTTGCTGTACATGGATGATCTAAAACTACTGGCAGCAACAAATCAACAACTCAACCAATTACTAAAGAGTGAGAATATTAGCATCAGGAAAAGCTTCAAGGCCACCATAATCTGCTTGATTGCCCCACACAACAGAAAGTGTGAGCCAAGTACTACCTCCAAACACTGCCTGTACATCACAGGTAAAGTTCAGATGCAGGCCACGAAACACATTCGGGCCTCCAATTAACTGCTGCTTATTAAATTGACCAGCAATGATATAAATACGGCTTTTGGAACAGACAAATGTAAGAAAATTAGCATAGTCAAGGGAAAACACACTAAACAAGGAGATAACCACAGCGACTGCATAGAAGCAATGGAAAAAAACAGATGCCTATAAATATCTAGGATACAGGCAAAAAATAGGAATAGATAATACAAATACTAAAGAAGAACTAAAAGAAAAATATAGACAAAGACTAACAAAAATACTGAAAACAGAATTGACAGCAAGAAACAAGACAAAAGCTATAAATACTTATGCTATACCAATATTGACCTACTCTTTTGGAGTAGTGAAATGGAGTAACACAGATCTAGAAGCACTCAACACACTTACATGATAACAATGCCACAAATATAGAATACATCACATACATTCAGCAACAGAAAATTTCACATTAAGCAGAAAGGAAAGAGGAAGGGGATTTATCAACATAAATAATCTACATTATGGACAGGTAGATAATTTAAGAAAATTATTTATAGAACGAGCAGAAACTAGCAAAATACACAAAGCAATCACTCATATAAATACATTGGCTACACCATTGCAATTTCATAACCACTTCTACAACTCTTTAGATCACATAACATCAACAGATACGAAGAAAGTAAATTGGAAAAAGAAAACACTACATGGCAAGCACCCGTATCATCTAACACAGCCGCACAGCGATCAAAACACATCCAACACATGGCTAAGAAAAGGCAATATATACAGTGAGATGGAAGGATTCACGATTGCAATACAGAATCAAACAATAAACACCAGATATTACAGCAAGCATATTATTAAAGATCCCAATACCACAACAGATAAATGCAGACTTTGCAAACAACAAACAGAAACAGTAGATCACATCACAAGTGGATGTACAATACCAGCAAATACAGAATACACCAGAAGACATGACAATGTAGCAAAAATAATACATCAACAACTTGCCATAAAATATCAACTAATAAAACAACACATTCCCACATACAAGTATACACCACAAAATGTACTGGAGAATGATGAATACAAATTATACTGGAACAGAGCCATTATAACAGATAAAACAACACCACATAACAAACTTGACATCATACTCACCAATTAAAAGAAGAAATTAACACAACTAATCGAATATCTATACCCAATACAACAAATATACAGAAGATAACAGGAGAAAAAATTGAAAAATACATCCAACTGGCTGAGGAAGTCAAGGACATGTGGCATCAGGATAAAGTTGACATTATACCAATTATACTATCAACTACAAGAGTCATACCACACAATATCCACCAGTACATGAATGCAATACAGCTACATACAAATGTATATATACAACTACAGAAATCTGTAATTATTGATACATGTTCAATTACCCGAAAGTTCCTAAATGCAATGTAACATATACCGTACAGTTAAAAGGAAGTCACGCTTGATCAAGGTCTGCATCACTTTCCATTTTTAACCAGACACAACGTCTGAGAAAGGAAAGTAATAATAATAATAATAATAATAAGAAGAAGAAGAAGAAGAAGAAGACCCAAAATCAGAATATACGTATAGGTATCGGGTGATCATGATTAAAGTGGAGGTCGAATGTGGGTTGTAATTATCATATGGCAGCAAAACTTGGTAGATATTCTAATATGTTAATGCAGAACTGATTTGCTCTGGAACAATATTAGTTCCAATTTTGGCCCTCAAGTGCAAATCTGATGCTGTGAATGCAAGAAAGACATAGAGAAACATTTCCATGTGTAATGGATTAGAAACATGACATGGGCAGGAAAGGTCAAACAAGTGAGAAAGGTATAAAGTTGATTTAATTATTAACTGCCACTTACACTATTTGTTCAATATGAAGACCAGAGTTGTTGACAAAATGCTATAAAGTGCACAATTTTCAACTGGTGGCCAAAATTGGAACTAATTTTTGCCAGCATAAATTGGTTCTGCATTACTGCATTAGCATATCAACTGAGTTTCACTGCTATAAAATAATTACAGCCCACACAGGACCTCCCTGAATAGCTGCCCTTTAATTATAGTCAGTCAGTACATTCATTTAAAGAAATTAGCATGCTCTCTTATGAAATTTTATTGTGGATGATGATGTCCTTGTTATGGTATGACCCTATATTATAATATAAAATACACTGTGGCGCCGATGAGGTCGACACCAGTATCGATCTGAGCATCATCTTTGAAATAAGAAAAATATTATCTTTGTACAGTCCTGCAATCCAGTTCTTTGTAAGCCTTACTTGTGTAAAGAGGTGAATAAATGAACTCCTGATTATAAGGTGTTGTTTGGTGTATCTCACCCGAGCATCCACCTCACTGGTGACCCCTAGTTCTAACGTCTTCTGTTTTCGCCATTTTACTGTGTCCGTGGCCTCTGCATTGGTTATTTTCGAGTGTGTTACATCAATACAACATTCAAACAATGGCTTTGGCTCAACGCCTAACGCTGGATTTTGTGATCGACATGCATCCTGTTGCGGGCAATGTACACCTGCCAGGACTGCAACACGATGCCTCTCACTCATCGATTACGCCGATTTCGCTGGATGTTTTCGTGCCTGCAACAATAAGTGAGGTTAGGAGTGTGCATGACTCCGGCTATCAGATGCCTTTGTTCCCACCACATGTGCCCTCCGTCATCGATGGTGCAGTTACCTCTTATGGATCTCTGTGCAGTGCAGGATCAATGCCGACTTCTACAAATGCTTAATTGGATAACCTGTCACTGCCAGGACAATGGTTTGCCATGCTGCAATCCATGCAGTACCATGCAGATTCCTGCCACGTGGCCGGAACTACTTTGTTCACAGGTCAACCTCCTCAGCATCCGACCACACCCGCACCTGCCTCAGTTCAGCATCAGCACATGCCTTCCTGCTTCAATACCTCGGCATGCAATGGCTTGTTATCTGTGCCTGACCTTCATCTCCGTCCTACTGCTACGCCTCAGTGTTTTGTGCCACGACATTCACCTTATCCGCACACCGTTTTGAGTGAAGTGACTATGAACAGTGAACATTCACACATTCCACCCAATGTTCGACATCATTTTCCTCACTGTGCTTCTCGACAGCCCCCAGCTCCGTGGCCTCCCTGCAACACTGGTGGCTCTGACTCTGATCGCACATAGAGTTTTCCGCAGACTGGCATGCGTTTTCAAATTTTGAACTTTTTCTCACCTGTTGGCTCCCCCTCCGCCGGCTCCAGTCGATCGTCCACAACCGCAATTGACACATTACGGTGTCTCACCCGCGACGGGTCACACTCAACCACAACGTGTTACCTTCACGCTTCCACCCGACCAGCCATCGTTGCTACATACCCTGGAGAGACACTCTCCTGGAGTACTGCAGCAACAACAGCTCGTTTCAGGCAGTACCCAAATGAATTCAACTCACCCTGTTCTTCCGAACGTTCTACAATGCTTGCCGACAAACCTTCACAACTTTGGAGATGGCTACGGGCCCTGGTCAGCAATGATATACTCTCTGATACAGCTCTCCTCGCCATCTGGACAGATAAACTACCTCCCCATATCCGCTTTGCTCTGGCTCAAAGGTCTCCCAAACCTGTCAAGCAATGAATGACAATTGCTGACAAACTACATGATGCATCACTGCTCTATTTCGCCAGCCACCTACCTGGCAAGTCTCAGGTTCAGGCTCCTCGTCCCACACCCGTACACAGCCGGGGCTGCACTGTACCGACTGTTCTGCTCACTCCGGGACGCAGTATACAAACAGCTGGTACGTCACCGGCTCCACCCTTGGTCACGCCCCCTCCTGCAACCGAACCAGCTGTGGCCACTGAACCTCAGCCACCGCCTCTGGCAACAAACTTTCCACAGGAAATGCAGCCGCACTACCCATACTGTTACTTCCACACACGGTTTGGTGAGGCGGCACGGAACTACAGACCACCCTGCTGCTTCTCAAATGCAAATCACAGGTAGGTCCGGGTGCTGCCTGCTGTGCACAACATGACAGGCACCCCCCAATGCTCCATTCTGCCTGGGAACAATCGGATAATTACGGACTACTTTAAGACATTTTGTTGGGATACTTTACCCTAGTGGACACAGGTGCCAATGTTTCGCTGCTGCCTACGTCCTTAGTGTCGTTGAACATCCGCCCTCATCATACTTCACTGCAAGTTGCGAATTCTACTAACTGCAATGCTTGGATTCAACCTCCCACGTCATCTCACTCCCTGCAAACTGCAAACTTGAGTGGACATTTTTAATGTGAAATATTGAGGAACCTGTACTAGGCATTGACTTCTTGCGACACCACAAACTTTCACTGGACCTAGTATGAAACACTGTGTTTCATTACCCATCCAAAACTCATTTCCCCTGTACACCGTCGAGCAAACCCCCCATGACATGTCGGTCTGGGCTCATCTCATCTGTACATGCTCGGCTCAGTCGACGACGTTACAAGAAACAACGCACAAGTGCATGGTTGAGCTTGGAAACGTCGCTCGCCTATGCAAGGAAAACTTCGAGCCCTCCCTCTGGCTCCATGAAACTCAGTTCCAGCTATCCGATGCAGCAAAGTAATTACAGACACTGCAGCAAGGACAAAGCAAGGTCAGTAAGTGTGTCAGCAATCGAGTCTCCGTGTGCTTACCTCCCGCTACCCCTCGCAACTGTGCTATCAAGTCTACCATAATTTGTACTGACAGTTCCACAGGACTACACCCCCCTAACACAGCAGCATTTGAAACACAAGTGCACATGCACGATGAGCGTCACGTAGCGGGTCAGCAACTGGAAGCAGTTAATTCCATAAATTATCTGGGAGTACGCATTAGGAGTGATTTGAAATGGAATGATCATATAAAGTTGATTGTCGGTAAAGCAGATGCCAGAATGAGATTCATTGGAAGAATCCTAAGGAAATGCAATCCGAAAACAAAGGAATTGGTTACAGTACACTTGTTCGCCCACTGCTTGAATACTGCTCAGCAGTGTGGGATCTGTACCAGATAGGGTTGATAGAAGAGATGGCGAAGATCCAGTGGAGAGCAGTGCGCTTCGTTACATGATCATTTAGTAATCGCGAAAGCGTTATGGAGATGATAGATAAACTCCAGTGGAAGACTCTGCAGGAGAGACACTCAGTAGCTCGGTACGGGCTTTTGTTAAAGTTTCGAGAACATACCTTCACCAAAGAGTCAAGCAGTATATTGCTCCCTCCTACGTATATCTCGCGAAGAGACCATACCAACAATCCTTCTTTCCACGAACAATACGAGACTGGAATAGAAGGGAGAACTGATAGAGGTACTCAGGGTACCCTCTGCCACACACCATCAGGTGGCGAGTATGGACGTAGATGTAGATGTAGATGTAGATGTAGATGTAGATGTAGATGTAGATGTATTCCCATACTGACAGCTCCTTCCCCTCCCCTCACGGGCAGCACCTCAAACTATGCAACTTTGGCTCCTGCATGCCACCATGTGACCGCCACTGACAACATAAACAGTGCACTCACATCTAGCGCTTCGCCCACAACCGTGCTGCCACAGGCCGCGCCCTCGGACAATGGACTCACCAACGCTTCACAAGCTCTACCGAGCTCACCCAACCACAGTGTCAGTGCTTCGGGCCAGCGGCCATTATGTTATGTTGACTCCTGGAACACTTCGCTGCCTTGGCTCCCGTCAGATCCACCAAGTGGCTCCAACCTCGCCTTGCCGCGCACTCGGACAATGGACTCACTAACGCTTCACAAGCTCTACCGAGCTCATCCAACCATAGTGTCAGTGCTTCGGGCCAGCGGCCATTATGTCATGTTGACTCCTGGGACACTTCGATGCGTTGGCTCCAGTCAGATCCACCAAGTGGCTCCAACCTCGCCTTGCCTGCCCCACCTGCCTCACATTGTAAACAAACCGCCTCCTGTGCCACCAGCAACATTTCCGTTGTCACCAATGGCACGGTTCACAAGCTTCGCCTCACGCCAGGCACCCTGATCTCCAGTAAACCATGTCAACTTTGTCCTGAGCACCTCTCTGACCTTAAAAAGCAGATTTCTGAACTTCTAAGCTCTGGCGTCATTGAACCCTCTGGTCTACGTTACCATCGACTAAACGTATGAACAATTATGGACACCTACCCCATACCTAACATTGCTGACTTTACCAGTTCCCTCGCAGGTGCAACCACGTTCTCTGTCATTGATTGCAAACTGGCCTACCACCAGATCCCCATGGCTCCTGAAGACATCGAGAAGGCAACAATCACCACCCCAATCGGGTTATTTAAGTTTCGATTCATGCCCTTCGATCTGAAAAACGCAACCCAGACCTGGCACCGCTTCATCAACGAAGTGCTATTTGGACTAAAATTCTGCTTTGCATATCTTGATGACATTCTTGTGTTCAGCTCCTCCATCGAGGACAACATTCGACATGTGCAAACTATTATGGACACTCTTATGGCAGCAGGCATCGAGACCAACCAGGACATATTGCAGCTACATCAACCCGCTGTCACTTTTCTTGGTTTCCGGGTCTCTGCCGACAGCATTTCATCGCACCCTGACATAGTACAAACAATACTAAACCTACCCAGACCTTCATGATTCAAAGAGCTCTGGCGCTTTCTGGGGACGGTTAATTATTATCGCCATCATCTGCCTCGGGCTGCGGAGATTCAGGCTCCACTGACGACACCTTAGCAGGCACCAAGACTTCCGGATCTCAGCCCATTCCATGGATCCCTGCTATGACTGACTCTTTCACTGCTCTCAGAAATCTTCTTGCCGAGGCCTGCACCATTGCGCATCATCATCCCAATGTGCAGCTTTTCATCACCACAGATGTGAGCAATATTGCCACAAGTGCTGTCCTTAGCCATACAGTCTACGCCCAAACCTCGCCTCTGCAGTTCTTCTCGCGCAAGCCCACCAATACACAACAGAAATATTCCGCGTTTGACAGGGAGTTGCTTGTGGTCTACAAAGTGATCAAGCATTTTAAGAGTGACGTGAGGGATGTCCATTTTATATTTTAACAGACCACAAACCCCTGGCTGCAGCCATTTCAAACCCACCAGCTGAATCGCCTCCTCGCTGTTTCAGATACATGGACGTCATATCTGAGTTCACCACCGATGTCAGACACATAAAGGGTGCTGACAATATTGTTGCTGATTTCCTTTCACGATTCGACGCCGTTCATTCGCTGTTGGACCTCTCTGAACTGCCTAACCTCCAACCCACTGACGAGGACACACAAAACCTGATTTCAGACTCTACCACTTTACTACACTTCATCCGCACCACCTTCCCTGGCATTTCTTGTGATATCTGGCGTGACAACAGTATGGGCACATTATGCCCCCTCATTCCAACCATTCTCCGTCAAGCTGTCTTCAACGAACTGCATAATTTAGCCCACCCCGGTGTTTGTGCGTCTGCCCACCTCGTAGTGGAGTGCTTTGTGTGGAGAAATGTCAACAAGGACTCACAGCAATGGGCACGCTCCTGCGTTGCGTGCAATTGCTGCAAAGAACACAAGCACACTTCACCCCCCCCCCACACGTTTTCGATCCCTCCTGGGCGTTTCCAGCATATTCACATGTATCGACCGAACAACTCGCTGGGTCGAGGCTGTCCCCCTCCCCAATATCACCGCAGAAACTGTTGCTTGATCTTTCATCGAGTCATGGGTATCATGTTTCGGATGTCCAGCTATCCAGCTATCATCACGACTGACCAGGGCACGCAATTTGAGTCAGCCCTGTGGAACGAGATTTGTAACATTTGCGGCATCCGGCACATCCATACCACAGCATATGAACCGCAAAGTAACAGGCTAGTCGAGTGCTGGCATTGCACTTTCAAGGTGGCTCTTTGATGCCATGACTCTCTTTGGATGGAGGCCCTTCCCATTGTGCTGCTCAGCATTCATGCAGTCTTTAAGGAAGACCTGAAACGCACGACAGCCAAGTTCGTAAGCGGCCAGAACATTTTCCTCCCTGGCAAACTTGTGAGCTCTTCTGCTTCTCTCCCTCAGTCTGACTTACCTTCATTTGTGGGCTGCGTCAGATGCCACTTCATCAACCTCCACATCCCTCTGCCCGCCAGCCAACCCCCATATACCGGCCCGTACAGAATTCTCCGATGCTCATCCAACACCTATGACATCCAGACAAAAGATTCAGCCGTTACAGTCTCTCTCAACAGACTTAAGCCTGCTCATGTCGAGCCCGCTTCTACCCCCCTTCTGGCCACGACCACACCACTCACTGTCGTGGGGTCATGACGCTCCGACCACTCCCTCCATGTTGGACTTACTCACTCAGTCGAGTGACTTCCAGCTCCAATTGTCGAGCTCTTCTCTGACCTTCACCTCTACTCAGGTCTCACGCAGTCTGTCGAGTGATCACATGCTGCCCACGTCGAGCTTACCTACGATCATGCCCTGGCCGCTGGGCCCTTCTCCAGCCCCTTTGACCTCTCCCCCGTCACTTGCCTCACCCTGTCGAGGTTTTCTCTCGCCCCCCCCCCCCTCCCCCCATCTTGAACGTGCCCTTGCTTGAGGTGTTTGTGCATTTCCCCCTGGACATAATCCAAGGCATCTCTATAATACTACATGATGACACACTGTTCATTGTGTGTTTCCCTTCATCTGGTGCTCGTGACACAACCTCTGCCATTCCCTGCCACCTGGTAAAATGTGTTCCCCTCTCGCCCGACATCGACCTGGACATGCTTCGGGGGGGGGGGGGGGGGGGGGGGGGGGGGTCTACAGAAGTGATATAGAATGTGATTCAGTTGCCCCTAACAGTGGGTTTTATGCAACCCACAATGTATTTAAAACCAAATGTGAGATTTTTATATCTCTCACTTGCTTAGCAGAAACTGTTAGTCTTACAGAAAAATTAACAGGACCTTTTTGTAGTAAATTTAATGTAGTTAAATTTTATATTGGGATATGTTCCATTGGAGGCCAGAGTTGTAGAGTTATTCAAGAAAAACGCATTTGAAAGCCTTTTTTTAAAAAAAAAATTCTCTTGAATAATTCGAAAACAGCATTCTCTAAATTTCCTACAAAAAGCTCCTGTTCATTTTTTTTTTTTGCTTTACGACTAACACTGTGCGTGTAGTGAGCGAGAAAATACGAATATCTTGAACGTGGTATTTGAAGGCAGATTCCATAAAACACATTGGTAGGGGTAGCTGAATCACCCTGTGAAGGATGCTGTAATATATTTCTTGCTTCCTCACCTAATATATTTACATCTGTGTACATACTTTAGAAACCACTGTGAAATGCATGGAAGAGGAAGTTTAACATTGTACTACATATTAAAGTTCTGCCCATTCCAATAGTATATGGAACATGGGAAAGATTGCATAAATGTCTGTGTGTGCACTATAGTTACTCCAACATTGTCTTTGTGAACCCAAGGGGAATGATATTTTGGGGGCTGATGTATATTCATAGAGTCTTCACTTAATACTGGTTCTTAAAACTTGGTAAGTAGACTTACATAGGATAACTGTCATTTACATTAAAATATCTGCCAATTTAGGTTTTCCATCACTTCCATGATGTTCTTCCATGGGTCAGACAAAGGAGATACTAACTGTGCTGCCATTCCTAATACAGATTCCTCACTTTTTAATCCTATTTGGTATGGTTCTCACACACTTGATAAATACTCTAAAATGGGACCCATAAGTGTTTTTTAAGCAGTGTCTTTTGTAGGCTGATTGCCTTTTTCCTCTGTTCTGTCAATGAACTGAAGGCTGCCATCTGCTTTACAATGACTCAGCCTTTGTGGTCATTCCATTTCATATTGATACCAATTGTTAGACCCAGTTACATGTCTGGTATGACTGATTCCAGTTGTGGCTCACTGATATTGCAGTCATGGGGTAGGCCTGCTACAGTCATGGATTCAGTGAAATGCATAATTTTACACTGTTGCACATTCATACCAAGTTGACAAACTTTGCAAAACTTTGAAATCTTATTAGTATCTGTCTGAATATTTGTGCCACTTTTTTCAGGCAATAATTCATAGTAGACAACAGTATCACTGAAAAAGTCAAGGGCTGCTATTCATATGTTTGCCATGTCATTAATGTACAATAAGGTTTGCAATGCACTTCCCTGATGTGTGCTTGAAGTTAGTTCTACATCTGTTGATCACTCTCAGTCCATCATAGTGTGCTGTGTCAGCCCTAACAAAAAACCTTCAGTCTGGTCACAAGTATTGTTTGATACCCATAGGAACATACTTTTTAAAAAAATAAACATTGGTGTGGTCAGCTTTTTGGAAGTGAAGAAATACTGTATTTACTTCATTTCATTGTCTTAATCTGTGGCTTTCTTCAATCACAACTAAACTGTGATCTGAGTCTGTATCTGCCCATGGGTACACCCTACAATCCAATATCTGATTTTGGAATCTCTGTCTGATCATGACGTAATCTAACTGAAATCTTCCTCTATCTACTGACCTTTCCTAAGTATACCTCCTCCTCTTGTGATTCTTGAACAGCATATTTGCTAGTATTGGTTGAAATTTATTGCAGAACTCAATTAGTTTTTCTCCTCACTCATTCCTACTACAAAGTCCACATTCCTCCATAACCCTTTCTTCTACTCCTTCCCCTAAAACTGCATTCCAGTCCTCCATGACTCTTAGATTTTCATCTCCCTTTACATACTGAATTACCAGTTCAGTACATGTGTGGCTTGTGGTGTTGGCATGTATACCTGAACTATAATTGTTTTGTTGGTTTGTTGTCAGTTCTGATGATAATAACCCTATCACTGAACTGTTCACAATAACTCACTTCCTTCACATTCATAACGAATCCTAATCCCATTCTAGCATTTTTAGCTTTAATGTTGATACTCTTCTGACCGGAAACCCTTGTCTTCTTTCCATTTCACTTCACTGACCCCACTATATCTAGATTGAGCCGTAGCATTTCTCTTTTCAAATGTTCCAACTTCCCTACCATGTTGAAACTTCTGACATTCAATGTTCCAACTCGTAGAATATATTCTTAAAAACATAGTAATACCAGTTATATGATATATCATCTGCAACAAAAAATATCACTTACAGCTTGAAAATACTATGATATTGTGATTTTTCTTTTTTTACTTTTCAGTGGGAACAAAGAGGAAATAAAGTTGCTCTGGTCTCTGGAGGAGGTTCAGGACATGAGCCATTCAGTGCTGGTGAGTGCTGAAAGGGATACTACTAATATGGGTAGTTTTCATAAAAAAGGTATGGCCTCCTGTTCTCAGCCAAACAGAATATGGAATTATAGTATAATGTGTTACAGAAGAACGAAATTCTGTGTTACAAATGGAGATAAAAAAATAACTGAAATCAAAAAATGCATGTGTGAAATCTTATGGAACTTAACTGCTAAGGTCATCAGTCCCTAAGCTTACACACTACTTAACCTAAATTATCTAAATTATCTTAAGGACAAACACACACACACACACACACACACACACACACACACACACACACATGCCCGAGGGAGGACTTGAACCTCCGCCAGGACCAGCTGCACAGTCCATGACTGAAGCACCTTAGACCGCTTGGCTAATCCCGCGCGGCAACTGAAATCATCAGATTAACTCAAACCATAGAGTTAATTCATTTAAAGGAAGTGGTATGGTTTTAAAATTTTTTCCAGTGTAAAACTGTATTAAAGTATTCTTGTTTTATGACTAATGTCTGTTTACTGCTTATCTCTTTTTCCTGTGTGTGTGTAGAATTGATAAGGTGTGGAAGTAGCAGACATGAGACATCCATTGTCTAGTATATAATTAACACACAAAATATTGTTTGCATTTGTTTTCTGTGCTCATGTGTATTGCATGACTTGTCCAAATCATTGAAAAATATATGAAAAATATGTTAACAAGATCAGTGCATATAATACTTATTGATGCCCCATTGTATTTAGGTAGATCATTCAGGTGTTGGCTGGCATTATAGAGTGTAATAATCTTATTATATTAAAATATTCAGGAAACAGGAAGTGTCTGTTTCACATTCCAGTCATTTAGATACAGTATTGGTGTTGCTCTGATCCAACATTATTCAAAGATGATTGTTGACATTTTACTGAGAAATGTAGTCACTGCAATGTATGCCTGAACAGTGGTATAGTGATAGATCCTTCTTGACAAAATATACTAACAGCCTTCTGCAGCATCTAAAACTTCCTACGCATTTCCTTCATGGGACAACTATATCGAATAGTATCTTGTTACATTTCTGGACAGTACTGTACAATAATCAGATAAAGTTATGAAAGCATACAATAGAAAACTCTTACCATCTTAAAATAAAATTGTATACAGTGAGAGCGTAAGGATTTTAACTATCTTCCCTCATGTAGTAGCAACAGAACATAGCAGAACATTGTTAGTATTACCTCATTGGTGCTATAAGCAGGTTATCCTCTTAATTAACAAACTGCATGTCGAATAGGCTCAAAGCTTTTCATGTTTTTTGCACATGCAGGAAGACCAATATACACAGTTTGGTTTGTTCCATATTTTCTATTGGGTAATACAAGTTTATAACTGCATTAACTAAAAATTTTCTTCATCATGAGTTCATTTATTTTTGAGGATTGAAGGGAAGCATGTGAATGTGTAGAGAGAATACTAACAAATTTCCAGTCAAGTTGAAAATTCCATTTTCATGTACATCATTTCAACAACTGATCATTCAAATTTGTCACGTACTGCAACAGATGATCTAATGTTTGCTTGCTGCCTTAATTTCAGTCAGCCTTTGTTAAGTATACCGCTTTTGCTGTATGACCTTTATAGTACACTTTTATTTTGAGTGCCCACCCAAGCAATGTATGTAATGTTTGTTTGGTCTTCTTGCTTCTGCCAAATTAGATGTTAAAGGTATTTATGAATGAAATGTCTCATCTCATCCCTTGATTGAACTGAAACAAAGAGTAATGTATCTGTCCTGCATGGGCTTGATCGCTAAAAATATCCATAGAATCATAACAGAATAGGACATCCTGCATCTACACCTACATCTACACTCCACAAACCACATTATGGTGTACTGCAGAGGGTACCATTGTCTTTTTCACCCTTTCCTGTTACATTCACAAATGGTACATTTGAGGAACGGCTGTTGATAAACCTCCATATGTGCTCTTATTGTTCTAATTTCTTGTTGTGATCATTTCACAAGATGTAGGTGGGTGGAAGTAATATGTTTGCCAACTCTTCTTTGAATATCCTGTGTATTTCACTCAGTCAACAAAAATAAAAAATTGGCTTTGCAATGTTAAAGATGATATAAGCCTCTACAAGCTGGTTTTAGGCTGCAGTCTGTGCCAACATGAACTGTTGTATATGAAATAGACAATTAGAACAGTTCAGGAGAGATGCAAATAAATCAATCATGCATTTGACTGAAACAGCAAAATTAATTAGCAGTCAACAACTACTGGGTTATGGGTAATAATTAAATGAGATACTAGGAGAGCTATCTCATGGTGCAAGCTTGATGTTCTTATGGGAATAAAATTAAGGAATACATCAAAATAAAGTTACAGGAAAAGTAATAAAAAGGGGTGCCAGTTTTTTTTTTAAGAAAAAAGAGGGCTGGATTTCACCACCCAGTTACTTAACATCTCTCTCAGCACTTATTCATTAGGACTGCAAACAGATGGTGCATGCACATGTAATGGAAAACAGTGAAGATGCAGAAAAAAATAAATGTGTGTCAATGGGCATGCCAAGTAACTAAAGATGAACTCGGCCACAAACAAGAATACAAAACCAATCATACATAGGTGTCAGATGAAATATGTAACTAGATTGAGGATTTCTTGGTAGGGAGGACAAAACATGTTATCTTGGATGGACAGTCATTGACAGAGGTAAAAATAGCTTCAGGTGTGCCCCAGAGAAGTGTGTTGGGTCCCTTGTTGTTGACACTGTATATTAATGATATTACAGGCAATATTAATAGCTACCTCAGACTTTTCACAGATTATGCAGTTATCCACAAAAAAGTACAGTCTGAGTAAATTTGTACAAATATGCAGTCAGAGCTTGATAATATTTCAAAGTGGTGCAATGGTCTGTAGCATGCTTCAAATGTTTAAAAATGTAAAATTATGCAGTACATAAAATTAAAAAAAAAAAAGTATCCTGTGAATATAATATCAGTGACTCACAGGTAGAATATGTGAACTCATACAAATAGCTCATGCGACCCAGCCTAGAATATTGCTCAAGTGTGTGGGATCTGTACAGAATATGACTGGCAGGGCATATTGAATGTATATGGAGAAGGGCAGCCCGAAAGGTCTTGATTGGTTTATTTGATCCATGGGACTGTGTCACTGAGATGTTGAAAGAACTCAACTGGCAGACTTTTGAAGGTAGACAGAAGCTGTCACGAGAAAGAACTCAACTGGCAGACTTTGTAGGTAGACAGAAGCTGTCACGAGAAAGAACTCAACTGGCAGACTTTGAAGGTAGACAGAAGCTGTCACGAGAAAGAACTCAACTGGCAGCCTTTGTAGGTAGACAGAAGCTGTCATGAGAAAGAACTCAACTGGCAGACTTTGAAGGCAGACAGAAGCTGTCATGAGAAAGACATCTGACAAAGTTTCGAGAAATGGCTTTAAATGATGACTCTATGAAGATGTTAGAACTCCCTAGATTTTACTCCCTTAGGAATTGCGAGGATAAGATTAGATTAATTAAAACATGCACAGATACATTTAAACAATCATTTTTCCCACATTGTGTATGAGAATAAAAAGGGAAAAAGCCCTAACAACTGGGGCAGAGGGATGTACCCTCTGCTATGCACTCCAATGTGGTTTGTAGATTCAGATTCAGATTCTTTATTGGTCATTCAGCATTATTACATGCAATAGACTTCGTCAGTTCACTTAACCTAATATTTTTATTAAATATATTTAACACATTTAACTTAAGTTGATATTGGGTATTTCTAAAAATTCTTCTATTGAATAGAATGGGTTCATTAACAAGAAGCTGTGTAGCTTTTCCTTAAATAATTTGATTGGCATGCTTGTGGCATATTTGTACAATTTGTTATATATTTTAATTGACATGTACTTATGGCTCTTGTTTGTTTTTGCTAATCTATTCTGTGGCAAGATCAGAGAAGTACAGTTTCTTGTATTGTAGTCATGTCTTTGATTCATTACACTTAAATTAGGTAGTTCCACAAGTATGAAGTTAACACTATCAAGAATATATAGATTAATAACTGTTAAAATTCTATATTTAATGAACAATGGTTTACAATGTGTCCTATTATCTACCTTTGCTATTACTCTGATTGCTTTCTTCTGGATCACCAAAATTTCATTTATTTTTTTGCTATTTCCCCAGAGCATTAGCCCATACCTTAAAACAGACTGAAAAAAAGCAAAGTACGCTGTCCTTACATATTCCGATGTCACACAGAACATCAGCCTCTTCAACAGGTATATAACTCTTGACAGCCTAACTGCTATGTGTTCTGCATGAGAGTCCAATGTTAGTTTGTTGTCCAGGATTATACCTAAAAATTTTGCACTTTGTTTTTCTATTTTTGTAGTCTTTGATAGACTGAACCACATGTTCTGGGTCTTTGTCTCATTTAATAGTAGCCCATTTGCATTAAACCATGATGTTGCATTTTCTTTTGCCAAATTCATACTGCTTACAAGTTTATCAAAATCATGGTTTACAGACAGCAGAGTTGTATCATCTGCATACATATATGTCTTTACATTAATATTTGCCGGTAGGTCATTTATATGTATGAGGAATAGAAGTGGTCCTAATTTAGATCCCTGTGGCACTCCGTGTTGAACCTCAAGTGTGTTTGACACATTACTTCCTGAGCTTGCCACTTGCTTCCTATTATTAAGGTATGATTTGACGAGTTTTAAACTTTTGCCACATATTCCATAATATTCGAGTTTAGAGAGTAAAACAGAGTGGTCAACACAGTCAAAGGCCTTGCTCAGGTCACATAAGGTTACCTGTATGTGAGCCTGGTCCTCAAATGCTGCTAAAATGTCACTCACTAAGAGTTCTATGGCATGTATGGTTGACCTTCCTTTCCTGTAACCAAACTGTGATGTACTCAGCATATCATTTAGTTCTAGGTACTCATAGATCTGCTGATACATTATGCCTTCAAAGACTTTGGCTAGTGTTGGAATTAGTGAAATTGGCCTGTAGTTAGCAGGCTCAGCTTTGCTTCCCTTCTTAAAGATTGGAGTCACCTTGGATAGTTTGAGAGAATCAGGAAAGACCCCTTCTCTAAGACACAAGTTTATAGAATATGTTAATGGTGCTGCAATGTAAGGTATTACTTCTTTCAGTAAATTGTTTGACATATCATAAATATCTGTACTATGTGAATTTTTCATTTCTTTGACAATTTTGATAACTTCGTCTTGACATACTTCTTTAAGGTGTTTCAATGAAGGTCCGGCCTGATTATGATTTCGGTTTGCAGTCTTAAGATAATCTATATGCGTCACATTGGGTTTACTGATCAAGTTTTTTATTTCATCTGCACAGCCTACAAAATATTTGTTGAATGTATCTACTGGTATTGGGACTGTCTCATCAAAGTTTCTTATTTGTCCTTTAACAGTCTTAATTATTGTCCAGGCAGTTTTGCACTGGTTTCTACTACTTTTTATGAGATTAGTGTTGTATCTTTGTTTAGCCAATTGTAGCTCTTTCTTATACAATTTTTTTGCGTTGATTTCAAGATCCTTAATTTCTTTAGAATTAATTACTTTGCCTAGGCGCTTTAACAGCATTAGCTTATTTTTTAGAGTCTCCAACTCTTTCGTGTACCACATTTTACCCTTTCTTGTTTTGTGATATTTCTTTGGTACAAGATGAGCTTTTAAAACCCCTATTAAGTAATTGTGGAATGTTTCATACACTAACTGCGCATTAGAGCCACATGTTTGAAATAATTTGTCCCAGTTAGTTATGTTTAGTTGGTGTGTTAGTTTTCCGAGATTGTTTTTTGTTAGTATAAAGGTATTGCATTTTGATATTTTTTGTGTGGCCTTGTTCCCATTCCTTTTCATAATATGTCTTAATTCTACTGTTAGGATAGAGTGGTCAGAGAAAGCAAATTCCTTTACATTGGTGGAGTAAATATCACGAGTACAGTTGACAAAAGCATTGTCCAGGCACGCTTTTAGTCTTGTCGGTTCAGAATTTACATGATGGAAGTTGTGCTGCCTTAGCATGTTTAGTAACTTATTTACACTTGGTTTGTTACATGTTACATCAAAGCCTGAATTAAAGTCTCCCCCAATTATAGTTACATATTGTTTCCACTTTGTTATGTGGCAGAGTATACTGTCTAACTTATCTAAGAAAGTTTTTTCATCTGAGTCAGGGGTATGGTATATACATACTAAGATAAGTTTCATTACATCACATATGATTCCAGCAATTTCAAAGTGTTTCTCTTCACATGCCCAACTAAGATCTAGTGGTCTAAACTCTATTTCCTTTGAAACGAAGATAACAGTACCTCCTTTGCGGTACTGAGATCTGCAAAAACTGTTTCCATGTTTATAGCCTTCTAGTACATAGTATTCAATTTGTCCTGGTTTAAGCCAATGTTCAGATAAACATAGGAAGGAGTACTTATTACATGGCATTGGCCTCCTCCAGTATTTCAACTTTACTTTCAAGACCCTGCATGTTTAAGAATATGATACTACTGTTACTTATCTGTGAGTTTGTAAGCAGTTTTTTCACATTTTTGTCTTCTTTTTGGCTTGAAACCATAAAAAATTATCACTAAGTGGCACAGATGTATTTTTCCTTTGGCTCCTCCTTAAGCTGCACTGTACTGCTACTGTTGCTTCCTTTTCCCTGAGTAGAGATGTAGATGTAGAACTGTTTAGATTGGAACTCTCTCTCCAACATATTCACCTTTTACACCTTTTCCCCTCCACTTTTGTCTCTTCTCTCTCCCTGTACCTACATCTCTTTTTGTTGTGCCTTCTGTACTCTTTTCATCTTGTTGTGCACCACGGAGTCATCTGCCCAAAGACCAGCCTCTCTCTCACTATCCCCTTCTTATGTTCTTCAGCTTCAAGCATGGTAACAGTACAATGGATGCTAAGTGAATTAGTGTTCTTAGTGTTCAGTGTTGTTACTGAGCCTGGTAAGGCATATAAGCAGCATGAACAGTGTCAGATGTTGAGTGAAGGATGCAGAGATGCTGCATAATAATGTGAGACAACAAAAATTATCAGCACATGACAAGCTTTAAAAGGGGTCTCATTGTGGGTCTATTGGGTCAGTTGAGGGCAGGCTCCATCATCATCATCAAGGTTCTGGATGGCCACATGTGACCACCACAAGAGATGATCACAGTGTTGTGAACCAAGTCCATCATACTCCTTCACATATGTGCCTGTCATTTGAGAACAAGCAAAGAATTCCCTTTAACATTATGTGTCATCCTGCACCACTGGTCATAGACTAGCAGTAGCCAGACTAAAAAATTACTGAGTGAGAGGGTGCAGTGATTAGCAGACTGCACTCGTATTTGGGAGGATGATGGTTCAAACCCACATCTGGCCATCCTGATTTAGGTTTTCCATGATTTACCTAAATCTCTTCAGGATGGTTCCATTGAAACGGCATGGCTGACTTCCTTCCCCTTTCTCCCCTAATCCAATGGGACTGATGATCTTGCTGTTTGGTTCCCTCCACAAAATCAACCAACCAACCAACTATAGAATTACTGTCCCATGTGTTGGCTGCCCTTAACACCACAACACTAACAGTTGCATTTGGAGTGGTGGTATCACTGCTGAAGAATGGCATAATATTGTGTTCAGTGATGAATCACAGTTCTGCTCTATCCTGGTGACCATTGTCAAAGAATATAGGGAGATCCTGGGGAGAGGTCCCATTCTTCCAATGTATTGGAGTGGCAATCGCACCATGATGTGGGGAGCCATCACATGATTTCAGGACGTAACGAGTTGTGATTGAGGGAACTCTGTCTGTGTAACTATGTGTCATGGGCATCCTGATTCCTTGAATGTTACCTCTTATGAGACAGTGTGATGGTGCCATTTTTCAGAAGCAGAATGCTTGTCTCTAAGTGGCATGTGTGTCTATGAACTGTCTACATGACGTTGCAGTACTCCCATGGCCAACAAGATCCCCAGGTCTGTCCCTGATAGAAAATGTGTCGATCTAGCTTGGACATCAACTCCATTCCAGCACCAGTATCCAGGATATCAAGGACCAGTTAAACAGTTGCAAGCCAGCTTTTTTCAGGAGAGGCTACTGAGGTCTTATGTCACTATTATCAACCAAATCAATGCATGTATCCATGTCCGAGTGGGGGGTGGGAAGTTGTATTGTCTTACTATTAAATGATCTCATACTACCTAGTTCTTTGTAAATTTGATTTAACCTTGTAATCACTAAACTAATATCACATATGCTTTCACTCCTTGAAGTTTCATTTTGATTTCTCCTCTCCTTCTGAGTAATACACCTTTTTGTCAGGTATTGTAGTTTATGGAATACTTAGGTTCGTGAATGTAAATTCTACATAACTCTAATATTTGTATCAGATACTTTCTTGTTTAGTCAGTATAACAGTGGTCTGTCTAAAGTGAAAATCCAACAATATTATGAAAAGGATAGGTGCTACTCACTATATAGTGGAGATGCTGAGTCGCAGATGGGCACAACAACAAGACTGTCAGAAAGTGGGCTTTCGGCCAACAAGGCGTTTGTCGGAAATATTAGGAGAAAAACAGCTACTTTGAAAACAGCCACTGTTGCTGGTTATAATTTGTTGTCAATATGCTTTACAGAAGTTGCCAATTGTGGCTGCTTTTGGCTGTAAATGTGTAACTTAACTCGGTCTACTTCTCTGAAAACTCTCCTACATGATAGGGCTTATGGAACATAGAGTGCGAGTGAGTGATTGAGTGAACATGATAAGAAAATGAATGAGTGAACATGATGTGCAAATTAACGAATCTGTACTGATTCTTTATTTGAAGTAAGTAAAGCCTATAACAACATTTAAAGAGAGAATTGTCATTTTTTCACAGGTTATGTTGGTGAAGGTATGCTGACAGCAGTATCAGCTGGTTCAGTATTTGCATCTCCACCTGCTTCTAGTGTCTTGCATGCTATAAAGTGTGTCAGTGTTAACAATACAGGTGAGTGTTATGACATATAAATGAAAATCCATTGCACAAAGTAATGCAAAGACTGCTTTTTCAAATTTCACAAATGTCTCCAGTGTTCACTTTCAATCCACATAAACTTTTGCAGACTTTCAAACAAGTAACAAAACTGTGAAGTGCAGGATCAAATGATCATGACTTGAGGTAAAATAATACACTGTTAATAACATGTGAATCCCAAACAGTGGTTTTTAATCTTTTAGATAAAAAGTACTGTTTTACTCAGAAACGAACTACATAGCTGTATATAGTTTTCCTTCATTTACATATAACACCGAGTGTCCTAAAGCCAGAACACATTATCTTTGGAAGAAGACATGGTGCCACATTACTTCTGTTGATGCTGAGTTACATGTATTCTCTGCCATTGCCATGTACCTGCCATGCCACTGTCACATCACTTTTCACACAGCTTTGGTGGGTGCTCTGCCTTAGATCTTCTGGTCACAAACAGTATGAACTTTTTGATCCAGTTTATGTAGAACAAGGAAGCATCAATGATCACAAATGTAAATAAAAATGTAAAGAAAGGCAGGAAGATATTTCTACTTAGTGAATGTGACAGGAAGCAGATTCAGAATACCTTAGCAGCCTTTGAGGAAAGTTGAAGATGCATTGGGGCATGCTGTTAATGGATCCCCTCATCGCCCTGATCTTCACTGTATCTTCAAGCTGATACATGTCACCTTCCAGCTTAGCATGAATAGCCCATTCCATCTCAGATCCTGAAAGTTGGTCTGCTGAGCTAGCCCACCTCAGTCACCTTTGATGAAATGGTTGTAGTTAAAGTGACAGATCATGCATGTTACACTGTCAATGAACTGTGAATTGGGAGAGTTATTGAAAGAATGAGGTGGCACCTAAATCTGTGGTCATTTGGCTTATACAGGTAGCATTTCTAAGAGGATTAATCATATTCTCCAGAAACACAGCGTGAAATGTGTTTTTCGACCATCATCTAACATTTGGATCCTTTTAGCGTCTGTAAAGGATAATCTTGGTTTGTGTTATATTAGTGTGCGCTATATTCATTGCTGTTGTGGCATTACATACATTAGTCAGACTATCAAGACCATGAAGGACTGGTAAATTGTGCGTTTAAGTGTCACACAGGCTTGCAACAGCCAGCCAAATCTGCTATTGCAGAAAGTTGCCTTGGCACATGTCATCCTATGGAATGTAAAACACAGATATTTTGGCATACATTTCCAGCTAATGGAGTAGTGTTATTAAGGTAGCAGCTGGCGTTAAACTAGCAAGTGACTTTATAAATAAAGATGGGGTTACTGTTTCAATTTTGCTTGTAATCTTGATTTTTTACCTGGTCAAAGAACAGAATAGAGGTAATGCTACTTGCTTGTCAGCTGGTAATTAATATTCACTATTTGTGTGTGCTGTGTGTGTGTGTGTGTGTGTGTGTGTGTGTGTGTGTGTGTGTGTGTGTGTGTGTATGTGTATGTGTCAGAGAGAGAGAGAGAGAGAGAGAGAGAGAGAGAGAGAGAGAGAGAGATTCATCTAAATTGTTAATTTGTAGCCATTCAGTCACTGAAAAAATATAGTTTTTGTGAAACTGTTGACATTTTCCTCAACATAGAGAGATACTATGAAAGGAATCAACAGAATACTCAAATAACTAACTCCAATTATGTAATTTTCAGGTGGAGTTTTGGTGATAATTCCAAATTATACAGGTGATTGCTTGAACTTTGGACTAGCTGTGGAATGGGCTAGAAAGAGGGAAATTAAGGTATTTCCGTTAAGAAGTCTTACTGTTGAGTTCCAGTAATATAATGCTTATATAGTATTGATAATTTCTGATAAATTATTAAATTAACTACTGATAATTAAAGGGGAGGGAGAGAACGATACCCAGAGATAGGGCACAGTGTTCTAGTCTTGTCAGAAGCAACTTTGCTGTGTCACATGCCCTCATTTCATGAGCTACAGAGAACTTTGGAAACTGGCTATCTCGAAGTCAAGCAACACTGTACAAGCTCCAATTTCTAGATTTAGATACTGAAATAGATTTTTGACTGCTTGTTATGATGCATGAACTGGTATTGTTCCATGTACACTTGTTATTAGTATGTTTGTCTCCAAAAGTTCTGTGTCATATACTGATATTCATGACATACTCTTCACATTACTTAAATAATGACAAATGTAATGTAGCTTCAACCATTTTAACCCTTATCCATGAAGATGGTCCATGACTGAAACTGGTTGATATTTCTGTTTAAAATAAAAGCAGCTGATGGTCAAACATGCATTTTATACACTCTGGAATAGGCTGAATTGTCAACAGCAAAGTCACCATGACAACCAAATTGTGCAACAGGGTCATCTTACTGGTGAAATGGAGGGCTCTTGGAGCTGCAGCCACAAAAGAGAGCTCTCTTCTGTTCACAATCTCTGCCCAGAGCATACGATAAGTGGCTTGGACTTCTTTACATTTTCACTTTCATTCTCAAGAAAATAAATCAATATGGTTGCTTTTTCCTAAACATGGGTGTATGTTATTTTCAAGTCTGCATCACTTTTAAATGCTACCTGCACACCTGCCCACCAAGTGGATGTACATCCAGCCAAACAATATATGTTATTGAAATGTAGGTTTAGTTTTTTGAATTCTTGAGCTACAGGCAGTGGTAAGTTGGAAGAGGACACCAAAAATGCTTCTCAACTAGGGAACTAAAATACCTAGAGCTGATGATGACTATTACGGAAATTCATAGATACACATTATATGTAGTAAAACACACCAACAACAAAATTTATTTCCTGTATAAATTATATGCAAAAACTCCAGACTGATGACCTCAGATGTTAAGTCCCATAGTGCTTAGAGCCAAAAACTCCAGTCCAGTTTGAAATAAAACAATACTATTTATGTAGACGTCATACTGATTTTCTCCTTTGGTACCGTAAGTACACACCACATGGTAGGTGAATACCAACTAGAGCAATATATGAACACACATATAAACTTAAAGAATAATTAATATTACAACAAAATAAAATAATATAGTGGGAACAAAAGCAAATGTTTGAGTCTTTGTGTCTTACAAGATTTCACTTAATGTCTTCAGGTCAGGTATGTTAGTTGCAGAATTTTTTCTTTGATGTCTTCACTACAGTTCTGACATCCTGAGCCCACACTTTCATGACACAAACTTTGAGATGGTGACATTTATCAAATTTTAGATATTTTGCTGGTGACATCTTCCCTGACAGTAATTCCATTCTTGTCAAATTTCCTCTTCTGGCTAGATACGAATGCTCTTTTCCGGTAAGACACAGTGGGCTGGAATTTGTAGCACTTGACAGCCTGCGCCCTATATAACAGCTTCTGTCAATTTCAGCCATATTAACCTGCATTTCAAATTTCTCGTATGTGATAGTGATGAAAAAATCATCATTGTTCTCATTATCAGTTTTGGCCATTCTGAACAAGTGCAAGCTGTTTCTTCTTTGGTATTGCTAAACTTCATTGGAGGCCATAGACGGTTTATTTTCTTGCTCCGTGTTATGAAGAATGTAATCATTGTCACCCCCCCCCCCCCCCCTTGCCCTCCCCACACACACACACACACACACACACACACACACACACACACACACACACACACGTGCACACACACACACACACACACACACACACACACACACACACACACACACACACACATTGTTTTGCATTTAGAAATTCTATGCAGTAGAACTAGTTGTCAGGCAGATATGATTTTAGTTTATGTTTGAAGTTCTTTGCATCACTGAATAGGTGCTCAAAGAATTTTATGGCTTCTTGTGACACACTAATGCTGAGTGATGGACAGTTTAGGTCTTTTCTCTTTATAGTGTAATCTTTATGGATGTTACCATTGTTTTTGAATTTTGATTTGTTGTTGAAACAAATTTCATAAGTGGGTAAATGTATCGTGATGCTCTCATCAGTATGCCCAACTGTTCAAAGAGCAGTGTGTATTTTTTTGTGTTCAGGATCTCCTTCCAAACCCCTGGATAGATTTCAATCAAATTTGGCATGGAAACAACAGGGTTCATGAGTATCTACACTGTGGGTTTATAGCCTCTTAGCTCCAATAGGAACAGATATACAAGCTAAAGCAGAGTTTTTGCAGCCTCTGCTGTACAGGCATGCCATGCATGACAGGCATGTTCTTGATGAATGGTATCCGCTTGCCTCCACACGGGAAATAAATGTTTTTCCAGTCCCTGACATGTAGGCTGCCCTGCATGCTTTAGTAACATTGGCAACTTCATCAACCTGCATTGCAGAACAACCCACATATCAGGGGCAGAAATGGCTTAAAGCAACTTACTCATAAGCTGCCCTGCACAAGAGGTGTGTTGTGGAAATGGTACAGGCCTGCTTCATCGACCTGTTTTGCAAGGACATAATACAGGGTTGGGATGGACAGAGGTGGGATAGACAGAGAGAAGGGATAGGAGAAGATGGAAAGGGAGAGAGGGGGGATGACGAGGACAGAGAGAGGCAGTAAAGAGATGGAGAGGGAGAGAAGAGGGAATATTGTAGGAACTGAGAGAGGGGGATGGTTGAGAGAGAGGGGGAAAGGGGGAGGGGGGAGGGAGGAAGGGGGAGTAGATGGATAGAGAAGGGAGGAGAAGATGGACAGAGAAAGAGTGGGGAGGAGGAAATTGACATAGAGAGGGGAGGAGAAGATGGGCTATGAGGTTGCAGGAAGGGAGAGATGCAGCAGGCTGGTAGAAGGGTTGGGGCATAATGGGGAGATGGAGATGGAGATGGAAGAGGGACACGAGGAAATAGGAACAGAAAGGGGTAGGAAAATATGGACAAGGAGTAAGGGCCAGGAAGATGTGGTCAGAGAAGGGTGACACAGGAGATGGACAGAGATTGTGTGGATCAGGAGATGAAGAGACAGAGGGTGAATAGAAGATGGACAGTTGAGGTGTGCGTGTGCGCATGCACGTGCGCATGCGCGTGCGCGCGTGTGTGTGTGTGTGTGTGTTTGTTATTGAGTATATTATATAACTGTGAAGAAGGACACACCCAGCAGGTAGTAACAGTTTGTCTTATTTATATGGCTATGGATGCCTCATCAGATCAACTATTCAATGAGTTGTTATCTTTACCCCTTAATTTATTTATATTCAACCTACAATTTTCCATTGCATAAAGATTTAACAGTGAAAGACAATTGAGTTTCTTGTCCATATCTAAATTCGCTTTTATGGTGAGCCACATTACAAACCCGAGGGTATAAATGTGCGCTGCATTGACAATTGCATTATACAAGTTTTATTTTACTGATCTTTTCTGTTGCACCATTTGCCCTTCTTCCTGTACGCCACCACTTTGGTCTTATCATCCCTCCCCCTTACACTAAAAATTCTGTCATCAAACATTTTAATGATTTCCTCAGGTAACCTTCAATATATCTTTTTCTCTTATTGTATGACAGTATTTTCTCTTTCCACTTTTCCCTCATTTCCTGTAATAAATCTTCATATCTGTTTTTCACTACCTCTTTCTGTTGTTAATTTCATTTTTTACTTTCCTGGTTACCTTCTGTGGAATTTTTTTTTTCTTTTTGATGCCTCCATTTAATTCAACAGAGTATGTGAATACTTCACTGTATTCCCTATTCTAGGTGGAGACTATCACTGTGGGAGAAGACTGTGCAATATCAGAACTGAGGAACAGCAAACCTCCAAGGAGTCGTGGTATGTGTGGATTAGTATTCACTTTTAAGGTTAGTTATAAATCAGCATCAGTTCGTTAATAATACCCTAGATTACACTGTACCTACATTTGCTGTATTTAATTTTGCTTCCTGTGTTACTATTTATATATAAAACATCTGACAATACAAATAATAGTTTTTCATCAAGATAAAACTTTTCTAATCTCCTTATTATGCCAGTACCATTGACATTCAATCCCCGAATTATGTTTTGATTTATAGAAATTACAATTTTCTTTCTCCATGACTCCTATTGCTATGGACAATCACATTTCTCTTGAAATATTAAGTAACAATTCAGCAGTTAAGTATTTTCCTCATATTTGGCCTAACTATAGGATAAAACAATGGAATCTCCAAGTAGGAATATCAACAATGTAGGAAAAGGCCGATTTCTACTCATAAAGAAGAAACATTAAGTTGTAGACAAGCACAATTAGGACACTTACATAAAGTGTTTGGCACAGCCTCAGTAAAAGGGACACACACACACACCATTCGTACACACAACCAAGCACACCTCATGCACACATGTCCGCCAACTCCAGCATCTTGAGCCGAAATGCATATGTGATAAGGATCCCATGTATTATTGTTTGTTTTTAGTAGTGAATAATCTAGAGCATTTAATGGGTAATCTTATGGCATCAGTAGAATTCAACTCACACCACTATGCATTCGTTTATGATAATAGTTGGAAAATAAACTGCACATGTGGTAAAAAGTAAGAGCTGCCAATTCTTGTAAATGGGCAAGTTGACACAGTAATTGATACACCTTAGGTGGAATCAACAAGAGGAATAAGACTTTGCACAAATTTGAGTCTGTCACACTGAAAGCCAAAAAATGCTGTCTCTCTCTCTCTCTCTCTCTCTCTCTCTTTTTATTATTATTATTATTATTATTATTATTATTATTATTATTAAAGCTTGCCAATCCTTGGCTGAATCATCATACAGAGGGAAAGTGTGTGGTTGCAACAGTGGAACAGACCCTGTCTATTAATGCAAGCTGACAAAGTAGCCACATTTTAAGTAAGCTATTCAGTCAGGGCTGATAGCATGGCATCCATAATGAATTAAGTTGATGAAACTGCACTTAAGGATTGCACAGGAGGAAACTGTTCCAAACTCCTCGCTAATTGTGTAGTAAATGAGTAATACACAAACCAGATCAAAGTCACACAAATATGGCATTATTCATAACCTCTCAACAACAATGGAGAAGCCTCTCGGGATTCCACTAGAGACAGAACCACTGATGTGGGCAATACAAACTAGAATAACATGGAGAGGGCTAGTCAGCACTTCTCCATGCATATATATACGCAAGTCACCAGCAAACAGTGTGGAAGAGACTGTAGCGTGCAGACGCCTTCCACAGGTGGTCTCCGAGGGCTGGCCTGCACTGGTACAAATGGTGGCCAATTCAAACACATACCTGCAGCAACATCACACTCAGAACACCCACGCTCACATACACTAGTACCAGGATAAAGCAGATAATAACTTTGATACATTGGCAGTTGTGATTATACTACTGCCAGGTTTGCAACTATATTGATACTTATAATTTTTATACGCATTTGTGATAGGTCACTAATAACAGTCACATGATGTTGATTGAACTTGTTTATTACATTGGTGTAGCCATCATGATATCATCAGATACAAAGTTGATGGAAACATTTTAGACACAAACAATGACACACACAAAAAAACACAATGATAAGATAGTAGTGCTAAGTGATAAATGTCAATGACAGTTTGTAAGTATAGTGTAACATAATGTAATAATCCCAGTTGATTGCTGGATGATTAACACTTAACTCTTGAATTGAATTTTCTGAAATGTGTACCACGAGATGCAATTTGTCGAATCCCTATGGTTAAACTGAGATTTAAGGCATACTTTTTGAAATAGTGCTAATGAATGAACAGTCAGAGAAATGAATGTTACATTCTAAAATATTATAGTATCTCCGTAGTGGGAGAAGCTGTGCGGAAAAGGCTATTTTTCATATATAAGTAAATTCTTGAGTTTAAACTTGCCCACAAAAATTGGACTCTATAAATGGGAAAAGAAAGTCTGCAAAATAAATTGACATTCAATGTCAGGGGGAAGTCTGCAAAATAAATTGACATTCAATGTCAGGATGTACATTTTTTCTTTGCTACCACTCAGAACACATTTGATTTGAACTAACACTTTAACTGTTTTATTGGAATACAGATGAAATGAGTATTTGAAAATATTACTGGATACTGAAGGCCCTATTGTTTCATACCTGAAGCTCTGAAATACATTTTACACACACATTCTTCATGATTTACATGGGAATGGCATTTCCCTCCTTTTCCTTCGATCATAAAGTTTTTTCCTGTCAAGGCAGTCACCTGCTGCAACCATTGGTACAGTCTCTATGCTAATTCCTAGAATTATCCCAATACAAGCCCTTGAGTTCATGTGTAATGTAGATATTTTGCATTCTTCTTTCCATGTGAGGAGTAAAAACCATCTTGGCACATTTGTTTCATGAAGTTAGGCCAATTTACAAGTTCATTATCTGATGTTGTACACTACATATGGACTAATGCAACTAATATATACAGTTCTGTAAAATATTGCCATAGGCACATTTTGATGCATTGTTTTGATTCAGGTAAGAAGCCGGATGCATTTTTGAGTGGAGAGTGAATAGTTTTTATTCTCTGCTGTGAGAGTCTTTCCATCAGAATCCTTCCTCATTTAAATATAGCCATTAAAAAAATAAGGTTTTTTGAAGTCACCTAGGTTTCAAAGAGCATCAGCATTTCATGGGTGGTAGCACATGCACCAGTAGTGTAAGCCATCTGGCAATATCCTGCAAATTTTGCAAAAATTTCAGATGTAACTGTTGCTGTTCAACTGCCACTTTTTCTGCTGTATGTTGACAGTCATTGAAATTGAAGTTTGAGAGAAGGATGATGAATCTGTAACAGTTCATGATGCAATGAAGAATATCCCTTCCTGTGTTATATGTTGCCCAATATAGCAGAAGTGTCCTCTCGGTTCAGTTTAAAAACAGATGTATAGGTGAGTAGGCCAAAGAATGTTTTGAGTTCAGTCATATCCACATCTCTCATATTTGTGGTATATGCACTTTTCCACTATACTTGTTCATGCTAAATTTTGAAATTTTTGAATCATAGCATTCTCTCCAGTATTGTGTCATCAGTTAGTAAATTCCAGATTTCATGTTCCACATGATGTCTGAGAGCTCTGGCTGCAGGACATAGGCCAAGAAGCTGCAAGACAATATTGTGGCTTAACTTCCTTGAAAATAGACTTCAGCAAGGATTCCTTGACTACCTGAAACCATTCTTGCAATAGTAATATTCTTTCTGCACAACTGATCCTGCCTCATCTAAGTCAGAAGAAATAGAAGTGTACCCATTGCCCTGAAGTTCTTCCTGTGAATCATACTTTCTTTCACTAGCAGAATTATGATCACTGACATCTTCCTCCAACCACTGACTAACAATTCCATCAAACTTAGGTTCATTAAAATTGACACATTCCTGTAAACACATTTTGTGCTGTACTGAAGAAAACATGTATGTAGTTCACAAGGCACAATCTACAGAACATCACCATGTGTCAACAACAAACAAAGAAGGTGATAATACAATCAACAATAAAATGTGATATAAGGAGAGAAAAGGGTGGGAGGGCATGTACCACCATTGATCTTGGAGAGTGAGTCTGAAAATTCTCACCTGTGCTGATAGACCACACCTCAAGAGTTAAGGGTTAGTCTCCCCCCAGTGATCAATGACTACAGTGTGATTTGGGAATTTATGTACTAGCAAACTGAAGTTTTCTCTGAAGTTTTTGGTTACATCAGGAGGTGAGTCTGGTGGTCAATAGAAGGTTCCAATTACAAATTTAGGTCCACTCTTGATACTTAGTTTTTGCTGAAACAGTCTGATCTGCAGCTTCAATTTCCATCTCTTAGGGGATTTGAGTTTCTTGTTATGACAAAAATACACACCTCCATTTTAAATTAGCCTGTCCCTTTGATATTTATTTAAATTTTTCCCAAAATCTCACTGCTGTCAAGTTAGGGTTTTAACACCTTTCTATATCTAGTACTATGTGAGTTTCACTGCATTTTAGGAATGCTTCAAACTGTGGAACTTCATTGCCAATGCTTTGGCATTAACGACTAGAATTGTAATACTTGACTCAGAACCAAGGGGCCATGATCTGTTCTGGGAACAGTGCTGCAGACTGTAAGCTTTGTTGAAACTCTGTGATCATGATCTGTATTCTCAACCTTCTCTACTAGTATGACATCAGAGTGCATATGACAGCCCTTGTCTGTCCCAACATGCGTCACAATCTCCAGTTGCACCCTGTACCCTCAATGGCTGCTGGAATAGCCTCTTTAACATGTTGAACCATGTTCCAAGTCATACACACTGACTGGTGCTTCTTGCCATCCCTTGCTGCAATTTCCCTGTGGGTCATCATTATTTGCTGTGCACTTGAACTGCTGGCAATTAGTAGATCACTACCCTTTTGCATTTTCCTCCCCTTAACACAGTACATTTTCCAACAGGTGGAGTGAGTCTCATTCGCACAGTTTCACTGGAAGACAGGACATTGAATATGTTGGGTAGGGGGTGGGTGTAACATCCTCAGTTCTTTCTGATCCCCATGTACCCTTTACAGAGTGTCTAAACCTGTTATTGACACACCACTCATGGTCAAGTGATAGACCCTGTACCTCCTGAAGAGGAGACATTATCCACAGAAGAGGATAGTAGATGAGGTACCTTCTTTATCTCTTGTACACGACTCTTTGTAGCCCTGATAACACACCCATTCATAGTAGCTTCCAATTGCTTGACAGTAGTTATGGCAATTTTCGGCTACTTATGAAAAGCAATTAACACATCTTGTGCCTGAGAACAACATACTGAGGGGGCCACATTGTGGCTGATGCAGTACTTTTACAGAACAGTTAACAAAATAACTTTAAACTAAGCTTGCTGATTCACTTTTAATTTATGGGTCTGATATGAGCAATGTTGGTATTTGGATATCTGTATGCTCAGATTCAAATTTTTTGTTTTCTTGAAGCTCTGAACAGTTGCACCTGTAATTAAATTTTCTTCCGAACATGTGGCTGCAGTTTGGTGGACTCCATTGCTGCTGCAGTTATTCTTGTGCTGAAATCTGAGGAACTCCACAAAATTGCAATTTTTTACAAATGAATACAAAGTACTTATTCACTTAATAGCTCCATATACTGTATCCCAAAGTGTGACAACTTCACGATACACTGGTACATAACAGTGAACAGTGCTTGTAAGAACATCTTGAAATCTGACATCTGAAACTGCCAATAGATGAATGAAATTTATGACAATTTTTTAGATGTCTTCTGTTCTGCCTTCCTTCACTCACTCAGCATTGTTGTCATGGCATGTGCATTTACTCGGTGGTGCACCATGCTACTCTAGACAGGGATACTGACTCACGGAGGCTATACAAAGCCTATTCAGGTACCATTCGTGCTAATATTCCAATCGCTGTTCCATCTTGAAGACAGTGCTGCATCCATTCTTATAGGTGTCACACACAAAACAGATGACAAAACCTCCAAACAACTTCCTATTCTTAATCTTGAAACAATTATAAGGCTTGATCCTCATGATGATCATTCATTGGCTCGAGTTACTAATCAACGTGCTGAAGTGGTACATTAAACCACATTTGCCACAGTATTATTATTAGTCTTTTAGAACTGAAGTGATTAATGGCAAAATCAGATATTTGTTATGACAACAAGAAAACTTTGTATAAAATTTACTGTTTTTCTGGATTGTTTTTGTGGTTATGGCCACTATCTTCTGCTCATTGTCCATTAAAAAATATTCTTCCCAGAGTACATCCAATTTTCACAAAGTCAAACTTACTACTTGCACAAGAACATGTCCATTCTCTCCTCCCAAGAACATTCCAGAGATTTCAATGTTAACATTTTCACACAAAAAACTTTGCTTTCAATATAAATTTTATTTGCTATTACCAGTCAGATGTAACTAATTCCACAAACAAATACAAAACATGCACAGTGATGTAGAAATTACATCATTTGGGTACAAACAATTTGTTTATGCATTTTACTTTGATACATGCAGGAATTCTATATAAATAATATTCTAGCTAAGTATGGATGTAAAAAATGTAACTCCAAGAGAAATTTTATTGGCTCTGATTTTATGTATTGTGTATCATTGACAGGTATACTACATCCTCTGTGCAATCATCATCATCATCATCATCATCATCTGAAATCCTAATTTCATCATAATCTTATCATATCTACATAACCTTATCCCACACAGTTTTCTAACTTCAAGACACAGGTGAAAAACACATCAGCTCAACTAAAAGAATGATGATTATCCACTGATTTTACACTATAACAACATGTCTGATTCCTTATCTTCCAGTTAAATCATTTTACCATAATTATAATTTCTTCAAACAAAGATCATAATTATGTAAATGTAACCCAACTACCCAGAAAAATGAATTGACAAAAGCATACAAAACTCCTTCACCATCCAAAATGTATGTCACTTCAGCTAGAAACATAACAAATAAGAAACACATATGTTTAATTAATTTCAAAAGCTACAGATTAGTTCTTATTAGCAAAAAGTTTTTAAATTCTTTAGTAACTGTGAGGTCATATTATGTCAATAAAAGTAGAGTACGACATTATTAACTCTTGATATAACTACAAATCAACAGCATCTGGATAGAGACGATTGTAGGAAATAGCTTTGATAGATTAACGGAATAGATAAAGAACAATGTACCATAGAAAATGAAAAAGAAAAATAGTGCTATGACATATAAAGAGTGTATGCTCTTCTGAACACTTGCAAACTGTGTTTCATTGAAAACATTATTATTTTCATCACCTGCTTATTTTGCAATCTGAATTTTCTTGTAAGTGATTGATTCAACATGGTATTGAACAGACATCTTACAATATATGAATATGACATTGTAAGACTTTTAATTAATTTCATTTCATAACAAAGTTGACCCCTTTAAGTTGAATGTTTGACAAAGTCTTTCTGTTACATCAGTGTTCCTCTGAAAACATTCCTAGCCTTACCAAACTTTTAGCAAAATAGCTACATACATCTGAAATGAAATTTTGATTTCCAGTTTGAGTCATATATATTAATTAATTTTACATTGTTTCATTAGCAAAATATATAATGTACACATCATCCAACATTTCATGTTTGTTTAGATACACTTTCTTTGATAGAGTTTCTCAACATTTTGTTACATTTTCTGTACATTACCTTTGCCAGAAATGATAGGATTTTCATTTATAACATTAAAATAAAAAGGTTTGCTAAGCTTGTCCACTACTACCCACCTTTCATAATTAAAGTTTAGACTTTCAACTTCTTCTGACAAAACGTTTTGGTCTTTTACAACCAAAAGTTTTTCAGATTCCATATAATCATTGTTTTTTGTCAAAATTTCATTACTTTTTCTAATTTGTTTATTGTGCTATCCATCTGGGCTTTTAACTGTTTCTACCCTGATTTGACACTAAATTTTAGTTAATTAATTTCTACTTTAAGTTGTTCTGCTTAAATGCAGCTGCTTTGAATTTAGTTTCTAACCTAGCAATTTGATTTCACTGTTATCACTTTATATTTCCAAAAATTGCTTGGACAATTGCCATTCGACTTACCCTCTCCAGCATTACTTGTTGATTGATTCAGGTCTGATATATTCTCTCCCTCACCTTTGGATGTAATTTTAGTTTTTATTTCTGTGATGGTCATCTTGACACTACAGAATAAGAATACCAAAGCAAGCAGTCCACTGCTCAACTGGCCACAAAATAATATATATCAGGCCTCTTCTGGAAGGCTGGCTGTTAATTTTTTCATTGCCCTCACCAGAATATCCAGTATATTAAAAAAATTCTTCTTTCCTGGAACAGAAAGCAAAATGTGTCAATGCACACATAAAAAAGAATCCCAGAGAACACCAGCTGTTTTTCATAATTTGTTAACAAATAAAGTTAAAAATGTTGACAGAGTATACTTTTAAAAGTAACTTTAGCCATGGCTTATCCAAAAATACCCATATAACTAAGATTTGATGCGAATAATAATGTAAGGAACAATCTTGCTCTAGAAGTAAGTATACTAATTGCAGTACTGTACATTGTTTAAAAAAATGTGATTTGTTGTTGTAAAAATGATCTGCTTTGTTGACAGTGCCCGTGCATGTAAAATAATGTTTTACAGCTAAAACTGAAAATAAAAATCTAAGGCAGTTACACTTCAGTGAACCACAGTTCCTGGCCATTCTTCCAATGAACCTCAGTCTAGCAACTGTCTTTCCTATGGTTTGTTTTATGTGATGTTTCTCCTTTGTCATTCCATAAGTGTGCTTCCAAATATTTATCAGATGTGACTGTTTCCAGTGATTGTTCAGAAATTGTGTAATCATCCAATAATTGGGATTTCTGCCTATATATTCACAGTTTATTATACTTGTTTATGTTGAGGCTCAGCTGCCAATATCTACACCAAGCATCAATCCTCAGAAAGTTTACAGAATTTTGTTACAACTTTATAGCATTGCAATTTTTTTGTATGTAACAGCATCACGTGTTTGCAGCCTCATAGGTCTTCCAGCATTATCCAGTAGGTTATTTATATATATTGTGAACAGTAATGGTCATGTAACACTCCCTTATGGTATGCCTAAAGTTACTTTAACATCTCAAGGGTCCTCCCTGTTAATAATGGCATGCTGTGTTCTGTTTGCTACAAAAGAGATGGAGCAAGATCATTGTCTAGCACAAGACAGTGTTGCTAACTGTCATTCTGCACAAAAAACGCGGCGCGTGCCAAAAAAAGCAAATAAACAGACAGTGAGTACAGTTCCGGTGATACCGCTATCAAATAAATTCACAACACTAGATGAAGATTGTGATAAGACAATAAACAATGATGAACTAAAATCAGTGACAAAATTTCCAATCGAGTGGACAGTCAAGGAAACGTCTAATATGAAAAATAAACCAGTGAACATCAAAAGACAAGTTGCTGTACATGGTGATAGCCACGCCAAGAAAATTGCTGAAAAAATAAATGAACACAGTACGTTATTCACAGCAACAGATATGACGAAACTCAGTGCACCTTTGACTGAGATAATGAAGAACAGCAACTCACTTAATAGTAGTAGTAGTAGTAGTAGTAGTAGTAGTAGAGGGGTTTTGGGTGCACAACAGCAAAGTCTTCAGCACACGTTCAGTAACTTAGTGAGACGGGTGACAAGAAAAATCCCAGAAAAGGAATATAAAATGGAACAGAAAACATGGGTAACAATCGTTGAAAAACATGTGCTCACCCACACCAAAGCGTGGGATGAAGCAGAGCGTCAGAAGTAAAACATGGATAACACAGGAAGAAAATGATAGGGGAAGCTAAAACAATGTAGCAGATTGAAGTGGCTGGCTGAGCACAAGGAAAAAAGGGGAAGAGTCAGCCACTCTGCAGTACACTAAAACCTCCAGCCTAAAATTTTAGGCCAGAGTCCAGACACATCACAAAACTTAAAAACCCTAGACACACACGTCTCATCATTAGCTAAAACAGAAGGCAGATCCCCATCAACTTGTGCTTCTGCCCGTGCATCACGGTATAAAATGCAGTCTGTTAAAATGTGCCCGACAGATATGTGCACACCACAAGCATCACAAAATGGAGGATCCTCCCGCCATAATAAAAAGCTGTGTGTGAGAGGACAGTGCCCGATCCGAAGACATGTGAGCGCCACCTCCTCCCGCCTGAGCAACCGGCAGGAGGAACGCCACGGCCGAGTGGTTGACTTAATCAACCGCAGTTTATTGGCCGTCACCGCCAGCCATTCATCCTCCCACAACTCCATGCACTTCCTGTGGAGTGCAGCGATGACTGACTGCAAGGGAATAGGACACTGGACCACATCCTGCTCTCTGCAGGCCTCCTTGGTAGCGATCGGCCTGTTCATTGCCCCATATGCCGACATGACCAGGCACCCAGCAGAAGGATACTTCTGTACCCCGCTGTTGGAGCAAGTACAGTTGGTTATGTATCAGCTGGACCATCTCCTCAGTCGGGTACAGGTTCTGCAGTGATTGTAAGGCACTAAGAGAATCGGAGCAGAGAAGAAATCGATCGCCCCGAACACGATTCATCTGCTCCAGTGCCTTCAGGATTGTGTGCTATCTAAGAATGATGCCTTCGTAATCAAGGGTGGAAGTAATGATGTATACAGAAATGAGGGTAAACATGTGACCCAGTATTTAAAAACTACATTACTTGATCTGAAAGTTCTGAACATCATAGTTACTAGCTTGCCTCACTAATATGATCTTCAAGACAATTCCATCGTAAATCTGGAGCTTGCAAAAGTAAACAGACAGTTCTACAAAATATGTAAGTCCCATCAAAATGTAACATTTTCGATCTTCCTCATGCAAGAGATTTGTTTACGAAACATGGGCTATATTATAATAAAGTTGCCAAGTCAAACGTTGGCAAAATGCTAGGAAAATTAATACAAAAAGATGACATCGCAAGAAAACCAATTGCCATGCAACCAGTTTCGACCAAGGAAATTGAAAATCACACACATAGTTGCACCCACAGCGCCAGCTCAAACAGAAAGATCACATCCAGAAGATGTGGGGATGCCAGAACCAGCCTCAGAAGCTACAGCAGAGATTGAAATTATCATCAAGAAAACTATACCTAATCATCATCAAGACGCTCACACACAGGGAAACAGGAAAAAAATTTGGCCCAATGCAATGAATCCAGAACAAGCAATCAACACTCAGGTGGACACTCCATTTCTTTATAGTCAAATTAGTTTTAAAAATAAAGACCCTCTGCCTAATAATATATGCAGTAGTAATTTCATTATGCACTTAAACATTAGAGGTCTGTCTGAAGGAATGATCAGGAAGCTTTATGATATAGAAATTTTGCTAGAAAGTGTGAAACAGTCTGTGAAAGTAATATATCTTAATGAACATTGGCTAAAATCTGAAAATATCAATCTCCTGACTAAACTTACAGGTTATAAACTGGCTACCAGCTTTTGTAGGACCAATGAGTATGGAGGCTCTTACATACTAGTTCATTCCTCAGTAGACTATGATATCAGATCGAATTTTAGCCATCTGAGTGAAAAAGGTACATTTGAAAGTTGTTGTATAGAAATCACAGTATATCATATTAATTCTCAGCATATATCACATCCCTGGGTACCATATAAGCTCTGTATCTTTAGATAAGTTTGATACATTGCTACATAAATTAAAAAATGAGAAACTGTACAAGAAAGTGGTTATATGTGCTGACTTCAACATAGATGTAAGGACTGATGACAAATTTTCTTCACACTTAAAGAACCTGGTAGACACAGATGGGCTAAATCTCAATTTTGATCAGTATACAAGAATTACAGCAACCTCTGCAACATGTATTGACAATATTGTAAGTAGTTATAATTATTATGTAAAAGAAAAGTTTCTTTTAGATTTAGTAGTATCAGACCGTAAGTGCTATTTGTATTACTACTGAAACAAAATTCAGTCTGCACAACAAAAAGATGTAGGTATTTCAGTCAAGAAAATATGGAAGTATTTTGTAAAAAACTAAGTCAAACCAAGTGGACAGTCAGAAAACACATTTCCACAAGTGACAATTACCATAACTTTTTAACTGAATTCTTTGATATATTCAATGAATGCATCCCTTTTGTAACAGTGAGGACCAAGTCCCATAAAAGTAGATCATGGGTAACAAAAGGAATTAGAGTGTCTAGTGCTACTAAGAGGAAACTGCATATGGAGGCAAAAGTAACTCAAAGCCATGAATTTCTTAAGTATGTAAGCACATACAAAAAAAACATTTGACAAACTAGTTAAACTGGCAAAATGTACTGTGAATAATAATTTCATTTCAAATGTAAAAAAAAAAAAACAAATCAAAAGCTCTTTGGTCTGCTATAAGAAGTGAAGTTGGCAGTGAGGCAGAGAGAAAATGCCCTTCTAAAATAGTGATAAATGGTAGAGCTGTTACAGAACCCAGTGCCATTTGTGAATCGTTCAATGACTTTTTCATGAACTGTAACAAATTTGGTGATTGTTCACCACCAAAAACAAAGCCCAATATGACAGACAGTAATTGCTCTTGTTTTAAGTTTTCTCATGTTTCCATCTCAGATGTCATCAAAATCATAATGTCCCTAAAAAATTGAAAATCTGTGGGGTGGGATGAGGTCCCCATTGAAATAATAAAAATAGTGTCACAGTATTGCATATCCACTCTCTTTCATAATCAACCAATCTTTTGATGATGGATGTTTCCCAGATCCATTAAAATATGCAGAAGTTCAGCCAGTACGTAAAAAAGGCAAACACGATGAATTGGGCAACTATAGGCCAATATCACTGTTACCAATTTTCTCAAAAATATTGGAAAGAGCTGCATGTGATAAGATCAAAATTCACAATTCATCTAACAGCATTATCTTATGCAATCAATATGGTTTCAGAAAAGGCCACAGCACAATCCATGCAATAAATGAATTAGTCACAAAAGTCAGCAGATGTCTTGATGATAGAATGTATGTGTCAGGAATCTTTTGTGACCAATCCAAAGCCTTCGACACAGTAAATCATGACCTGCTTCTCCAAAAATTGGCACGCTATGGTTTTCAAGACAAATCTCTTAGCAGGATGTCTTCATACTTTCAAACAGAAAAAAAAGAGTATTTATTAACATTAATGGCAAGAAATTTCTCTCCGGCGAGAAGCACACTCAGTTAGTTGTTCCACAAGGTTCAATATTAGGGCCACTACTTTTTCTGTATTATATTAATGATATGCCATGCCAGATCCAATCTGATACTATCCTCTATGCAGATGACTCAACAACTGTAGTCTGTTGTAAAAATGAGGTAGGCCTAATTCGTCATATTGAACAAACATTTGGGGAAGTGGAGGTATGGGTAAAAAAAAAAAAATAACTTGACATTAAATTTTTAAAAAACAGAAATTATTCATTTCACCACAAAACAATCTGCACAGTCTATAGTTGAATTAAGGTATATGGACAAAAAATGAAAGACTGCAGACTGTGTGAAATTCCTCGGCGTATTAGTCAATAAAAACCTGTTATGGAGTCACCATGTGGACAACATACTGGATCAACTGTATAGCCTTGTATATATTATGAATATCTTGTATAGTATTATTGATTTAGCTGTAAGAAAAACTGTATATAATGCATCATTTGTTTCAGTCATTAGGTATAGTATAATTTTCTGGGGGTCTGGAAAAACAAATTTACTTAGAGTTTTTAGACTACAAAAAAGAATCATCTGAGCAATGGGGGGAGCAAAACCAAAGTAAGATTGTAAACATTTATTTGTAAGACTAGATCTAATGAGCATTTCAAGCATATACGTCTACTAGTGGACCTGACAGACATTGTCCTACATGATATTTCAAGTGATTAGGATATTAAACAAAGCATGAAATGAAAGACAAATAATATATAAGTTTCAAATAACTTACGGGTGTGCTCCTGTCGAAATATCAGCGGTGGTCGACGACGTCACCTGGCAGCAAACCCGTAAGTTATTTGAACATTCAATTCGCCGGGAAAAGTTAAGGTCTCACAGTATATAAGTTCATTATTCTTTATTTTGAAATAACATCAAATTTTCTAAAAACAATTCATTATAATCAATAATGTTTGTTTAAATTTATCTTAATGTGGTTGCATTCCTGGTAAATCCAGTGAATTCGAAAATTCAACAGGATAGTTGACTGCTTCGTCAGTATCGGTAACAGTGTCGATTGATTTGAACAATATCGCATTGCCAGGCAATGACTGTTGTATTTTGAAGTTAATAGCATCAACATTGATATTTTTGTGGCTAAAATAGCTAATTCACGAAGCCATGCGTAATTAATATAATTATCTTGTAAATTTGGAAATATGCTTTCAATCAAAGCATCTTTCATATTTTACCACATTGCAGAAACTGTCTGGCAATTTGATGCATTGTGTGTCTCCATGCAATGGTTAAGATTGTTTTATACATGCATTAATTTGATCTGCATATGTAGCACATGGAATGGCTAGCAATGTCTGTCTAAAATCACCGGATAGCAGCAGTAAGGCACCATCAAAAAGCCTGGTGTTACTATTTAGATTTTTCGTCATTCTATCGAGAGCTTCAAGTGAATGCTTGTGGGTCATAGTGAATTCATCCAAGATAATAATTTTGCATTTTTGCAAAACTTTAGCCATATCGGAATGGTGTTTTATGTTGCACATTGCATCTGGATTTGTGTGAATGTTCAATGGCAACTTGAGTCCTGAATGTGCAGTCCATCCGCCATCAAGCAAAGTGACTGCAATACCTGATGAAGCCATTGCTAACGCAATATGATTTTGTGATCAAATGCGCGCAAATATTAGTGAGATGAGAAATGTTTTTCCAGTGTCACCTGGTGCATCCAAACTTTCAACGAAAGTAGTTAAAGAGACCGTATTGAACTCTTGTTTGCACTGAATCTCACTGTTAATGATGTCTGTTGCTGGGCAGTTAGGTGAGGGCACACCAAACTGAATGAGTGGTATATTCGAAATCAGAATGCAAATATCTTCAATCTTTATTAGTGCCTCATTATATATTTCTGGCAAAAAATCGATATTGGGATCTTGATCAGCGATTCGAATGCGATGCAGAATGTCGTTGCTCATGGAATCTTTGTATTCGTCCCAGAGAACAGAAGCTTGAGATGGAAAACACGTTGTCAATAATATGGTGAATAACTGGTGAATTTGATGAGGACAGTAACTCAATGCTGCATCTACAAGTGTAATATACCAATGGTGATCATCTTCCAGCAAATGCAATTCAAGACACGCATCATGATGTGTGTCGTACAAAATGCCATTGACTGTTCGCAAGTATTGGAAGGGCGTCGGTGCAAGAACATTAACTGACAATAAACGCAAGAAGAAACATTCACATTGCTTTGGACGGACTGTGTATAATCAGCCTAATGTATTTCCCACAAATATGCCTTTGTATCCTTCAACCAGAACACCTTGCTTTCATGGTTCCCACATTTTTGACTTTCTGTTCCATATGAAATATTGTGGCACATGTCTTTGCAAATTTACCAGGAATACCAGGTCGGTTGCATAATTCGAAACTCAGTTAATGTGGCTTTTGGGGCAATTGATGCACATTGTAGACCAGTTTCTTCCATGAAATAAACATGCTGTCCATTTTCAAGGTGCACGGCCAAATGTATAACAGCAAGGTCTCTTTTGTGTATTGGAAAACCCAAAATATGCCAAAATGCTTCATTGCTGCTGATGTATCGGCCCATTTGATACTGTGTTATTTCATTGTTTTCGTTAACATTGTGAACAGCAAATACAGCCATCTCACTGCCCTTACGGACATATTTGCATATATATTTTAAAGACTTCACCTAACTGCAGAGCTCAATGTCTAAGTGTGCATTGTAGATTTTACACAGCAATGGTGAATACAGAATCACCCAGTGATTGTCAGTGTCAACTGTTGTACCGTTTGACATGCGTAATTGATGTGATCACAACCATGGTCATTGTCTTTACGACGATACAATGGGTAACCATCGATATTAGTGATTGTATCATTTATACAATTTTTTGGAAAACGTTTCGTACATTTTGCTTTGTCCTTGCACGGCGCCGTCATGTTTATAGCACCGCATGGACAGTGGATCATGTTAGCGGTAACAATCTCATACAATTCTTGATCGATATTCCAATCCGGAATGAACAAATCTGGTCGTCCGTACGCATGCACATAAGTCATGGCGTCTTGAATATATTCTTGCGTAGGACGTGGGCTACCAGTATATGATGATGGAAGAATATATGAAGTACCGATGTCGTTGATATTAGTTATTCCATCTGCGTTACCAACAATATTATCACACGAATGAATCTATTCCTCAGCTCAAAGTTTTGCTTGATTATCCCTGATGTATTGTATTCGCTTGCTTTCAATTTTTGCATACATATCAACGATATATTGATGAAACAGCTGGCGGCATCGGAGAATATTATTGTCTTCATGGGCACAAATCATCAACCGATATGCGTAGAAGTTCATCGTACTCACTTTCTTGCTGCTTTCTGCACCTGCAAAGTAAAAATATAATTCAGACAAAAAGAAATTAATTGTGCATAAAAGTAAAATATTAGGTAATGACGTGTAGATTGTACCTGTTGCTGGATTTCTTTGTTTGATATTTAAATGATATCCATCTTCTCCTCCCCAAAATATCTGTGGATATTGCAAAGCACCGTAAGAGCAATGACTGTCTTCAATCATATGCACTGTGTTATGTCTGCGTTGGATTTGTATATCTCGACGTTCAAATGCATTGTCAACCATAACAACTGCAACTTCATTAATGGTCAGTGCATTATATCGGTCCACGTGCCTGCTTTGATGATGATCATATAGTTGTTTTGCAGTCTGTTTGAAATGGTATTGAACAACTGGACCAACTGGTTGTGATTCTGTAAAAATGGTTCTAAAATATCCACAACTTCTTGCTCCTCTATCTGCTCAGTTGGTTGTACTGGCAGCATGCGTTTATTTGCTGCTCCTCATCACCCATGAAGTAGATTTGCAGAAATTTTGATTCGGTATCAGGCATCGTCATTAAAGAACCAATTTGATGATACACTTGTCCCTGAATCTCAAATGTTGATTGGAAATTGTGACCATCCTCATTCTGAACGGTTTTTGTTGCTCCAAATGATGCCATTTGAGAGCACAAATTGAATTTGTGAATTTTACACACACACACACACACACACACACACACACACACACACACACACACACACACACACACACACACACACAAAATTAGATTGAGATGTAGCTCCAGCCAATAGTGTTTTCAGTGCTTTTGACAGCGAATTCAATGGTGGCAATACAACTTTTCTAGACGCGCAGCAGAAACTGGCTGATTCACCTTTGTATTTGAGTGCATGACAGTGTTGGCATTGCTTGTTCGTAGCACCGATTATAATTTGTGAATACCACGAATAGTCGATGTCCGACTCATATTCAAACGCAAGGCGAAGAAGTGATGCACGTGTCAATGCGCGATACACTTGCAAATTCTGTTGTTCACATGTTCTGAATGTGTCGGTGACTCGTTGATGGGTCAGTCTTTGTCTCAATGCATTAGTTCGAAGGTGTTCATTGGCTTACTCTTGACTTTCATTAGCATGTCTGATTGCAGCCTAGTTTCTTAAACTTTCATTGTCCATCAATTGATCTTCTGCCAATCTATTTAACCAATGGTTCTGGACTAATTGTGAATTCAGAGTTCGTCAACCAAGTTTTCCAGGCCCCACTTGAATGCATACACAAAAATTCATTAAGTCGATCCAGCCGTTTAGTTGCAGTATAGATAAATAACCTAGATACCGACTGCAGCACCATCTGCCGGTCTGATTTGTGAATCTAAATCATCCAGGCCCCCACTTGAATGCATTCACAAAAATTCATTAAAATCGATCTAGCCGTTTAGCTGCAGTATAGATAAATAACCTAGATACTGACTGCAGTGGCATCTGCCAGGCTGATTTGTGAATCTAAACCATCCAAGGCACCACCCAAATGCATACAAAAAAAATTCATTCAAATCGGTCCAGCCATTTATGAGGAGTTCAGTGACATACACACATACAGTAGAATTATGTATATAAAGATGAAACTCTCACTTTCACGAAAAGAAACCCACAACTTTTTGAGGGCAACTGCTTCTTGCATTAATATGATACTAGATATGGAACAAGCTACATGATACCTACCCACCGATTAAAATCATATGAAAAAACCCCATTCTATATGGGCATGAAATTTGTAAATAAAATATGGAAAAGTATGGATGACCCAAATGTAAAAGGTACCAAAAACACCTGGAAAAATATCTGAAAGATAAATGTTAATATAGTGCAGAAGATTTCTTGAATAGCAACAATGCATTATAATTGTAATTAAAATACCTCTTTGAAGATGTTACACCATATGTATTATTAGTTTATTGTCTATTTTTAGTATTATTATATATAGTGTAAAACTGACAAGTCACCTATGTCGCAATCTTTGATTGTATAAGGCATGCTATGTGATAATAAAAATGGAAAATGCTTCAATTTAATCACAAATCTGGTGTGGTATATCCTATTTGTTCATTAAGCAACAGTGAAGAACTTGACTTTTTGGAAATGAAGGAATACAACATTAATCTGGATGCCAGTAGTTACTGCCTTCTAGGTCTTGTGGAGGAACAAAACAAGAATATTTGTTTATGTAATTTACATTAACAGGAGAGAATTTTTGGGCTTCATGAAGATAGTAATATGTTCCAAAATTATACAACAAACTGACATTAATGATATAAGCCTATAGTTGCATGCATCTGTTTGATGATCTTTCAAAACAGAAGTGACATCCATGTTTTTTTTTTCAGTCACTTGAAATTCTTCATTGCTCCTGCTGCTAGAAGTGGAGCAAGTTCTTTTGCCTACTCTATATTGAATGATACATATCTCATTAAGTTGGGTTGTTTTGGCGGAGGAGACCAGGCAGTGAGGTCATCAGTCTCATCGGATTAGGGAAGGACGGGGAAAGAAGTCGGCCGTGCCCTTTCAAAGGAACCATCTGGTCATTTGCTTGGAGCGATTTAGGGAAATCACGGAAAACCTGAATCAGAATGGCCAAGTGGGATTGAACCGTCGTCCTCCCAAATGCGAGTCCAGTGTGCTAACCAATGCACCCACCTCATTCAGTATATCTCATTTCTTCTGTAGAGCAAATTTATTTGAATTTTTATCTTGTAGTCTCTGTGATACCTAACATTTTATTGTTTGTATGACAACTGAATGGAGGAACAGCATGCCAGTCTTCCTCAGTGAAAGAACTTTGAAAAATGGATTTTGTTGTTCAGCGTTCTCTCCATCTTTCGCCATTTAAATGCTTTTGTCAACTATCTGGACAGATGGCTTTGATCGATTTACTGATTTAACATAAGACCTAAACTTCTTAGGATACTTCTGCCAGAGTAGTAGGTTGAATTTTACTTTCAAATTCAATGAATGATTCGCGCATGACTCTCCATACATCAGTTTTGGATTCATTCAGTTTTAGTTTTTCTGTAAGTCTCTTGGAATGATCAAATTTGGTGTGAAACTCTCTTTGCTTTTTGGAACATCTATCTAACTTGTCATATATCCATAACTAGTCTTTTCATTTCTCATAACTTTGTTCAGCACTTAAATGTCTAAAACATGTTGTCCAACACTTTTGAACTTATGTTCCATACTCAGTATTTTTAGTTTAAGATCTGGGTGTTTGAGTTGTTGTTCTGGTAAAATGAAATATATTTCCTGCTGCATTTTCTATGCAGAAATATTTTCCTGTCTTCTTTTACATTTCTATGTGATCACTGATTCGTGCTTTAAGAAAACTGAGTCAAAAAATTTAGACCTGTTTATAACCATCAGAGCTAAGATGTTGATCAACTGCTCAAGAAAGTAATTTTCAAGTAAAGCATTTAGAAGAATTTCACTTCATTCCCCTCCCTACTACCTACTTTAATTATCTGAGTCTTTAGACTGAAATCTCCTCCTAATGCCATGGCGTGAACAGGAGATTTACACATACCCTACTCTACTTCTTTTCTCCATCCAAATTATTTTGCATTTGGAATTTGGATTAACCTACAAATCATTGTAGTATTCACAGCCATAAACATATCTCTACCGTCAGTGTCTAGCCTATCTTTATGGTATACACTTCATTCAGAATTTGAAACTTTACTACTGTTATTATCAATTTCAACCAGTTTTCTGTTCCAAGAACTATGTGAGCATTATTACTGGTCATAAGCAAGACTAGTTTTGGGACCTCTGCAGGATACTCCTCTGCTGTTAACTAATACTGCTTGTTGTTAACATTTTTTTTTTTCTGGTCTGCAATCATGACCATTATTCTCTGAAATGAATGGGGCTGCTGTCCTGCCCTCTCTGAAACCAGAATGAAAAGGATTATTTCATCTTCACTTACTGACTGCAATATCCATTGTTCGTCACATGCTGTGCTCAACATCAAATCTTCACTTCCTCTGACTTTCGATAGCCTACGCTATTGAAATGGTGCAATGATGTCTTATTATTTCCTTTCTGTTCTTCCTTGTTCCTCTTCACAAAAAATCCTTTTTATGTACATGTTAATCTATTTGCAGCTGTAACAGATCTTTATAACAATGGATTGTATGTACTGATGCATGCAACATAAACAGTGTTTGAATAACACGTACTTCTGTCTTTTCCAGATTGGTGGTGCAATGTCAGAAGAAGGAAATACTCTGACTGGAATTAAAAATGAACTAACGAAAGTTGTGAACAGTATGGCAACAATAGGTGTAGCATTATCAGCTTGCAGTTTGCCAGGTAAATACAACAGTTCTTTGAAACAGTTGGACTAATCTAAAGAAGATAGAAATTTTCTAATCTAAAACCAGAATGTCTCCTCAGTTATATTGTGGCCATTAAACACTCATTGAGAAATGTTTCATCCAAGATACGGATGAGGCTCTAATGGCAGCTGTTGGGTCCAGAGGGTGCACCCGACTGCAAATTGTGTTTCATATAGAACCAATGGCACCTGCTGCCAAAGTTCAGATGTCATCCTTGGTTCTTGCAGGTGGATAGCTGCACTAATGAAGACAGACAGGCTTGCACACAGACTGGAAACTGAGCAAGCATTTTTAAGCACTGTACAATCAATTGCACTTAAACCAGAGCTTCAGTGGATTCTATGAGAATCTAAGAAGCAGGTTTTTTTAAACATTAACTATTAAGTGGAGAATTGTAGAACCCCTCCCAACAGTGAAAGCATGCACCACTTGCAATTAGTGGCTACTAGTGTAGCATAGTATGTGTGGTATACATGTGTGGATTTTTAGGACAGAAATTTAAAAAAAGAACAGAAATTTAAAAAATATCTAAAGTTGTTTTACAGATTACTGGATGACGTTGGAAGTTAAAGAAAGTTAACAGGTGCACCTACATAGATACTGGTTAGGATCATATTATTGTGGGCATAATACAACAAAAGGGGAGTAGCTGTATTCACAATGGTGGAATCAAGTCCTCGGCCATAGACTTAAATAAGTGTAGCATTGAATGGTTCTTTGAATGCTATACTTCAGTAATACTGTTGACTTTAAACATACATGATAGTGGTTCCGACAGTGTACAGGATTCCAATGTTTTAACTTCATTAAGCCATTAGAGAGAGTACAAATATAAAAAAAAATGGTAGAAATAACTGGGAAGTAATTTTATGTGAATATTACAGTGTTGATTTCATATTAGTGTAAGGAGACAATTCTGTTTCTTGGGTTAACTGTCTTTGGCCTTTCTGTCTAAGTGCAACAAAATAGCCAAAAGTTTACTTTTAACACTTTTGGTACTCTTAGGAAGCTCTGCCTTTGCTGCTTACCTATCATCCAACTACATTGTATACATGTTTTGTAGATACTATGTCCTTCTAGTTTCTATCCCTACCTTACTCTTCATCTGATGTAATGGATCCAGGTTGACCAAGGTCTGGTAGTATTCTTAACCCATATGCAACACATAGTTTAACTTCACAAAATGAACTTATTATACAAAACTCACCATGCTTACATTAAAAGGCACTCACAAGTTCTGTTTTTTATATTTCATAAGTAGTCTAACACTACATGAAAAGAATAAATTGTTGAAAACTGTTTGTTGCATGTTTGCTATAATGGGAAGAAATGGGTTAAATGTGCTGTTCAAAATGGAGTTTTGGTGTGAAACTAATGACACTTACATACACACCTACAGTTCCTTGGTAGAAAAATGTGATGCAAATGATGTAGTGAGTCTGATGAAGGAATTATTACGGATGCAAAACTCAGATATCCATGGATGCACTGCATGACTCTTTTTCTGTATCATTGTAAGTATCAGAGTTCTCATTTAAGCTGTACATTGTTTGCTTTGTGTGCTGGTCAGTATGTTGAACGTATCTTATGACCTGGTAAAAATCAAAATCATTGTTACATTTTCATATGACCTGGTGTTCTTCTTCTCACCTTTTCAACATTCTACATTTCTTTCATTTTATTTATAAATTTTTAGAGTTTGTTAGCCTCCACGATTGATGTCTAAACTGCTCCCCATGTGAAATGTTTCAGCTATCTGTAGTAAAGATTGAATTTTCATTCTTGATGATAATATTTTTGAAATTTTTTCTCCTTCCCATATGTCTACCTACTTCTTGCTTCTCTCTCTCTCTCTCTCTCTCTCTCTCTCTTTTTCTCTATTATAAACTGTTTTGCCACTGACTTTTATTTGTTATGGTAAACATATTAATATTATTGTAGGTTCTCCACCATTATTTACCTTAGCCCCCGATGAGATGGAATTAGGCCTTGGAGTTCATGGTGAGGCAGGGGCAAGTCGAATAAAAGTATGTATATACAATTCAAGGAACTAATATCAACTGTTTGTATAATAATACAGGTTGCAATACTAAAATTTAGGCAATTTTAAGTAACATTAAATATTACAAAAAATTCTTTTTCTTTATGCATAGGGGGGTCTACAGAGCACAATCATTTAGCTATAACAGTGTACTCCAGTCTCAATCTGAAATGCACCCATATATGACATAATGTATATCTGAAGCCATGTCTGTGAATGCTGCCTCAATGATTATCCTTAATGATGTTACAGTGGAGTATTGAGATTTACTGAAGAACATTTTGACTAGGTTTCATACATAGTAATGCGGAGATTTAAAACATTGCTGTAGGCAAACCACAATTCCATAGGTCAACACATACCAGAATAGACTGATCTTCAATTTTGTACTAAATGACTCGTGGGATGGTGTACAACGTTGCTGTGGATTATATTACATTAAGTGAAATGAAATGGAATTTTCATTCCATGGATCCATATTGAGGAGATCTTTGTGGATGTGGAACATTAATTACATTTTACTTTATGTGATACTAATAACAAAATTATGGTGATAGTAGTAATAGTACTAGTAGCGGTGGTTGTTGTAGCAGTAGCAGCAATAGTATAAGGGTAGTAGTACTTACATACACTACATTTACTGTTCTATTTAGAAATTCACCAATGGAGTTAAAGGAGTTTGGTACAAGTAAGTCTTTCAGGGTTCTCTTAAACTAAACTTTATTTGTAGTTGAATATTTTTCGTGATTGCTGATAACTTACTGGAAATATGTGTTCCTGGATAATGACTGCCATTTTACACTAAAGTAAGTGCTTTAAAGTCTTTTTGTAGATTGTTTCTGTTCTTAGTATTGATTTTGTGAAATGAGCTGCTTGTTGGAAAAAGGGTTGTATTATTTACAACAAATTTCACTAGGAATAAGTATACTGAGAAGCAATAGTTAAGTATACCCAGTTACTTGAACAAACTCCTGTGGATGTATATAAATTCACACCACAGATAATGCATATTACGTACTTCTGAACAGGTAAAACTTTTGGTTAACTGAATAGTTATCTCAAAATATGATACTTTATAACATTATGGAACGAAAGCAAGCAAAGTGTGTCAGCTTTTTTTATTTTTACATCACCTATGTCTGATGAAATTAACACTGAAAATTAGGATTTGTTTAGGCATTTCAGTATTTCATTTGTATGCTCATCCCAACTAAATTTATAATCAAGCTGTAATCCCAGGAAAGCGTATGGTGTCCCAGATACCACTCTTTCTGTCCACAGCCCCTCAACATTTGAAATAACATTCAAATAAACTATTTTTTTTTTACATGCAGAGTTACAAAGTCATGCGTATCCTGGGTACAACACTTAGCACTTGAAAACTGGTGGCAAATTTTGTTCTGGCAACAACAGGGGCATGCTTTCAATCATGTGTGAGCTAGCAAGCAAAGTGTGTCAGCTTTTTTATTTTTACATCACCTATGTCTGATGAAATGAACACTGAAAATCAGGATTTGTTTAGGCATTTCAGTATTTCATCTGTATGCTCATCCAAACTAAATTTATAATCAAGGTGTAATCCCAGGAAAGCGTATGGTGTCCCAGATACCACTGTTTCTGTCCACAGCCTTTCAACATTTGAAATAACATTCAAATAAACTACTTTTTTTTACATGCAGAGTTACAAAGTCAAGCGTATCCTGGGTACAACACTTAGCACTTGAAAACTGGCGGCAAATTTTGTTCTGGCAACAACAGGGGCATGCTTTCAATCATGTGTGAGCTAGCTGTAATTGCTTCAATTAGTTTTTGTATCTAATGTAAAAGTCTTCTCATCAAGAAATAATCTGTTTTGCTTCGTGGCATCATTTTTCAATGAGCACAGGTGCAGTTTGCAGAAATTGACTCAATTTGCCCGAGCAGTCTCTAAGAGAATTTGTTTACTTTCAAGGTGTAGGATTTATATTGAATATCTTCCTTGACACTTCTATACATTGTTGGTTTTCTGATACTGATAATATCTGCCAGTGATCACAACAATTGCCTTGTATTCCCTGAAACAGCACTTGAACTCTTTCAGTGAACTTCTTTTGCAGATCCTTGCAATAATGAGTATTGAGTGTTGCTTCCTTGCCAGTACTCTGGAATTTTCGTCTGACTGCTCTGAAGCTGAATATTTTGTGCATCATAAACTGTGGATTTAGGGAATTTAAAACATTTAATTATGTCCGCTGCTGAGTGACAAAACAAAGGTGTTCAACACTCCTTGTCATTTTATCATACTTTGCACTTAATTTCAACATTTTGGACATCTGATATTGACTGTTTACTAGAAACAATTGGCAATGTGAACCACCAACATTAACATCTGGCAGAGGAATAGTGTGGTAGGAAATTTAAATTTGTATTTTAGTAGTTCATTCTGTAACTATGTTGGTGTGATGTATAGGTGTGTCAACACTACTTATATGTCAAAGAGAAGTAGACCCATTCTAAAACAAACCTTGCAAGTATAGGATGCCATCCTTGTCTTCCCTGGCAGCAGATATTTTAGTGATAAATAAAAATGAAGCTTGAACACTAAAAGAGAAATTAGTAAATAATGAACACAGAAATAACATTTTTATCTGATAGTTTCATTAAAGCCTTTTACTTCATTGAAACAAAGAAACCACATAGCTGAGAACTACATCAATTGAGTGATATTACTTTTATTATGCCATGAGTTCCATAACAATAATGATGTTTTTTCAATGTCAAATAATCAAACAAAATCCCAAAAACAATAAAATTTCAGGACATTATGCATATAATTCTCTGAATAAATGTTAAGAAGATTAAAGCTTAGAAATTTGCAACCACACATTATCTACGTATAAATACAGGTGAACTGGTACAGTTTTGATTTTATTGATACATCTTACATTTGTCAATACACAAGAAACTGTTTACATACTGGCTAGTTCAGCCTAGGATGAAGTGCGTTCTTTTGTGTAATGCTGCCCATAATTTAAATATAATTTTTTGCACAAACAATATAATTATTCATCAATCCATAGTGTAATGGTGGTTTCATCAAAACTTAATAAGATATGAAAAACATGCATGTAATGATATTTGATGTTGTTTTTCTGATATACTTAGCCAGGTGATGTGTAAAATGTATTAATGTATTCAGTATTCTGTAATTGTACAACTTACAATTGTTAGTCTAATTAACTGCAAATTCAAGCAACACTGCCAACGCTTTGATTTTTGTAACTTCATATATAGCACAGCTTCAGTACCCAACAGGTCAGTCCAATGTTTGTTGATTTTGTCCAGAGAGTTGCAAGTCTGTGGTGAAAAGCTCTGGATTATTTATGTGTTCATCTATATTCAAAATTCTTTAAATATGTGAAGCTGTGATATGAATTTGAAGACATGTAGACTATGAAATTTTTATTATAATATGGTGCACTTGGAATGAATTTACGGAACATCAAGTGGGAGTAACTGGTTATGATTATTTATTATTTTACATGAAAAACCTGGGCAATATCTGTGTTACAATCCACAAGCTTATTTCAGTCTACACTGTCAGCCTGGTGCTGTTACCTCTTATTATCTTTCAGATCTCTCAGTGATGTTCATTGGTTTGCTGTACCAGTAAAATCATCTGAATATAATGAAATTAATAAGGTAGCTGTAAGTTATATAGACAGCAATATTTCAAAAACTGCATAGGATACACACAGATCATTCAATTTAAAAAATCATAACTATTGAACAACTTACTGTTGGAAAGAGCAAACTCTCAAGTTTTACATTGTCCCCACTAGGTAGCAATAATGTGCAACCACTTCAGTTCTAGAAAAATCGTTCGGGACATCAGAATGCATTTTGTGTTCTATGTTTTGCACAGTGCAAGTCAGTAATAGCTTTTCACCATGAATTTCATACTAGGTATGGTGTAGATCCTCCTACAGCACAGAGAAGTAGATGATGACATGAACAATTCCGAGAAGCAGGTTGTTTGTGTAAAGGCAAATCACTGGGCTTTCCCCGAGTGTCTGACATAGATACCGAACGCATCCACCATAGTTTCACAAGGAGCCTGCAGAAATCTGTTCGCCATGCAAGCTCAACAGCTCAACATGCCCTCTGATGTCTGTCTGGCATGTGTTGTGTTGACATTTACACATGACACCATACAAAATTCAGCTACTGTAAGCTCTTTGTGAAAGTGACAAACAACATGTGCATTTCTGTAATTTCATTCTTGGCAAGATGTAGGATGACAGTTTTCTTCCATGCTTAGTGTTTAGTAATGAGGCAACATTACAATAAAAAGGAGAGGTGAACCATCATAATCTGAGAATATGGGTTATAGAACAACCACATAAAGTTATACAACAAGAGAGGGACTCTCCAAAATTTAATGTGTTTATGCAGTTTCACAGGAAATGGTTTGTGGTCTATTTTTTCTTTGCCAAGAACACTGTTACAGGAAGCACAAATCTCAAAATGCTTGAGAGCTTTCTTTTCCCACAGTTGGAGACTGATTTGAATGGCTTAATTTACCTACAGGAATCTGGAAGTGCAGGAATTTTTAAATCAAAGGGAACGATGAATTGGTCACATTGGACCTAATGATTCAACCATACTTTAATGGCGTCCAAGGTCACTGGAGCTTACTGTATGTGATTAATTCTTGTGGGGGTATATGAAAGACTCTGTTTATGTGCCTCTGTTACCAACAACAGTGAATGAACGGAGACATCACATAACAGCAGCTGTGGAAGCTACAACTCCAGAAATGCTCACTGCAGTGTGGGAACAACACGAATACTGCATTGACATATACCGTGCATCTCGGAGGGCATGTTGAACACCTATGTAAAGGTATGGGTGGAGGGGGGGGGGGGGGGGTGGACTTTTTGAGATTTTCATTGATCAAAAAACAAAATTCATTGCATATGTTTATTAGTTTCAGAAACATAGACGTGACAAATTGGATGATTATTTTTCATACACCATTTATAATGAGAGAGGATATATGTGGGAGAAACAATTTGTCTAATGATATACAGGGTGTACATAAAGTCTGGAAGCACTTTCAGTTATTTATTGCACAAGAACTAAACATTGTACACATGTTAATTTTAATTTTAAAAACCACATCCTCAGTTGCAAAGTTTAGCTAGATTTACCTAGGTTTCAGTCGGAATAACCCAACCTTCTTCAGAATAAAAGTAACTACCGTTTGCCATAGTGGACATTGTCAAGCTAAAACTACAAATCCATAAATTAACATCAGACTGTAAAAACTTATCTGAAACTGCCTCGGCCCCACTTCGCAACTGCAATGCACCAGCCATGAATGCTGTACTGGAACTCAGTCTGACGATAATTTATGGATTTGTAGTTTTAGCTTGGCGATGTTCACTATGGACAAACGATAGTTACTTTTATTCTGAAGAAAGTTGGGTTATCCCGACTGAAACCTAGGTAAACTTCGCAACTCAGGCTGTTGGTTTATAAAATTAAAATTTATACAGTTGCTGACAAGGCCACAAAATGTTGAAATTATATTGTCCACATGTCATACATATTGCATTTTGAAGAGAAACTCTGAAAATTTTGTACAAACATTCAATATGCGAACCATGAGGGACCCGGCAGACGGCAATACGGTAATCAAATTCTTGCCATACCCGTCCCAGCATGGCTTCGTCGACTGTGGCAGTCATTTCCCGTATTCTCTCCCGGAGCTCTGCTACATCACGTTGTAGAGGCGTTACATACACCAGATCTTTAATTTGTTCCCACAGAAAAAGTCACACAGAGTGAGATCTGTTGCTTTTGTCACACTCCAACATACCAAAAATTCGCTCGGCACCCGAATTCACCTTGTTTGTGACTAGCGCTGACTATCGCTGTGGCGGTATACATGAAAAAAAAAAAAACTTTCAGGATTTCTCTTAAAAATGACATAAGTAGGGTTCCCGTACTTTATGTACTCCCTGTACGTCCCCACAATCATTGTTAAAACTGGCTGTGACAAAGGAAAAAAATACGCAAATTTTTTGTTTGCAAAACATATATAAAAACAAAGATGATGTAACTTACAAAACGAAAGCGTTGGTATGTTGATAGACACACAAACACAACACACACACAAAATTCAAGCTTTCGCAACTCACCGTTGCTTCATCAGGAAAGAGGGAAGGAGAGGGAAAGACAAAAGGATGTGGGTTTTAAGGGAGAGGGTAAGGAGTCATTCCAATCTTGGGAGCGGAAAGACTTACCTTAGGGGGAAAAAAGGATAGGTATAAACTCGCGCGCGCCCACACACACACACACACACACACACACACACACAGATATATCCATCCGCACATATACAGACTCAAGCAGGCATATGTAAAGGCAAAGAGTTTGGGCAGAGATGTCAGTCAAGGCAGAAGTACAGAGGCAAAGATGTTTTTGAATGACAGGTGAGGTATGAGCAGTGGCAATTTGAAATTAGCGGAGGTTGAGGCCTGGTGGGTAGTGAGAAGAAAGGATATGTTGAAGGGCAATCATTGTTTATCAACCCAAGTTGACCACAGGATCAACATAGTTCAGCTTTAACCAACACTTGTTCGACTTTTTTTCACACCAGATCACCAGTTGCTTTCTAGTTCACCTTTATCTCTCCCCATACATTTTTATTTTCATTTTCATTTCAGCCTCATGTAACACTTTCCACATTCTAACACCATGTCACCCTCACAACATCCCCACAGCGACCCCATTAAGTTTTATTTACATTCCCTCCGCAAATATGCCTTCGCCATAGCCAGATTACGCTCCCATATTTTATTTTCTCAGGCTTGTCTGACATTTGGCATTACCCCCAAAGGCCTCACACTTAAAAGTTCCTGTCTCTGGCTGCAACCCTTCTTTCCATCAGTCCCTATACCAGTTCCAAACTGAACAACCCATAGCCCTCACCCACCTAATCCTTCACCTACACATCAACTCAGCCAATGAACACACTCGTCAACTCCTATCCTTAATAAAAGTCCTCAATCTTTCCTCTCCCATATCCACATTGGCTGTTCAGAGCATCCTCCTACAAGCCAACCACAAATTAGAACAGCATGCCACCCTCCACCTCAAAAAACTATCCAATCTCCTGGTTTCCCATCTCCGGAAAGGCAACTCACTCACCCTCCACAATCTTTCCAGCAAACCTCAACCTCCTGTCATTGCACACAGACCCAGTCTCTCCCATCTACTCAATCTCCCACATCCAGCTTCACTCCCCCCAAAACCTCAAAATTCCAATCAACACAATCTGGAACCACAAAACCCTAATTCAGTAGTTAACCTATCCTCCAAACCTCTCTCTCCCAATACGAAAGCTCTGTCCTATCCAAAGGCCTCACCTTTAGCCCTACTCCCAGATTCAACCAAACAGCCCTCATCAAAGATCTACTGTTCTACACTCATACTCTCTGCTGGAAATATCACTTTGCCATGATGAAAAATAATCCTAATCCTACTCCTAATGATCCAACTCCCCAAGACACTATTCAAATTGAACCCTGCCAGGAACAGTTTCATCCTCCGTCACAGCGGGACCCACCTCCTCTTCCTCAAAATCCCACTCTCCAAACCTTCGAGGAATTTCTGACTTCCAGCCTTGCCTCTCAATCCTTCTTGAAAAACCTTAATCCTACTCCCAACATCACCACTGCTGAAGCCCAGGCTATCCATGATCTGAAGACTGCGCGATCCATCGTCATTCTTCCGACGGGCAAGGCTTCCACGACCGTGGTACTTGATCGTCGGGAGTATGTGGCTGAGGGACTGCGTCAGCTTTCAGACAACACCACATGCAAAGTTTTCCAAGGTAATCCCATTCCTGGTGCCCAGGCCAAGCTTCAAGGAATCCTCAGAACCTTGGACCCCCTACAAAACCTTGCACCTGACTCTATCAACCTCCTGACCCCACCGACACCCCGCACCCCTACCTTCTACCTACTTCCTAATGTTCACAAACCCAAACATCCCCTAGCCCCCCACTGTTGCTGGTTACCAAGCCCTCACAGAACATATCTCTGCCTACGTGGATCAACACCTTCAACCCATTACATGCAGTCTCCCATCCTTCATCAAAGACACCAACCACTTTCTCAAATGCCTGGAATTCTTACCCAATCTGTTACCCTCGGAAACCATCCTTGTTACAATTGATGCCACTTCCTTATACAAAAATATCCCACACGTCCAGGGCCTCACTGCAATGGAGCACTTCCTTTCACGCCGATCACCTGTCACCCTACCTAAAACCTCTTTCCTCATAACCTTAGCCATCTTCATCCTGACTCACAACTTCTTCACTTTCGAATGCCAGACACACCAACAATTGAAGGGAACAGCCATGGGTACCAGGATGGCACCCTAGTATGCCAACCTATTTATGGGTCGCTTAGAGGAAGCCTTCTTGGTTACCTAGGCCTGCCAACCCAGTTTGGTACAAATTTATTGAAGACATCTTCATAATCTGGACTCACAGTGAAGAAGAACTCCAGAATTTCCTCTCCAACCTCAACTCCTTTGGTTCCATCAGATTCACCTGGTCCAACTCCAAATCCCATGCCACCTTTCTTGACATTGACCTCCATCTGTCCAATGGTCAGTTTCACACATCCGTCCACATCAAACCCACCAACAAGCAACAGTATCTCCATTATGACAGCTGCCACCCATTCCATATCAAACGATCCCTTCCCTACAGCCTAGGTGTTCATGGCAAACAAATCTGCTCCAGTTCTGAATCCCTGAACCATTACACTAACAACCTGAAAACAGTTTTCGCATCCCGCAGCTACCCTCCCGACCTGGTACAGAAGCAAATAACCAGAGCCACTTCGTGATCCCCTCAAACCCAGAACCTCTCACAGAAGAACCCCAAAAATGCTCCACTTGCGACAGGATATTTTCTGGTACTGGATCAGACTCTGAATGTGTCTCTCCAGCAGGGATATGACTTCCTCAAATACTGCCCTGAAATGAGATCCATCCTTCATGACATTCTCACCACCACCTACTCCTGTCCTGTAACCCTGAAGGTGTACACAATCAAAGGTAGAGCCACGTGTGAAAGCACCCACGTGATTTACCAACTGACCTGCCTACATTGTGAAGCTTTCTATGTGGGAATGACCAGCAACAAAATGTCCATTCGCATGAATGGACACAGGAAGGCAGTGTTGGTAATGAGGATCACCCTGTGGCTAAACATGCCTTGGTGCACGGCCAGCACATCTTGGCATAGTGTAACACCATATGGGTTATCTGGATATTTCCCACTAACACCAACGTATCACAACTCCGGAGATGGGAACTTGCCCTTCAATATATCCTCTCTTTCCGCTACCCACCAGGCCGCAACCTCTGGTAATTTCAACTTGCCCCAACTCATACCTGACCTGTCATTCAACAACGTCTTTGCCTCCGTACTTCGGCCTCGACTGACATCTCTGCCCAAAGTCTTTACCTTTACATATGTCTGCTTGTGTCTGTATATGTGCGGATAGATGTGTGTGTGTGTATGTGTGTGTGTGTGTGTGTGTGTGTGTGTGTGTGTGTGTGCCTGTGTGCGCACACGCACGAGTGTATACCTGTCCTTTTTTTCCCCTAAGGGATTGGAATGACTCCTTACCCTCTTCCTTAAAACCCACATCCTTTCGTCTTTCCCTCTCCTTCCCTCTTTCCTGATGAAGCAACTGTGGGTTGCAAAAGATTGAATTTTGTGTGTGTGTTTGTGTGTCTATCCATACCATTGCTTTCGTTTGGTAAGTGCTGGCAGGTTGATAGACACACAAACATACACACAAAATTCAGCTTTCGCAACCCATGGTTGCTTTATCGGGAAAGAGGGAAGGAGAGGGAAAGACGAAAGGATGTGGGTTTTAAGTGTATGTTTGTGTGCCTATCAACCTGTCAGCACTTTTGTTTGGTAAGTCACATCATCTTTGTTTTATATACAGGGTGTCCCAGCTATCTTGTCCACCCAAAATATCTCTGGAACAATAACAGCTATTGGAAAATGACTTTCACCGGTATCAATGTAGGTCTGGGGCCAATGAATGTACATATTTGGAAACATTCTAAAACGAAAGCATATATATATATATATATATATATATATATATATATATATATATATATATATATATATATATATATATATATATATATTTTAAAAACAAAGATTCCAAGACTTACCAAGCGGGAAAGCGCCGGCAGACAGGCACATGAACAAAACACACAAACACACACACAGAACTACGAGCTTTCGCAACTGGCAGTTGCTTCGTCAGGAAAGAGGGAAGGAGAGGGAAAAATGAAAGGATGTGGGTTTTAAGGGAGAGGGTAAGGAGTCATTCCAATCCCGGGAGCGGAAAGACCTCCCTTAGGGGAAAAAAAGGACAGGTGTACACTCGCACACACACACACACATCCATCCGCACATACTTTCTTTATATATATTATAAAGAAACATTCGACATGGGAAAAATATATTAAAAACAAAGATTCCATGACTTATCAAGCGGGAAAGTGCTGGTAGATAGGCACAATTAAAAAAACACACAAAATTTTGAGCTTTCGCAACCCACGGTTGCTTCGTCAGGAAAGAGGGAAGGAGAGGGAAAGATGAAAGGATGTGTGTTATAAGGGAGAGGGAGAAGTGGAGAGGCAAAGATGATTTTGAATGACAGGTGAGGTATGAGTGGCAGCAACTTGAAATTAGTGGAGATTGAGGCCTGGTGGATAACGGGAAGAGAGAATATATTGAAGGGCAAGTTCCCATCTCCGGAGTTCGGATAGGTTGGTGTTAGTGGGAAGTATCCAGATAACCCGGACGGTGTAACACTGTGCCAAGATGTGCTGGCCGTGCACCAAGGCATGTTTAGCCTTTCACACGTGGCTCTGCCTTTGATCGCGTACACCTTCCGGGTTCCAGGACTAGAGTAGGTGGTTGTGGGATGGTGCATGGGACAGGTTTTACACCGGGGGTGGTTACAAGGGTAGGAGCCAGAGGGTAGGGAAGGTAGTTTGGTGATTTCATGGGGATGAATTAAGCGGTTATGAAGGTTAGGTAGACGGTGGAAAGACACTTTTGGTGGAGTGGGGAGGATTTCATGAAGGATGGATCTCATTTCGGGGCAGGATTTGAGGAAGTCGTATACCTGCTGGAGAGCCACATTCAGAGTCTGATCCAGTCCCAGGAAGTATCCTGTCACAAGTGGGGCATTTTTGGGGTTCTTCTGTGAGATGTTCTGGGTTTGAGGGGATGAGGAAGTGGCTCTGGGTATTTGCTTCTGTACTAGGGTGGGAGGGTAGTTGTGGGATACGAAAGCTGTTTTCAAGTTGTTGGTGTAATGGTTCAAGGATTCAGGACTGGAGCAGATTTATTTGCCACGAAGGCCTAGGCTGAAGGGAAGGGATGTTTGATATGGAATGGGTGGCAGCTGTCATAATGGAGGTACTGTTGCTTGTTGGTGGGTTTGATGTGGACGGATGTGTGAAGCTGGCCATTGGACAGATGGCGGTCAACGTTAAGGAAAGTGGCATGAGATTTTGAGTAGGACCAGGTGAATCTGATGGAACCAAAGGAGTTGAGGTTGGAGAGGAAATTCTGAAGTTCTTCTTCACTGTGAGTCCAGATCATGAAGATGTCATCAATAAATCTGTACCAAACTTTAGGTTGGCAGGCTTGGGTAACCAAGAAGGCTTCCTCTAAGCGACCCATAAATAGGTTGGCATACGAGGGGGCCATCCTGGTACCCATGGCTGTTCCCTTTAATTGTTGGTATGTCTGGCCTTCAAAAGTGAAGAAGTTGTGGGTCAGAATGAAGCTGGCTAAGGTGATGAGGAAAGAGGTTTTAGGTAGGGTGGCAGGTGATCAGCGTGAAAGGTAGTGCTCCTTTGCAGTGAGGCTCTGGACGTGCAGGATATTTGTGTATAAGGAATTCGCATCAATGGTTACAAGGATGGTTTCCCGAGGGGGGGGGGGGGGGGGGGTAACAGACTGGGTAAGAATTCCAGGAGTTGGAGAAAGTGGTTGGTGTCTTTGATGAAGGATGGGAAACTGCATGTAATGGGTTGAAGGTGTTGATCTACGTAGGCACAGATACGTTCTGTGGGGGCTTGATAACCAGCTACAATGGGGCGGCTGGGATGTTTGGGTTTGTGAATTTTAGGAAGAAGGTAGAAGGTAGAAGGTAGGGGGTGTTGGGTGTTGGTGGGGTCAGGAGGTTGATGGAGTCAGGTGCAAGGTTTTGTAGGGGGCCCAAGGTTCTGAGGATTCCTTGAAGCTTGGCCTGGGCATCAGGAATGGGATTACCTTGGAAAACTTTTTATGTGGTGTTGTCTGAAAGCTGACGCAGTCCCTCAGCCACATACTTCCGACGATCAAGTACCACGGTCGTGGAAGCCTTGTCCGCCGGAAGAATGACAATGGATTGGTCAGCCTTCAGATCACGGATAGCTTGGGCTTCAGCAGTGGTGATGTTGGGAGTAGGATTAAGGTTTTTCAAGAAGGATTGAGAGGCAAGGCTGGAAGTCAGAAATTCCTCGAAGGTTTGGAGAGGGGGATTTTGAGGAAGAGGAGGTGGGTCCCGCTGTGATGGAGGATGAAACTGTTCCAGGCAGAGTTCAATTTGAATAGTGTCTTCTGGAGTTGGATAATTAGGAGTAGGATTAGGATCATTTTTCTTCATGGCAAAGTTATATTTCCAGCAGAGGGTATGAGTGTAGGATGGTAAATCTTTGACGAGGTCTGTTTGGTTGAACCTGGGAGTGGGGCTGAAGGTGAGGCCTTTGGAAACGACAGAGGTTTCGGATTGGGAGAGAGGTTTGGAGGAAAGATTAGCTATTGAATTAGGGTGATGTGGTTCCAGATTGTGTTGATTGGAATTTTGAGGTTTTGGAGGGAGTGGAGCTGGATGTGGGAGATTGAGTAGATGGGAGGGACTGGGCTTGTGTGCAATGAGAGCAGGTTGAGGTTTGCTGGAAAGGTTGTGGAGGGTGAGTGAGCTGCCTTTCCGGAGATGGGAAACCAGGAGATTGGATAGTTTTTTGAGGTGGAGGGTGGCATGCTGTTATAATTTGTGGTTGGCCTGTAGGAGGATGCTCTGAACAGCCAATGTGGATGTGGGAGAGGAAAGATTGAGGACTTTTATTAAGGATAGGAGTTGACAGGTGTGTTCATTGGCTGAGTTGATGTGTAGGTGAAGGATTAGGTGGGTGAGGGCTATGGATTGTTCAGTTTGGAACTGGTATAGGGGCTGATGGAAAGAAGGGTTGCAGCCAGAGACGGGAACTTCAAGTGTGAGGCCTTTGGGGGCTAATGCCAAATGTCAGACAAGCCTGAGAAAATAAATATGGGAGTGTAATCTGGCTAGGGCAAAGGCATGTTTGCAAAGGGAATGTAAATAAAACTTAATGGGGTCGTTTTGGAGGTGTTGTGAGGGTGACATGGTATTTGAAGGTGGAAAGTGTAACATGAGGCTGAAATGAAAATGAAAATAAAAAATATACGGGGAGAGATAAAGGTGAACTAGAAAGAAACTGGAGATCTGGTGTGAAAAAAGCTAAAGCTGGGCTATGTTGATCCGGTGAAGAACTTAGCTTGGTAGACAACGATGTGCATAAAGGTGGATATGTGTGTGTTTGGGAGTGTATACCTGTCCTTTTTTCCCCCTAAGGTAAGTCTTTCCGCTCCCGGGATTGGAATGGCTCCTTACCCTCCCCCTTAAAACCCACATCCTTTCATCTTTCTCTCTCCTTCCCTCTTTCCTGATGAAGCAACTGTTGGTTGCAAAAGCTTGAAATTTTGTGTGTGGTTTTTTTTATTGTGTCTATCTACCAGCACTTTCCCATTTGGTAAGTCATGGAATCTTTGTTTTTATATATAAAGCAACATATCTGAATCCAATGTCGTATCAGAATTTGAAAGCAATTGGTGAAGAAAAATTCAGAAACATAAAATTCTGAACATTTTTATTTATATATGAGAAGATTGCACGTATGAGGAAACTGTCCAATTTGCCCATTTTCAAATCTCTAGTGTTTGGCTAAATTGTGCTCTGTAGTTATTATTATTTTTCTTTTTTTGTATTTTAGATGTGTTCAGCTTCAGAGGCAGTAGAAATAATGTTGGATAAGTTGATCACTACTTTATCATTGAAGGAGGGAGATGAAGTTGCAGCTCTGATAAACAACCTGGGAGGATCTTCACACATAGAAGAATGGATCATAGCTAATGAAGTAATTAATCAACTTGGTATGTAGTTTTTTCCTTGTAGTTACAAGGAATTGCTTCTAAATGTCACTGTGCAAAATAATAATAATAATATCAAACTTCATGCATGATTCATTAAGGTCCCAGTTGTAGACAACAAATTGGTATCTTGTGACCTTAGAATAGACAGACATGTTCAGTTATCTGTTTCTTTCATGTGCCCATCTTCCTCATGGGAAGCCTTCAAGCTATGGGTATAATACAGTAGTTGCTATCAATTCAAACTATACAAGCATTCATGGTGGATTACCTTCACTTACTGCAATAAAACAGTACTCTAGGATATGTCACTAAAGTGATAGTTATAGCTTTATTTTCATTTAATTTTGTTCTGTATTCAAAACTGCACTTAATAACAAAGTTTTATTGTTGTGTCTGCATCCTCATACACAGGCTCAAAGAACATAAACGTGAAGCGAATTTATGTTGGTGCACTTATGACATCACTTGACATGCTAGGAATGCAAGTATGTCTTCTCAGACTTGATGCAGAAAACAAAGATAAATGGTTGAGATACTTGGACTGTGAGACAAATGCTCCAGCTTGGCCTGGTACGAAGCTCTCATTACCATCACATTTTAAACCACAAAATAGTGAGTCTGACATTGAGGAACATATTGAGGTAAGTGTTTATTCTTTCTCCCATTGCACTGGTAGAGGAATGCATGGGGTGACTTCCAAAAGTAAGTTATACATGTCATGTCATTTTAAAAGCTTAGTTGAGTACCATAGTGCTCAGAGCCATTTTTTTAAAAGCCTTGCACAACAAGAGTGATGCATTATCAGATGGGAGTTTTGTTGCAGGGACAGGTCTGCTGCAGTAATGATAACAGACCCACTATGGTATGGGAGTGAAACATTATTTTTGCCAAAACATTTAAACTCCATGTCGACAGGGTGTATATGTGGACAAGAAAAAAGGAATTCAGGATTTCTCAGAGACTTCCAGGTTAAAAATACACTTTTCCTGGGTGAAAATACACTTTTTATCATGTGAATACGCACTATACCCTTGGTGCATGTACACTTTTTTTCAGTGTTAAGTGACAGTATATTTTACCTCACAGCTGTAAAACTTATCAATCCTTTCAATGGTAAAGATTTTATACATTGGCGTAGAACTTCCCGGCACTTTAGGAAATAAAACCCAGCAAAAAAAAAAATGCAATATGGAAAGATCTTTGATGTGTGGCAGCACATACACTGCATATTTTTGTATTACAAAAGTATAAATACAAATTCCACTCAGTACAGCATGGTAGCTTCGAAACCACTGAAATCAAGATTGTGATGCCCTTTTTGTCAGCCAATCATAGTTCATGTCAAGTGATCTCGCTGGCAAAGACAGTACAGAGAATAGGACATGTGATGTATTCAGCCAGCAGCAACAAAACTATTTAGTAGGGAAAATACACAATAGAGGAAGTTAATGATTTAAATTAATATACATCACTATAGCTACAAGAAACCTAAGCTTTCACACATAATATTGGTTATCAAAAATTTTTTGCCATTTATTTTTAAGGGTATGGTTAGGCAGGATCCTAAGGGCACACCTTAAATTGTTGTAACTGACTATTTCTGACAAGCACAATTATTGATTTCACTGCTGCGCACCGAATATTTTGTGGGTTGCCTCACTGAATAATTTTTTTTTAAAAAGAATGATTATACCTTTTCCCATTGTTATTGTGTACTTTCTAATCTATGAAAAAAACTAAAATAAATGATGAAAACTAACCTTGAAGTTTGGTCTTTGCCCTTTTTAGATATATCAAACACAAATGTGTCAATAAAATTTTAAGTAATCACATAATGGCTGGCCTTTTGGGCCTAAAATTTTTCTGTGTGGTTTGTCCTTGAAGTATTAAGTTTTGAAGAGATTCAAATGCTCTGTGATGTAAGAGATTCATCGCACAGTTATACATCTTCTCAGACCACCATTCACAATATTTTCCTGAAATGTAAACATTTGATACTTCACACATACTGAAAGCAGTTTGTTGTTATGAAGTATTCAGTGTCGCCTTTGATACATTTTGCTGTCAACAGATGCTTGTTTGTGCAATTTGGTTTTTTGTTGTGAATGGCTCACTTTCTTTGGAATTTAAGTTTTATTTTGGTGTTAAGTAATATTCTGCTGTAGCAGGCTGAATTACAATTTTTTGTTAGAATATCAATTCTTACCAGACAAAATTACAAAAATTTAACTGAATGTGAAAAGAATGAAAAATACCCGGGATTCTAAAAAATTCCTGGGGTTTTCCTGGATGAAAAGATTCCTGGGTTTTTCCTGTATTTCCAGTTGTCCTGAGGCATATAAACCCTGACAGATTCACTGTGAAGTTCTGGCAGTTTATGAGCCAGATGGAATGTTGCATCCACCCATCATAGTGAAATGGTGCCAAAAAATTTGACCAAAGTTGCAGAGACATGGGTGATGTTGATCGGGAAGAAAAGCCATCAACTTTGACATAGACGACAGTGTCCAGGAGTCAAGAAACTGAATGATTAGTAGGATCCTGCCATAGTAATGTGTAATTTACTTTTTGAAGTCTCATCATAATATATGTAAAAATTGCTGCTGCGACATTCCAGCCACAACTAAAATCTCTTACCAGCCAAGAATGAAATTTTTCTATTGATGGAAATACTTGTCTTAGCTTTTCAAACAATTCCTGTTGCTTTGCATGTTTAAGAATTTTGTAACAGTAGATGACATGTATTTAAGTAAATCATATAAATATTTTTAACAATATTATGAACAGGACAGATTGAACTTCACAGTAAAGGCGAAGTGTTAAGTTACAGACACGTATGATGAAAAGGCTGCTACAAATATGTTTTCAGCCAAAGCCTTTTTCAGAAAGAGAAAACACACACACACACACACATTCACACAGGCAAGCGCACCTCACATACCAGCCACTCCAATGTTATCACAATTCGACTCCATAAATCTACTACAGTGGATATTCACTGAAACAAGTATCATAATAATTACTCACATTTTATACTTGATGTTGCCATATTTAGCAGAGATATAGTTTTGACCAACTGATGTACCACACATACAGTATTAACCAGAAGATCATTTCCTATGTCCATGCAGACCAGCCTTCCTGTACCTTTCAGTGCTGTACCCTGTGAGTTACATATAAGAGGCTGTGTGCGCAGTTTATTTGGCATACCTGACATCTTGTGTGTTCCTTGCAGACAGTTCAATTCTTTCAGGCACAAAACTGAGATGGAACAATGTCCCTCCAGTTCTACTGTGCATTGCTGCAGTTCAGCTTTGGTCCCTCAGGAAGTCCAGACCCAGAATGATATCATAGCTAATGCCCACAGAAGGCAGAACTTCTGCACATATTGGTAAGTTTCTACCTCCCATTTGGAAATGCAACAATATGGAGATGAGAGAATTCACACTTTTATCACCCACACCAGCTACAGTGTGGTGGCTTCAAATTCACTGTACTCTGGCTAGCCATGGATGCCTGTGATACTGTATCCTACAACAACTTAAATTATCTTTATTTTATATAGCTGAATAGACAGATGTCTGCCACTGATTCCCTCCCAGGGTGTCCCGTAGTCAAACTTATTGGAAGCATCGCACAGTAGTTGCACCATCCCATGTACCGTTTAATGCGCGCTCTGTGTGCCTGTGGACATCTTTGAACAGCGCACCCATCTTGCTTGCACTTCTGACATTGTGTTTTCATACAGAAATGCTGAATGTGTCCTGGAGTACCACACCTACAACACACAATCTCCACATTAAACACTGCCCAATTCTCCTATGGTCTAGTTACAAAAGCAATTTCAGTCAAAAATAATGCAGTTGGCTCTGCTTTGTCCAGGGTTTTCGGAAACTCCTTCTGTACTTTCCATAACATTTCATTTGGTAGGCCCTGCAAAAATCCATCAAGTGCCCATTGTTGTGCCTCTCACAAAATGGCTTTATTGGCATGACCATCATTTGTTAAGTCATAGTGTTGACATTGATTTGTCTGATGTGGACCACAAAACATTCCATTGATTCTCCCTGCTTCTGCACTACACCATTAAGTTGGACACAATAATATACACCATTACGTTGGTCACAATAATACCGTGAGGTACTGTTTTTCCTGTAATGATCCGCTAACACTTCTTGAAAGTCTGTGAAGGGCTGAGCATCTTGCAGTTTCTCTTTGCACATCATGTATGTGCTGCCATTTCCCACCAGTTTTAAATGAGCTACACTTAAGATCATTACTCCAACCTAATTTCATGGTCATATGCAAATTATCCATGAATACAGAAATATCATCTCCAACTTTAGCAGGAAACATTGCCACCAATGAAGCCATAGGAACACCAAGGATAGGTAAAAAATACGTCCAAAGACGACCCTTCCCTTATGTAACTCTTCAAATGTTTCACTTCTCTACAAAAAACTTCATTGTCAGCTCTAACCTTAGCTACCTCATTTAGTAAATGCTGAATTGTCTTCTGGGCTGTTACTTTTACAGGGACAACAATTTTTCTCAGCACTCCCACCAAAATCAGTAAAATTTGAAAACTGAATAAATCACAGAATAATGTAGATAGAGAGGTACAAATTGACACACATGCTTAGAATGACATGGGGTTTTATTAAAACCAAAAAAATATAAAAGTTCAAAATATGTCCGACAGATGGCGCTTCATCTGATCAGAATAGCAATAGTTATCATAACAAAGTAAGACAAAGCAAAGATGATGTTCTTTACAGGAAATGCTCAATATGTCCACATCATTCCTTAACAATAGCTGTAGTCAAGGAATAATGTGAACATCACTGTAAAGCATGTCTGGAGTTATGGTGAGGCACTGGCATCAGATGTTGTCTTTCAGCATTCCTAGAGATGTCAGTCGATCACGATACACTTGCGATTTCAGGTGACCCCAAAGCCAATAATTGCACGGACTGAGGTCTGGGGCCCTGGGAGGCCAAGCATGATGAAAGTGGCGGCTGAGCACATGATCACCACCAAACGACACGCGCAAGAGATCTTTCATGCATCTAGCAATATGGGGTGGAGTGCCATCTTGCATAAACATCATATGTTCCAGCAAGTGTTTATCAGCCAGGCTGGGGATGATGCACTTCTGTAACATATCGACGTACCTCTCACCCATCACGCTAGCAGTTACAAAACCAAAATCACACAAGGCCCGATAACGATAGATGTGGTAAATCCAACCCATACCTTGACTTTCTCGTCATGCAATGGAGTTTCCATGACAGTTCTAGGATTTTCGGAATCCCAAATTCTGCAGTTGGGGCATTGACAGAACCTCGGAGCGTGAAATGAGCTTCGTCGGTCCACAACACTTTACTCAACCAATTGTCATCTTCTGCCATCTTTTGAAACGCCCACACCGCAAATGCCCTCCGCTTCACTAAATCACCAGGTAACAGTTCATGATGCCAATGGATTTAGTATGGATAGCATCAGAGGGTATGGCTAAGTGCTAACCAAACAGTAGTGTATGGAATGCCGGTGTGACATGCGACTGCACAAGCGCTGACTTCCCCGTGCATAGACGATCCCGCTTCAGTCTTCATTTCTTCCTGAACTGTCTCAGCAGAATTACACCTTGTGCTTGTCGGCCACTACGGGGTTTATCGTCAAAACAACCCGTGGCTTCGAATTTCGAAATCATTCTCACCACAGCTGCGTTTGTCAACAGACCTTTACCTGCTCAAATCCCCTTCCTATGGCAATAGGATTGTAACACTGAACTAGCACATTCCCCATTCTGATAATATAGCTTCACTAAAAGCTCCTTTTCTGGTAACATTAACACACTGCGACTGCTGGCGCATCTGATTCTCTCTCTCATTACAGCTCTTTTTATACACGATTGTCATGTGCAGTCACTGATGTTTCACTGTCCAGCACCATCTGTCGGACATTTTGTGAACTTTGTGTGTCAATTGTTACCTGTCTATCTACATTATTCCGTGGTTTATTAAGTTTTCAAATTTATACTGACTTTTTGATCATCCGGTACTTTAAATGCATTACTCCACACTAATGGTGTAATTTTCATGGGAAGAAAAATTGCAAACTTTTGCTGACCAGTGGGCCAAAGTTACTTGCAAAGGGCCAAAGTAACCTCAACATATAGCAACTCAACTTCATGAAACACGTGTTGCAAGAGTACTATGTGGTGTTCACCCACAATCATCTTGTAGAATCTATTTAGGGAGTTGAGGAATTTTGACTACTACTTATAGTATATTTATTCCCTTATGAAGTTTGTTGTAAGTAATCCACTATGGTTTAGAAGGAACAATGGTGTACATAATTATGATACCAGAAGAAAAAAATGACATTCATTATACCACATTAAGGTTGTCTTAACCAACTAAAAAAGTTTCTCTTCAACAACTCCATCTGTTCCATAGAAGAAAGGTGATTGGTAGGAATTATTAACTCACAATAGTGCTAAAGAAAACTGTAGCCATAATTATGTATGAGCATGTAGTGTGAAAGCAAAATGACTCCTTCCACATCATTACAATTAATCATAAAAATGATACATGTAACATGAAACTGAGTAACTAACAAACCTGTGCTGTCAATCTGGTTTGGAAATTCTTTGGTTTTCTGAATGATTTTTAAAAGCAACTTACTTGACCTTGTAGCATTTGTTGTCTCTCTCTTTGCCCTCCCCCAGTACGACATAAATTGTTAGGCAAACAAACTTGTCTGAAGCCACAATCCATTGCCCATAAAACCAAAATCATCAAGGATAAACATTTTTGCAAAAATTATTTAAAAATTAATATAATTGGTAATTATATTCTGATATTAGCACTGATAAGATGTAATAGTAGTATATTTCTTGCTCTATCTGCTTAACTCCCAGTAACTTTACACATTTAATTACCACAATAATGCGTAATTGAATATCATTAACAGTTACAGGAAAAAGGTTTGATTCTTGGTGATGAGGAAACTTCAATATTCAAGGAGTGCCTGTCAGCTGCTTCAAACGCTATTATCACAGCAGAAAAACATTTAAATGAACTAGATAGTGGATGTGGTGATGGAGATTGTGGATCTACTTTGCGAAGATTGGCAGAAGGTGTGGTAACAAATATAACAGGTGTAATTGAATAATTGTTTCATGCTCATTATCAGCATTTCAAAGTGTATGTGTAAGTGATATCCATTCAAAAAGGTAAAAAAAAATATATAAATATACTGTGTGCCTGCAAGTAAATGAGTAATGCTGAAATAGTGGCACCCTTAGCTGAGATACTAGATTTGTATTTGGGAGAAGCAGAGTTGAATCCCATATGCAGAGATCCTGATTTGAATGTTATGTGGTTTATGTAAATTACTTTATGTGAATGCAGCATTGGTTTTTCCAACAAAGCCATGGCTGATTTACTCCTTCGTTCATGCCTAAGTGAGCTAGCATGCCACTTCTAATAATCCCATTGTCAATAAGACATTGAACCCCCACCTTACTTTCAAGTAATTTGTGGTGGCATGTAACACTTGGTCATTTATGGTCTCTGTCCAAAAGAAATTTGTCTTCTGAACAAGATATAAAACAATGTAGCAAATGATATTTTGTACATAACAGAATATAAATTTGTTTTTCAAACGTGTTTCTTCATTCTCTTTTTGAGATTAAGGGGACATGTTTTCTGTGTAATCACCAAACAGGCTATGCAGCATCACTTACTTTCTGCTACTGTGTGTTGGGGACGGGGTGAAGGGGGGGGGGGGGGGCTAAAAAAAGAGGTAAACAAGAAAAGAAAAAGAACTGTTTAGTGGCTGTCAGCTGAACAGCATGAGAAGAATATCAATAGGTGCTTCATAATTTGTATTTGTTCAGAAGAAATAGTCTCTGGGTACTCAAGAATCTCTGTAACAGGGTAATATAGTGGTTTGGCAGCAACCACGTCATTCATATAGCCAGCAAGGCAACTTTTAAGCTATATATATTATCATTGATATTAATACTCATGCAATGCTGTTAGTGTTACTTTTATTTGGCACACATGCAGTGACAGTTGGTGTGTAAAGGAGAAATGTTGGAAATTCATTGTTGAAAGTGCTGCTAACTTGCTTGCTTGTTAGAACCAGGGGGCAGAATGTAATGCAAAAAGATTGAAATTTGTGTGTAGAAGTGCTTGTTTACATGTATTTTTAATGCGTGTCCTGTAATAGTTGATTTGATTTGCATTTATTTGGTCCTGTTGATTACATATCAAACAAAGGGTGTACTAGTAATAGTCAAGTGAAATAATACAAAATTATGTGACCATTTTATATATGATACAAATACTTATTTTCCATGAACAACTGATTGCAGATAATATTAAAACCTGCATTTTACTGGTGTATGTTCAAGTGAATACTTAAAATACCAGAATGAATCGAAGTACACATTTTTATCACAGTGCCACAAATAATGACATTTACATTTTGTCATTGTGATTTAAATTAAAATACAAAACGTCTATCTTCATCACATAGGTAGTCCAAGTGAATAATTAATAGTGTATAATAAATGGTAGTACACATGTTAAACTATGATATAAATCAATTTACATTTTTATAACTATAATTTATGTTGAAAGTACACATCTCTGTCTTCATGGCTTCAGTAAAGATTTTCTTTCCTGTATTTTTACTCAAAAAGATACCTTATTACTCCAGGAATCCACTCATTTTATAATAAGTTTGCTCTCAGAGCAATGTTTCTAGTTTCCTTTCGAATATCTGCATGTTACCAGTTTCCTCTTTTATACTGACAGGAAGCTTGTTATATACTTTTATTCCTGACTCAGTTACTCTCTTATGGACTTTTGTCAGAGTTGCAGAGCATTGGTGGAAATTTTTCCCCTGTCTTGTGATACGCTTGTGAAAGTCACAGTTTTTCTGGAATAATTCCTTGTTGCTGTATCATCAGTGAATATAGCGGAAAGGCTTACCTTAGGGGGGAAAAGGGACAGGTATACACTCGCGCGCACACACACACATATCCATCCGCACATACACAGACGCAAGCAGACATTTGTAAAGGCAAAGACTTTGGGCAGAGATGACAGTCAAGGCGGAAGTACAGAGGCAAAGATGTTGTTGAAAGACAGGTGAGGTATCAGCGGCGGCAACTTGAAATTAGCGGAGGATGAGGCCTGGCAGATGACGAGAAGGGAGGATATACTGAAGGGCAAGTTCCCATCTCCGGAGTTCTGACAGGTTGGTGTTAGTGGGAAGTATCCAGATAACCTGTACGGTGTAACACTGTGCCAAGATGAGCTGGCCATGGTGCACCAAGGCATGTTTAGCCACAGGGTGATCCTCATTACCAACAAACACTAACTGCCTGTGTCTATTCATGTGAATGGACAGTTTGTTGCTGGTCATTCCCACATAGAAAGCTTCACAGTGTAGGCAGGTCAGTTGGTAAATCACGTGGGGTGCTTTCACACGTGGCTCTGCCTTTGATCGTGTACACCTTCCGGGTTACAGGACTGGAGTAGGTGGTGGTGGGAGGGTGCATGGGACAGATTTTACACCGGGCGCAGTTACAAGGGTAGGAACCAGAGGGTAGGGAAGGTGGTTTGGGGATTTCATGGGGATGAACTAAGAGGTTACAAAGGTTAGATGGACGGCAGAAAGCCACTCTTGGTGGAGTGGGGAGGATTTCATAATGGATGGATCTCATTTCAGGCCAGGATTTGAGGAAGTCGTATACCTGCTGGAGAGCCACATTCAGAGTCTGATCCAGTCCCGGGAAGTATCCTGTCACAAGTGGGGCACTTTTGGGGTTCTTTTGTGGGACGTTCTGGGTTTGAGAGGATGAGGAAGTGGCTCTGGTTATTTGCTTCTGTACCAGGTCAGGAGGGTAGTTGCGGGATGCGAAAGCTGTTTTCAGGTTGTTGGTGTAATGGTTCAGGGTGCAGGACTGGAGCAGATTCGTTTGCCATGAAGACCTAGGCTTTAGGGAAGGGACCGTTTGATGTGGAATGTGTGGCAGCTGTCATAATGGAGGTACTGTTGCTTGTTGGTGGGTTTGATGTGGACGGACGTGTGAAGCTGGCCACTGGACAGATGGAAGTCAATGTCAAGGAAAGTGGCATGAGATTTTGAGTAGGACCAGGTGAATCTGATGGAACCAAAGGAGTTGAGCTTGGAGAGGAAATTCTGGAGTTCTTCTTCACTGTGAGTCCAGATCATGAAGATGTCATCAATAAATCTGTACCAAACTTTAGGTTGGCAGGCTTGGGTAACCAAGAAGGCTTCCTCTAAGCGACCCATAAATAGGTTGGCATACGAGGGGGCCATCCTGGTACCCATGGCTGTTCCCTTTAATTGTTGGTATGTCTGGCCTTCAAAAGTGAAGAAGTTGTGGGTCAGAATGAAGCTGGCTAAGGTGATGAGGAAAGAGGTTTTAGGTAGGGTGACAGGTGATCGGCATGAAAGGAAGTGATCCATTGCAGTGAGGCCCTGGACGTGCAGAATATTTGTGTGTAAGGAAGAGGCATCAATCGTTACAAGGATGGTTTCCTGGGGTAACAGATTGGGTAAGGATTCCAGGTGTTTGAGAAAGTGGTTGGTGTCTTTGATGAAGGGTGGGAGACTGCATGTAATGGGTTGAAGGTGTTGATCTACGTAGGCAGAGATACGTTCTGTGGGGGCTTGGTAACCAGCTACAATGGTGCGGCTGGGATGATTGGGTTTGTGAATTTTAGGAAGAAGGTAGAAGGTAGGCGTGTGGGGTGTCGGTGGGGTCAGGAGGTTGATGGAGTCAGGTGAAAGGTTTTGTAGGGGGCCTAAGATTCTGAGGATTCCTTGAAGCTCCGCCTGGACATCAGGAATGGGATTACCTTGGCAAACTTTGTATGTAGTGTTGTCTGAAAGCTGACGCAGTCCCTCAGATGCATACTCCCCATGATCAAGTACCACAGTCATGGAACCCTTGTCTGCCAGAAGAATGACGATGGATCGGTCAACCTTCAGATCACGAATAGCCTGGGCTTCAGCAATGGTGATGTTGGGAGTAGGACTAAGGTTTTCAAAGAAGGATTGAGAGGCAAGTCAGAAATTCCTGCAAGGTTTGGATAGGGTGATTTGAGGAAGAGGAGGTGGGTCCCGCTGTGACGGAGGACGGAACTGTTCCAGGCAGGGTTCAATTTGGATAGTGTCTTGGGGAGTTGGATCATTAGGAGTAGGATTAGGATCATTCTTCTTCGTGGCAAAGGGTTGCCCAGGCCCTGCCAACCCAAAGTTTGATACAGATTTATTGATGAAATCTTCATGATCTGGACTCACAGTGAAGAAGAACTCCAGAATTTCCTCTCCAAGCTCAACTCCTTTGGTTCCATCAGATTCACCTGGTCCTACTCCAAATCTCATGCCACTTTCCTTTACATTGACTTCCATCTGTCCAGTGGCCAGCTTCACACATCCGTCCACATCAAACCCACCAACAAGCAACAGTACCTCCATTATGACAGCTGCCACACATTCCACATCAAACGGTCCCTTCCCTAAAGCCTAGGTCTTCGTGGCAAACGAATCTGCTGCAGTCCTGCACCCTGAACCATTACACCAACAACCTGAAAACAGCTTTCGCATCCCGCAACTACCCTCCTGACCTGGTACAGAAGCAAATAACCAGAGCCACTTCCTCATCCCCTCAAACCCAGAACGTCCCACAGAAGAACCCAAAAAGTGCCCCACTTGTGGCAGGATACTTTCCGGGACTGTATCAGACTCTGAATGTGGCTCTCCAGCAGGGATACGACTTCGTCAAATCTTGCCCCGAAATGAGATCCATCCTTCATGAAATCCTCCCCACTCCACCAAGAGTGGCTTTCCGCCGTCCATCTAACCTTTGTAACCTCTTAGTTCATCCCTATGAAATCCCCAAACCACCTTCCCTACCCTCTGGTTCCTACCCTTGTAACTGCGCCCGGTGTAAAATCTGTCCCATGCACCCTCCCACCACCACCTACTCCAGTCCTGTAACCCGGAAGGTGTACACGATCAAAGGCAGAGCCACGTGTGAAAGCACCCCACGTGATTTACCAACTGACCTGCCTACACTGTGAAGCTTTCTATGTGGGAATGACCAGCAACAAACTGTCCATTCACATGAATAGACACAGGCAGATAGTGTTTGTTGGTAATGAGGATCACCCTGTGGCTAAACATGCCTTGGTGCACCACAGCCAGCTCATCTTGGCACAGTGTTACACCGTACGGGTTATCTGGATACTTCCCACTAACACCAACCTGTCAGAACTCCGGAGATGGGAACTTGCCCTTCAGTATATCCTTCCTTCTCATCATCTGCCAGGCCTCATCCTCCGTTAATTTCAAGTTGCCACCGCTCATACCTCACCTGTCTTTCAACAACATCTTTGCCTCTGTACTTCCGCCTTGACTGTCATCTCTGCCCAAAGTCTTTGCCTTTACAAATGTCTGCTTGTGTCTGTGTATGTGCGGATGGATATGTGTGTGTGTGCGAGTGTATATGTGTCCTTTTTTTCCCATTAGGTAAGTCTCTCCGCTAGCAGGATTGGAATGACTCCTTACCCTCTCCCTTAAAACCCACATCCTTTTGTCTTTCCCTCTTTCCTGATGAAGCAAATGTTGGTTGTGAAAGCTTGAATTTTGTGTGTATGTTTGTGTGTCTATCAACCTGCCAGTGCTTTTGTGTGGTAAGTCACATCATCTTTGTTTTTAGAGATATTTTTCCCACATGGAATGTTTTCCTAAGAGTCTTAACGGACCTCTGCAGGATGTTCTCTTTGACCCACAGGGGCAACGGTTCACAGAATGTAAAAGGTTAAACGAAGTTGTGCATGATACAAGTTCTCATCTGTGTACATCTGTCATGCTTCATGGACAGAAGCAGTGACATAATCATGAACAGTGGATCAATAAACTGGAATCAGTAGTTGTGAAAGTGATTCAAATTGATATGTAATAAGCAAAGTGTAAACAATACAGCCCTGTGAGGTATTTACTTGTGAATATACTTAAGTTTCATTGCAGCTGTATTGCTTGCATCTCTTTCTTTATTTGTAATTATTGCAAGTATTTTGTGTTCCCACTTCCTCTGCAACTTAAAATATGGAGCTATTGATACAAACTTTCATACTATTGTTGCTCAGCTCATACGAAATTTAAAATGTCTTGGAGTGCACTCTCACCATTTCCTCTTTATAGTTGACCTATCTATTCTCATTAATATATAATACAATGAGGTTAACTTAATATTTCGAACAAGAATACATTTTAAGAGTGTATTAATGGCATGAACCTAAGTACACTAAAAGTAATATTATTAAACAGGTATCCTTGAAGAAATAGAGAAGTCATCCCTCAGTTGTCCAGGAAAGGTATTTCTGCAGTTAGCAAATGTTGCAGAAAGCCGCATGGGAGGCACATCAGGAGCTGTGTATAGTCTAATGTTCATCAGTGCTGGAGCAAAACTTGAAGACAGCTGTCTGAATCATTTCAAGGCATTTGAAGAGGCTTGGAAATGTGCTCTGGAAGGTGTTATGAAGTATAGTACAGCCCGTGAAGGTGACAGAACAATGGTATTTATATCTTAACTAAAAACTGTAGATTGCTTTTAGTTACTGAGACACAACATAAATTGTTATTTTATGAAGTTACGTTATTTCTCTAGCAAATTATGAGACAAGTTGCTAGTCATTACTGTGATAAAATATCAATACTATCAATGAGACTACCCTAACTTTCAGACAACAAGACCTAAATGTGTAAATAAGCTCTTATAGCACAATAATTCTTGACAGTTGTGTTATGATATGTCTTGTTGCAAAATAGTTACAAAATGAATGAGGGAGAAAATGTCTCATTGAAGTGATAAACATTATGAAAAAATTAAATGAGGTAGACTAAATTAATTGCTATTTTGTATAAAAGTAGAAATATACTGTTAATGTATGAAAATTACTAGAGAACATTGCAGCTGGCTTTATCTCCCTTGGAATTTGTCCTTGTATTTCCATTCTCATGGGATGTTTCAAATGCCAACAATTCAGCCAAACCATAATGTTGTGAAAAGATCAAGCAACCTGTGATACATCTTTTTATAAATTGGGTGAAGAATGTTCCATTCCACCTGCATACAGCAATTGCTCTGGCATGCATCTACATGGTCTTCATACAATAAAGGAATATTCAGAAATTAAAGTTAGATAACACAGAGTATGCTCTGAAGCAAAAAACCACTGTCAGACCCCCTCCCCTCCCCCCCTCCCCCCTCCCTCTCCCTTCTACATATATTCACTTCTACCCTTCCACAGACATTCACTTCAGCAATGAAACAGCCTACTCTGAAGTTCCTTATTAACACTCTTGACAATGACAATCACAGATAACACAAACATGTGCAAGTGAAGAATGGAACCATCACCAAAACCTGCAGGTGTACAAAAAGGGAAACAGTAATATCATTCAGTGCTAAATCTTCAATGTCACCACCAAAAGATACACATAAAAGTGCCAATGCCATCAAACCATACACCATTACTAGTGGAGACAGGTAAACTGCTAGAGGACATAGCTAACAAAAGATAAGGGGTGTTAAATCGGTCTCAGGGATCTAGAAAGGCACTCACCCCACCTTGCATTCAGAGTCACCACATCAGTGACACAACATAAGGATAAGGAGACAGTTAAAATCTCATTGATAAAATAATTAAATCAGTTCAGGATTCAAATTGAGAAATTGCATCTCTTGGCACAGGTAGGCCGTTGCATCCTGGTTTCCAAGTGACTCATTTCAAAGACGCTGGCACCACTGTTCTAAGGGTAAAAAGGCCACCACAAAACAGAGGACTTCAGTGAAGAGAGATCTGTATCAGTTGGACCCCATTCTACTACTCCTTCTTTGAAAGGACTTTGATGTTCATGACATGCACTTCAACTCTACTAGTAGGTAGCTTCCTGCTACTGATCTATCAGTATGCTCTCCCACCATCACATTAACTGGCCCTTGTCAACAATTTGCTCTCTAGGAGTCTTGGAATCTATATATATACAACCATTTTCAATAAGCTACCATAAAAATTTAAAAATATTAGCAGTAATTCATGCACTTTCTAATCGAAACTGAAGAATTTCCTCATTGGTCACTCCTTCTATTCTGTTGAGGAGTTCCTTGAAAAATTAAGCTGAGTCCTACATTATATTGTTGACTGCACCTACTTAAACTTATGGCTTGTCCTTTTGTGTTTATAAACATTTCATTTTGTCTGTTATTACTTTTATGTTTTAATTCACATGTTCCATGACCTTGGAGATTTGCTCCTCAATTTGATCCTAAGGAACTAGAGGTGTAAAATAAAAATAAACTACCAATTTACTTAGCAATTGTGTTGTAAATAAATGGCCATACAGTCACATAAAATAGCCTGCAGTATTAACTCTGTATTAAACTGTCTCTTGCTATTTTGCAACACATAAAGTGCTTCTTGTTAGTGTTATAACTGTAATTCAGTCTTTGTGATACTTTTCTATGGAGAGCTGTTTCCCTCCAGTAACTTATTTTGATCTGCATCCATAGCATCAACAATGTATAAAAATTGAATCAATAGATGTCATATAGAAGTTTGTGTCTCACAGTGCAAAATATAAACAACTATTTTGGTTTGATATTGGCAACAAGTGTAGTATGATATGCTCACTCTATAGATATTCCTACTCTAAACTGAACCCACTTGTATATAAAGGGAAGATGTGACTCTACAGGCTTACACCATACATTGCTTTGAAGCCAAGGGAGCTTTGCAAGTTGGACTGATAGGAAATCTAAAGTCAAATGACAGAAAAGGTAAACAGCAATAACAAAATTGATCTACATAAAAGAAAATACCACTTGAACAATTCGGCTTACAAATGAAATGTGACTCCTTTATACTTTAAACGATAATGAGAATGGTTACTGCACCTGTAAATGGTGCAAGATGGTATTTTTTATCAAAACACTTCCACCAGAAGCTAATGTTTTGGTGAAATTCACATGACAGACAATAGCTTCAAGTTTGTAACATCGTGACAACTTCCCCCATTATACTTCCAAGGCTGAACCCTTGGGATTACATGCCTGAGGTGTGCATTGCTACCTGGCCACCTTCACAATCTTCTATGATTATTTTCATTGAGTAGACATATCCTGCACTGCTTGGTAAAGTGAACCAGACTACCTCCATCCAGGCTCCATTCCAAGTGTTCTCTTGCTCACCTACTTTACAGTCCATGTTCTTATGGGGAGGGAGAGGTGGGGTTTGTACTTTTGTTCATAATGGATGCCTTGAGGCTAAACTGATTGTGCAAAGATGGTTGCATTTGTCTGTGTTGATACAGTCCTCAAAGTTCCCACCAGAAAGATAGCACGCAGTTCTGTTGCAATCTGCTTGGGGAACCTGAGAGCCATAATTTGTAGATAGCAGCCATTAGCTGGTGCTTGTGACTGAGCAACTACTATAAGGCAACTCTTCAATGTTTTTTATCTTAAGATAGAAATTGAACATTCAAATGATGTCACTGTAGTTTATGACAATTTGGTGGATATTTACCCATACTGACAACTTTTCCTGCTATAAAGTGAGAATGTGCTCACAGTCTAATCTTGAAATGACCCTTCAAGGCATGTTGATAGCCTGGACATGTATACAAGCAACATTTTCCTGCTTACAGCAATAGAGAATAAGGCTTACTTGTATATCCATTGCAAAAGTGACTTTGTGATGCAATTTTGTGTGGGAAAAACGGTCTAGAGAGTTTCCAAGCAACAAAACACAAACTATGCAAGGCATAAGAGTAATACCAACTAATTTCATCTTTTCAGGAATTTGTATAAAGGTCTGTTCTCATCCTACAAAACACAGGGCAAAGTTGTACCATTCTGCTGAGTACCACTTTACATTAAGATCCAAGGAAGTGAGCAAACAGACATGCCTGCCAGTAAAACCTGCCAAGTGTCCATTATAGTGCAATATTATGTCACTGTTGAATCAACAATTAACGAGATAGTATTATTCCTTTGCATCATAGCAGTAGGGTGAACTGGCACAGACTCATCTCCATGGAGAGTACTGTCTTCTGGTTCATGGGTTTCTACTCTGATAAGGGGACTCACCTAATTATGGTGTGTGAGAAATATGCATTTCAATAGGCCATATATTATGTGAATGTATTTTATACTCTTAACAAGAGGGCACACAAATTTAAATGGAGAGTTGTTTTTTATTTCAACTGGTGACTAGTCGAGTATGGCACATATTTTAAAGTTTTGTTAATTGCTCAGACATCTGAACTTGGAGGCTTTCATGTGCTGAAACACTGCTGGTTCATAATTTTTAGCATAGTGGTTTTTGACATTTTTAATAATTTTTATCTACAGTTTTAAAAACTGAAATATTAAAGTTTTTATTCTGTGTGCCTAAGAAATTTGCTTTACTAGTCTAACTGTTGGGACTATTTTAGTGTAAGTGCCAAAGTTAGATCAAGTCCTCAAAAAGATTATTCATCATCATTGTCATCATCATCAGTTATCAGAATCACCACCACCATTGCCGCTTGGACTAATATTTTTAAGACCTCATATATGGTACTAACTAATTATACAGGGTGAATCACCTAAAATTTGCACCACAAATATTGCGGAAATGGAACGTGCTATTGATGTACGATTTTCATAGAATAGATTGGTAGTCAGAAGCTCATATTGTCAGCCAATAAACAGTTTATAATAATACTTCAGAAGTGTGTTTTTTGTGCAAACATACACTTTTTTAAGTGGAAAAGTGGCTATTGAAATTAATAAACTAAAAGTGTGGTAAATCAGAATGTTAGTGGTGTTTATTGCAGGATTCTAGTGCAAGTCATTTAAGAGATACTGTATTTTGAAAAGTTTCCACACCAACACTTGTTCGTGCCATTCATCCTGTGTATGTTCTATGTGTGATGTTAGGTTTGTGTACAGTATGCTTGTGTATTCCTCAAGTGCATTGCGACTTGCTGGTCAGTTGGGGATGTGACAGCCCAAGCAGTATATCATGAGTGGATGATGGGATTTACCAATCCCGAACTAGCCGATATGCTCATGGTATATGTAGAGAGTAGGAAGAATACAATTTGTTCTTGTACAGTGCAAGCAGCAAGATATACCAACAGACATCAACCATCATGGCACTTATTTATCAACCTCTTCAACTAGTTACTTGAAAGAGGTAGTGTAACACCTGGACAATGTAACTGAAGGAAACAAGTGGTGAAGGAAGAGGGGGAAATTAATGTTCTTGCTGCAATTGCAGTTGATCCGCACATTAGCTCCCATGCAATTGAACGTTAGCTCCCATGCAATTGAACGTTAGCTCCCACGCAATTGAATGAGGTAGTAGCACTAGTCAAGCAAGTGTCCTACGCATTTTCCATCGACATAGGTTCCAAGTCTATAACATCTCTCTCCATCAAGAGCTACATAGGGACAATTACAAGAATGGTGTTAACTTCTGTACATGTGCATTAAGACATGATACTCCAGATGTATCATGTATCTTGTTTAGTGATGAAGTCTCATTTACCAATCATTGCCAGGTAAACCCCAAAACATGCACTATTAGCTTGTTGATAATCCCCATTGGCTTCGTCAGGTGGAACATCAGCATCCATGGGGTGTAAATGTGTGGTGTGGTGGAATAGTGAAACATCAGCTCATAGGCCAGCTTTTAATAGATAGAGCACTGAGTGTGCACAAGTACCATAGCCTCCTAACAGACTATCTTCCACAGAAGCTACAAGATGTTCCTCTGCCGACTAGGAGGAACGAGTGGCCCAACATGGCTGTCCAGACCATAGTGCATAAAGTGCTAAGCATGTCTGCACAAATTGTTTCAAAATCGATGGATTTGATGCAAGGCACCTGTACCTTAGCAGGCCCGTTCCCTAGATTTGATGCCTGTAGACTTTCTTCTGTGAGGAAAGCTGAAAGACGCTGTCTGCAAGCACATACTAATTACACCTGAATGATATGCAATGACGTATTATTGCAGCCTGCTCAGACATCTCCACTGAAATGCTAGCACATGCGTAGTAGTCATTCCATACCAGACTAGAAGCAAGTATTGCCACTGCTGGTGGTCATCTTGAACACAACCTGTGATGGTCTTATTGGTCAGAATCCACATAACTAGTGTATACACTTCTCTTGTTCTTCAGTGTGTGCTACCACAGGTAATGTAAAATTGTTGGTGTGACAACTTTTCAAAATATGAAATCACATAAATGACTTGCACTAGAATCCTGCCAATAACAGGACAGACATTCCCTACTTTTAGTTTGTTGTTGTCAAGAGGCATTGTTCCATTTAAAAAGGTGTAGGTTTGCACAAAAATACACTTTCTCAGTATTATTACAATCTGTTGATTAACAGAGCCCCTAACTACCAATCCATATTGTGAAAACAGCACACCAATAGCACTTTCCATTTCTACAATATTTCCAGTGCAAGTTTTATGTGATTCACCCTATGCAGCTATTTTCAAATGTGTACCCATAACTTTTATAAGCACTTCCCAAATAGCAAATTGCAAATTCACTTTATATGTCTTATTGAAACACCAGAAGTTTTAAGCCTAAAGGAACAGTGATGACTGAACTTATACCATATATTCTATCAGTGCACATTCAGGCTTAAACTTTCGGTGTTTCAATAAGACAAATGTAGTAATATTCAAATTGTTATTTATGACATGCTTATTACAGTTGACAGTAAAAATTTGAAAATAACTATATTAGTTAAAACTCACTGGTATATGATGTCTTAATAAATATTATGGCCTGAGTGGATAAACGTACAAATTTATGGTTCTGTTGTCCTCTGCGAAAAAGATGTATGAGGGAAAAAAAAAAAAAAAAAAAATCTTATTGTGAGACAAGGTGGTCAATACCTTTATGGAAAAATGTTTGTGGTTGTCCATAGAACCATGATTGCACCCAATTATGCCCCTACTCATCCAAACAAATCGACGGCCACAAATGTCTTTCTTCAGGGCTCCAAAAATGTGGGAGAGATGTGTAATGGCAGCCCAGTGAACTTCTGCAGTGCGGTTGAAACAACAGGCACACGAGCTCTGAGAAAGTCATTGATGATCTTTCTCTCTGACCACAAGGGCCTGCTGCTCAATGTTGTTCTGGAACAAGGTGCCAATACCTGTGTAAAATAATTGTTTTACAGGCAACTGCAAACGCTTTTCCATGAAGGCATTGCATGTCTTGTCTCACAGTGGAAGAAATGTATAAACAGTTATGCTGATTATTTTCGAAATAATGAACAGTTTACTTACTTTTTAGGGTTCTATATCTCAACTGCTAAAAACGAAACCCTTACAGGATCACTTTTTTGTCCATTTGTCTGTCTGTTTGTCCAACTGTTAAAAACCCTCTTTCTCAGGGACCAGTTGATGTGTCAAGTTGAAATTTATGTTCCATACTAAGGTGTATTGTCCCTTGGTCGTATAATAAATGTAGGCTTCTAAGGCAGTGCAAATAAAAGATATGACCTTTTATGTCCATACTTTGATACTCACAAACCCACTCATAAAAACCTATAGGTTACTTCCAAATGACCGAGATTCATGAAATTTGGCAAAAATTAAGGTTTCACACTACAAGCAGAGGAAAAAAATCCAAAAAGTGTTGATTTGTAATTAAATAACATGATTTTTTTTTATTGTCTGTTTGTGAAGACCCCGTTTTCTCAGGAACCAAGAGGCAACATCAACCTGAAATTTATGTCACATGGTACTAAGGTCTATGGTGCCTCTTAATGGTGTAAAAAGTTTAAGCTTCCACCTCAATGCAGTCAAAAGATACAGCCATTCATGTCACATATTTGTATATCTTGCCAGTATTGATATTGATTACAGGCAAAACTGGCCAAAATTCCCATTCCTTAGATGGATGAGCTATCTATATTCATAATTAAGTTTGTACAGAACCCTTGGTGTTGAGTCCCACTCACACTTACCCAGATTTTTTTCCGAACTTGTCTGCTTTGCACTATGTCATAGCTTTGATATACATCATCTTGTGTAGAGAACCAAGAAGAAAAACAACTGCTTACAATTGATAAAAGTTATGAATATTGTACTTATTGCTTATCCATAAATCTGTGATGTTCATGTAATATAGTCTTTGCACTTACTGTCTCAAATTACAGCTAGATGCCCTGATACCTGCTTACAATACCTACAGCTGTTGCATGAAAGAAACAAGAAGTGACCAGATAAAAGCACTCATGGCCGCAATTGATGCTGCAGAGCAGGGTTGTTTAAATACACAGTCTATGAAAGCAAGGTTTGTAGATATAAGAAAGTATATTTCTTTTTCCCCCTCTTTTTAAAATTAACTTCATCCCCAAAACAAAATTCTATTGGACATATTGCTTGTAGTCATAAGATTTAGCCGTTTTATATTCAAACATAATAAGAAACACATAAATATGTTCATTAAACACACTGATTGACAAAAATAGTGACACACCCAGAAGACATACTCAGGTGTCAATGTAACTGTATATGTGTGCACACTGTTGGCAGGTATGTAAATGATGCGAGTTAAAATTCTCTGTGAAACGATTCACACAATCATAGTTTTCGGTCATTAAGGCCCCTTTCAGCAGCACACACACATGCACACACACTCACGCAAACGCAAGTGTGTGTGTGTGTGTGTGTGTGTGTGTGTGTGTGTGTGTGTGTGTGTGCGCGTGCGCGTGCGCGTGTGTGTCTACTGCTGACAAAGGCCTTAATGACCGAAAGCTATGATGTGTGAATCTGTGTGTCTGTGTGTGTGTGTGTGTGTGTGTGTGTGTGTGTGTGTGTGTGTGTGTGTGTGTGCGCGTGCGCGTGTGTGTCTACTGCTGACAAAGGCCTTAATGACCGAAAGCTATGATGTGTGAATCTTTTTATTGTGCCTATCGTGACTCAGCATTTCCGCTATACAGTGAGTAGAAACTTTCCTTCTCTGTTTTTGTTACATTCCATCCTGGATTTTCCATTGTTTAATTCTCTGTGAAAGGTAGACTCCCCACCACAATGCTTTAGTGTCATTTGTGTGCAGTGTTGCCAAATCTGACAGTGTGCATAAAGGGGCATGAGAAGCATTGGATATTGAGTGATCGCTGCTATAAAGAACATAGAAATGCCGGGTACTCATAAGAGACCTGACAGTTTGAAAGAAGCACCTTTATGGGTCTCTATTTTGCCAGATGGTCAAATCATGCAACACTCAGATTTGTACGATATTCAGATGTGACTACGGCCTAATGTTGGACTATGTGGGACTGTGTGGGCTGGAATATTTATGAATGTTGAAGATAACCAAGTCACAACCACAAGGGTGGATATTACGGAAAGATAAAAGTCTTTTGACTGTGTGATATGCTTTATTACATGATCTAGATTTCAACCTCAGGCCATTTTCAAGTGTTACAACTGGAATAAATGAATACACAATAAAAATACAAACTGCAGAAAAGTATGGCAGAAGTATAATTAATGTTTAGACTACATGATTTGTTTTCCTCCTAATATGTCAAAAATAAATTGGCTTACAAGGAACACAAATCATTAAAATATATATCTTTGGTTGTGTAAGCCTGATGTTTTGTAAGTAAAAGTGAGAAAGGAAAGAAATACCAAGTTGGAGGGAAGTAGGAGTGGAGGGGTGGAGAAGAACAGAATTGTTATAAAAATTAGATGTGCACGAGGGGGTGGGAGGGGGGGAGGTGGCAGCAAAGTGGAATATGGTGTTCACAACACTAGTGAAAGACATTTTTCCTTTTTCTAAAATATGGGTTCTGCATGCCATATAATGAAAACACTGACATCTTGTATCTACTGCAAAGGTAATGTAAGCAGCCTGTTAACTAAACACTTCCACTACCTTGTTCCCTGACATACCATAGATTACATGGTGCAGACTGTGATGTCTCTGTGACAATCTTTGACGATTATTTCACTTATGTTTATGTTGGTTGCCGCTAGACAGAGTGAAATGAAGTGTAAACCTGTCATTTGGACATCCATTTTATTACACAGCCTTAGCCTGTTAATTAGTCCTGCAAGTCATCACTGCCCAATTGACATATCACAAAAATGTTCTCACTTTTACTTACGAAACATCAGGTTTATATAACCTAAGATGATCTCTGACATGTATGCAACAAAATAAATCATGTAACTGGAACATTAATTATATTTCTGCCCTGCTCTTCTGCTATTTGTACTTTTATTGTGCAATCATTTATTCAAGTTGTAACACTTGAAAATGGCCTAAGGCCAAAATCTAGATCATGTAGTAAAGCATATCATATAATCAAATGATGGTTATATCTTTCCTTAAGTTCCATATGACTGTGGCTGCACATGAAGGAAAAATCAAAAGAAAGGATCATTGTATTGTGCACCAAGCACACTGTAGTACCTTTACATCTGCAGCTGCCTTCTAAGAACAAGTAATGGACACTGCAACATTGTGTCATCCTGCACCATTGGTCAGAGACTAGCAGCAGCTGTAGCAGGGAATTACCATCCCATGCTTAGGCCGTCATTAATGCAACGACACTAGTGGCTTTGTTTGGTGTGATGCTGTGACCAGGAAGTGCGGGCTGCTGATGAATGGCATCACATTGTGTTCAGTGACGAATCACTGCTCTGCACTACCACAGATGCAAGTATGGCAGTGACGTGGGGAAATGTTCCATTCTTCCAATGTTTTGGTGTGGTACTGTGACATTACTCTTGGTGTCATGGTCTGGGGAGCTATTGTGAATAACTTCAGCTCATGACTAGTAGTGATTGAGGGAATCCTGACAGCACAGTGGTATTCATGGCCATCTTGTGACCTAATGTGTCACCTCTGGTTCAACAGGACAATGCTCATTCACACATGGTACATACCTCTATGGACTGTCTGCATAATGATGAGGTACTCCCATCTCCAACAAGATCCCTCCATCTGACCCCAACACAACATGTTGGAGACTGGCTCAGGTATCGGCTCCATCCCAGAGCCCTGGATGCTTCACTTGTTTTGTCAAGCATTGTAGGTTAATCATTATTTTCAGTCTTCTGTTTATGTACATAATTTATACATGAAATTGTAGTTATCAAAAAAGTGGAAAATATGTACTATACAAAGATACATACTACACACAGAACTAAAAGAGAGCAAAGCAAAATAAATCAAGACAATTATTAAACAAGAGAAAAATGGAAACAGGGAGGCACAAGAAACTGACTCAACAGTTGTGGCAGAACCGATGACACATTGAAATCACTGGCCACCTAGATTCAGTAACTACTTTTTACAGCTGAATGCCTCATGTTAACTTACTAATTCGATGAATTGTTCAGTTTATTTTGATACAATCATGCCTAATACTTCTGGTATCACAATTTTAACAGAATATTTGTACACCCATATTTAAACTGGAGAAGGTGGGACACAGCTGGTATGATTTTTATTAAAAATGAAATTCCTCCAGCTGTACTTAAGATTTTATCTTTACTTCCCTACTAGCTTTGACGTAGCGTCAACGCCATCTTCATGCCCGTACACTTTGATGAAATCAGTTGTGTGTGGCTCAGTCTAGAAGTCTGCGATGAGACCAACACGAGCTCCACATGGATGGTGGGCAGTAACTAGCATGAAGTTTAAACCAGTGGGTCAAAGATAGTCTTATCTTTCACCCACTGGTTTAAACTTCACACTAGTTACTGCCCACCATCCATGTGGAGCAAATGCTGGTCTCACTGCGGACTTCAAGACTGAGCCACACACAACTAATTTCATCAAAGTGTACATGCCTGAAGATAGCATTGACACAATGTCGAAACTAGAAGCGAAGTAAATATAAAATCTTAAGTACAGCTGGAGGAATTAAATTTTTAATAAAAATTTTAACAGAAGGTTATGAACAGAATACAATTCCACTTCCTAGTTGTCATATGTACATAATTTCACTTCCCCCTCAAGAAAGCATAATAGAGGCATTCCAGTTTCACTTAAAACATATGTCATGGGAGTTTATGAGATGAATCCTTATATATATGAAACAGTGTGTATGTGTGTATTTATGTACAAGAGGTGTTCAGTAAGTGAGGCAACATATTTTTTTACTTGGCCAATTTTGGTTGGAAAATGCAGAATTTGTTTTGGGACATTGTGCAATATTCTCACTTTGACCCATACAGTTTCATGAATTTCTGATAGGTGGCAGCACTATATGTAGCCTCCAAAATTACATCTGTCATGGAGGTGCGTTCTAACCAGAGAGTTGTTACCGAGTTTCTTTTGACAGACAACAAGAGCATTGCAGATACTCATAGGTGCCTGCAGAATGTCTATTGAGACCTGGCAGTGAATGAAAGCATTGGTGAGTCATTGGTGAGGGGTCTGTCATCATCACAATGAGGTTGTGCAGACCTGTCCAATCTCCGACATACCAACCAGTACACATCTGTGACTCCTGCGATGTTAGAACATGTGAACACTCTCATTTGAAGTGACTGATTGATAACAATCAAATATCTTGCTGCACAATTACACATGTCTACTGGTACTGGTGACACACTCGTCCACCAGTTAGGGTACTCAAAGGTATGCCCTCACTGGGCTCCTCACCACCTAACAGAAGACCATAAAGAACAATGGAAGACCAGATGTGCAGAATTGCTTGCATATTATGTGGCTAATTGTGGGAATTTTTTGTTGAACATCATCACAGGCAATGAAACTTGGGTCATCACCTCAAATTGGAAACAAAACTGCAGTCCAAGGAGAGATGCCACACAACCTCTCCTCCGAAAGAAGAGTTCAGAGATGCAGCCTCTGCTGGTAAAACCATCACAACAGTCTCCTGGGACTCTGAAGAGGTTATTCTGTTTGATATCATCCATCATGATGCAATGATCAACTCTGAAGTGTACTGTGTTACCATCATAAAATTGAAGAAACTGATGTCCTCCCTCATTGTGCCAATGATCAAGTCCAAAGTGTATTGTGCTACCCTCAGGAAATTAAAGAAATGACTTCACCGTGTTCATCAATACAGAAATGGAAACAAATTTCTCCTTCTCTACGAGAATGCTAGGCCTCGCACAAGTCTGTGCACCATAGAGGAGCTCACAAAATACAATTGGACTGTTCTTCCTAATCCACCCTACAGCCTGGATCTCGCACCTTCCGACTTCCCTATGTTTGGCTCAATGAAGGATAAACTCCATGGCAAGCATAAGTAGATGATAGGATGGTTATTGATGCAACAAAATGTTGGCTCTGACAAATAGGGTTTTGTAGCCAAACAAATAGGGATAATTTGACGTATCTGAATCCTGAATAAAACCGACCCACTTTCAGAACAAAAAAAGTATTGCATTACTTGTTGAATGCCCCTCATATGTGTGTGTGTCCAGTGTCTCCCCCTGAGCCACCTGACCAATTTTAACAAAATTTGGTACACATACTGCTTGCTATATGAGAATCAGAAATGTGTGGTTTAGAACCTGCTAGCTCCCATGGAAGCAGAGTATGGGAACAAGGGTTTTTCTGCTCCTGACATGCAGGCTGCCCTGAATGACTAGTGTTGTGTGGGTAGTATGGACATGCCATGCTGGGATTGCACACGCAGATGCGTACAGCTGAGCAGAGAATGAGGGAGTGAGGGAACAGAGAGGGTGGGAGGGTGAGATGGACATACAAAGAGGGGAGGAGACACTTTGTACGGGTAGTATGAGAGCATGCCTTGCAAGGTTTGGACATTTGGATGGGCGCAGCTGACCACGGAGGGTGGGGGGTGGGGGGAGAGATGACTGGTAATAGAGGGGCAAGGAAGAGATACACAGAGAGAGTCATGAGAAGGAGATATTAAGAGAGGTGTGAGGAGGAGATGGAGAGACTGTGAGAGTGAGAAGACAAGATGGACAGAGAGATGGTGGAGAAAGAGGAGCGAGGAGATGTGAGCAATATAGTGTCAAACATGTACATGACCGAAGCTGTGGTGGAAAGGTTAGAACATTAATACTTTTTACATGCAAAAAGTTCCTTAAAACCCTAGTTTAACACAGTTGCACAAAACGTCTGGTAAATGTAACCCAGAGCAACATTTACTTTCAATTTTTCAACAACTATAAACTGTAACTGGCTTGTTTTTCCTTTTTGCTGGTACATGTTCCACACATCCATTTTTGCATGGTAATGCAAGTATGCGGAAAAAGACAAAGCATTTAATTCTGTATTATCACTTATCACTGTATCATTAAGGACCCAAACAAAAATTAAGACTACAAATTAGCAAATAATAATTATGAAAAAGCACAATTTGTAATCAGTAAGTTCTTATTACATTCACAAGCAAAGACTATGATACAATTTTCAAATATTATCTAAATAGTTATTTATAAAGTAGAAAACACAATCATCTTATCTTACAAAACAAAAATTAATGTAATTAAAACAGAAAGCTACAATAAAGCAGAAATACACAGAAATATTTAGGAAATAATCTAATCTACCTCTATTAAAGAATTCACCTAGAGAACAAAAACTTTTTTCAAGCAATAACTCCTCTAGCTTACTTTTAAATACACTCCTGGAAATTGAAATAAGAACACCGTGAATTCATTGTCCCAGGAAGGGGAAACTTTATTGACACATTCCTGGGGTCAGATACATCACATGATCACACTGACAGAACCACAGGCACATAGACACAGGCAACAGAGCATGCACAATGTGTGCACTAGTACAGTGTATATCCACGTTTCGCAGCAATGCAGGCTGCTATTCTCCCATGGAGACGATCGTAGAGATGCTGGATGTAGTCCTGTGGAACTGCTTGCCATGCCATTTCCACCTGGCGCCTCAGTTGGACCAGCGTTCGTGCTGGACGTGCAGACCGCCTGAGACGACGCTTCATCTAGTCCCAAACATGCTCAATGGGGGACAGATTCGGAGATCTTGCTGGCCAGGGTAGTTGACTTACACCTTCTAGAGCACGTTGGGTGGCACGGGATACATGCGGACGTGCATTGTCCTGTTGGAACAGCAAGTTCCCTTGCCTGTCTAGGAATGGTAGAACGATGGGTTCGATGACGGTTTGGATGTACCGTGCACTATTCAGTGTCCCCTCGACGATCACCAGAGGTGTATGGCCAGTGTAGGAGATTGCTCCCCACACCATGATGCTGGGTGTTGGCCCTGTGAGCCTCGGTCGTATGCAGTCCTGATTGTGGCGCTCACCTGCACGGCGCCAAACACGCATACGACCATCATTGGCACCAGGGCAGAAGCGACTCTCATCGCTGAAGACGACACGTCTCCATTCGTCCCTCCATTCACGCCTGTCGCGACACCACTGGAGGCGGGCTGCACGATGTTGGGGCGTGAGCTGAAGACGGCCTAACGGTGTGTGGGACCGTAGCCCAGCTTCATGGAGACGGTTGCGAATGGTCCTCGCCGATACCCCAGGAACAACAGTGTCCCTAATTTGCTGGGAAGTGGCGGTGCGGTCCCCTACGGCACTGCGTAGGATCCTACGGCCTTGGCGTGCATCGGTGCGCGTCGCTGCGGTCCGGCCCCAGGTCGACGGGCACGTGCACATTCCGCCGAGCACTGGCGACAACATCGATGTACTGTTGAGACCTCACGCCCCACGTGTTGAGCAATTCGGCAGTACGTCCACCCGGCCTCCCGCATGCCCACTATACGCCCTCGCTCAAAGTCCGTCAACTGCACATACGGTTCACGTCCACGCTGTCGCGGCATGCTACCAGTGTTAAAGACTGCGATGGAACTCCATATGCCACGGCAAACTGGCTGACACTGACGGCGGCAGTGCACAAATGCTGCGCAGCTAGCGCCATTCGACGGCCAACACCGCGGTTCCTGGTGTGTCCGCTGTGCCGTGCGTGTGATCATTGCTTGTACAGCCCTCTCGCAGTGTCCGGAGCAAGTATGGTGGGTCTGACACACCGGTGTCAATGTGTTCTTTTTTCCATTTCCAGGAGTGTAGTATGATTTATTATTATTATTATTATTATTATTTGTAAGTGACTTGAATATTTTTGTGCTTGTGTATTTTACACCTTTCTGCATCAGAGACAATTGATTCAGATCACAGTGTATGTGACATTGCCTTCTTGTGTTATGATGATGATATGATTAACTAGTTTCATGCTGGAAGGATGTGAAGTATTAATAGAGATACTGTGAGGTAGTAGTTAGTACCCCTATTTGCTTAAAAAGATTATGACATGTGGTTCTTAGTGGCAACCTCTGACTTGCAAAGACTTTTTCGACAGTGTGAATTGCCGAGAAGATTATTCCATAACATATCCAGAGAATGGAAGCAACCAAAGCAGGCAGATTTTGAGATATTGATGTATCTGATTTTGGCAATTATGTAGATGGCAAAATTTGCTGAGTTAAGCCTTTTCAACTTTTGGTGGATATCGCGTTCCCAATTACGCCTGCTATTTACATGAATGCTTAAGAATTTCGCACAGTGTACTCTCTGTATCTGCCCTCTCATGTGCAGTGTTTACCTTGTGTCGACTTTTGTGATCTTAATGGAAATTAATATGATTGATTTTGCCAATGTTTATTGACGTAGAATTTACTATGAACCAGTTGAGAACATCTGCAAGTAATTGGTTGGCATTTAATTCTAAATCAGTGGATGTTTTATTATCTATCATAGTACTCTTGTCATTTGCAAACATTGTAAAGTTGCTTGCTTTGTTTGAGGACAGAGGTAGTTTGTTAATATATATAAGAAATAGCAGCATACCAAGAAGAGAACCTTGTGGAACTCTGTAACATACTGATCCATAGTCAGACTCTACCCCTTCTACCTGTGTGTCATTGCCATCTAACCTCTTTCCTTTTATTTGCCCTCTGTATAGGATTTGAGCTAGTTGCCCATTTGTCCTTGGATTCCATAGTGGCATGCTTTCTCTATAAGTATTCTATAGTTGACACCAGTCGAAGGCCTTAGACAGATTGTAAAATATGCCAAATGGCAATGTATTCTTGCAAAGCTTTCCAAAATGTTATTGGTAAATGAAAATATAGCTTCGGTTGTAGAGATACCTTCTCTGCATTCAAATAGGATTTTACTAATTTTTGCAATGTTTATTAGGTGTTTGACTATCCTGGCATATATTAATTTTTTGAGGACTTCAGAAAATGCAGTCAGTGAAATGGCATATACTTTCATCTTATGTTATTTGAAAGAAGTTTTATTACAGGATGTAATTTGAAAATTTCAAAGTCTGTTGTTTAAATAATTCAAACCTAAACAGTTGATCATCTATTAATAAAGAAGCAAATGCATTGGGTTTACACCAACAAACAGTATTTACATTAACAATACACTAAAGTTGCAAAAATACAACCCATGAGGATATAAAAAATATTGTTGTGTCCTTAAGAAGTGAATATGCTGTCTACAATGGTATTTATACCAGCATACTAACATCTTGTACTGGCTTGATAGTATGAACCTTGAACTGTCTTTATAATGATTTATTGACTCAAGGAATAAGGCTGAACAGAATAAATATGCAGTACTGACATCCATCTACAGAAGTAGAGATAAGCAAAGACCTTAACTGAAAACCCATTTAACTCCTTCTCAGCATTAATAGTGTCCCTCTTACATAAATGGGGTCTCACTTCAGTAGTAAAAGCAGAGGATCCTGCTGACAATTTGCTCTGTAAAAAAGGAACAAATCTTAGAATGTGGGAACATAAAATATGCAATTACAAGAAAATTGATATTTTGTTCTCTCCTCTTTGTAATCTACATAAATATGCTTCAAGTGACTTTGAAGTATTTTTAATAAAACTATAATGCTTCTGATGATAAAGGCATGCTAATCAAGGCCCTAAACTTAACCATACCTGATGACCCAGATGACAGCTGACTCAGCTCACACGTTGGTCATAGCTAAGAGTTTAAGTCTTAATCTCACAAAGACTCATATTATGCACATTCAAACAAGCCATTTACTCTTCTGTTATCACAAATTACTATCAAAAATACAGTCAACAGTCCAATAAACTATTCAGAAAGCTTAGTTAGGCATCTTTTGCACTTAGAAATGTTCTCCACTATATTGCCTCGAAGTTCTGGATTCTAAATTATTTAGGATATTTTCATCCCATTTGTTCTATACAGTTATCTTCTAGAGACAATAAAAGCAAAATAAGTAATACAAGAGGGAGTCAAATAAAACCTTAAATATTTTTGTCATTGAACAAAAAGGGAATATAATTGTATCAATTTTTGACATTTAGCCTCACTGTCATTCGACATAGTTCTTCCACCGCATAGGAAGTGTATGTATTCTTGGAAAAAAATAATTATTTTTATCAGGTGTGCAGCCACCCATGCATCCCCTGCTGCACCTTTTCATCAGAACAACATTTATTGTCTTCCAATGCCACTTTGAATGATCCACAGGTATGTTAATCATTTGGTGCAAAGTCTCTTAAGTATGGCAGATGTGGCAACGTATCAAAGTGCAGGTCATTGACGGTTGCAAGTGTTGCAAGGGCAGCATGAGTCCGAGCATTGTCACGTTTTAAACTGACATCTGTACTCATAAGTCCATGTATCTCTGATCTTATTGCAGCTGAAGCTGATTCTTTAATGTACCGGAATACAATGCACTGATGATGTTTTCCCAGACCATGTAATGTTCTAAGACAACACCTCATTCACGCCAAAAGAGAGTCAGGAAAACGTTTTTTGCCATTGGCTGCATCCAAAATTTCTTGTGTTTTGATGATGAGGAATGGTGCCATTCCTTGCTTGCTCTCTTTGTTTCGTGTTGGTGGTAGTGTATCCGGGTTTCATCTTCTGTAGCAATTCTCGTGAAGAAGCTTCAGAGTACCACAAAATTTCTTCACAGGTGTCTTTCAGTTCTGGAGTGAGCTGGCATGGCACTCATCTTGCGGACACTTTGTAAAACTTAAGCACTTCATGAAATGATTTGATGTGCTGAGCCATGACTGATGTTCAGACCTGGAGCTGTTTCATTCACAGTCATATGGTGGAGTTACATCACAATGGGTCTGAGTGCTGCAAGAGACTCTGGTGTCACATCTCACAGTGCCTGACACGAGCACTGAGCATCTGTCACAGAAGTCATGTCCTCTAGTCCACTCATAAGCTTGTTGCAAGCCGATGGATTTCAATAGGTTTCGTACCTTCACTGCTCAGAACACACATGACAGAACACTGTTCTTCCTTGGTGTATGTCACAAGCAGGGCAGCCACTTTGAACTAGTATTTATGCATCCACCTGCAGGGCATTCCTTATATCATAGGTAACAGGACTAACAACTTATAGAGTGACTATACTAAATGCTGAATTTTTAAGGTTTTCATTTTACTCCCTCTTGTATATTGATACCTCAAAAGAGAGTGGTAAGACTCCTGTGTTAAGTACATGACAGCAAACCCTGATGCATTCTTTTAAAAGATCCTGGAATAGTTACACTGACTTCCCAACACATTTGCTGCTTTATGGCAGTTTCTAATAATAATAATAATAATAATAATAATAACTATAAGTTACAAAATAAACAAAAATGATTTCCAAATTGATACTGTCTCCAAGTCTAGGGCGTTTAGTGGGCTTTTGTAATCTGCTGCAAAAGTTTTCAAGTTACCATAACTGAGAATTCCTGTAACTTTAAAAGAAAATTAAAAACACATGCCACACCTTGTGCAAAGAGCTATGTCCATTGTAGGAAAGCTTGTGATAATACAGTTGTAAGCAACTGTTTCCTACATTTTGAACTTATATAATTGTAATATTTAAATAAATGTTCCCAGAGAAGCCACTAGAGATTTTTTTGTGTAACAATTTTATTATGTTCATAATTTTATCAGGGTTTGTTTCATAAATGGTTCAAATGGCTCTGAGCACTATGGGACTTAACATCTGTGGTCATCAGTCCCCTAGAACTTAGAACTATTTAAACCTAACTAACCTACGGACATAACACACAGTCATGCCCGAGGCATGATTCGAACCTGCAACCATAGCAGTCACGCGGTTCTGGACTGAGCGCCTTAACCGTGAGACCACCGCGGCCGGCGTTTGTTTCATAAACAAACATTGTAGCATTAGTGCTGTTTGACGTATTGGTGGAACTGAAGAATGATACCTTGCAGTTTGCCTGAATGAGATCTTCTGCTAGTGAGGTGAAATATTCATTGAACTTGTTTACAACTGTGTATGGATCTGTGACCTTAGAGTCATTAAGTGTTAGAGAAATGTTTTCCTTTTTAGGTGTTGAACTACAAGTTTCTTTTTTAATAACTTTCCACATAGCTTTCATTTTGTTTGAAGAGTTTCTTATGAAATTGTCATTCCATAATAGTTTTGCCTGTCTAATCACTCTAAGATAAGTTTTTTTGTAGGCTTTACAATAGTCAGAAAATTCTTCAGTGACTATGAATTTTTGGAGCAATATTGGAGAAATCTGTTTCTCTCACTAGAAATTTTGATTCCTTTTGTTACCCACGACTTTCTATTTTGATTGCTTGAAGTTTTTGTTTCAAAAGGAAATGCTGTATTAAAGTAATAAAGGAAGGTGTTATGGAAGTTTAAGACCATATTATCAACAGTTGTTTGCATGTAAACACTGTCCCAGTTTTCCTTAGCTAATAGGAAGTTAAAAATCCTAATATTGCCATCTGAAAAGTTTCTTCTTTGAAATACTTTTTTGGGGCTGATTTTACTATTTTCCATGTCAACGCTCAGTAGCTGAGCATCATGGTCACTGTATCCCATGCTCAGTACTTTGCCAGTGAATTTGTAACAAGTATCAGTTATGAAGATTTGATCAATTATTGAATCAGTATGCTCTGTCGATCTTGTTGGAGAGTGTATTGTGGGGATCATATTTAAGGATTTGGTCATGTTTAACGAATCAAGTTTAGCATTACTGTTTTTTGATAAATCAAAGTTCAAATCACCACAAAGTATTATTCTCATATTTAATGAGCTGACACTATTCAGTAGAACTTCTAATTTGGTCATAAAATTTGGAATATTACTACTTGGTGCTCTGTATACATTTATAATTATATAGTTTAGTTCAGGCAGCTTAACCATAGAAAGCTCAAATTCCTTATCTTCAGATAATGCAATCTGTTCATTTAGGCCCACCTCACTGAATTTTATCTGGTCCTTTACAAATATAATAGTACTGCCATGTGTGGAGAAATTCCTACAATAGGAGCTTGTTAATGAGTACCTTGGAATAGAGGTTGACTGTATTTCTTCTTTAGACAGCCAGTGTTTGGTAATGCATATTACATCTGGATTTATTTGAGACTGAAGTAACACTTCCAGCATTTGAATCTTATTTCTGAATGACTGGACATTATGGTGTAATACAAGAAATGGTGGTCTTTGTGACTTTTCAGTTAAGGCTTTAATTAATTTCTTTTCTAAAGGTATTTCTGACACAGCACTTACCCTAAAAAATTGGTCGAGATTTTATTTTTGTGTGTGGCTTCTTGCATGCAATTTTCAGTAGCAGAGATGGTTTTGAGTGGTTGACACAGTTCTGCTTCCATCAAAGCTTCTGTTTTTGGCCTAAACCATTTTGTAATGTGTGGTTGTTTGGCGATCTTGATACTTGGGGCTGTTTTGTTCAGGATATGATTTCGGAGTTTTTCTACTATTTGATCTTTTCCTAACATATTTAAATGTAGTCCATGAGCTGTATGAAATCTTCTTCCTAAATTGTTTGTATCAATCATCTCTACGTTATGAAATGTAGAACATATTTCTGATATCAGTTTGTTTGCAATGCAAATTTCTTGGTTGACACAGGACCAGGAAGGCAAATCATAACGATGAGGAATGTTAACAATGAGTACATTTGTATGTAATAGGTTTTTTAAGTATTCGTTCATTTCTTTTGCAAACCTTTTTGTTTAATTCCTATATATATCGTTTGAACCACCTAGAAGCACGACAAAATCACAATTACTTAAGTGAGATACATCAGTAGAGTTTGTTAGTTTATTTACCTCACAAAACTGCGCTCCTGGCTTCACAAAACCTGTTACCATTAAATTACATTTATCATTCAATAGTGTTGAAATTCCACGTCCATGACTGTCACCAAGCACACAAATTTTTTTGTTCGGTCAGAGATAAGTTTCGAATTGTGTACACTAAATTGGAGAGAAAACTAATAAAATATGAGACTGAATTTCTGGCCATTATTTATCTTCAGACTTGCAGTCTTCTGATTATTTTAGAGAGAAATGAAAGGGTGCAAACTGTAATAGCTACCACAACAACTTTTACATGTTAATGTATGGCTTCCATGAATCGATGGTGCATTTTGTGTTTACTATATTTTTGAAATAAAAGGTGGGCATCATAGGGTGTTTTTGACAATATAATGAAAAAATAATTGCTACTCGCCATATAATGGAGGTGCTATGTTGCAGAAAGGCACAACAAAATGACTGTCGGAAAGTTAGCTTTTGGCCTAAACGCCTTTCTCAAAAATAAACACACACACACACACACACACACACACACACACACACACACACACACACACACACACACACACACACAACCACATTCTCTGGCAACTGGAGCCAGTCTGGTTCCAGCTGCCAGAGACTGTGGTAGTATGTGTGAGTTGCATTTGCGAGTGCGCGCGCGTGTGTGTGTGTTTTGTCAATTTCTGATAAAGGCCTTGCTGGCCAAAAGCTAACTTTCCAGTAGTCTCTTTGTAGTGCCTTTCTGAGACTCAGCATCTCTGCTATATGGTGAGGTGCAACTATCCTTTTCGTTATATTGTTACATTCCATTCGTTGTTTTTGAATTTTCACACTCATACAAATATATTTGAACTATCCAGTACATTGCTCTGAAGTAAAATTAAGAAACATAAGTTCGAATTATAACATTCTTTTTTGATTGTGCTGGTGTATACTTCTGTTATAGTTCAATTGATTCTGCATTATATTATGTCTGAAATTTTGTTTCCAGAGCTGGCCGTGCAGCTTATGTAAATGAAGCACTTCTCACAGATGTTGATGCAGGAGCTCATGGGGTAGCATTATGGTTGAAAGCAGTTTGCTCTGTACTGATAGAGAAATTGGGAGGAGAGAAAGCTAAATGCCTTTGTAAATCTGGTCACTGATGCAACATATTCTTATCTAATGTTAAAAGTATGATGGTCCTACAGTTTTAACCTTTTTGTACATTTCTTATCTGTTCTGTAACACACCACCACTGTATTAACAAAATATTTTATAATAAAGTGGAACTGAAGTACTTATCACCAATGTCTACACCTTGTGAATTTTTTTTAAGCTGGTGTTCAAGAATATTTCAATCAGTGAGTAGTTATATACGGTCTAACTCAGTATGTACTCACTTCAAACTTCTGTGAGGTGTTGGATTTATTATTAATGGATAATGTTGGTAATTTATAAATTTTTATGTGAGAAATCTGTACCTATTGAGCAGGTTATAAGGTTTTTAAAATACTTTAAAGGAAGGATGTCAAACAGTTGTTTGATAATAGTGCTTGAGTGAATTAACTTTTATGTGTAGTCTAAAAGGGATGCTTAGGCAACTAAGGGCCATCTGTACAAATGTCCATGGAGGAGCGAAATTTTGACAAAAGTTTATGAAATTAAATTCAGCTCAGGAGTTCACTCTGTTATATAACAATTAACTTGACTCAGCAGAATGAGGTTAAAAAGTTCATCTAAATTGGCACAAAACATTGGCAACACTGCTAAAATCAGCTACTGATATGATTACTGCGATTTGACTGCAAATATTAATCTTACATCATACAATGAAGCGCCAAAGAAACTTGTACAGGCCAACAAGGCCTTTGTCAAAAATACACACACACACACACACAAAAATGACAGTCTCTGCCAACTGGAGCCAGTGTGGCTCAAATACAGAGATATGTAAGCAGGCAGAATATGGCACTGTGGTCAGCAATGTCTCTATAAGACAACAAGAGTCTGGTGCAGTTGTTGGATCAGTCACTACTGCTACAATGGAACTTTATCAGGATTGAAGTGTGTTTGAACGTGGTGTTACAGTTGGCACAAGAACGATGGGACTCAGCATCTCTGACGTAGTGATGAAATGGGGATTTTCCTGTACGACCATTTCACGAGTGTACCGTGATCATTAGGAATCCAGTAAAACATCAAATCTCTGACAACACTGCAGCTGGAAAGAGATCCTGCAAGAATGGGACCAACGACGAGTGAAAAGAATTGTTCAACGTGACAGAAGTGCACCCCTTCTGCAAATTGTTGCAGATTTCAATGGTGGGTCATCAACAAATGTCAGCATGCCAACCATTCAATGACACATCACTGATATGGACTTTCGGAGCTGAAGGGCCACTGCACACCCTTGATGACTGCATGACACAAAGCTTTACGCCTCGCCTGGGCCCATCAACAGTGACAGTGGACTCGCAACTGGAAACATGTTGCCTGGTCAGACAAGTCTCAATTCAAATTGTATCGAGCAGACAGACTGTACAGGTATGGAGACAACCCCACGAATCTGTGGACCCTACATATCAGCATGGGACTGTTCGAGCTGGTGGAGGCTCTGTATGGTGTGGAACATGTGCAGCTGGAGTGATATGGGACCCCTGATATATCTAGATATGACTCTGACAGGTTACACACACGCAAGCATCCTGTCTGATCACCTGCATCCATTCTTGTCCATTGTGCATTCCTATGGACAAGGTCAATTCCAGGAGGATAATGCGACACTAGACACTTCCAGAATTGCTTCTGAGTTTTAAGACTTCTGATGGCCACCAGACTCTCCAGACATGAACATTATTGAGCATATCTGGGATGCCTTGCAATATGCTGTTCAGAAGAGATCTCCACCACCTCGTAATCTTACGAATTTATGGACAGATTTAAAGGATTCATTCTGTCAATTTCCCTCCCCCCCCCCCCCCCCCCCCAAGCACTACTCCAGACATTAGTCAAGTCCATGCCACATTGTGCTGCAGCACTTCTGCATACTCACAGGGGCCCTACACGATATTAGGCAGGTGTATCAGTTTCTTTGGCTCTTCATTGTAGATACACAGTAGGAGATGAGGGGGAGGGTTCGAACAGGGACAGGTTTGGGACTTTGGTTTTAAAACTCGGTGATTGGTGTTAGTGATTCAGTTGATTTTTATAAACTTTAAGTTTCACCTGTATATGACTGCCATAGAGAAATTTCTTCATCTGACTTGAATTTAGATACTACAGGTAAGTTAACACGGATTTTACTATCTAAAATAAATAAATAAATGAGAGAGAGAGAGAATTGTACTACTTTTTTTAAGTCAGTATGCAGTAAACTAGTTAAATTTACTGAAGTGTATTTATTACTGTAAATTCCTCATTATTTTATCTTTGGATGTGCTGAAAGTTTTCGTCATTATGTGAATGAAATCCAGTATTTTAGTATGAAATAAAAAAAATTGATAACCAAAGGAGGGTTTGACCACTACTACTACACAGTCCTTCTTTAAAAGTTGATGTTCCTTTACTGTTTACAGTTTGTATTGGGAGCTCATCGTCAATATGCTGTTTGTCTACAAGAAAAAATAGTCAGACAGCCACGATCCAAGGACGCAACAATCTGCTATAGAACAAATGAAAATCGGTAGGGGATTGAGAGAGACAGGAAACATGTATAGAATATCTAAATCAACCTCATAAAGGTATGCTATAGGTCATGATAGTAAATTCAATCATGTTGGGAAATCCAGTTTTCTGTATAATGATTTGCAAGTCTTCAAAAGTGAAGAGAAGTCCATGCTAACTCAGTATCTAATTATAACTTCCAAATTAAATTATGAATTAATACAAATTTGGGCTTGGAAGCTTGCAATGAATCTGCTGTTGTAAACGGAAAATTGCACTCAATATCCAAAGGTTGGACAGCCAATAAAATGGCAAGAGCAAATGAATGAATGGTTTTATGAAACGACAAATGATTGTCACTGATTGGTGCAACTTTCAATAAAAAGACTGTTGGAGAAAATTTTGATAACTTGAGATCTGTTTTTAAAAATACACAATTTTGATCCACATTTCATATATAATTGTGATGAGGTTGCTTTAACTACTGTGCAAACACTATAAAATGTAGTTGTTGAAAGACAAAGGAAGTAAGTGAACCAGGCAATATCATCAAAATGAGGTACATTGGTAACTCTTTGTGCAACAATTGCAGCTAGTGGAACATTCATTCCACCATATTACATTTTTTCCTAGGGTCCGCTTCAAAAAGTAGATGGTCAATGGTTCTCTGCACGTATCTAGAGGTTCTGCAAATCATTCATGATGGAGGAATGCCAATAATTATGTAAATTATTTGTGTCAATTCAAGAAATTTGGTTCTCCAACACCAGCAAAACCAATAATTCTTATATTTGACAAACATGATAGCCACATTCCAAACAAATCCTCAAATATTAGGAAAGAGAATCACATTATTCATCTCACACTGCTTCCTCAATGTAGTCATAAACTTCAGCCTTTGGATGTATCTGTGTTTGGGCCTGTGAAGAAATATTATAACACTGCCTGTGACTCTTGGATGCTGTCCAAGCCATGAAAAACAATGTCTTTGTAAGACAAAACTGTGTTATCAATTAGTGGATTCAAATACCAGCAAACAAAATCAAGATACACAGTCACTCCAAACTGCATTCAAATTGTATCACCTGAGCAGATATGATTAATTCTGAAAGCTCCAGTGAGAAAAAGATGTGAGAAGAGATCAGAAAGGAGCCAGAAGTCACATATTGACAGATACTCCAGAAAAAATCAGCATAAAAGAAGAGCTTTTGAATAGGAAAACGAACAACTGTGCAAAGAAGAATGCTTGAAGAAGAAAGTTGACTTATTCAAATAGCAGTGAAGGCCTGGATGAATTATGAGAAGATTGTAGTGATATTCCCTTTGAAATTCCTCAGATTCAGAACCAGAAGAGGAAATGTCTACAGAAAAGTATGTGCTCATTAGATTTGTCACAAAATTAAATCACATTCATTACATGGGATGCATAATGAACATCTCGATGATGACTGTAAAAATAAATTTTTGAGAAGAAAATGTACAAGTTGTGAGTGTATGCGTCCTGATGTAGATAACATTTTGTATGCCAGCAAGGACGATATTTTCATGTGGTTCTAAGCCCGGTTAAGAAGGAAGTTCTGAAAGACGAGAATTACAACGTTTGAATCGCTTAGAAAATAATCATTGTAGTTTGTATTGGTGCAGTTCATTTTATAACTTTATATGTGATTACTGTGTATTTTCATACGTGAAATTTGTACATGCTCCAAAGTTCCCATCCCACTGTCCCAAGTCTCCTCTGTAGGGGAGACTTGGGACAGAATGGAGGGTGTTATAAATTGTTTTTTATATATAAATATTTAGTTTAGAAATAACTAAGAAACAATATTTGGAATAAAAAGATTTGAAAACAGTTTAAAGGCTTGCCTCAAACAGATTAAAAGGAAAAACGTCCTAACCTTCCCCCTCCTCCCATACTATTATTATTACTGAATATTTTGTGCTGTAAAGGTGGAGGAAAATAAGCATGCACATAGTGAGCACTGCCTATGTTAGTCATCAACATGCAATAACTCTCAGAAATGTCAGGTGGCTGCACTAGTGGTAGAGGGTGTCTAAAGCATTTCGGGGGATGTAAGTACAGTGCAATCATTGTTTTAATGTGGAGAAGCACTGATTTACCTGATGACCATAAGAAGATGATCATTGGCTTTTGGGCAAAGGTGGAAGGATATCTGAAATGGCAAAGTTTATAAACTATTTACAAGCCACCATGGTTAAGGTATACTGTACATGGCAAAATGGCGCTAATCAAAACTGCCGTTGAGGCATTTGTAGTGCACCATGGGCCATAGGTGACAGGGGTGGATGATGGCTGTGGAGATGCACAGGTCAAACAGCTGTGCAACTGTTGAACAATTGACTGCCCAGATTAACCAAGCTGCTACAAACAGTGTCTCCTCAATGAATGTTCAGCAAACATTGCTGTGTATGGGTCTCCACAGCAGGTGGCCTAGTTCATGCACCCATGCTGTCTTCTGTTCACCTGTGATGAAGGCTGTAATTTGCACACCAGCTGTGCAACCGGATGTACACAGAGTGGTGACAGGTGGCGTTTTGAGATGAATCACATTTTATGCTCTATCAGATAGGTGGCCATTGGCATGTATGGTGCAAATTGTCTGGAAGAAAATACCCTACAACAATTTTCAACCGTTTTAGTTCTGAGGAATGTTTTCATGACATTCCCTGGGTGAGCTCGTCATTCTTGAAGGGACAGTGGATCAACACAAATACACTACTGGCCATTAAAATTGCTACACCAAGAAGAAATGCAGAAGATAAGTGGGTATTCATTGGACAAATATATTATACTGGAACTGACATGTGATTACATTTTCACACAATTTGGGTGCATTGATCCTCAGAAATCAGTACCGACAACAACCACCTCTGGCCTTGATATGCCTGGGCATTGGGTCAAACAGAGCTTGGATGGCATGTACAAGTACAGCAGCCTATGCAGCTTCAACACAATACAGCAGTTCATCAAGAGTAGTGACTGGTGTATTGTGATGAGCCAGTTGCTCAGCCACCCTGACCAGACATTTTCGGTTGGTGCGAGATCTGGAGAATGTTCTGGTCAGGGTAGCAGTCGAACATTTTATGTATCCAGAAAGGCCCGTAGAGGATCTGCAACATGCGGTCGTGCATTATCCTGCTGAAGTTTAGAGTTTCGCAGGGATCGAATGAAGGGTAGAGCCACAGGTTGTAACTCTTCTGAAATGTAACCTCCACTGTTTAAAGTGCCGTCAATGAAAACAGGAGGTGACCGAGACGTGTAACCAATGGTACCCCATACCATAATGCCGGGTGATACACACCAGTATGGCGATGACGAATACATGCTTCCAATATGCGTTCACCGCGATGTCACCAAACACGGATGCGACCATCATGATGCTGTAAACAGAACCTGGACGAGGGGGGGGGGGGAAAATTAATAATAAATAATAATAATAATAATAATAATAATAATAATAATAATGACATTTTGTCATTCGTGCACCCAGGTTTGTCGTAGAGTACACCATCGTAGGTGCTCCTGTGTGTAATACAGCATCAAGGGTAACCGCTGTGTGTAATACAGCATCAAGGGTAACCGCTGTGTGTAATACAGCATCAAGGGTAACCGCAGCCGTGGTCTCTGAGCTCATAGTCCATGCTGCTGCAAACGTCATCGAACTGTTTGTGCAGATGGTTGTTGTCTTGCAAACGTCCCCATCTGTTGACTCAGGGATCAAGATGTGGCTGCACGATCTGTGCAGATAAGGTGCCTGTCATCTCGACTGCTAGTAATACGAGGCCGTTGGGATCCAGCACGGCATTCCGTATTACCCTCCTGAACCCACTGATTTCATATTCTGCTAACAGTCATTGGATCTCGACCAACGAAAGCAGCAATGTCGCGATACGATAAACTGCAATCGCGATTGGCTACAATTCGACTTTATCAAAGTCGGAAACGTGATGGTACGCATTTGTCCTCCTTACACGAGGCCTCACAACAACGTTTCACCAGGCAAGGCTGGTCCACTGCTGTTTGTGTATGAGAAATAGGTTGGAAACTTTCCTCATGTGAGCATGTTGTAGGTGTTGCCACCAGCGCCAACCTTGTGTGAATGCTCTGAAAACCTAATCATTTGCATATCACAGCATTTTCTTCCTGTCGGTTAAATTTCGCATCTGTAAAATGTGATATTTGTGGTGTAGCAATTTTAATGGCCAGTAGTGTATGTATATACCTTGGAGACCATGTCCACTCCTATGAGCAGTTTGTTTTTTCTCAGCATGAAGACATCTACCAGCAGAACAATGCAATGTGTCACTTATCTTGCAGTGTCCATGCATGGTTTGAAGAGCACTAAGATGATTTTACTGTGCTCCTTGGCCATCAAATTCCCCGGATTGAAACCCACTCGAGAATCTGTGGCACCACCTTGATTGGGCTGTTTGCACCATGGATCCTCAACCAAGAAACCTAGTGTAGCTGACCATGGCACTAGAATCGGTATGGTTCTACATCCCTGTCAGTGTCCTCCAGAACCTCAATGACTCTCTTCCTGCTTGTCTCACAGCAGTCCGCACTTTGAAAGGTGGTTCTGTGTTTATTCAGACTTTTGACAGGTGGTCACATTAATGTGACTGATCAGTGTATATGTACTGGATAGTCAGAAACAGTCTCAAAGACTTTTAACACTGTTGCAAAGTCGATTGTGCTGAGAAATAACTGTTAATTAAAAATTTGATATGTAGCACTATTTACAAGTTATTTAGCATTGCAGTTAGCCAATCAAGCCATAGTATGTAAAAATTCAAGTGTCCTACCACAGATGGTTTTGGCAAATGTTTTCTTTCAGTTTCTGTAAGCCAATGAATGAGCAGTATCATGTGCTATCATCTACACTACGAGAACAAACTGACGCTAATTTTATGTGGCAGGCTCCCCTGCAACACCCTTACAAACTTTTCAGACTGTTTCTGACCATCCGGTATATACACACACACACACACACACACACACACACACACACACTCTCTCTCTCTCTCTCTCTCTCTCTCTCTCTCTCTCTCTCTCTCTCTATCTCTCTTCCCCTTAAGTACAGTAGGAGTGATGTATTCACAAATTTATTAACCATTTTTTACATTGATAACAACTTCTTTATTATTTACTTATTTTCAACTTATATTTGTACAAAGCAAAAGTGTTTTTTTTATGTCATTAGGTAATGAACTGATGATTGTAGTTGAAACTGACATGATCAACAAAAGTTCACCAGTCAAAGGTAATCCTAGTTCAAAGTAACATATTTCAACATTAAGATTTATACAACACAGATATTGTATTACAGCTCGATCCAAGTTCATTTTCTGTACTAATATAAGATCACTGCTTCATACAATAGGCCCTTGGTCTCCCAGTGGCTTTGTTATATCACTAAACATATTAGACACCCCTTTGGCAATGAAAGGTTGTAAAGCTGGATGATGTGATAAGAGTGTGTGTGTGACTAAGCTATGGTCACAGAGTTACTGCACTGTCTTATAATTTATTATTTTCTCATAACTTTTACAACAAAGTAGCAAAATATGATCCTGCACATAAAGTTATAATTGATATTTTCCATAACAGTGCACGTGCTTCTCCTTTATCGAATATTTTTTAAAATAATGTTTCTATAAATAAGCACTTTGGACTTTCAGCTTTATTGTGTTCGACTGTTCTGCAGTTCAACTTCATGCGTGGTGTCAAATGAATCCAGAGCAGCCCAGGGGGAAAAGAGTTAGCTAGAGCTGCACTGAAATGGGCTCTCTGTTCCATTCCAGATTCACATGTAAAAAGGAAAAAACATGATATTTGTATGATCGGAATAAGAATATGGTAATGAATGTCATGTTACCAGATTCTACACAATGTCATCAAATGGTACTGTTTGAGCAGAAGTTCTTAGTCAAAGGACACTTGCAGAATATGAAGATTGACACAGTGCTATCCATGATAGTTCTATCTGTTTCCAATCAAAGGAGGTTATAACTGGCAGTGCTTTTGTTGTATTTCCAAATAAAATAAGAGCACTGACAATTACAATCTCCTTTGGCTGGAAACAGGTTGTTTATCATTGCCAAATGAATGTCTTGCCTTTAATATGGAAGTACTGGACTTCAAGGGTATTTTAAACCTATAAACAAAGGGACTTCAAAAAGTGAGTTACACATTGTCAATGCAGACTAAGTAACTTTTATTGAATCCTGCACTACACTTCACAGTGATACAGACACATTACACTATTTTTCAACATAGCCACAAAGTCTTTACAAAAAACAGTCAGAATGTTCAACCAACAGACCGATTCCTCGACAACAGAAATCCGCTCCTTGGTGACAGTGCCGTTCAAGAACCAGTGTGTGAATGTCTTCATCATTAGAAAATTTCTTCCTTATCAGACCTGGACTGTATGGAAGATCAGCATCACCCACATCTGTACAGTCTAGGTCAAATTTTTGGCAATGTTTCACTATGGCTGGAAGCGACATTGCATCTGGTCCATATAGTGCCAGAATTTCACAGTGAGTGTGTGCAATTTAGACATTTTGTCCACATGAATTATACTGTCCCATGTATTTCAACTTTGATGTATGTTTCTACTTGTCACACCATTTTACTCACACACTGTGATGCAGGTGTTATCCACATCACAGTAGGACTGTGACTGAAGGAAATCCAAACCATGTACTCTCTTCTGGCAATGCATCACCCTTGTGGTACCATGTTCAGAAAAAGGCTGTATGTAATATCTTGCAAACATAACCATTTATATTTTGAAAGCTGATCAAATACAAGCAAACTGTCTCATTATTGATGGGCTTACAGGTGTAGAGCGAAGTTGTTGATTCCATTTTATGCATAGTATTTTGATCATCCGCCCACTCTTCTTCATGTATTATGTGCACACACTGACTGCATGCTAATCAGTCTGGTAGGAGTTCAGTGTGTGAGCATTCATAACAACATAGCTAACAATACTGAAGAAGACAGCTGGGTTTGTCTTCAATTATTATGCATTAAATGGAATTAAAAACTCTGCTGTTTATCCATATAAAAGAAAATAATCAATTTTTGAAAATATAATGTAATAGGATACATTTTTAAAAAACTACTCACTAAGCAGTGGCAAGAGAAAACATGTATAAAGGTACTCAAATCGGCAAGTGGCTCCTTCTTCTGGCAGAAAGGTTAAAGGGGAAGGAAGAGGGACAAAACAAAATGACTGTTTGGGTTTAGAAAATGGGAAGAGTTTGGAAAAGTTGCTGCCTAGTACCCTGGGCCAGGGGAGACTTATTGGACAGAATGAGAAGGAAAAGACTGATTGTTGGGGACTGCATCAGAAGAGGTGGCCTCACTTGAGAGCATCCAGTTCAAAGCTTGGAACCATCAGGTCTAAAACCAAACTACTCCTGAACAGGCCATGAAGGCCCAATGCTACCATAGGCATCACTGGATGCAGATATGGAGGCGCATGTGGTCAACACAACATTCTCCCAGCCGTACATCAGCTTCCGGGACTGGAGCCGCTACTTCTCAGTCAAGTAGCTCCTCAGTTTGCCTCACAATGGCTGAGTGCACCCCACTTGCCAACAGCACTCAGCTCGGATGGTCACCCATCCAAGTGCTAGCCCAGCCCAACAGCACTTAATTTCAGTGATCTGACGGGAACCAGTGTTACAACTGTGCAAGGCCATTGGCACCTTCAGGTCTATTTCAGGGCAAATAAATCAGTGGCTTCACAAAGTTGTTGATGACCCTAGAGTAGCTTGACCGTATATTTGATTGATGACAGGCATGAAGACTGCACTTGAAGAATGCACAACACTAAAGGAATGCTGCTTGAGCTGGAAGCATTTTTATAACCTCTTTCTAGGTGTGTTACGACAGGAGGCAGGCTGCAGTTATGTAGTCAGCGAAGGAAACACTGTGCTATGTTACTTATCTTCTAGCCACAAACTCAACCACTGAGGGTAGAGTGATGCACTGTAGGGTGCTGTGCCAGCACTATTGCAATGGTCAGTTGCAAAATTGTGTTGGTGGCTGGCGCACATGGGAAAGGAAATTAGTAGTAAATTTTCAGAAGTAAGAAGCACTACTGAGGAGCAAAAGCAAGAGCTGTTAGACATTTTTTTTAAAGTATTGAGAACCATTTACTAATAAGCCTGGGAAAGTAATGAATGAATGTAGAGTTTAATCTCAAAGTGATTGATCACAAATGTTTTAGAATGTAACATTATAGTGTCTTTGACTAGACAAAAGGCAACTGAGGGTAAGCTGTGCAGGATGTTAGATTGAATATTATAGGGAGAGAACTGAGTTGCTACAACAATCCTGTTGTCATTGCTAGGGTAGTACTTGTGGTGTCACCGCCAGACACCACAAGTGCTAGGTGGTAGCCTTTAAATCGGCCGCGGTCCGTTAGTATACGTCGGACCCACGTGTCGCCACTATCAGTGATTGCAGACCGAGCGCCGCCACACGGCAGGTCTACAGAGACTTCCTAGCACTCGCCCCAGTTGTACAGCCGACTTTGCTAACGATGGTTCACTGACTTCTATGCTCTCATTTGCCGAGACGATAGTTAGCATAGCCTTCAGCTACGTTATTTGCTATGACATAGCAATGCGCCATTATCAGTTATTATTGATATTGAATCATATACCGTCAGGACCGACGTTCGTCATTAATGGATTAAAGTTAAGTATTTCACCAGCTACGTCTGTTTTTTCTCAATTCTAATTCCCTTGTCATGTTCCAGACGTCACGCCAGCCTGCGTGAGCTAAAACGCCTGCATTTCGGACTCCTTTAGTAACACGGTGTTGGCTCTCCTGCTAACCACAACAGTACTAGTTGTCATCAGAGACAACCATATTACTGAAACAGAGTAAATAACCAAAATTTGCATGCACTATTAAAGAAGAATGTTTCATGGAGGTGGACAGTCATGTCAAGATGCTTTTAATAAAGTGAAAGAGTCATTTGATGTAAATAGAACGTTATTCCCTCCAAATGTAATTAACCTTTCTGTCTTTCTACTGACAGTAGTTTTTACAGGTATGCATCACAGATTTTCCAGCTGATTAAAGTAAGTGATAGGATAGAACATTGAAACATTTAAGTTGACAGCAGCACACCGTTCACATGCGAAAGGAGTTTTACCATGTTAGAGAAGAAGGCTTTAAGTATTGCATGGAGGCAGAACATGTATGAACTTTTTAAGTTCATATATTTCCTGGTTGGTCATAAAACTATAATTTTTACAGACCATAAATACTTAACCTTCGTGACGAATTGCAAAATGAATCATGGATGATAATAAGATGATAATTATTCATTTAGCAGTATGATATACAGGGTGAGTCAGGACGAAAGGCACATGCTTTGAGGGGAAAAAAACCAACTTCATATAGTTCTATGCCCTACTCCAAATGGTTTCCAAGATAGAACACAAGTAATATCAGTTTTGCCTGTTTTTCGTGGATAACTTGAAATCTGCGCCCTCCAGTGAAAATGTGTCACATTACAAAATTAAACTATATTAAATTTCCTACAAGAAAAGGTCCTATTCATTTTTTGTCTAGGACTAATAGTTTGCACAAAGAGAGCAAAAGAATATCAAAAATCTCACATGGCACACATGGACTGTAGTGTAGATAGTTTTGTAGGCCAACTTGGAGTTGCTTCCCAACTTGATAACAACAAGTGTCTGAAATTTGACTACCTTCCCATCTTTATCATAAATTCCTTCCTCAGGTGAACATTCTCTGAAGAAGTCATTTTAGCTCAAATTGTTAACTTTCTGGGCTTTATACTGTTACATCTATACCTAGTTCCAGTAGTAAACTGCCCTTTAAAATATAGTGCAAATGATTTTACTATCTCAGATTAAATTTCACATCACCCGATTTATATTAGCAACTGAATGGAGTAAGCCATTTGTTAATAATGTTAATAATCCAACTTAAAAATTTTGTGATATGAACTTTGCAGTCATGTTGCACCACATGCTCTTAAAAATTTACTACTCCCCTGTTTCTGACAAGCTATGCAATGTTTATTCATAATGATTACTTAAAATGATAGCTCTACTTGAGAGCAAACCAAAACACTGTTAGCAAAGTGATTAGTTTATATGTAACTTAAATGTAATTTAAATTGCTGTATTGGAAAATTCATTGAAATTGTATATGAAATTAAGTAAAGTTTTCCAAACTGAATATCATAACATGTAGGGCAATGTGTGGCTCATTTTTTTAAGTAAATAAGTAAAATCATCTAATCACTTTCAATTGTTATTTTGTAAATATTACATTTAACAAGGTATTCGACTGTTTAGTTTTATATAAAAGGAAGTGGTGCATGAGCCACGATGTCAGTCTGCATTATTGTGTTACAGAATCTGTTTGCATGAGAGTCTTTCGGAGGCTGTCATACAGCCAATGTATATTCCACCAATGTACGTGATAATTGGTCACAATATAAGACAAAAAATGTGATATATTCTTTGTTACATTTAGAAATGTGTACAACAGCAATACAGAATTCTGGGACTTTCTGAAGCAACAACTCCCGAGGATATGAAAGTTGAGTATCTCATCATATGGAGCGGTTAAGTTATAACGTGAACTTTCATTAGCTGTGATTGAAATGTTCTAGTTTTCACTTGTATTAATACTAATTACAAATGGTGGAGGCCCAAACTATTAAGTTGCTCTGATGGTATGACTGAGAGTTCACTATTACCACTGTCTAACTGTAGACAGAATTAGAGAAATTGTATATTTTTTCTCCCTCAGCATCAGTGGTAAATTAAAATGCTTCCATCCTCTCACGCATTTATGGGTGGACTTTTATGTCCTGAATCAAATTGTTTGTCCCAACTTCTCCTTCACTACTCTGGTACACTGTAAACAGTGACAATGTCCGAATAATAAAGAGAATAAATAAAGTACATTAAATGTGTTCTATCCCGGAAACCACTCGGAACAGGGCTTGCGTCAATATGAAGGTGTTTGTTCAGGATAACTGATACTGTCATCCCTGAAAGTGAGTACCTTTCCTCCTGCCTCACCCTGTAGAAATCCATCACATCAAAGGATCTGAAAACATAGTGGAAGATGCCTTATCAAGATTATCATTAGGTCTAGAAGAACAGAGGAAGAAAACTGAAGTACATGAGCATCTGAGAATGCATTTTTTGAAGGGAGTAAAATATGAAAATGTAGCAGTGTGAATTTCCTAACAGTTACAGTGGCTCTAAAATGAAGATGAATTACTGAGACTCATTAAGTCACATCTAGGAAAGTCAGATTGCAACAAAGTAGAAAAGATCTATACAGTACACCGTATGATTTTATTTAAAATAAGACAAGTGAAGTCAAAGAACTGGGAAATTTGTTAGCCTGAAAAGCTTCGCATTTATGCCATGGACATGTAGAACTCAGTCAGTGTTTAGAAAACATGTTAACGGTGGCAAAAACTCTGCCTATGTTTTGAAAAATCAGAGAAAGTGCAGTGTCAAGCGACCATAGGCCACGAAATCTGCCAGTTCACTTCGCCAACAACATATGAGAAAGCACCACAATATCAAAACCATGAGAAGTTGTCGCTTGTGTAACAGAATAGCTACCAAAACAAATGTCCAATAGTATCATGCAAGTTAAAAAATAAAAAAAGAACCCACTGAAGATAGCACAAAATGTGCCGAAACATGTCTGGGTGAAACAGAACAGCAAAGATGTGTCTTGCATAAGGTGGAATTCCTCTTCCCATCCTGTGTTTAGAGAAGTTGAAGGAAACACTAATTTTTAATATGGCCAAGAAAATACATGAGTGAGTGTGATCCCGTGGTAAATGCCAACAAATGAAAGTGACTAATTGTAATAGTAAGGGGCTAATGTTGAATATTTTACTCAAGGATTTTTGGAGTTGGTATTGGCGATTGAAAGTACCACAATATCCTTTCTTTCAGGAGTGCTAGTTCTGCACGGTTCGCAGAACAGCTTCTATAAAGTTTGGAAGGTAGGAGACGATATACTGGCAGAAGTAAAGCTGTGAGGACGGGGTGTGAGTCGTGCTTGGGTATCTCCGTTGGTAGAGCACTTGCCCGCAAAAGGCAAAGGTCCTGAGTTTGATTCTCGGTCCAGCACACAGTTTTAATGTGCCAGGAAGTTTCATATCAGTGCACACTCCGCTGCAGAGTGAAAATCTCATTCTGGAAACATCCCACAGGCTGTGGATAAGCCATGTCTCCACAATATCCTTTCTTTCAGGAGTGGTAGTTCTACAGGGTTCGCAGGAGAGCTTCTGTAAAGTTTGGAAGGTAGGAGACGAGATACTGGCAGAAGTAAAGCCGTGAGGACGGGGCGTGAGTCATGTTTTGGTAGCTCAGTTGGTAGAGCACTTGCCCGCGAAAGGCAAAGATCCCGAGTTCAAATCTTGGTCCGGCACACAGTTTTAATCTGCCAGGAAGTTTCAATCATTGGAGATATGTTTTCCCTGGGCTTGTGTGTATTTTCAAAATTTGCAAAATTATACGGTTTAAAGAGAGCTACTGCAAAAGCAGTTAGGGGAAGATGGAAAGGGATTACTTTGTAAATGCTGGAAAAACTGGAGCAGTCTTGTCTGATAATGGTGTTCAATTTACTCCCAGCATTTGGAAACAAGGAATGCAAAACCACGAAATGGAAGTAAAATATATTGCAGCTTACAGAGCAGCTAATAATGTAGTGGAGAAATGTACGGTGGAGATTTGCCATTTTTTCAGGACATAGTAATTATCTGGCGTAATTATCTGGCAGACTTCAAAGGTGTAATGAATATTACAGAGCTTGAAAGCAGTGAAATGGTGCCATATGAAGTGATGAAAATAGTGCAAGTGTCAAATTTGTTAAGAGAGAAAGTTCAATTTCTACCTAGAGAAGGCCTCTATTTGTGTGAAATTAAACATGAAATAAGAGAACACAGGCACAGACAAGAAAGAAGAGACATGAACAAAGAAAAAACCTGTAGAGTTTGAAATTGGAGATCTATCTCCAGATAAGACAAAATATAATATCTAAGGAAACTGATTCACAGGTATCAAACTTTTTGAGATTTACATGAGACCTTACTGAGTGTCAAAAACCTACTATCTAATTTTTGAAATTAATTCACTGACTGTGAATTCCTTGACATCAGCTATATTAGGTATAGATCTACTACCCAAAAGTGTCATATAAAAATCTGTGCCAGGCTGGGACTTGAATTTTTCATCCATCATGAGTGGTTGGCTTAACCACTTTAGCTACCTCCGTGGACCAACCCAAACTTCTGTATATGTCACACTGTCTACATCCTTATATCACAGTCCACTATGTTCATCACCCAAATGAAAGTTCTGGTTGGTCTGTGGAACATGCATGGAAAGCTGAAGTGATAAAAGTCACAACTCACGGTAAGTGAAAATCAGGGTTTGAGTCCTTCTCTGGCACAAATTTTCATGTGTCACTACTGGGTAGTACATTTATACCTAATACAGCTGATGTCGAGGAATTCACAGTCAGCAAATTAATTTTGAAAATTTTGTACAGCTTTGAATTATCAACAAAGTCTATTCTTTCAGAAAAAATGTAAGACCTACTATCTAGCTTATCCAAAGTCTAGAAACAAATGTGCTAAGAGACATGTAGAAGATTTGAAATTGTACAAAAATTCCATAAATACTAATAGACCCCACAGTGGGCTCACAACTCTTTTGTATGTGCTTGGCTACCACGGAGCCCCAACTTTGCAGCACTACTTCCCATTCTGTGCTGCAAGCCTTTAATTCCACTATCCCTTTCATCCTCTGCCTTTCTATCAGATGGTCTTTCTGATGTAGACTCCAACTTGGATCTGGTACATGATTTAGGACACTGGTTTTCCATTTCACTACCAGTGCTCTCTACAACTTTTCATTAACAAATACATGGTCCCCATTGCTGGATTTGACCTGCCACCACTTTTCCAAATTCTTCAGAGGTGAGGATTGTGCAGGAAAGTTTGACCACAGTGGTGCCTGTTCCACCTTTGTGCCTTTTCACCTTAGTACCCTTCCTTTACCTTTCCAATAAGGTAGTATGCCCCAAACCGAGCATGGTAGCCATTCCATTGTGCAGGGACTAGCCCCTTGCCCATGCATGTATTGTACTGTCGTTGCCTGAGCTGTTACCTCCCCATGTATGCCAAGGAGTATGTACCTATCTTGACCAGGGTATGGGGACTCCGAGCAACTTCAACTCCTGGCCAGATAGCTGTTGCTGAAACTGGGTGACAGTCATGAGGAGAGCCCTCTTTCAGTGTGGGTGGCACCATGACAGATGACTTGCATATGAAATGGCTGAAGCTTTATCCCACTGGTTGTCACATGGCCACAGCAGTTTCTTCCAAAGGAAAGAACTCATTCAATGCAGAGAGAGATGACCCGAAAATGTTTCCTTCCCTGGCTACACAGAGACGGGAATATCAGACTAAATGACAAGCAGAGAGACACAATCCTAAAGTGTTTCCTTCCCTGGGTATGCAGTGGGAGGAATGTTGGGCTAAGTGACAAGCAGAGAAATATTCCCCCCATTACCTGGTTTATACAAGGATGAATAGGGATTTGTTTTTAATCACGAAGCCTGTACTCTTTGTAGAGACTGTAGATGGCAAGTTTGGTGAAGTTGCAGCCATATACAAATAGAAGAATAGGTCAATTTTGATAAAACAGCATCCTCTGCCCAGTCACGAGCATTGTTTGCTTATGATATGCTGGATAACATTTTGGTGACTGTCACTCACCATAATAGTCTGAACATGGTTCAAGGCATGATATCTTGCAGTCTGATGATGAGCTACAAGCTAACTTGGATCAATGTGGTATACACTTTGTCTATTGTGTCCATAGGGGCCAAAGGACAATATGGTTGCTACCGGGGCATTCATCATGGCCTTTAAGGGTGATCCGTTGCTTGAAAAGATCAATTCAGGCACAGGCCTTTGCGTTGCGATGCCAGCCCAGTCTGTATGGATTGCAGACGAGCAATACATGTGAATGTTCCTTGTGCTTGAACGCCTGTCTGTGTCAGCGCAGAGAGCATCATTCTCCCTGCTCACCAGACTGCACAAAAAAAAAAAAAGAATGTAAGACAATGTGGACATACTGACATGCCAAGATGCCCAAAAAAAAGTATGAGTGACCATGTCCTGCATGCATGACAATGTCATATGCTAGAGCTATGATGAGCTTCTCTGACAATGGTATTCTCCTTCATTATACATCCTACAGCAAGCGCTCAGGGTCTCTCAACCATATCTGCCATCCCTGATGGTTGCTGTCTCTCCTACTGCTTCCTCCAGACCCACTTTGGGAGTAATGGCTCCCCACCCACTGGGGCACCAATTCACATCCCCCAGCCTGAGTTGTATTAGCCCCGTCTGGCTTCTCATGCTATGGAGTGGTCCCTTGGGACACTTCCCTCCAAGGTTTCTGCTGGTCTGCAACCATATACTAGCCAATGGATGAAGGAGCTACAAGCTGCTGGTCATAGGGCTTTATGATGTCCTTCAGTCCCTGAAACTAATTTAGAGAAGCCCTCCCAGTCATCCAAATACCCTAAAGAAAACAAACACACACAAAAAGAATTCTTCCAAAGTAAAGGGAATTCTGGTGGTCAAGCCCCCAATCCCACGTTTTGCTTCTGTGGCCACAGCAACTATCTTGGTGACCCCCGAGACTCCAGATCACACCATGCAACATATGTCAGAACCTATGTGTCTTTGATACTATACCCTCTCAACCAGTAGCAGCAGGTGACCCTGGATCATAGCCTGCCTCCTTGGTCCCTTCACGCCCTCATGGTACACTGACAGCATGATTCTCCAGAGGCATTGCAGTGGTTTTTTTCCACTACTTGGCTGAGCCATGACATCTCTTAAGCTCTCCCCTGCTTTCTGCACTGTCCTTCAGGAAACATGGTTTACAGCAGAGCTGACCCCTGCCATTCGTAGCTACTGGGAATATTTGAAGAATCATGTGGATTATGATAGGTGGAGTTTGTACAGATGTTATGGACTCTGTATATAGGGGAACTTGTGTCTCTTGCTACAACTCTGGGGTACATGGCTGTTTCGGTAAGAGCATTTCAGAATTTTACTATCTGTGATGTTTATCTTCCTCCTGATGGTAGAGTACCTCAGAACACATTGTCTGCATTGCTTGCTCTCAGCTCCTCCCACCTTTCTCTATCTTCAAATCCCATGACCTTCCTTGTGGTGGAACCATGATCAGTGGCCACATTAAAGACACCGTAAACTTACTGGCAGCGCTCAGCCTCTTTCTCTTGAGTACTGGTGCCTCCTCATACCTCAATGTCACACGTGGAATTTACTCTGCCATTGATCTTTTTATTTGCAGTGCTGGTCTTCTCCAATCTTTCCACTGAAGGGTCCACAATGACCTGTATTGTAGCAACAGATTCCCAATCTTCCTGTCCCTCCCTCAGTGTCACTCCCATGGCACATGCCTAGATGAGCTCTCCACTATGCTGACTGGGATGCTTTCACCTCCAATGTCCATCTGAGCTTGCAGCTAAATAGAGGCATTGATGAGGCAGTGCAGAACGCAACGGCAGCTATTCTGGCGGCAGTCGTCTTAGTGATCCTTTATTCTTTGGGATCCCCCATAGGAAGATAGTACCTTGGTGGAACTCAGAAATTGCCAAGGCCATTGGAGATTGTAGATGGGCTCTCCATCACAAGTGACATCCATCAATTAAGCACCTCATTGTCTTTAAATGGCTCCACGCCCAGGTATGCCACCTAAGGGGCTCTGAAAAGGTTCAAAATTGTGAAATGTTCAATTTGTACTTTTCTGCGTTTTAAAAATCTACAGAATTTCCCCTTTCAATTGATGGATAATTAATTCAATTTAGAATACTATAACTATTTTTAAATTTTTTTGAAATATGTTCTGCATGGGCATGACCCACTGTGGTTCTGTTAAACTGCTGTGAAGTGTAGTACTCATGAATCTACATGCTCATCATATACATTTTAGTGATGAGAGAGAAAATAAGTGTTACAAAATAAGTGTTGTCGCTAACCTGTGAGAGTTCAATATACATAGTTTGCTCAATTGTCATGTGTTTCATGTTTGTTTAGTCTTTTGTAATCCTGAAAATATTCGTAGTGAATTCTGTTCAGTGAAGTTTCTGTTTTATTGAAGGATAATCAAGGGGAACCATAAAGTGACTAGAAATCCTCTGAAGTGTTTAAGAAAAGGAGAAATGCTGGAAAGACAAAGGTAGGTGTTATTACTGTAAACAATAAAGACGATAAACAAGTGTGTGAACCTAATCTTACTGGTACACCTGCTAATTACAGTGAAAGTGAGACAGAAAATACTTCACAGAGGAAACTTGTTCCAGTTAGTGAAAAGTGTGAATGTTTTATTCGTGAATCAGATGTGAATGAAATATTTGATACGTCAGTGCTCAACAGTATTTTTAAAAACTGTGCAAGATGTATTCAGTATAGTGAAGTTGGTCTGGAACTCTCTATAATAAATCACACAGGACTTGACAGTGAAATGGAACTGAAGAGTAGTAAGTGTTCATAAGTGACCACATTTTGAACAGATTGCAGTAATTCCAAATGAAGAAAATGGTATAAAAATCTAAGAACACAACATTAGATTTGTTTATGCCTTGCGTGCAATTTATATGGGTCCTATTGCAGGTGCAGTTTTCTGTGGCATGATGAATCTTCCAAATCTCCAACCTAGTTTACAAACTATAATACTACAATAGAGTTATAGGGTCAAAGTAGAAGCTGTCTATAGAATCTATGAAAAAGCTGTGGAAGAGGCAGTAATAGAAAACAGTGGTAATAGACTTGACTGCAGCATTCAATGGTACCTAGCATAAATGGGGATACACATCTCTTTATGGTGTAATATCTACCACAAGTATGTACATAAGGAGAGTTTTATATGCAGCAGTAATATCTAAAAAAAATAAAGGTACACATGAAAATAATTGCATGCCTAACTATAGTGGCAGTAATAGAGGGATGGAAGGGGCTGGTGTTGCTAACATATTTCAACATTCTGTTGCATGTGATATAGTGTGATATGTGAATTACCTTGGTGATGATGGTTCTTAAAGTTTCAAACATGTTTAGGAACTAAAGCCCTATGGTGATGATGCCGTAGTGCAGAAATCTAAGTGCGTTGGACGCATACAGAAACGAATGGGATCAAGACTTAGGCAACTGAAAGCTTCATATAAGAAACAAAAACTCAGTGATGGTAAAGGGAAGGTTAACTGACAGTGTAATTGACAAAATACAGAACTATTATGGAATGGCTATCAGGCAAAATACACACAGTGTCAGTAAAATGAAGAAGGGTGTTTGGGCTCTTTTTTTCATACTTTTTCAACCAATAAATGTCCCGATCATTACTTGTGTCCCAAAGGAGAAAACAGTTGGTGTAAGTATAACAAGGTATTACTAACTACTGAAGTGTACACTCACAAACATAGTCTGCCTGATGCGGTAATGGAGGTGATAAAACCTATATTCAGAGACTTAGCAGCACCCAAACTATTGAAAAATGTGTTCATGGAAAAACTCATGACCACAATGAAAGTGTAAATAATGTTAAGGCAAAAATCAAACAATGGAAAATCCAGGATGGAATGTAACAATACCAGGGAAGGAAAGTTGCTACTCACCATATAGCGGAGATGCTAAGTTGCGATAGGCACAACAAAAAGATTCATACAATTAAAGCTTTCAGCCATTAGGGCCTTTGTCAGCAGTAGACACACATACACGCACGCACACACACACACACACACACGTAAATGCAACTTATACACATGTCTGCAGTCTCAGAGAGCTGAAACCACACTGCTAGCAGCTGCACCAGTGCATGATTGGAGTGGCGACTGGGTGGGGGTAAATAGGAGGCTGAGGCGGGGAGGGGGAGGAATAGTATGGTGGGAGTGGCGGACAGTGAAATATTTCAGTTTAGACGGAGCGCAGGAGAGAAGGTGAGGAGGGGAGGGGGGGGGGGGGTAAGTAGCAGAAAGGAGAGAAATAAAAATAAATAAAAACTGTGTGAATCTTTTTGTTGTGCCTATCTGCTATACGGTGAGTAGCAACTTTCCTTCCCTGGTATTGTAAATAGAGTTATATGGTCAAGAATCCCCAAGACTTTGTTTGTTGGGATAGAACACTTCACTTTTACGTGTATGATGCCACTGCTACTTTTAATGATGACAACATTGTAAGTATTTCAAAATACGAGAATGAAGATAGGTTTCAACGAGGTATGAATGATGCTTGCTTTAGACAAGGAACATCTTTGGGCTGCTGACAGGGCTGTAAACAATGTATAAATACAAGCCAGAGTAAATAGAAGGAGGAAGCTGAAGGAGATGTTTGCAGAAGATGAAGATAATCCATCCTACTGACCTGGGTTGCACCAAAACGTTAATCCAAACTTTGTCACATGATTCCCAAAAGCTTTATTTTTTTATACAAAATACATGTTTTCTCAGGATCTATCAAACCAATTTGCTTCAAATTTTCACGAAATGTTACACAGTATCTTCCACGTAACTTCATACAGCCTTTTGCCAAAATTCTGTATATCATAGAATTTATAAACAAAAAATGGCACAAAGAGTAGTTAATTTTCATTACAAGAGAAAAAATTAATGTCTAACAGCTGAATTCAAATGTTTAAAAATCCCTGTCTTAACTTGTAGCCAATACTCCAATAAATAAGCTGTAAAAATTTCGACTTCCCAGCTCAAATACTTTCTGAGGAAACATATAATTTATAAGCACTATTTTAACATTGGGAAGATAGGCTGGGAACAGTATATTTCAAACATTGGACCACGTACACCTTCATTGGAAGTTTGGACAAATATCAGATGCCTTTATGGAAGCCAGTCCTCAGCAGGTATGCTTATATTTCCTGGAACAGTGCTGCTTTTACTGACCCAGATGGTATAGCCAAACATTTTGCTCTGCATTATCATTGAGTCTCTGTATCTGAGAACTATCAACCAGTGATTCCTGTCCTTAAACAGCAGATAGAGCAACTGCACTTATCTTTCTCTACACACAACCTGGAGCCCTATAATGCACCACTCAGTGAATGGGAATTCTTCAGTGCCCTAACCCTTTGTCCTGATACAGCCCCAAAATGAGACCAGATCCACAACCAAAGTGCTGTACGGAATTAGTGTTTCATTTAGGGGTGAATAGACACTTCAACAAGAACAACAAACAATAAGATCAGCGTTGCCACAGCTTAACAAATAGCTGCTAGTCCTCTAATGTTACATCAATGATCATTTACAACAGGCCAAACAAACCTTACAAACTTTAGAATTCATGTTAATTTAACATGCAGATATAAAAACATATTCAAAACTCACAGTTAGAATATTTGTCAAATTTCAGTACTTATAACCTGCTGAACTACAGTACAGAACTGACAATTTCAAATTTGTCCAATGAGTAATTCTGATAACAGAAAATTATGTTCACAAATAAGAAATATAATAACTTTATGACAATACCCATCTGGCATTGGTCACACTTTTACACAATCATAAATTCTGTTGAAAAGTGACAGTTACTGCACAGTCTCCACAAGTTAAGTAAATTAACACCACAGAAGTCACTGAAGGTTAATACACATACTATATTCCAGTGCTTTCTTCTCCAGTATCATGACATCCTTATTGTGGCAAACATGCTACAGCACAGCGTGTTCAGATTACACCCACACTGTCTTGTTTATCTGCTATGGCAAAACAGCCACAAATGACATCAGCCACAGCTTGCTGTAAATTGCATCCATACAATTGCAGAGTCCATAGCTTATCATTCACCATCAGTGTTGAATTCCCAAGTGTCTTGGTTTCACCAACAGTTCATTACCACAGGGTGCCAAAATTATTAATGCAGAATTCAGACCATCTGGACCCCACCACTCTGCTGTTCTGCCCTTCTCGCTCAGTACTCTCTAACCCTCCACTCCTTGTCGCCAGAGGGCCACTCACCGCCAATTGGCACCCCAGTATCTCTGGCGAGACCAATATCAACCTAAACACTCGCGGCCAGAACACAATCGTGCCAAAAATTGGCACAGTGCTCAAACATCTATCAATGGATTGATGGCATTATCTTCTCACCAACTTTAACTGTATCTGGAGCAAGGGTGAGCTCTCAACTCAATGGAGGGAGAGCATTATTGTCTCAGTACTGAAACCAGGTATGTGTTCCCTAGAGATGACCAGCCATCACCCAGTTACTCTCACCACTGTTCTCTGTAAGTTGCTTAAATGCATGGTGAGCCAGTAGCTGTGTTGGCTCCTTGACTCTCAGGGCCTTCTGGCTTTGTTCTAGGGTAGTTTTCGCCATGGTCGTTCTACTGCAGATAATTTGTTTTGCTTGGAGTCTGCCAACCAGACAGCTTTTGACGGACAACACCTTATTGCTGTTTCCTCAAATTGCAAAAGACTTATCACATGACAACACCCCATCCTCACTACCTTACATCATCTTGTCACTTTTTTCCATGTTCCAGCTGGTGCTTCCCATAGTACAGCCCCTCCTCCTTCCCCCATATACAAGAGAATGGTGTCTGGCAGGGCTGTGTACTAGGTGTCCCTCTCTTTTTAGAAGTCAATCATCTAACAGCATCTACAGGTCTTCAGTATTACTTTCCTTGTGTGCCAAACACTTTGCTTTTACTATTGTTCTTCTTGTGTGGATGTTGCTGAACATTAACGCCATCTGAAAGGTGCAATCATGCCCTCAATCACAGCTTTCCACTTTCTGCCACCAAGATTTGCTTCATCCACAACCAGAACTTTACCTTGATGACCAATTACTCATTGTGGTGGAGACTTATCACTTTTTGGGACTGGTCTTGAATGCCAGGCTGATGTGCCTTCCCCACCTTTGCCAACTTAAGCAAATATGCTGGCTACACCTTAATACATTTTGCTGCCTCAGTAACATCAACCAGGATGCAGACTGCATTGCCCTTCTGCAGCTTTACAAAGCCCTCATCCTGTCCTGTCTTGATTATGGGAGTCTTGCATATGGTTTGGCTTTGCCCTCAGCATTGCAGTCACTGGATCCAATACATCACTGTGGGGTCCGACTTGCAGCTGGAGCCTTCGACTCAATTATGCTATACATGTTTACAGCTTCCCTCAGCATCTAAACTACCATGTCCTTTACCAGGTCCACCACTCACAACATAGACTCAGAAATGGTGTCACAGCTGCAGGTCACTACAGTGTGTCTGTTTTGAACTCTACCCCCCCCCCCCCCTCCCCCCATTGCCTCTTGTCAGGAAGCAACCGCGCGTAGACAGAATGAGATTTTCACTCTGCAGCGGAGCATGTGCTGATATGAAACTTAACTGGCAGATTAAAACTGTGTGCCAGACCGAGACTCGAACCCGGGACCTTTGCCTTTCGCAAACACAGTTTTAATCTCCCAGGAAGTTTCAGCAATCATGTGTGCCCCCATGGCATGTATCCCAACCTTGGATCTGTCTCAATTTATCCTTTGGACTAAAAGATTCAGTTGACCCCATGGTGTTTTGCCACCTGTTCCTTGCTGCCCTTGTTGCATTCCCAGGTTTGGATGTGGTATACACAGATGGCTCAATAGCCAATGGATGAGTCAGTTTTGCATACACACAATCAAGTTGCAATGAACTATGTTCTTTGACAAATGAATGCAGTGTCTTCAGCGCTGAATTGCTTGACATCAAACGAGCCCTTAACCATGCTTGTTTTTGCACCGGCAGACGCTTCTAATCTGCAGCGACTCCCTGAACAGTCTTCAATCTACAGACCAATGCTACTTTCATCACCCTTTAGTCACGACTATCCAGCATCTTCTTTCTGACCAAGCTGGACAGCCAGTCATCTTTGTTTGGACGCCTGGACATGTTGGGATTTCATGGAATGAGCATTCCAACTGCTTGGAAAAGTTGGTTACCAGGATTCCAACTTTGCCATAGGGGTCCTGCAACTGGACCTTTGATTGACTTTACACCATCTTGTTGGAGGGCAATATAAGGAGGCCACGACCATTTGGCAGTCCTTCTACGACCCACAGCCACATTCTCCGATGTGAGGATCCACCTTACTGCCGATGTGGCTCCCATGTCCTACCAGACTGCCCAAATTTGGCTGCTTTGTGGCATTATATTAAACTGCCAGACACACTACCACTGGTAACAGAAAACATTGCCAAAGCAACTGACCTGCTTTTACGTTTCACTCGAGGAGGTTGTTTCTACTTTGGGACACTTTGGGCCTCATAGATTTCCTGAGGGTTTGGACAGGCACCCCTTGCCTACTCTGGCCCAAGCGTACCACTGCAGCCCCCACTTAGCACTCTGGTCTGTCCCCTATCCTTCCCACCTTTTTATTCACCTTTCTCTTTTATGTTCACTGTTTTTAATGCTTTATCTTTCCTAAACTTACATAATCGTGTCTCTGTTGCTTGGGGTAATGGATGGTGAGCTAGTGCTGGTCGGATGCATCTTCCACTGCATACCATGCTCTGCAGACCTCCAAGTGAATTTTGGCATAGTGGCTCACCCACCTTACCTCCTCTCACTGCCCTCCTACTTCTCCTTGATTTTATCTCTGTCTTATTGTATCTTGCTTACAATCACACTTGCCAGGATTTGCCTTTTGTGTCATTCTTCTTAGGATTATTCCTGTTTCAATACATACAGGATGAAGGGGCTGATGACATCGCAGTTTGGTCCCTTTAACTCCAGCAACTAACCAACTAATACTACTGAAAAAGTGATGTCATATTGCTTATGGTTTTCCAATTATATTTAATTATTGTTTTTATATATGTGCAAATTTAATGCTTTGAGAGTAATGACATGCCTAATGGACGAATTTAAGTGACGGGACAGTGATGAATATGCACAAAAAAAAAAAAAAAAAAAAAAAAGTGAAGTGATGTACACAAGAAGGTTTTCCAGAATTCAATTTCTTTTATAACCTAGCACTGAATTCAAGTTTTTGTAACAGTTAGTTACACATGTCACTGCTCATGAAGTAATATCTCATGACTTATGTATCATACTACGGTATAATATTGTAGCTACATTCAGGGACATATGTGGATACTATCTGTGAAGTTTACTGTGAACAGAGTTAGTAGCAAAGAAGCAATACATTTAAATGTCATCTCCTGAACCAACTGTTATATAATGATATAACTTTGCACTTACATTCTATGGTATATGTGCATACTGTCTGTAAAATGTGTGGGAAAGTAGTATACCATAAACATTTTTCCTTTCATCATTTTGTAGGGACTGTCAGTGAGAAAAAATTGCATAAACGTTTGAAATTAGGAGTAAATTTCACACACACACACACACACACACAGACACACACACACACACACACACACACACACACACACACAGGTATCCACATTTATAGTACGTATGAATTTCATGTGTTGTGTAATTAATCTGTTACTACATGTTGTAGTACATGACATAACTATTTTGAATTTTGTTAAAGTGTAATTAATTTACATCACTTTGAAACATAACTATGTGAATACATGAATTACTGTAATTAATACTGGTATATTGGTTGCATACAGTTGTATGGATTTCCATTCCATGTATCTGGGAAGATGACAATTTAACATTCTTTATGTAAAGATAAATGTTAAGTTTCTTCCTGTGAACTTATTATTTGTATTTCCTTTGTTTGTACCTTAGAAGCTTCCATTTTTTAAAGTTTTGTAAATAGTTTAGGAGATAATATCTGTGAGCAAATTTTGCTTGGAGATTTTGTCTTGTAGAGAGCAGCCAGTTGAGTTGAGTATTTCGACAAGTGCTCAAAGTGTGACCCTTGTGAAAATAAAGAAGCAGGTGCAATGGAATACCACATTTCGAATTTTTTTCCACTAGAGAGCACAATTTTGTGGCAGCCAAACTTAGCTGAGCAGAAAGTAATGACCAATCGAAATAGGACCTGACTATCACAAGGAGAAGCAAGAGCCAAGTATGAAGACTCGTAAAACAGGGGTGGAGGATGCGTCGAAGAAAAGGATGTGAACCAAAAATGCCTGGATACTAATTTTTATGGGATAAGTTCAGTGCTTAGCTAATTTAAGAATAGGTTCAGTGATCACTAATGGCTACCTATACCAGGACAGAACAACATTGAGGAATGCAGTAGAAAACTACAAACTTATCCTACAGCTATCAGACTACATCTAAAACACAGGCAGAATTAGCTCCTACACCAATTCAAATGCTGCGCACTAATAGGATCATTTACAGACTGTAGAGCAACAGACCAGTATGTTTCCATTGTGGACATCCCCATGGCCACCTGCTGAAATTAGGTAAACCAAATGAGATCCCAATTTATAGAGATAGGGCTAATACAGATGAAAATCCTCACTAGATGACAGTTTCCAAGATATTAGGAAAGCATAGTGACATTGTTACCTATAACCATTCTGTCCAGGCATTTGTTGATTCCTGGGGTTTTATTTTCTGTGACATAGATGCAACAACATAGTGAACGCATTATTGTGGCAAAGATAGATACGAAGCCCACACCTACTACAGTAGTACAAGTTTATATGCCAACTAGCTCTGCACATGACGAAGAAATTGAAGAAATGTATGATCAAATAAAAGAAATTATTCAGATAGTGAAGGGTGACGAAAATTTAATAGTCATGGGTGACTGGAATTCGGTAGTAGGAAAACGTAGTAGGTGAATATGGACTGGGGCAAAGAAATGAAAGAGGAAGCCGCCTGGTAGAATTTTGCACAGAGCATAACTTAATCATAGCTAACACTTGGTTCAACAATCATAAAAGAAGGCTATATACATGGAAGAAGCCTGGAGATACTGACAGGTTTCAGATAGATTATATAATGGTACGACAGAGATTTAAGAATCAGGTTTTAAATTGTAAGATATTTCCAGGGGCAGATGTGGACTCTGACCACAATCTGTTGGTTATGACCTGTAGATTAAAACTGAAGAAACTGCAAAAAGGTGGGAATTTAAGGAGATGGGACCTCGATAAACTAAAAGAACCAGAGGTTGTACGGAGTTTCAAGGAGAGCATAAGGGAGCAATTGACAGGAATGGGGGAAAGAAATACAATAGAAGAAGAATGGGTAGCTTTGAGGGATGAAGTAGTGAAGGCAGCAGAGGATCAAGTAGGTAAAAAGACGAGGGCTAGTAGAAATCCTTGGGTAACAGAAGAAATATTGAATTTAATTGATGAAAGGAGAAAATATAAAAATGCAGTAAATGAAGCAGGCAAAAAGGAATACAAACGTCTAAAACATGACATCGACAGGAAGTGCAAAATGGCTAAGCAGGGATGGCTAGAGGACAAATGTAAGGATGTAGAGGCTTATCTCACTAGGGGTAAGATAGATACTGCCTACAGGAAAATTAAAGAGACCTTTGGAGAAAAGAGGACCACTTGTATGAATATTAAGAGCTCATATGGAAACCCAGTTCTAACCACAGAAGGGAAAGCAGAAAGGTGTCGCCCTAACCGCCGTCTGCTTCACGTCTGCTGTGCAGCGAGCTACCTTAATTTAAGTATTAACTGTATTTTTCTTACTTGTCACTTCTTCTTCTGTGTGTTTTTTGCTTTTAGGAAGCTTTAATAGTCGAGTGATATTAAGTGTTCCATAGATCTCGTGTCTGTTTTGAATACAGTCAGAGAGTCCCTTTAGTCAGCCATAGTGCTAGTAGTGCTAGTGTTTGTTTTCAATACAGTCCAGAGACAGGTAGTGCTATTTTCCTTGTTTTCTACAAGAAGTGGTTAGCAATCACAGTTTAGTCAATAATCAACCGCCTTTAGTGAATTAGCAGTCTAGTTAAAAGTTGATTAACACTCTATAGTAAACTGATTTCTTAGGATGGATAGGATGTGTGGCTGCTGTGTACGGACGCAGGAGGAGCTGGCCACTCTTCGCGAACAGCTGAGCGTGTTGATGGCCGCGGTCAGCCGTCTTCAGGCTGCTGCCTCGGAGTGTAGCGGCAGTGGGGAGTCTGGTGCGTCGCAAGGTACACCCCAGGTGTTACATGCTTCACCCACTGTCCCTGCTGTCGAGACATCTTCGCGGGTACCGGGCGCGGTTGGGCCACCCTCTCCCCAAGGGGAGTGGCGGGTTCAGCGGCGTTCGCGGCGCACGAGGCGGAGGGTCAATGTGGAGGCTGGCCGTGTGGCATCGCCCGCTCTGCCTGTGAGTGGACATGTGGCTGCTCCTTCAGCAAGGTCCGAGCAGGCACACGGGGGGAGGGGTTTATTAGTTATTGGGAGCTCCAACGTTAGGCGGGTGATGGAGCCCCTTAGGGAAATAGCGAAAAGGTCGGGGAAGAAGGCCAGTGTTCACTCTGTCTGCTTGCCGGGGGGTCTCATCCGAGATGTGGAGGAGGCCCTACCGGCGGCGATAGAGAGCACTGGGTGCACCCGACTGCATATTCTTGCTCATGTCGGCACCAATGACTCCTGCCGTCTGGGTTCAGAGGTCATCATCAGTTCGTACAGGCGGTTGGCGGAGTTGGTGAAGGCGGAAAGCCTCGCTCGCGGGGTGGAATCAGAGCTAACTATTTGTAGTATCGTTCCCAGAACCGATCGCGGTCCTCTGGTTTGGAGCCGAGTGGAAGGCTTAAACCAGAGGCTCAGACGATTCTGCGGAGAGCTGGGGTGCAAATTTCTCGACCTCCGCTATCGGGTGGAGAAATGTAGGGTCCCCCTGAATAGGTCAGGCGTGCACTACACGCCGGAAGCGGCTACGAGGGTAGCGGAGTACGTGTGGAGTGCACATGGGGTTTTTTTAGGTTAGAGAATTCCCTCCCTAGGCCCGACAAGACGCCTCCTGAGACGCGGCAAGGCAGGAGTAGGCAAAATGCAACAAGGAATAACAATATTAATGTGCTAATAGTAAACTGCAGGAGCGTCTATAGAAAGGTCCCAGAACTGCTCTCATTAATAAACGGTCACAACGCCCATATAGTACTAGGAACAGAAAGTTGGCTGAAACCAGACGTAAACAGTAATGAAATCCTAAACTCGGATTGGAATGTATACCGCAGAGATAGGCTGGACAGTGAAGGGGGAGGCGTGTTTATAGCGATAAGAAGTGCAATAGTATCGAAGGAAATTGACGGAGATTCGAATTGTGAAATGATATGGGTGAAGGTCACGGTTAAAGCAGGCTCAGACATGGTAATTGGATGTCTCTATAGGCCCCCGGGCTCAGCAGCTGTTGTGGCTCAGCACCTGAAGAATAATTTGGAAAATATTTCGAGTAGATTTCCCCACCTTGTTATAGTTCTGGGTGGAGATTTTAATTTGCCGGATATAGACTGGGAGACTCAAACGTTCATAACGGGTGGCAGGGACAAAGAATCCAGTGAAATATTTTTAAGTGCTTTATCTGAAAACTACCTTTGAGCAGTTAAACAGAAAACCGACTCGTGGCGATAACATATTAGACCTTCTGGTGACAAACAGACCCGAACTATTTGAATCAGTTAATGCAGAACAGGGTATGAGCGATCATAAAGCAGTTACTGCATCGATGATTTCAGCCGTAAATAGAAATATTAAAAAAGGTAGGAAGATTTTTCTGTTTAGCAAAAGTGACAAAAAGCAGATTACAGAGTACCTGACGGCTCAACACAAAAGTTTTGTCTCAAGTGCAGATAGTGTTGAGGATCAGTGGACAAAGTTCAAAACCATCGTACAATATGCGTTAGATGAGTATGTGCCAAGCAAGATCGTAAGAGATGGGAAAGAGCCACCGTGGTACACCAACCGAGTTAGAAAACTGCTGCGGAAGCAAAGGGAACTTCACAGCAAACATAAACATAGCCAAAGCCTTGCAGACAAACAAAAATTACGCGAAGCGAAATGCAGTGTGAGGAGGGCTATGCGAGAGGCTTTCAATGAATTCGAAAGTATAGTTCTATGTACTGACTTGGCAGAAAATCCTAAGAAATTTTGGTCCTATGTCAAAGCGGTAGGTGGATCAAAACAAAATGTCCAGACACTCTGTGACCAAAATGGTACTGAAACAGAGGATGACAGACTAAAGGCCGAAATACTTAATGTCTTCTTCCAAAGCTGTTTCACAGAGGAAAACTGCACTGTGCTTCCTTCTCTAGATTGTCGCACAGTTGACAAAATGGTAGATATCGAAGTAGACGACAGAGGGATAGAGAAACAATTAGAATAGCTCAAAAGAGGAAAGACCGCTGGTAATGATGGGATACCAGTTCGATTTTACACAGAGTACGCGAAGGAACTTGCCCCCCTTCTTGCAGCGGTGTACCGTAGGTCTCTAGAAGAGCGAAGCGTTCCAAAGGATTGGAAAAGGGCACAGGTCATCCCCGTTTTCAAGAAGGGACGTCGAACAGATGTGCAGAACTATAGACCTATATCTCTAACGTCGATCAGTTGTAGAATTTTGGAACACGTATTATGTTCGAGTATAATGTCTTTTCTGGAGACTAGAAATCTACTCTGTAGGAATCAGCATGGGTTTCGAAAAAGACGGTCGTGTGAAACCCAGCTCGTGCTATTCGTCCACGAGACTCAGAGGGCCTTAGACATGGGTTCACAGGTAGATGCCGTGTTTCTTGACTTCCGCAAGGCGTTTGACACAGTTCAGTCGTTTAATGAAAAAGTAAGAGCATACGGACTATCAGATCAATTGTGGTTGGATTGAGGAGTTCCTAGATAACAGAACGCAGCATGTCATTCTCAATGGAGAGAAGTCTTCCGAAGTAAGAGTGATTTCAGGTGTGCCGCAGGGGAGTGTCATAGGACCGTTGCTATCACAATATACATAAATGACCTGGTGGATGACATCGGAAGTTCACTGAGGCTTTTTACAGATGATGCTGTGGTGTATCGATAGGTTGCAACAATGGAAAACTGTACTGAAATGCAGGAGGATCTGCAGCGAATTGACGCATGGTGCACGGAATGGCAATTGAATCTCAATGTAGACAAGTGTAATGTGATGCGAATACATAGAAAGATAGGTCCCTTATCATTTAGCTACAAAATAGCAGGTCAGCAACTGGAAGCAGTTAATTCCATAAATTATCTGGGAGTAGGCATTAGGAGTGATTTAAAATGGAATGACCATATAAAGTTGATCGTCGGTAAAGCAGATGCCAGACAGATTCATTGGAAGAATCCTAAGGAAATGCAATCCGACAACAAAGGAAGTACGTTACAGTACGCTTGTTCGCCCAATGCTTGAATACTGCTCAGCAGTGTGGGATCCGCACCAGGTAGGGTTGATAGAAGAGATAGAGAAGATCCAACGGAGAGCAGCGCGCTTCGTTGCAGGATCATTTAGTAATTGCGAAAGCGTTACGGAGATGATAGATAAACTCCAGTGGAAGACTCTGCAGGAGAGACGCTCAGTAGCTCGGTACGGGCTTTTGTTAAAGTTTCGAGAACATACCTTCACCGAAGAGTCAAGCAGTATATTGCTCCCTCCTACGTATATCTCGTGAAGAGACCATGAGGATAAAATCAGAGAGATTAGAGCCCACACAGAAGCATACCGACAATCCTTCTTTCCACGTACAATACGAGACTGGAATAGAAGGGAGAACCGATAGAGGTACTCAGGGTACCCTCCGCCACACACCATCAGGTGGCTTGCGGAGTATAGATGTAGATGTAGAAGGTGGAAGAAGTATATAGAGGGTCTATACAAGGGCGATGTACTTAAGGACAATATTATGGAAATGGAAGAGGATGTAGATGAAGATGAAATGGGAGATACGATACTGCGTGAAGAGTTTGACAGAGCACTGAAAGACCTGAGTCGAAACAAGGCCCCTGGAGTAGACAACATTCCATTGGAACTACTGACGCCCTTGGGAGAGCCAGTCCTGACAAAACTCTACCATCTGGTGAGCAAAATGTATGAGACAGGCGAAATACCCTCAGACTTCAAGAAGAATATAATAATTCCAATCCCAAAGAAAGCAGGTGTTGACAGATGTGAAAATTACCGAACTATCAGTTTAATAAGTCACAGCTGCAAAATACTAACGCGAGTTCTTTACAGACGAATGGAAAAACTAGTAGAAGCCGACCTCGGGGAAGATCAGTTTGGATTCCGTAGAAATGTTGGAACACGTGAGGCAATACTGACCCTACGACTTACCTTAGAAGCTAGAATAAGGAAGGGCAAACCAACGTTTCTAGCATTTGTAGACTTAGAGAAAGCTTTTGACAATGTTGACTGGAATACTCTCTTTCAAATTCTGAAGGTGGCAGGGGTAAAATACAGGGAACGAAAGGCTATTTACAATTTGTACAGAAACCAGATGGCAGTTATAAGAGTCGAGGGACATGAAAGGTAAACAGTCGTTGGGAAGGGAGTGAGACAGGGCTGTAGTCTATCCCCGATGTTATTCAATCGGTATATTGAGCAAGCAGTAAAGGAAACAAAAGAAAAATTCGGAGTAGGTATTAAAGTCCATGGAGAAGAAATAAAAAGTTTGAGGTTCGCCGATGACATCGTAATTCTGTCAGAGAGACCAAAGGACTTCGAAGAGCAGTTGAACGGCATCGATAGTGTCTTGAAAAGAGGATATAAGATGAACATCAACAAAAGCAAAACGAGGATAATGGAATGTAGTCGAATTACGTCGAATGATGCTGAGGGAATTAGAGTAGGAAATGAGACACTTAAAGTAGTAAAGGAGTTTTGCTATTTGGGGAGCAAAATAACTGATGATGGTCGAAGTAGAGAGGATATAAAATGTAGACTGGCAATGGCAAGGAAAGCGTTTCTGAAGAAGAGAAGTATGTTAACATCGAGTATAGATTTAAGTGTCAGGAAGTCATTTCTGAAAGTATTTGTATGGAGTGTAGCCATGTATGGAAGTGAATCATGGACGATAAATAGTTTGGACAAGAAGAGAATAGAAGTAGTAAAGGAGTTTTGCTATTGGGGGAGCAAAATGATGATGGTCGAAGTAGAGAAGATATAAAATGTAGACTGGCAATGGCAAGGAAAGCTTTTCTGAAGAACAGAAATTTGTTAACATCGAGTATAGATTTAAGTGTCAGGAAATCTTTTCTGAAAGTATTTGTATGGAGTGTAGCCATATATGGAAGTGAAACGTGGACGATAAATAGTTTAGAGAAAAAGAGAATAGAAGCTTTCGAAATGTGGTGCTACAGAAGAATGCTGAAGATAAGGTGGGTGTATCACATAACTAATGAGGAGGTGTTGAATAGAAGTGGGGAGAAGAGAAGTTTGTGGCACAACTTGACCAGAAGAAGGGATCGGTTGGTAGGACATGTTCTGAGGCATCAAGGGATCACCAATTTAGTATTGGAGGGCAGTGTGGAGGGTAAAAATCGTAGAGGGAGACCAAGAGATGACTACACTAAGCAGATTCAGAAGGATGTAGGTTGCAGTAGGTACTGGGAGATGAAGAAGCTTGCACAGGATAGAGTAGCATGGAGAGCTGCATCAAACCAGTTTCAGGACTGAAGACACCAAGAACAACAACAGCAACAACAACAACAGATGCTTATTGTCAATAGCTGTAGAGGATTTTGTCCAGAGATTCGAGGGCCATGATGCTGATAAATAATATGTCCAGCTGACAGGAACCTGTCTTGCAAGAATAATTATCACTGTCAAAATAAAGTCCTTTGAATTTTTGCTTACCAGAATACAAGCATAATGTTATCCTTGGATCGATCTTCTTGCAAGCATCATGACAAATCATAGACTGTGGAAGATTAGAGCTCTAGATTGATTAAGCTACTTCAAGGAGTTTCCACAGTAGCGATTGTTGTGGACAACTGTTTTCAGTGGAAGATGCACTTCACCCCCTCCCCATGTAATCAATGAGGCAAGTTCTACTTAAACAGGCTGGATGCTCAGTTTAACTGCAAAAGGGCACTTAGCTTCACAAAAGAAATCTATATGCCACCAATGGTCATAACAACTTCAAGTGGACTTGAAAATCTCTAGGTCAACAAGTGCCATTAATATCCACTATGCATACCAAATTGTATGTGCATATGGTCTGCTAGAAACGTCAACTGAGTGCCACAAATGGAGACTTATGGAACAACACCATTATGGACCATCCACAGGAGGAATCTATTATCCAGCCAGCAATATGTCTTGTTGTGACTAAAGGCCAACATTGGTAAGTGTCAGCCTTTCTGCATCAAATGTGAAATGGAAACAAAGCACACCAGACAACCCAATGAGTAACACCAAAACAACACTAGCTATTATCCCTCATCAGTCAGCACCCATCTTCAGTTGAGAAGTGCAAAACATGCTCAACACTACATTTTTCAGCTACCTAACATTCCTTGTTCCTCTCCCATGGTTCTCACAAAGACAAACGGATGTAATGCCATTTCTATATTGATTACTGTCATAAGAAAAGAAATGCCATGAACTGACAACTCTTATTATCCGAAGGAAATGAAGTACTTCTCCACTATGGTCACGTCCACTGGCTATTGGCAGTGTGACTCTGATGATACTGATAAGAAAAAGACTGCCTTCATAACACCTAAAGGCTTCAGTCATGCTGTGTGGTCTGTGCACTGCTCTAGCCACCTATGAAAGACTAGTGTACAAACTGCTTCAACATCTTAAATGTGTGACTTTGCTAGCTGCATGAAATTCTTGTTTTCTTGAATACATTTAAAGAGCATCTAAGTCACTTACAACTGTGCTGAAATGTGCCCATGATACAAGCCTTCATCTGAATCTGAGAAAGGATCTCTATACCAGCCACAGCAAAGCATAGTTTATAGAGAGGTGCTGAATAAAATGCATTTGGGTGTTAAGACAACAGTGCATGACTTCAATGACTACTGTAGCAGAACACTGTCAAGTGATCTTTCACAGAACCTAAAAAAAAAAAAAATCTGGCTGTATGTAAAGGCTGCTAGTGTCATCAAAGTTAGTGTCCTGTCCATAGTGAATGAGACAGCAACCGAAGTTGAGAGTAGCAAAGCAAAAGCTGAAATGCTGAGGTCTAACTCCACTTCCAAATGTCCTTTACATAGGAAAACCCAAGAGAACTGCCCTAATTTAATAGTCATTCCCCTGAAAAGATGAATGAAATAAGTATTAGTGTCTGTGGTGTTTGGAAACAGCTGAAATCGTTAAAACTGAATACAGCTCGATGGCTCAATAGAATCCCTGTCATGTTCTATACTGAGTTTGCACTTAACTATAATGTCTCGTAGATCCCTTGAACGAAAAACCGTGCCCAGTTCTTGGAAAAAGGCACTGGTCACACACGTCTGTATAAGAAGGATAGTATAAGAGATCCACAAAACTATTGTCCAATATCCTTGACACTGACTTGTTGTGAAATTTTAGGGCATATCTGAACTCTAATGTAATGATATATCTTGAACTGAACGTCCTCAATACCAACCAGCATGGGCTTCGAAAATGTCAATCAGGTCAAACCCAACTCACATTTTTCTCACATGACATACTGAAAGCTCTGGATCAAGGCAGTCATATAGATGGCTAAGAATCGGTGACGTCCACACAAAGCATATAAAGAAATTGAATGGAACTGAACAAATCAAGGCAAGCGCAAGTACTCAAATATTTCACCCCGGGCTAATATATTATTGCTACACGCGCCAAGTTGACCGCGCGCTGGTTGATTGGAGCGACAGTACATGTAAAATGCTTTTCCGGCCGCTCACACCAGCCACCACACCGAGTGTCAGTTTAGTTTTCGCATGTAGTGTGTCTAATTGTAGTTCACGTTTCCGACGCTAGACAACTCTGGGAGAACCGAGAATCTAACGTAAAATGAAACTTCGGTGCACTGTCATTCACAGCACCCTTGTTCAACATTTCGTCATTTACAAAGGGACTGTTATGAAAACAAAATTTTCATGCATATTGATGCAATAATATATACACAACTTATTACCGGTACATTACCGTAACGATACATGAATCCCTTATGTACTTTATGAAACGACTGCAGTTGTAGGAAACATTCAAACGTTTGTTACTTCGGCATATTAAAGCGCTAGGTATTTTTTTTGAGCTACGTGCGGAATAAAATAGAAGCAAAAAAGAGCGTCGATGTCTGTTCTGCCAATTGAGATATCAGCCGCTTCTTCCGAAGGTACCGCAAACTAAATTCAAAAGAGGTGCTGCGTCTGTTTTGAAAAGTCTGACTGGTTTTCCATTCACAATTTTACTTCACGCTTTTATCGCTCACTAGCACTTTTAAATCGAATCAAATAAATTTTTATTGTCGTTAAACAACTTAGTGTTGTACAAGGAAAGGCACCAAATCACAATACAATACATACATATAGGTTTTTTTCAAAGGTACCAATTAGTTTTTTTAAAAAATATACAGAAAAGAAAAGTATTTACAGTTATACATCTCCTTGGATCAAATTTTTCACAGAATCTGATACCGCCTATATTTTCACTACATGCTGTAATCATCATACATTCTGGAGGCGTCTCAAGTTTTCTTTGAATTCCAGAATGTTGTAGGTTGTATTCAGAATCTGCCAATTTTTTAGTTTCTTCCTTAGTTGCTGTACTGGCATGCAGTTTGTTGAATAGCTTAATCCCCATGTAGTTATGGCAGTTTTGGGTTTTCTTCAGCCTTACCTGGGACGAGTCAATGTAATTTTTATTTCTTGTGTTGTGTGAATGTACCTCCCCCCTTACTGTGAAGTTAATCTGGTTTTCTTTGATGTCTATCAGACAGTGGTAAAGGTTTAGTCATATTCATTGTACTGTTGTTGAAAGAGAAACTTTGTGTCTTCAACCTTCGGTTTCGAAGGTTTTCGTGTTTCAGTTTCTTCGTCTTAATATCTTTCTTTTGAAATACCATCCCTGAAAGGCATTGCCCAGTGTTCATTACGGCGGAACATTGACTTATGCAAGACGAATCTTCATTTGGTATCATCCGTAACAATAGCTAATGTAAATGTAGAATACATGTTATGACTCGGATTGTAATACAAAATATCATTAATGACCTTTGAAATTAATGACAGGAAAGTGAAAAAAATAATCAGGTCCCACCGAGATTTGAACTCGGATCGCTGGATTCAGAGTCCAGAGTGCTAACCATTACACCATGGGACCTTGACATTGCCTTTGTGTTATATATGTAATCATTATTACTTTTGCTTTATGTGTGTATCCTTAAATTTTTGCGTCAGCTTTAAGGGGTGTTACAAATGTGGCCTTTCAAGTTCTTTCACTTCTACATTTTCATTAGTTATTTCCCACTGTAGCTACTACGATAGTTATTTAGACTTCTGCAGTATATGTCTGTTATTTCGCTATTCGTCTGTACGGTAATTAATGTTCGATATGCTTTTTAATTGTACTTTTTTTACAGACCTGTTGAAGAATCAAATGGTTGCTGTATAGTTCCAAAATAAATATAATATCAGTAAAGAGATCTGTGCTGTGACACACCGGCAAGTATAAAGCAACAACATGAGACTTCTTCGTTGCGTTTTATTTACGACCAGTGATGAATACTTGTAACTACAGAAGATATCGAGGTAACAAAAGCAGCTTATACAGGAAATTCAGAAGGCTTGCCTATAGTTCAAAAACTTGATGAAGCACTTTCAAAAAGCAAAAACCGCAAGGGAAGAGGAAAAGACAGAATTACGTACCGGTAATGCAGCGTTCATAAAATATGGTGTTATGTTTCTGAAGCTTGCTACAAAGAAAAATTCCAGGCACAGGCAAGAATGCCATTGTTGCACGCCACCCCCCCCCCCCTCCATCACTCTAAAAAAAAAAAAACAAAAACGAGGGGATTGCAGAGATATAAGCCTCGTAGATGTGCCATATATGATATATACAAAATAAACTGTAATAGAGTATCAATAATAAATGAAACTTCATTTATGGGAGCAGAATAGTTTAGGGAGGACATGGGGTATCTTTCAATGCAGTGGCGGCTCTATACCATGTGTCACAAAGGTGCGTCACATTATAAAATGGTTGGGCCTAGCCTTGAGTTCACACGAATAAATATGAAGGGCAGAATGTGACTTTAAACATTAATTTATTGACGTTACATCATTCCGTCCATAAATTCATTATGACAGACATCATAAAGTGCCATATTTGGTTTGCAGTACAGATTAAATTTAGTCCGTGTGCTGTTATCGCTCTATACTTGTAGTTTTTTTGTACATTTATGTTTTGTATCAATTTTTTTTTTCCTAGTCAAGGTATCATTGATTTGTCACGCTCCCCCCCCCCCTTCCCCTTCTACCTGAAAATTGTATCTCCTTGTCTTTTACTATCTCCAAATAGCTCATGCTATTGTTTTTCCTTGAAAAACAGTGAACTATGTTAATTTCTGTGTACAGTGGCAGTGAAAAGTTAAGTTTTAGTGAAAACCTGTGAAAGAATCAACCCCTATGTATAAAACAGCTTCATACATCCGAGCGCTTGCCAGTCAAGTTAATGAGTTGAATATTTTACATTAAGCACGTAAAAGAAAACTAAGCTTACGGTAAGTTTGAAATTACGGTTAAAATTTGTTGGAAGTCGTTAGGTGCTCTGATTATCAAATACTGGATGAATATAATCTGGGTAATTTGCAACCGATTTGAAGCAAAAGCTAGTTTTTCACACATCTCAATATTTATGACTTATGTCCTGTATCGTTTGTATCATAATTTTGAAGGGACAGTTAGAAGTTTATGTGGATACTGTATGCAAAGCGCATTGCGAATAGAGTTAGTAATAAAGAGTTCGCAAATTAAAACGTCATACCTGCTGCTGCCGTTGTACTGCATAGACGGCGGAAACGTAGACAGTGATAAATTTTTTCCCTTCATCATTTGCCCCCCCCCCCCCCAAATGGGGAAAAAATTATCTACTACGTTTCTGCCGTCTATGCACTACAACGGCAGCATCAGGCATGAAGTTTTAATTTGCTAACTCTTCAGTACTAACTCAGCGAGAAAAAGCTTCGAAAAGTTTGAAATTACAGTACTTGGAAAGTTTATCGGAAGTCCTTGCGCGCTCTCATTCTCAAATTCTGGATGAATAAAATCCGGGCACTTCCAAAAGTGCCAGCCTCCTTTGTCTACATAGCCTGACATTTTCTCTACATCAGAAACTTCAGTACGGTATCCAGTATACATAAACCATATTTTAAAACACGCAATCGCTCGTTAACAGCGAAGCACTGAAAAAATATTTCCGTTCTTGTATTGAAAACTATAGTACTCCTATATACATTGCCATTTATTACAAGGTCTTCGTCATGGCTGGACAGACTGCGTCAAAGTTACAATCAAGTGATTTACAATATAATGAATTACAGAACAGCTATATTTTCCGATACACGTATACGCTATTAAAGATATTCGGGCACTATATTGTGGTTGTAATCTGCTGCATAAACAAAGGAGAATTTTTGTCGGCCAGAGAGGAGAGGGTCGGAGCCAGTTCCGCTGGCGGAGCAGGGGAACAACGACCTATCCTTTAGGGGAAACAACCCACGCCACCCACTCTTTAAGCGGGTAAGGACTGTCAGCCTACGACCGCATTCTGGATCCTGCGAAAGTATAACTAAAATATGCTCACTTGGGATCGCCAGTATTTTGTGGTGTTGTCAATGTCGCACTCTAACCCCACCATTGACCGTATTTAGTCATTTCAAACTGTGAACATAAAACAACGATCAACACACAACACAAAGCAAAGCGGAGTGCACAAAACATTCGCCAAGGCCACAGGCAATTGTTTAACGATGCTGATAGTACCGTAAACGTGTAGTTTTGGCCCGACCTCTGCCGGTGACTTTAGGAACTATATATACTATATAGTGTCCACATATAACATACTCCGATACGAATGAAACCTCTTCTCGATATGCCACACAACAAAAACAAATTATGCCACAAAACAAACGTCTTCGAGAGTTTATATTTTTTTTATGTTCAGCTGGAAAACAGAGACCACTGAGAAAAAAAAAAACGGAAAAACTGTAAAAACTGTGAAATACAAATAAGAAACCGGTGTTTACTTATTTTTGAAACAGATTAATCCGTCTTTTGTGACAGAGACCAAAATCGTTAACCACTCTTTGCAAATCAATAGTCTTTGTCGCAGTTCTTGTATTTCTGGAATACACGTATAACTCAGGCAGTAATCAGACACTGAATTACTTCATTGAATTGCTTACATGACTTACTACGCGTCGCATACGCGAAAATGTTCTTTCACGTGATGCAGAGAAAGCTGGAATAGCCACTACTATTTGACTTAATTTGTATAAATCATGTTAAGTAAATTTATATTGCTCTAACAACTGGAGCAATGCAAGTAAATTGCCATCCTTCACTCCGTTTTGCTGTTCTTGTCTAACGATAAGGTTTTTTAATATCTTGTGCTTCCAACGATTCAGTTTTCTATGAATAATTTCGTTTACCCATAAAACATTCACTTATTAGGTTTAGGCTATTATATTGAGTCCTTTAATTATTACCTAGTTCAGTATCAATTATACATAAAGCTTTATCAAATACTAAAGATTTGAAGCCAGTTGGTTGTATAGATTACAGGCTGTCTTTATTTCCCCAAGATATTATGGCGACTTTCGAATTAAACTACAAGAAGAGGAATCTGTGGGAATATCAGCACTTATTTTTGCTGGCACATCTACACTTTCTTTCCACACATAAGTGAAATTCGAGTCTGCGTACCGTAGGTACAACCACAACGGAGGGGATCTGTTGAGAGGCCAGACAAACGTGTGGTTCCTGAAGAGGGGCAACAGCCTTTTCAGTTGTTGCAAGGGCAACAGTCTGGATGATTGACTGATCTGGCCTTGTAACAATAACCAAAACGGCCTTGCTGTGCTGGTACTGCGAACGGCTGAAAGCAAGGGGGAAACTACGGCCGTAATTTTTCCCGAGGGCATGCAGCTTTACTGTATGATTAAATGATGATGGCGTCCTCTTGGTAAAATATTTCGGAGGTAAAATAGTCCCCCATTCGGATCTCCGGGCAGGGACTACTCAAGAGGATGCCGTTATCAGGAGGAAGAAAACTGGCGTTCTACGATCGGAGCGTAGAATGTCAGATCCCTTAATCGGGCAAGTAGGTTAGAAAATTTAAAAAGGGAAATGGATAGGTTAAAGTTAGATATAGTGGGAATTAGTGAAGTTCGATGGCAGGAGGAACAAGACTTCTGGTCAGGTGACTACAGGGTTACAAACACAAAATCAAATAGGGGTAATGCAGGAGTAGGTTTAATAATGAATAGGAATATAGGAATGCGGGTAAGCTACTACAAACAGCATAGTGAAAGCATTATTGTGGCCAAGATAGATACGAAGTCCACACCTACTACAGTAGTACAAGTTTATATGCCAACTAGCTCTGCAGATGACGAAGAAATTGAAGAAATGTATGATCAAATAAAAGAAATTATTCAGATAGTGAAGGGAGACGAAAATTTAATAGTCATGGGTGACTGGAATTCGAGTGTAGGAAAAGGGAGAGAAGGAAACGTAGTAGGTGAATATGGACTGGGGCAAAGAAATGAAAGAGGAAGCCGCCTGGTAGAATTTTGCACAGAGCACAACTTAATCATAGCTAACACTTGGTTTCAGAATCATGAAAGGAGGTTCTATACATGGTAGAACCCTGGAGATACTAAAAGGTATCAGATAGATTATATAATGGTAAGACAGAGATTTAGGAACCAGGTTTTAAATTGTAAGACATTTCCAGGGGCAGCTGTGGACTCGGACCACAATCTATTGGTTATGAACTGTAGATTAAAACTGAAGAAACTGCAAAAATGTGGGAAATTAAGGAGATGGGACCTGGATAAACTGAAGGAACCAGAGGTTGTAGAGAGTCTTAGGGAGAGCATAAGGGAACAATTGACAGAAATGTGGGAAAGAAATACAATAGAAGAAGAATGGGTAGCTTTGAGGGTTGAAGTAGTGAAGGCAGCAGAGGATCAAGTAGGTAAAAAGACGAGGGCTAGTAGAAATCCTTGGGTAACAGAAGAAATATTGAATTTAATTTCTGAAAGCAGGAAATATAAAAATGCAGTAAATGAAGCACGCAAAAAGGAATACAAACGTCTCAAAAATGAGATCGACAGGAAGTGCAAAATGGCTAAGCAGGGATGGCTAGAGTACAAATGTAAGGATGTAGAGGCTTATCTCACTAGGGGTAAGATAGATACTGCCTACAGGAAAATTAAAGAGACCTTTGGAGAAAAGAGATCCACTTGTATGAATATCAAGAGCTCAGATGGAAACCCAGTAATAAGCAAAGAAGGGAAAGCAGAAAGGTGGAAGGAGTATATAGAGGGTCTATACAAGGGCGATGTACTTGAGGACAATATTATGGAAATGGAAGAGGATGTAGATGAAGATGAAATGGGAGATACGATACTGCGTGAAGAGTTTGACAGAGCACTGAAAGACCTGAGTCGAAACAAGGCCCCTGGAGTAGACAACATTCCATTGGAACTACTGACGGCCTTGGGAGAGCCATTCCTGACAAAACTCTACCATCTGGTGAGGAAGATGTATGAAACAGGCGAAATAACCTCAGACTTCAAGAAGAATATAATAATTCCAATCCCAAAGAAAGCAGGTGTTGACAGATGTGAAAATTATTGAACAATCAGTTTAATAAGCCACAGCTGCAAAATACTAACTCGAATTCTTTACGGACGAATGGAAAAACTAGTAGAAGCCGACCTCGCGGAAGATCAGTTTGGATTCCGTAGAAATACTGGAACACGTGAGGCAATACTGACCGTACGACTTATCTTAGAAGAAAGATTAAGGAAAGGCAAACCTACGTTTCTAGCATTTGTAGACTTAGAGAAAGCTTTTGACAATGTTGACTGGAATACTCTCTTTAAAATTCTAAAGGTGGCAGGGGTAAAATACAGGGAGCGAAAGGCTATTTATAATTTGTACAGAAACCAGATGGCAGTTATAAGAGTCGAGGCACATGAAAGGGAAGCAGTGGTTGGGAAGGGAGTAAGACATGGTTGCAGCCTCTCCCCGATGTTATTCAATCTGTATATTGAGCAAGCAGTAAAGGAAACAAAAGAAAAATTCGGAGTAGGTATTAAAATCCATAGAGAAGAAATAAAAACTTTGATGTTCGCCGATGACATTGTAATTCTGTCAGAGACACCAAAGGACTTGGAAGAGCAGTTGAACGGAATGGACAGTGTCTTGAAAGGAGGATATAAGATGAACATCAACAAAAGCAAAACGAGGATAATGGAATGTAGGCAAATTAAGTCGGGTGATGCTGAGGGAATTAGATTAGGAAATGAGACACGAAAAGTAGTAAAGGAGTTTTGATATTTAGGGAGTAAAATAACTGATGATGGTCGAAGTAAAGAGGATATAAAATGTAGACTGGCAATGACAAGGAAATCGTTTCTGAAGAAGAGAAATTTGTTAACATCGAGTATAGATTTAAGTGTCAGGAAGTCGTTTCTGAAAGTATTTGTATGGAGTGTAGCTATGTATGGAAGTGAAACATGGACGACAAATAGTTGGGACAAGAAGAGAATAGAATCTTTCGAAATGTAGTGCTACAGAAGAATTCTGAAGATTAGATGGGTAGATCACATAACTAATGAGGAGGTATTGTATACTATTGGGGAGAAGAGGAGTTTGTGGCAGAACTTGATAAAAAGAAGGGACCGATTGGTACGACATGTTTTGAGGCATCAAGGGATCACAAATTTAGCATTGGAGGGCATCATGGAGGGTAAAAATCGTAGAGGGAGGCCAAGAGATGACTACACTAAGCAGATTCAGAAGGATGTAGGTTGCAGTAGGTACTGGGAGATGAAGAAGCTTGCACAGGGTAGAGTAGCATGGAGAGGTGCATCAAACCAGTCTCAGGACTGAAGACCACAACAACAACAACAACAAACAATCACAGAAAAGAACATCGTTGTGGTTGGCAGGAGAGCCAACACAGGGTTACTAAAGGAGGGGAGGCCGAAATGCACGCAGGCTGGCGTGAGGTCTGTAACATGACAAGGGAATTAGAATTGAGAAAAACGGACACAGCTGGTGGAATACTTAACTTTAATCCATTAATGACGAACGTCGCTCTTGACGATACATGGTTTACAATAACAATAGTACTGACTGTGGCGCCTTGCTAGGTCGTAGCAAATAACGTAGCTGAAGGCTATGCTAACTATCGTCTCGGCAAATGAGAGCGTAGAAGTCATTGAACTATCGCTAGCAACGTCGGCTGTACAACTGGGGCGAGTGCTAGGAAGTCTCTCTAGACCTGCCGTGTGGCGGCGCTCGGTCTGCAATCAATGATAGTGGCGAGACGCGGGTCCGACGTATACTACCGGACCGGTGCCGATTTAAAGGCTACCACCTAGCAAGTGTTGTGTTTGGCGTTGACACCACATTCCTCCCCCGCAAATCGGCGTACGGTTTTGGCATAAGGCTTCCGCCCGCCGTGGGGAGGACCCCATGTGACGTATGCGACGAGGTGGGGAGCCTAACAACAGGCGAGGCTGTGCCACCCGCACCCTGCCATTCGGACCGCGGGGAGCTAGGAAACACCTGAAAACCTGCTCCAGGGTGCACGGTAACATGCGGTGTATGCGCCCGTAGAGAGACTGGAGGGGCCGAATGGTCGACCTCCATCGGGCCGGGGCACCCCACGGGCGAAGACGACATATGGTCCGGAGCGGGCAAGAGTTCCATGGCGGAGGACAACTGGTCTCGGGAAGCGCTCGGCGGCGCGTGACCCAGGGAGGCGCCCGGCAGTTGCAGCGACGCGTCCACTGCGGGCGTCGCCGAGGCGGCGGCGGCGGCGGCGGCGGTGGCGGTGGCGGCGGCGCGTCGCCATGGAGCAAAATGGAAGGCAGCGTCGGTAACACCTTGGGCTGAGGCGAGCCAGTAGATTGGTCCCCAGGGCGCTGACCGGTCGGCACCGTCGCTGAAAGCAGATGGGGAGCGGCAGATCCCGTGCGACGACAGAGGCGCAGCTGATTGAGATGCCGACGCACCTCACCAGAGGCCCCCAAAATCAGATACATAGCGCTGCCGAGGCAGTGAAGAATGCGCCCTTCGAGCCAACGCCGTGAACCTCGATAGTGGCAATAGTAGACAACGTCGCCTGGAGCAAAAGCAGGTGTCTGCCGCAGCACAGGAAACTGATACGGCGGATGTAGCAAAGACATCAAGGTTCGATGAGGGCGACCGTGGAGCAACTCAGCCAGCGAGCGACCATCTCGGGGCTGAGAGCGATACGAGGACAAAAAGAGCAATAACGCGTCCTCCCGAGAATGCGACTCTTTCAACTTCAACATCTGTGACTTAAAAGTCCTGACCAATCGTTCAGCGGCACCGTTTGACTGTGGCGAAAACGGCGCCTTGCAGAATGACTGAAATTCTGCGGACGTGAATTGTGGGCCATTGTCGGAAACAATAGTCTGTGGAAGACCTTCAATGCAAAAAGATAGCGGATAACGCTTGGATGGTGGAAGATGATGTCGTGGAAGACATCCGGACAACAAAAGGAATATTACTGAATGAATCTACCACAACCAACCATCGAGCATTCCAGAATGGACCAGCAAAATCGATGTGTAAGCGTTGCCAAGGGGAAGTGGCTTTTGGCCATGCAAAGAATATCCGCGGTGGTGCTGATTGTTGTTCGGCACACACCATGCAAGAAGAGCACATATTCGTAATCGCGGCATCGATTCAGAACTAGGTACAGTGCTGACGAGCAAGTTGTTTCATTCTCACTATACCCCAATGTCCTTGGTGGAGAAGCTGTAAGACAGAGGACTGTAACGAACGTGGTACCACGACCCTGGACTGATCATTATCAGAACGCAACAGCAAAACACCACGTCGTACAAAAAGTCTCTCCTTGTGAGCAAAAAATCGGCGAACCAACGGGGCCCCGATTCGTGACTTTGACAAGGGCCATTGCGTAGCAACAAAACTCAGAACGGGAGCAAGGACTGGGTCGGCAGCTGTGGCTGTAGCTACACGACGAAAATCAGTCGGAAACGATTCGACCACATCATCGGTTTCAGCATCAATGAACATGCAAGCAAGTTCGGAGGAATCGAATGCCCTATCCTCAGCAACAGGCAAGCGGGACAACGCATCGGCGTTTCCGTGCTTAGCAGTGGACCGATACAAGATATCGTAGCGGTACTGCGAGAGGAAAATAGACCAGCGAATGAATTTCTGCGCTGTACGTGGAGGTACAGGCTTGGCCGGATGAAAAAGCGATGTCAAAGGTTTGTGGTCTGTGATTATGGTAAAGTGACGACCATACAAGAAATCATGAAACTTTGTAACACCAAATACGAGAGCCAATGCTTCTTTCTCGATCTGTGAATAATTTATTTGCGCAGACGAGAGCAATTTGGACGCAAAGGCAATAGGGCGATCGTGCGATCCATCTTTGTGCGCAAGCACAGCACCGATCCCGAAATCCGATGCATCCACCATCAACAAAAGGGGCTTCTGGGGATCGAATGGCGTAAGGCAAGTGTTGGAAAGCAACGCCGATTTCAACCGGCGAAAGGCGCGTTCGCACTCCGTCGTCCAGACGAACGGAACACCCTTACGGCCTAAGCGATGAAGCGGAGCTGAAATGGAAGAGACATGCGGCATATAGCGGTGGTAATAGTTTATTTTTCCCAGCACAGTCTTTAGCTGCTGCAAATTCTGCGGTGACGGCAAGTCTTGTATGGCACGAAGGTGCGTGGGACTGGGATGTATGCCTTGGGCATTGATTACATGTCCCAAGTATGGCAAGTCCCGAGCAAAAAACACACATTTGTCCTTCCGCAAGCGAAGACCATTTTGTCGCAAGACCCGAAATAATGTTCTGAGATAGGTCAAATGTTCTTCTTCCGTCTTTCCAGAGATCACAATATCGTCCAGATAATTTGCTGCAGTAGGGACCGACGCACAAACAGTTTGTAGATATTGCTGAAACAATGCAGGGGTGGATGCACACCCGAATAGCAGTCGTTTGAATCGATACAAACCAAGATGCGTGTTAACCACCAAAACGCGCTGGGATTCTTCGTCCACCGGTATTTGCAGGTACGCATCTGCGAGGTCCAACTTCGAAAAATATTTACCCGGGCACAGTTTGTCAAAAAGATCTTCCGGGCGGGGTAAAGGAAAAGTTGCACTAGTTGTGGATTCACTGTTGCCTCGAAGTCCACAAAAGTCTCAACTTTCCGGAAGGTTTTGGCAAAATTACTAAGGATGATGCTCAGAGAGAAGCCTGCACACGGTCAATTACACCTTGTGATTCCAAATCGTGTAATGTTTTTGCGACCTCATCATGCAATGCGTGGGGAACATTGCGCGCTCTGAAAAATTTCGGATGCGCGTTTACTTTCAGTTCCAAATGTGCTTTATAGTTCTTAGCGCAACCGAGGCCCGGTGCAAAAATGTCTGCAAATTCTTCACATAGACGAGAAACACTGTCTGAAGGCACAGTCTGGTTCACTGAGAGAACCTGATTTACTATAGACAAGTTAAACAACTGAAATAAATCGAAACCAAACAAGTTCACTGGAGAAGAAGAACGAAGGACGTAAAATGACACAAGTTTTGTTCGTCCTTTTATGTTGCAAGAAGGCTTCACTGTTCTAACACAGGGATATTTTGTCGTGAATAGCTAGTTAATTGAACATTTGCGGCACGCAACGGAGGTGTTCCCAGCAGTTTGTAAGTGTCTGGATTGATCAGTGAAACTGCAGCTCCGGTATCGAGCTAGAATGGTATTACTTTGCCGTTAATGTCCAAGTCTACAGAAAGTTCATTGTCCTGCTGACGACAAGAGCGACTGTCTCGTGCAACGTGAACGGACACTGGTACATAGTCACTTGCGACTTGACGGGAGTTCCGGCGACGAAGACGCACACTATTTTTGGGACGAACACAGTCACTGTTAGAGATAGTGGCACTGGGTGGAGTGGAATGAACTACATGAATTTCCATGGGCGAAGTTTCGCGAACCTGAGTATCCTTGGTTCGATTCCGATTCCGGCGCGAAGCAAAGGGCCTGGAACGGTTTTGAGCTTCCGATCTGAGCTTTTTCTGGCAAACACTCTGAACATGTCCTTTTTTATTACAATAAAAGCAAATAGCTTGGCGTGAAGGGCAATTCTCACGCGAATGTTTAGTAGCACACCGCGGGCATGATTTGATAACTGCATGTGCATGCCGGCGCGGCAACACGTGGCTGAGAGCCTGGCGGCAGCGGCGCGGCCGGGCGCAAGGGCTGTTTACTGCTCCGTGCGGCTCGCCCGGCGGGCCCGTTAACTTGACACACTGCTGGCGAAGTTTTAAATGATTCCTGAGCAAAGTCAAGTGTGTCCTGCCGATCCAATATGTCCATCACTTGTTGAAGGGAGGGATTTACAAGTTTCAAAATCTGTTCCCTTATACGAACATCAGAAACGTTCTGTGCAATTGCATCACGTACCATAGTATCTGAATAAGTGAGTCCACACTGACACTCAAAAGCACAATCCCTAGTAAGGCCTTGCAAGGTTGCAACCCACTTCCGATTAGTCTGACCTGCCGTACGTTTTGTACTAAAGAAGGTATACCTTTTCGCAACTACATTGACTGATTCTTTGAAATATGCATCTAATGCAGACAAAATTTCTTCGTAGGTCAGAGTTGCTACGTCGCGTCGGGGAAATAATTTGATTATCACACGGTACGTTTGTACCCCGACGGAGGAAAGGAGAAAAGGCTGCCGCTCGTTACCTTGAATTCTGTAGGCGGCGAGATGGAATCCAAATTGGCGTGACCACTACGTCCAGATTCCCAGTGAAGCATCAAAAGGTCGAAAATTGGGTGCAACAGGGTGTTGTGGCTGCGTTAGCGGTGAAGCGGCTGCTGCCGCATCGTTTTGCATTCCACGTTGACCCTGGACGAGCTGTCGAAGGGCATCCAGTAACGCCTGAGTCTGCTGATTCTGTAAGCGATAAAATTCGGACAGTACATCTGGAGATTGTGGCGAAGCCATTACACAAGTAAATCAGGGCAATTTAGATAAGAACACTTTTACTCTCGTCGCCAATGTTGTGGTTGGCAGGAGAGCCAACACAGGGTTACTAAAGGAGGCCGAAATGCACGCGTTTTAGCTCACGCAGTCTGGCGTGAGGTCTGTAACATGACAAGGGAATTAGAATTGAGAAAAACGGACATAGCTGGTGGAATACTTAACTTTAATCCATTAATGACGAACGTCGCTCTTGACGATACAAGGTTTACAATATCAATAGTACTGACTATGGCGCCTTGCGAGGTCGTAGCAAATAACGTAGCTGAAGGCTATGCTAACTATCGTTTCGGCAAATGAGAGCGTAGAAGTCAGTGAATCATCGCTAGGAAAGTCGGCTGCACAACTGGGGCGAGTGCTAGGAAGTCTCTCTAGACCTGCCGTGTGACGGCGCTCGGTCTGCAATCACTGATAGTGGCGACACGTGGGTCCGACGTATACTACCGGACCGGTGCCGATTTAAAGGCTACCACCTAGCAAGTGTGGTGTCTGGCGGTGACACCACAAACATAGTCCTACAAAATAGTTTCATTACTGGCACTACATATGTGTAAATCAATAACCATTTTTGGACTTTATTAAGTACAACAGAGTTAATTTTTCGTCGTATTTTTTACCACATACTAAATATACATTCAATCCACACAATTTCAGCTAAGTACTCTTAATTGAAGCTCATCAGTTCTCTCAAATTTTCCAAGCAAATGCTTTCTCCACGCTGCGCAATTCTTAAATATTACGTATTTGCACGTTGGCTTTAACTTCAGTCTTCTGCTTCAGTATATCAATGCTGCTTCCATTTAATTGTTACCTACTCAGGATTTCCACAAATTCTTCAGTACTAAATTGTTTTATATTTTACGTTTTTGTATGTCATTCGTCCGTAAAACATTTCCTCAAATTCAACACGTCTCTTTAATGCCGCTTTTCGAAGTTCTGTTAATGAGATTACGTAAATTTAATTGAGCCTTCAACAAAAGACGGAACTTTTCTGATTTTTTTTCACATTTCCATGTATTCGAGTTATTTCTATAAGTTTACGCAACAATAAAACGCAAAAATATTTATAAATACATACAGCAAAAATACGATCAGGGATATATGGCAGAAGATGGATGCGAATGTGCTTGGCGTATCTCATAGAAGTAATGTGTATTTGTAATCTGGCTGCCATTACCAACGTGGGTCTCCTACGTGTGTACCACAGCAAGCAGTTTGTCCCGCTGACACTGAGTGGGAGGGCTATTAGACACCTAGAGCTCATAAACACTACACCCACACCGTTTTGAGCGCTGCAAACCCCCGCCGCGACCCCCGGTCATTGGCCTTTTGTTTGGCGGAGGGTGGCGCCAGACACCAGTTCTGACGTCACGCGCACTATCCGAGATATACTGGTCGATAGCTGGCACGTGATTTCGCAGGAAACGTGACGTCACTGATGACGGGGTGCTGGCCGGAGAAACCAGCTGACCTCTTCACGCGACCTTGTGGTGTACAGTGTGTCTGCGGTTCGTCGTATCTGTAGCAGCCGGTAACGAAACCGCGGAAGACTTAACTCTTCTGGTCGAATTAAGGTGACTTCGTGGAATATTTCAAGGGAATTAAAAGACTGCTTAACACAGAAATTTGTTTAAAAATAAACTAAGGAAATTCTAAAATGATGGGGAGTAATAAAAAGGGAATACAACTTCTCCAGAAACAAAAGTGAAAATACGTATCAGAATTGGACTAAATAGAAACAATAGCAACACAAAACTCGAAGCAAAGAAGACAAAAAAAATCAGACTGACACTGTTGAAGACGGCTTTCTTCAACAAATGAATTCAAATGAAATAAAATATTGGATTTCAAGAGGATTTTACTGATAATTACAACTGAAGCACAAGTATTATCAAATTTAGACTGTTAGAACATAGAGAAGAAGAAAGTGGGAACACCTGAAAGGTGCTGCACAAGGATGAGATAAATTGCATGGGCAGAGAAAGAGCGAAATGAAGAAGGAGAGAGAATAGATGAGGAAAAAAGTCTATCGAAAACCAATACTTTAAGGATGTGTGGATTAGTGGGACATCTGTTAAGACACACAATAACAATTCGCTTGGTGCTAGAAGCAGTATAAGAGAGAAGTTTTAGAGACAGGTACACCGAATATAAACTAAAAGATAAGGCTGACTTACCCGGCGATATGTTTGAAAAATCGTATATTAGTAACAAATCCAAGTCAACAACAGACCTGACACAATAAAAAAAAGAATGAGAATGAAAATTAAAAATCCGTATTAATTCTGTTCTTCTTTCCAATATGATAATCCAGTACTTATTTGCAAAATGTGTCGTTTGCTTTTTGTATTCTTCGTATCGCTGTGTTATTATTCTATTTGTGCTATCCAAAACCTTTTAAGGTCTGTCTCGAAATTAAATTTACTCACTAAGTAAAATATGTCATTACTTTTATATAATTCATCCTGGAAGTTAATGGCCTATATGTGGCGTACAAGAAGTCATTGTTCTACTGGACTAGATTATTTAGTTTAAAGGCACCAGCGTTACAGGGAGAGGAGGCACATCTAAGTACAGATAATTGGTTGTCAGATGCGCAGTTTCACTTCACGGAAAGATTATGAACAGAAAATTCAAATTATTTTGTGTGTGTGTGATCCACTGGCAGGACTAAACGATGAGTCAGGGACAGAAAGCATTTACTTTGATTTAAGATAAGCAAATGCTAGTGTCGACAATGCATAATGGCATTAGGGAACAAGGTCAACAATATTTCATTTCATATTTGGAAAGCAGTAGGTTGTCCTTTAGTGCCAATAAATGGGAAGAGTTTTAAATCTGACTGGAATCAAGTAATGTGTGCCATCGGAGAGTGTTCTGGATCTGTTGTTTTTCTTGATATACAGGGTGTAACTGGAGTAAGTGGAGTTATTTATGTTGGGGACTGAGGATGGTGTACCGAACGACATTACATCGGTATTCACGCCATTGGCAGAACAATAATTAGGTTTTTAAGTTGGTTAGTGTCTCCAAGTACACGGGGCAAAAGAAAGCCATTAATGCTTATTTTTCCCTGGCCATCAGCCAAGATGTTGAAGTGTGGACACTTAGACGCAAAACGGTTAGTCTAAATTTACAAGCGTAGTCCACTTAGTGGTGCAGTACAACCATGCAAAATACACTCCTGGAAATTGAAATAAGAACACCGTGAATTCATTGTCCCAGGAAGGGGAAACTTTATTGACACATTCCTGGGGTCAGATACATCACATGATCACACTGACAGAACCACAGGCACATAGACACAGGCAACAGAGCATGCACAATGTCGGCACTAGTACAATGTATATCCACCTTTCGCAGCAATGCAGGCTGCTATTCTCCCATGGAGACGATCGTAGAGATGCTGGATGTAGTCCTGTGGAACGGCTTGCCATGCCATTTCCACCTGGCGCCTCAGTTGGACTAGCGTTCGTGCTGGACGTGCAGACCGCGTGAGACGACGCTTCACCCAGTCCCAAACATGCTCAATGGGGGACAGATCCGGAGATCTTGCTGGCCAGGGTAGTTGACTTACACCTTCTAGAGCACGTTGGGTGGCACGGGATACATGCGGACGTGCATTGTCCTGTTGGAACAGCAAGTTCCCTTGCCGGTCTAGGAATGGTAGAACGATGGGTTCGATGACGGTTTGGATGTACCGTGCACTATTCAGTGTCCCCTCGACGATCACCAGAGGTGTACGGCCAGTGTAGGAGATCGCTCCCCACACCATGATGCCGGGTGTTGGCCCTGTGTGCCTCGGTCGTATGCAGTCCTGATTGTGGCGCTCACCTCCACGGCGCCAAACACGCATACGACCATCATTGGCACCAAGGCAGAAGCGACTCTCATCGCTGAAGACGACACGTCTCCATTCGACCCTCCATTCACGCCTGTCGCGACACCACTGGAGGCGGGCTGCACGATGTTGGGGCGTGAGCGGAAGACGGCCTAACGGTGTGCGGGACCGTAGCCCAGCTACATGGAGACGGTTGCGAATGGTCCTCGCCGATACCCCAGGAGCAACAGTGTCCCTAATTTGCTGGGAAGTGGTGGTGCGGTCCCCTACGGCACTGCGTAAGATCCTACGGTCTTGGCGTGCATCCGTGCGTCGCTGCCGTCCGGTCCCAGGTCGACGAGCACGTGCACCTTCCGCCGACCACTGGCAACAACATCGATGTACTGTGGAGACCTCAAGCCCCACGTGTTGAGCAATTCGGCGGTACGTCCACCCGGCCTCCCGCATGCCCACTATACGCCCTCGCTCAAAGTCCGTCAGCTGCACATACGGTTCACGTCCACGCTGTCGCGGCATGCTACCAGTGTTAAAGACTGCGATGGAGCTCCGTATGGCACGGCAAACTGGCTGACACTGACGGCGGCGGTGCACAAATGCTGCGCAGCTAGCGCCATTCGACGGCCAACACCGCGGTTCCTGGTGTGTCCGCTGTGCCGTGCGTGTGATCATTGCCTGTACAGCCCTCTCGCAGTGTCCGGAGCAAGTATGGTGGGTGTGACACACCGGTGTCAATGTGTTCTTTTTTCCATTTCCAGGAGTGTATATTAGGTCGCAAAGTTTGTGATGTGTTTGTGGGGAGACTGTTCGACGCAGAGAAAAAGCAATAAACACACTGATGTGTGCATGTATTAAAGTACAACAAATAACATTATCTGCCAGTAAACATGAGAGACCCCGCCGGGATAGCAGCGCGCTCTAACGCGCTGCTTGCCGAGCGGTAAGGCGTGCCGGTCCCCGGCACGGATTCGCCCGGTGGATTAGTGTTTAGGTCCGGTGTGCCGGCCATCTTGTGGATGGTTTTTAAGGCGGTTTTCCATCTGCTTCAGCGAATGCAGGCTAATTCCCCTTATTCCCCCTTAGTTACACTATTCTGCGATTACTGCGCAAACACTGTATCCACGTATGTGTACACCATAATTGCTCTACCACGCAACCATTTGGGGTTACACTCCTCTGGTATGAGACGTTCCCATTCCCGGGAGGGTCCACTGGGGGCCTAATCACACAATACCCCAGGTTCGGTGTGAGGCGGCGGTGGGGTGAGTGGACTGCTGTAGTCTGCTGTGGCGTTGTGAACGACTGAGGGCTATGGGGGGACGAAGCCTCAAAAACAAATGCTACAAGGTCAAGTAAATAGTTCAAATGGCTCTGAGCACTATGGGACTCAACTGCTGTGGTCATCAGTCCCCTAGAACTTAGAACTACTTAAACCTAACTAACCTAAGGACATCACACACATCGATGTCCGAGGCACGGATGTCCGTAGCGGTCGCGCGGTTTCAGAGTGTAGCGCCTAGAACCGCTCGGCCACTTCGGCCGGCGGCGAAGCCTCTCCGTCGTTTCTAGGTCCCCGGTTCAATGCACAACTCACAAACATGAGATATGATTAAAAAAAATTGTCTTTGAAGACACAAGTGTCATTGTGAAAGAAGTGAGTGAAAAGCAAATGATCTAGTTAGTAGGACATTCGGTGGCATCAGGACGTGGCATTCGGGGAACAATTTAATTCTGAACTGCAACAAAGCGCGTTGCATTCAGTTTCTGACATGGGATTCTTGTAAAGACGAAGCGCTTTAGTTCCAAAGTGGCCAAACAGTCAGTAAAGTCGGGAAATTTAAAAGTTTGGGACTGAGGATATATGAAAACCTTTCATGGATGTTATCACGTCCATAATTTTGTTCAGAAATTGAATGCTACTATCTTCACCATAAGAATAATCTCCAATGTATCGGGCACTGAAACGCGAGTGCTGCTTTACTTTGCTTACTTTCACTCGTAGTTTTAACTCCACAATCCCTGTGAATATACCCTATGATGGGATTCGTTTTTGACCACAGTAAATCATTCAGAATGAACATCAGCAGTAATTCAGTGAGCATTAGAAGGAGAAACGATTTGAGCTTGGATAACACTTCTTGAAGTATTATAAAGAAAAGTGTGCATTATTCAGCAGATTTTATTTTCAGTAGATGGTTCAAATGGCTCTGAGCACTATGCGACTTAACTGCTGTGGTCATCAGTCCCCTAGAACTTAGAACTACTTAAACCTAAATACCCTAAGGACATCACACACATCCATGCCTGAGGCAGGATTCGATCCTGCGACCGTAGCGGTCGCTCGGATCCAGACTCTAGCGCATAGAACCGCACGGCCACTCCGGGCGGCTATTCAGTGGACTCACAGGAGAACTGAAAATTAGAGATAATCCGCAACTATTCAGACCTAAACTGAAAGGTTAGGTGCCTTGTGGCACATACCTATTGTGTACATAACCTCCTAGCAGAAGCTGAGAACTTTACTCTGTAGTGTGTTATCTACTCATTTACCAGGTGATCAAAAACTCAGTTTAAAAATTTAAAAACTGAATAAATCACGGAATAATGTTGATAGAGAAGATACAAATTGACACACATGCTTGGAATGACGTTGGGTTTTATTAGAACCAACAAAACACAAACGTTCAAAAATTTCCGGCAGATGGCGCTTCATCTGATCAGAACAGAAATAATTAGCATAACAAAGTAAGACAAAGCAAAGATGATGTTCTTTACAGGAAATGCTCAATATGTCCATCATCATCACTCAACAATAGCTATAGCTGAGGAACAATGTTGTGAACAGCACTGTAAAGTCAATACTTTCAGCATTTCACGGCCCTGTCAGCAACTGTATAAATATTAAATTCAAAATTAACAGCCTCATTTGCGGAGTTACCTAGATTTACCTAGGTTTCAATTGGGATAACCCAACCTTCTTGAGAATTACACTTATTAATGTAAGTTCCAGTACAACACTCGTGGCTGCCGCATCGCGGTCGGGAAGTGGGGCTGAGGCAGCTTCAGTTAAGTTTTTAAAATATGATGACACTTGGTGTATTTGTATTTTTAGTTTGACAACGTCCATTATGGACAAACATTAGTAAGTGTAATTCTGAAGAAGGTTGGGTTATCCCAATCGAAACCTAGGTAAATCTTGTAAGTAGGCTGTTTAGGTATGCTTATTGGTAACGCCACATAGCGCTCTGTATGAAAAATCGCTGGCTGTGCTGTGCGCAGTCTGTGGCTAGTTTGCATTGTTGTCTGCCACTGTAGTGTCGGGCAGCGGCAGCTGGATGCTAACAGCGCGTAGTGTTGCGCAGTTTGAGGTGAGCCGCTAGCAGTGGTGGACGTGGGGAGAGAGATGGCGGAGTTTTGAAATTTATAAGAATTGGTGTCATGAACTGCAATATATATTATGACTAGTGAGGTAAATACATTGTTTTTTCTCTATGAAAATCTTTCATTTGCTAACTATGCCTATCAGTAGATAGTGCCTTCCGTAGTTTGAATCTTTTATTTAGCTGGCAGTAGTGGTGCTCACTGTATTGCAGTAGCTTGAGTAACGAAGATTTTTGTGAGGTAAGTGATTTGTGAAACGTATAGGTTAATGTTAGTCAGGGCTATTCTTTCGTAGGGATTTTTGAAAGTCAGATTGCGTTGCGCTAAAAGTATTGTGTGTCAGTTTAAGCACAGTCTTGTATAAATTTTTCTAAGGGGACGTTTCAATCTAGGTAACTCCGCAACTGAGGCTGTTAATTTTGAAAATAGCACTGTAAAGCATGTCCGGAGTTATGGTGAGGCATTGGCGTCGGATGTTGTCTTTCAGCATCCCTAGGGATGACCGTCTATCACGATACACTTGCGACTTCAGGTAACCCCAAAGCCAATAATCGCACGGACTGAGTTCTGGGGACCAGGGAGGCCAAGCATGACGAAAGTGGCAGCTGAGCACACGATCATCACCAAACGACGCGCGCTAGAGGTCTTTCACGCGTCTAGCAATACTTTTTTTTTTTGTTCTCATGGAACCCCATGTCATTCAAAGTATGTGTCTCAATTTTTACCTCTCTATCTACATAATTCCGTGGTTTATTAAGTTTTCAAATTTATACTGATTTTTTGAACACCCGGTATTTTAGGTTTGTCTATAAAATAACTTTCTGCTGCCAATCACGATTTTCATTAACTAACAGCGTGTACGCCAGTCGCACACAGGGAAAATAAAATATCTTTGAACCAAGAGAAAGTGTAACAGCAAATAAACATAGTGAAACAGTTTGCAGTTGCCAATGGCTACACTGTTTCCATGCTTGACGCAATGCTAGGCAAAGTAAAGAGAAATATAGGTACTAAACACACTACAGAAGAAAAAGATAAGGAGAAAAGTGCATCTAACATTCCATACATTGGTAATATTGTTGTTGCGGTTGTGGTCTTCAGTCCTGAGACTGGTTTGATGCAGCTCTCCATGCTACTCTATCCTGTGCAAGCTTCTTCATCTCCCAGTACGTACTGCAGCCTACATCCTTCTGAATCTGCTTAGTGTATTCATCTCTTGGTGTCCCTCTACGATTTTTACCCTACACGCTGCCCTCCAATACTAAATTTGTGATCCTTTGATGCCTCAGAATATGTCCTACCAACCGATCCCTTCTTCTAGTCAAGTTGTGCCACAAACTCCTATTCCCCCCAATTCTATTCAATACCTCCTCACTAGTTCGGTAATCTACCCATCCAATCTTCAGCATTCTTCTGTAGCACCACATTTCGAAAGCTTCTATTCTCTTCTTGTCCAAACTATTTATCGTCCATGTTTCACTTCCATACATGGCTACACTCCATACAAATACTTTCAGAAACGGCTTCTTGACACTTAAATCTATACTCGATGTTAACAAATTTCTCTTCTTCAGAAATGCTTTCCTTGCCATTGCCAGTCTACACTTTATATCCTCTCTACTTCGACCATGTTCAGTTATTTTGCTCCCCAAATAGCAATACACCTTTACTACTTTAAGTGTCTCATTTCCTAATCTAATTCCCTCAGCAACATCCGAGTTAACTCGACTGCATTCCATTATCCTCGTTTTGCTTTTGTTGATGTTCATCTTATATCCTTCTTTCAAGACACTGTCCATTCCGTACATTGGTAGTATATCACAAAAGATTGTGACTGCAGTGCGCAAGTCGCTTTTTCTGAACCACATAATTGTCTCCCATTGCCCCGCATAATTCTGAAATTTGGCTCAAAGTTGACTACAACCTTCCTCTGTAATCGAGCAGTAGCATGGAGCCTGCGATGTCACCCTCGTGCTCGGCGACGCTTGAAACAGCAAGGTGTTGATACAAAAGAAGAAAGACCACGTCTCAGAAGTATATGTGTGGTGTAAGCTGGGTTAATTATGTTACATTGGCACCAGATATCACCAAAATTCTGCCCAAAGCCATTGTGGACGTGTCACACGATCTGAAGGCCGTCACACTCCTCTTACCTAAATTTCACCCCTTCTTTTGTCACCTAAGCTATTGAGGTCACACCGCGACGCCCAGCATTGAAATCATGTGGTGCTCGTAAGGGTAGCCGAAGAAAACATTCCATACACACCACCGCTCAGAATCAGCATAAAAGGAGCGCATGGTGCGACATAAAGGGCATCAATGAAACTACTCTTTTCCCTGACTTCCAAACATTTCGCAATCGAAAGTGACATTTCTGAAACCTGGTAGTCAAGGGAAGGCAGGATTCGGTTACGATTGTGGACGGGGCCGTAATCAGTTACTATGGGTTGCCTTTTACAGTTACACACAATTTACTTTAAACCAGTAATTCCAGACCCAACAATAAATAAAAATACTACACGTTATTAGGGAAGGAATAAAAAACTGTGTAAATAAAAGTGGTTTCAGTGAGTTAAAATTTAACAAATATCCGTTAAATACAGATACAGCAGATAATATTTTAAAAGCAAGCCACTGTGATCTGGACAGAAAGCCTTACACGCCAGGAATGGCAATAAATTAAGAATTGTTTAAAACTCACTGCATCTTACAAATTACAGGTGTTGAAATATTAAAGACAAGTCACCACAAACACAGCAGAAGCCATTAGACGCCATGAATAGCAGTAAATAAGGTTTTAAAGGTTTACTGCGTGAATACAAATACCAAATTAGAATTTTAAGGCAGGTGTCCACAAACGCGACTAAAAACCTTACACGCCAAGAACGGCAATAATAATAAAAAAAATAGAAACCTGCTGTAAAACAGCAAATACAATAGCTAAGGTTAATTAAAAAAACAAGCAACTGATCTCCAAACAGGTGAAATAACATGATGGTAAACTTTGTAACACAACCCTTAAGCCGGCCGCAGTGGTCTCGCGGTTCTAGGCGCGCAGTCCGGAACCGTGCGACTGCTACGGTCGCAGGTTCGAATCCTGCCTCGGGCATGGATGTGTGTGATGTCCTTAGGTTAGTTAGGTTTAAGTAGTTCTAAGTTCTAGGGTAGTGATGACCACAGCAGTTGAGTCCCATAGTGCTCAGAGCCATTTGAACCATTTTTGAACAACCCTTAACATCCACTAAACACTACACTGCTATATTTAGTCTAGAAGGCGACCAGAACTATTAACTAGATATATAATGTTGGCATTACAAAGTATTGTAATAAATAATACAATAATAAAACACAAAGACCAGTACATAAGTTCCTTTAAGGGTACTGCGGCAGATTATACCCGCAGAAGGCGTCGACTAAAGGAGCGTTATACTGAAGTACTGGCCATCAGACCTCCTTTTAGAACACACGTCTTACGAGAACTAAGGGGCCACGGACGGTACTCCAGGGATCGACCTCTAAGAAGATCCGGCAACAAACACTTTCGCGAGCAATGAGGTAGGCAGCAAAGAGTTGCATTCACATCACAAGATCGTAACTCAGACTAGTGGTAGTCTAAAGAATGAGAAACGATAATCTTGCTGAAGCTACCTGACGTCCGATAAACCAAATGCAACGATGGAACAATACGCCAAAGCCGGAACCGGCGGTCTGCACTATGTCCACAGAACACTGTGCGTAGAGCGCCCGGAACGAGAAAGGAATCACTACCACCAGAGTAGAAGAATCACCAATCGGCCCCCACGGCATGTAACTGGGGCGTTAGCGGCCACCAGACAAGATAAATTACCGATGGTTGAACTTAATTGTAACAAGCTGAACGCAGTAAATAGTAGCAAGAAGTCGAGGAAAGCTAATAAGATCCGCCTTCCCCAAACACTCCACTCACTGCTTATATTTCACTAAACATATGGCTAAGATCTAATGACTTATAATATGTCTGTTTCTGTAGGCTTCTGAAGATGACAAATTAATTTGTTGAAAATATTTCTGCAACTGATGACTGATTTTTATTCCGAAATCTCAACTGATCACTGACTTTTATTCTGAGATCTCACACCTACTCCTTATAATCTTGTGCTCTATGAAAAACAAACATTTTTATTACTTTCCTGGGAGACCATCTCATCACCATGCAATATTTTATTAAACTGCTTCTCTCACATAAGCTCTCAAATCTACAGGTCAATGAAGATACTCTATTTATCTTTTCATTTGCTAAGGTGTAAGAATTTCTCTCTCGGGTAGACCTAACTTTCGTGTTTCATACTCTTTACAAAATTCGTCATTATTTGTATACAAATTACTTTAGAACAAAGCACAAGGATAAATTTCAGCCACTGTCACCTACAAAACTAACTGAAGCAAGGTACTGAACTGGTATGACTGAATGATATTTTTATTACATTGTTTCATTCTTGTCATATGTAACATGTAGTTCTGCATGCATAAGCAGCACACTGCGCCTGCTACACATGCTGATTGGGGACCACAGCACAGTTACAACACCTGAAGATGGGCTTATAACAGTCCGAAATCGGTTGTGTGAAAATAAAGAAATTTACAACTGAAGTGGTATTTTCAACTTCTGCTATAATGCTCAGTTGCAGATGTTCTTCAAGCAGGATTGTTTGTAATATTGATGAAACTTGTTAGTATATAGAGGGGTCAAAATTATGCAACAGTTATTTTTTGCATTTATGTAGTTTTAATGGGTAAAACACAGCCCAAAAGATAATCTGACATAATAGATTTAGGGGCAAATCTTCGAAACCATGATACATAAGAACTGTGTTTCACATAAAAGATGCAATGTAATTTACATTTTCGAAAACTGAATAATTAACTTTTATAATAATTTGAAATATTCCACAATATGTCACTACCATTAATTAATTTTTAAAAATGAAAACTTTAGACAAAAATTGAATAAGTTTTCATGCTACATCCATCCTTGTACAATAAATCTGATTTCTGAAATACAATTTTTGGAAAATAAATTGCACTCATTGTGCTCCCAGAGTATTTTCAACAGACCTAATTAAAATATCTAAATATCCATTATTACTATATGGCAGACAACACAATATAAAACAAAACTCGCCAGCATTTGCAAATTGTGGCATGCAGTGCCCTAAATATCACGATTCATATCAGCTGTATATCAGTAAATCAAAAATCTAGGTGAAGAGAATCGATTATGTACTAGTGACTTCAGCTTCATTTTATTGTTTCTCAAGCAGAGAATGACATTGTAATCATTCCACAGAACTAGATCTTCTTAAAAGTTCCTCCAACACCAAATTCAATAAGAAAAATTATAGTAACATAAATAAAGATTAACGATATACTCTAACCTCAACAAAACCATCGATAAATAATTACATTTTGAAGAAAAACCGTAAACTTAGCAGATTTCATTGATGGCTCAAGAACATCTGGGGTTTTAAAAAGAGGTTCTCGAATTCTCAACCTAACCATCCATTAGTTTCCTTTAAAAACATGTAAAATCCTGATGAGTTTGTTTTATATTCCATTGTTCATCATGTGTATTATGTGAAGAAATTTCGCTAATTTTATGAGAAGACTGTTAAAAAACTTTTGTTTTAAGCATTTATTTACAAATTATGATTACTGTATTGATTTTGTTCTATAATAGTAAATTACTTACTATTTTCTTTTAACAAAATATGTGTATTTGAAGTGATAAACTGAAAAACCAAAGAACATAAATTTATAACATAAATAACAATTTAAAGCATAAAACAAAAATAAGTAAAACAAAGATTAAAATAATAATGAACATTTAGATATTTTAATTAGAAATGTTGAAAATACCCCAAGAGTACATTGTGTACAGCTTATTTTCCAAATAGGAATAAGCTTTATTACATAGGGATGGGGTGACATGCATGCTTCTTCAATTTATATTGCAATAGAAGTTATCATTTTTCATCATTAAATAATATTGGTTGAGTATTTTCCAAAATTTAAAATTATTAGAAACATTGATTACACAATTGTTAAGAAAGTTAACTACATTTCAAGTTCTATATGAAACACATTTCTTATACATTATGGTTTCAAAGATATTGCCTCTAAACCCAATATGCCTAATTAGGGTTTGGAGTGTGTTTTACCTTTTAAGGAGGAAATTAAGCGAAAACGATAAAATATGTATTGCCTTATTTAGAATGTTCTACATACCACCCAAGTTTCAACAAGATTATTTATTTGCCTTTGCAAATATTCCACAGTAAGTTTCAATTGTCTTTGTGATCTTCATCAGCACCACAATAAAATTGCCAGTTCTATGTAATTAACATTTTTACAGCTGGAAGGTGTAACTGGTTTAAATACTTTCATTTTTACATCTTGTTTAATGTAGTAACGCATTATTGACTGCGGTATGTGAAATTGAGTTGCTGTTTTGCAAGGAGATACCACAAAAGCAACTGTTAATTTCTCCAGTTGTAGAAAGGTAAGACTGGGGTGAAAGTTATCTCTTAAAAATTTATTTTAGTAAAAGTGGATCTGTAATGTTTATTGTGTTTTGAATTTTGAATTGTCTGTTAGAAGCTAAATTTTGGGCTTACTGTTTGAATGGTGTGCATACCAGACCTTAAAGCTGATAGCTTGTGTAATGCCAACTGTTGGTGGTAAAAGTCAACTGTGAGAATGCTTACAGAAATCTAACTGAGAGAATTCTAAGGAAATCATGCCCTGTATGAAACTTATTGTTATCAAAAAATCTGAATATGAACTTTGACCCCCCCATGAACCATGGACCTTGCAGTTGGTGGGGAGGCTTGCGTGCCTCAGCGATACAGATGGCCGTACCGTAGGTGCAACCACAATGGAGGGGTATCTGTTGAGAGGCCAGACAAACATGTGGTTCCTGAAGAGGGGCAGCAGCCTTTTCAGTAGTTGCAGGGGCAATAGTCTGGATGATTGACTGATCTGGCCTTGCAACATTAACCAAAATGGCCTTGCTGTGCTGGTACTGCGAACGGCTGAAAGCAAGGGGAAACTACAGCCGTAATTTTTCCCGAGGACATGCAGCTTTACTGTATGATTAAATGATGATGGCATCCTCTTGGGTAAAATATTCCGGAGGTAAAATAGTCCCCCATTCGGATCTCCGGGCGGGGACTACTCAGGAGGATGTCGTTATCAGGAGGAAGAAAACTGGCGTTCTACGGATCGGAGCGTGGAATGTCAGATCCATTAATCGGGCAGGTAGGTTTGGAAATTTAAAAAGGGAAATGGATAGGTTACAGTTAGATATAGTGGGGATTAGTGAAGTTCGGTGGCAGGAGGAACAAGACTTCTGGTCAGGTGACTACAGGGTTATAAACACAAAATCAAATAGGGGTAATGCAGGAGTAGATTTAATAATGAATAGGAAAATAGGAATGCGGGTAAGCTACTACAAACAGCATAGTGAACGCATTATTGTGGTCAAGATAGATACGAAGCCCACACCTACTACAGTAGTACAAGTTTATATGCCAACTAGCTCTGCAGATGATGAAGAAATTGAAGAAATGTATGATGAAATAAAAGAAATTGTTCAGATAGTGAAGGGAGACGAAAATTTAATAGTAATGGGTGACTGGAATTCGAGTGTAGGAAAAGGGAGAGAAGGAAACATAGTAGGTGAATATGGATTGGGGCTAAGAAATGAAAGAGGAAGCCGCCTGGTAGAATTTTGCACAGAGCACAACTTAATCATAGCTAACACTTGGTTTAAGAATCATGAAAGAAGGTTGTATACGTGGAAGAACCCTGGAGATACTAAAAGGTATTAAATAGATTATATAATGGTAAGACAGAGATTTAGGAACCAGGTTTTAAGTTGTAAGACATTTCCAGGGGCAGATGTGGACTCGGACCACAATCTATTGGTTATGACCTGTAGATTAAAGCTGAAGAAACTGCAAAAATGTGGGAAATTAAGGAGATGGGACCTGGATAAACTGAAAGAACCAGAGGTTGTACAGAGTTTCAGGGAAAGCATAAGGGGACAATTGACAGGAATAGGGGAAAGAAATACAGTAGAAGAAGAATGGGTAGCTCTGAGGGATGAAGTAGTGAAGGCAGCAGAGGATAAAGTAGGTAAAAAGACGAGGGCTGCTAGAAATCCTTGGGTAACAGAAGAAATATTGAATTTAATTGATGAAAGGAGAAAATATAAAAATGCAGTAAATGAAGCAGGCAAAAAGGAATACAGACGTCTCAAAAATGAGATCGGCAGGAAGTGCAAAATGGCTAAACAGGGATGGCTAGAGGACAAATGTAAGGATATAGAAGCTTATCTCACTAGGGGTAAGATAGATACTGCCTACAGGAAAATTAAAGAGACCTTTGGAGAGAAGAGAACCACTTGTATGAATATCAAGAGCTCAGATGGCAACCCAGTTCTAAGCAAAGAAGGGAAGGCAGAAAGGTGGAAGGAGTATATAGAAGGTTTATACAAGGGTGATGTACTTGAGGACAATATATGGAAATGGAACAGGATGTAGATGAAGACGAAATGGGAGATACGATACTGCGTGAAGAGTTTGACAGAGCACTGAAAGACCTGAGTCGAAACAAGGCCCCCGGAGTAGACAACATTCCATTAGAACTACTGACGGCCTTGGGAGAGCCAGTCATGACAAAACTCTTCCAGCTGGTGAGCAAGATGTATGAGACAGGCGAAATACCCTCAGACTTCAAGAAGAATATAATAATTCCAATCCCAAAGAAAGCAGGTGCTGACAGATGTGAAAATTACCGAACTATCAGTTTAATAAGTCACAGCTGCAAAATACTAACGCGAATTCTTTACAGACCATTGGAAAAACTGGTAGATGCGGACCTCGGGGAGGATCAGTTTGGATTCCGTCGAAATGTTGGAACACGTGAGGCAATACTGACCTTACGACTTATCTTAGAAGAAAGATTAAGAAAAGGCAAACCTACGTTTCTAGCATTTGTAGACTTAGAGAAAGCTTTTGACAATGTTGACTGGAATACTCTTTTTCAAAGGGAAGCAGTGGTTGGGAAAGGAGTGAGACAGAGTTGTAGCCTCTCCCCGATGTTATTCAATCTGTATATTGAGCAAGCAGTAAAGGAAACAAAAGAAAAATTTGGAGTAGGTATTAAAATTCATGGAGACGAAGTAAAAACTTTGAGGTTCGCCGATGACATTGTAATTCTGTCAGAGACGGCAAAGGACTTGGAAGAGCAGTTGAACGGAATGGACAGTGTCTTGAAAGGAGGATATAAGATGAACATCAACAAAAGCAAAACGAGGATAATGGAATGTAGTCAAATTAAATCGGGTGATGCTGAGGGAATTAGATTAGGAAATGAGACACTTAAAGTAGTAAAGGAGTTTTGCTATTTAGGAAGTAAAATAACTGATGATGGTCGAAGTAGAGAGGATATAAAATGTAGACTGGCAATGGCAAGGAAAGCGTTTCTGAAGAAGAGAAATTTGTTAACATCGAATATAGATTTATGTATCAGGAAGTCGTTTCTGAAAGTATTTGTTTGGAGTGTAGCCATGTATGGAAGTGAAACATGGACGATAACTAGTTTGGACAAGAAGAGAATAGAAGCTTTCGAAATGTGGTGCTACAGAAGAATACTGAAGATAAGGTGGATAGATCACGTAACTAATGAGGAGGTATTGAATAGGATTGGGGAGAAGAGAAGTTTGTGGCACAACTTGACTAGAAGAAGGGATAGGTTGGTAGGACATGTTTTGAGGCATCAAGGGATCACAAATTTAGGGTTGGAGGGCAGCGTGGAGGGTAAAAATCGTAGAGGGAGACCGAGAGATGAGTACACTAAGCAGATTCAGAAGGATGTAGGTTGCAGTAGGTACTGGGAGATGAAGCAGCTTGCACAGGATGGAGTAGCATGGAGAGCTGCATCAAACCAGTCTCAGGACTGAAGACAACAACAACAACAATGAACTTTGATGAAAAACTGAATGCCTTTAAGCTCAAGTTGGTCCCTATCGAATTTAATTAAAGAAAGAATTCTTTTTCTATATTATATGGTTTACCTGAGTCACACTGGATAATATCACGCAAACTGCACTTGTAGCCACAGCTTGTCTCGATAACAGTGCTGCAAAATATAAGTACTGAGATATACAAAGGTGTGATGCGTTTTCTAAAAACATTGCTATCATTATTGGTTCATAATTTTTGATAATCGTTTAAAATAAATTGAAAATTAATTGACTCTTGGAATGTGGACAGCGGCTCTGGGTTAAATGAACTATCTAGCAGTCTCTTATCATTTGAATTAATATCATTTTATGAAACCTCAAAAACAGTTAAGCTTTCTCTGAAATCACATAATTATAATCCAAGAATTACAAAAATTAAACTTCACATATATAATCTTTCCTTAAACAATATTCCAATATGTAATTGTGAAATGCATTTCTCTCACAATGGCTGATATATCCTAACAATTGAGTGAAAAGCAAAAAGATCCCTGATCTGAATGTGTGATGAAGCAAGAATGATGCATTATCAAACTGCTGTCCCAAATAAAACAGATTTAATCATTACTATTAATCCATTCTTCACAGAGAATATAATTGTACCAATATAAAAATAAATTCTTTTTTTCTCCGCAGTAAACCTTCCATTAATCCATAATATAAATCTCAAAAATCTCCATTGTTTGTTGCTTACTGCTACTAAACCAAAACTCGGCAGTCCACATCTATACTACTAGCCATTAAAATTGCTACACCAAGAAGAAATACAGATGATAAACGGATATTCATTCGACAAATATATTATACTAGAACTGCCATATGATTAGTACATTTTCACGCAAATTTCGGTGCATAGATCCTGAGAAATCAGTACCCAGAACAACCACCTCTGGCCGTAATAACAGCCTTGTATGCCTGGGCATTGAGTCAAACAGAGCTTGGATGGCGCGTACAGGTACAGCTGCTCATGCAGTTTCAACACCATACCACAGTTCATCAAGACCAGTGACTGGTGTATTGTGACGAGCCAGTTGCTCGGCCACCATTGACCAGACGTGTTTAGTTGGTGAGAGATCTGGAGAATGTGCTGGCCAGGCCAGAACTCGAACATTTTCTGTATCCAGAAAGACCTGTACAGGACCTGCAACATGCGGTCATGCATTATCCTGCTGAAATGTAGGGTTTCGCAGAGATCGAATGAAGGGTAAAGCAACAGGCCGTAACACATCTGAAATGTAACATCCACTGATCAAAGTGCCATCAATGCGAACAAGAGGTGACCGAGACGTGTAACCAATGGCACCCCATACCATCACGCCAGGTGGTACGCCAGTATGGTGATGACGAATAGACACTTCCAATGTGCGTTCACTTCGATGCCGCCAAACACGGATGCAACCATCATGATGCTGTAAACAGAACATGGATTCATCCGAAAAAATAACGTTTTGCCATTCGTGCATCCAGGTTCGTTGTTGAGTACGCGCTCCTGCAGTGTCAAGGGTAACCACAGCCGTGGTCTCCGAGCTGACAGTCCATGCTACCAGAAACGTCGTCGAACTGTTCGTGCAGATGGTTGTTGTTTGGCAAATGTCCCCATTTGTTGACTCAGGGATTGAGACGTGGCTGCACAATCCGTTACAGCCATGCGGATGAGATGCCTGTCATCTCGACTGATAGTGATATGAGGCCGGGATCCAGCACGGTGTTCCGTATTACCCTCCTGAACCCACAGAATCCATATTCCACCAACAGTGAATGGATCTCGACCAACGCGAGCAGCAATGTCGCGATACGATAAACCGCAATCGCGATAGGCTACAATCCGGAAACGTGATGGTACGCATTTCTCCTCCTTACACGAGGCATCACAACAACGTTTCACCAGGCAGCTGTGGTTTGTGTATGAGAAATCGGTCGGAAACGTTCCTCATATCAGCACGTTGTAGGTGTCGCCACCGGCGCCAACCTTCTGTGAATGCTCTGTAAAGCTAATCATTTGCATATCACAGCATCTTCTTCCTGTCGGTTAAGTTTCGCGTCTGTAGCACGTCATCTCTGTGGTGTGGTAATATTAAAGGCCAGTAGTGTAACATCAAACTATCTGTCTGATCTTCTCTTCTCGCAATCAACAGATAGATCTGGCGCCCATCTTTGCAGAGCAAAGATCACCTTTAACTCGTCTCTGCGCGGTGGAGATTCTGTGACGAGTCTGCGCGCACATGTGTAAGAAACTCAAATCTTACGAGCGTGATTCCAGACATCCAAAACAACAAAAGCGTCCTATGATAATTTACACACACAACGCTCACGGGAAGGGGGCGGGACAAATCGAGGAGTAACAACTCTTTATGTATTGTTGTTGTCTCTATTCATAGAGGGAAGCGTGGGAGGGTGGGTGGGTGTGGCCGCGTATGTGTAAGAGGGTCACTCCAAAAGAAATGCAGATTTTTTTAATCCGTCTTTTATTCTACATGTTTGAAAGTTTTACAGTGTGCAGATACATCCTTTAGGAACAATATTTTCATTTCTCCACATAATTTCCATCCCTCTCAACTGCCTTACGCCATCTTGGAACCAGCGCCTGCATACCCACATGGTAAAAATTCTGGACCAACCTGTTGGAGCCACTGTTTGGCAACGTGCACAAGGGAGTCATCATCTTAAAACCTTGTTCCACGTAGAGAGTCTTTCAGTTTCCCAAAGAGATTATAGTCACATGGAGCCAGGTCAGGACTGTAAGGCGGGTGTTTCACTGTTATCCATCCGAGTTTTGTGATCGCTTCCATGGTTTTTTGACTGATATGTGGTCGTCCATTGTCGTGCAACAGCAAAACATCCTGCTTTTGCCGATGTGGTCGAACACGACTCAGTCGAGCTTGAAGTTTCTTCAGTGTCATCACATATGCATCAGAATTTATGGTGGTTCTACTTGGCATGACATCCACAAGCAAGAGTCCTTCGGAATCGAAAAACACCGTAGCCATAAATTTTCCAGCAGAAGGTGTGTGTGGTTTTGAATTGTTTTTCTTGGGTGAATTTGCATGATGCCACTCCGTTGATTGCCTCTTCGTCTCTGGTGAAAAATGATGGAGCCATGTTTCATCACCTGTCACAATTCCTCCAAGAAATTCATCTCCACCATTGTCGTACTGTTCCAAAAGTTCGCTGCATACCGTTTTTCTTGTTTCTTAGTGAGCCGCTGTCAACATCTAGGGAACCCACCTGGCACAAACATTTTTTGACACCAACACTTTCAGTATTCTGCAAACACTTCCTTCCCCTATCCCAACGTAGCGTGACAGTTTGTACACTGTGATGCGTCTGTCAGCAGTCACCAATTCGTTAACTCTGCACATTGTTTGGAGTGTGCGCAGTACGAGGTCTGCTGCTGCGAGCACAATCCTCAATATTGCCGTGCCCGATTTCTTCACGTAACCTGCTTGCCCACCGACTAACTGTACTGCGATCGACAGCAGCAGCTCCATACACCTTTTTCAACCTCTTGTGAATGTTTCCCACTGTCTCGTTTTCACAACACAAGAATTCTATGACACCACGTTGCTTCTGACGAACGTCAAGTGTAGCAACCATCTTGAAGAAATGCTGTGACGGCGCAACTGACGGGAACAGGTTGAACTAAGTTTGAAAACAAGCGGGAAGGATGTAAAACTTACACACATGCATAATGAAAACTGTATTTTTACAAAAATAGTGTGCATTTCTTTTGGAGTGACCCTCGTATGTGTGCATGCATGGGAGTGGGATTCGCAGCACTGCTGCTGCAGGCCTAGTATAGTGCGGGTCTGATAGGGATACAACTCTAAACGTGTTGCGGGAGCACAAGCAGCCCAGCCCCACGTGGCCTCCATCCGCCCCGTTCCGGTGTGAGCCAGACTAGCGCCGTGCCACGCCACGCCGCGTATTAATAACGTTCCACACTTGCGGGGCTCGCTCCGTGTTGTGCCACCACAGATTTTCAGAAGCCAACAGCACAAATCTAGCAGCACTTCTGGTTTTAAGGGTCTGCCACACGAACGATCTTTCGCAAGCGGCATCGCTGCAGTCGGTTTCTCGTCTCGGCCCTGTCAAACACGAACGATTTGTCAAGCAAGTGCGCCGCTGTGTCGAGAATTTTTGCTTTGGAAAATTAACTGCTAAATTTCTGCTTTGGAAAATTAACTGCTATGTTTAGCAGCAGTGCCAGTTGATCTCCGTATCCCCACGAACACGTACAAAAAATAAATTTAAAAATAGGCAAGTGAAATTTATTGAACTTGTTGTGGCAGGAACAGTAAGATAATATACAGAATATATCACCTTTATCACTGACAGCATGTTGGTTTTTAGCATTTGTCCATTGTGCTAAAACAATTAAGGCGCTGAGAACCATTAAGGGCTTAAAGGACACCGTCGTCGATTTTGAGGTTGTAGAATGTATGCAGTCTGCTGACGTCTGTTGATTTATGGCGAATCAGATGTATATACGAACATTTCCGAAAAGCTGTCTCACCGATTTCTGTGATATTCACGTCCATAGGGACGCAAAGCACAAATTTTCATTACATTTCCTGAGTGAAAGTGAAGAAGAATTAAATGATCTACTGAATGGAATGAACAGTCTAATGAGTACAGAATATAGATTGAAAGTAAATCGAAGAAAGGCGAAAGTAGTAAGATGCAGCAGAAGTGAGGACAGCAAGAAACTTAACATCAGAACTAACAGTCATGAAGTAGATGGTTAAGGAATTCTGCTACCTAAGCAGTAAGATAACCAATGATGGACAGAGAAAGATGGACATCAAAAGGAGACTAGCACTGGCAAAAAGGGCATTCCTGGCCAAAAGAAGTCTACTAGTATCAAACATAGGCGTTAATTTCAGGAATAAATTTCTGAGAATGTACTTTTGGAGCACAGCATTGTATGGTAGAGAAACATGGACTGTGGGAAAACTGCAACGTAAGAGAATCGAAGCATTTGAGAAGTGGTGCTACAGACAAATGTTGAAAATTAGTTGGACCGATAGGTTAAGGAATGAGGACGTTTTGCACAGAATCGGGCAGGAAAGGAATATGGAAAACACTGAAAAGGAGAAGGGACAGGATGATGGGACATCTGTTAAGACATCAGGGAATGATTTGCATCGTACTAGAGGGAGCTGTAGAGGTCAGAATCTGTAGCGGAAGACAGAGATTGGAGTACAGTCAGCAAATAGTTGAGGACATAGGTCGCAAGTGCCACTCTGATGTAAAGAGGCTGGCACCGGAGAGGAATTCGTGGCAGGCCGCATCAAAGCAGTCAGCAGACTGATGACTAGAAAAAAAACAAAAAAGAAATGAACGCTCACTGCCTACACTGACGCACATTTGCTCACCAAAGCTGGAAGCACTTTGAAGAATGCCCCACCATAACCTCACGTTTCATGGCGTCAGCATTCCAGTTTGTAAAATGGACGCTAGGGATTTCAGAACTCTGAAATCACTACAAAACCATAAATTCATGTTCGTGTTAACAATGAGCATTTCATAAATTTTACAATGACGAAGTTTTCAACAGGTTGTATGAACTGTTGTTTCAAGTAACATATTTGAGACCCAGGACAAGGATTGGGATTCATTTAAGGAAAACACGTGGAAGTATGGCCCAACTTGATGCGTCATTTATCAATCCCAAACAAATATTTTTATTAATAACAGTTCTATCATAAGCCAACTAACAGTCACCAAGACTCTTGCCAAATACATACAAACAGTGAAGATAATTAAATTAAAATCACAATGCATAAGGACATTTACATTGTACGTAAAATTACAAGTAGTACTCGAAGAACGCGTCAGCTGTGCAATACAACGGTGGCCGATTACAAACAGTTAATTGATTAAGTAAACCTGCGGCGCACTAAGTCCGCGCGACTAGCATCACAGCTGTGGCCTCATTCCAGAACAGGAATTGAAATTCTTCCAATCTATTTGTGGAATACAGCAAACCAGTGCTTAACAGAACTGGTTAAAAACAGTCTTGGTTGCAATTTTAGTTTTTTACTTTTCAACGACGCGTTTCGCCTTATTTAGGCATCTAGAAAAGATAAACTGAAGATGCCTAAATAAGACGAAACGCGTCGTTGAAAAATAAAAAAAACTAAAATTGCAACCAAGATTGTTTTTAACCAAAATAGGAATTGAATATAAGTTCAACAAAGGTTTGAATGTAAGTTCAATAAATAAAAGACATTAAAAAGTTTACATCTCCACTCTCATATAGACAAGAGACGGCCAAGCTGGCATAACGGTTCCCCAGTGTAAAAGCCGAAACAGACAGTAGTACTTCACTGATTGGCCACATGCCTGTTACACATAAATCAACTTAAGTGCTTAAACTACTGGGCCTCTGAAACACTATTATAACGATAATGACAATTAACCCACTTTTATTAAGAAATCAAGAAAATTAGTGTTCAGTCTGCCCAAAGGCTTCCATCATGCCTCCACAACGACCTTACAATTATAGAAGCACTGAGTAAATTACTTCCTAATCCGGCGACACCCTCGCCGTGGCACGGTACCAAAAGAATTACAATAAACTACTCAGGCTGGAACGGGAGACCCCCAGAAGCGGGTGTGACCTGCCAGCACATAGGCCTAGTGAGATGACGGGAAAGTCGTTGAAGCAGAAGGAAAACGTGTCTCTGCCCCGAGCCTGCAGGACAGCAACGCGTCAACCTCTGCCGATACCAAACTGTCAACATATACCGTAGAACAAACAGCAAACAAGTTTGTCAGAAATTAATATACACAGCAATACTTAAATGGGTATTTAAAGATTGTTTTCAAGGAGTCCAACTTCGGTATAGAAGCACTCTACTCATTAGCATTGCAAGTTAACCTTCCTAGCAATAACAAGAAACAATGTATAGAGACCTTTAAAAAAATAATTGCATAATAATTCAAAGAAAATTAAATAAGTCATCGTGTACCTCTGCTGGGGCCTCTTAGGGACTAATAGACACTGTAATTTGGATACGCACCCAATGGCAGAGGTACACGTACACTAATAACCCGAAGGGCTCCACAACACGGAGTAATAGAACCCATTACGTTGTCCTCGATGGTGAGTGTTCATCGGAGGTGAGGGTATCATCTGGAGTGCCCCAGAGAAGTGTGATAGGTCCGCTGTTGTTTTCTAACTACATAAATGGTCTTTTGGATAGGGTGGATAGCAATGTGCGGCTGTTTGCTGGTGATGCTGTGGTGTACGGAAAGGTGTCATTGTTGAGTGACTGTAGGAGGATACAAGATGAGTTGGACAGGATTTGTGATTGGTGTAAAGAATGGCAGCTAACTCTAAATATAGATAAATGTAAATTAATGCAGATGAATAGGAAAAAGAGTCCCGTAATGTTTGAATACTCCATTAGTAGTGTAGCGCTTGACACAGTCACGTCGATTAAATATTTGGGCGTAATATTGCAGAGCGATATGAAGTTGTGGGGAAGGCGGATAGTCGTCTTCGGTTCATTGGTAGAATTTTGGGAAGATGTGGGTCATCTGTAAAGGAGACTGCTTATAAAACACTAATACGACCTATTCTTGAGTACTGCTCGAGCGTTTGGGATCCCTATCACGTCGGATTGAGGGATGACATAGAAGCAATTCAGAGGCGGGCTGCTAGATTTGTTACTGGTAGGTTTGATCATCACGCGAGTGTTACGGAAATGCTTCAGGAACTCGGGTGAGAGTCTCTGGAGGAAAGGAGGCGTTCTTTTCATTAGTCGCTACTGAGGAAATTTAGAGAACCAGCATTTGAGGCTGACTGCAGTACAATTTTAATGCCACCAACTTACATTTCGCAGAATTACCACAAAGATAAGATAAGAGAGATTAGGGCTCGTACAGAGGTATATAGGCAATCATTTTTCCCTCGTTCTGTTTGGGAGTGGAACAGGGAGAAAAGATGCTAGTTGTGATTCGAGGTACTTCCACCACGCACCGTATGGTGGTTTGCGGAGTATGTACGTAGATGTAGATGTAGTAAGAGAGTATGTAAATACAAATACACACATACACACACATGACTCACATATGCGAACCGTTACACTATGTGTGCATCACCTTAGCTGCAGGCTAAATCCAATCACTCGCCCTAGGAAGGGCCATAAGGTTTACAACAAACAGAAATCAAGTACTCAATGATACGAACAATGATTTCAAGTACATTTCGAAACATTAGCTTAGCGCTTACAGAAACCTCCAGCTCGATTCACAGCCCGAAAAGTAGTCACTGGCTGGACTACACCGGGCCAGAGTTAATAACTTTTAAGTACAGTACTTACTGAACAGCCTTCATACATAATTTCAGAAAAATGCCAAGGAGGTCAATAGGTGCCAGATAATACTGCCCTCCTGCTCGAGCTGCTAACAAATTGTTCAGTACATATCGGCGTACTTAACACACCACAAATGACTTCGTAACCAGACTGCACGCTAAACTCGCCTGTAGGAACGGTCAACGCTGCAGGAAAACGTGGGCCCCTGTAGCCCAACGGTCAACGGTTTCAACTCGCCGCAGCCTCCAGGACGTCGAGTACTAACAAGGGAACCTCCCCATCGCACCCGCCTCAGATTTAGTTATAAGTTCGCACAGTGGACAGGCCTTGAGAAACTGACACAAATCAATCGAGAAAACAGGAAGAAGTTGTGTGGAACTATGAAAAAAATAAGCAAAATATACAAACTCAGTAGTCCATGCGCAAGATATGCAATATCAAGGATGTCGTAAACTCGGGAGCGCCGTGGTCCCGTGGTTAGCGTGAGCAGCTGCGGAACGAGAGGTCCTTGGTTCATGTCTTTTCTAGAGTGAAAAGTTTATTTTTTTTTATTTTCAGATAATTATCAAAGTTCAGGCACTCACACATAATCAATTTCGCTCTCCAAAATTCCTGAACATGTTCAGATTTGCTTGGACATATGCAGGATTTGACGGTCTACACACGGAAAATTTTGAAAACGTTAAAAACATGTGTTTTGACAGAGTACGGGGAAAACTGCGCGACTGTTAAACTGTTGCATTCATTTGTTGCAGTTTATGTGAAAAGTCTTATGTCTTCGTCACTTTTTTTGGAGTGATTATCACATTCACAAGAAAACCTAAATCGGGCAAGGTAGAAGAATCTTTTTACCCATTCGCCAAGCGTACAAGTTAGGTGGGACGACAACATATTCCTGTCATGTGACGCACATGCCGTCACCAGTGTCGTATAGAATATATCAGACGTGTTTTCCTGTGGAGGAATCGGTTGACCTATGACCTTGCGATCAAATGTTTTCGGTTCCCATTGGAGAGGCACGTCCTTTCGTCTACAAATCACACGGTTTTGCGGTGCGGTTGCAAAACACAGACACTAAACTTATTACAGTGAGCAGAGACGTCAATAAACGAACAGACAGATCATAACTTTGTGAAAATAAATGAAGTAGACTTTTTACTCGAGGAAAGACTTGAACCAAGGACCTCTCGGTTCCGCAGCTTCTCACGCTAACCACGGAACCACGGCGCTCCTGGACTCACAGTGTCCTTTATGTTGTCTATCTTTCGCATGGACTACTTTGTTTTTTTTTTTTCATAGTTTCACACAACTCCTCCTGTTTTCTCGATTGACCTGTGTTCAGTTTCTCAAGGCCTATCCACTGTGCCAACTTATAACTAAATCTGAAGGGGGTGCGATGGAGAGGTTCCCTTGTCAGAGACACCCGTCCAGCTCCGTGTCCCACACACCAGCCACCACATAACCAAGCAAAGACGATCCGATGAGAGCCGGAATCGAAGGAAGGCGCACAAGTGGCGCCCGTAGGATCGCGCACGCATCCTCGTCGGAGGCCACCATTTTCTTCAAGTCACATTGAAGGGGACCACAGTTTGTTATTTCTGAACAGTTTGTAAAGGCCTTGCAAAAACTGGTCCCAAAATACGTAGATAGAATGGAAATAACGACCTCTAAATACAAAGACTTAACGAAAGTACGATATCAAACACGAAACACACAGATTTAACAAAACTTCTAGATTTCTGGTCTTAAGTGAACCAACAGTGTTATCTGGACTTCAAGCCACAGAACATGTTTAATGAAAATGATGGTAACGAGGACCACGTACTTTTGGGGTAGGTCATAATTGTGTTTGCGATGTATTTAGAATTGGTTCATTATGCTCTGCTTCTAGTTTCGCATTAATTATAAACTACATAACGTTTCATGGGTTAACATTAATAATAATCATCCTAAATATTGATTTAAATTTCGTAACATAAAGTGGGTGGGTGATTTTTTTTAATAGGAAATACAGGATGTTGAGATTTGGTTAAGAAACAAGTCAATCCTATGAGACAGATGGTTTGCCTACGAATTTCATTTTCACAAATATCTATTTTTCTCAAAACTTTGTATCTGTGCTTTGGTTTCTTATGGCTCACAGTGCCTCATTTCTTTTTCATTTATTAATCCTTAAATATTTTTCCATTCATTAATCTTATAATTTAACTGCATGTATTTGCACAGTCTTTTTTGCAATCTCGATGCATGTACAGAAATGCTATCAGTAGCAGCACTGCTGATTACTGTAACTCTACTTATAAATTGTATAAGGGAGAGATGGATTGTATGACGTGACAAGGGACTTGAGTATAGCAGTATACTAGATTTGCCTCAACATTTAAGTTAAAATGTCCGCTTAATATTACGCTAGCCTACTTCATTCTGTTTTAGAAGTTAAAAACTTTAATTATGCGAGTTGCTGTTTCATAAAAAACACAATATCGCCAGATGGATCCCAGTGTATCCAAATACTTGTCAACTTACCATCTCAGACTGTTTGATCATCCTTCATTAATTATAAAATCGAACCTAAGGATCTTATTGAACGTGTGGAAAGAGGAACGAAGAAAAACTATGCAAAAACACTTAATAACTAGACAGATGACTCGCAGCCTGGGAGTCATACTGCCATTCATTGCATGATATTCATCAGATTGCATGAGAATCTAAATTAATTATCCGTCGCTCATGTATAGGGCTTTTTGGAGTAGTTTGAGCAAACTCGTACTGTTCGCACAGTTTAAGTCATAGTTCGGCAAATGTCGAGTTCTGTTCGATTTTCCGACTGGCCTCCGGTCTAGTGACTGTTGTTGGTATTATATCCATGATCTGTCCTGTCGCTCTTGAAGCACTATGGATTTCATTTACGTTTATTGGTAAAAATACCTCTGAAATTATGAAACAGTCTTAGAATGAAACATGCATAAGGTACGAATTTATATGTACAGCTGCCTCATGTATCTACAATACGATTTTTTATGCGTCTGTATTGCAACGCTTCTTCATAGCTCAATAGACAGCCACTATTTTCGCCTACAGGCGTTTGCGCATCGTAGTTGAAAGCTATCAAAAGCTCTTCCAGGTTTCATGGCTGTAGGTGTGTCTTACGTTAATAATAAAGAATAAATGTATTAAAACTTCATGCTTGATGAAATATTTTTTCACGCGACACGGTATTTATGAAGTCATATCTCTTGAACTATGTATCGTGCAATGCTGTAATTGTGTAGGCACATTCAGCAGCATATGTGGATACGATCTGCGAAATATGTTGCGAATAAAGTCAGTAGCGAACGTCATGCATGATGCGGAACGTTTTCACGCATCTCAGTGTTTATGGCGCCATACCTTTCGCTCTATGTGTCATACAACGATATAATTTCGTACCTACATTCAGCGGCATATGTGGACACGGTCTGCAAAATGTGCTTCGAATAGATTTTGTAGCGAAGAAATAATAAATTTAAACGTCATGCATAATGTGGCAGTGTTTCACACATTAAATGTTTATGACGTCATATCTCCTGAACTATATGTAGTACCACGATATAATTTTGTAGGTGCGTTTGGCGGCATATGTTGATATTGCCTGCAAAATTTATTTTGAAATATGTTGGAGCACAGAAATAATAAATTGAAACGTCATGCATGATACGCCAGTTTTCCACGCATCTCATTGTTTATGACGTCATATCTCTTGATCTGTCATAGGTGGTTCTTACCCCGACTGCGACTGCTGCCTGGCAGTAAGAGATATTTGTACCAAAGGTGGTTGAAAACGATCCAGCCGTTTATGAGGAGATGTGGAAAACACACACACACACACACACACACACACACACACACACACACACACACACATAGCTCGTGGTCTCGCGGTCGTGTTCTCGCTTCCCAAGCACGGGGTCCCGTGTTCGATTCCCGGCGGGGTCAGGGATTTTCACCTGCCTCGAGATGACTGGGTGTTTGTGTTGTCCTCGTCGTTACATCATCATTCATGAAAGTGGTGAGTTTGGACTATGCAAAGGTTGAGAATTTGTACGAGCGCCGATAACCACACAGTTAAATAAATATCCCGTCGGGTAGACCGTTCGCCTGGTGCAAGTCTTTCGCGTTGACGCCACTTCGGCGACTTGCGTGTCGATGGGGATGAAATTATGATGGTAAGGACCACACAACACTCAGTCCCTGAGCGGAGAAAAACCCGACCCAGCCGGTAATCGAACCCGGGCCGTTAAGTATGACATTCCGTTGCGCTGACCACTCAGCTATCAGGGGCGGACGCAGCGGAGTTGAGCGCCCCAGAAAACCATTCATCATATTCGTAATAAAACAGGTCACAGTAACGAGAAAAGAGTCTTTTTTCCTCTTGTTAGTTATTGCACTTTTTTAAACATGTTCTGATATTAAACTTCCTGGCAGATTAAAACTGTGTGCCCGACCGAGACTCGAACTCGGGACCTTTGCCTTTCGCGTGCAAGTGCTCTACCATCTCGAGTTCGTGTCTCGGTCGGGCACACAGTTTTAATCTGGTTCAAATGGCTCTGAGCACTATGGGACTCAACTGCTGTGGCCATCAGTCCCCTAGAACTTAGAACTACTTAAACCTAACTAACCTAAGGACATCACACACATCCCGAGGCAGGATTCGAACCTGCGACCGTAGCAGTCGCACGATTCCGGACTGCGCGCCTAGAACCGCGAGACCACCGCGGCCGGCAGTTTTAATCTGCCGGGAAGTTTCGTATCAGCGCACACTCCGCTGCAGAGTGAAAACCTCATTCTGGAAACATCCCCCAGGCTGTGGCTAAGCCATGTCTCCGCAATATCCTTTCTTTCAGGAGTGCTAGTTCTGCAAGGTTCGCAGGAGAGCTTCTGTAAAGTTTGGAAGGTAGGAGACGAGATACTGGCAGAAGTCAAGCTGTGAGGACCGAGCGTGAGTCGTGCTTCAGTAGCTCAGATGGTAGAGCACTTGCCCGCGAAAGGCAAAGGACCCGAGTTCGAGTCTCGGTCGGGCACACATTTTTAATCTGCCAGGAAGTTTCATATCAGCGCACATCTGCGCTGCAGAGTGAAAATCTCATTATGTTTTGATATTGCCGTAAACATTAAATAATATCTACTAGGTATCTATTCAAATGAATTCACCAATAATCGATACAATAACGAAAATTCAATTTAATAAACTATAACAAGTAAATAAATATACGTACAGTGAAACAATAAATGAAAACTTCAAAATGTTCCTAAACTACGTTATGAATCTACCAATTCACCTAATATCGGAGTACTTCTTTGCACAAGGAAGACAGCTAATGTTTCCTAAGGTAGCGCTGAAGGCCTCGGATTGGCTTTGCTGACACGATGCCCAGCGGAGGGAGGCGTGGCTTCGCGTGCTGACACGTGAGGATGGAAACGTACTCGCTCGGCTGAAGAGTGATGGACTCTCCAGGCACGCGACGGCTTAATTTACCTCCAACCTTTAGTTATTCTCAGCGCGCGACTCAAACGATTCACCGACTTAGCAAGATACGTACTATGTTCCTTTTAACACTCTAGGTCCCTGTCGAGGTAAATATGCTGGCCACCCTTGTGGCCGAGCGGTTCTAGGCGCTTCAGTCCAGGACCACGCTGCTGCTACGGTCGCGCGTTCGCATCCTGCCTTGGGCAGGGATGTGTGTGATGTCCTTAGGTTAGTTAGGTTTAAATACACTCCTGGAAATGGAAAAAAAACACATCGATACCGGTGTGTCAGACCCACCATACTTGCTCCGGACACTGCGAGAGGGCTGTACAAGCAATGATCACACGCACGGCACAGCGGACACATCAGGAACCGCGGTGTTGGCCGTCGAATGGCGCTAGCTGCCCAGCATTTGTGCACCGCCGCCGTCAGTGTCAGCCAGTTTGCCGTGGCATACGGAGCTCCATCGCAGTCTTTAACACTGGTAGCATGCCGCGACAGCGTGGACGTGAACCGTATGTGCAGTTGACGGACTTTGAGCGAGGGCGTATAGTGGGCATGCGGGAGGCCGAATTGCTCCACACGTGGGGCGTGAGGTCTCCACAGCACATCGATGTTGTCGCCAGTGGTCGGCGGAAGATGCACTTGCTCGTCGACCTGGGACCGGACCGCAGCGACGCACGGATGCACGCCAAGACCGTAGGATCCTACGCAGTGCCGTAGGGGACCGCACCGCCACTTCCCAGCAAATTAGGGACACTGTTGCTCCTGGGGTATCGGCGAGGACCATTCGTAACCGTCTCCATGAAGCTGGGCTACGGTCCCGCACACCGTTATGTCGTCTTCCGCTCACGCCCCAACATCGTGCAGCCCGCCTCCAGTGGTGTCGCGACAGGCGTGAATGGAGGGACGAATGGAGACGTGTCGTCTTCAGCGATGAGAGTCGCTTCTGCCTTGGTGCCAATGATGGTCGTATGCGTGTTTGGCGCCGTGCAGGTGAGCGCCACAATCAGGACTGCATACGACCGAGGCACACAGGGCCAACACCCGGCATCATGGTGTGGGGAGCGATCTCCTACACTGGCCGTACACCTCTGGTGATCGTCGAGGGGACACTGAATAGTGCATGGTACATCCAAACCGTCATCGAACCCATCGTTCTACCATTCCTAGACCGGCAAGGGAACTTGCTGTTCCAACAGGACAATGCATGTCCGCATGTAACCCGTGCCACCCCACGTGCTCTAGAAGGTGTAAGTCAACTACCCTGGCCAGCAAGATCTCCGGATCTGTCCCCCATTGAGCATGTTTGGGACTGGATGAAGCGTCGTCTCAGGCGGTCTGCACGTCCAGCACGAACGCTGGTCCAACTGAGGCGCCAGGTGGAAATGGCACGGCAAGCCGTTCCACAGGACTACATCCAGCATCTCTACGATCGTCTCCATGGGAGAATAGCAGCCTGCATTGCTGCGAAAGGTGGATATACACTGTACTAGTGCCGACATTGTGCATGCTCTGTTGCCTGTGTCTATGTGCCTGTGGTTCTGTCAGTGTGATCATGTGATGTATCTGACCCCAGGAATGTGTCAATAAAGTTTCCCCTTCCTGGGACAATGAATTCATGGTTTTCTTATTTCAATTTCCAGGAGTGTAGTTCTAAGGCTAGGGACTGATGACCTCAGATGTTAAGTCCCATAGTGCTAAGGGCCATTTGAACCATTTTAAATATGCTGGGAATCACTTTAACACTATGAGAATCTCATCTAAACGTGGAGCCATATCGTAATACAACTGATCGGTTTCCGTCTGCCCTGGTGGCCAGTACAAAAGTGTGTCAGACACATGTCGGGTATCTATACCGCTATCTATCAAATCACAGTACACGCAGCATTGACGGAGTCCGTTGACCAATGAAGCTCTAAGTTCAGCCAGTTCTGTGACGCAACAGCTACTTGCTAGACGGTAACGACAGTAGTAGGGATCAGGGGTACCGTATTCGATCCCAGCAGCTGCTGAAGTTCTCAGAACTGTCATCGGTAATGACAGCCAAAGACTTCCGAAAAAAGGAGTGACCATTGTTCTGTCAACAACCCAAAATGCAGAGGAGCGAAGACTGCAGAGGACACAATAAAGATTCGGGTGCCCCTCTTCTCTTTGAACTACTCTAAGAAGCGAAGAAGCCGGCAATGATCAACGAAATGAGGATGCACAAAGCAATGAAACCACCGAATGAGGAACATGCAGTGTGTATCCACATTAGTATGAAACCTATATTTGAAAAAAATATCGCGATGATCTCGTCATTAGCAAAACGTTCCGAATTAGTCTCCTATTCGGTTACCCGAGAGGGAACTGCGAAGGAGGAGATAACTGTCAAAAAAAGATTGTCTAATCAACGAAATGGTAATATTTTAACGTCAGAAGTCTGGAATGCTATAAGGATAATTCTCATCAGAACCGACACTAAACCAAACCAAACAACAACAGTTTAGGTATACATGCCGACGTCAGAAGCATAAGATGGAGGGATAGAGAAAGTAAATGAGGACAGCGATTATGTAATGTCATACGTAAACGGAGGTGAAAATATAATTGTCATAGGCAACTGGAACGCTGTAGTAGGGGACGGAACAGGAAATAGCTACGGAAGAATATGAGGTCGACAGTAGGAATGAGAAAGCAAAAAGATTAAACGATTTCTGCACTAAATTTCAAATTCTAATAGCGAATACACCATTCAGGCTGTAGATAATGCTACAACGAATACCACAATATACAAGTCAATTGTAGAAAAATGGATGTCCCTATCGATCACAAAGTTGAACGTACAGATACAGGTACATAAAGCTAACAGCGAAAAAAACCTTGGGTAATAAGAGGAATACTTCAGCTGGTCGATGAAAGGAGGAAGTAGAAAAACGTTGAGGCAAAAAGAGGAATAAAGCAATATAAGGCACTACAATCATATCCCTTCGTACCATGAACCAAGCGCCTTCCCGAGTTTGAGTGGCTTGCGTGCTTCAACAATACATACAGCAGCACCGTAGGTGAAACAACAATGGAGATATATCTGTGGACGCACAAGACAAACCTGTGGCTGCTGAAGAGCGGTCGCAGCGTCAACATGACCTTTCTATGTTGCAACTGCGAACGGCAGAAAGCAAAGTGGAACTACAGGTGTTATTTTTCTCGATAGCGTGCAGCTCCACTTTACGCCTTACTGATGGTGGCGTCATCTTGTATAAACAATTCTCGAGGAAAAGAAGTCCCCCATTGGAATCTCCTGGCGATGATTACTCTGCAGGATGTCGTCATCAGCAAAAACAAAACTACTGGTCGGAGCTTGCAATGTTAGATCCATAATCGGGTGGATAGGCTAGAAAATTTCAAAAGGGCAATAGACAGACTGAAGTAAGATACAGAGGAAATTAGTGAAGCGTGGTGGCAGGCAGAACAGGATTGCTGATGTGGTGAGTATGGGATAACCAACACAAAATGAAATTCGAGATTTTCTTCGCTCAGGGCCTGGGTGTTGTGTTGTTCTCATCATCGTTTCACCCTCATCGCCAACGCGCAAGTCGCCCGATGTGGCGTCGACTGAAATAAGGCTTGCACTTGGTGGCCGAACATCCCCGGATGGGGCCTCTCGGCCAACGACGCCATACGCTCATTTCATTTCAGTACCATGGAATTCATTCCATGATGTCTTAATAGATATCCTATCATCTTGTTCCTTCTCCTTGTCAGTGTTTTCCACATACTCCTTTCCTCTCCGATTCTGTGCAGAACCTCCTTATTTCTTAACTTATCAACCCACTTAATTTTCAACATTCGCCTGTAGCACCACACCTCAAATGCTTCGATTCCCTTCTCTTCCGGTTTTCCCTCAAACCATGTTTCACTACCATACAATGCTGTGCTCCAGACATTCTCCGAAATTTCTTTCTCAAATTAAGCGGTATATTTGATACTAGTAGACTTCTCTTGGCCAGGAATGCCCTTTTTGTTAGTGCTAGTCTGCTTTTGATGTCGTCCTTGCCCCTTCCGTCATTTGTTATTTTGCTGCCTAGGTAACAGAATTCCTTAACTTCATCTACTTCGTGACCATCAATCCTGATGGTAAATTCCTCGTTCTTATTTCTGCTACTTCGCATTGCTTTCGTCTTGCTTCGATTTACTCTCAATCCACATTCTGTACTTAGTAGATTGTTCATTCTATTCATCAGATCATGTAATTATTCTTCACTTTTACTCAGGATAGCGATGTCATCAGCGAATAGTATCATTGGTATACTTACACCTTGAATTTTAATTCCACTCCTGAACCTCACTTTTATTCCCATTATTGCTTTTCCTATGTACAGATTGAGCAGTAGGGGGGATGGACCACATTCCTGTCTTACACCCTTTTTAATCCGAACGCTTCGTTCTTGGTCGTCCACTCTTTTGTTCCTTCTTGGCTCTTGTACATATTGTATATTACCCGTCTCTCTCTATAACTTACCCCTATTTTTCTCTGAATTTCGAACATCTTGCACTATTTTACTTTGTGGAACGCTTTTCCAGTTCGTCAAATCTTACGAATGTCTTGACTTTTCTTTAGTCTGCTTCCATTATCTCGTCATAATGACCGCATTATCAAAGTCAAAAAATTTAAAGCTTTCATCCACTGCAGCTGTACAGCTTCATGTGCCTACTAGTTCCGCAGATAAATGAAAAAGATTGGAAGAATTACTCAAAATAAATTATTCAAATAAATAAGGGAGACGAAAATTTGTGATGAGAGACTGGAATTCAAAAGCAGAAAAAGTAAGAGAAGAAAAAGTAGTGGGAATGAAAGGGAAAGGCGCAAGAACATGAGATACAGCTATATAAGCGGGAGAGAGCTAGAGACACCGATAGGTTTCAGATAGACTATGTAACAGTAAGACAGAGCTACAGATACCAGATTTTAAAATGCAAACATTTCAAGGGACAGTTGTGAACTCCGACCATAGTTGGTTGGTTATAATCTGTCGACTAAAACTGAATAAAGTGCAGAAAGGTATGAAATTATGAAGGTGCCAGTTGCCGGCTACGGGCCTCGTTGTGGCTTGTGGAATTAATGTCCGATGTCGTTTAGCGGGTGGACCCTCTGGCAGTCAGAAATTTCCCCATTTACTCAGTTTCCTAATTTAAAGTTAGCGCAACGGATTATAAGAAAAGAGAGCCTCGTAAACTAGTAATGGGTTATGGGATTGCAAAACCAGTAAGTTACAGGGGGCAGGATTATCTAACTACTAAACTGATACGTAGAAAGAGTCCTGTAGCTCCCCTTGTTTATTAGTATTAACGCACTCACGCACATGAGAAACTTCAGGTAACGGGAATGTACATTCAGTAGACCGTCGATATACAGAGAAACATTTGGTTATATGGGTCACACTTTAAGCACTGGAGATGGGCCAATGGGTACTGGGGAAACCTAACAAAAAATATTGTCGCAGAAGAAGCTGAGGAGCACTGTGGTGTAGTGGTTCTGATACCAAACTATTGTATAGAGGGTCGTGAGTTCAAAACTCACCTGGACCGCAAAACTTTCATTTCTATATTCGGTTCGACTACATTCTAGAAGTATCCACAAATGTCGCGAATCATTGTAATGAAGTGTTTCGTAGCTCTATATATACTGTATGTGTTCTGGCCGGAGGTAGTTCGCTCCGCGCTCTTGTATGTGCAAGTGCTCAATAAACATTCGTTAAGCAAAGTTAGTGTTCGTCATTCAAGTAATTACATCTTCTTCTACGTGACGATATTATATCCAGGAACCGCACTCGAATCTCCTTTTACCAACTGCGTAAATAATTCCATGGACCACGTTTTGAGAGGGGATGCTAATCAGGCATGCAAGGGAGTCAATGTTACCCTCTTGACACTGCAATGAGCACTCTCGCACAAAGATTCACTATAGTAAAAACCACTCGCGAACCATGCATAAAAAATGAAATGTTTAAAACGTCACTACTGAAATCAAACGTCGCTATGAAGGCCTGAGAACCAGTCGATCGCTGATCGAATTATAAGCGGCACTGAAATGTAAAACGAACACTCGCCACAATGGTACACGGAATGGTTCCATTTAAATGTAATCACCACACACTTTAAGACATTTATCCCACTGGGGACCAGAAGATCAGTTCCTGTGTTGTAGAAAGCGGTCGGCCGCTGACTACTCCCAACCGCACACACTCTCACACATCCTCGTCCGACTGCAACCGACGTCCACGTAAATTTACCAAATTACCGACTGAAGTCAAGAAACCCGATATGTAATAACAGCTACATAAAAAGAAAGGATAGCTTCAGACTTACAGACTCTTGGAAAAAGGAATGGGAAAACTCAATCAGGAATTATCTCCTTATAACTGACCCCTCAAAAGGACTGAAAGGGTTCGACTTTGCTAGGAAGGACTGGGTTAAGCTCAACCGTACCCGAAGTGGTCACACTAGGTGCAAGGCCACGCTCTGTATATGGGGATTCGTAGATAACTGTGGAGCACCTGAGCAAACTCGGGGACCACATCAGAATAGTGTGCCCTACTGGGAAATTCAGTGGATCAGAAGCCACATCTCGAGCTATGAAATGGATCCAAGACCTGGACATGGATGTGTAACCAACAGCTTCTAGCCTCGCATGATACATATAATATTTCTGTATATCATATCACTTCCATGCATAAGAAATATTTTATTTACCAGTTCATTATTTTAAATATATTTGTATATAAATTTCTTTGCATTGTAATGACAATTTTGGAACATTTGCTGCTGGCATGTCATACGATGAACGAATAAATAAATACTGCAGAAGTCAACTACACCTCCTTGTGACTCCAGTGCCATGAACTTGCAGCTGTGCCCCATGAAATGACTCCAGTCCCAAACGAAAGCTGACTCCAGGCCTGTAAACATGCCATTATTCCCCAAGCATGACTTCATGTCGTTCACTCAGTCCACCTACAAAACCGCGGCTGCATCCTTCCGTGGTGAGCAAGATGTTGACCTCAGGAGAATGACAAGACACTCGTATCATGCACTATAGATTTTGTCACAAGATTTTATTGCAAAAGCAGTACTGTAATGAGACAAGGTGTCATAGTTATACCCTTTCATTATTAACCACTACTCTGATTACTCTAAGAAATCTTTGATTATATTGTATGCATTATTTATGATAAACGTTTTAACTGCCTTTCTAAACAGATAAAAAGTGAAACTGTACGGCTTGAATGGCTGGGAGACGCCGAAGGGCAGGTTCAGCCGCCTAATTGTAAAGGTTTTCCCTATCCTGTTAAGTGTTAAGAGTTGGAAGAGTTGGTGACCGTTATAGCTTGTGTGTGTGTGTGTGTGTGTGTGTGTGTGTGTGTGTGTGTGTGTGTGTGCGCGCCATGTAGTGTCCGGTTCGTGTTGGATGATGATAAAAGAAGAGAGAGGGTGAGACTTGGTGCAGGAACATAGCCTACTTCTCTCAAATAGCACAAAGGGGGGGGGGGGGGGGGCGGCTGAGCTAAGTGTCCCCAATCAGACGGACGGTCACCATCAACAGCGTCACATGCACTCAGTTCATGACACACCACGGAAAGATTTGGAATTTAATCCATGACACTGGCGCAAAGACTGGTGGCCACAAACTTTACGCCAGCACCACTCCTCCCAAAACCTGTCGAATACTGGCAATGAATATTTTATCTACCACCAGGATTCGAAACAGCTTTTCCCCGAGACCAGCGCCACTGCACAGGCATGCGTTAGTGACCTCGGCTACGGAAGCGAGGATCTAAACAGATTTGATTTAATAATTATTTTTATCGACTTGGGCAATTTATCATACAGTTTCATTCCATGTTTGTTGTTGTTGTGGTCTTCAGTCTAGAGCCTGGTTTGATGCAGCTCTCCATGCTACACTGTTCTGTGCAAGCTTCTTCATCTCCCCGTACCTACTGCAACCTACATCCTTCTGAATCTGCTTGGTGTATTCATCTCTTGGTCTCCCTCTACGATTTTTACCCTACACGCTGCCCTCCAATACTAAACTGGTGATCCCTTGATGCCTCAGAATATGCCCTACCAACCGATCACTTCTTCTAGTCAAGTTGTGCCACAAATTTCTCTTCTCCCCACTTCTGTTCAACACCTCCTCATTAGTTATGTGATACACCCACCTAATCTTCAGCATTTTTCTGTAGCACCACATTTCGAAAGCTTCTATTCTCTTTTTCTCTAAACTATTTATCGTCCACGTTTCACTTCCATATATGGCTACACTCCATACAAATACTTTCAGAAAAGATTTCCTGACACTTAAATCTATACTCGATGTTAACAAATTTCTGTTCTTCAGAAACGCTTTCCTTGCCATTGCCAGTCTACATTTTATATCTTCTCTACTTCGACCATCATCATTTTGCTCCCCCAATAGCAAAACTCCTTTACTACTTTAAGTGTCTCATTTCCTAATCTAATTCCCTTAACATCACCCGACTAAATTCGACTACATTCCATTATCCTCGTTTTGCTTTTGTTGATGTTCATCTTATATCCTCCTTTCAAGACACTGCCCATTCCTTTCAGCTGTTCTTCCAGGTCCTTTGCTGTTTATGACAGAATTACAGTGTCATCGGCCAACCTCAAAGTTTTTATTTCTTCTACATGGATTTTAATTCCTACTCCAAATTTTCTTTTGTTTCCTTTACTGCTTACTCAATGTACAGATTGAATAACTTTGGGGATAGGCTACAACCCTGTCTCACTCCTTTCCCAACCACTGCTTCCCTTTCATGACACTCGACTCTTATAACTGCCATCACGATAGAAATCAATATTCTGAGTTTTTTGTTTGTTTTTCCTTAGTACTTGAATGTCCAGCGTGACTCTTGTTCGACGATCATACAAAAACTGTTAGTGAAATACTGAGTAATGTTTCCGGTGATATGCAGTTTGGTAAATGTTCTCATGTGGTGCGGTAAGGATACCCAGTTTTTGAAACAGTTCTCCACGAGCCCAACTACTGCTTATAGTTATTATTCTTACAGCTCTTTTCTACAGTTAGAAATTAGCGTATCCATATTTTTTTTGCCTTCAATATCCAGTGGTGAATAGAGAGCCAGTTGTGTTCCACAGGAACGGTAGTTTCCGATTCCGTGTTGTTTGTGTGTCTGTAGATCGTTTCCTTCGAGGTATCGTTACAACGCTGGTTAAAATTAAGAAACAGCTAATTGCACCTTTTGTATATACACCGTACGGATTTTACGTCCAAATACGTGCAAAAGCACGTCCTCTGGGAGTTTTCTGAAGTGCGCTGCTTCTATACTTTAAACCGTCAAGAATCGGTTCAAACTTGGCACTAAGGTAGATAGATGGATTAACTCAAAACTCAAAATCCAATGATTCTTATTCGTTGTCGAGATACGATGGTTTAAAGTCGAGCTAAATGTTGTGCATAAAATTAATCCTTACTTGAATTGAAACGATTTAAAGTTATTCAGATAAATAAAAATGCACTCTTACGATAAAATTGAAAACTTTCTTTAAAAACTCTACCTTTAGTCGGATTTTATGTGCAAAACCACGTCTTCTGTGCGTTTTTTATGTACCCCATTTATATGTTTCAAATTTATGCGAATAGGTTCAAATTTTATAAGAAGGTAGACAAATTCGTGTAATTAATGATGGTCCTGTTATTTTGTGAAAGCGTTATCCAGTGCCACGATAATAGCAACATGGCTCGGAAGACAACCGAAAAATCCAAACTAGATCAGTCGGCTTCAGAGACAACAAAAATCTACATTCGCGGTAAATGATAACAGCCTAGCAGTTGCAGATAAGGATTTATTGAAATCCTTGACCACGGTTTCGGTACCGGTATATCGAAATATACCTTCATCAGAAGCAAAAATACACTAAAATCGCATCCTGCAGTGGAGAGACATAAAATAATCGTGCCAACTGCGTCGTCAGTAGTTAAAAGTGAAATATCACCCCCATTTGCACAACATAATCATATTGTTTCATGTATCTCCACTGCAGGATGTGATTTTAGTGTATTTTTGCTTCTGATGAAGGTAAATTTAGATATACCGAAACCGTGGTCAAGGATTTCAATAAATCTTTACCCTGCAACTGTTTGGCTGTAATCATTTACCGTGAAGATTTTCGACAGTTGCTGCTTCAGCCATGTCCAAAATTTTGAAAATTTACATTGGTTGTCAAGCTAAGGCGGTCTAACGTCAAATTATGGTACAGTGAAAGCTGGAAACTAGAATCAAAAATGCTCCTGTCATAGCACAAAAGAAGTAGAATTGTCCTGGGCATAGTTAGGGATGAAAACGAAGGGGACTAGTTTTTGAGTTATGTGTCAGCTTCAAAGACATTTAAATCAAAATATCTTGACATACTCGCGCCTTTTTAACGAGTTAATCCTACATCCCCAGCACAGTGAGCTCTCTTAGCTGCAGAATGTTGGCACAGCTGCAACTTCAATTTATAGGCTAAAGCCTGTGATCCTGTGCCCCAAAATCCAGATTATTCGCGATCCATATTAAAGAATATATGTCCCAACTGACTGACTCACTGTCTCATCGTCGCCCAGCCCAAACCGCTAAGGAGAGAAACATGAAATTTACAGAGGGTCTTGATCTTATCCTATAGGCGCCGCTTAAGAAAGAGTTCCATCCCTAAGTGGATGAAATAGGAGATGAAATGTTTTGAAAACATGTTGCTATTAAGGCAATTTTGAAGCTAGACCGACGAAAATTGGTATTTCCTTGATCATACAATGTAGGCTTTCACGGCCGGTATTGTCTTCACTTAAAACTTCCGGGCCGATAAGTCCGTGGTCGATGTATAAAACTCTGCCCTTACACTTCGTCTCCGACTGCGGGAGACATACTCCGAGGTAAAGCGGCGAACTGCGAAGAGAATTCGAGGAAGAGCTGATTATATAGGCAGTGCAGAGGGCGCCACCGTCCTTCACGTGGCGTCGGCTGTGAGACTCTGTAGGGAAGCAGCTTACTCACGCCCTATAAAATTCACAGCAGTCTTTCCAATGTGTGCCGCTGTAACTAGCTCTGACGTCATATATGTTGCGCAATACTTTAAAAATCAAGTAAATAACCTGAAACGTTTCTAGCATGTCAGGAGTAATACTAAGTCAATATGTGTTGAATATCAGTTCAATAACTTTAACTGTTTTCGAAATTTGGACGTTTTTCTGTAAAAATCATTGGCGCTACAGAAAAGAACTAGAAAAATAAAAATTATATTTAGATTCCGTTTGCGTAATAATTTAGTAGAAACAGTATTCTGGATCTCAAAAATTAAAATTTTAGTTGAAATTCATGATTTTCTGGTTTTTGTCTTAAAAATTAAGCAAGATAGATTAATTAGGTGAATAAATGAAGCTAGGATGTTAAATTTAAGTAGAAGGGAGATACGCTACAATCATAAAGATGTGAAAAGTTTCAACTGAATAGCTATAAAACTATAGCGATAGCGTATTTCCAAAGGGCAAGTTCAGAGCTCGTCTACTGCGTGTAGTGTAATTAAATTAATTCTCTCACCCAAAATATTGGGCTTAGCCACGTCAGACTTTTATTATGATTACTTGCCTGTGTGCCGATTGCACATTTAAATTGAGAGCTTCATCGGCCATCAGCAAAGGAAGCAATGATTTATTTAATAGCTTAAAGTGGTGCATTACTAGCCCAGCGACTAGTCGGGACAGTGGATTTAATCAGGCGTTCCCTTAGCCGTCCGCACCGCGGCTTTATATATAAGAATGCTGCGCGAGGGAAAAAGGCCCCAGTTCTCTCCAGACGCTGATCAGCGCACCATCTGTGCCGGGAGTCGAGTCGCGTCGCGTCGGTATCATTGCTATAAACAGCCTCGGATGCCGTAATAAGTTACTCGGGATACGCGTAACCATGAAATCGTTTTCGAGTGAAGTGTTAATTCTGGGATGACTTTAATGATCTATCTTCAGTTTACGTATGTCGTATTTTCACTTGCCGTCGTGGGACAGACATTCTACCATTATTTAGCGTGGCGTATGATGAACAGTATCATCAAATTATGGCGAGCATTCACTTAAACATTTAACTTGAACAGTTATAGTTGCAAGAGCGCATTAGACTGATGAACTGCTCTGGTAGGTGGATTGTGTGGATTCCTTTTGGTCTGTGACTTTCAGAATATAGTGAACCTTTTAGAGTGAATCGTTTTTGATTATGAATCCCAGACAATCTCCTAATTCCTCAGAGCTATAAGTGTATTTATCAGATGAAGAGGGCACTAGGAATTCTAATTACAGACTTCACGTTTTGTTAATCACTTTCTGGTTGCCAATATTGTAGTTAGAGAGTGAGTGTTGAGAACGGCAAACAACAGCATTAATTAAATCATAGGAACATTTCAATAACAATAAATTCCATACGCCGCCCCACATATGGTGCATGTGTCGGGAAATGCATCTTTTCTACATTACAAAACATTTAATGTACAATATTTCCACACCCCACCCCACATATGGTGCATCGTTGGGAAAGATATTTCACAATAATAACCAACAGGATTCCATACGCTGGCCCACAACTCTCTGGTAGTGCCAACATTCTCGATTGAAAGTGCGGTGCAGCGCTGACATCCAGATTTTATTCACCTTCGTCTTTCTGTTAAAATTATTACTATGTTTATCAATCTCAATAGCCTTTCTATACATACGTGCATGGTAATGCGAGGTTTTAGGTATGACATTCGTCTCGTCTCGCTGAATTTTGTTTCCTGATCACCTTCCTGGTAAACATGTCCTGCTACGACCAATGTATCCATGTGACCCAGGCGGCAATTCCTCTTATATTCAATAAGATGGGTGTTCACACTTCTCTTTGTGGTACCGATACATCAGGGGAGAGTTTTATACATCGACCATGGCCAATCAGCTCGGGCGTTTTAAGTGGCATTTCCTTGTTCAGAAATAAAGAAACAAGGGTTTCAGCGTTTTGGAAATTTGATCCCTATGGGGATGAAATAGTGGGTGAAGTCTCATTTTGAAAATAGATCTTTATAAATAACTACTAAATTATTTTTACACCTTCAACTATGCGAAATGGTATTCGACATCCCTACTGCAGAAAGAAACAATACGTGTTTCAGTGCTTTTGGGAATTCAACCCATAAGGAGGGAAATAGGGGATGAAATGTTTTATATTATATTTTATTATGATAGTTTGTTAAAAGCGAAAGCTCTGAAAGTTTTAGTTTGGCTTCTCTGTTAGAAATAAAACACACGGAGTTCTCCTTTTTTTCGAAGTTCAATCCATGAGGGAGCTAAATAGGTACTAAAATATCCCACTGTGAAAGTATTTTTAAATCTAAATCTATGAAAATTGATGTATTAGTTTTCTAGGCTGGAAATGAAAGAAATACATGTTTCACTGCTTTTGGTAAATCACCCCTAAGGACGTAAAATATAGACTGATTCTCAGCATCGCCCAGCCGAAACCGCTAAGGATAGAAACGAAATTTTGATAGGATGTGGATCTTATATAGTAGAAATGATTTAAGAAGGGATAGTTGAAAATTCCATTCCTAAAAAGGGCGAAACAAGGGATGAAAGGTGTTGTTAAAATATGTCGCTATGAAGATAATTTTGAAGCTAGAATTAAGAAAATTGGTATTTGGTTCCTCAGTAGGAAATAAAGAAAGGGTGTTTCAGTATTTTTTGAAACTCGGCCACTGTGGGTATGAAATAATGAGCGAAATTTTATTTTGAAAATCAATAATTATTACAGCGTGTTTGAAGCCACGACAATGAAAATTGATATTTGACTTCTCTGTTAGAAATTTAAAAAAATACGTGTGTCAGTGCTTTTGGAATCCAATACCCTCAGGGAATGAAACAAGGGATGAAAAGTTTATGAAATTAATAAATGAAAAGGATCAGTTTGCTTTTGTTCTACACTAGTACTTTTATTGTTAACCGGTTTTCGGCTTACAAGGCCATCTTCAGACATTTACTGAGCATTATTACCAAAGAAGTGAAATGTTAGCAGACAACATTGGAAGAGAAGTAACACATCTAGACTGAAGTAGAAACATACAGTAAGTAACATCTTCGCAATGAAAAAGTAAAATCTCAACAGTACATAAATAACAATGGAGTAGACTGGAAAACCTTTAGCACAAAATAGGAATTGCATGCCTACATAACAGTTTCTATTAATAAACAAAACTAATAAAATAAAATAAAATTTGTACAAGACAAGGCTGCATCAGGGGGTATGAAACATGGAGAGTGATACACTACCAATTAAAAGAAGAGACGGTTATCAATGTAAATACAGAATACATAAGGAACTTAAGCAATATCAGTAAGATAAACAGAAATTAATAAATGCAGGAAAATGGAGGTGTTTGAGGGAACCTACAGTTTGAGAGTGTGGTGGTACAGCATATTAACATTAACATTATAATCAAAGCAGTGGCTGTCTACAAGTTTTCATCAAATAATTTTTTACTTTGCTCAAACACCTCCATTTTCCTGCATTTATTAATTTCTGTTTATCTCACTGATACTGCTTAAGTTCCTTATGCATTCTGTATTTACATTGATAACTGTCTCTTCTTTTAATTGGTTATGAATCACTCTCCATGTTTCATACCTCCTGATGCAGTCTTGTCTAGTACTAATTTTATTAGTTTTGTTTATTAATAGAAACTGTTACATAGGCATGCTATTCATATTTTGTGCTAAAGGTTTTTCTGTCGACTCCATTGTTATTTATGTACTGTTCAGTTTTTACTTTTTCATTGCGAAGATGTTACTTACTGTATGTTTCTACTTCAGTCTAGATGTGTTACTTCTCTTCCAAAGTTGTCTGCTAACATTTCACTTTTTTGGTGATAATACTCAGTAAATGTCTGAAAATGGCCTTGCAAGCTGAAAACCGGTTAACAATAACAGTAATATTGTAGAACAAAAGCAAACTGGTGCTTTTCATTTATTATAATGTTGTTCTACCAAGAACCGCCGGAAGATTCTGTTAATATGTTTATGAAATTATTTAATTATGAAAGCATTTTTGAAGCTAAATCTTTGAAAAATTGTATTTGGTTCCCATGTTAGAAATGAAAAAAAATTCGTGTTTCACTGTTTCTTGGACACTGAGCTGCTAAGGGTGTGACAGAGGAAGAAAATTTTTAAGAAAGTATTTCGTTAAATCAAAAAACTTTTAAAGCTATGAAAATTGGTATTTCATTTGTCGATTAGATAAAAAGAAATATCTGTTAGGGGACGAAAGTTTCTGCGCAAATATCACCAAAAAACGCAAAAGAGATGATTAAGAAACGCTTTGGACTCCGCATTTTGGGCAGAAATACACTAAGGAAAGACCATTCATCTGTGGCGTTAATTAGCGTGAAAAGTTTGGAAAATGTTGCAGTTTGTGAACAATATAAATATTCGAATAACGAATAACAAAAAAAGGGCTGTGCAGACCTTATACTCTGCGGGAGGGAAGTAGTGGCCGTTAAGCTATTAATATCATATGGCTAAAGAACATGCATGTAAAAGCTATAAAAGTTTTTCGGGTTAGATAAAATTTATGGGGATGGATTTTTTCCTAAGGGGGGGGGGGGGATGTGACATAATGTATCATGTTATTCTGCTTGACACGCTGTATTTTATTACATGACATGGGCACTAATACTAACAAGTGCACTACTGGCCATTAAAATTGCTACAACAAGAAGAAATGCAGATGATAAACGGGTATTCATTCGACAAATACACCCCTGAAATGGAAAAAAGAACACATTGACACCGGTGTGTCAGACCCACCATACTTGCTCCGGACACTGTACAAGCAATGATCACACGCACGGCACAGCGGACACACCAGGAACCGCGGTGTTGGCCGTCGAATGGCGCTAGCTGCGCAGCATTTGTGCACCGCCGCCGTCAGTGTCAGCCAGTTTGCCGGGGCATACGGAGCTCCATCGCAGTCTTTAACACTGGTAGCATGCCGCGACAGCGTGGACGTGAACCGTATGTGCAGTTGACGGACTTTGAGCGAGGGCGTATAGTGGGCATGCGGGAGGCCGGGTGGACGTACCGCCGAATTGCTCAACACGTGGGGCGTGAGGTCTCCACAGTACATCGATGTTGTCGCCAGTGGTCGGCGGAAGGTGCACGTGCCCGTCGACCTGGGACCGGACCGCAGCGACGCACGGATGCACGCCAAGACCGTAGGATCCTACGCAGTGCCGTAGGGGACCGCACCGCCACTTCCCAGCAAATTAGGGACACTGTTGCTCCTGGGGTATCGGCGAGGACCATTCGCAACCGTCTCCATGAAGCTGGGCTACGGTCCCGCACACCGTTAGGCCGTCTTCCGCTCACGCCCCAACATCGTGCAGCCCGCCTCCAGTGGTGTCGCGACAGGCGTGAATGGAGGGACGAATGGAGACGTGTCGTCTTCAGCGATGAGAGTCGCTTCTGCCTTGGTGCCAATGATGGTCGTATGCGTGTTTGGCGCTGTGCAGGTGAGCGCCACAATCAGGACTGCATACGACCGAGGCACACAGGGCCAACACCCAGCATCATGGTGTGGGGAGCGATCTCCTACAGTGGCCGTACACCTCTGGTGATCGTCGAAGGGACACTGAATAGTGCACGGCACATCCAAACCGTCATCGAACCCATCGTTCTACCATTCCTAGAGCGGCAAGGGAACTTGCTGTTCCAACAGGACAATGCACGTCCGCATGTATCCCGTGCCACCCAACGTGCTCTAGAAGGTGTAAGTCAACTACCCTGGCCAGCAAGATCTCCGGATCTGTCCCCCATTGAGCATGTTTGGGACTGGATGAAGCGTCATCTCACGCGGTCTGCACGTCCAGCACGAACGCTGGTCCAACTGAGGCGCCAGGTGGAAATGGCATGGCAAGCCGTTCCACAGGACTACATCCAGCATCTCTACGATCGTCTCCATGGGAGAATAGCAGCCTGCATTGCTGCGAAAGGTGGATATACACTGTACTAGTGCCGACATTGTGCATGCTCTGTTGCCTGTGTCTATGTGCCTGTGGTTCTGTCAGTGTGATCATGTGATGTATCTGACCCCAGGAATGTGTCAATAAAGTTTCCCCTTCCTGGGACAATGAATTCACGGTGTTCTTATTTCAATTTCCAGGAGTGTATATTATACTAGAACTGACATGTGATTACATTTTCTCTCAATTTGGGTGCATAGAATCTGAGAAATCAGTGCAGAGAACAACCACCTCTGGCCGTAATAACGGCCTTGATACGCCTGGGCATTGGGTCAAACAGAGCTTGGATGGCCTGTACAGGTACAGCTGCCCATGCAGCTTCAACACGATACCACTGTACCAAGAGTAGTGACTGGTGTATTGTGACGAGCCAGTTGCTCGGCCACAATTGACCAGACGTTTTCAATTGGTGAGGGATCTGGAGAATGTGCTGGCCAGGGCAGTAGTCGAACATTTTCTGTACCCAGAAAGGCCCGTACAGGACCTGCAACATGCGGTCGAGCATTATCCTGCTCAAATGTAGGGTTTCGAGGGATCGAAAGAAGGGTAGAGCCATGGGTCATAACGCATCTGAAATGCAGCGTCCACTGTTCAAAGTGCCGTCAGTGCGAACTAGAGGTGACCGAGACGTGTAACCAATGGCACCCCATACCATCACGCCAGGTGATTCGCCAGTACGGCGATGACGAATACATGCTTCCAATGTGTGTTCACCGCGATGTCGTCAAACACGGATGCGACCATCATGATGTTGTAAACAGAACCTGGATTCATCCGAAAAAATGACGTTTTGCCATTCGTGCACCCAGGTTCGTCGTTGAGTACACCATCGCAGGCGCTCCGGGGTCTGTGATGAAGCGTCAAGGGTAACCACAGCCATGGTTTCCGAGCTGATAGTGCATGCTGCTGCAAACGTCGTCGAACTGTTCGTGCAGATGGTTATTGTCTTGCAAGCGTCTCCATCTGTTGACTCAGGGATCGAGACGTGGCTGCACGATCCGTTACAGCCAGACGGATATGATGCGTGTCATCTCGACTGCTACTGATACGAGGTCGTTGGGATCCAGCACGGCGTTCCGTATTACCCTCCTGAACCAACGGATTCCATATTCTGCTAATAGTCATTGGATCTCGACCAACGCAAGCAGCAATGTCGCGATACGATAAACCGCAATCGCTATAGGGTACAATCCGACCTTTATCAAAGTAGGAAACATTATGGTACGCATTTCTCCTCCTTACACGAGGCATTACAACAACGTTTCACCAGGCAACGCCGGTCAATTTCTGTTTGTGTTTGAGAAATCCGTTGGAAACTTTCTTCATGTCAGCACGTTGTAGGTGTCGCCATCGGCGCCAACCTTGTGTGAATGCTCTGAAAAGCTAATCATTTGCATATCACAGAATCTTCTTCCTGCCGGCTAAATTTCGTATCTGTAGCACGTCATCGTCGTGGTGCAGCAATTTTAATGGCCAGTAGTATAATATGATACTGCTGAAGAGCATGCATGTAAAAGCTAAAAAATTTTTTGGGTTAGATAATATTTCTAGGGATGGATTTCTTGCCTGGAGGGGGGGGGGGGGCGATGTGGCATTATGTATCATGTTATTCTGATTTTTTTTCCTTTATTGGTATTTTAAACCTGTTTACAGGCAGGCCTGCAGCAGCATACTACGCCGCTCTTCGGCCGCAGAGAAACATACAAGACAGAAATGATGACAATATGAGATAAATAGATGGTGGACATATAAACGGAGATAAACACTTTTTAAAATACATGGAGCCGTTCACAGGTATAGAGTCCAAGATAAAAGCTGTTCAGACACTTGGACACAGACATAGACCAAAAATAGTCACACGTGAACATGGTGCACAAAACGAACAACACTGAACCACTTAAGCACAAAACGATGGCACATACAGAAACACGAGGCGTCGATCTGCGGCGCGCTAATGTTCTCTGAGCGTGTGCGAGTCCGGGGACCTGCCAAGGGAGGGGAGGAGGAAGGGGACTGGGACAGGGAGAGGGGAGGGCAGATGCCATGGGCAAGGGAGATAGGGGGAGGAGAGGAAAAAAGGGGGGAGTCCAGGGGAAGACGGGTGGAGGAAGGGGACGGGGGAAAAGGAAAGAGATGGGAGGGAGCGTGCCAAGAGGAGAGGACACGGGAGTGGGGGTGGGGAGGATCAAAGTTGATAGGAGGGGTAGATGGAGGGGTGGAGGACATCATCAGGGAGGGGGAGCTGGCGGAAGCCACCTTGGGAGAGGGTAAGGAGGGTGGAGAGATGGAGACCAGGTGGGACGTGGGAATACAGGCGCGGCAGCGGGCGGGAGTGGGAGAGGATGGGCGAGACAAGCGGGTGAGGTGGGTCGAGTTTGCGGGAGGTGTACAGGATCCGTATCCTTTCAAGGAAAAGGAGGAGGTGAGGGAAAGGAATGAGATCGTACAGGATCCGCGTGGGGGAGGGGAGACGGATGCGCTAGGCGAGGCAGAGAGCATGGCGTTCAAGGATTTGAAGGGATTTATAAAAGGTAGGGAGGCGGAGATCCAGGCTGGATGGACATAGCAAAGGATAGGGCGGATGAGGGATTTATAGGTGTGGAGGGTGGTAGAGGGGTCCAGAACCCACGTACGGCCTGATAGGAGCTTGAGGAGATGGAGACGGGAGTGTGCCTTGGCTTGGATTGTCTGGAGATAGGGGTCCAGGAGAGGTGACGGTCGAGGGTGACGCCAAGGTACTTGAGGGTGGGAGTGAGAGCGATAGGACGAGCATAGACGGTGAGATAGAAATCAAGGAGGCGGAAGGAAGGGGTGGTTTTGCCTACAATGATCGCCTGGGTTTTGGAGGGATTGACCTTGAGCAACCACTGGTTGCACCAAGCTGTGAACCGGTCAAGTTGGGATTGGAGATGGTGTTGGGAGCGCTGCAGGGTGGGGGCAAGGGCAAGGAAGGCGGTGTCATTGGCAAACTGGTGAAGGTGGACGGGGGGTGACGGCGACGGCATGTCCGCCGTATATAAAAGGTACAGAAGTGGAGATGGGACGGGGCCTTGGGGCACACTGGTGGAGGGAAAAAGGGTGTAGGAATCTGTGTTATGGATGGTGACGTAGGAAGGACGGCAGGAGAGAAAGGAGCCGATCAGAAGGATGTAATTAATGGGAAGGGCGAATGTTTGGAACTTGAAGAGGAGACCAGAATGCCATATGCGGTCATAAGCACGTTTGAGGTCCAGGGAGAGGAAGATTGCAGAGCGATGGGAATTAAGCTGTTAGCAAAGGAGATGAGTGAGGTGAAGGAGAAGGTCGTCGGAAGAGAAGGATGCCCGAAAGCCACACTGGTTAATGGGAAGGAGGTTGTACTGGCGGAGATGCTGGTGGATGCGGCAGGTGAGGATAGATTCCAGGACCTTGCTGAAGACCGAGGTAAGGCTGATGGTATGGTAGGAGGAGACGGCGGTTTACCAGGTTTAAGGAACATCAGGATACGGGAGGTTTTCCACAGATTGGGGTAGTAACCGGTGGACAGGACTACATTGTAGAGCCTGGCCAGGGTGGAGAGGAAAGAGACAGAAGCTTCACGAAAAGGACAGTAGGTGACACGATCGTGACCAGGAGCGGTGTTGCATTTCGTGCAGAGCGTAGCAATGAGATCTTGTGTAGTGATAGGGGCATTGAGTTCCGTGTGTGCAATGTTGTCCAAGTATTGGAAACCAGGTGCGAGTGGAGGGATAGGGGTGTCAGTTCGATCGCAGACATCTGGGAAGAGAGAGTAATCGAACTGGGGATCATCAGGGATGGAAAAGACATAGGAGAGGTAAGAGGTAAAGTGATTGGCCTTACTAAGGGTGTCAGGGAAGGGGTGATCATCATGGAGAAGAGGATAGCAGGGGGAGGGTTTAGTTCCGGTAAGGCGACGGAAGGCTGACCAGAACTTGGACAAGCTTATAGGCAGGGTAGCATTTAAACAGGTGTATGTCTGTCGCCAGTCCCGGCGTTTCTTAGCCGCGAGCAAATTTCGAATGTGTCGCTGGAGTCGCACAGGTGGCGTCGAAGTATGTCGGGGTCACGCCTGTGGAGGATGGCACGGTAGAGACGGCGGGATTCATGGAGGAGGAGGACAGCCTGTGGGGGTAAGGTAGGACGGTGGGTGTGAATGGCGACAGTAGGGACGTGGGCCTCTACGGCCTCAGACAAGGCCTGCTGGAGAAAGGAGGCGGCATGTGTTACATCATCAGGGTGGTGGTAGGTGAAGGGGTGACTATCGACCTGGGTAGAATGTTTATCCCGGTAGGCATTCCAGTCGGCACAGGAATAATCATGGACATACTTTGGGGGAGGGTCATTACGAGGGTCAGGGCGGGGGCGACGACCGTCTGAAACGGTGAGGAGGACAGGGAGATGGTCGCTACCAATAGGCTCCAGGACATCCACTGTTATGCGGCCAAGGAGGTTAGGGGAGGAAAGGATAACATCGAGAGTGGGACGGGTGTGCTGGGGGATGGGAATGAGGTCGCCTTGAAGGGAGGATAGGAACCGATGCCACCGCCGTAACTGGGCGGCGGAACGACTATGGATCTTGAGGTCGGCGGCGATCACGTAGGAGGAGAAGGTACGGTCAATGTGGGAGAGGATGTTGAAGGGAATAGGGGTGTTAGGGCGGACATAGATGGTGGTGCAGGTAACGTTAAGGCTGGGAAGAAGAGACTAAGGATCAAGTGTTCGGTGGGGTCGGGAAGGAGAGGTTGGAGCCGAACAGGGATCTGGCGGTGGTGACCAATGACAACTCCGCCACGCGCAATCGAGAGGGGATTATCAGAATGGTGAAGGAGGTATGGTGAAGTGTGGATGGTGTGGTGGGGTTGGAGGAAGGTTTCATTGAGGAGGAAGGCGTGCACGCGGTGGGTGGCAGGGTGTGCAGGAAGAGGTTCATGTTGGCAGAAAGGGAGTGGATGTTGTTGAAAAGGATACGGTGCTGTCGCACCATGACAGGGATTTAGGCAAAGGTGTCAAAGCGGGAGAAGGTGAAATGGGCCTGGTTGATGGAGTAGGTGGCAGACATTTTCAAGTGGAAAATGGAATGGGCGGCGAGGGAGACCTGTTGGATGGTGTGAGGGCGCTGGAAAGGGTGGACGTTTCGTAGGACAATGGTGGGGGGGGGGACGAAGGGAATTGCCAGGAGGGGCGGGGGCGTCCACAGGACGGACAGGTACGGTGAGTTCAGGAGTGGTCAGAGGGGGTAGGTGGGATGGGGGAGATAGCAGGTATTGCAGGAGGGAGGGGATTGGACGTTAGGGCACTGCTGGAGGAAGTGCGCTTGTCTACAATGCGGGCAGGTGGGAGCCTCGCAGCACTCAGCTGTCAGGTGTGCATTATAGTGCAGACACCTCTGGCAGTGCAGGGATTGGGGAGGGGAATGGGAGGGGTCGACCTTGTAGCGCTGGTGGAAGAGGAGGGCACCCTCCTTCAGGAGACAGTCAATGGAGGGGGCGTCCTCGGAGAAAACCCGCATAAGGTGAGTGGGGCCGGACGAGTTGAAAATGCGGTGGACCACCTGCACCTCCAGCGTGGGATGGACCTTGAGCTCCGCCAACACCCCCTCCTCTGTGATCGATGGGCTGAGCCAAGTGATCATGGCAATGAGGGTCGGCGAGCGACGTGGGGTTTGGGGTTGGCAGGTGGGAGATGGAGCAGAGGTGAGGGAAATATGGGGGCCAAAACGGGTGACGGGAGGCGGGAGAGGATGTCAGTATGGAGGGTAGCGCTGGGGGAGGAAATGAGAACAGAATCCTGTCTGGGAGTGAGGAGAGAGATGGGAGCACCAGGGAAGTGTTGGCAGAGGAGGAGGGAGAGATTCTGGGCCTCAAGAAGGGAAGGATCGGGACGGGAGAGGAGGTATTTGTATAAAGAGGGGGGATTCGGAGGAGGAGGCGGCGGGAGCAGGGCCAGGCGGGGAGACATCCATGGCATCCTGGGGGGGGGGGGGGCGGGGCCTTTTTGGGAGCGGAGGAGGTGGTGGTGCCACTAGGGCGCTTAACGGCGGCAGAAGGGTGGGTGGTGATATGAGGGACGGGAGCTATAGGGAGATGGCGGGAAGGGGAAGGTCCCGGCGTAAACGTAGCAGTCGGCACTGGAGATGGTGACAGTGACGGTGAAGGCGATGGCGACGGCGACGGCGGCGGCGGCGGTGGTGATGGCGAAGGCGATGGGGAGAGTGGGGCATGGGCAGTGGCCCTACGGGCCACCACCCTAGCTGGAGCTGCAGTGACAGGCTGGGGGAGTGGGGGGAAAGGATCAGAGGGAGAGGAGCGGGAGGAAGAAGCTGGAGAGGGGGCGACAAAGAGCGTGGGCGAAGGGAGAGTAAGAAGAGGAGGAATGGAAAGAGGGGGGTGAGACTGGGCACACCATGTAATGGTGGTGGTGGCGGCAGAGGGGGAAGTGTAAACTATGGCTGTGGTGGTAGTGGTCGTAGTGGTCGTAGGGGCTGACATGACGACGAAAAAACTGGGAACAAATGGAGACGAAGACGGAGACAGAAGAAGACGAAGATGGAAGAAGACGAAGACGGAGGTAGACGAAGACGGATGAGGATCCGAGCTGCTGGCGCTGGCGCTGGCGCTGACGCCGACGACGGCTGGCAGGAATGCCGTTGCTGCTACCGCAGATGGGGCCGGGGCCAGGACTGGGACCGGGGGGGCCGCCGCCGCCGCTGCTGCTGAGGGTTGGCTGGCCGAATGGCTGGCTGGACTGCCGCTGCTGGAGGGCTGGCTGGCTGGCTGCTGCCGGCTGGACCGCTGCTGCTGGCCGGGACCGCTGCTGCTGCTGCACGGCTGGACTGCTACTGCACGGCTGGACCCCTGCTGCTCGGCTGGCTGGCTGGCTGGCTGGCACCTGAAACCCTAGCATTTCGATTAGTGCGGAAACTGCACAATCGAAGGGCGGTAACCTTGCGGAATACCGCCAGAGATGATTTTATTCTGATTGACACACTGTATTATATTACATGACATGGGCACTAGTACTAACGAGTAATAAAGTGCGAATATGTCAAGCTGCTCTAATTCAAACGTCTTTGAAGGTGCCTGATCAGTAGAAAAGATAGTAGTTTTCTTTTATATCCCCAAATCTGCTCAAGACATATTCGCCTTTTTTGCGGTATGAAAGGAGCATTTTTCATTCGGATTTGTTGTGTACATAGTTCCGCATAGCCAGCGCATACACAACTTTCCCACAGGAGCGTGCCCCGCTAATAAGCACAACAGCGCGGGTGCAGCCAGTTGCAGCGCTCGCCCGTCTCTGCACTACGAGATGGCGCTGCCTTAGAGTCAGACCAAATTCTGCTTCCGCCGATCCGCGTATTAATATGTAACACAGCCAATGAGATTGCTGCTAACGTAGAACCTTTTCTCTTCATGGATCACACTCGTGCAGTGATACCTGAACGCGCGAGGTATTATAATGAGTGTACAGACCACCGATTAGTCAGTCTGCATTAGTCTCTACGTGTCTGCATTTGTCTGTACCAGTATATAGTCAAGTTTCAGTCTGCACCTAATAAGATTACCATATTCCTGTACTTAGGTATGAAGATAAATGAATAGACACTTTGTCAAGTATCAGAGATATGTGAGAATATGATTAACGTACCCAGACCAAAGGAACTTCAGATTGTCCATTGTAAATAGCATACAGAATCAAGTTAAGTAATGTCTATGCTTTTTATTATTTTAATAAATGTGTGTGAAAATTAATCAAGTTCTGTTTAAATTTGGTCACCGTCAATCTGCTACTTTAAGCGTGCAAGTGGCATTTCTATCATCTGACCTAACGGCAGAAGATAAACACGCCACGATATGACCACGAGACATATTGCTGACACTCGCCTACTTCGTTAGAGCGACAAGTGAAATAATCTGATGGTGTGTGTACTGAAGGTCTTACAGTACGCACACCGCAGGGTTTAATAACGTTCGAACGCTACGTCAGGGGAACCATTTTGACCACTTGTTGAGCTGGTGCCTCGTGAAGTTACTGCTGTTCGCTGGATAGTGTCTACTCTACTGCAGAAACCTTCTACGTAGCTTTCTCCTGCCAGGTTATAGCACCGTTCATTAGACATAACTGTTTGTCTCTCGGAGCTGTCGAGTGCAGACAGCAAACTATGCGCTGGTGGAATTAGGCCACGCCCCAGATGAAGGCGTCGCGCCGCGTCGCATCAGCTGCTGGGCCGGCGCCCGGCTGCCGGGGTCAGGCGACGCAGGCGCGCTGCTCGATACGGGGCGCCGCCGACGCCGGGTAGGCGCCACGGCGGATCGCCTGCTGCCAGCCACGCGTCTCCCTCCGTGTCCGCCGGTCGCCGACCACGCCGCGGGTCGCCCACCGGAGGCGACTCCTCCACTGTCTTCCACCACCATCTGGTCTTCGCTCCACCGGTAAGTGCTACCGACGTCACAGTACTTTATGCTACTGTTTCCATCACACTGCCAGGCAATGCATATCGCCAGTGACTTCGAGGAGATAGATACCCAACTGGAGAAGCAGCTCAGCTGTAAACATCAGGTGTTCTCGCGCTTTCCCTCCATAACTTAATAGTTCTGAGAGCCACATTTGCCACGACCCACAAGAAGCACTTTCTTCCTGTCATCAACTGGTAACCGAGATGGCTAAAATATCTTGGTGCGGTGGCGTTCGATATACGCGGTGAAAAGTATTTAAACCTACAAACTCTGGGAGGTTGTAGGGGACATCAAAACAAATATTTTTTCCTAATGTCATTTTTTTCCTATGAGGATTTTTTAAACCGGTGGAGGCTGTATTACGCTCTTCAGTTGTTAGAGGCCATATTACGATATTCAGTTGTTGCAGGGCATATTACGCTCTTCAGTTGTAGGCTGTTCAGCAGTGTAGTAAGTAGTGCATTTTCTCTGTTTACTAATGGAGCGATACACCTGGAGTGAGTACACTGATGTGGTTGGTGCGTACTACGTAGCGCACCACAACACACGACCTGCACAGCGGGTTTATCAACAACAATATCCTAATCGCCGTATCCCGCATCACACGACCTTTCCTGCTGTGTACCATTGTCTACGTGAGACCGGGTCATTTAGCAGATTACTAGGACAGGGACGCCTTCGCACGGTAAGAACGCTGCAATTTGAGGAATCTGTCTTGCAGCATGTGGAGCGGGATCCTCCAATCAGCACTCGTGCAATTGCACGTAACATGGGGGAGAATCAGACGAATGTAAAAACAGTCCTTCGAGAGCAGTTGTTACGTCCATTTCACTTACAGCGTGTCCACAACCTGGAACCAGTTGATTATCCACCCAGAGCACAGTTTTCGCAGTGGTACCTGGAACAGTGTGAAATGCATCCTACATTTCCATCCTCTGTGTTGTTTACCGATGAAGCAACGTTCGGGCGTGATTGAGTCTTCAACATGCACAATTCGCATGTTTGGAGTGAGGACAACCCACATGCCACAGTTACTAGCGCTCATCAAGTGCGGTTCTTTGTTAATGTGTGGGTCGGTGTGGTTGCGGGCTGTTTAATTGGGCCGTATTGCTACCTAGGGAATTAAATGACAGGCACTATTATAATTTTCTAGCCAGAGCACTGCCAGAATATCTGGAAGGCGTCCAGCTCCCTACAAGACGACACAACTGGGTCCAACATGACGGGGTGCCGGCAAATTTCTGTTATCGTATGGGTCGATTCCTGGACCGTTTTTTCCCAGAAACGTGGATAGGCAGTGGTGGTCCTGTACCATGGCGTGCTCGATCCCCAGGTATGTCCCCTCTGGACTTTTTTGTGTGGGGAGAGATCCTCAACCTTGGTTACGCAATTCCTATTGCATCAGAAGAGGATCTCGTTGTCCGGATAGTAGCAGCATCATGAACAATTCTGGATACTCCTGGGGTTTTTGCCCATGTCACACAGAACATGGTCTGACGGTGTAACCTTTGTTTACGTGTCAACGGAGGCATTTTTGAAACTCTACTGTAAGTGAAATTGGGTTATGTTAATGTGTTGTGTCTTGGTCATAAAAAATTGAAAAGTGTTTGTTGGTTTAATTGATTGGCCTCCAGAGAAGGAAAAAATGACATTAGGGGAAAATATTTGTTTTGATGTCGCCTACAACCTCCCTGAGTTTGTCGGTTTAAATACTTTTCACCCTGTAGAGATAACTGGTGTGATTCCTGGTGTTGAAAGAGATTTTCACCGCCAGGGTCTGGCCGACAGTGCTAAGAAAGGAAGCACCGTGAAGTTCTTGATCGCCAGATTCACACCGACGCCCTCGATTAAATCCCAAAGCCATCTGCATCATCTGGAGAAGTGGAACCACGTCCTGGTCATATGCCTAACGGGCAAAACGCCGAAGACTACGGTCTCCTTCGTTCTACCCGAGACGAGGTACCTTTCCACATTTTTTTGTTTAAAATTGTTAGGACCTTGACAACATCATTTCTGGCATTGGTAATAATAAACCATCTCTATTAATACCTTTCTCCTGGGTATCACTTAAGCTTAAAGAAAATCTACACTTATCATCAGGTTGTTCACCACGAACGAAACGTTTGTATGTTTCCATCTTTCTTTCTACCCCTTCCTTGCGCGCTCGCGCTTGTTTGTTTGTGTGTGTGTGTTTTTTGTGTTTGGTAGCTCAGGCCTTGCTCTAAAGTAATGCGTTTTTTAAATTAAGCCCACAACTTTCATGCCCCATAGGACAAAAAATGCATAAAAACTGATCATCTTGCGTTGTTTGCGATTAATACCTTGTTCACGCCAGGAACCAATTGTAGAAAGATTGTTATGAGGCTTGCACGATATTCAACAACGGAAGAAGATTAAGGCAATTCATCCTTTTTTTTAGGATGTCACACACGTTACTTCATTCTGCTGAAAGTCGCAGCTGTCTTGGGAAGCTCTGGTTGTACTCAGTTCTTTTGTAGATGCACAAAACAATATTTTGGATGATGAATCCGACTTACGGAGAAGATAGCTATGTTTACTAAAAACGTCATCTCTGTGCTGTAAGGGTGCCATTTTTTGTATCTTTTTTCTCATTATCTATCTGCGTGATATTGTAGCTCTACATTTCCATGCTTCCAAATACTATTTGTTACTGAATTACTGTCTGTTGCAACATACTATTTATTATGTTTTTTCTTCAGTCCTTTGCTAAAATTGTCAGGCAGTAAAATATATTTAACGTTCAAGGAGGGCAACACATGTTGCCATGAAACATGTATAGGTGAACGGAAAATATATTAACAGCTTCTTGTATCAGGTTAAATCTCGAGACCAACTATTATTTGTTGAAAACTTTAAGCTAACTGTTTAACAGTTCTGCAGTTTTAAGTTGTTACCAGTTACAGTGCTGTGTAGTGTGGTGATAAAATACTAGATTTATAAATATTTGCGTAGGTTTCCGTGGCAGGAGACAGTTCCAACAAAATTCTTCTGACACGTGGCATCCTCCTGCAGGAGGTAGCAATAATCTTGTTTTATTTTTTTGACCGTGCCGTAATAATTCTTTATATGTATTCTGCATATAAGCTAATCTGAGGAACTAATTGCAAAATTAAAACCTTGTGTGATTGTTGTGATTATTGTTAAAGATTTTTTTACAGAGAAAATGAATTATGACCGGGACGGTGTCACATTGTATTTTTGAAACCAGTCAGATTTCATGGAGACAATTTCGAAATGTAATCCAAAACAAGTAATAGCCAAATTATAGATGAGCACAAGTTTGTAATATTTAAGTGGAGGAGTTCAGCAAATTATGCCAAGTAAAGTTAATGTTGTCTGTAAATAAATTACTCATTTTTCACCTTCAAATAAATTCCCAACTATAAAATATTTTGTCACACTAAGTATTTCTCTTTGTTCAGGAAACCTAATGAATAGTTGCCCCATAATAAAAGATACTGACAGTATCTAAAGGTTAATTAAGGAATAACTATTTTAATCATTCAAATGTAATTCTAAAAATATGAAAATGAATTGAATTCGTAGGTAATGCTCAATAATATGACCCTAAAATTCAATGAAGGATTCTCAAAAGGGACTTATCGTAGTTAGTTTGCACTAGATAATTCACTGTACACAGAACATTTAGTGTAACAGTATACTGAGTCCAACGAACAAATTTAAAGAATGGCCAGCGCGCCTGTATTACTAAAACACTGCTCCGAAACCCGATACCAGTTGCAGTGCAGGCGACAGAAAGTACGATGTTCAAATATATCGCTTAATTATTGACCGAATTTAAAAATTTAAAATACTGTCACAATCTACTAATTAACAGGTGTAATCTTATGTTAAAAGTTTAACACAGTAAGACAGATTCCATTTAGAGACTGTGTGTATGACTTGCGGTAGCATAAGGGATAGCGCATAAATACACTGACGTCATCCCTCCAATAATTGAGAATCAGAGTACTTAGTAGCTTTCAACGAAGTTTACATATAATTTCAAACCTTTAAGAAACTTTTTCTGGCTGACATCCACCACAAAATGATGAAACAAAAAGAGTTTGCGCCTACAATACTAACGCTCTTCATGCAGTCAAACTTTAACAGCAGACACGCTGTTTTAATTTATACTTATTTTTTACTTACTATCCGCGACGCAGTGTGCAGAGATTATACACAAACGTCACTGAATGTAACTGCAAAATTATATCATGTACGACTCATAGTTCAGGAGATATGATGCCGCAAAAATTGACATGCGTGAAAAACTAGCTTTCGCTTAAAATGGAGCGCAAATTGCCCGTTTTATATTCATCCAGTATTTTATAATGAGAGCACTTAGGGGCTCACAACAAACTTTAATCATTATTTCAGATCATTCTGAAACATCTTCTCGGTTATTTGCTTAAAGGCAAATATTTAACACAAAAACTTATTTACCGAGCGAGGTAGCGCAGTGGTTAGACACTGGACTCGCATTCGGAAGGACGACGGTTCAATCCCGCGCCCGACCATCCTGATTTAAGTTTTCCGTGATTTCCCTAAATCACTCCAGGCAAATACCGGTATGGTTCCTCTGAAAGGGCATGGCCGACTTCCTTCCCCATCCTTCCCTACTCCGATGAGACCGATGACTACGCTGTCTGGTCTTCTTCCCAAAACCAACCAGCCAACCTTATTCATAAAATAACCAGACTTTGAAGCTGCTTCATGCACTGGTGTTCGATTCTTTAATGAAACGGGGGTTTGCTGGTTGCAGTAATAAATCAACATTCTGCCTTTAGGCGATGGAGTAAGATAATTCGTCGTTGTAGTCGGCCGTACCAGTCATAGAGTTCTGGCGCTTAAAAACAGCTCACTCGTGGCCCTTCTCAATATCTGCAATATGCCATGGAGCTTACGCTGCCTGTTCCATCATTTCAGTGGCCTTTACACAACTTTTAGCACCTCTGATGCTTCAGCCTGCTAACAGGTGCTCACTGCCTCGTGTTCCCTGTGCACCGCCTCGAACGTACTCGCCCTGACACGCAATCTTCCGCGCCAGTTCCACCTTTTGTTTCCGCACTCTTCAGTCTCCGTACCACAGAGTTACTTCCCTCCGTCTTCTCCCTGTTTGTTGTAAAATTTTTGTTTATTAGTTTTTTTATACGTGGACCAGCAACATCCAAGTTTACAATAGAAAACTTCACAATACCTAAATACAGATGTAAAAATCAAGAAAATATCAAAGAGCGTAATTCAACAATGGAAAATCCAGACGAATGTAGAAGTAATATGTAAAGGATAGTTGCTGCTTACCATGTAGCGGAGTAACTGAGCCACAGATAGGCACAACAAAAACACTGTCAAAAAACGAGCTTCCGACCAACAAGGCATTCGTCGGAGATACGACATAGGTTAATGGGAGATACACTCCTGGAAATTGAAATAAGAACACCGTGAATTCATTGTCCCAGGAAGGGGAAACTTTATTGACACATTCCTGGGGTCAGATACATCACATGATCACACTGACAGAACCACAGGCACATAGACACAGGCAACAGAGCATGCACAATGTCGGCACTAGTACAGTGTATATCCACCTTTCGCAGCAATGCAGGCTGCTATTCTCCCATGGAGACGATCGTAGAGATGATGGATGTAGTCCTGTGGAACGGCTTGCCATGCCATTTCCACCTGGCGCCTCAGTTGGACCAGCGTTCGTGCTGGACGTGCAGACCGCGTGAGACGACGCTTCATCCAGTCCCAAACATTCTCAATGGGGGACAGATCCGGAGATCTTGCTGGCCAGGGTAGTTGACTTACACCTTCCAGAGCACGTCGGGTGGCACGGGATACATGCAGACGTGCATTGTCCTGTTGGAACATCAAGTTCCCTAGCCGGTCTAGGAATGGTAGAACGATGGGTTCGATGACGGTTTGGATGTGCCGTGCACTATTCAGTGTCCCCTCGACGATCACCAGAGGTGTACGGCCAGTGTAGGAGATCGCTCCCCACACCATGGTGCCGGGAGTTGGCCCTGTGTGCCTCGGTCGTATGCAGTCCTGATTGTGGCGCTCACCTGCACGGCGCAAAACACGCATACGACCATCATTGGCACCAAGGCAGAAGCGACTCTCATCGCTGAAGACGACACGTCTCCATTCGTCTCTCCATTCACGCCTGTCGCGACACCACTGGAGGCGGGCTGCACGATGTTGGGGCGTGAGCGGAAGACGGCCTAACGGTGTGTGGGACCGCAGGCCAGCTTCATGGAGACGGTTGCGAATGGTCCTCGCCGATACCCCAGGAGCAATAGTGTCCCTAATTTGCTGGGAAGTGGCGGTGCGGTCCCCTACGGCACTGCGTAGGATCCTACGGTCTTGGCGTGCATCCGTGCGTCGCTGCGGTCCGGTCCCAGGTCGACGGGCACGTGCACCTTCCGCCGACCACTGGCGACAACATCGATGTACTGTGGAGACCTCACGCCCCACGTGTTGAGCAATTTGGCGGTACGTCCACCCGGCCTCCCGCATGCCCACTATACGCCCTCGCTCAAAGTCCGTCAACTGCACATACGGTTCACGTCCACGCTGTCGCGGCATGCTACCAGTGTTAAAGACTGCGATGGAGCTCCGTATGCCACGGCAAACTGGCTGACACTTACGGCGGCGGTGCACAAATGCTGCGCAGCTAGCGCCATTCGACGGCCAACACCGCGGTTCCTGGTGTGTCCGCTGTGCCGTGCGTGTGATCATTGCTTGTACAATCCTCTCGCAGTGTCCGGAGCAAGTATGGTAGGTCTGACACACCGGTGTCAATGTGTTCTTTTTTCCATTTCCAGGCTGTATTTTCGTGGTATAAGTAATTTCGTGATAATTTTTTGTTTGCGTGCACCGGACATTCCAATGCAAGGACGAGGTTGGTCCGTGTAGTGGTAGTTCTGTGCTTCTCGCCAGATTGCGCCGTATGCCTGTTTGTCTTCCACCATACTTAAGTCAACAATAAACAACTTTTTCTCATTCTTCGTGCTATTTCGTGAAATACTGTGGTGGTTATTGCAACGTTTCTCTATTTTTGACACTGCGTGGAAACTATTGAAGGTAAGCAATTAATTTTACGGTATGGTATAGTCAGTGATACAGTGAACGTAAAAATCCATTGCAGTTACTCGTGTGGTGTTAAGGTACGCTTGATAATGCTTAAGGGGAACAGTGAATTTCTTAGCAAATTCCACTCAACAGAATAGTGTCTTTGCATATTCTTTTATTTTGCGCAATTGTATGAATAGTAAGATCTGAAGAGATGATTCGTGATTTCTTTTCCAAATTAAAGAAATTAGTGGAAGATTTAAATATTCAGAACTTGCCTGATCGATTATGGAATTGAGACGTAACTGGTTTTTCCTATATCGTTAAAACAAATAGTAGGATAAGCCAAATAGAAGCAACTTCCATGCAGTTTTAAATCAATCATTTAGTTAGAGTTTTTGTGCGAAAAATATCCAAAACGCCTTCAGAAAAGCTGGAATTTATCTCTTCAACAAAAATGCCACTTCTGGAGGGGCTTTTGCTCCATCACCGCTAACAAATAAGCCTGTTCAACCCACACACATTAGGCATATGGCACAAAGCATGGAACACGATCCGTTGACACTGACAACAGCAGTGATAAAATAGGTCTACTGTGAATCAGAAAGAAAATGGTTCAAACTGCTCTGAGCACTGCGGGACTTAACGTCTCTGGTCATCAGTCCCCTAGAACTTAGAACTACTTAAACCTAACTAACCTAAGGACATCACACACTCCATGCCCGAGGCAGGATTCGAACCTGCGACCGTAGCGGTCACGCGGTTCTAGGCGCTACAGTCTGGAGCGCCTAGAACCGCACGCCCACACCGGCCACGAATCAGAAAAGAATAAAATAGAGAACTGCAACTAAAAGTGTGGTGTCACCGCCAGAGTCCACACTTGCTAGGTGGTAGCCTTTAAATCGGCCGCGGTCCGTTAGTATACGTCGGACCCACGTGTCGCCACTATCAATGATGCAGACCGAGCGTCGCCACACGGCAGGTCTAGAGAGACTTCCTAGCACTCGCCCCAGTTCTACAGCCGACTTTGCTAGCGATGGTTCACTGCCTACTTACGTTCTCATTTGCCGAGAAGATAGTTTAGCATAGCCTTCAGCTACGTCATTTGCTTCGACCTAGCAAGGCGCCATTATCAGGTACTATTGATATTGTGAACTATGTACCGTCAAGAGCGACGTTCATCATTAATGGATTAAAGTTAAGTATTCCACCAGCTACGTCCGTTGTTTCTAAATTCTAATTTCCTTGTCCTGTTACAGACCTCACGCCAGCCTGCGTGAGCTAAATCGCATGCCTTTCGGCCTCCTCTAGTAACACGGTGTTGGCTCTCCTGCCAACCACAAAAAAAATCCTCTACATCGAAATCAGAGATCACAAAAACCACATGCATGATTGGTTTTGTGGTACATGCCACAAATATTATCAGTGATGCTCGCAAAAAGAATGGAGCTAAATGGATCCAATGCTCGTTTTGCTTAACATCATACCATGTACTCTACCAACAATGCGGTGAAGAGAAGGACGTTTATATGTGCGACAACTGTTCGAGGATTCAGACATTGTAAGCAACAATGCCTAGTAGTATGTTGTAACAACAATGAAGACCGTTTTTCACCTGCATGAGCGTTTGTACTGTTAGTTTGAAAAAAAAGAATCCAATAAATTTGTTGTGAAATTACCGTAATTACGATTTATCACGAAATTAGATTACTATTATCACAAAATTACCTACCTATGTCACGAAATTACATAGTTTTTATCGTTTGGAAGATGTCACAATATTTATTCAGTAGAACTATTTAAATAAGAAATAAAGTCTAAAACCATTGAATTACGTCCGATTCCTAACAGGCAAGTATTTATAAAGATTAATTTCATAAATACCGGACGGAATTAGTAAAATAACAAATTTATCACGAATATATCTTCTTGTTGTGCCTATCTGCGGTTCAGCGTCTCCGCTACATGGTGAGTAACAACTATCCTTTTCATAAAAGAGCATAATTCTTTCAAAGAAGCGATGAGTATGGAAAGAAGCATCAATGAAATTATTAATTATGCACTAGTATGTGTAACATGTGACGTATTGTGTTTGTGTTACACCTTGACTTAGGAAAGGGGTGACTAAACTACTCTTCAAAATATCATTCCAGGACAGAGAGGCTTTCTTAACCCACTCTTACTCGTCACCAAATAGGTGACGAGGCGTTTTACTAATTACTTACCTCGATTCAGTGTCTTAGAATGATGCGTGCCTGCCTCGAATGTGGGGTCCATGACTAAAGGTCATGCGGTTCCTAGCCTAATCGAAGCCTTTCAGTCCCATGTCCGACCACTTCGCGACACAAAAATCCTAGACGATCACAAGGAATTGATCCCACGACTCCCAACATTAGCGGGTACCGACGACTGCTAATTGGTTATGGATGTGCATTGTGGGGGCGGCACGTCAGCTTTGTTACAGCCATTTTTTATCTATCGCACCAATCTTCCATCTGACAGGAAACGGTCAGTGGGCAAATAAAAACTAGACAGAAAGCGTGACTTGTGGGGAGGGGTCGGCAAAAGCGGATTTTCCTGCGTCTGTGTGTCTGGGCCCGTCGGACTTCCCCTTGTGTCAGCTCCTCTGGCGCCGAGGGCAGTGTAGATACTGTTCATCTGAGAACTCGATCCGCACAGTGACTCAGTATACGTAACAGCTATAATGTGAAAATTACTACGAAAGACGTAGCAAATAGGTATTCAAGTCTTTTCTCGCTCCTTTCACAGATGACGAAATAAAAATTATCAATAAAAATCTTATGTATGTCTGACTTCTTCCGTAACCGAATGGTTTGTGGTCCGTCGCGGATCGGGTGGTACACAGCGTGTTTAACGCAGTTTAGATTGTTTATGGAGGCACAGAAGATTTTTATGGAACATTGACCTTTACGCTCGTAGAGTCTTGTGAGAATTGTACCTCTCTATAAGGCAGCACCATGTTTACGAACGTGCCGTGAGAGTTCCAAATGGGTTAAAAGACATACTGACACACAAAACACATGAAAAACTTTTATGAGTTGGACAAATGTCAATTAAGTCTTGCGAAGGATGTTCTTGGAATGGTGTTATCTTTCGCAATTATATTATACGATGAAATACAGTAGTTCTGGGATTTGTCAGGGAAACTTATGCTAAGGTGACAAAAGTTGTGGTACATCTCCTAATATCATGACGGACCTCCTCTTGCCCGTTGTTGTGCAGCAGCAAGACATGGCAAGAACCCAAGAAGTCGTTGGAAGTCCCCTGCAGACATACTGAACCATACTGAACAGCCGCCCATAATTGCGAAACTGTTGCTGGTGCAAGATTTTGTGCAAGTTTTGACCTTTCGATTATGTTCTATGAATGTTCGACACGATTCATGTCGGGCGATTTGTGTGGCCAAACAATTCGCTTCAGTCGTCCAGAATGTTCTTCAAACCAATCACGAACAATCGTGGCTCGGTGACATGGCGCATGGTCATCCACAAAAATTCCATCGTTGTTTGGGAACATGACGTCTATGAATGACTGCAAATGATGTCCAAGTAGCCGAACATTCACTTGGAGCAGAGTACCCCATCCATTCGATGTAAACACAGCCCACTCCATTATGGAGCCACCACAAGCTTGCACGGTGCCTTATTGACAACTTTGGCCCAGGGCTTCGTGGGGTCTGCACCACACTCGAACTCTACCACCAACTTTTACCAACTGATGTCGTAGCTCATCGGACTAGGCCATGGGTTTCCAATAGTCTAGGATCCAACGATATTGTCAGGAGCCGAGGGTATGCGCTGCAGGCGATTTCGTGCTGTTAGCAAAGGCACTCGCGTCTGTCGTCTGATGCCATAGCCCGTTAACGCCAAATTTCCTGACGGATACTTTCGTCGTGCGTCTCACATTGATTTCTGCGGTTATTTCAGACGTTGTTGCTCATATGTTAGCACTGACAACTTTAAGCAAACGCCGCTGCTCTTGGTCGTTAAGTGAAGAACACCAGCTACTGCATTGTCTGTGATGAAATGTAACGCTTGAAATTTTGTGTTCTCGGCACACTCTTGTCACTGTGTATGCTCCATAGGTCTAGCTCCGACTGCCACTCCGCATTCAAAGTCTGTTAATTCGCGTCGTGCGGCCATAATCGTCTCGGAAACCTTTTCTCGTTGGCCACCTGAGTAGAAATGACAGCTCCGCCAATGCACTGCCGTTTTTACCTTGTGTACAAAACAACATCGCCATCTGTATATGTGCATATCGCTATCCCTTGTCATGTCAGTGAATATCCGCTTTTGGTTGCAGTTCTCACAATGAAATTTTCTAAAGTGTGAAGTTTGGGTTTATTTTATATAGACTACTTTTAGTACAATAGTTTATATCCCTCTGGTTGTGTATACCATGTTCTTACTGGAAAAGAACTGAACACGCAAACTAAGGCTTTTTTTTTTTTGAGTGGAAGACAAACTGAAGTGTTTTGCAGTTTCTCAAGTTACAACACTTCTGGAAGCCATGGTTCACATCGTTTAAATAGACTGTAAATACTTCTTTTTATATTATTTGATATTTTTGTGCTATAATGAATGTGTTTAACTAACGATTTATCCGATCTGTTTGATAAGTATACGCAATTACTCGATGAAGAATTTAAAACTAAAATAGAAAAACTGGCAGCAAATATAAATTTTGTGGATGTTACTAGACAGTAAGTTTACAATCTTGTTTATTCATAATACTAAGTGTTTACCGAGTAACAATAGGGCTAATTTTAATCTGTTTGTAAATCACTTTGCACCTCTACTGGCCCTATGAACAACAAAAAAGAAAGAATTATTGGTTGCTTGTGATTTTAAATACTTCCAACACCGGTGGAATTAATATCCACCGTAAAATCCTTAAAATAAATAAAGTTAGTGGCTATGACGATATATCAGCAAAATGGATTAAACAGTGTGCTTCTAAGTTCAGTAATATTTTAAGTGTAACCAGTTTTTTATCAGTGGAACATTAATGGCTGAAAGATGCTGAATTTAAGATTTTGTATAAGAACGAAGATAAAAAAAAATCAAACTTCGCTCCAATTTCACTTTTCCCAGATTCACAAAAATTTTAGAGAAGATTATATATAATCACCTTCTTAACCATCTGACCACAAATAAAGTATTATCCAAGTCACAATTAAGATTTCTAATGGGTTCCGATACTGAGAGATATAGAAAAGACTATCTACACATACAGTGAGAATGTACTTAATTCATCCGAAAGTAAATTACAGGCTACTGGTGTATTTTGTAACCCATCAAAGGAATTTGACAGTGTAAATCATGGCAACTAAATTAGAATAATATAGTGTAACGGGAAAAGTTGCAAATTGGTTCAAATCCTGTATCTCTCACAGAAAACGAAACATCATCGATATTGGCATTCGGAGTCGAAGGCCAACTCGTGTTGTAACCTCCCCCTCACTTATCGACCTTAATGACAGTGAAAAATTAAACAGCGTGCACCTAACGGAAATTTGGGAAAATCAATCGTCACCGAAGTTAATCTCTCGGTACACTCTGGCTTAATTTAGCAAAAGAATTAATAAAACCGGAAAATTGAAAGTTAATTTAGTGACTGAAATTTGTTTCTAAAGCACTACGAAATTCAGTAAAATAAGGTTAGTCTTGGGCTACCTCAACAATCATTTCAAAACTACCGGAAGGGGTGCGCAAGATGAGTGCCTCACATGCTGAATGAGGACCACATGCGGCAACGAGTTGATGCTTACCGCCCATTTCTTCACTGACTTGCAGCCAAACTGTACAACTTTCTAGACCCAGTTGTCACGGGTGACGAAACCTGGGCATATCACTTTACACCTGAGACGAAGCAACAATCACGCCAGTTCATAACTTTCTGAACAGCATGGCGGCGAGCTGGTATGACATGGGCATACAAAAACTACCACAGCGTCTGCAAAAGTGCATCGACAGAAATGGTGATTATGTCGAAAAATAGCTAAATTTTCAAGCTGTAAATTGACGTAAGCCGTTATAGAAATAAACAGGTCTATGTACTTATAAAAAAGTAGGAGACCTTACATTTGGGATTACCCCCGTATTATTAATGTAATCCAAACGATCCCTTGTGTGTAACGATCGTTTAATATAGAAAGAAGGAGAAAAGAACAGCAATTGATCGCGAAATCTGTCTGATGGGAAAAAAGACGCAACACAAAAAATAAGTAATGTAAAGTAATGAAAATTCAGGAATGCATTTGTCTAGGTAAGATTTTAAGGGGTTGACACTGCAAGATAACAGGTTAATGTGAGCTTGAGATAAGTCATTGCAAATGTGAAATGCTGGTACATTAATAACTGGTGCAACCACCAGAATATTGAGTGCAAGCGTGAAAACGTGCATGCATTGTGTTGTACTGGTGCTAGATGTCCGTTTGTGGAATGTAGTTCCGTGCCTGTTGCACTTAGTCGATCAGCACGGCGATGGTTAATGCTGTTTGTGGCCGCGCGGCTTAGGGCGCCTTGTCACGGATTTCGTAGCCCCTCAACCCGGAGGTTCGAGTCCTCCCTCGGGCGTGTGTGTGATATGTGTGTGTGTGTGTGTGTGTGTTAGTTAGTTCAAGTAGTGTGTAAGTCAAGCGATGACCTCAACAGTTTGATCCCTTAGGAATTCACACACAGTTTTGCTGTTTTTGGATGGCGCTGATGTTATCGTCCGATGATGTCCCAACTGTGCTCGATTGGAGACAGATTCGATGATCGAGCAGGCCGAGGAAATATGTCGACAGTCTGCGGAGCATGTTGGGTTTTAACAGAGGTATGTGGGCGAGCGTTGTCGTGTTGGGGAACACCCTCTGGAATGCTGTTTATCAATGGCAGCACAACACGTCGAATCACCAGATTGACGGACAGATTTGCAGTGAGAATGCGTGAGACAACCACGAGAGTGCATCTGCTGTCATACAAAATAGCTACCCAGAGCATTGTGTATTACATTGTGTATTGAACTGGGGACATAGAGCCGGCCGGGGTGCCCGAGCGGTTCTAGGCGCTACAGTCTGGAACCGCGCGACCGCTACGGTCGCAGGCTCGAATCCTGCGTCGGGCATGGATGTTTGTGATGTCCTTAGGTTAGTTAGGTTTAAGTAGTTCTAAGTTTTAGGGGACTGATGACCTCAGAGCTATTTTAACCATTTTTTTGGGGGATGTAGAAATGAAAGAGAGGCTTCATCACGCCACAGCCCTGAGTGGTTCACAACTCTACAACAGGCCACAGAAGTGCACCCAATTCACCGCCGCCCCACACCGAACCCAGGCTTATTGTGGAGTTCGAACCCCAGTGGATCCCTCTGGGAACGTTTCATACCAGACGCGTGTAACCCCAAATGTTTGTGTGGTAGAATAATTGTGGTGTACGCGTACTTGGAGACAGTGTTTGCACAGCAGTTGCCGACATAGCGTACTGAGGCGGAATAACGGGAACCTGGCCACATTCGCCGAAGCAGATGGAAAACCGCCTTAAAAACGGTCCACAGGCTGGCCGGCACACCGTACCCCGCCACTAATCCGCAGGGCGGATTCGTGCCAGGGACCGGCACGTCTTCCCGCTCGGGTAGCAGCGCGTTAGACCGCGCGGCTAGCCGGACGGACCCCGAGACCATAACTCCAGGGGTAGGCCCAGTGCGCCTAACACGCAGACAGGTTGATTGCAGGCCCTCATCTGGCCCCCTTCTAGCAAACACGTGTCCATCACTGGCGCCGAGGCAGAACCAACTTGATCAGAAAACACAACAGACGCCCACCCTCCCCTTTAATGAGCTCTTGTTTGATACAACTGAAGTCACAAATGGCAGTGGTTTCGGGTCAGTGGAGTGCACGCTCCAAGGCGTCTGCCTCGGAGTTTTTAAAGAATCGATTTCTAAAATGTGCTGGTGATACTATGGTGCCAACTGCTGTTCGAATTGCTGATGCACATGCAGTACGATGCGCCAGACCCATACACCGAATACGGTGGCCTTCCCTCTCGGTATCGCCACGGGGCCGTTCGGAGTCTCGTCCTTCTTGCGACCGTACATTCTCGTGACCACCGCTGTTAGCAATCAAGTACAGACGCTACATTCCTTCCAAGTCTTTCTGCAATACTGCAGAAGAAACATGTAGCTTCTCGTTGCACTAGTACATGAACTCGTTCAAACTCAGTGAGGCGCTTATAATGGCGTCTTTGTCACCTTAAAGGCATTCTTGACTAACATCAACTCACCGAGTCCAGTCTCAAAAGGCAGCTAACGATCACGACTGCTAATGTGTGTATTTAAAGAAAACGTGAATTGCATGCTCGTAGTGGCGCTACTAGTGCCATTCTATGTGACTGGCACGAAATTTGAACAGACATCATCTTTCAGATGAAAAGACACGCCAAAATATTTTCGTTTATGTCGAACAACTCCTGTCTGGGCGTCGCGTTCTTTTGCGTCAGTGTATATTTCGGCCTTAGGCCATTTTCAAGCATTAGAAACGCATGTCGGGCGATTTTTGATGTTGTTACACTTGACAGTGACCAAAGGCCGAAATCTAGGTAGTGAAATAAACACGTCATATACAGTCAAATGGCGGTATTATCTTTTCCAAAATTTTACATGAATGTGGCTCTGAAAAAGAAAAAATCATTAAAAAAGAAATACAAGAACAAGTTTACCTCGGAAACACGAGAAGCTAATGGAGAAGCGGCTTATTTGAGTACTATTCGGAGAAAGTTGCAGTTGTTTAGCAAGGAAATGATGTAGCAGAGAGGGAAGAAACGATTTTCTGCGTTACAGTTCGCACAACGATAGAGCGCTTTTCACACGGTGGAAAGCTACTGCAGCGTGCCTCGGAGGTTCCTGGTGCCGTTTCGCCTTTTGCGGACGGAGAAGGTCAGGCAGTCTACGCAGAGGCGCCAACGCAGGCGCATGTAACGCTCTCCCACTGACGCCTCGCACAAGGCGCCGTTCACTCAGTACTGGCTGCGGTGTTCACTGGACGACTGTCTCCCCATGCTCTCTTCCCTCCCGCTCTTTGTTTTAGGTTCTTTTATTGAGATTACAAACCATACCGCCGCGAATTGTTAAGCTTAGTAAAAGACATAATAGCGAACATTGATAATGCGTCTGATCGTATGGAGTATTTTCGCAAATACGTGATAGGCTCCAGGAATATTTGACTAACGACATCCAATGCATTGTACTGGAAGGCAAATGTTCCTCAGAAGCGAAAGTAACGTCGTACATGCCACAAAGAAGAGTAATGTTCATAATCAGACGGGACCAACAGCACTATGAAACTATTCGCTGATGATGCTTTTGTGTTCGGGGAAGTATCGTCCTTGAACGATCATAAGGAATTGCAGAAATACACGGAGAAAATCTGCATATGGTGTAATAAATTGCAGCTCTCTTCAAATGCGGACGTCACATCGTTCACCCTTAGCACTCCAGATAACTTTAAGTGTTGTGAATTAAATAAATAGAAATAATTTGTTCGAGTTTATGATGTTTGTTAATAACACAAAACCAATATTTCATGCGCCCACCTTTTGTCCTTATTACAGCAGAAATTCGTCTTGGTATTGAATACACTAGCTTTTTAAAATCTTCGGTGCTTATAGCTTTCCATTCAAGGCGCAGGCGGTCATCTAAGTCTTCTTTTGACTTAACTGTGTGCCGTCTGATTTTGCTCTTCAATAAATTTCATAAATGCTCTATGGAGTTCAGTCATAAAGCTCGATGTTCCAAGTCGGCGGATAGATTTATGGCAGGATGCATTATCGTACTGGAATGTAATATCGTTCATTATTGTATCGCCAAGAAGAGTTGTAAAAGAGAGCAATAAACCAGATTCTAGGACGTCTATGTACTTTTTTGAATCCATGCGGCCTTCACATACGTTATTGCTCTCACTCATGCAGCTCTCATGTGGTCCTAGCTCATGACGCTCCCTCCACCGTCTTTTACGGTAGGCGCCACTCATTCTGGGTGACGGACATAAGTGTCCCCCGATGTAACAAACATCTGAAATGTGAATAAACATTGTAGAGAATTCGTCATGCGTTTTTAAATTAATACATTTTGTTTTCTACCCAAATCGGTATATATTTTAGAGAGTAAAATTGACGAAAACTACCTAAAAGTTTGCTTTGTCAGACCACACGATATTTGACTAATCTTGTTCTGTGAACGTTCGGTGTTTTATGGCTCACTCCTACCAGGCCTTTCTATTCTTGTCAGAGAGCGATGGCTTCTTCCTGGTTTTACACCCTTTTAGACCAGCTTCTCGAAGTCGTCTACGAGTGGTGCGAGCAGATATTGTTTTTGTTCTTTTGTGCCCGTAGTGCAAAATACGTCTTTTAATGACATGATTATTAGTAATAATAGCCAGCTACACTACAATGTAAATTGTTTATATTTTATATCATTCACGATGAGCCCATTTCGGCATACTGCCATCGTCAAGTGCTTTGTGAACTTATAAGTAAGCGATGGCCTTAATCTAATGGCCTTGTACACAGGAGAGCCAAAGAAACTGGTACACCTGCCTAATATCTTGTAGGGCCCCCGCGAGCACGCAGAAGTGCCGCAACACTACGTGGCATGGACTCGACTAATGTCCGAAGTAGTGATGGAGGGAATTGACTCCATGAATCTTGCAGGGCTATCCATAATTCCGTAAAGTACAAGGGGGTGGAGATCTCTTCTGCACAGCACGTTGCAAGGCATCCCACATATGCTCAATAATGTTCATCTCTGGGGCGTTTGGTGGCCAGCGGACATGTTTACATTCAAAATAGTGTTCCTGGAGCCACTCTGTAGCAATTATAGACGTGTGGGGTGTCACATTGTCCTGCTGGAATCACCCTAGTCCGTCGGAATGCACAATGGAAATGAATGGGTGCAGGTGATCACACAGGATCCTTACGTACATGTCACTATTCAGACTGATATTAGGGGTCCCATATCACTCAAACTGCACACGACCCACGCCATTAAAGAGCCTCGTTGTTGTTGTTGTGGTCTTCAGTCCTGAGACTGGTTTGATGCAGTTCTCCATGCTACTCTATCCTGTGCAAGCTTCTTCATCTCCCAGTACCTAGTGCAACCTACATCCTTCTGAATCTGCTTAGTGTATTCATCTCTTGGTCTCCCTCTACGATTTTTACCCTCCACACTGCCCTCCAATACTAAATTAGTGATCCCTTGATGTCTCAGAACATGTCCTACCAACCGATCCCTTCTTCTGATCAAGTTGTGCCACAAACTTCTCTTCTCCCCAATCCTTTTCAATACTTCCTCATTAGTTATGTGATCTACCCATCTAATCTTAGGCATTCTTCTGTAGCACCACATTTCGAAAGCTTCTATTCTCTTCTTGTCCACACGAGTTATCGTCCATGTTTCGCTTCCATACATGGCTACACTCCATACAAATAATTTCAGAAATGACTTCCTGACACTTAAATCTATACTCGATGTTAACAAATTTCTGTTCTTCAGAAACGCTTTCGTTGCCATTGCCAGTCTACATTTTATATCCTCTCTACTTCGACCATCATCAGTTACTTTGCTCCCCAAATAGCAAAACTCCTTTACTACTTTAAGTGTCTCATTTTCTAATGTAATTCCCTCAGCATCACCCGACTTAATTCGACTACATTCCATTTTCCTCGTTTTGTTTTTGTTGATGTTCATCTTACATACTCCTTTCAAGACACTATCCATTCCATTCAACTGCTCTTCCAAGTCCTTTGCTGTCTCTGACAGATTTACGATGTCATCGGCGAACCTCGAAGTTTTTATTTCTTCTCCATGGACTTTAATACCTACTCCGAATTTTTCTTTTGTTTCCTTTACTGCTTGCTCAATATACCGATTGAATAACATCGGGGATAGACTACAGCCCTGTCTCACTCCCTTCCCAACATCTGCTTCCCTTTCATGTCCCTCGACTCTTATAACTGCCATCTGGTTTCTGTACAAATTGTAAATAGCCTTTCGCTCCCTGTATTTTACCCCTGCCACCTTTAGAATTTGGAAGAGAGTATTCCAGTCAACATTGTCAAAAGCTTTCTCTAAGTCTACGAATGCTAGAAACGTAGGTTTGCCTTTCCTTAATCTTTCTTCTAAGATAAGTCGTTAGGTCAATATTGCCTAACGTGTTCCAACATTTCCACGGAATCCAAACTGATCTTCCCTGAGGTCGGCTTCTACTAGTTTTTCCATTCGTCTGTAAAGAATTCGTGTTAGTATTTTGCAGCTGTGGCTTATTAAACTGATAGTTCGGTAATTTTCACATCTGTCAACACCTGCTTTCTTTGGGATTGGAATTATTATATTCTTCTTGAAGTCTGCGGGTATTTCGCCTGTTTCATACATCTTGTTCACTAGATGGTAGAGTTTTGTCAGGACAGGCTCTCACAAGGCCGTCAATAGTTCCAATGGAATATTGTCTACTCCGGGGGCCTTGTTTCGGCTCAGGTCTTTCAATGCTCTGTCAATCTCTTCACCCAGTATCGTATCTCCCATTTCATCTTCATCCACATCCTCTTCCAGTTCCATAATATTGTCCTCAAGTACGTCGCCCTTGTATAGACCCTCTATATACTCCTTCCACCTTTCTGCTTTCCCTTCTTTGCTTAAAACTGGGTTTCCATCTGAGCTCTTGATGTTCATACAAGTGGTTCTCTTTTCTCCAGAGGTCTCTTTAATTTTCCTGTAGGCAGTATCTATCTTACCCCTAGTGAGATAAGCCTCTACATCCTTACATTTGTCCTCTAGCCATCCCTGCTTAGCCATTTTGCACTTCCTGTCGATCTCATTTTTGAGACGTTTGTATTCCTTTTTGCCTGCTTCATTTACTGCATTTTTATATTTTCTGCTTTCATCAATTAAATTCAATATTTCTTCTGTTACCCAAGGATTTCTACTAGCCCTCGTCTTTTTACCTACTTGATTATCTGCTGCCTTCACTACTTCATCCCTCAAAGCTACCCATTCTTCTTCTACTGTATTTCTTTCCCCCATTCCTGTCAATTGTTCCCTTACGCTCTCCCTGAAACTCTGTACAACCTCTGGTTCTTTCAGTTTATCCAGGTCATATCTCCTTAAGGTCGCTCCTTTTTGCAGTTTCTTCAGTTTTAATCTACAGGTCATAACCAATAGATTGTGGTCAGAGTCCACATCTGCCCATGGAAATGTCTTACAATTTAAAACCTGGTTCCTAAACCTCTGTCTTACCATTATATAATCTATCTGATACCTTTTAGTATCTCCAGGGTTCTTCCATGTATACAACCTTCTTTCATGATTTTTAAACCAAGTATTAGCTATGATTAAGTTGTGCTCTGTGCAAAATTCTACAAGGTGGACTCCTCTTTCATTTCTTAGCCCCAATCCATATTCACCTACTACGTTTCCTTCTCTCCCTTTTCCTACTGCCGAATTCCAGTCACCCATGACTATTAAATTTTCATCACCCTTTACTATCTGAATTATTTCTTTTATTTCATCATACATTTCTTCAATTTCTTCGTCATCTGCAGAGCTAGTTGGCATATAAACTTGTACTACTGTAGTAGGTGTGGGCTTCGTATCTATCTTGGCCACAATAATGCGTTCACTATGCTGTTTGTAGTAGCTTACCCGCATTCCTATTTTCTTATTCATTGTTAAACCTACTCCTGCATTACCCCCATTTGTTTTTGTGTTTATAACCCTGTAGTCACCTGACCAAAAGTCTTGTTCCTCCTGCCACCGAACTTCACTAATTCCCACTATATCTAACTTCAACCTATCCATTTCCCTTTTTAAATTTTCTAACCTACCTCCCCGATTAAGGGATCTGACATTCCACGCTCCGATCCGTAGAACGACAGTTTTCTTTCTGATGATAACGACATCCTCTTGAGTAGTCCCCGCCCGGAGATCCGAATGGGGGACTATTTTACCTCCGGAATATTTTACCCAAGAGGACGCCATCATCATTTAATCATACAGTAAAGCTGCATGCCCTCGGGAAAAATTACGGCCGTAGTTTCCCCTTGCTTTGGGCCGTTCGCAGTACCAGCACAGCAAGGCCGTTTTGGTTAGTGTTACAAGGCCAGATCAGTCAATCATCCAGACTGTTGCCCTTGCAACTACTGAAAAGGCTACTGCTCCTCTTCAGGAACGACACGTTTGTCTGGCCTCTCAACAGATACCCCTCCGTTGTGGTTGCACCTACGGTACGGCTATCTGTATCGCTGAGGCACGCAAGCCTCCCCACCAACGGCAAGGTCCATGGTTCATGGGGGGGGGGGGGGGGGTAAAGAGCCTCTAGCCTCTACCAGTTTGAATAGTTCGCTGCTGACATGAGGGGTCCATGCATTCATGAGGTTATCTCCACGTCCATAGACGTCCATCCGCTCGATACAATTTGAAACGAGACTCCTCCGAGCAGGCAGCATCTTTCCAGTCAATAACTGTGCTTTGTGTCGTACAGTCATCAAGGCTACACGAGTGGAACTTGGGCTCCGAAAGCCCATATCGACAATGTTTCGTTGAATGGCTCGCACGTTGTCACTTTTTGATGGCCTAGCACTGAAATCTACAGCAATTTGCGTAAGGATTGCACTTCTGTCAAGTTGAACAATTCTCTTCACTCGTCGTTGGTCCCGTTCTTCCAATATATTTTCCCGGCCGCAGCGATGTCGTTGATTTGATGTTTTACTGGATTCCTGGTATTCACGATACATTCGTAAATTGATCATACGGGAAAATCCGCACTTCATTGCTACCTGGGAGACGCTGTGTCTCATGGCTCGTGCACTGATTATAACACCACGTTCAAACTCACTGAAATCTTGTTAACGTGCAGTAATCGACCTAAGAAGTGAGACAGACACATGTTGTCTTATATAGTTATTGCCACAGATCTGAACAGGAAAAGAGCACTCGATATGTGTCCATAACGGCCAAGGGTATATAAGTATTTATGAGTAACACGAAGTAGTAAAATGAAAGGCGACTACATAAAATCAGTATTTGGCTTAGTGAATGGAAGACTCAGATTTGTTGGAAGTGTTCTGGGAAAACACAATGAACCTGTAAATGAAACAGCATACAAGAGGCTGGTCTGACCAGTTGTAAAGGGTTGTTCTAATGTTTGGCGTCCTAAAAAAGCAGACATCACAACAGACATCGTACGATTTCAGAGACGTGCTGCAAGGGTCGCAACAGATCGGTGCAGGCCATGGAAGAGTTTAAGTAGGAATCCTTGTAACAAATACGACTTAGGTCCTGCTAGATTCAGGTGGGTAAATTTAGAGGAACTCTATTCGAACTGTGTGATTATTAAGAGCCACTACCGTATATCTCGGGTGGCGACTGCGAGAATAAGAGATTAGATCATCTGTAGAGGAACGTAGGCAGTCATTTGTCCCTTGCTCAGAGCGCCAAAGTAATAGCATGGGCATCCATAACATTTGTGTGTTCTACCATCCACCTTACTCTGTACAGCAGGTTAGGAGTAAAAATATATATACAGTTTATGTATTGGCGTTCGTCTGTGCACCGAATACAAAGCATTTATTGCTCTTCATACGTGCGTTGCTTATTTTATCTATGAATTCGTGTTCCCTAACACATACTTTAATTTTTTGTTATATGCGCTAGGTATGTGGTAATTTTAAACACGTTTCGGTGTCTCAGTTTTTATTTTTCGTTTCGTACTGTCAGCTTAAAAAGAACTTTCAGGCTCACATATTACTCGATTTCTTTACAATTAACGGTAAATTTTTTTTTACTCCGTGTAAAGTTTTGCTTTGTTGAATGTAGATGGTAAGTTTAACACTGCACGCCCGACTGGGATTCAATCTGGATCCCGCTCTTCTGCAGACAGTGCTAATGAGTTAATTGCCATCTATCACTATGTTGTCGAACCTCCCAGTTAGACTATCATTTCCAACACTGTTGTTTATATTACTCATAATCCACTTTTAAATTTTTGCTGTTTTTTCATATTGTGATTTATACTAAACTGCAAGCGCAGCCCTCATCCCTCCCCTTCCTCTTCGTCCGTCGCCACCCCCTCTCTGAAAAACCCACACACTCGCTCTCGTCGAGCGCAAGCGCGTCCACACACGCATGTATGTACACGCACAAGTGTATTATGGCCGAATACCTCACTTATTTCTTTGTCGCACTGCGGCTGAATGATGGATAATATAAGTCATTTTTCCTCTAGTATTACATTATCTGTCCAAAAGTACCCAGACACGCGTATATAAAATTGAAATGACCTCTGGATGTCACTGGAGGCGGACCCGCCAGTATAGAAAGCGGCAGGTAGCATTGCGTTGTCAGTAGAGAAGCAGTGACTGCAGAATGAGTCGGTCGAGAGAGGTCAACGACTTCGAAAGTAAACTAGTCATTCAGTCTGGAACCGCGCGACCGCTACGGTCGCAGGTTCGAATCCTGCCCCGGGCATGGATGTGTGTGATGTCCTTAGGTTAGTTAGGTTTAAGTAGTTCTAAGTTCTAGGGGACTGATGACCTCAGATTTAAGTCCCATAGTGCTCAGAGCCATCTGAACCATTTTTAAACTAGTCATTGTATGTCAAATCAGTAACATATCCGTCAGTGACAACTGTTCTAAAAGTACCCAAGTTGGTTGGGTGATGTGATTGTGAAGTTTAAACGCGAAGGGATAACCACATCTAAACCTAAACCAAGACTGGGCAGACATCGTGTACCGACGGACAGGGGGCGTCAAGCATTGCGGAGGATGGATGTAAAAAATCGTGTCCAATAAGCAAAAGGAGCAACTCGCTGAGTTACAGTAGTCCAGCTAGTACATAGTGAGTTAAACGAATGGTCGAGCAGCTCGTCGTAAGACATACATACATTCCTGTAGTGAATGCTGAGCGATGCTTGAGGCGGTGTAAAGAGAGACGCCAATGGGCAGTGAATGACTGGAATCGAGTGATTTGGAGCGATTAATCACGCTACACGACGTGTTAATCCTACAGAAGCGTTTGGGTTTGGCGAACGCCTGCCGAACGTTACCTGCCATCATTTGTAGCGTCCAGGGTGAGCTGTGGAGGATATGGTGTTACGGCAGGGAGTATTTTTCGTTGTTAGGGTGTGATCCCACATTACACTTAACAAAACTCTAAATGTGGAACACATTATACAGGACAATGTTCTCTATACATTAGAGGAACAGTTTGGAGATCTTTGTTGTTTGTATCAGCATGAGAATGCTCCCTATCATAAAGCAGCATCTCTAAGTCAATGGTTTGCGGACAATAACATTAATGAAATGGAGTGGTCCGCCGAGAGGCCCAACCTGAACGGACTGGAACACATTTGAGATGAGTTAGAATGCCGACGTCGCACCAGACCCCACCGTTCCAGCACCACTATCTTCTATGGTTTCGGCTCTTGAGGAAGAATGGCCTGTCATTTCTCCACAGACATTCAGACACCTCACTGAGAGTGACCCCAGCAGTTCAAGCCTTCATTAAGGGGCAGCGTGGACACAAACTGGATATTAATGTCCACTTACAGAAATCTGGATACTTTTGATCAGACAATGTATATTTGAGAATAATTCTGTTTATTGGAGCTCTGATGGATTGTCAACAGCAAATTCAATTAGGTAGCAACTGTACTGTGAGGCTTCTGGCTGTATGGTCTACCATTTATACCAGCTCACAGAGCAACTCGGAGTTCGGAAGGAAAGGCAGGACTTGTGATATGGTATAGTCATGGAGAGGGAGGTCTGTTAAGCGTGCTTTTATGGCGCAGTGACCAGTTTTAGTCCCAAGCCCTGGATGAGTTCATTCGTTTGTTCAAGAGAGGTGACCGACATCGCGTGCTTTTGGCCAGTCAGCAATGCGCTGCGCTGACAGAATCGAGGCGCATGCCCAGCAGTTTTTCTCGGACGATTTTGCAGAAACTATTCGTTAAAAAAAATCATTTTTGCGTTACTTATAGCTTTATACGCCACTTTCATGATGACATGCCCATCATTTCATTAACAGTCGTCGATATTGTGATATTTGCATTTAAGTAAGACACTATTCGAGATTGGAAAATTTTGCAGTAAAAAAATAGTGGTCGCTTTGATTCTGACTTTGGTCCATATTACGTAATATGTTGCTGAGTGTCTAATTTACGTCACCAACCTCGAGAAAACTGAAGCATTTGCTATCATAGGCGCCAGCGATAAAGCCAAAGTGATATATTCAGCATTCCTCCTATCACGTCAACTGTTTGCACACGACGAGGAGAGTATTTTGCCATATGGTTATTAAGCGAAACTTCATTATCAATCTAGTTATTCCACTAACTACAGATTTTTTCCACGAAACAATGTCAAATTTAAGGGCCGTAAGTTGCTGCTGAAATGAAAAATACTGCGAGTTTTGGAACAACTTAACTGAAGACATTACACCTTTATTTTTATGCAGAGGATTTTCTTTTTCATAAGCTACTGACCTTACTTGTCCTTAGTTTCTCGCTCAATAAACTTACTGAAACACTGTTTCAGAATTCTCTAGGAACTACGTCTACGCAATATGTTAGTGAGGCGATATCGCGTAAACCACGCTGTGTTTTGGCAAAAGAAGCAAATTTTAACAAGGCAACAAGAGAAATGCAGGTTTTGCTCAAAATTCACCGCTCATGACACATCTCTGAAAGTTGTAGATGGTTAACAACTTAGGCGAAAATAAATCTCTGCTTTTGTTGCATCTTCAGCGGAATTATTTTCAGTTGACCCCTTGCACATAATCCCCACCACTGCCACTCTCCCCACATGTACCCTGCAGACTGCGTGTTTACAGGTCATGTTATTCTGCGCGAACCCTGCTGCTTGCACAAGGTAGGAACCCACGTCGCACTCTTAGTGATGTGCGCAGCTTTAACTTTACGCTTATGACCCCTTGTTGGTCCCACTTACAACTTCCTGGGATCCCTTCTTCACATGTCCTCAGTGCTGGAGCTATATTTTTCTACTCTATGCAAACCAGAGCAGTGAACCTTTGCATATATATATTTATGGATTTCTTTCTTTTTTAATTAACTGTAGTAAACATGTACGACAAGCGAAATGAAAAGAAAATTTCGGATATGTGCACAGGATCGCTGTAGGACTGTACTGGATGACAAAATGCAGCTTCACTGGACTGAAAGTGTGAAGAATGGAGCACACACAGTTATAGATGGTACCAAAAAGGGTTAAAAATCGAATTGTGTCGAGCATGACAATAGGAGACTATTGCCAAAAAATAAAATGTAGAAACCTATTTAAAAGTTGTCACTATGACCTGCTAAAAGTCATTTTTATTATTCTGCAACTAGTTTCAACTTGAGGTCATCATCTGGCAGAGTTTTTTTTTTAATTTTTCGTGGTGCGTACCACATGTTCACAATTTTAATATGTAATCCATGATTATTTACCACTGTGAATATACACTCCTGGAAACTGAAATAAGAACACCGTGAATTCATTGTCCCAGGAAGGGGAAACTTTATTGACACATTCCTGGGGTCAGATACATCACATGATCACACTGACAGAACCACAGGCACATAGACACAGGCAACAGAGCATGCACAATGTCGGCACTAGTACAGTGTATATCAACCTTTCGCAGCAATGCAGGCTGCTATTCTCCCATGGAGACGATCGTAGAGATGCTGGATGTAGTCCTGTGGAACGGCTTGCCATGCCATTTCCACCTGGCGCCTCAGTTGGACCAGCGTTCGTGCTGGACGTGCAGACCGCGTGAAACGAGGCTTCATCCAGTCCCAAACATGCTCAATGGGGGACAGATCTGGAGATCTTGCTGGCCAGGGTAGTTGACTTACACCTTCTAGAGAACGTTGGGTGGCACGGGATACATGCGGACGTGCATTGTCCTGTTGGAACAGCAAGTTCCCTTGCCGGTCTAGGAATGGTAGAACGATGGGTTCGATGACGGTTTGGATGTACCGTGCACTATTCAGTGTCCCCTCGACGATCACCAGAGGTGTACGGCCGGTGTAGGAGATCGCTCCCCACACCATGATGCCGGGTGTTGGCCCTGTGTGCCTCGGTCGTATGCAGTCCTGATTGTGGCGCTCACCTGCACGGCGCCAAACACGCATACGACCATCATTGGCACCAAGGCAGAAGCGACTCTCATCGCTGAAGACGACACGTCTCCATTCGTCCCTCCATTCACGCCTGTCGCGACACCACTGGAGGCGGGCTGTACGATGTTGGGGCGTGAGCGGAAGACGGCCTAACGGTGTGCGGGACCGTAACCCAGCTTCATGGAGACGGTTGCGAATGGTCCTCGCCGCCGGTACCCCAGGAGCAACAGTGTCCCTAATTTGCTGGGAAGTGGCGGTGCGGTCCCCTACGGCACTGCGTAGGATCCTACGGTCTTGGCGTGCATCCGTGCGTCGCTGCGGTCCGGTCCCAGGTCGACGGGCACGTGCACCTTCCGCCGACCACTGGCGACAACATCGATGTACTGTGCAGACCTCACGCCCCACGTGTTGAGCAATTCGGCGGTACGTCCACCCGGCCTCCCGCATGCCCACTATACGCCCTCGCTCAAAGTCCGTCAACTGCACATACGGATCACGTCCACGCTCTCGCGGCATGCAACCAGTGTTAAAGACTGCGATGGAGCTCCGTATGCCACGGCAAACTGGCTGACACTGACGGTGGCGGTGCACAAATGCTGCGCAGCTAGCGCCATTCGACGGCCAACACCGCGGTTCCTGGTGTGTCCGCTGTGCCGTGCGTGTGATCATTGCTTGTACAGCCCTCTCGCAGTGTCCGGAGCAAGTATGGTGGGTCTGACACACCGGTGTCAATGTGTTCTTTTTTCCATTTCCAGGAGTGTATGTGGTCTTAGTGTATGATACGTCATCGTCAAGTTTGTAACTTGTTTAACAGTGTTATTACATAATAATGTAGTACATACACTGAAGAGCCAAAGCAACTGGTGTAGGTATGCGTATTCAAACATAAAGACACGTAAACAGGCAGAATACAGCCGGCCACTGTGGACGAGTGGTTCTAGGTGGTTCAGTCCGCTCGCAGGTTCGAATCCTGCCTCGGGCATGGATGTGTGTGATGTCCTAGGTTAGTTAGCCTGAAGGAGTTCTAAGGACTGATGACCTCAGATGTTAAGTCCAATAGTGTTTAGAGCCATTTGAACCATTTTGAGGCAGAATACGGCGCTGGGATTGGCGACGCCTATGTAAGATAACAAGAGTCTGGCGCAGTTGTTAGATCGGTTACTGCTGCTATAATGGCCTGCTATTAAGATTTAAGTGACTTTGAACGTGGTGTTACAGTCGGGGCACGAGCGATGGGACACAGCATCTCCGAGGCAGCAATGAAGGGGGGATTTTCCCGTACGACCATTTCACAGGTGTACCGTGAATATCGGGAATCAGGTAAAACATCAAATTTCCGACATCGCTGCGGCCGGAAAAAGATCCTGCAAGAACAGGACCAGCGACGACTTTAGATAATCGTCCATCATGACAGAATTGCAACCCTTCTGCAAATTGCTGCATATTTCAATGTTGGGCCATCAACAAGTGTCAATATTACTATTGATTGTAATATATATTGGACACGTGAATTAATTCCCGCTCTTTCTTGGACAGAGAAGACATGTTTATTTTAACATAGTGGCATAAGATAATGTACTGAAACTAGTGTCATTCGACAGGTTCACCCCTTTCCCTCTTATCGGGTAACAAATGGAGTCTGTGATAAAAATTCAATTTTTTTTAGATGATCCCCTGACGGCGCCAGCTTTCGAGATCGTTAAACATCTGAAGTGTTATTCAGAAAGCCCTTCCTGCAAGCACCGAAACAAAAAGTAATCGGGAGCGGCGATGACTAGTTAATACGGCGAGGTAATACGTACCATCGAAGTCGCTTCTGCGGTTTGCTTCACTTCTACATCTACATCTACATGACTACTCTGCAATTCACATTTAAGTGCTTGGCAGAGGGTTCATCGAACCACAATCATACTATCTCTCTACTATTCCACTACCGAACAGCGAGCGGGAAAAACGAACACCTAAACCTTTCTGTTCGAGCTCTGATTTCTCTTATTTTATTTTGATGATCATTCCTACCTATGTAGGTTGGGCTCAACAAAATATTTTCGCATTCGGAAGAGAAAGTTGGTGACTGAAATTTCGTAAAAAGGTCTCGCCGCGACGAAAAACGTCTATGCTGTAATGACTTCCATCCCAACTCGTGTATCATATCTGCCACACTCTCTCCCCTATAACGTGATAATACAAAACGAGCTGCCCTTTTTTTGCACCTTTCGATGTCCTCCGTCAATCCCACCTGGTAAGGATCCCACACCGCGCAGCAATATTCTAACTAACGAGTGTAGTGTAAGCTGTCTCTTTAGTGGACTTGTTGCATCTTCTAAGTGTACTGCCAATGAAACGCAACCTTTGGCTCGCCTTCCCGACAATATTATCTATGTGGTCCTTCCAACTGAAGTTGTTCGTAATTTTAACACCCAGGTACTTAGTTGAATTGACAGCCTTGAGAATTGTACTATTTATCGAGTAATCGAATTCCAACGGATTTCTTTTGGAACTCATGTGGATTATCTCACACTTTTCGTTATTTAGCGTCAACTGCCACCTGACACACCATACAGCAATCTTTTCTAAATCGCTTTGCAGCTGATACTGGTCTTCGGATGACCTTACTAGACGGTAAATTACAGCATCATCTGCGAACAGTCTAAGAGAACTGCTCAGATTGTCACGGTGTCAAAAGCTTTCCGGAAATCTAGAAATACGGAATCAACTTGAGATCCCCTGTCGATAGCGGCCATTACTTCGTGCGAATAAAGAGCTAGCTGGGTTGCACAAGAGCGATGTTTTCTGAAGCCATGCTGATTACGTGTCAATAGATCGTTCCCTTCGAGGTGATTCATAATGTTTGAATACAGTATATGCTCCAAAACCTTACTGCAAACCGACGTCAATGATGTAGGTCTGTAGTTAAATGGATTGCTCCTACTACCCTTCTTGAACACTGGTGCGACCTGCGCAATTTTCCAATCTGTAGGTACAGATCTATCGGTGAGCGAGCGGTTGTATACGAATGCTAAGTAGGGAGCTATAGTATCAGCGTAATCTGAAAGGAACCTAATCGGTATACAATCTGGACCTGAAGACTTGCCCGTATCAAGCGATTTGAGTTGCTTCGCAACCCCTAAAGTATCTACTTCTAAGAAACTCATGCTAGCAGATGTTCGTGTTTCAAATTCTGGAATATTCCATTCGTCTTCCCTGGTGAAGGAATTTCGGAAAACTGCGTTCAATAACTCCGCTTTAGCGGCACTGTCGTCGATAACAGTACCATCAGCACTGCGCAGCGAAGCTATTGACTGCGTCTTGCCGCTTGTGTACTTTACATACGACCAGAATTTCTTCGGATTTTCTACCAAATTTCGAGACAATGTTTCGTTGTGGAACCTATTAAAGGCATCTCGCATCGAAGTACGTGCCAAATTTCGCGCGTCTGTAAATTTTAGCCCATCTTCGGGATTTCGCGTTCTTCTGAACTTCGCATGCTTTTTCCGTTGCCTCTGCAACAGCGTTCGGACCTTTTTTTGTGTACCACGGGGGATCCGTTCCATCTCTTACCAATTTATGAAGTATGAATATCTCAATTGCTGTTGCTACTATATCTTTGAATTTGAGCCACATCTCGTCTACATTCGCATAGTCAGTTCGGAAGGAATGGAAGTTGTCTTTTAGGAAGGCTTCTAGTGGCACTTTATCCGCTTTTTTAAATAAAATTATTTTGCGTTTGTTTCTGATGGATTTGGAAGAAATGGTATTGAGCCTAGCTACAATGCCCTTGTGATCACTAATCCCTGTATCAGTCATGATGCTCTCTATCAGCTCTGGATTGTTTGTGGCTAAGAGGTCAAGTGTGTTTTCGCAACCATTTACAATTCGCGTGGGTTCGTGGACTAACTGCTCGAAATAATTTTCGGAGAAAGCATTTAGGACAATCTCGGAAGACGTTTTCCGCCTACCACCGGTTTTGAACAAGTATTTTTGCCAACATACCGAGGGTAGGTTGAAGTCCCCACCAACTATAACCGTATGAGTGGGGTATTTATTTGTTACGAGACTCAAACTTTCTCTGAACTGTTCCGCAACTGTATCATCGGAGTCTGGGGGTCGGTAGAAGGAGCCAATTATAAACTTAATTCGGCTGTTAAGTATAACCTCCACCCATACCAATTCGCACTGAGTATCTACTTCGACTTCACTACAAGATAAACCACTACTGACAGACACAAACACTCCACCACCAATTCTGCCTAATCTATCTTTCCTGAACTCCGTCTGAGACTTCGTAAAAATTTCTGCAGAACTTATTTCAGGTTTTAGCCAGCTTTCTGTACCTATAACGATATCAGCTTCTGTGCTTTCTATTAGCGCTTGAAGCTCAGGGACCTTTCCAGCGCAACTACAACAATTTACAACTATAATTCCGACTGCTCCTTGATTCAAGCACGTCCTGTAATTGCCAAGCACCCTTTGACATTGCAGCCCATCCCGCACTTTCCCGAGGCCTTCTAACCTAAAAAACCGCCCAGTCCACGCCACACAGCCTCCGCTACCCGTGTAGCCGCCAGCTGAGTGTAGTGAACTCCTGACCTATTCAGCGGAACCCGAAACCCCACCACCCTATGGCGCAAGTCAAGGAATCTGCAGCCAATACGATCGCAAAACCGTCTGAGCCTCTGATTCAGACCCTTCACCCGGCTCTGCACCAAAGGTCCGCAGTCAGTTCTGTCAATGATGCTGCAGATGGTGAGCTCTGCCTTCATCTCGTAAGCAAGACCGAAAGCCTTCACCAAATCATATAGCCGCTGGAATCTAGAGAGAATTTCCTCAGATCCAAAGCGACACACGTCATTAGTGCCGACATGTGCCACCACCTGCAGCTGGCTGCACCCTGTGCTCTTCATGGCATCCGGAAGGACCCTTTCCACATCAGGAATGAATCCTCCCGGAATGCACACGGAGTGCACACTGGATTTCTTCCCCTCCTTAGCCGCCGTATCCCTAAGGGGCCCCATTACGCGCCTAACATTGGAGCTCCCAACTACCAGTAAGCCCACCCTCTGCAATTGCCCGGACCTTGAAGGCTGAGAATGATCCTCTGAAACAGGGCAGGCAGCTGCATCTGGCTCAGCCAGAGACAGTGCCTGAAACCGGTTTGTCAGACGCACCGGGGAGGCTTTCTGATCAGCCTCCGGGGACGCCTTTCGCTGCCTGCCACGCCTTGGAACGACCTCCCAATCAACCACAGGCAAGGGCTCAGCCCCACTGCGTGCAGCAACCGGGGCAACCACAGCGGCAGACCGATCTGGGGACAGACGGGACGAGGTTGACATCCCCGTGATACCCAAGTCCGGCTCCCCACAGTGGTGCCCATTGGCAACAGCCTCAAGCTGCGCGACCGAAGTCAGCGCCGATTGCAGCTGTGAGCGAAGGGATGCCAAGTCAGCCCTCATCCGAACACAGCAATCGCAGTCCCTGTCCTTGCTTTGAAGCATGTGGCTGGACGTTGTCATGAACCAGAATAACTTTGTTATGTCTCTGAGAATATTGCGGGCGTTTGTCTGTGAGGGCAATGACCTTGCCTGCAGTGGATACACCGGATCCCGTCAGATCAGCAGTTAAACGCTGTCGGGTGTGGCGGCAACTTGGAAGGGTGACCATGCACTGTTGCCATTTTTCGGGGTGCACTCAGCCTCCAGATGCCAATTAAGGAGCTACTCGACCGAATAGTAGCGGCTCCGGTCACAGAAAACCGTCATAACGACCGGGAGAGCGGCGTGCTGACCACACGCCCCTCCTATCCCCATCCTCATCTGAGGATGACACGGCGGTCGGATGGTGCCGATGGGCCATTTGTGGCCTGAAGACGGAGTGCATTGTCTGTAAGTGAGCGACTCAAATTGGGTAATTGTGCTTCGTAGCGCTGAGCAGTCACCGTTTGACTCGGGTGCAGCAGCTCATGTTACACCACACCGACCTCAAAATCGCTGTCTTTTACACGTTGAAAGCAACCTCTGCACGCTGTTTGCCACAGGGCATGTTCTCCATAATCTTCCACTAGCAAACATTGACTTTCCGCAGTAGATTTCTCGAGATGAAAAAGCTGTTTTGTAGGTACAAAACCTGACATGTTCAAAGCACTAAACAAGTATGTCCTTCGGTACGTTCTTTTCAGTCCACAAGAATGTCACAAACAGATCTGAGAACTAAATGTTTCTACTGTTAAGTAGGTCACCTGTCGCTGACTATTGTGATGCACTAGCACAACTACCGCCCCCTCTTCGTCAACAGCGAGAAGTAATTCAGTCTCCAGTTAAATTGTTACTATTATTATCGTCGTAATTGATTAAGACAAATTTCAACTGTTTTTATTCCTTCAGAAAATAAATATGTCCATAACGCTGCATAATAATCGTTCAAAGTACTGTGAACTTCTTTCATTCGACAAAAATTTCTTCATTCCAAGCTATTAGCTTTTAGATCACATAACAGAAACAGATGACGTGTGGTTCTGTCTGTGGAATAAGGTAGGTGAGGAACCATTTGGAAACCAATTTCGTACATTTTTGTTGTCGCAGCTATCGATGTGTAAGCAGCCGCCGGCCGCGTTGGTCTCGCGGTTTTAGGCGCGCAGTCCGGAACCGTGCGACTGCTACGGTCGCAGGTTCGAATCCTGCCTCGGGAATGGATGTGTGTGATGTCCTTAGGTTAGTTAGGTTTAAGTAGTTCTAAGTTCTAGGGGACTAATGACCTCAGCAGTTGAGTCCCATAGTGCTCAGAGCCATTTGAATCTTTTTTTGTAAGCAGCCGCGTCATCCGAGTGAAGGAGATAATTTTTTAAGCTCGAATATCGGAAGAAGACAATGTCATATTACGTACAATAAGAGAATGTCTACCAAAATACTGCAGTGTTTTATCTTGGCTAATCCTTCCTCAAATCACCACGGAAATTTTCAGTACTATTGCGTTATAAGGGCTAGTTTGACTCTTTTTGCAAACAGTCGACCATAATAAAACGTGGTGAGTTCCAAGAAAACTTCCGTTTTTACCCTGTCCTCCAACAAAACAACTTTCTCCTTCGTCAGTTCAGACATTTTACTGCCGTTTCATGTAATGGTAGTTTCACACTGTGACTACAGTCACATAAAGAAACCAAAAGTTCTTCGGGTTATGCTTCAGCTCTTCCAAACACGTTTTTAAAATAGCTATCGCCTAGAATTTTTTGCTTGATCTCACACTCAGATTTTTCATATCACGTACCCGTTCAAGCGACATACCAATAATCTCTTGTTTCATCGATCATTCCTGTGAAAGAAACTTAATAAATATATAGTGCTCGTTTGACCACGTTCATTTCATTTATCCGCTAGTAAATGGTCTGAGATCATCGAGATATGTTCCGAAGAACATATCTCCTCTCAGTTCCTGTATGGGCTGCTGTCTATTTAAATTTTTTTTGATTAGTGCACTATATTTATTATCAGTTTCTATCAACATATGACACCGAACAGTTCAGGTAGTAACTTACAATGAACTGCGCGTTTCAAATGTTTCAAACATTAAGGAAAACGATTAAAAGATTCACGCCTGCATACATTCTGCTCAAAAAAATTACCCGCTGTTTTACGTATCATATCTTTCAGAATACCCTCAGCTTTTGTTTATGTTAATTTGTCAGTTTTCTATCACACTAAAGAGTGTAGCGAAATTTACTACTTCTGACAAGCATGCAGTTTTCACATAACATGTGTCAACCTTCAATTGTCACGCTTTTAGTGCTAATTATATGTGCAATAACCTTTCATTTTCAGTTATTATAGTAGTTGTCTATAGGACGGGTGACTGTAATTTTCCCCAAATCTCAAATATCTAATTAACGCCAGTTAATTGTGAACGTAACGACCGCACATTTACTTTCTTTATTAACTTTACCCTTTTCAAAATTAATTTCCACCAATTTCATTTGTATTTTTCCTTTCATTTAGATGTAACCCTTTCCTCCCTCTATACCGACAGTTTTTGTGAAGGGCATAGTTTTGCACTTCTGAACATTTAAGGTAAGTTGCCAAACTGTGAACTGTTTTGAAACCTTACCGAAATCTCAATGAGTATTTGTGCAGCTGTTTTCATGTAGTACTTTACAACCCGACCGCTCCTTATTATCAATCCGTTTCATACAAGGGGTGTCGGGACAATGTATCGTGTGCTACGAAGAACTTTGGCACACTCTCTCTCTTGTGATCGATCACACTCACGCATTTTTTGTCATTAAACTCGAAGTGTTAATATTTAAAATCTGTAGAGGTCGAAGTAAATTTAATTCTTTGGTGCAAGTTGTCATGACGCCCTAGACATCAGTCGCCGACTGCTCCACGCAGAAGTTAACTCGTCGTGCAGGCTGTAGCGAGCTTACCCCCTGCAATGCAGATGACAAGGAACATCACAACCCCCGGAAATCCGAGGCCAGTCCATCAGAGGGCGTCAACAGTTCTGTGGTCAGGTCACGAGGTGGCGTACGCGGCGACGGTAGGGGTCGTTGGCACACCACACCCCTTCTTGCAACAGCCATGTTACGTACCTTAAAATAGGCCCTCATGTATCCATCCGCAAGGCAGCTATATAGACTGGTGCAGGAACTCTGGAGAGCCCCTGGTGTCTCCCTTCCTCTCCACCCACAACCAGTTGCCGCGCCTTTACCGTTGTGTCTCACCCTCTCTCCATCTCCACACCTTTCATCTCCTTTCCCAATGGACCTTCCACCATCTACCCCTCCCGGATGATGAGCTTTGCCCTGACATCTACCCTTCCTACCAACTCTAACCCCATCTTCCTGCCTCCTCCTCAGGGCTCCCTCTCCTCCCCCTCCCTCCTCCTGAGCGGCTTCCCCCTCCTACTCCCCCTCCATCACTTGTGCCTCCTTTCAGTGTGTCTGCACTCCCTCCTGCCCTGTCTTCCCTCTTCATCTCCTGCCCCACGTGTCTCCCGCCTCTTCGTGTACCCACTGATGCCCCTCCTCTCTTCATCCCACCACTTCCCCTGCTGCCCCTTTTCCATCCTCTCTGCCCTTTCCCTCGGCAGGTCCCTGGCAGTTTTATTCTTCGTCGTGTGTGCTCCAAGTGGGTTTTAAGTGTGTTGTTCCGGAGTGTTTTTACTACTGTGGCCGACTTTTAATGTGTGCATGTCCATTCAGTTTTGAAGAATCGCCAGCTGTGTTTTTTAACTTTCTGGTGACTTTTTTTTTTAACTGTCCTCCATGAACGTCTCCGTGTTAGTCTATATTTTTTACCTCCATTTTCTCCAGTTATTCTGTTCCAAGTTCCCCTTTCTCGCCTTATGTATGTAACATTTAACTCTTATTTTACGTTTGACATGCCACTCGGCTGAAGAGCGGAGGATTGTGCCGCTGACAGCCCTCCCCTGTCCATACGGGACAGGGGAATGAAATGCTCTGGAGAGCAGTTCAGTCGCCGCCAGCAACCTAAAGATCTGCACTATGTTGCGCCAAGGACAGGGCCATCGACTTCTGAATACCACGTTGCTGTCTCAGCGGGGACTCTAAGTGATCAGCGACATGCTCGTTGGGACTTGGTATAATTATACTGTTTTTCACCTAGCCGACAAGATAGCGTCAGACTTTAAGTTTCCATCCTTGTCGGATTTAGATACTGCATCATTGTTGGCTCTCAATACTTCTTCAGAGGAGTACACTATAAGAGTTGTTAAGTGTTGATTCTTCTTGACTGAAGCTTTGATTTGGACTTTGGTTTTAAACCTGAAGTGAGAAACTTACTTTTCCGTTTTAACCTCATGTTGTTGTGCTCATTAAAGATGTGTGTAACTACAAATGGTTCAAATGGCTATGAGCACTATGAGACTTAACATCTGAGGTCATCAGTCCCATAGAACTTAGAACTACTTAAACCTAACTAACCTAAGGACATCACACACATCCATGCCCGAGGCAGGATTCGAACCTGCGACCGTAGCGGTCGCGCGCTTCCAGACTGTAGCGCCTAGAACCGTACGGCCACTCCGGCCAGCTGGGTGTGCCATCGGACCTGTTAAAAACACTGCGGTGCCGCATACTCTCCTTTGAAGGGGTACCACAGCACCGTGCCCTTTCTCTCCGATTGCGCAGTTCGGAGTTCCGATGGCACAACTTTACTAGAAATAACTCCATCGTCTGAAATAGCTCTGGCGCTACTACTGCTGAAATTGTCCACCAGATGGTTAATGTGCAATATGTACAGCAAGGACCGCAACACATTCCCTGGTGCATCTACATCTGCATGGCCATTCTGCAAATCACAATTAAGTGCCTGGCAGAGGCTTCATCGAATCAGCTTCAAAACATTTCTCTATCATTCCACTCTGTAACAGTGCGCGATAAAAACGAACACCTATATCTTTCCGTACGAGCTCTGATTTCCCTTATTTTATTGTGATGATCGTTTGTGTGTAGGTTGGCGTCAACAAAATATTTGGGATTTCGGAGGAGAAAGTTAGTGATTGGAATTTCGTGAGAAGATTCCGTCACAACGAAAAACGCCTTTCTTTTAATGATGTACAGCCCCAATCCTGTATCATTTCAGTGACATATTTCGCGATAATACAAAACGTGTTTCCCTTCTTTGAACTTTTTCAGTGTACTCCGTCAGTCCTATCTTGTAACGATCCCACACCACGCAGCAGTATTCTAAAAGAGGACGGACAAGCGTAGCGTAGGTAGTCTCCTTAGTAGATCTGTTGCATCTTCTAAGTGTTCTGCCAATAAAAAGCAATCTTTGGTTCGCTTTTCCCACAACATTTTCTATGTGTTCTTTGGAGTTTAAGTTGTTCGTAATTGTAGTTGCTAAGTATTTAGTTGAATTTGCGGCCTTTAGATTTGACTGATTTATCGTGTAACCGAAGTTTAACGGATTCCTTTTATTATTCATCTGGATGACCTCACACTTTTCATTATGTAGCATCAACTGCCACTTTTCGCACCAACAGATATCTTTTCTAAATCGTTTTGCAATTTGTTTTAATCTTCTGAGGATTTTACTAGACATTAAACGACAGCATCATCTGCAAACGGCCGGCCGTTGTGGCCGAGCGGTTCTAGACGCTTCAGTCTGGAACCGCGCGTCCGCTACGGTCGCAGGTTCGCATCCTGCCTCGGTCATGGATGTGTGTGATGTCCTTAGGTCAGTTAGGTTACGTAGTTCTAAGTTCTAGGGGACAGATGACCTGAGACGTTAAGTCCCATAGTGCGAAGAGCCATTTGAACCATTTTGAACCATCTGCAAACATCCTAAGACGGGTACTCAGATTGGCTCCTAAATCGTTTACATTGATAAGGAACAAAAGAGGGCTTGTGAAACTACCTTGGGGAGCGCCATAAATCACTTCTGTTTTACTTGGTGACTTACCGTAAATTACTACCAGCTGTGTAACCTCTCTGACAGGAAATCACGAATCCAGTCACACAACTGAGACGATATTCAATAAGCCCGTAATTTGATTATAAGTCGCTAATGAGATACGTTGTCAAAAGCCTTCTGAAAATCTAGAAATACGGATTCAATCTGAAATTCCTTGTCGATAGCAGTCAACACTCCGTGTGAATAAAGAGCTAGTTGTGTTTCACAAGAACAATATTTTCTAAATCCTTGTTGACTGTGTGTCAATAGACCGTTCTCTTCGAGGTAATTCACAATGTTCGAACAGAATATATGTTCCAAAATCCTGCTGCAAGTCGACGTTTATGTAATGGACCTGTAATTTAGTGGTTTACACCTATTGCCCTTGAATATTGGTGTGACCTGTGCAACTCCCCAGTCTTTGGGTACGAATCTTTCTTCAAGCGAGCGGTTGTATTTGATTGTTAAGTATGGAGCTACTGCATCAACATACTCTGAAATGAAACTAATTGCTATATAGTCTGGAGCGGAAGACTTTTTTATTAAGTGATTTAAGTTTCTTCATTATCCCTAGGCTATCTACTACTAAGTTACTCTTGTTGGCAGCTGTTCTTGATTCGAATTCTGGAATATTTACTTCGTCTTCTTTGGTGAAGGGATTTCGGTGGACTGTGTTTAGTAACTCTGCTTTGGCAGCACTGTCATTGGTAGTACTATAATTCCCAACGCGCAGAGATGTCATTGATTGTTTCTTGCCGCTAACATACTTCACATACGACCAGAATCTTTTTGGATATTCTGCCAGTCTTCGAGACAAAGTTTCGTTGTGTAAACTAAGCATCTCGCATTGAAAACCGCGCTGAATTTCGAGCTTCTGTAAAACATCGCCAGTTTTGGGGACTTTGCGTTGTTTTACATTTGGCATGCTTTTTTCGTTGTTGCTGCATCAGTATTCTGACCTGTTTTGTATAGCAACAGGGACCAGAAACGTTGTTTGTTAATTTCTGGGTATTAATCTCTCAGTTGCTTTCGATACTATTTCTCTGAATTCAAGCCATATTGTTCTACACATACACTGTTAATTTGGAGAGAGTGGAGATTGTATCTCACGAAAGCGTCAAGCTAATTTTTATTCGATTTTTTGATTAGCTATATTTTTCATTTGTTTTTGGAGGATTTGGGAGTTACGGTACTCAGTATCGCTACAACAATCCTATGTTCACTAATCCTTGTCTCCGTTTTGATGCTCGTTATTAGCTCAGGATTATTTGTTGGCAAAAGGTCAAGTGTGTTTTCACAACCATTTACTATTCGAGTGGGCTCATGGAGAATGCATTTAGCACAATGTGTTTAGCGCTTCTGTTGATACTGTTAGATATGAAGATAACTGTCTATCTAATCCAATCACAAATTTCGTTTGATGTCCAGTATATCGCAGTTCGGTATCAGTTGATCTGATACCGAACGAATGTTTTTCGGCAGTCAAGCACTATTGTATCCACATAACTGACTTGATTCATGGACTGCAGATTATCTTGAGAGGAAATGCGAGCTGGGTTTCACGTGACCGATGGTTTTGGAATCTTTGCTGTTTGGCATGCTCGAGGTAATTCTGTTCGAAGTACATCGTCACATTTGAGCTCAAAATATGACGGTTTTGTTGATCACTTCTGCTACCCTTTCTGAAGACCATTGTGACCTGTCCTTTGAACTGCTGGGCGTAATTTTTTTTGTTCGAAGTATCTGGCGTGTGAAAATACTACTTGTCTAAACTCACAACGTAAAGGTTAACTGCAGTGAGTAATAGTAATCGTAAGACTACTAAGAACGTGTACCTCAATATCTTGTTTTTAGCTCAGAGGCAGTTCAGGCAAACAAAGAGCTTACACAGCACACATGAAATACGTAGCAGGAGATTCACTGTTCACGTCACTCCCCCGTCCTCCAAGTGTCAGCAGTATTTGGGGTTGAACGTATGCGGCACCCAAAATGAATTGCGATTTGCAGTTCACTTGGAAGCACGGATAATGACGGCGGAATAGCAGATGTGTCTGGTACTCTGGTAGGACTACATCTTGGTTCCGTCTTGATGTCAGCTGGAGTGAAGGATGGGCTGAGTGCATCTGTAGATATTGTGACGGAAGAGCCACTGAAATCGACATCGAGCGTTTTGTTCAAAAATGGTTCAAATGGCTCTGAGCACTATGGGACTCAACTGCTGTGGTCATTAGTCCCCTAGAACTTAGAACTACTTAAACCTAACTAACCTAAGGACATCACACACATCCATGCCCGAGGCAGGATTCGAACCTGCGACCGTAGCAGTCGCACGTTTCCGGACTGCGCGCCTAGAAGAGCGTTTTGTCATGAAGTGCTAATACCGCGCGTGTATGGACCATCTTATGGAAAGGGCTTCGAATAGCATCATGCCGCACGAAAACTTATTTTCACGACTTTAAGTCGCAGAAAGCGGACGGTCGCTGGGTAGAACGTTCTTCGTAAATCGCAGGACACAGCTTTCAGATTTGCGAGTGAAGATGTTACGCAAAATCCGAGGCCTCAATAATGCTGTTCCACATGTCAGTAAAGAACTCTCCTGGATAGTCGAAGTGTCTGCCCATACAATAATTCACAGATTGTTGCACTGAGATATTCTTTCAAGGCTGACCGGAGGCGTACCAGAACAGTAGGTAGGCTGTCACTCAATGCTCTGTGGCATGGTAGCTGAGGGACGTCTTTAACTGTTGATGAAACCGATGTGTAAGACCTCTAGGAGTGGCGTGATAGGCACATGTTTGAATACGGATTAGGTCAAGCTATGCTGAGAGTGCTTTAAAGAGAAATGACTCGAATTATTTGCCGTTATTAGTAGTGACACGGAAAGAAATGCCGAAGTGCGGGATCCACTCATGGAAGAAGGTCCGAGCTGCTGTTGCTGCCATTGTGACTTTCATAGGATAGATTTCAGGCCAATAAAGAAACGGTAAGTTGCTGTGAGGCAATATTGGTAGCCTTCTCACAGTGGCAACGTTTCAACAGTGTCTATGAGGACGTGCTCAAAGCGTTAATACGGTGGGGGCGAAGGTTCAGAGCGAAGCTGGTATCTGCGAGTAACTTTGTTGAGCTGACAAGCATTGCAGTGGCGGACAAATGCCTTACTATGTTTCGCAATATTTGACCAAGTAAATGTATTTTTCACTAGTTGCACAGTAGCCCTTACTCCCTGATGAGACAGACTGTGAAGAGACAAAACTTCTTGGTTGCCAAAATCAGCCATAACGAACGGTCACGCTTGTGGTATTGATACGTTGCAGTAAAGTGTTACATTCGAGATCCGTATTTGGATGTATCAGATCTGTAAGCCTGAAGATGCTACAAGGCATGCCTTGAGCTCACTCTCTCCTTCCTAAGAGTTGGAAACTACCATGAAATCAAGTTCTTTCGTGACAGCATCAGCTGCTCCATTCTGCTCACCACCAACGTGCTGAATTCACAAAGAAGTCCAGCTGCCATAAATGGCTCAGTGATGCTTTATCTGGAATTATGACGGAGGTCGAAGTGGCTTATGGTCTGTGCCTAAACTTTTTCATTGTGGCATATTCCGCACAGAGCTTACAGTCATATCAAACACTGGTAGCAGTTACTTCTGTAAAATATCTGGGAGTATGCGTATGTAACGATTTGAAGTGGAATGATCATATAAAATTAACTGTTGGTTAGGCGGGTGCCAGGTTGAGATTCATTGGGAGAGTCCTTAGAAAATGTAGTCCATCAACAAAGGAGATGGTTTATAAAACACTCGTTCGACCTATACTTGAGTATTGCTCATCAGTGTGGGATCCGTAGTAGGTCAGGTTGACAGAGGAGATAGAGAAGATCCAAAGAAGAGCGGTGCGTTTCGTGACAGGATTATTTGGTAAGTATAATTGCGTTACGAAGATGTTTAGCAAACTCAAGTGGCATACTCTGAAAGAGAGGCGCTCTGCATCGCGGTGTAGCTTGTTCGCCAGGTTTGGAGAGGGTGTGTTCTGGATGAGGTATCGGATATATTGCTTCTCCCTACTTAGCCGGCCGCGGTGGTCTCGCGGTTCTAGGCGCTCAGTCCGGAACCGCGCGACTGCTACGGTCGCAGGTTCGAATCCTGCTTCGGGCATGGATGTGTGTGATGTCCTTAGGTTAGTTAGGTTTAAGAAGTTCTAAGTTCTAGGGGACTGATGACCACAGATGTTAAGTCCCATAGTGCTCAGAGCCATTTGAACCCCCTACTTATACCTCCCGAGGAGATCACGAATGTAAAATTAGAGAGATTCGAGCGCGCACGGAGCCTTTCCGGCAGTCGTTCTTCCCGCGAACCATACGCGACTGGAACAGGAAAGGGAGGTAATGACAGTGGCATGTAAAGTGCCCTCCGTCACACACCGTTGGGTGGCTTGCGGAGTATAAATATATATGTAGATAGACTAATTTTCTTGGAAACATGATAATTTTTGGCTGAAGAAAGGTAGATGTTCCCAATCGTTTTGCATACATATTTGTAACACGGTTGAGTTACAGTTGATGATGCATCTATACCATGATGCATCTACCGTACATGGGAAAGGTGCATCATGAAGAGGATGGTCTAACAGCCTCTTCAATAGCAGCTTTACTTTAACCAAAGGTGCTTCCTTTTTATCAGTCCACCGTAGCGTGTCTCCAGGTTCAGACGAACTTTTTAGTGTTCCTTTAAGAGATGCTGTCATCGATGCATGATTCCGCACGAAACGTATATAAAAGTTTATTAAGCCCAATACACGATGTAATTCTCGTATTTTAGTGAACTGGAGAAACTGAGAAATAGCTTACATTGTGTCTTAAGGCGTGTGTTGATCCGATAACCTAATAGTTTTACTTCTGTCACTCCGGAGGCACATTTTTGCGATTTAATCACTAGGCCACATTCCAGTAGTCTAGAAATAATGAAACCTTCCCGTCTCCTCTATATCTCTTTTGTTACGCAATCTTACCTTCTACAATAACCTATGAAACCTTCCCTTAGGATTTCTACCTCTTGCTTAATAATAACAAACGAAATCTTCCCTTTGAAATTAATTCTCTTTCTCAATCTTCGCATACAAATTTAATTGCTGATTATTAAAAGTTATTTTCTGATTACTCCGACGAAACATAGACTGTATCGTTGGCGTGGACATCAGTCGTTATCTGCAATAACCCAAAACAGTTCATTACCTTTTTTACTGTTACTGTATCGCCATCTGACTGCTACATCGAACTCCGTCACGAATATACTTACTCTGTTTTACTATACTCTATTAGCTGTTGATGGGCTGTCATAATAAGTGGCTGTATTCATTACCAAAATTGACGTTATTCTTTAATAGCAAAGCTGATGCTATTCTTTAAAAGCAAAGCTGCGTTATTCTTTAATTTGACTGAAGTTACGTAATTCATAGTTAAACTTTTCCTTGACAACAATAAAATTTTGCGAAATTGTACGTTGATAGTTTTTGAGTTGGATTATAATCAGTAATGCAATATTGCTGGCAAAAATTAATTATATTCTGAATGAAATGATTTTACAAACGTTCAAATGGGACTTCCTTTTAACAATAATCTTACAACTAGCATTGCGCAAACATACCTTCAGTAGTCTCGAGTTTCTCAAAAATTAATTCAGTAGTATTAGTTCCTCTTATGATAATAGTTAGGTGATGTCTCTGTACATCCTTTTATAATCTCTTGTAAATCACAGCTAGTGGCTGGCAAACACACCGCTCCTCTCAACCTCTCGCTTCAGACCTGCTACCGACTCGCTTACTACTGACTTCCTACGAACGCTTAAGTGCGGTCTCTCCTGCCAAAAATGCTTTCTGGTGCAGACAATCCCTGCTACCATTACAAAATATATCAATGCGCGGTTTTTTCCGCTCTTTTCTTAAAATGTATCGATACGCTGTCTCTCCCGACCTTTTTAAAATTATATCAATGTGCGGTCTCTATTGCCAACAGTACTTTGGCGCAGACATTCCCTGCTACCACAATTTTTTCCGGCATGACAAATATTAATTATTCCTACTTAATCCTATTAATAAAACATAAGCCTCTTTCATAAATTGTGGTTTGACAATAGACAATAGAAATATACATGTCTTACAATAGTTGCTGTAAATGTGCTAGATCCTCTGCCGTGTTAGACGACATTGCACCCAGGTCATTATTGTAGACATAAAAAATCTGTAATTGCCTAGTTTATTCACTCACGAAGCGCTGGAAAGTCTGGGTAGTACTGCACAGTCTGAATGTCATTTGCACAAATTTATAAGATCTGAATGAAGTGCAGACAGCGGTTTTGGGTATATCTTCTGGTTAAATTGGTATATGGTAAATAGCACGGACGAGTTCGATCACTGAGAAAACATTTCATCAATGTGTGTAGCAGAGTCTTCGGAATTCGGTACAGGAAAACGATCTGAACTTGTGGGTCCGAGTGTAGAGACAATGTAATGTACCGTTGTCTTACTGGAGATGGAGTATGTGATGGAGAGGTGATTTCAGGATACTGATGAAGCAGATCGTTGTATGGCAAATAACTGGCAAGGGCGACGAAGCGTAAGTGGCCACAACTGTGCAACCGTACAGAAGTCGATTTCGAAGATCTGGGAGCAGACTGTAAAAAGATAAGAAGTCCGATCCAACAATCAGGTGCAGCACATTGGTAACGATGAATCTTCATACGAATTCTCGTCGAAGATCGAAGCTTAGTTTAAGATGATGTAACCGCAAGTCTTAATAGAAGAGCACCTTGTGGTATACACGTGACTGCCATCGGTATCGCGCCGTGGAAGACGAGAGAAAGCATAAACTGAGAATCGACACCTGCGTCAGTGATAAATTACAGCTTAGCACTCGCTACCGATTTCCGGCAGCGTTTCCCTTGACACAGGTCGGTCGACACTGCCGAGCTTCAGCTCCAGACTTTTTATGATATCAGCAAATGTTCTCCCCGGTGGGTGAACACTTCTGCTGCAAGAGCGTCGCTCTCGCAACGCATGTGTGGAGCGCCGTATTTGTAGGGCTGCGACTTGATTAGACACTTCGCTTACTTGTACTTGCAGTGCTTCTAGAAGAGTATGTCCGGCGGAGACGGTTACGACGGCCCTCGATGGATACATCTTGACAATTCTGTCAGCAGTTTGAGCAACAGTGTCGGGACCCCTGCACAAACTGTATTTTCTGTGCATCTGCAGTTAAGCGCGACAGACATCTATTCCGCAGTAAATAAAAAACAAATTTCAGCCGATTATCAACAGCATCGATATACTTGGAGAAATGCATGATACACACTGTTCTGTCTTACAGTATATTTATTCACAACCTGCATCGATCATGGACCATTTTCATAGTGGAAAAATATCTACTGGGGCAACTTCACATGTCATACATGCGATTTAACCAGAAAAGTAAACGCCATTTCTGATTTGGAGACGTCTGAAAATGATAGTATGGTGTTAAAGTATCATTTGCTAACGTTTTCAAGTCAGAAATGGCGTATACTTTTCTGGTTAAGTAGCGTATATGACATGTCAAGTTGTCGCGGCTTCCAGTGTGAATATGGTCCCTGATCGAAACTGGTTGCGGATAAAGATATTGCAAGATGGTACAGTGTGTATCATGCATTTCTCCAAGAATTCCGCGGTATATCGTTGTCAGCTGTGTTGCCTGCCAGCGTGTGAATACGACGAAGTACTTGTGAGTGTGTGCGGTCCCAAAGTTCTTCAGAGTGGAGAAAGTTTTCAAGTTCTTTAGCTTCTGTGACAAGCGCGTTACAAGCGCATGCTTGATAGAGGCACATTTTTAAGTGCTTGGAGATGAAGCTAGGATGTTTTCGTACTTCCGTAGCCATTTTATCATTAAGTACAGCCGCCACATAATTGCGTTTAGTTTCCTGCGAGGTGATGTTGACCGAGACAAACTGGGTCTCAATTTGGGCGAACCACAATACTAAGATTATCGAAACAGAAGGGCGGGGATTTCACCACAATCGGACTAAGGACCACGTTTGCCGCTGGTAAGTCAACGCTTGTCATGGTTGACGTTGATTACACGAAGTGGTTGTTCACGAGAGGTTCTGCGTGGCGCGGTTGACTCGAAAATATGCGTAAGATGCGTTTTATCGATCCGGCTCGCGAATTAGCTTTCTTGAGGTACGATACGGTCTTTACGACGCGTGATTCTGGAATTCTGGGTCACCAAATATGATGTAAAAATACAGTTTATAAATAAACACACAACAAAATGGTTAATTACAACGAATAGTAGTATCCACAAGGTTGCTACGATCGTTTGTATCGGTACTTTGTTTTTAGCTCAAAGGTAGCGAGGACAGTGAGTTTACACCGTACACATGAATTATGTAACAAACGACTCACTGTTCACATCAGTGTCCACAGATCTGCAGTATGTTATGGTTAAGAAATGAGCTAACCCATATGCAAATTCTGAGTAAAATGCGAAAGGGATTCCATTGTACCGCGGAACCTTTCTTATTTTTACCTCATATCAGCTGCTTCTCAACACCACTGGCTCTAATAACTTTCTCGTACTCGATGGCGCATGAGCTGTAAATGGCCACTATTTCTGGATCGTTCTTTGTAGAGGAACATTTGAAAATGGAGCTCAACTTTTCTGATTTTCCTGTGGTATCCTCAGTTCCTGTATCGTTCATGTGTGTCTGACCGCTAACTTAAGTGCCACTGTCAGCCCTTCCAGCCGACCAGAATTTATCTGAGTTTTGTGAGAGATATTTTTATAAGACTCTGCTAAGGTAGTCGTTGGAAACCAAACACACATTGGTTTTTTGGTAGCCACACGCATCACATTCAGCAGCGGTCTGTATGCAGGCTTATGCTGAGTTTTACACTATTTAGTAGCAGTCACTGTATACCGTGGAGTAATCCTCCCACCATGAACTGTTCTCTAACTAGGTTCCTGTCTAGTGATTGGTCAATTATTATTCTACAGTTGAGCCACTTGTCTCCCACATGCTCCTACCCAGAGCTTAATGTTTCGAGTTCCACGTTGAGGAGTGACGTAATTGCCTTTTTACCTTATTTACTGAATTCTTGTTGTTGCAGATGTCTCATAGTCAATCATACCAGTTTCAGTGTGCACGTTCTCACAGAGTGCAAGTTTAATTGCTGTCATTAAATGTAATACACTGAGGTGAAAAAAGCCACGGTATTGCGATACGTACATATACAAATGACGGCAGTACCGCGTACACAAGGTGTAAAAGGGCAATGCACTGGTGGAGCTTTCATTTGTACTCAGTTGATTCATGAAAAAAGGTTTCCGGTGTGATTATTGCAGCATGACGGGAATTAGCAGACTTTGAACGCGAAATAGTTGGAGCAAGACGCATGGGACACACCATTTCGGAAATCCGTAGTGAATTCAATATTCCTTGATCCACAGTGTTAACAGTGTGCCGAGAATACCAAATTTCAGGCGTTACTTCTCATTATGGAAAATCAGTCACGGCGGCCTTCACGTAACGACCGAGAGCAGCGACGTTTGCGTAGAGATGTCAGTGTAACACACGGGGAACACTGCGAGAAATTAGTACAGAAATCAATGTGAGACGTACGACAAACGTTCCGATACGACAGTGCGTCGAACTTCGGTGTTAATGGGCTATTGCAGCAGACGATCGACTACAGTGTCTTTATTAACAGCACGACCTCGCCTGCAGCGCCTCTCTTGGGCTCGTGACCGTATCGGCTGGACCCTAGATGACTGGAAAACCGTGACCACGTCAGATAAGCCACGATTTCAGCTGATAAGAGCTGGTGGTAAGCTTCGAGTGTGGCGCAGACCCCACGTAGCCATGTATCCAAGTTGTCAACAAGGTACTGTGCAAGCTGGTGGTTGTTCCATTATGGTCTGCGTTGTGTTTACACGAAACAGACTAGGTCCTCTGGTCCAACTGAACCGATCACTAACTACTTGGAGACAATTTGCTGCCATTCATGGACTTCATGTTCCCAAAGAACTATGAAATTTTTATCAATGACAAAGCGTCACGTCACCGGGCCACAGTTCTTCGCAATTGGTTTGCAGAACATTTTGGTCAATGCGAGCAAATGACTTGGCCATCCTGATCGCCCGACATGAATCGCATCGAATTTTTATGGGATGTAATCGAGAATCAGTTCGTGCACAACATTCTCCACCCTAAACGCTTTCGCATTTATTTATTTAATTAATTTATTTATTTAACCTGGCAAGATTAGGGCCATCAGGCCCTCTCTTACATCTAACCAGGCATTCTACTTATTTTACATTCATATGTTTTAGTAGACATGTTAAACTACATCTAATACAAAAAGAGGGATAAACAATTAGAAAGGTACACCTGGAAAAATACATTATTGAAGAGAAAGATTTTAGATAGGAGTGCTGGCAGCAGGGAGTATGAGGGAGACTCATGGAGAAGGGAGGAGGAGAATGGAGAGACATGATGAAACATAATTAAGGAAATATAAAGGAAAAGAAGACTGCGTGGCTAATAGAGATAGATGAAGAGGAAGTCATCTCAGGAGCAAGATAGGAGACGCTAGCTTTGCTATTTGACAGATGAGAGGATTGGCCTTGCACATTAATTTTGTGGAGAATTTTATGAGGATGATAGTAGGAAATGCTTCAACTTCTTCTTAAAAGCAACAGGAGATTGAATTTTCCTCAAGGTAAGGGGCAGTTTGTTCCAGAGGCGGACAGCGGCAACTGAGAATGAGTTTGCAAAAGTTTTTGTTTTGTGAGTGGACACAGTAAGGATACCAAATAAGAGTTACCTCGTGTTTCGATTATGATGGCATGACAGGTTTTTAATCTCTGAAGCTAGGTACTTGGGTGCTTGCGCGACGAGAAGTCGGTGAAGTAGACATAGAGTGTGGTAGTCACGCAGTTTGTCCGGCCGCAGCCACCCTAGCTCGGAGTATGAAGCACTAACATGATCATATCGGCGAATGTTGCAGGTGTAACGCACACAGGCATTCATGGTTAGCTCTAGCAGTCGTATGGACGGCTCTAGAGGCAACATGGCTCAATATTTCAGCAGGGAACTACCAACGACTTGTTGGATCCATCGCCACGTCGAGTTGCTGTATTACGCCGCGCAAAAGGAGATCTGACACGATATTAGGAGGTATCCCATGACTTTTGTCACCTCAGTGCTGATTTCTACTGTGAGTGATCTTAAGAACTATCTGCTGTAAGTAATTTTAAGGGATGTATTTAGTAATTTTTCATATTACGTCATGCAAACCACTTACAAATTCGTGATAATTCCAATCAATGGCTTGATGACTGAAGTTTCCTCCAGCGATGACAGTATGACTGGGGACTTAGGTACTAATGAGCTGAAGTTTTCTCCAACGTTTTCTGTAATGATATGTCTATCGACCGACAATTAGTACCGGTTATACGTTTATGCACACTCTTGCTATTGAGTCTTCCTCAAACAATCTTGCGTGCATCTTCAGTTCTATCATGAAGCATTGTCTACGGCGACGAATACACCACCCTGTTTTCCCATTAGCCTATCTTTTCTCAGATGCACAAGCCCGTTGCAATCAATATAATTTTTAGCCAGCTTTCGGTACCTACTGTTAAGTGAGATCCACGGATTTTTAGGGCTGCTTCAAACTTTGACATATTATTAGCAATTCTTGGGCAGCTGGTCACCAGGATTTCGATAATCTCGCACATGTTGCAACCTTTTCCTTGAGTCCTGAATGGAGAATAGTCTAATACAAACACTCTTCTGTGCGTTCCAGTAACAGTGCGTAGTCTGGACAGTAATATGAGGTACCTCTATGCTATTTAGGAAGACTCTGTAGATCTATTCCCTGCGGCGTATGTCAAGGACATCACAGCCTAATCTGTTACAGAACATTCAAAGCCTTTGGTTCAAGCCTTTCTTCCGACTATGAGGCAGGGGGGCCACGATCAGGTTTGGGGACAGTGTTACAGATTGTGAGCTTCGCTCAAAATCCTTGAGCAAGGCTGATCATCCCAAACTTCTCTGCCAGTCGCTGGAAACTGCGAATATGATATCGGTACCCGGATGACAGTCATCGTTCGTTCCAACGTGTGCAACAATCTGCGCCCGATTGGAGCCTATTGTCTCAACGGCTGCCGGAACAGCCTTTCCAACATGCTGCATGAGGCCCCACGCTGAATACGTATCGGTAATTTTTTTTAATCCTTTACTGCTTTTTCGTGTAGGGGCACCAAAATTTGTAATATGTTTCAACTGCCGAAAATTAACAGACTACTACCCTTTTTTGTCCGTATCTGTTACAAGGAGCAGCAGTCTTCACAGCAGATGAAATGAGTCACACTGGCTCAGTTTAGATTTCTGTTGGACACAGCCCCCCATAGCTGTTTAAAGGGAGAATACTACTTTCAGTTCTCCCATGGCTCTGCTTCTTTTATATAGGACCAATACACCCATCACTGACTCGTCGTTCAAAACCTACTTGTCGAAAACTGAAGAACACTGAAGCGCAAAAGCGCAGTAATAAATATGTATGAAAAGGCGACGCGGAGAAACTTCTTTTTCTTTTTTTTCGAGGGGGGGGAGGGGCGGTTGTGAGCGGTTCCTCTTTGAGCTAGGAACATAGCGTAATAAATTTTTCGTGTAGCTCGGAGCGGCGGCCATTCGTATAGTCATCCGAACGTCTGTCTTCCTGTAGCGAGGTTTGAACGACGAACCGGAGGTGGCTCCCAGGCAAATGTTGCGAATCGTTTAATGACTTTTGGAAAAGATTTTAATTGTGCTGATTTTAATATTCAGCTAAAGGCACCATCTGCATATGCACCGTTCGTGTTTCATTTGCAAAAACAGTGATCCTCGTTCGGAATGTTCGTACAAATATAGTCATCCTTAAGTAACTCCTGATTGCAACGAGACTGATGGTTCAAATTTGTTCCACAGGTTTACAGACCCTGCTCTAAGATAAGCTTCAGTCAATCGAAAAATATCTTCCTTTGGACTTTACGAGCACAAAACAAGTTTTTCTGGGAGAGTTTCGAAGCGCGTTCACGTCTATGCTTTAAGCTTGCATGAATCGGTTCAAACCTTACATGAAGGTAAATAACTGGATATAGTCAAAATGAATTATTTCATATAATAATCGTTATCTGTTGTAGAGATATGAAGGTTTAACGTCGAACTAAATGTAGCACGTAATATTCGTTCTTGCGTCAACTGTATGCACGGAAAAAGAAGTGAATCAAATAGATAAAAACATGCATCCCTACGATAAAACTGAAAACTCTCTTCCATAAATCTAGCTTCATTCGGATTTTACGTGCAAAAAACACGTTTCTAGTAAGTTTTTTTCGTGTGCCGTTTCTACGTTTCGAACTTGTGCGAATCGGTTCAAATTGCGTAAGAAGGTAGACAAATACATGTACTGGATGGACGACCTGTTGATTTATGAAAGCTTTATCCATTGCCAAGACGTGGAGGTCTAAAGCTGCGCATAAAATACATGTAAAATCTGGTTTTGCGCGAATCACATATCCTAAGACGGTTTAAAGTGATACAGCTAATAACAAAAAATATTTTCTTATGGTATTTATAAGAAGTGTTTGCAAAAATCTTTCATCGTTAGTGTTTTACAAGTGAAAAATCACGCGTTTCCACATGAAACTGTGTTTCGTAGAAATGCGTTGCATTTTAAGCGCTGCATTTGGACATATTTTTAAAAAACTGGTTACCATAGTTGATTATCGTTTTCGTATTTACATGTTAATATTATATTCACCAGTTGCGTAAAATAATCGAAAAATCGTTGGACATGTAAAGCAATGCATGTACCAAACCAGTATTATGCCCAGCCCCGTACAAAATGATCTACTGTTTGATCGAGCATTTAAACCTGTCTCGACAACCACGCAGAAAATCAAAGTAACTCGACAATTGATACGAAAATAATTGTAAGAAAAAACATCGTCTTATTCATAACCAACAGAAAATGTTTTATAGCGTTTTCTTCAAAAACTACTACGATATCTTCTAAAAAAATTATTTTCGGACAAAACAAGCTGAAGTTTGTTAATTTTCGTACAGGTTTGAAAAGCTGATAGTAATTTGTAGTGCATACATTGTCTCGCAGTTCTGCGTATTTCAGTCAATGATACTGATATTTAATTCGGATTGGTTATTGCACATTTCGCACCAAAATTATTCACGTAATTTTTTCTAGCGGTTGTAAGTAGGCTGTTTAGGTTTTTATGTTGGTAACGCCACATATCGCTCTGTATGAAAATCACTGACTTTGGTGTGTGCAGTCTGTGGCTGGTTTGCGTTGTTGCAATATTTGCTATTGTAGTGTTGGTCAGTTGGATGTGAACAGTGCGTAGAGAGATGGCAGAATTTTGAGAGCGGACGATCTGCACGTGTGTCCGTCAGAAAAAGGAAATTTGTAAGACCGGATGTCATTTTATATAATGACTTTTGAACACTGTTAAAGTAAATACATTGTTTGTTCTCCATCAAAATCTATCATTTGCTAACTATGCCTATCAATAGTTAGTGCCTTCAGTAGTTAGAATGTTTCATGTAGCTGGCAGTATTGGCGCACACTGTATTGCAGTAGTTTGAGTAACGATGATTTTTGTGAGGTAAGTGATTCATGAAAGGTATAGATTATTGTTAGTCAGCGGCATTCTTTTTTAGGGATTATTGAAAGTCAGATTGCGTTACTCTAAAAAAATATTGTGTGTCAGTTTACTGTTGATCAGAATAAGTAAAGAGAGAAATGTCTGAGTACGTCCACTTTTGCTCAGCTGCTTGAAAATCAAATAATGTAAGAGGTTTATCATCACTGTCATTTATAAATTTTTCTGAGGGGATGTTTCACGCTGGTTTCTTAACTTTCAATTTTCAGCTATCAATTAACATTGACAATAATTTTAAGATGAGAGATGATAATAAGGTACAAGCTATTCAATAGTTTATTATTTGTTGCGTGGATCGTTCATCTTGCAATATAGTAAGCTTTTAAGTAAATTTATCTACATCATGAGGTTGTTTCGTAAGTTGATATACGTAATATAAACTTTGGGGTGTTTGTAAATTAGTTATACAAAACTAACCATTAATTGTGCAAAAGTGAAGTAACTTACAGAAATGTTTGAGACACCTCTGAATGCAGTATATGCTCAAGTTTTAGTTACAAAATGCTCAATGTCGCTACCTTTAGTAACACAATAAATGTCTCACCTATAACTAATTTACTGCCAAATCATATCCCGATCTATGGTGGCAACTGCTTGTGTTATACGTTGTCGTAGCTCGTCGACGTTTTCCGAAATGGGAGTAACAAACACTCTGTCTTTAATGTAACCGCATACACAGCAGTCCATTGGGGCTAAATGAGATGATTCTGATGGCCAGGATGTTCCACCACCACGTCCAGTGCAATATGTCTCGGTGTTGATGAAAGCCGTTTACCCACGTCCTCCTGATGAGGCGGCTGCCCGCACGTCCTGCCTGATGTGCGGAGGAAACAACTGTCAGGCGGATGCAACACCACACATCATCAAATCTCAGCTGGCATGTCTCGTTGATTTAGCCAGACCACAAATGCAAGACTGTCGAACTCTCTCAACTGCCTCGTCAGAGACTAATGGCCGACCCTGGTCTGGCGTGCTACGTGATACACAGTCAGTTTCGTTGAAACGTTTGTATTAATTTACATAACAGTTTTTGTTTTGGGTGGTGGCTTTTGATATTTAGTTCTGTATTATCTCGGAAATGTAGTAGCGGATTTGGATTCATGAAACCATAAAAAACACTGTGCACACTTAGCACTGTTATACGACTTCATGATGACTGCTCGAACAACTCACTCACGAACAGCACCTAGCAGGAATGTCAGGAAGAAAAAGTATTAGGCGGGAATAAAACTTGAAGATAAACTGCATTCAGCGCTGTATGAACAGTTTTGTAAGTTATTTATCCTTTCCATAATTAAAAGTTAAAGGATTTCCAAGTCATGGTTACTTTTGCATAACTAATTTATAAAAACAGTATATTTAGATACATTGTTATCAGAATTTCGCACAGTATTTAATATTTAATTTGGTATCACATTTATGTGTTCTGTTAATCTGTGCAGTGTCTGCATATACAGTCTCATGTCTATATGAGCCAAACGTGGCTAACTAAAAAATTAAAAAAATGAAACAAAGTAATAGACCATAAAAATAAAAAATAAAAAGAAAACACCTGCGAGCAAGTGACTTTGATGCGGTGGTTAGGCTAGTGTGCTCAGAGGACACTATAGGCTATCCTGGGCAGGTTCAGCCATAGCAGGAGGGTAATTATAGAGCAACTAGACTAACGAGGCCAAACTCAAGCAGTATGGTTTGAAAGACAATAAAAAAACAATACCGGATCAGTCGCCTCCAAGCCCACAAAAATCTGCATCGGTTGCCAAGCTATATCGGTCTAACGTCAAAATTATGGTAAAGTTGGGAACCAGAATTAAAAATGTTAATACACTCCTGGAAATGGAAAAAAGAACACATTGACACCGCTGTGTCAGTCCCACCATACTTGCTCCGGACACTGCGAGAGGGCTGTACAAGCAATGATCACAAGCACGGCACAGCGGACACACCAGGAACCGCGGTGTTGGCTGTCGAATGGCGCTAGCTGCGCAGCATTTGTGCACCGCCGCCGTCAGTGCCAGTTTGCCGTGGCATACGGAGCTCCATCGCAGTCTTTAACACTGGTAGCATGCCGCGACAGCGTGGACGTGAACCGTATGTGCAGCTGACGGACTTTGATCGAGGGCGTATAGTGGGCATGCGGGAGGCCGGGTGGACGTACCGCCGAATTGCTCAACACGTGGGGCGTGAGGTCTCCACAGTACATCGATGTTGTCGCCAGTGGTCGGCGGAAGGTGCACGTGCCCGTCGACCTGGGACCAAACCGCAGCGACACACGGATGCACGCCAAGACCGTAGGATCCTACGCAGTGCCGTAGGGGACCGCACCGCCACTTCCCAGCAAATTGGTGACACTTTTGCTCCTGGGGTATCGGCGAGGACCATTCGCAACCGTCTCCATGAAGCTGGGCTACTGTCCCGCACACCGTTAGGCCGTCTTCCGCTCACGCCACAACATCGTGCAGCCCGCCTCCAGTGGTGTCGCGACAGGCGTGAATGGAGGGACGAATGGAGACGTGTCGTCTTCAGCGATGAGAGTCGCTTCTGCCTTGGTGCCAATGATGGTCGTATGCGTGTTTGACGCCGTGCAGGTGAGCGCCACAATCAGGACTGCATACGACCGAGGCACACAGGGCCAACACCCGGCATCATGGTGTGGGGAGCGATCTCCTACACTGGCCGTACACCTCTGGTGATCGTCGAGGGGACACTGAATAGTGCACGGTACATCCAAACCGTCATCGAACCCATCGTTCTACCATTCCTAGACCGGCAAGGGAACTTGCTGTTGCAACAGGACAATGCACGTCCGCATGTATCCCGTGCCACCCAACGTGCTCTAGAAGGTGTATGTCAACTACCCTGGCCAGCAAGATCTCCGGATCTGTCCGCCATTGAGCATGTTTGGGACTGGATGAAGCGTCGTCTCACGCGGTCTGCACGTCCAGCACGAACGCTGGTCCAACTGAGGCGCTAGGTGGAAATGGCACGGCAAGCCGTTCCACAGGACTACATCCAGCATCTCTACGATCGTTTCCATGGGAGAATAGCAGCCTGCATTGTTGCGAAAGGTGGATATACACTGTACTAGTGCCGACATTGTACATGCTCTGTTGCCTGTGTCTATGTGCCTGTGGTTCTGTCAGTGTGATCATGTGATGTATCTGACCCCAGGAATGTGTCAATAAAGTTTCCACTTCCTGGGACAATGAATTCACGGTGTTCTTATTTCAATTTCCAGGAGTGTATAATAGCATAGGAAAAGAGGAATGTGTCCTTGGGCAGAATTAGGGATGTAAAAGAAGCGAACTAGCTTTCCGACTTCCGTAGCAGCTTCAAAGATATTTAAATCGAAATATCACGACATATTCACACTTTTTTACGAGGTACCCTATTTCCTGAGTGCAGAGAGATCTCTTAGCTGCAAGGTGTTGGCACACCTACATCTTGCAATTTATGGACTGAAGTCATACTGTGCCCAAAAGCCATAAGTTTCGCCAGCCACAGTAAACAATATATAATACCTTCTGGCTGAAGAGCATACACGTTACAGTTAAAAACATTTTTCTGAGGTAATAATATTCTTGTGTTTGGATTTGTTCCTGCAGGGAGGCTAAGAGAATTTTTTTGATTTCTAGGTGAGGAGGTTGATTTTTTTCTCCAGAGGGGACCATTTCTTCCCGAAACCTTCCCCTGTAACATATATGGCAAAGGGCGTAAGAACAAATAGGCACAAATTTATGAGGTTCTAGAGGATGGGTTTCGTCCAGAATACGAACTATCCGAGTGTGCGGTGGAAGCATCCCAGAGTGTGGAAGCATGCATCCTAAACTGTAATTAGGTATTGTGTCATATTGTACGAAATGACAAATACCACCTTGGATGGCATTATGGAATGTGCCCTGTTACTCGACATGACATCATGTATCACGTTACTTTACTTGACTCGATGCATTATGTTACATGACAAGCTACAGTCACTCTTCGGTTTAGTAATTTGTTAATATTGTTTGTAGTGAATATAAACGGAAAAACAGGGAAAGGGTGATTATAATGATGAGATAAAAGACGAAAATCGGTGAAGCCCACTCTGTCAGCGTATCTTTAACACAATAATACGTGACCATGCAAAATTGATTAAACAGTTTCGTGCATCAGAATGAACTACGCAATAAAATGACGCTCATAATCAAGCGTCGGACTTTCTGTCATGCAACTGAATGAAGATAGGTTCGTTTTCTGGAACGTGCTATGAGCCCCTAGGGCTGCGACAGTGGCGGACTGTACATTGCACCGTCATATTAAGAAGAACAACAACTAATATTTGCTGAAAAACATTTGAAAGTATCAGATGAGGACAAGGAATAAATCAAAAAATACAAATGAATGAAGTAAATGTTTAGGATTCTGTAATTCAATTTAGTTAAACCAGCAACTTAAGAAACAACCTTTTATTCGGCATGTTCACGAAGGTAGCTACGAAAGTATTGAGACAGTTGCATTTGTCCACAAAAACAAATTCAGAGCGAAGAAAAGTCATGAGACATACATACAACATTATCTCGGATATCGGAGAGCTGTTATGATGATAATAAACTGTGAAATTCACACTTTCCTTGAATGGGGATGGAACAATTTTTCACCATGAATTTGACAACGCCATTCAACAAATCACTACATAATGTCTATTCATTCCTTTTTGTTCATTATTCATCATTATTAATTTCATTTCCTTTTTTTGTCCTTGAAATATCATAGAACTTAGTACATTTTACGGTATACATAAACCAACTGATAAACTGATTTCATTTACGTAGGTGAATTGTTCGTACACACAGGAATATGTTTTCTTTCTTTCTTTCTTCTGAATAGATAGTTATTTTATTTCTTTTTCGTTTCAGTATCTACGTGCAGAGTGGTTATAATTAAAGTTAAAGTTTCAGAACTGTAGAAATAACGCCACTGGCCAGAATGATGTCAAATTGCGAATGAATGTTATCAGAGAAGGGGGAAAACGATGGCAGAAGAAAAAACATAGTGTGAAAATTGTTCAATAGATAGCGCTGTATGTGTCACAATAAGTAAATGAAAACATCTGTCATGCGCACGGCCGACTGAAGTTGGTATAAACACGCCGGGTACACGGCTATTCCTCCTTTCGCGTCTGCGACTTTCGCCATGACTCTCAATGCAGCATCGCGCTCTGCTTGTAAAGCTGTGTTACAAGAATGATAACCGTTCACACGTCGCTCTGCAGAAGTTCCGGACACTGAAGGGCTTGAAAAAGGCGTTGGTCCGATGACTGCCGTGGGTCTGGAGAAAATGATTCGGAAATGGGTAAAGACGGGTTCTTCTGGTGTGCAACCTGGTAGAGGAGGGAAGCGAATTGATTCGATGTCAGTGGAAGCAGTGGCCGCAGCAATGCAAGAGGAGACGAGTGGTGGTGTGCAAACGTGTAGTGAAGGGAGGATTGCCAGAACATTGGATATACCCGTGAGGACGGTGCGTAAAATCCTACGAAACATTCCTTGTTTGCTATTCATTCAAAATTACCCATGTGCACGAGTTGCTTCCTGTTGACTTGCCAGCAAGAGACCTTTGCTTTAGAATTTCTTGTAATCGTGGGAGTGAACAACGACTGGCCGTGAAAGATTTTATGGACAGACGAAGCCCACTTCCATCTGACAGGATAAGTCAGTACATAGAACTGTCGAATATGGGCAACGGGAAATCCACACGCAAATCAACCAGTACCACTTCATCCAGAAAAAGTCACGGGTTTATGGCATCATTTATCTTAATGCTATATATTTTATCTGTGCCGGTACTGTACCTGTACTGGTAAGTGCTATGAGAGTCTTTTGCGCAACCACGTCATTCCAGCTCTCCAACAGCGTAGATGTATGCACGGGATCGTTTTTATGCAAGACGGCGCACCTCCGTACATTGCAAATCCAGTTAAGCAGCTGCTGAAGCGCTATTTCGGAAATGTTGTAATTATCAGCCGCCATTTAATCCCGGCCGTCCCGATCATCTGATCTTAATCCGTTTGACATCTAGCTGTGGGGCTTACTGACAGATGTTGTGTTCAGTGCTGCGATTGCAAACTTAGTTGCATTTAAGGCACGCATTGCGCAACACATTCTGAACGTGACCCCGGAAACACTTCGGTTAGTTGTGGAACATGCTGTTTCTCGAATTCAACTTGTTGCAGAAAACGGTGGACGGCATATTGAACATGTTTTGCACCGGTCACACAGAAATTAATGACCCGATTTGATTTTGACTGATGCTTTTTATGCGGTTTTTGGCTTCAATACTTAAAAACCGACGTGATGGATGCTTTTTATGCTGTTTTTGGCCTCAGTACAATTAAAAACCGTTGTGAGTGATGATTTTTATGTGGTTTATGGCCTCAGGTAAATTAAAAACTGATGTGAGTGATTCTTTTTATGCGGGTTTTGGCCTCAGGATAATTAAAAATCGATTTTTCCCATCTGATGTGATATGACTTTTCCGTGGTAACTAACAGTATCACACCTGTACACTCATGCACACTGAGTAGTACAGTTTGTTTAACGTCAAACGTACACCTTAGGCAATGTTATATGAGTCGATTGTCATTTGTAGTCGATCACTATTAAATTATCATGCTTACAGCGTCATCTATTGCTACATTTTGTAATTATTTACTTTTCTTCTGCCATTCGTTTTCTCTCTTCTCTGATAATATTCCGTTGCAGTTTGACGTCATTCTGACCAGTGGTGTTGTTTTTACAGCGGTTTGAAAGTTTAACTTTAATTATAATCGTCCTGTGTAGTAGGTTAATTGACGCAACCTGTTTTATCACTGATCAGTGAGAGGGTATCACGTCTAGGTAAGTCAGGTGACAGAGGTTGGCAGACACTTCCACTTAGGGGGGATGGGATCCAAGAGATGAGTGCCTTGTCCGTACTGTTCCTGGATGTCACGACTCGACCAGGTCGTCACTCAGGTAGCCGTCAAATCCTTCACAAAGGCCGGAATGATGATGCAATTGTATGCCAGGATTAGTGATACTTTTGTACAACTCAAGACGGTTATGTTGAAACAAACATTTTAAAAGACAAAGGGTACAAAGATTTCCAATTCTAAAACAACAAGAAAATATATATGTGTACATAGGTATATAACGTTTGATAATTCTTAAGTGATTTTAATAGATTGTACAACATCGTAGAAGATCAGCTCAGTTTTATTCCTGGGATTATTTTAATCACAGAGTACAAGAAGTGCCTGGACAATGTAACATGATACAAAGATTTACACAAGCCACATGTCTATATTAAGTTTGCATTTGGTGCTCATTTTATTTACACATTTGAATTTTCAAGCATCGCCAAGTATGCAACAGTCTGTCTCGACAATCAGGTCTGCATTGCACAGCTGGCATTGTCACTACGGTTCGCCCGCGTAGACGTAGTACTGGCATGAAGTGGATAATGTTCTCGCGCGACTCGTTTATATGGAATGCCGAGCAGGACCTTCCAGAGACATCCTTCTTCCACACATTAAACCACAACCAGCCAGGAGATCACAAGATAGATCCAGGCAAGCAAAGTGTTCTCCTTCTTCTTCTGTGTTCGTATCGAAGAAATGTTCTACTTACACATAGTAAACCTTGCCAAATACAGGATTTCACTTACAAACTATGCCTATCGTACGTTCTTCACCTCAGCCATACACAATTAACGGTCAGTTTTATAACACGCAGGCCGCGGTGGTCTCGCGGTTCTAGGCGCGCAGTCCGGAACCGTGCGACTGCTACGGTCGCAGGTTCGAATCCTGCCTCGGGCATGGATGTGTGTGATGTCCTTAGGTTAGTTAGTTTTAAGTAGTTCTAAGTTCTAGGGGACTAATGACCACAGCAGTTGAGTCCCATAGTGCTCAGAGCCATTTGAACCATTTTTTATAACATGTATAACTTCATTGTAACTTAATTCAAGAGTTTCTAATTGAAAAGTTTGTTACGTATATTCCACAGTTTCTGCTCGTCCCCGCGGATCTCGCTATTTTGTCGTGTCAGACTGCTTTCCATCATATTTGCATAAACGTCAGTATTCCACATTTATTTCTAAATCTTTTCCTTGTCTTTTACAAGAATATTTACACTGGACTTCGAAATTAATGAGTAAAGGTTCAGATAGGGTTAAGCCGATATTGCGTCAAAACTTTCTACTACGCGGGTTCATCACTATTTATAATTTGGGCAACAGGCATTCCCTATGCCACGAAGTAGAAGCACCTGCACACACCAGAACAAAGATGCCCTTATTTCATATTGAAATATTCGTCCACCATTCATAATTTACAAGTACTTATCTACTTAAAGCTAATGAATCAGTGCCTTATGTAAGGTCACGAATCTCATTTTACAAATATAAATTGGTCGAATATAGTACAACTACAGTTCAAAATACTAATTCCATCAGAAATTTTTTACATTTCACTGTTAGTGCCCTTTTTGAGAGCATATTAGTTTCAATCAGTTTGAGATCACAGTTAAGTGACGATTTCTTAAAACACTAATATATATGCGACTCATGCTAACCGTCAACTGATGAATAAATAACAATTCTGCGAAAAAGTGAGAATTACTTGCGTCAGGGAAACAAGAGGCCCTTGATAAATGCATTTTACAGCTTCACACGTCAATGCTTTTCGTCTCCATTTTCTGTTAATGTCACATTTAAGTACACTATATGTACAGAAAGACGAATAGCAAACTAATTTCTTTACAAATAAGGTACTTCATGTATTGATTCACAGGATCTCTGATCCCGTAGTAATCTTTTCAGTAAATAAAGTCAGTATTCGCTACACTCACAAAATCTGTCGACATTACAAAGAGTTTGTCTTAGGTGGTGATCTATTTTTTTGTACTTTCTTTGCTTATGTTTCCTTAATCTAAAATACACAGTGTAAAAGAGTAGATTCCGTTCACTGTTTACTTCAGTTTTCACACATGTCACTTGTAAAGAACGCTAATACATCTACTGCTGTCTCAGATCAGAGAACAAGATCATCATTGTTATACGTGAATCCTTCTTTCTAGATCCTGGTGAAAATAAAGTCCTTAAATTTTACCAAATTTAGGAAAGGTCAGAAGATAACTAGCTGTATGTCATATGATGTCTGTTTGATAGAGTCCTTTTGCTATTTCTTTTATGTAAAGCAGACAATTTCGGAAAAGATTTGAGTACCACTGTTTCTCCAACTAAATATTTCTTTGAATGAGCTAACCTTTCGTCATATATGTTTTTCCTAATTATGGTATGGTCAGTGACTGCAATAAATGTGTTCCTTACGTTTCCTTCCAGAGCAAGTTCCTCTTTAGGCATGCTTGTAAATGGGTTTATGCGTTCGATGGTTTCCTTGTGGTTATTAAAATGGTTCAAATGACTCTGAGCACTATGGGACTTAACACCTGAGGTCATCAGTCCCCTAGAACTTAGAACTGCTTAAACCTAACTAACCTAAGGACATCACACACATCCATGCCCGAGGCAGGATTCGAACCTGCGATCGTAGCGGTCGCGCGATTCGAGACTGAAGCCACAGCGGCCTGCCCTTCTTGTTATTAAGTAGTTCTGCAGGTTATTTGGTTTTATAAATTGTTTGCAATATTTTCAAGCAGTTCAACAAGTTCTTTCCTCTCCGATTCTGCGTAGAACCTCCTCATTCCTTACCTTATCAGTCCACCTAGTTTTCAACATCCGTCTATAGCACCACATCTCAAATGCCTCGATTCTCTTCTGTTCCGGTTTTCCCACAGTCCATGTTTCACAACCATACAATGCTGTAATCCAGACGTACATCCTCAGAAATTTCTTCTTCAAATTAAGGCCGGTATTTGATATTAGTAGACTTCTCTTGGCCTAAATGCCTTTTTTGCCATAGCGAGTCTGCTTTTGGTGTCCTCCTTACTCCGTCCGTCGTTAGTTATTTTACTGCCTAGGTAGCAGAATTCCTTAACTTCATTGACTTCGTGAGCATCAATCCTGATGTTAAGTTTCTCGCTGTTCTCATTTCTACTGCTTCTCATTACCTTCGTCTTTCTCCGATTTACTCTCAAACCATACTGTGTACTCATTAGACTGTTCATTCCCTTCAGCAGAGCATTTAATTCTTCTTCACTTTCACTCAAGATAGCAATGTCATCAGCGAATCGTATCATTGATATCCTTTCACCTTGTATTTTAATTCCACTCCTTACCCTTTCTTTTATTTCCATCATTGCTTCCTCGATGTACACATTGAAGAGTAGGGGCGAAAGGCTACAGCCTTGTCCTACTTCCTTCTTAATACGAGCACTTCGTTCTTGATCGTCCACTCTTATTATTCCCTCTTGGTTGTTGTACATATTGTATATGACCCGTCTCTCCCTATGGCTTACCCCTACTTTTTTCAGTATTTCGAAGAGCTTGAACCATTTTATATTGTCGAACGCTTTTTCCAGGTCGACAAATCCTATGAACGTGCCGGCCGCGGTGGTCTCGCGGTTCTAGGCGCGCAGTCCGGAACCGTGCGACTGCTACAGTCGCAGGTTCGAATCCTGCCTCGGGCATGGATGTGTGTGATGTTCTTAGGTTAGTTATGTTTAAGTAGTTCTAAGTTCTAGGGGACTAATGACCACAGCAGTTGAGTCCCATAGTGCTCAGAGCCATTTGAACCTATGAACGTGTCTTGATTTTTCTTTAGCCTTGCTTCCATTATTAGCCGTAACGTCAGAATTGCCTCTCTCGTGCGTTTACTTTTCATAAAGCCAAACTGATCGTCACCTAGCGCATTCTCAATTTTCTTTTCCAGTCTTCTGTATATTATTCTTGTAAGCAGCTTCGATGCATGAGCTGTTAAGCTGATTGTGCGATAATTCTCGCACTTGTCAGCTCTTGCCGTCTTCGGATTTGTGTGGATGATGCTTTTCCGAAAGTCAGATGGTATGTCGCCAGACTCATATGTTCTACACACCAATGTGAATAGTCGTTTGGTTGCCACTTCCCCTAATGATTTTAGAAATTCTGATGGAATGTTATCTATCCCTTCTGCCTTATTTGACCGTAAGTCCTCCAAAGCTCTTTTAAATTCCGATTCTAATACTGGATCCCCTATCTCTTCTAAATCGACTACTGTTTCTTCTTCTATCACATCAGACAAATCTTCACCCTCATAGAGGCTTTCAATGGATTCTTTCCACCTTTCTGCTCTCTCCTCTGCATTTAACAGTGGAATTCCCGTTGCACTCTTAATGTTACCACCGTTGCTTTTAATGTCACCAAAGGTTGTTTTGACTTTCCTGTATGCTGAGTCTGTCCTTCCGACAGTCATATCTTTTTCGATGTCTTCACATTTTTCCTGCAGCCATTTCGTCTTAGCTTCCCTGCACTTCCTATTTATTTCATTCCTTAGCGACTTGTATTTCTGTATTCCTAATTTTCCCGGAACATGTTTGTACTTCCTCCTGTCATCAATCAACTGAATTATTTCTTCTGTTACCCATGGTTTCTTCGCAGCTACCTTCTTTGTACCTATGTTTTCCGTCCCAACTTCTGTGATGGCCCTTTTTAGAGACGTCCATTCCTCTTCAACTGTGTTGCCTACTGCGCTATTCCTTATTGCTGTATCTATAGCATTAGAGAACTTCAAACGTATCTCGTCATTCCTTAGAACTTCCGTACCCCACTTCTTAGCCCATTGATTCTTCCTGACTAATGTCTTGAACTTCAGCCTACTCTTCATCACTACTATATTGTGATCTGAGTCTATATCTGCTCCTGGGTACGCCTTACATTCCAGTATCTGATTTCGGAATCTCTGTCTGACCATGATGTAATCCAATTGAAATCTTCCCGTATCTCCCGGCCTTTTCCAAGTATACCTCCTCCTCTTGTGATTCTTGAACAGGGTATTCGCTATTACCAGCTGAAACTTGTTACAGAACTCAATTAGTCTTTCTCCTCTTTCATTCCTTGTCCCAAGCCCATATTCTCCTGTAACCTTTTCTTCTACTCCTTCCCCTACAACTGCACTCCAGCCGCCCATGACTATTAGATTTTCGTCCCCCTTTGCATACTGCATTACCCTTTCAATATCCTCACACACTTTCTCTATCTGCTCATCTTCAGCTTGCGACGTCGTCATGTATACCTGAACTATCGTTGTCGGTGTTGGTCTGCTGTCAATTCTGATTAGAACAATGCTATTATCGTGTAAAAAGGCTATCATTTCTTGCCCGCAAAATTCGACGCACTGTCTGTGAGATATGTGACAGGCCTGCCAACTGTTCGTATGTAATATTCGAGGATTTTCCTAATAATAGTAGACTCTGCCGTCGATCGTATAGCCTCCTAACAATAGTACACGCTGCCGTCGATCTTGTAGCACATAGCTTGACTTATTTTGAGCAAAGTCTTACAGAGCTACTAAACACCTAACACCACCTCGTCCAGAGATCCGGCTGGCATCAAGAGACACAACTTGTAATGTCTGCTTGCTAAGATAGACTCTAATTCTGTGTAGCAGCACTTATTGTAGGCTTGCTTTTTGACACAGTTAACAAGTTTTTAAAAGCTTTTCAGCATACGTTCGACTGTTTGGAAAGTAGCAATACAAATTTAGTTTTCTTAAGCATTGTGTGCCACACTAATGACCCCAAACATAATAAGTGTGTCCAGTAAAAGTATTTGGAATGTCGCCAGAAGCATTACTCCTGTAAGAATAAAATGTTGGTTTGAGATTGGTAATGCTGTAAAATTTTCTCAAATGGATTTTGCGTAAGGAGAGTTTTTATTTTATGCCACCTCATATGTGCATCTTGTAAAGTAACCAATATACTACACATATCCAAATAGTATTGTTAGTAGTATGTGTCTTTCATTAACAAAATTCTGCAAGCAGTTATTTGTTCTGTTTTATCTGAAAGATCAGTCATTCCTTGTGGTAAAGGTGACAAAGCGTCAGCCACAATATTGTTCTTATCTTTTACATACTATTTTTACGAGCTACATTCCTGTAGAAACCTCGTAATCCAAGGATGCTGATTCTTACAGGTTAATAAAAATTTCTGTGTGTGGTGGTCACAAAATACCTTAATGTGTTTTTCATGAATGTATCAGTTGAACTTCTCAAACACCTATATTATGGCCAGAGCTTCTAATTCAGTAGCAGCGTATCCACGTTCACACACTGAAAGGGTTTTACTAGCAAAGATAATAATGTTAATTTCAATATTACTGCCCTTTTCAGGCATTTGAAATAGACATGCACCGATTCCCGAAAAAGATGCGTCTGTGGCAATGCAAAAATCTAAATTCGTGTCAGGGTGATATAGGATTTCAGAGTCTACAAAACTAATCTTTATTGCATCGCAATCTGCTTGACATTTTTCTTATCGGTACCATACAGCTTTCTTCTTTAACAAATTCAACTGCTGGGCTATTAACTAACTGCCCAATAACAAAATGACGAAAAAACGAACAGAGACCAAGAAAAAGCTTCCAATTGCCGTTTTGTGTACCGAGCTGGACAATATTTCACTGCACTTATCTTTTCAGGATTAGGTGTTATTCCCGCAGAAGTTATGACAAGTCCCAAAAATTTTATTTTCTCGCAACCAAATTTTGATTTCTGATACTTAATTGTGAGCCCAGTCTGTGAAAATTTACATAATGTTTCGTCCAGTTATTCAAGGTATTCTTCTCATGTAGGAGTTGCAATCAAGATGTCATCAACGAATAGTGTTACTTTGTGTAGAAAATCTGATCAGGTACCTGTGTCTGTTGCCTTAATAAATACACCAGGACTTACGTTAAGTCCAAACAGTAAAACTGAAAACTTCTACTAGCAGGTACAATATCTGTGTATTTCCTGGACTCACTTGTCCATAAGACCTGCCAATAGTAACAGCAGATATCCAGGCTCATCAATTAGCATACTGTTTGAAATTTATATATCGCTCTCCTAGACTTTCTAATTGCTTGTGGACGGTACAATTATTTTCTTACCAGCATGTGCATCCAGAATGAGGTGTACTTGGACATTAGGTTTATTTACCGCTGGTAATGGACTGCAGTACAGTGACTGTAATGGTTCAGTTACTTCCCACTGGTGCAATGAAGTAAGATTTACGGCAAAATGTGTCTCTGACATCACGTCCATGTGGTACACATACGTATTTATTGCGCCAGGTTTCTCCTCAAAAACAGATAAGTTTTTTAAAAGTACGTTTCTTAAATCTAATTGGTGTTGTGTACCCATATAGGAAGGTTGCATTGCCTTATCCTGTATATTATATGTTCTGTTATTGTTATTCTCAGCTTAGTGAGTTGAGAAACAATTTTCGGGTACACACTTACCCTTTAAAATTTTACTTTAATTCCCTGGTTGTACGTACCGTGTTCCATCGGGGTTTCTCTTAAATCTGTCTCAGAATCCTCGCCCTCGATGCGTAAGTAGAACATACTACAAAAAAAGTCTAATTTTCTCGTAAACCTCCATACCCAATTAGCATTCGATGACAAGATCTTTTACAATCGGGAATGTGTTTCATTACATTTTCAATGACAGTATTTACTTTTACCTGCCACTTGACATGTTGCGACTTAGCACCTAGAGATCCAACAATATAACGGTTTTGTGCCAGGTAGGTTGACACTTTGTGTACTTCTTTAATTTTTTAAAACAAATTTTGTGATAAGACATTAACAGAGGCACCTGTGTCTAAAGCTGTTTTGGTTGTAATGTTCCCACTATGGCATTTGTGGAGGCTTGCAGTCAAACCTGCATTTGTTCAGTGTACACATGCTGATCCATAGTCAACTCCTTTCTGATATCAGTACTATCATTACATCTCAAGAGATCGACGTGAATGCTTTGATTGCTCTCACCCCGTGATACAACAGTCATCGGAAGGCTGAATGAGGTTGAAGTTAGTGTGAAGAAGCTTGTGTGTGTGTAATTGGCAGTGGTTCATTGGTGACTTCAACAATGTTAAACGAATGACCTTGAGTTTGCCATCTAGTAGCAGGCATGTCCATTTCGACAGGCAACTTCACCTTTACAATTATCAATACATCTTTGTGGGAAATGGGCTCATCCCAGTAACGAATTTTGTTTAAATGTTTCTCAAAGTTCCTGCAGAGACTAACCTGTTTAGTACGGGAAGGCTCCAGGTTGGAAACATATTTTTGCGATGTCTCTTGATGTTCTCTTGACCAATACTTATACAGAAATGCTCCTTCACAATGCTCATAAATTTGACGGAGTTCAGCTCTGTCTATGGCCCAAGGGGCTCCCTCACCTTGTATGTATCTTGTGGTGAAACAGATCTTTTGCTGTTCGGCCCAACATTACGGTAACACACCTTAGAAAGCTCGTATGAACACAATTGGACGCGAGGCATTTATTTCTGATATAAACACTTGGAACTGTGTATGCCAGAAAGAACTTTCCCCATGCAAGACAAGACAGAATGATTGTGCAATTGTTTCTTCATATGACATACTGTTTGGCGAAAAGTTACTGAAATTTGTAACGTTACAATGTGCTGTATTATCTGTATCAGTAGGACTGTCATAACTATCACATGCTTTACTAAAAAACTATGTCCCTGCTGATGGTAGACAATTCTTCTCGTACATTTGCAACTTATTCATTTGCTAGGGTATCCTACTGTAATGAAAACATGTTCAGATTAGCAGTAAATTTTTCAAAGTTAATCGATTATTTTTTCAGATAATTAGACTGTTGGTGTAACTCTTTGGATTGGTCTTTGGATTGTTTTTTCAATTCTTTGGATTTGTTTTCTAGTTGTGTGTTACGTTATTCTTCATTGCCTTAAATTTTTGTAACAACAGAGCAATAAGATTATTTGTACGTCCGTTTAACATTAGATATCGCCCACCGGAACATTTACTTCATGTGAAAAACATTACCATTAGACTGATGAATCACACCATATGAAAGATCATCTAAATGAGCGTCTTTCTCACACAGTAGATTATCTGTCGTAATACCTAAGTCAGTTTAAGAGTTTGATCCCAGATTTGCTTCCGAAACTCGCCCAGTTACAACTTGCCCGTCAGAAAACTCGTTCCGTTCAACATTGAGCTCTACGTTACTGTCTCCATGTGTAGTCGTTTTAAAAATCTTGCCCATTTTCGCCATAACATTCATGTATAATAAATCAAAAATATTTTTTCAAAAGTTTTGGATAGCTACGATCTGAAAACACATCTACTAGGTAACAATATCCAACTCAAGAACGCTGGTACACCAATGTAAATCAGCACACGCCATTACTGATAAAACATTATGAAGTCAGCCGTCTTGTTGCTTATAGTCATGTAATCCCATTAACAGTGCCAAAATTTAACATAGAAGATATTTTTATTTAATGACTTGGATAAAAATTTCAGTATTGCCCGTTGTACGTATAGCATGGGAAGCTCAAATCGCGCGATGCAGTTTGCCCTTACCTTAGATATTGTTGAGTCGATGTTCTCAAAATGTTTTCTGAATATGATAAGTGAAATTCTCTATGTTCAATCAGTTTTTTCCTTTTTTATTGTTTATTTCATTTGCCCTTCTAAAGTAAATTCTCCGTTGAGATGTGATACATGCTACATAAAAAAACAAACAGCGTTATATGATTATAAGTCCTTTCGCGGTCGCACCGTTTACAATCACTCTTTCCGTATAGTAAGTTTATACTGGCTGTAGTAAACATAAAAGATAAAAGAGAGAAAGGTCGATTATAATGATGAGATGAAAGACGAACATAAGTGAAACGTATGTTGTCGTTCTATATTTAACACGATAATGCACAATCCTGGAAAGACGATTGAACAGTTTTGTGTGTTAGAATGAACTCTGCAATAAAATGACGTTCATAAATCAGCATCGGACTTCGTTATCATGCAACTAAATGAAGGTAGGTTCGTTTACTGGAATGTCAAATGAGCACGTAATGCTGCAACAATGGTAGACGATCCATTGCAACATCTTGTTAAGACTATCAACAACGTAAATTTTCTGAAAAACATTAAAATTATCATATGAGAACAATGAGTAAATTAAATAATACAAATGAATGAGGTAAACGTTCAGAACAATGTAATCAAACTTAGTCAAATGAAGATCCTAAGACACCACCTTTTATTCCACCCGTCACTGACACGGTCACGATAGAAGAGAGTACAAGACAGTACTGCGGTACTAGCATTTGCCCTGAAAGCAAATTCAGAGCGTATATATCCAAGGTAAAAATATCTCTGAGATTGAGAAGCTGTAATGATGATAATGAATTGTGAGATTCCATTGGGTACTAACACCAACAAATAACAAAACGCGAATATGTCAAGACGTTTTGATTTAAATTCTTTGAAACTGCTAGATAAGTCGAGAGGCTAGTCCCCTTTTAAGTCCCTAACTCTGTCCAGGGTATGTTCTCCTTTATGTGCAACGATAGAAGATTTTTTCATTCTGGTTTTATACATATAATCAGTGGGTGAATAATGTAATCTAACTTGGAAGGTACGCATGGTTATTCACCTTCCTTGAACTACTTTCTGGAATCCAGCGAGGTGGTGTCGTTCAGATCGTTCAGATGGTGCAAAATTCCGGCATTTTTCCTATCCTCAGGCTGAGGAAGGGAAGTATAAAATGTACACACTCTGAAGTGACTGAATGGTGTGACTTTGCACTTGCATTATTATCGATATATGCAGTCACAATTATGATGTAAGAATAAATGGAATTTTCTCTTCATTCATGTAGTTTAATATAGGTCTGCAGTATATGGTGCTTAGTTAGTTCTGTATATAATGCTTTGCGTTAAATCCCAGAGCAAGATATGCAACTACGATAACTGCAGGATGAAAAAATTAATCTGATCTGATTCTTTGACATCGCGTTTCCCAAAACTGTAAAAGTGCAATCTTGACAACTAGCTACTCATACCACAGATACGACACAGTCCCTAACTGTAAATGTAAATATCTTACACTTCCCGCTATGAGTGGCACTAAAGCCAATTTAATGTGTCACTCCATTTGTTCGTCTTATGATAATACCTGCATTTAAGCACAGAATCTACACCACGGCTAACGATCTTGGCTAAAAATTAATATTTCTGTCTATTTTTACAATTTTTCCGCGTTATGTTCCTTGTAGTGAAAACGAGCTCGCAGTATGTTCACTTAACAAGTGCTGATTAAAGAATTCTTCCTTCACCTATTTAATCATGTCTTGACTTCTTTGTTTTGAATTGATTCAAGTTTTAAAATATTTTTGCGATGATGCAGTTCATTAGATTTTATGGGCGTGATTTAGAGTTGGTAGATTTTCGGGTTTTCCACAAATTTGAGGACGCCGCTGTTAATCACATGTCAATCATGGCCGTATCACGAATGTGGAGTTCCAAAACCAAGAGTAGGTTATTGCCGTATTGGATTTATAGGATAGCTGTGACGGGTGCCTTTATAGCTTGCACTGATGACGAATTGGAATGGAACAGATCGAATATCAGTCTGGATCACAAATTTAATCTCAAAAGAAGTTCTACACCGATTGTCTTTTCGTACCTTAAGAAATCGATGCTTAATGTTCCTTAGCCCCTTTTTTATTCCTGAGTCTTTATTGTAAAACTCTTCATCGTCAACTGTAGGATAATGTTTCAGGTTAGCAAATTTTGTTTATACAAAAAAAGTTTTTCTGCTATTCTCAATTTCATACCTGGTTGAATAACTTTGCACCGAGCTAAATGGCGCAACAAACGATTATTTTGGAAGAGAGTGGTTCAAATTCCGATGCGATCATCTAGATTTAAGTTTTCTGTTTCCTTAAATCGATGGCAGCAAATGCCAGTATGGTTCCTATTATAAGGACATGATCGGTTTTATTCTCCCTCCGTCCCCCATTAGAGCTTTTGCTGTGTTTATTGACGCAGTGTTAAATTCTAATCATCCTCCTTCCTTCCTTCATAACACTGCTTCCAAGATACTGGCGTTATTAAACTATTTCTAAAAGTCGGGTTAGTCTGCAAGAGTTTTGTAGAGGAATGTCACTCGTAGCACTCCAGTTAACGAAACAGTAGGCTCAGACTTCGTACTCATGTGAAGAATGAGGGCCGGCCAATAAACAGTGACACTAATGCTCATACAACAGTTTATTGCAAGAAATCACTCATACAGGCTTCTATCCTGCTCAAAATCCCCCCCCCCCCCCCCCGCCAATGCAATGCACCTTCAGGGTCACCTCCAAGCTTTCATTGCCTTGGTCTAGTTGTCGAACCAAAATGTCTTCGATGTTCGTTTATGGCCGTCAGATTAACAGAAAAGTCATTCTGAGACTGGGAATCTAAAGCGGATGGGGTGCCATAGAGATTCGTTTTTGTGCCAGGAACTCGATAACAGCATCAACAACTTGTGGCCTAGCATAGTTGTGACGAATGAAGGAAGGTTCCTTCGTTTTTTGGGGATGTGATCCTTTACTAGTTGCTTCAGGGCTTGTTATAGTAATTTGCAGTGACTGTAGTGCGTCTTAGAACTGTGTGAAAGTACACCGTCCACTGGTAATCAAAAAGTGATGTTCATGGCCAAACTGGCTACTTCTGCACTTGTGCCTTTTCGTGGTGGGGACTGACCATGCAGTACACATTCTGTGCTGCTCCGCTCCATCTCTGGGTCATAACAATACACACATGCTTCATCAGCAGAGATGATGTCTGCCACCAAGCATCGCCGTCGTTCACAAGACACTGTTTCCAACAGTGGCACACGTCGACAGGAGTGTGCATTTGCTGTGGAGTAAGCAGTCGCGTTATCCGTCGTGGACACAAACTAGACATTTGCAGATGTTCTTTTTGTTACGGCGTAACGTCAAGGGCCGGCATGCCAGACGGGAACGATAGAGAAGAGACGGCTGTGAAAAGAGGTCAGCCAATGGAACGCCGACCGACGCCTTACCAAGATGACAACGCGACAGCAGCGGCTCCTATGTGAAGAGGACATAAGCGCCGCGACCGACGGGTGATGTCCCACTTCAACAGTGGCTTCAAGACTAGTCATTTCCTTTGTAATCTCTATGTAGCACAGACTTGGGATTGTTTATACTGAAGGAAATTACTTTGGTGTCGCCCTTTGCTTGTGACACATCAATGTAATTGCAAAAGTTAACTACTGTAATTTTCTTTTTTGTAATATAACTCATTAATACGATTTGTTTGAATGTTTGCCTAGCGAATCGAATATGCAGGCTTCCTAGACACCACAACTTTTGAAATCGTGTGAGTGCTCACAACTAATGTCCCAAGGATGTGTGCCAGCTGCTTCACAGTGAGACGTAAGTCATCACAAATAATACCACCTGCTGTGTTGACTGTTGTTTCTGTTTTGGTAGGAGCACATACACCTGCTCCTTCCTGCAGTTCAACATTTTCCCGCCTATTTCCGAAACCACAATGGCAACAGGCTCATCCCCGACGAGGTATTGCAGGGCTCACATAAGCTCTCTTTCCATCAATGTAGGTTTCGGTAGCGTTTATCTTCAAGAGAATACAAAACTTTATTGCATAAGCTGTTCACATGTTCTACACATAATAATTTAGAGCCGATTAGAAAACACGTTCACTCTCACAGACTGCCAACACTAGCTGACTGAGCTTAAGCGGTAACAGGTGCAGTGAGCAGCGGTTAGAGTATGTAGTTCAATGGCGCGCACACAGATGTCGCGAACAGGCACTTGACAGAAGGAAAAATAATTCAGTGCCAGTCTTTGTTGAACGTCCCTCCCATGCAAACCGTAACATTTGGAATGTGGATCCAGCTGGTCGGGGGCCAGCAGCAGAGCCACGAGATATCATTGTGGTCGCTCTATGACCTGAGGCAAGCGGCGGCTATTTTGCGAACGTGCGCCTGTCTATTCCTGTGGCCGTTGCGCAAATCTTCCATTCAGCCAGGCTGGCTGGTCGCTGCCAGCGCCAGTTGTCTGCAGACATTCTCTCCCGGACATGGCGTCTGCTGCCTGCCCACACATACATCCCCACGTTCCAAATGAGACGCGGTGAATTTATTTTTAAATGATGAATTGCGTATTCTTGTCGCCTATCTTAAGACTAGAGTTTTCCTAACGGCTAGAGCTGATCTCAGTGCAAAACTTCATCGTCAAACTCGCCTCTAATGGTCCCAAAGTTGACGTGACATTACACCTCAATATTCCTTCCTTCACCCTCAGTTCTTTTACTGATGGAATTCGTTTTGGTGTCGTACATATGAGGAGTCAAAAGGAAGTCAAGCGGAGAAAAAAAAAAGAGTTTCAGTGGATAACATAGACTCCATCTCCTTCTAAACTGAGAGCGGTGAGCAGTATAGTGGACGATATTTTTGATATACAGGATATATCATAACCAGTAACGAAAACAGAGGCGGGTGAAAATATACGATAACAGAAGCAAAAGCGTTCCAGTAAAAATGGGTCTGCAAAGGACTCGTTTGCAAAATACACGAAATAAAAACTGTAAGTCCCGGCGGAGGTTCGAGTCCTCCCTCGGGCATGTGTGTGTGTGTTTGTCCTTAGGATAATTTAGGTTAAGTAGTGTGTAAGCTTAGGGAGTGATGACCTTAGCAGTTGTCCCATAAGATTTCACACACATTTGAACATTTTGGAAAAACTTTAAAAGTATGCATCATGAAGGAACTATCCGAATGAGACAGAAATGGGTAGATTGTATGTACATGTACAGACAAGCAAATGATTACAATTTAAGAAAAAAATAGATGATTTATTAAAGAGTATCACAAATTGAGCATTGGTCCACCTATGGTCATTATGCATGCTCTTATTCGGCTTGTTATTGATTCACAGAGTTGTTGAATGAGCGCCTGAGCAACATCGTGCCCAGTTCTGCCCAACTGGCGCGTTAGGTCGAAAAAATCTATAGATGGTTGGAGGGCTCTGCACATAGTGCTCCAAATGTTCTGAGTTTGGGACATTGCTGGCCAAGGTAGGGTTTGTCAAGCACGATGACAACCAGTAGAAACTCTGTGTGTAGGTGGGCATTATCTTGCTCAAACGTAAGCCCAGAATGGCTTTCCGTGAAGGGAAATAAAACGGGGCATAGAATATCATCGACGTACCGCTGTTCTGTGAGGGTGTCGCGGTTGATAACCAAAGGAGTCTCTTCTGCTGTGGAATGTCGCCCCAGACCATGCCTCCTGGTTGTAGGGACATATGGGCAGCGACAGTCAGATTGGTATCCCACTTCTATCTGGCGCGTCTCCAGACCCAACGTCGGTCTGGAACCTCATTGATCGGAACAGAATTGTCTTCAGCGATGAGCCCCGCTTTGATTTGAGCCCCACTGACCAGTGAAGACGTGTGTGGAGACGCTCCGGACAGTGTTGGGAAGCCGACATGACGGTCGCGCGCCATACAACCCGACATCCAAGAGCGATGGTCTGGGTCGACATTTCTTTTCATAGCAGGACCTCTTTGGTTCTTATTCACGAAACCTTTACTGCAGAGCGGTGCTTTGACGATATTCTGCACCCCGTTTTGTTGCCCTTCATGGCAAGGCATCCTCGGTTTGCATTTCAGCAAGATAATGCCCGCCCATACTCGGCGAGAGTTTCTACTAGTTGTCTTCGTACTTGCCAAACACTGTCTTGGTCAGCAAGCTCGCCAGATGTATTCCCAACTGAGAACGTTTAGAGCACTATGGGCTGGGACCTCCATCCATCTCAGGTTTTTGACTATCTAACATGCCAATTGGTCAGGATTTGGTACTATATCCCTCAGGAGGAGATCCTACAGCTCTGTCAATCAATGCCAATCCGAATGGCTGCTGGCATAAGGGCCAGAAGTGGACCAACGCGTTACTCAGTTGCTCAAATTGTGAAACTCTTTCTCTCGAATAAATCATCCAATTTTTACGAAATTGTAATCCTTCATTTGTCTACATGTACATCACATCTACGAATTTCTGTGCCACTCGGGTAATTCCTTCCTTGCGAACTGCTTCGAACCAATCACAAAACTTTTAAAAAGCTGACGGTTACCACAGACTATAAAGTAGTGTGCTAAAAATGTAATACTGTAAATAGAAAATGATAAGTTTTTCCGACTACCTTAATTGGAAAACAAGTCATACAATTTATGAAGCGCCTTAGTTCGGGTATATTCACAAATCGCATGATTGCTTCAGTAAGTGACTTAAAAATGAACGATTTACATTTATTTTGGAAATTTCGAGTCACTAAGCAGTAAAGGAAACAAAAGAAAAATTCGGTGTCGGTATTAAAATCCATGGAGAGGAAATAAAAACTTTGAGGTTCGCCGATGACATAGTGATTCTATCAGAGACAGCAAAGGACTTGGAAGAGCAGTTGAACAGAATGGACAGTGTCTTGAAACGAGGATATAAGATGAACATCAACAAAAGCAAAACGAGGATAATGGAATGTTGTCGAATTAGGTCGGGTGATGCTGAGGGAATTAGATTAGGAAATGAGACACTTAAAGTAGTAAAGGAGTTTTGCTATTTGGGGAGCAAATAACTGATGATGGTCGAAGTAGAGAAGATATAAAATGTAGACTGTCAATGGCAAGGAAAGCGTTTTTGAAAAAGAGAAATTTGTTCACATCGAGTATAGATTTAAGTGTCAGGAAGTCGTTTCTGAATGTATTTGTATGAAGTGTAGCCATGTATGGAAGTGAAACATGTATGATAAATAGTTTGGACAAGAAGAGAATAGAAGCTTTCGAAATGTGGTGCTACAGAGGAATGCTGAAGATTAGATGGGTAGATCACATAACTAATGATGAAATATTGAATAGAATTGGGGAGAAGAGGAGTTCCTGGCGAAACTTGACTAGAAGAAGGGACCGGTTAGTAGGACATGTTCTGAGGCATCAAAGGATCACAAATTTCGCATTGGAGGGCAGCGTGGAGGGTAAGAATCGTAGAGGGAGACCAAGAGATGAATACACTAAGCAGATTCAGAAGGATGTAGGTTGCAGTAAGTACTGGGAGATGAAGGAGCGTGCACAGGATAGGGTTGCATGGAGAGCTGCGTCAAACCAGTCTCAGGCCTGAAGACCACAACAACAACAACAATTACTTATGGAACCATCTTTGGGGGAACTCATGGGACAGGGATAATTTTTGACAGTAGAAGGTAATACTATCAAAATTATATCTGATGTTAATTGCAAAAAGTCCTGCGAAGATCTATTCAAGAAATTGTATAAGTAACAGCTTCAAAACAGACATGTTCATTAATGTCCTTCTCGGTACCATATTTCTCTTTCATAGTTTGAATATGTTTCATTACTTTTGTCCAGTAAGGTATCATTCTCGTTAAGTGCTATAACTTAACGCCACATATTTTTCATTCCACGTTCTTCCTGTAATGTCTCCACTCCTATTACATGACACGCTAAACCTATTCTAAGTGTTCCATACATAAGTCAACCGCCATAATTAACCGCTTTTGAAATGTGATACTAGAGACGAATGTTGAAGATTATGTGAGAAGATCGTGTGACCCACGAAGAACTGCTGAATTGAATTCGAGAGAAATGGAATTTATGGCACAACTAGACTAAGAGAAGGTATCAGTTCGTACGACGCATCCTGGGCATCAAGAATGCTTAGTCTGTTGATGGAGCAAATGTTGGGAAACCAAAGCTTGAATACAGTCCGCAGTTTCTAATAGATGTAGGTTGCAGTAGTTTTTCAGAGGTGAAAATGGCTACACAGGATAGAGTGTCATGAAGAGCTGCATCGTACTAGTCTTTGAACTGAAGATCACAACAACAACAATAGACATACACTAGATAAAAACGAAACTATCAGTCCATAGTAAATTAATATGCGGAGCGTATTACCTAGTTTTAAAAGTTTTAGTTCTCGGAAATCGTTTTCACTTCCTTGTGTTATTCTGTTCTTCAATATGTCCGAACATATGAGGATTTCAGTGATTAAAAGCTAACTATAAAACTCCGAATGCTCTTCTGGAACTTTTCGACGCTTTACGATGTATTCAATTATATCACGATGATCAGGGTCAATTTAAGGCTGCAGTCATTTGACGCCAGGAATTGCAAGAATTTCATGCACATTTTAATGATACTATCTGAAATTTATTTGATGCCACGAATACTTTTATGGTTTGACGATCCTTAGTTTACAACTGAATACATTATAAATGTATTTATCACGATTTCGGTACCTCTAGATAATGGTTCAAAAGCCGAACAGGCCTGTAGTGAATGTTGATAAAGATTTAATTTTCACAGACGTTTACAGTGATAGTGTAAGCATGGTTATAACCATCAAGGAAACAGTAATTTTCACGAGATATCTGAACTCGTGAAAAGACGAGACAAAACGTGAGTCTCGCCCCTCTGCTAAGCAGAAGCTGCGGGTACAAATTCACACCAAGTGATAGGAGTGGCTGCGTCAATATGCTACTAACGAATTCGGTATGCGGCGCTTACGTTCTGGCGACCTTGTCTGCTTTCTCACAGTAGAAAATACTGAGTTCAAAGTATCTATCCGAGGACAGAATAGTGTCATTACCGTGGACCTGTATCAGGCATATCACTTTCACATACCACACGTTTAGGGGCTTGAATGTTCTCACGTTGCATGTAGGTATGTTCCTTTTAAATTTCATTTTCATTTTCAACCACAGGTTCAGGTAATAGCGATCCTTAAACCTCCCCCCATGAACCGTGGACCTTGCCGTTGGTGGGGAGGCTTGCGTGCCTCAGCGATACAGATAGCCATACCGTAGGTGCAACCACAACGGAGGGGTATCTGTTGAGAGGCCAGACAAACGTGTGGTTCCTGAAGAGGGGTAGCAGCCTTTTCAGTAGTTGCAGGGGCAACAGTCTGGATGATTGACTGACCTGGCCTTGTAACAATAACCAAAACGGCCTTGCTGTGCTGGTACTGCGAACGGCTGAAATCAAGGGGAAACTAAGGCCGTAATTTTTCCCGAGGGCATGCAGCTTTACTGTATGATTAAATGATGATGGCGTCCTCTTAGGTAAAATATTCCGGAGGTAAAATAGTCCCCCATTCGGATCTCCGGGCGGGGACTACTCAAGAGGATGTCGTTATCAGGAGAAAGAAAACAGGCATTCTACAGATCGGAGCGTGGAATGTCAGATCACTCAAGCGGGCAGGTAGGTTAGAAAATTTAAAAACGGAAATGGATAGATTAAAGTTAGATATAGTGGGAATTAGTGAAGTTCGGTGGCAGGAGGAATAAGACATCTGGTCAGGTGACTACAGGGTTATAAACACAAAATCAAATAGGGGTAATGCAGGAGTAGGTTTAATAATGAATAGGAAAATAGGAATGTGGGTAAGCTACTACAAACAGCATAGTCAACGCATTATTGTGGCCAAGGTAGATACGAAGCCCACATCTGCTACAGTAGTACAAGTTTATATGCCAACTAGTTCTGCAGATGACGAAGAAATTGAAGAAATGTATGATGAAATAAAAGAAATTATTCAGATAGTGAAGGGTGACGAAAATTTAATAGTCATGGGTGACTGGAATTCGGTAGTAGGAAAAGGGAGAGAGGGAAACGTAGTAGGTGAATATGGATTGGAGGAGAGAAATGAAAGATGAAGCCGCCTGGTAGAATTTTACACAGGGCACAACTTAATCATAGCTAACACTTGGTTTAAGAATCATGAAAGAAGGTTGTATACATGGAAGAACCCTGGAGATACTAAAAGGTATCAGATAGATTATATAATGGTAAGACAGAGATTTAGGAACCAGGTTGTAAATTGTAGGACACTTCCAGGGGCAGATGTGGACTCTGACCACAATCTATTGGTTATGACCGGTAGATTAAAACTGAAGAAACTGCAAAAAGGTGGGAATTTAAGGAGATGGGACCTGGATAAACTGAAAGAACCAGAGGTTGTACAGAGTTTCAGGGAGAGCATAAGGGAACAATTGACAGTAATGGGGGAAAGAATACAGTAGAAGAAGAATGGGTAGCTTTGAGGGATGAAGTAGTGAAGGCACCGGAGGATCAAGTAGGTAAAAAGACAAGGGCTAGTAGAAATCCTTGGGTAACAGAAGAAATATTAAATTTAATTGATGAAAGGAGAAAATATAAAAATGCAGTAAATGAAGCAGGCAAAAAGGAATACAAACGTCTCAAAAATGAGATCGACAGTAAGTGCAAAATGGCTAAGCAGGGGTGGCTAGAGGACAAATGTAAGGATGTAGAGGCTTATCTCACTAGGGGTAAGATAGATACAGCCTACAGGAAAATGAAAGAGACCTTTGGAGATAAGAAAACCACTTTTATGAACATCAAGAGCTCAGATGGAAACCCAGTTCTAAGCAAAGAAGGGAAAGCACAAAGGTGGAAGGAGTATATAGAGGGTCTATACAAGGGCGATGTACTTGAGGAAAATTTTATGGAAATGGAGGAGGATGTGGATGAGGATGAGATGGGAGATACGATACTGCGTGAAGAGTTTGACAGAGCACTGAAAGACCTGAGTCGAAACAAGGCCCCCGGAGTAGACAACATTCCATTGGCACTACTGACGGCCTTGGGAGAGCCAGTCCTGACAAAACTCTACCATCTGGTGAGCAAGATGTATGAAACAGGCGAAATACCCACAGACTTCAAGAAAAACATAATAATTCCAATCCCAAAGAAAGCAGGTGTTGACAGATGTGAAAATTACCGAACTATCAGTCTAATAAGCTACAGCTACAAAATATTAACACGAATTCTTTACAGACGAATGGAAAAACTAGTAGAAGCCGATCTCGGGGAAGATCAGTTTGGATTCCGTAGAAATACAGGAACACGTGAGGCAATACTGACCTTACGACTTATCTTAGAAGAAAGATTAAGGAAAGGCAAACCTACGTTTCTAGCATTTGTAGACTTAGAGAAAGCTTTTGACAATGTAGATTGGAATACTCTCTTTCAAATTCTAAAGGTGGCAGGGGTAAACACAGGGAGCGGAAGGCTATTTACAATTTGTACAGAAACCAGATGGCAGTTATAAGAGTCGAGGGAGATGAAAGGGAAGCAGTGGTTGGGAAGGGAGTGAGACAGGGTTGTAGCCTGTCCCCGATGTTATTCAATCTGTATATTGAGCAAGCAGTAAAGGAAACAAAAGAAAAATTCGGAGTAGGTATTAAAATCCATGGAGAAGAAATAAAAGCTTTGAGGTTCGCCGATGACATTGTAATTCTGTCAGAGACAGCAAAGGACTTGGAAGAGCAGTTGAACGGAATGGACAGTGTCTCGAGAGGAGTATGTAAGATGAACATAAACAAAAGCAAAACGAGGATAATGGAATGTAGTCGAATTAAGTCGGGTGATGCTGAGGGAATTAGATTAGGAAATGAGACACTTAAAGTAGTAAAGGGGTTTTGTTATTTGGGGTGCAAAATAACTGATGATGGTCGAAGTAGAGAGGATATAAAATGTAGACTGGCAATGGCAAGGAAAGCATTTCTGAAGAAGAGAAATTTGTTAACATCGTGTATAGATTTAAGTGTTAGGAAGTCATTTCTGACAGCATTTGTATGGAGTGTAGCCATGTATGGAAGTAAAACATGGACAATAAATAGTTTGGACAAGAAGAGAATAGAAGCATTCGAAATGTGGTGCTACAGAAGAATGCTGAAGATTAGATGGGTAGATCACATAGCTAACAAGGAGGTATTGAACAGGATTGGGGAGAAGAGAAGTTTGTGGCACAAACTTGACAAGAAGAAGGGATCGGTTGGTGGGACATGTTCTGAGGCATCAAGGGATCACCAATTTAGTATTGGAGGGCAGCGTGGAGGGTAAAACTCGTAGAGGGAGACCAAGAGATGAATACACTAAGCAGATTCAGAAGGGTGTAGCTTGCAGTAGGTACTGGGAGATGAAGAGGCTTGCACAGGATAGAGTGGCATGGAGAGCTGCATCAAACCAGTCTCAGGACTGAAGACCACAACAACAGTGTCGCAAAAGTGAAACAGTGCCAACACACTAGAGACGTCTACGGCCATCATACTTAAGCTTTCCGTAATGGCATAAGGGCAGCGTCAAGAAGTGCACTTCGAAAGCACTACCATTCCTGCGCATACCTGAGCGAGTGCTCCATCCTTAACAATTTCGATGTAGACAGAAGATTAAACCCTAATGTATCCTACTTCCTGCCTTTAGTTCCATGAAATTCCTAGGGCCAAACGGTGATATAATCCTTAATGTTCGGATTAATTCTACAAGCAATAAATGAGCAAGCAATGCACAACTTGAGTACATAAATTACGGCATCAGCAATTGTAGTTCTCTGTCATAAAATGGTTTTTTGGCTATTTTTAACCCACTGGTTTCTGCCTGAAAGCACTGTTGTTTGAAGATACTGTAAAATAAATTTGAGTTTGTAGTCCTGCTGTTATGGGTGGTTTCGAAATGGAATCATAGGCGCAGTATGTACTTTCGATATACATTTATTAAATTTTAGGCCCTTTTTGCTTGTTATTGAGAACTATACTTTATATTAGGTATTATGAGTTACTGGAAGTTTCAAGATGTGGCGCTATGCGTGAGAAACATGTGAAACTGCTTTCACAAATATAGCTCATGAAATGATTGGTGGTTGAAAACTGTATGACCCACTGGTTCCAAAGTGAAACTACAATTTTAAAACAATTGATTGTTTAGTTTTTGCCAATTTCTTCTTGTATTCGTTGCTAACTCTGATAATAAATATTAATTTCGTGAACAAATTTAAAATTAATTCCAAAGTGAAACAACCTCCTTAAAATAGTTGAGTGTTCACTTTTACTAAATTTCTTCTTGTATTCGTTGCAATTTTGTGAAAAATTTTAAAATTAATTTTTGTATATTGTTAGGCATCGTAGAGTTAAATCGCACGTTTTCACACAAAGTTTACTTCTTTCCTACTTTATAGTTTATAACCACCAGAGTCTTTATTGTAATGTTTCAGCATATTTATAAATTCCTGTCTTTATGTTCAGTTTCTGATGTTTATATGGAAAACACACTCAGCACAGAATGTGGCTCTATCAACTTCATTTTTTTTATCTTTCCTATGCAGCAAACAGTTTCGGTCTGAATCTCGCCACACAGAATCTGGATCCAAATAGTACCAGTTACGAGAGCAGGGTAACGACAGGAGTTAAACTTTTACAATTTATTGAGCACAAATGAAAGTACAGAAAGATCTGAGTTGCATGCCTCAGCATCTATTTAGATACATACAGAATGAGCTAGAAAATTACAGAAATGAGAAACTTTAAAAAAATTTGAAAAGTGGCAGGAGGTAGAAATCGCACTGGTGACCCATACGTCGATAACCAACGACTATAACTGCTGCACGAGCAGCCTTCCTGTGAGTACTATATATATAATACTCACAGGAGAGCAATTGAAGATCCACCTAACCTGCTATATTTGCATATTTCTTGTGTCTTCGCAACAACTTACGAATAACGTAACTGTAAAAAGATGGTAAATTCTTTCTGCTAAAATACTGTTACATAATGTATGTCGTCTGAGTTTGAAAGTAATAATGTTCACAACTTCATAACTGAAGCTGGTTATACCTCAGAAGAGGGTGCAATATGTAGCCAAGAAATTATTTGTGTTCCCAAAAAAATAAAAATTTCGGAGTATAACAGAGAAATTAATGATTTTTACCTTATGTCAGTCCATGAGAAACTGAATCAATGCATTTTACGGTTTGAAAGACCAGTTTCGCCACTATATATTGAGGCTTCTACAGTGGCCTCAAATTACAAACAAATTTTCACATAAAACAATTTAATTGACGTATCGTGTCATTGTACTTACAGGCTTTACACAGTTCCGAGCCTGGAAGTTTTGGATTGTTTAAAACATATACACACTATAATTGCTCTACACATAATACAAAGATAGGTGGCGCAGTGGTTAGTACACTAGACTTGCATTGGGGAGGACGACGGTTGAATCCCGCGTCCGGACATTCTGATTTAGGTATTCCGTGATTTCCCTAAATCGCTTCAGGCAAATGCTGGGAAGGTTCTTTTGAAAGGGTACGGCCGATTTCCTTCTCCATCCTTCCCTAATCTGATGAGACCGAAGACCTCGCAGTTTGGTCTTCTACCCCCTAATCAACCCAACGCAACACTTAATACAGAGGTATTGAGCAAAGCGTAAACTGCGTTTATTCAGTTGCACGTGCAGACCAACGAAAAAATCATTAATATTGCTGGAAACAGATCATTAAGATTAAAAATAACACTGATAATATCAAATTTCATCTGGAATTCTTTCTTCAACGTAACTTTACACTATTGATTAATTTTTAAATATGAACTTGTAGCATGTACATAATAGAATGCAAATATGTTTGGTTTTAATGTTAAACCAGTAACGAATCGTATAAAACAGTTTGAAAAGTCTGATTACTTTACACATAAGTCAATGTATTGAATATTTGATGTTGAACATGTAAATATTTTATGGCTGAAGACGGAAAACCATAATTAAGTTGGTTTTATTTATTTTAGATTCCTCACTAACAGACTAATGAAGAAGTCAGAACAAAAACTGGTTGAGATATGCTGCCTCAAGATATGTACACAGTTTGTAATTATTCCTTAATTGACTGTGCTAAATCTTTAATGTTGGATTATACCTCTTAATGAATATCTGACAGCAAATTTTCAAATTCGCTCAAATATATATAAAATACTGAAGATCAATGGAAACCGTTAGATAACTTCAACACACGACTTATTGTGTTAAAACTTTAAAACTTTTTTTGACCCTGGAAGCCGTTAGATAGGCAATCTGCCGCCGGAAACGGGTGATGTTTTAGCCATTTAATATCACATATGTAAGTACATTTGATGACCCGCTAGGTTAGTCGAGAGCGCTATTGCGCTGCTTCCTACACTCGGGTAGGCGCGGCGGCTGGGGATCGCATCCGCCCGGCGAATTAGCGGCGAAGGCCGGTGTGCCGACCAGCCTGGATGTGGTTTTTAGGCGGTTTTCCACATCCCCTAGGTGAATATCGGGCTGGTCCCCACGTCCCGCCTCAGTTACACGACTCGCAGACATCTGGACATGTTCACACCATTCCATGGACTATACTAGATGCAGACATCTGGGGTACACTAATTCTGTCCTGGGAGCAGGAAGGGCATCTGGTCACCCCTTAACATTAACCTTGCCAAAATCCGTTCCAAACCAAGCTGACCTTGCGAAAGTGCGGGACAAGGCACAAGCGAAAGAAGACGATGTAAGTACGTTTGATGTTACAAAATAAGAAGCTTTGTTTATTAATTTATATATGATATATGAGCGATTTGTTTACTCTGAATTAATTTTAAGCCTTTATGATGTTTTATGATCTGTGAGTGGCAACCAGAGTTTCTGCGAATAGGCAAATCATGCCTAGTAGCTTATACGCTGCCTCAGGTCAATTGGTATATTGTATGATTTGTGTAAATGGTACATGGAACATGAATCAACTAATCATTGTTAGAGGGTTGGTATTTGGTTTCTTTCAGGATTGGTGAATAACACATAAAAGGACATTTTAATAAGAATCATTGACTTATTGTTATGCATTAATTCGTATGTAATTTCAGTTTTGTAGCTATGGTGTTAAATTGGTTTGATTTGGGGGAGGAGACCAAACTGCAAGGTCATCGGTCTCATCGGATTAGGGAAGGAAGTCGGCCGTGCCCTTTCAAAGTAACCATCCCGGTATTTGGCTGAAGCGATTTAGGGAAATCACGGGAAACCTAATTAAGAATGGCCGGAGGCGGGATTGAACCGTCGTCCTCCCGAATGCGAGTCCAGTGTGCTAACCTCTGCGCCACCTCGCTCGATATATGGTGTTAAGTATCCAAATCCAATAGCGTGTTTGCTGTCGCGTCGACAATGACGTAATTGAAGTCAAAGCAGAAGCTCAGATTCGACATGGATGGTGTGGAAATCGATCATGGCTTTGCCTGAGGAACCATTTCAATATTTTCCTCATTTTTGAGAAAACTACAGAAAGCCATAATCGTGCTTGCCAGTGCATTATCCGGAATTTTATAAAAATATTCTGCAGGTAAAAACCTGACTTGCGTTATAGCACAGTCCGTACGAATGTAATGAAAACAGATCTTCTGCTATCGAAAGCTACCTCCTCATCAAGCCGAGAGCTTTTGATTCCATCTCGTGCAGCACCCTCGACAACCGTCAAATGTTATAGGAAATCATGACTACATAAAGAAAGATGCACACGCCGAAACCGTTCCAGCGAGATAGACTACACTTTGAAGAGCTGTGGGCTTCTAGTAAAGGGAGGCAGATTCAATTACAGATTTATTGGTTACTTGCGGCCTGGCGACTGGATCATCCCATCACTATAATAAACACGCGTTAACATCTCTCTAATCCCGTAGTTATATAATTATATGTAATATACACACATGCTCATAAATTAAGGATAAATGCAGAATGTGGTGCCACACAACGTGGCATTCCAAAAACTGGCGCTAATAGCTTAGGCACGTAGGGAACACACACGACACAGATTTGTAAGTCCACGGTATTGTTGATAAGTTGAGAAAACCGCCCCGAAACACATGTGCCATAAAACGCTACTGTTTCCTGCGCATGTACCCCCGACATTAATATGAAATATGATCACCACGCACCCGTACACAGGCCGCACAACGGGTTGGCATAATCTGGATCAGGTGGTCGAACAGCTGCTGGGGTATGGCCTCTCACTCTTGCACCAGTGCCTGTCGGAGCTCCTGAAGTGTCCTAGGGGTTTGAAGACGTGCAGCGATACGTCGACCGAGAGCATCTCAGACGTGCTCGATGGAGTTTAGGTCTGGAAAGCAGGAAGGCCATTCCATTCGCCTGATATCTTCTGTTTCAAGGTACTCCTCCACGATGGCAGCTCGGCGGGGCCGTGCGTTATCATCCATCAGAAGGAAGGTGGGACCCACTGCACCCCTGAAAAGGCGGGCATACTAGTGCAAAATGACGTCCCAATTCACCTGACCTGTTACACTTCCTCTGTCAAATACATGCAGGGGTGTACGTGCACAATGATATTCCCACCCCAAACCATCAAATCACGACCTCCATACAGGTCCCTTTCAGATGAAAACCCGACGAGAATCTCTTTTCAGACTATACCTGGACTCGTCGGTGAACATAACCTGGGACCACTGTTCCAATGACTATGTACTGTGTTCTTGACACCAAGCTTTACGGGCTCTCCTGTGACGAGGGTCAGTGGAATGTACCCTGCAGATCTCCAGGCGAATAAACAATGTCTGTTCAGTCGTCTGTAGACTGTGTGTCTGGAGACAACTGTTCCAGTGGCTGCGGTAAGGTTCCGAGAAAGGCTACCTGCAGTACTCCGTGGGCGTCTGCGGGCACTGATAGTGAGATATCCGTCTTTTGTGGTGTTGTACACTGTGAACGTCCCGTACTGTAGCGCCTGGACACGTTTCCTGTCTGCTGGAACCGTTGCCATAATCTTGAGATAACATTTTGTGGCACAAGGAGGGCCCGTGCTACGACCTGCTGTGTTTGAACAGCCTCCAGTCGCCCTAGTATTCTACCCCTCAGAATGTCATCAATATGTGTTCTTTGAGCCATTTTCAACACACAGTCACCATTAGCACGTCTGAAAACGTCTGCACACTTACTCGCTGCACCGTTCTCTGAGATGCAGCAACACACCTCTGCCTGTGTGGACTGCTGCCAGCGCCACCGTGTGACGACCGTAGGTCAAATGCACCGCATGGTCATACCCCGAGGTGATTTAAACCCGCAAACCGCTCACCAGAGCTTTGTTTCACCATGTACCAGCATTATCCTTATTTTATTACCATGAATGTATATTTCTCTCTTAGTTCAGGCTCTATCTGGCACTGGACTACACACGTCAAGTTTTACAACATCGATATACACTGTTCAGTCTCATTAATGTGACCAAGTGTCAGAATCCTGAATAACCGTCTTGTGAAGCGCGGAGAGCTGCCAAACGTGCAGGAAGAGAGTAAGTGAGGTACCGACAGGGATGTGGAGCCACTTCTCGGTTGGGATGAACAGCCCGATCGAGGTGATCCCACAGATTTTCGATTGGGTTTAAATCCGAGGCGTCTGTTGGCCAGGAAAGTACGGTAAACTCATCCTGGTGCTCTTCAATTCACGTAAGTGCACAGCGAGCAGTGTAGCACGCTGTATTGTCCTGCTGGTAGATGCAAGTGTGCCGAGTGAAAAGAAAGTGCGTGTAGGAGCAGACATGGCGCCCGAGGATAGATGTGTACTTGTGTTGATCCATCGTGCCGTCCACAATGACGTGATCACCCAGGGAATGCTACGAAAACGTTTCAGGAACTACAACGCTCCCTCCTCCGTCCTGGACCCTTCCGATGATTGTAGCAGAGTGTTTGCTGTCAGACCGTACACGCCAACGGTCATCTGTCCGATGGAGCATAAAAGCTGATTTATCTGAAAAGGTCGCCTGTCACCATTCACAATGGACGTCCAGTTGCGGTCCTGGCGTGCAAATTCCAACCTTCGTTGTCGATGAAGAGCACTCAGCAAGTGCGCACGAACAAGACGCCTACAAAACAGGGCCATACGCGGCAACGTTCACTGAACAGTCGTTGAGGAGACTCTTTGTTCATCTGGATGGTCAGTTCCTGAACAGTTGCATATCTCTTCGCCCGTACACATCCCCGCAGCCGTTGTTCACCTCGATCATCTCTGGCCCTTGGTGCACCACAAATGCCGCTGCGCCCGTTTTCGATAGCGCCATTTTCCCTTACGCGTTGTACTTTAACCACGGAGGCACGTGAACGGTTTACGAACACAGCCGTTTCGGATATGCGTCCACGTTGGCCGTAACCAATGACCATGCCCTCTTGGATGTCAGATAAATCGCTCCGCTCACGCATTGCGACAACGACTGCACTGCGTCTCCCCCCTCCACCCTTTCCTTCGACACACTTTATACAGGGTGTTACAAAAAGGTAGGGTCAAACTTTCAGGAAACATTCCTCACACACAAAGAAAGAAAATATGTTATGTGGACATGTGTCAGGAAACGCTCTCTTTCCACTTTAGAGCTCATTTTATTACTTCTCTTCAAATCACATTAATCATGGAATGGAGACACACACCAACAGAACGTACCAGCGTGACTTCAAACACTTTGTTACAGGAAATGTTCAAAATGTCCTCCGTTAGCGAGGATACACGCATCCACCCTCCGTCGCATGGAATCCCTGATGCAGTGATGCAGCCCTGGAGAATGGCGTATTGTATCGCAGCCGTCCACAATACGAGCACGAAGAGTCTCTATATTTGGTACCGGTGTTGCGTAGACAAGAGCTTTCAAAGGCCCCCATAAATGAAAGTCAAGAGAGTTGAGGTCAGGAGAGCGTTGAGGCCATTGAATTGGTCCGCCTCTACCAATCCATCGGTCACCGAATCTGTTTTTGAGAAGCGTACGAACACTTCGACTGAAATGTGCAGGAGCTCCGTCGTGCATGAACCACATGTTGTGTCGTACTTGTAAAGGCACATGTTCTAGCAGCACAGGTCGAGTATCCCGTATGAAATCGTGATAACGTACTCCATTGAGCGTAGGTGGAAGAACATGGGGCCCAATCGAGACATCACCAACAATGCCTGCCCAAACGTTCACAGAAAATCTGTGTTGATGACGTGATTGCACAATTGCATGCGGATTCTCGTCAGCCCACACATGTTGATTGTGAAAATTTACAATTTGATCACGTTGGAATGAAGCCTCATCCGTAAAGAGAACATTTGCAGTGAAATGAGTATTGACACATTGTTGGATGAACCATTCGCAGAAGTGTACGTGGAGGCCAATCAGCTGCTGATAGTGCCTGCACACGCTGTACACGGTACGGAAACAACTGGTTCTCCCGTAGCACTCTCCATACAGTGACGTGGTCAACGTTAGCTTGTACAGCAGCAACTTCTCTGACGCTGACATTAGGGTTATTGTCAACTGCACGAAGAATTGCCTCGTCCATTGCAGGTGTCCTCGTCGTTCTAGGTCTTCCCCAGTCGCGAGTCATAGGCTGGAATGTTCCGTGCTCCCTACGACGCCGATCAATTGCTTCGAACGTCTTCCTGTCGGGACACCTTCGTTCTGGAAATCTGTCTCGATACAAACGTACCGCGCCACGGCTATTGCCACGGCTACAGCCTGCACACGCTGTACACGGTACCGAAACAACTGGTTCTCCCGTAGCACTCTCCATACAGTGACGTGGTCAACGTTACCTTGTACAGCAGCAACTTCTCTGACGCTGACATTAGAGTTATCGTCAACTGCACGAAGAATTGCCTCGTCCATTGCAGGTGTCCTCGTCGTTCTAGGTCTTCCCCAGTCGCGAGTCATAGGCTGGAATGTTCCGTGCTCCCTAAGACGCCGATCAATTGCTTCGAACGTCTTCCTGTCGGGACACCTTCGTTCTGGAAATCTGTCTCAATACAAACGTACGGCGCCACGGCTTTTGCCCCGTGCTAATCCATACATCAAATGGGCATCTGCCAACTCCGCATTTGCAAACATTGCACTGACTGCAAAACCACGTTTGTGATGAATACTAACCTGTTGATGCTACGTACTGATGTGCTTGATGCTAGTACTGTAGAGCAATGAGTCGTATGTCAACACAAGCACCGAAGTCAACGTTACCTTCCTTCAGTTGGGCCAACTGGCGGTGAATCGAGGAAGTACAGTACATACTGACGAAACTAAAATGAGCTCTAACATGGAAAGTAAGCGTTTCCGGACACATGTCCACATAACTTCTTTTCTTTATTTGTGTGTGAGGAATGTTTCCTGAAAGTTTGGCCGGACCTTTTTGTAACACCCTGTATACCCACCACTCCTAATGCTGCCACCTGGCGTGTGTGAGTGTTTACTGCACGTTGACACTGAATATAGGCGGTGGTCACGTTAATGTGATTGGACCGTGTACATAGCACTGAACGCATTATCGACGCTGCGGTAGATGCTGAAGAGTGAAGAACGATTTCAGCATTGTAGCAAACGCTTCCTATTTCATACCGTTACCCCAACACTGGAAACGGTCACTGATTACATTACAGTGTGTAAATCATAGTACTCGACGTTTTCGAAAGAATGCGTTAGGCAGATAACACTTTTATACAATGAGAAGGAGTAGGTTACAGGATTTCATCACGTACCGCTGTAAATTTTAACGCCTAAATGCTCCAGACAAGTGCTGTGTAATTTGAATTTTTTTTCTAATTCCGTTTGATAACGTGATTAAAAAATAAAATTGTGTGCTTTATAACAATTATAAAGTGGAATTAAAAGATATGAGATAATCTGGAGAAACAGGATATTATTTTATTGCAGGATGTTAACGGATTTATCATCTTTGAAATCAGATATGTCTCCTAACGTCTTTCGATTGATATTTATCGCAAATGATAACAGATAACTGTTCTTAATTTAGAGTACCGTCAAAACCCAAAATGTTGGCATACAGCTGCACTTGCGTATCTTACACTGCACACAATGGGCTTTTCTAAGACATTGCTACTAAAGAAAGTTTTAATAATCCATAGACGTTTCTCAAAGAGCTTCGTCTTCTTCCTTCTCAGTTTTCCAACCCTTATTCCACATTCCCATATCTTCAAAGGTTGGGCTTGTTAATCTGGATTTCAATATTAGTGGTACAGGGTGGCCGGTTGCCCTCTCGTTGCCAAACCCTCCTTGCCAATCCACCCCCCCCCCCCCCCCTGTCCCGCCACTACACCCCCCATATCACTGTACGGTGTAGCCCATAGGTCTACAGCTACTGTTATGACTGCCATCCCCCGTGAAAGTGTTTGTCTGTGGCTATTGTTATCCCACGTGAAAGTGTGAGAAGGTGTTCAACACTTTTGCTAATCGTACAACTGACTGGGCGACGTGTTTTGCTGAGCCGAGCCCCGCGGCTCACTGCCGAGACGTAGCCTTCGGCAGCTGTATGGGTACTCGGCGAATAAAATACGTTGTTGACACCACAGCAATTCTGATTCTACGACTGCCGAGGAATTGCTTCCTCACACCCACCGCCCACCTCACCTGAGCGGCACCAGAATAATCGTTGTCAAGTTGTAGCCAGTTGATTCGGGTAACTTCGCGTGTCAGCATACAACATCAGTGCAGCGTGGTGAGTGGAAGTAAACTGTATTTTCTGTCTGTTCTCTTTTCAAGTGTTGTAAAATGTCGGGTCGATCAGATTGGAGATCTGGCTTTCGGATACACTTCGTGAAAATTTACTTATACGCAGATTTGAGCGAGTTTGAAGTAAATACGAAAGCATGCCTGTATGCATCCAGTTAAATGTACACAATGCTGTTCGTTTTAAGTGTAGAAGGTTCATGGTTTGCACTGAGGCGTGCAGATTAACTAGTGCTGTAGACTGTTGCGATATTGACAATATTAGATATTGTCCCTGTGCTTGTCGAATTATGTGTGTCCCAGCTTGTTATATATAGGCTTTAAATTGAGTAAATAAGAGGAACAGTTGGTTACCACTCAGGAAGCGGTTCAAACTTTGCTAGATCAAGTGGCTTGGATGAGGGCAGATACTGTAGACTTACATAGGCTGTTGCTTTGGGAGGAGGACAGACCCTCGATTAGTTTATCTATACCCATCCTAGCTGCTAGCGCCGCTAGCCTATTTGACCCTTTTTTGGGCAAGTTATATGAGGCCCAATAGCTGTAGGTACTATCGTAAGCTTTTAAATGGGCTTTCATAGAAACAGAGCGAATCCATCGAAAATTTCGTGGCTAGAATAAATACACAGATGTTCGTCTGCATATCTTGCGGGACTAGCACTTCTGGAAGAAAGGATATAAGTTTGGAAAATGAGAAATAAGGCACTGGCGGAAATAAAGCTCAGAGAATGGGTCATGAGTAGTGCTTGGATTTATCACTCGATAGAGCACTTATTCGCGAAAGAAGAATGTCTCAGATTAGACTTTCGATCCGGCACACAGTTTTAATCTGCTAGAAAGTTACAGTTCATTACAGTTCAGCTCACACACCGTTGCGAAGTGAAAATTCAATGTGTAAAAGATTTAATTCTTTGAAAATGTGGGAGCAATTAAGAAAAATCTGCCAAGCACTATCCTTTAGAACTCTTAAAAATTCCGAATTAAATAATTAACTTTAGTTTCTCAATTAACACCTCATTTGCTTTCTTTGGATCTATGTATTATTTAACTTTCGCGACTTGAGAGGGCGCTCATAAAAAACGAGTGATGTAGGACTACGAAGCTTGGAGGAAATATTTGTAAGGACACGGTGAAGAGAAATAACGAATAAACCACTGAAAGATATGTCGCATCGCTTGCGACACCATTTTAAATTCCAAGTATTGTCAGTCTTCTTATTTGTAATAAAAACTATTAATGTTATTTGCATGAATTGTTGTATAGCATTCCGAGAACGTAGCATCCTTTAGTCAAGCTATACGAGACGAGTGGGCAAGGCCTCACAAATACTAAAGTGTATAGCACTATAATTAGGTGCCAAAAGTCATGGGATAGTGGTATGCACAGATAGAGATGACGGTAGTATTGCGTACACAAGACATAAAAGGGTAATGTGTTGGCGGAGCTGTCATTTGTACTCAAGTGATTAATTTGAAAAGGTTCCCAATGGGATAATGGCGGCACTCGGGAATTAATACGCTCGGGACACGGAATTGTAGTTGGAGCGAGATGCATGAAACATTCCATTTCGGAAATCGTTAGAGAATTCAGTATTCCGAGATTCACAGTGTCAAGAGCGTGCCGAGAATACCCAATTTCAGGCATTACCTTTCACCATGGCCAACACAATGGCCGATGGCCTTCACTTAACGATCGAGAGCAGCTGCGTTTTCGTAGAGTTGTCAGTGCTAACAGACAAGCAACATTGCGTGAAATCAATGTGCGACTATGGGCTATGGTAGCAGATGATAGACGCAAGCGCCTCTGCTAACAGCACGCCATCACCTGCAGCGTCTGTCCTGGACTCGTGACCATACTCGTTGGACCCTAGACAACTGAAAAACTGTGGCACGGTGCCCAGATCAGATAAGTCCCAATTTCAGGTAGTAGGAGCTGATGGTAGGATTCGTGTGTGGCGCAGTCCGCACGAAACTATGGACCCAGGTTGTCAACAAGGTACTGAGAAAGCTCATAGTGTGTTTACATACAATGGACTAGGTCCTGTGGTCTAACTGAACATATCATTGGCACGAAATGTTTATGTTCGACTACTTGGAGACAATTTGCAGTCATTCATGGCATTACTAACCAACGATGGAATTTTTATGGATAACAAAGCACTATGGCACTGGGCCACATTTGTTGGCGATTGCTTTGACGAACGTTTTGGACAATTTGAACGAATGATTTTGCCACCCAGATCGCCCGATATGAATCCCATGGAACAGTTCAGGGGAGTAATCGAGAGGTCGATTCGTGCACGAAATCCTGCGCCAGAAACACTTTTGCAATTACGGGCAACTATAGAGACAGCATGGCTCAATATGTTGCAGAGGTCACCCAACGACTTGGGTCCATGCCACGTCGAGTTGCCGCAGTACGCCGGGAAAAACGTTGTCCGACGCGATTAGGAGGTACTCCACGATTTTTGTCACCTCAGTATATAGTATCTATGTAGTTCCTGTTGCCTAGCTGCCAATTAGTTCATTTACCCGTTTCTAAGTGAGTAATTAAGCAATTCATTGCCTACTGTAGTAACTATCTACAACTTGGAAAAACTATTTTCGTGATACGCTTACCGTTTGTTGTGTATATGTCTTACTTTTTCGGCCATCGACGTGTGGTACTAAGCACAAAGTATGTGTGTAGTTGGTGGAGTATGTGAAGAACCTGTAACCTCCACCACATAGTGTCACGCATTAATCCTCGTAATTGAGAAGGAGTTATTACTTATAATCTGTATGTGTTAGAGTCTTACAATATTGTGATAATAGTAATGATCTTTTAAAAATAGTTTTGTTCCAGGAGCAAAACAGAGTCAAACCCCTTTTGTTTTCACCCCTCAGAAAATTTTATTTTTTCCCTCAGGATGGAAACCACTGATCTTAACACTAAGCTATATGCAAATTATGCAAATGATATAGTTTTGATTCAGAATAAGAAAACAAACTTACAACATTCTGTATATAGACTTTATGAACTAAGAAGACAACGCTATGATCTGAAAATATGTATCGCTAAGACTAAAGTTATGGCTCATTATGGAAAAAAGCTGGACAAATCAAAAATTATCTAATCTATATCTAATTATTTGCTTTATTATATTTCCACTGTTTTTAATTTAATAATTTCTTTGGCTGTTTGCGGGGGAACGATTCTCCAGTTTTAAATATTTAGGATTCGATATCAACTTAAATAACGATAATGACGTACATAATAAAATCGATAAATTACCACATACATTTGAAACTATAAATAAAATCTCAAAGGAAAAGAAAAGGAAACACACAAAGTTAAAGTTTTACTGAGTAATGGCCGTGTCCGTCTTGCTTTGTGACAGTGAAACTTGGATTGAAAAAAAGGAAGGCAAAAGCAGCATACAGTCGGCTGGAACGAGATTTTTAAGATCTGTCAAAGGTAGCACAAGAAAAGGTATTATAGGAAATGAGATTATAAAGAAGAATTACGAATATTTAATTTTAATTACGAAGTGGAAGAATATAAGGAGGAACGTAGGCAACATAATTAACGTATGTAAGATGACAGATTTACAGTCGTTGTATGCATGTACAAGCCCTTAGGAAGAAGAGACATCGGAAAATCGAGAAAAAGCTGTGTTAAACGTGTAAAGTCTGAACCGGTATATTGCCTACGCTTTGCGTTGAAGAAGGAAAAGAAGAAGATTAGTACCGCTATTAGCGATGTCTTCCACATGAAAGCGTGATGCAGCAATTAAAGGAGAGAAAAATATCTCGTTTCTTAAGCTTCTTACTTTTAAGATCTTTTGCGTAATGTGTGAAATCGGCGATGGGATACATATCATGTTCATCTGTGTGAAACAGACGATTTCCAATTCCACGAATGCAGTGTGGACGTGTCGACCAGTGCCCTGTGAGCTCCGGCCAGTATGTTAATGAAGTCTCGTGCACCGACCTCGCGCCCGATTGCTTAACCTGCTTACATGTTTGAACAGCGACACACGCTCTACTCGGGAACCTTGCAGCTGCTGTACTGAATCGCAATACTGACACAAGTTTTACGTTGTCTCTGTGGTCACGTTTCCTCCGTGCAATGAGGTGCGATTTTTATTGGAATTTCAAAATCAGTGAAAAGCCCCCGGAATGCAACGGCTCTCCCGATGTGAGTCTGCTCTCTGATCTTGCCAGTTGGCAGGTACTCACAGCACTCAAGTGTTGTCTGTTGGGCAAAGATGTACGGGCTTAATGTTGCTCCCATTTTGGCGCTATGTTGATGGTAATTTCAAAATAATATGCAGGGCTACAGCGAAAATATGGAAACAGCGGGAGAAAAGCGTGCTTGAACATACCCGTAAATGTAGACGCTAGCAAAACTTGCAGGTTGAGCTGTTGTTTCTAATCACGAATAGCACCTCAGCAACGTCCCCAGTACGTTGCAGGGCCCGATGGCCCTAGTAATCTGGTCCCTTCAATGCCACAAACCAACCAGTAGGTTTCAAATTTCGGTCGTTGCCAGAACAGTGTACTGTGCAGATATGACTGCGTTATGTCTCAGCTAAGTGAATCCGATCGTGGGCAAATTGTTGTTGTTCGTATGATGGGTTCCTTCATAACCAAGGGAGTCGAAGTAGGCTATAAGGCGTCTTAATAGGCACCGTATCGAGGATTTGCAACGGCTACAGAGAAAGCGGAAAAACATCATCCGTTAAGTCCTAACGCGAACGAAAGTGTGGGTCGAGTGATCGCGACGTACGGTCATTAAAGAGGATTGTGGAGAAAAATAAGAGCACGACAGATGCCAAATTCGCTGCAGAACTGAATGTCTCATTCGCGAACCCTGTCAGCACCAAAATAATACGAATGGAGCTCCATAAGCTGGCAACTGTGGGGGCGAGCTCGAATTCCAAGACCTCTCATCAGTGTTACAGATGCCCGTACAAGGAAACGTGACGCCGAAGCAATAGACTACGGAGCAATGGGAGAAAGCGGAACATGGATGTTTGGTGCTGATTGGGGCAGCCAAATCGTGATTCTTCAATGACCGCGTTATTTCTTAGCAAGGTAGCATTACTGCCATGCGTTATCTCATCGTTTTGGTTGATAATGACCATCCTGTGGTGTAATGTTTGTTCTACAATGGGTAATGCTGTGTTTAAAGACGAGAGCACCCCTGCTCACAAATCCCTTCGTCCAGAACTGGTTTTATGAGTATGAGGATGAACTGTCGCATCTTTCTTGGCCACCACAGGCGCTAAATTTGATTATTATTGTGACTTTGTGGTCTGTTTTGGAGAGAAGGGTGCGTATTCGCTGTCCACCTCCGTCGTCATTAGTTGAACTTGCCACTACTTTTATAGGAAAAACGGTATAACATTCCCTTGAAAATCATACATTACCGCTATCATACATTACCGGTATTCCGAGACGACTGGAAGCTGTCTTCAATGCCAACAGATTTCCTAGACCGTATTAGGCATGATAATCTGTTGTGTTTTTGGTGTTTCCATATTTTTCTCCAACCGCTGCAAGATACACACATCAAATAAAGTTTTGAATCACCTCGGTTCCAAGAGTTCCAGAACCTTTACAGGAAATTGCAATAGAGATCCACATAAACATCATTTCCGCCCCTTTTATTGGTCATGAAAACCACACACTGCATGTTGTAACACCACACAGCGAGTCCTTCATAGGTGGAGGTCCAGATTGCAGTACACAGCGGTACCTCTAATTCCCAATAGCACATCCTCTTTCATTGATGCATGCCTGTATTCGTTGTGGCATACTATCCACAAGTTCATCAAGGCACTGTTGGTCCAGATTGTCCCATTCGTCAACGGCGATTCGGCGTAGATCCCTCAGAATGGTTGGTGGTCACGACTTCCACAAACAGCCCTCTTCAATCTATCCCAGGCATGTTCGATAGGGTTCATGTCTGGAGAACATGCTGGCTACTCTAGTCGAGCGATGTCGATATCCTGAAGGAAATCATTCACAAGGTTTGTACGATGGGGCGCGAATTGTCGTCTATGAAGATTAATGCCTCGCCAATTTTTGCCGATATTGTTGCGCTATCTGTCGGGGGATGGCATTCACGTATAGTACAGCCGTTACACGGTCTTCCATGTTCACCAGCGGCGTACGTCGGCAAGACATAATGCCACCCCGGCCGCTGTGGCCGAGCGGTTCTAGACGCTTCAGTCTGGAACCGCCCGACCCTACATTCGCAGGTTCGAATCCTGCCTCGGGGATGGATGTGTTTGTTGCCCTTAGGGTTAGTTAGGTTTAAGTAGTTCTAAGTTCTAGGGGAGTGATGGCCTCATATATAAAGTTCCATAGTGCTCAGAGCCATTTGAGCCAGCCATAATGGCACCCCAAAACAGCAGGGAACCTCCACCTTGCTGCACTCGCTGGACAGTGTGTCTAAGGCGTTCAGCTTGTCCGGGTTGCTTCCAAATACGTCTCCGACGACTGTCTGGTTCAAGGCATATGCAACACTCAACGGTGAAGAGAACGTGATAACAATCCTGAGCGGTCCATTCGGCATGTTGTTGCGCCCATCTGTACCGCGATGCATGGTGTCTTGGTTGCAAAGATTGATCTCGCCATGGACGTCACAAGTGCATCATGCAGCCTATTGCGCACAGTTTGAGTAGTAACACGACGACCTGTGGCTGCACGAAAAGTATTATTCAACTTGGTGACGTTGCTGTCAAAATTCCTCCGAGCGATAATCCGTTGGTAGCGGTCATCCACTGCAGTAGTAGCCCTCGGGCGGCCAGAGTGAGGCATATCATCGACAGTATCTCTGTATCTCCTCCATGTCCGAACAACATCGCTTTGCTTCACTCCGAGACTCCTGGACACTTCCTTTGTTGTGAGCCCATCCTGGCACAAAGTAACAATGCCGACGCGTTCGGACCGCGGTATTGTCCGTCTAGGTATGGTTGAACTACATACAACACGAGCCGTGTACCTCCTTCCTGGTGGAATGACTGGAACTGATCGGCTGTCGGACCGCCTCCGTCTAATAGGCGCTGCTCATGCATGGTTCTTTACATCTTTGTGTGTGTATAATATCATAATTATATATAATAAAACAATAATTCCAGCTAGATTTGACTTCCACGTTATGGGGCCCTTTGAGTCTGTGCTAGTGTTAGCGCAACTCCTTGCTGCAGACAAGAAGTCTAAATTACTATAAGAATGATTGAAGTAATTCAAATCAGACTACATCTGAAACGGTAGTATAAGCCACAATTGCCTTACTTTTTTAGTGGCAGTGAGTATGTGGGACAGTCGGGACCCTGTTACATCATTATAAGATATTCCTCTTTAAACAAGTGAGGTAGTTAAGATCGGGTAGATAACGTAAAGTGCGCGATCAACTGCGTGCTATCGAGGTGCCGTGGCTGAAGCGTGCCTGTAATGATCTCTCAGTGGAGTCGCGCGCGGTGCGTCAAAATATCTCCGTTCTTGACGGGCAGAACTAATCTTCATAAGAGCGAACGCGCAAGCTAATGGTACGGGGATCACTGAGTCTCCAGATGCTCTCATACTAATGCTGATAAGCCAACTTGCAGATATCAATAAAATTAACGTTGGTGTTGCAAGAAACAGATAACTTCGTCAGTAAATCAAACAGAATGATCTGGAAATACACAGTAGATTATCGTCGCAGATTAATTTTACTTGATTTACACCTTGCTAAAGACAGCGATTGCTAAGCCCGGATGACCAATGGCAAGATGTTACTCCAATCTAAACTACAGTGAGATATCACTGTTACGTAAATGATAACCCAGTGAGCGCGCAAATTTATTCACAACTTTTCTATGCATTTAACCCACTAGTTTGGCTATCATTACACAACTCTGGGAAACACTACGTGTTTTCTTGAGATTATATGAAAGCTCTTGTCCTTATTATTAACTGATGTTTTAGTCTATACGACTGCAAAATGACAAATTTTATGTTCCTATGCTAAACATTTTAATTTTACGAGGTGATGATAAATGAAGTGGAACGCATTGTACCTTTTGGTTTGGTGTACGTGGGAAGCTCTTCAGGAATATGAGCATACGAATATTTGTGATCTGCTGTTGAAACGAACTCAGCCACTCTTACCGCCGTTATTCCTCAATAGTTGAAATAGACCTAAGCTAGTTTGCCCCGAATATTTTATTTCATAAAAAAATATGGAGCAATAATTTGGGAGAACTGCATCCAGATAAAAATACTATTAATCTTAAAGGGTACCATATAGGTTGTATGTGGTGTTTGTTCATGAACCTCATAAAGGTAAGTAATGAATAAGGTAAGGGTTCTCTACAGACGCTGCAGTATTCCTTCTCTGTCATGATAACTATTTGTGGTAACACGTACTACTTTCACAGGAACAGCCGCATCCTCTCTGTGCGCTGAAGGCATAGAACAGATGTGTGTTGAAGAAGCACATCGTTGTCTGTCGTCCAGTATCCTGCACGCTAAACTATCATCCATGTTACTTAGTCTGTACGTAGAGAATGCACTACAGGAAACATAGTAGTTGGAATTTCGAAAGGTCTCTGTCGGATGCAGCTAAGAACCTGGTGGATCAGTTGAACGGAGTAGACAGTATCTTGAAAAGGGACTGTAAGATGAACATGAAAAGAAAGTAAGAATAGACAGTATCTTGAAAATAGACTGTAAGATGAACGTGGAAAGAAAATAAAGCAATAATAATGGACTGTGCTCGAAGAAATTTCAGTGATACTAAATTACATAAGAAAATGAGAAAGTAAAAGTAGTAGGCGAGGGTTGCTATCTGGGCAGCAAAATAACTGCCGATGGTAGAAGTAAATTCGGGCTCACAATAGCAAGAAAAACCATTTCTAACAAAGAGAAAAATGATAACATTGAGTACAAATTTAAGTATTAGCTACTTGGGAAGCGAGTTTGACGAGTATGCGCCAGGGGCTGGCCTGATGATGTTACTGTGGTAGCTAGTAGGCAATATAAAATACACTCCTGGAAACTGAAATAAGAACACCGTGAATTCATTGTCCCAGGAAGGGGAAACTTTATTGACACATTCCTGGGGTCAGATACATCACATGATCACACTGACAGAACCACAGGCACATAGACACAGGCAACAGAGCATGCACAATGTCGGCACTAGTACAGTGTATATCCACCTTTCGCAGCAATGCAGGCTGCTATTCTCCCATGGAGACGATCGTAGAGATGCTGGATGTAGTCCTGTGGAACGGCTTGCCATACCATTTCCACCTGGCGCCTCAGTTGGACCAGCGTTCGTGCTGGACGTGCAGACCGCGTGAGACGACGCTTCATCCAGTCCCAAACATGCTCAATGGGGGACAAATCCGAAGATCTTGCTGGCCAGGGTAGTTGACTTACACCTTCTAGAGCACGTTGGGTTGCACGGGATACATGCGGACGTGCATTGTCCTGTTGGAACAGCAAGTTCCCTTGCCGGTCTAGGAATGGTAGAAAGATGGGTTCGATGACGGTTTGGATGTACCGTGCACTATTCAGTGTCCCCTCGACGATCACCAGAGGTGTACGGCCAGTGTAGGAGATCGCTCCCCACACCATGATGCCGGGTTTTGGCACTGTGTGCCTCGGTCGTATGTAGTCCTGATTGTGGCGCTCACCTGCACGGCGCCAAACACGCATACGACCATCATTGGCACCAAGGCAGAAGCGACTCTCATCGCTGAAGACGACACGTCTCCATTCGTCCCTCCATTCACGCCTGTTGCGACACCACCAGAGGCGGGCTGCACGATGTTGGGGCGTGAGCGGAAGACGGCCTAACGATGTGCGGGACCGTAGCCCAGCTTCATGGAGACGGTTGCGAATGGTCCTCGCCGATACCCCTAATTTGCTGGGAAGTGGCGGTGCGGTCCTCTACGGCACTGCGTAGGATCCTACGGTCTTGGCGTGCATCCGTGCGTCGCTGCGGTCCGGTCCCAGGTCGACGGGCACGTGCACCTTCCGCCGACCACTGGCGACAACATCGATGTACTGTGGAGACCTTACGCCCCACGTGTTGAGCAATTCGGCGGTACGTCCACCCGGCCTCCCGCATGCCCACTATACGCCCTCGCTCAAAGTCCGTCAACTGCACATACGGTTCACGTCCACGCTGTCGCGGCATGCTACCAGTGTTAAACACTGCGATGGAGCTCCGTATGCCACGGCAAACTGGCTGACACTGATGGCGGCGGTGCACAAATGCTGCGCAGCTAGCGCCATTCGACGGCCAACACCGCGGTTCCTGGTGTGTCCGCTGTGCCGTGCGTGTGATCATTGCTTGTACAGCCCTCTCGCAGTGTCCGGAGCAAGTATGGCGGGTCTGACACACCGGTGTCAATGTGTTCTTTTTTCCATTTCCAGGAGTGTAGATGTACTATAGACTGATGTTCTTCTTCTGTTAGGAAACCTTTGTTTAATAACCGCGGTATTCTGGGAGTCACGTCGGTCCTGGATCACGCCCAGGGACGAGGGACAGTATGCTGGCCAGCTTGGATGTCGTTTTTAGGCGGTTTCTCACATCCCACTAGGTGATTACTGGGCCGGTATCTACGTTCCGCCTCAAGTACACGATACGCAAAAATTTGGAAACGTCCGCACACTTTAGCACGGGAAAACACTAAATTCAGACAGTTGGGGTACACAAATTCTATCCCTGGAGGGAAAGGGGTGGCGACGGGATGGGCATCAGGCCACCCTCTATGTCTAACTTTGTCGAATCCGAAAATTAACATAACGATCCCCTGAAGATGTCGAATAAAAGACAGGAATAAGAAGGGAAAATCTTTCTTTGGAGGAAAAATCCTAGCTTATCCTAGTCATCAACACTCACTTTTGGGTATTCCAGTACAGCAGACTTCCCTGTGGTGTAGCTAGCGCCCCGGCGATATTTCAACGACATCTGGAGCATCTCCATCGCAACATACTGGGGGCAACAAGTTGCTTAGACGACGTTCTTGTCGCAGGTAAAGATGCCCAGGACTTGGACGCTTTATTCACCGTCCTCCAACAGACCAATCTAAATTGTAACTAGGCTACGACAAGTTTTGTTTCTTTGTTCGTCAAGCTGGTTAATTTGGACACATTTCTAATGCTTCCGACATCTGCCCCACATCTCAGTACATGTAGGCAGTACAAAAACTTACGACTCTTACCAACACCAGCCAGTTTAAATCAGTGTTGGAACAACCGAATTACTACCGAAAGTTTAGTCTTCATGTGGCCGCCGTTGCCAAACTGCTACACCACCTACTGCAGAAAAACATCCGTTGGCAGTGGACCCCAACGTGTGACAAGGATTTCAGAGACATAAATTAGGATTTTCTCCGTACTTCGTGCCTCACAGCTTACCACTCGATGAAACCTGGCAGCAGATGCATCAAACTATGGGTTGGGAACTACCCTGACCCATGTGACAGGTGGCACGGAATGCCGAATCACTTTTGGTTTCACAATCCTCACCGCTGTTCAGCGAAGTTTTAGCTAGATTGAGAAAGAAGAAAAGTCATCTTTTTGGCCTTAAAAATTACATGATTATGTGAATAGTAGGCATTTCACATTATTCACCAATCATTAACCTATGCTTACTGTCTTCCAGACTTCAGCCAGCAATCCCACCAAAACCGCATGTCACCTTCAGCTGGTGGCCCTGTTCTTGTTGAGGAATAATTCTGATATTCTGTTTCGCTCTACCACACAACATACAAATGCCGATCTCCTTTCCCACCTACCCCAAGGTAATGACCCAGTGATTGCAGGGACCACAAAGCATGTTCCACATGGACATTACTGTGGAATAAACTATGACCAACCCCCCTCTACATCCCAAGCTCATCACATGACATGCCATGAAGAACCCTTTCAGCAAGATCCTCCACCTAGAATGCTACAGTGACCACCAGACCAAAACAGATCCGGCAACCAGAGGTCCAGACCTTCTGGTATTGTCAGAAAGAGCTCTCAGCAGTGAACGACATACTACTGCTCCAAGGAGAAATCCCTGCATCTCTCCAGTAGCATATTATGTCACTTTTCCATGTTGGACACTATGGTATGGTGTTTGCTAATACTCTGGTCTGCTACCTTGCCTATTGGTTTGACATGGACACTGCTATTACTCAGAGAGTATCCGCTTGCATCACTTGACATGCTATTTCCTCCCTTGGCCAGACTTAAACTTCTTGGTCCAGGCTTCATTTAAATGCCGTGGAACCTTTCTAAGATCTCACGCCTCATTGCAGTTGATGTAAACAACAGATTACAATATGTTTCCTGCATGTCTGCTACATCAACTAGTCAGACTTTCAAGCCTTATCTTGGATTTTTTCCAGCAAAGGACTTCCTAACACTATTATCAACAGAGTGGTTCCCATTTTGCATCTCCAGAATTCTCCACATTCTGTGACAAAAATAGTATAACCATAGTTCACAGAGCATCCTTCAACCAGCCCCAAATGGCTAGTCGAACATTTTCCCCAATATTTCAAAACGCAAATGTCTAAACTTTACCTTCATCATCCTCTGGATGAGGCTCCCACCCTTTCTCCTGGCATCCTATTCATCTACACCATACTAAAGCTTGTCGTTTGTCTTCATGGCTGATCTCAATGTTCCAAACTTTCTGTCCTTCCCTCTACACTCCACAGCCCCTTTACTCAGTGATCTAGCTGCCACCGTTTTTTTCACGTAAATACAAAGTTTGTGCCCTTCTTTTTAATAAGGATGACAGCATTGGATTCCAGCCTTAATTTCCAAAATACTATGCAGGGCCATAGCCGAGGTGACACTTCAGGATGGCACACTGAGCTGCAATCACGTCAACCAATTACGACCCTGCCATGGTCCTTCTCCTGCCACTGAGTACCGACCACTTCCTTTTGTTCAGAGATGAAACCACTTGTGATTTCCACCTTTGATATTTCTGAGCGATCTCAGCCACTGCTGACAGGCAGCTGACTGGAGGATGCTTCAACAGCTCCACACATCACACAAAGACTGACACCAATGGATGTGCCCTGGCCACCAGTGTGGAATTTGCCTTCTACAGGGATGTCGAGATGGGTTTCACCATAACCTCCCCTCCACAAGGGGACAATGATGCTGTGCTGAGTTTTAACGCCTGCAGTGTCAGCAAACAACATTACATCCGTGTTTTGAAGATGCCTAACAAATAGGGGACAGTGTTCCTGTAGACAGATGGCCATGCTCCAACCGCTCACCAGGAGACGAACAAAGTGCCACTTGAGGCTTCAGGTTGCACAGACTTATTCCCTCTGCAAGAAATTTGATTGATAGTAGGGCCATCTGCATCCCGGTACTGAGTGGTATTTAGGGTAGTACTTGGGCCAGACTAGATCAGTTCACTATGAGTGAGTTTTTATGGCCCAAACGCCGATTCTACGAGGATTCCATCAATCAGGATTCCCATTCGAGAGCCACCTCCATGACATCGCTGCCATTAACATCTGACTTTGTGTCCTCAGGACTGCCAGATGTGGCTATCAGCGGCCCCCTCGCTGAAGAAGACAGGGGCTGTGTCACTGTAACGATGTGAAAGTACTGGATGCATCAGCAGTGGAAGAAAGTTAAAGGGCCAGTGAATGTTTAGAATACATGGAATAAATTAGTAAGGATATTATCAGTATTGTATTTAGTAATAATATCCTCAGTTACTATCTATTGTATCCCAGAGTGTTCTACCAATAAAAGTAGTAGTAGCAGTAGCAGTTTTATTTATACATAGATCTCTTCTACAAGGATACTGGAGATGTCTTAATATACAATTTAAGGACAATAAGAATAAAGTATTTTACATAAACAGAGATTTACATACTTAAAGGACTAGCATGGCAAGGATGGGTTTGGTAGAGTCGGCTGTGGTCTTATAGTAGGAAACACGTTGCCATTTGCCTGAAGTAATTGAAGGAAACCATGGAAAATCTAAATCAGAATGGCTGGATGAAGACTGGAGTCTCCATCCTCCCCATTCTGTTTAAAACAGTGTCGTCTCATCCAGTTTATCCCTAGCGTACAACACGTTTTACAAATAAGTTATTTAATATAGTATTTATTTGACTGTCTTGATTGCAAATTTTTTTAATAAATTACCATCTTCGGCTGTGCAGTAACGATCTTCAGAATCTACAATAAAAGTAAAAGAAAGTGAATTCCTATCTAATAGAGTACGAGATTAAAAACAAATGACAATAGCTATAACAAAAACACGATATAGCTCTCATTCTTCTGCACTGCAGCATGGCATAACATGTAAAAATAACCCGAGTCAAAACTGCCATGGATGGAAAGGAATCATAGAGGTCGTTGATGCACGCATTACGTACACATAATCAAACAAAATAATTAAAAGGAAGTTCATTTAAAAGTACTGATCTGTAAATTTTTTGAGTTGTATATAAGAAAGCAAGACTTTTTAGATTGTTTAAACATACGAAAAATGTATGCATCTCCTGACAGTGTAAAGCTGGTCAGAATTTAAAGAAATGTTCAAAAAAGAAAAATAGATTACAGAAATCAGTCTAAAATTGAATACATTGTGACGGTTCTAAAAATTAGTATTATAAAGGAAGGAGACGGCATAAGATTCGAGAAAATGCACATTGCCCTGTTTCTCATATTCCATTTTATGTTTGGATTCGAACAGTAAGTAATAAAAATGAAAATGAAATAGAAACGGACGTAAAGTGACGAAAAGGAGTAAATTACAGGAGTATTTCATTAAAATAAATAGCAGATAGCATAACAGTTTATAGTGGGAAGATAGTGAAGTGCAACTGTCGTCGCTAGATGTTGTAGGTTACTCGTAGTTCCATGTTGCCTCTGGCTATAGTTCTCGTTGTGTTATTCAAGGGCGCAAACGGTCCTGGAGGGAGAGGCACTGCCCCGTGTGCAGTGCGTCCACAGAGACCAACAGTGCCGCCGTCATCCACAGTTCCCTGGTAGATCTTTATTTTATGCATCCTTTACACTGTACACTACGACCAGAACGAGTAATACACCCACAAACGATGCAAGCTGGAATTTTCGATCAAACAACTTTCATTACTCGAAACATTCAAAACATGTGGCAGTAATGTTTTGGGGAAACTAGTCTGCTTGCATCTTTGTGTGTTCACACCACTTGAACTGATAACCAGTATTACATCCTAGAAATTTTTCATTTGTTATACAGTCTATGTAGGTGCAATCTACATTTCATTTAACTGCGCAATTGACCCTCTTCAAACTGAAATTCATAGAATTAGTTCTATTTATTATTAGTGTCACTTTGTTGATTATTGACCCAGATTTATAAACTTTCTTGAGGCTTTCATTTGATATCTCTGCAACTAGTTCTTTTGTTTTCTTAGTGACAATAATATTTCTGTCATCAGCCAAGAGAACCTTTTCTCCACAAGTAACACTACTGGGAAAGTGATTGAGGTCTACCAAGAACAAAATTGGTTCTAATATGCAACCCTGAAGAATTCCTGATTAGTGTGTTTTGGTTCTGATAAGCATTTTACTAAAAATTTAGACTTATTTGAAGTATGTGATATCTCTGTTCATTGTATCCTATCTGCTACGCATCATCGGAATTAGTCATTAGCTACCCCTCTTATTCCTAATGATTTTAATTTATTTAGTTAGAATTTTACGGTTTACGATATCAAATGGCTTAGAATAATCTAAAAATGTGCTCACGACATATTCCTCTTCCTTAAGAGAATCAAGTAGTACTTTTGTGAAGTCTACTATGGCTAATTCCGCACTTATACCACTTTGGAAAGCAAACTATGGTTCGCGTAAAAGCTTGTATTTATTCAAATGATTGACTAATCTGTATTTCATAACTTAGTGTACTACTTTTGTGATAGTGATAGAAGGGACATGGGCCGCTAATTTTCAGTGTTTTCTGCATTGCATTTCTCATTTACTCCGGAAATTTCTCTGATGTGAATGAATCAATTACTGTGTTTGTTAAGGGGGCTTGTATACTCTCTTTGCATTGTTTCAGTAAACACAATGGCACTTCATCTAAGCCTGCTGACCTTTTATTTTTTAGTTTTTGTATAGTATTATTGACTTTATCGTCTGTTCTATTTAGTACACAATTATTTTCAGGTGTTATTTTTTTTTAGAATTTTTGTTCTAACTTCTCTGAAATACTTGAAAAATGCTCAATCGCATAGTTTGCTAGATGTTTTGAATCATTTATTACTTTATCCCTCCTTCCCTTATCAGTATATAATCCCAGACTGCTTTGCTTTTATTCTCTACATTGTGTAATACTTTGTCATTAAATGACTTTTTTGGAGCAATCAGTATGTAACTATAAATCTTTTTGTACTTAAGGTAGTGATTTAAGAACTGTGGCTCACTGAGATTATGTTTCATGGAACTGAGGTACTTCAGGGTTTAGGAGCACTTCTTAATATCTGCTGTTATCCATTCGCTTTTCTGTGACATCGACACTGATAAGGGTACTTTTGGAAATTTTGCTTCAAAGAACAGTTGAAAAAATGCTGAAAATTTAGAAAATTTCAGATTTGCATTGGTGTTTCTACACACTTCACCCCAGCTTTGGTTTGCTACTTCTTTATAAAAATTTTGTATTTTGCTTTCTGATGAATGTATTTTGTAGGCCTGGAGTTTAGGGAATTTTGCCATATGCGATTTTCTGTTATTATTGGACAGAAAAGCTTTGATAGTCCTAGATTTTTTACATTTTTTCCCTTGGCCGTATTTGTGGCTACATGGTCAGTTGCTGATGCTGCTAGTGTAACTATTGTTCCACTGTTGACCGACAGGTACCGCCAAAGCACTAAGGATATTTACGAGCCTTAGGTTCATCCTCCATACAACACATTCTATGTGATGCCTCCAAATTAAATTTTTTGTTCCTAGCTATTTAGTTGAATCTGAAAGCTTTAAAATCGTTCGATTTTTCAGGTAACCAAAATTGAACAGAATTCCTTTCGTACGGCAGAGTCTTGTACCTTGGAGCACTCTACAGTCTTTCGCCACTAGACAGATCTCTAATAGAAGATTAATATATTTACTTATTTCATTTTTAAATGATATCATGCACTTTTTATGTGCTACAGTCTTTTTCCAAAATTACGAGGGGCGTTCATCAAGTAATACTACCCATTATTTTCTTCTCGGCCAATTTCAGTTGAAAAAATCCGGAACTTTTTGGTTATGTTGTGGAATATTTCCACTTCAACCCCTATAGTTCCGCTTGATAGCGCCGCTATACGTAATCTTCTAAATGGCGTCTGTAACGGAGGTGTGTTCGAAGCCGAGAGTTGTCACTGAGTTTCTTTCGATGGAAAACCAGAGCATACCAGGCAGTGAACAAAAGCACGGGGAGTCGTTGGCAAGGCTTCTGTCATCGCAACAACGTTGCGCAAACCATGGAGTGCCACCACATCACCTCTATTCCGAAGAAAAAGTTGAAATGCGCAGCCTCAGATGGTAATGCCATGGCGAAGATCTTTTGAGACTCTGAAGGGGCTGTTCTGTTTGATGTTCGAAAGTGCAACGATCAACTATGAATTGTACTGCACTACCCGCAGGAAACTGAAGGGACGACTTCAGTGTGTTAGTCGCCACAGAAATGCAAACGAACTTTTGCCCCATGAAAACGTGAGGCCTCACACAAGTCTAAGCACTCGAGAGAAGCTTCCTCATCCATCCTACAGCCCGGATCTCGCGCCTTCCGACTTCCATCTGTTTGACCAAGTAAATGATGCACCCTGTGGGAAGCAGTACGTGGATGATGAGGAGGTTACTGCTGCAGCGAAACTTTGGTTCCGACTCAATTAGCGGAGTGGTACTGTGTGGGTAAACGGGCCCTCCCAGTAAGGTGGCGTAAGGATGTCGCATTGACCGGAGATTATGATCAAAAACAGGGTTCTGTAGCCACAAGAGTAGGGAATAATATGGTGTATTGGAATCTCCTGCTTTCAGAAAAAGTGTTGCGATACCTATTAAACGCCACTTGTAGAAACATTAATCTAGAATAGTAAAGTTTTTCCAAATGTGAAAAAAATTGTCAAGGTACAAATAAGGCGTGTAGCCAGGGACAAATATCCTACTTAAATTTACGAGCGTTGTAATCGAGAAAATCTTGTCAGTATTGTATTTATAATCTGTTATATAATTAATCTTCTAGACACCAGTAATCAGCATGGGAAATCATATTAAACATAAATTCTATCAAAACCCGGCTACAGGGTATATACATTTTGAAACAGAATCTATTGGAAACTAGCATATATTTTCAGTTTCAAGACAGCTAAAGAAGTTAAGATGTGGAAGAAACTCAGCTGATTTGCAATTATAAGTTGTTCCATCATACAAGCCATCTTTCCATTTTGACTAAATGTGCACAACTGGCGATGTATGGCTTAACCATCCACACATTATATTGAGTTTTAATAACATATAGAATTTTACGTGCCACGAAACTCAGTAACTGAAGAATTAATAATGTCTTTCAAATAGTTTTAATACACTGTGCAGCACTTAAATACGTAGAACTCAAAATATTTACAAAAGATGCATAAAACGCAACCTCATGTCCCACAACAACAAAAGCAGTAGAAAACGATGGGAAGAGTTTCTGGCTGTCTCTAGTGCACATCGCTTCATGTGATTCTAAAATCGCTCAGTACACTGAAGCATTGACCACGAACATCATGTGGTCGTAGGTGCACTCTCATCAAGGTACAACACTGTCCCCCGCTCATATGTTGCACTTACCAGTTTTTTGTTTTGTTTTGTTTAGGACAACTGCCCTTTTCTCACCATACAGACGTCTTGTGAAAATAATGTTGTAATTCTTTTTGATATTCTGATGACTTTACTAGACGAAAAAAGACAGCATCATCTGCAAACAACCTAAGAGAGGTGCATCAGGTTGTGTGATGAATCGTCTATTAACGAATAAGGACTTGGGGGAACCACTGATATTCACTTGATTACTTCTCGCCATTTTCCGTGAACTGTGCCGTTTCTGACAGCAAATCACGCGTTCAGTCATGTAACTGAGGCGATACTCAACGGGAACGCAATACCTTTAGAAGCCGCTTCTGAGGGACAATGTCAAAACTCTTCTGGATATTAGAAGTATGGAACTGACTTGAGATGACTTGTCTTGAAAATAATTCATTGAAGTGAGTGATCTATAAATCATTCACAGGTGTAACTGGTGTTGCTCCTCGTAATACGACGTGGACTCATGGAGTGAACAGAACGGGCCGTGAATTAATTGTCAACCGCACCGCTTCTCTAACGAGGCCGCCGTGAGAGTGTGTATCCTTGTAGAGGAGGTTATCACAATTTAGGCGACACGTCGCAAAGTGTCTCCAGTTTATACCGGTATGCTTACGTATGAGGAAAACAATGCGGCTCTGTATCTGGGGCCAAGGTGAACAAACACACCTGCTAGGTATACACAAATTACTGGCAGGCGCAACGAGAAAGCGAAAATATTTACACGATGGCCATGTGACGCTCAGACGGAGTGCAGTACTTTCGTCTGTTGTATAATTTGCTACATTTAACTGCGCAACGAGAGAAATGTGTTTAAGAATGCATATATATAATATTTTCCTATTTCATTTGTTTCTCGTCACTTAAAAGATGAGTAAGAAGATAGTAACTAGATGGCAGAGCGTGCTCATGTCGTATTACACTAAATAACGTGTGACACCGAAGACACGAAAACGACTGCAGTTCGTTCTTTTACAGTAGCGAGAATTAGGTCGTATTAGCAAAACATTGAGTGATGCTGCAAGTAATGCTGGAAACTATAAAATCCATCGCCGGCCGCGATGGTCTCGCGGTTCTAGGCGCACGGTCGCAGGTTCGAATCCTGCCTCGGGCATGGATGTGTGTGATGTCCTTAGGTTAGTTAGGTTTAAGTAGTTCTAGGCGACTGATGACCACAGCAGTTGAGTCCCATAGTGCTCAGAGCCATTTGAACCATTTTATAAAATCCATCAAGGTGGAACAGAAATGCAAAACGATGAGCACGCTAAAGGTTGTGAAAATTTCAATTATCAGGAAGTTTTGTACGACTAAACGGAGCTTATCATCTCTTATCAAACATATGACAAAACATAAATAATTAGTACTACCGTTATTGAACCTGCCCTCTGTCTCTTAGCTTATTGTACGCTGCGAAAACCACACGTATTGTAGGCAGCAGAGTAGAATGCGTGCGACAAGCAGCAAGTTTTGGGTGCATTCTTATGTTCTACACTGAACGTTGTGTACCGCTCTAAAAACATTTTCGCAAGTACAAACGTGCCGATATTGTAACTGCAACTGATCTGAAAAGGTCCGAGCGACGTAAATATATAAAATCGTCTCACTTCTTCAGTCCACTGATACAACCGAAGTAATATCGGTCACATTCTCCAGTTGTATATTCGTGGGTATCAGTAGTTGCTTTATAGATAATTTGTTAAAACTGATAGTGTGTACTTTTTGTTTTGTTCAGTTAAACCATTTCATCCGTTTTTTTGCTTACAAAGTAGATACGAGGGTTGGAACTTAAATAGTGGCAACTATTTATTCACAACCGATTCAAAAGAGTCGCATGCTTGCATCTGTTACTGTCCTTCAAAGTAGTCACCAGCGTTGTGTAGAACCCGTTGCCAGCGATGTGGAAGGCGTAGTATACCGTTAGCAGAGCCTGTTTTGTTGATGATGCTGTCTGTGGAATCTCTGGAACAGATCTGAAGTGAATGCCACAAAGCCAAAACTGAAACGCCAATCCAACGAATGGCGTCATTATGGGCCGCCGCGAAAGTCGGAAGTGCGTCAGACCCCCAGTATGCTGAAAGTTATGGTGATTCTCGTGTACGACTGTGATGGTGTTATCGTAACGCATTGAGCACAGTATTACTGTTCGTTTTTGGAGCATCGTCTGCGACCAGATTTGTGAAAGAATCGGCGACACTTTCTGCGCAGCCGACCCATCATTTTGCATGACAATGCGTGGGCGCATACAGCGCAAGCTGTGGCTGCTCTGTTCGGTCGATGGGACTGGGAAGTACTGTACCATCCACCATACTCCATGAAATTAAGTGCTTGTGACTTTGATTTGATTCCCAAAGATGAAGGGACCATTTCGTGGCATTCGCTTTAGAACTGTTCCAGAGATTCGACAGGCAGTAGACAGCTCCATTCGCACCATCAACAGAACAGGCTCTGCTAACGGTATACCACGCCTTCCACATCGCTGGCAACGGGTTCTACACAACACACTGACTACTTTGAAGGACAGAAACATGTGCAAACATGTAACTCTTTTGTATCGGTTGTGAATAAAGAGTTGCCACCATTTAAAGTCCAACCTTCGTATGATGTCTGCGTGAACGTTTCATTAGAATTTTCCTATTTCTCACTTATATTGCACGTTAAAAAGTAAAAGAAATACACTATAAATGGCCAATAGTGTAACACAACAAGGCTAATAGAAAAGGCTACTGCAGGTAAAGCAATATTTTTCGAAGAGTCAAGAACATGGTCCGTCGGCAGACGTGGGATGGAAGATTGCGAGGGGTGCGATATTTCTTCGCTCCCAATCTCTGTCTTCCTCCTCTTGAAGGCATTCTTCTGACTTCTACAGACGTTAAAGTAACCTCTGGCGTGCCACAGGGGAGTGTTATGGGACCATTGCTTTTCACAATATATATAAATGACCTACTAGATAGTATCGGAAGTTCCACGCGGCTTTTCGTGGATGATGCTGTAGTACACAGAGAAGTTGCAGCATTAGAAAATTGTAGCGAAATGCAGGAAGATCTGCAGTGGATAGGCACTTGGTGCAGGGAATGGCAACTGACTCTTAACATAGACAAATGTAATGTAATGCGAATACATAGAAAGAAGGATCCTTTATTGTATGATTATTTGTTAGTGGAACAAACACTGGTAGCAATTACTTCTGTAAAATATCTGGGAGTATGCGTGCGGAACGATTTGAAGTGGAGTGATCATATAAAATTAATTGTTAGTATGGCGGGTACCAGGTTGAGATTCATTGGGAGAGTCCTTAGAAAATGTAGTCCATCACCAAAGGAGGTGGCTCACAAAACACTCGTTCGGCCTATACTTGAGTATTGCTCTTCAGTGTGGGATCCGTACCAGATCGGGTTGCGGAGGAGATAGAGAAGATCCAAAGAAGAGCGGCGCGTTTCGTCACAGGATTATTTGGTAACCGTGATAGCGTTACTGAGATGTTTAGCAAACTCAAGTGGCAGACTCTGCAAGAGAGGCGCTCTGCATCGCGGTGTAGCTTGCTTGCCAGGTTTCGAGAGGGTGCGTTTCAGGATGACGTATGGAATATATTGCTTCCCCCTACTAATACCTCCCGAGGAGATCACGAATGTAAAATTAGAGTAGATTCGAGCGGGGGAGGTTTTCAGACAGTCGTTCTTCCCGCGAACCATACTCGACTGGAACAGAAAAGGGAGGTAATGACATTGGCACGTAAAGTGCCCTCCTCCACACCCCGTTGGGTGGCTTGCGGAGTATAAATGTAGATGTAGAACTTGCAACTTGCACATCCTTCGAAACATGGCCCTTCAGAAATACGGTATGTGGATTCGTCTTATAAAAGTATCTCGGGTTGAAAGCCACTTTGATGCAGATGCTGATATGCAGCCTGCCCTGGACACTTAGACATCGAGGTCGCAAATTTTGTCCGGTGGCATCACAGACAATCACGCCAGTCGTTTGTCCACTATGCCGTCCAAAGAGACACATTGCCGACTACTGTCACGAGGGTAGGTTTCAACATTATGTCGTCATATAGCAGGTTCTGGTTGAAGCTAGCACCATCCGAAAAAAACTATATTTACGTCTACATCTGCATTGATGTTCCACTATTCACCTTACGATGCGTGGCGGAGGGTATGCCGTACCACCACTAGTCATTACTCATCTTAGTAGTCGTAAGCGCAATGTATACTGGAGGTATCAGAATCGTTCAGCTGTTAGGTTCAAATGCCGGTCCTCTAAATTATCTCAGCACTGTTTCTCGAAAAGAAAGTTACCTTCCATTCAGGGTTTCCCACTTGAGTCCCCGAAATATCTCCATAACACCGCCTCTAAATTGTTTCGATGTCTTCCTTTAACCCGACCTAGTACGCATCCCAAACACTCGAGCAGAACTCAAGAATAGGTCTTGCTAGCGTTCCCCTTTACAGTTGAACCACAGTTACGTAGAATTCTCCCAATAAACCGAAGTTGGCCATTCGCCTTTCCTACCACAATCCTTAGATACTCGTTCCGTTTCATATCGTTTTGCAGTGGTGCTCCCAGTTGTTTAAACGACATGACTGTGTCAGGCAGGACACTGCTTATGCTGTATCCGAACATTAGGGGTTAGTTTTTCCAACTTATCTGCATTAAATTACATTTTTCTACGTTTAGAGCTAGCTGCCATTCATTATACAACAAGAAATTTTGTTTGAGTCATATAGTATACTCCTACTCTTTGAAAAACCGAATTAGGATTCCATGCAGACCTGGTGACTTATTTGTTTCCAACTCCTTCAGCTGTTTCTCTAAGCCAGAGGTGTTTGGTATTATTTAAAACTTCTAATTTCGGTTTGCTATTTTGCTATTTTCAACTGCCATACCGTACTGATCAAAAGAGACTTAATGGAAGCCTTAGACCCATTTAGCAATTTTACATAGCGCTACAATGTTCTCGGGTTCTCTACCGCATCTTTTGTTAAGGTACGACGATTGTAATAGTTGTATGCTTCGAGCAACGACCTTTTCACAGACGCACGAATCTTTCTGCTTATCGTCATTTGCTCGTTCTCTTTTGAACCAAGAGTACAACAGCCTTTGCTTCCCCAGCAGTATCTGAATTTCGTTATTAAACCACGGTGGGTCTTTTCCGTCCTTAATCCACTAACTAGGCATATAATTCTCCAGATCACGTTTTATGGTCTGCTTAAACTTTAGGTATAATTCTTCTATGTCCATCTTACCAGAAAAGTACTTGGGCTCGAACAAACACAAATACACCAAAATCGTGTGAGAAATAATGTAAAGGTCTCTTATTGCACTAGTGATACTCCCGCATCTGCAAAACTCTGCAGTCGTCCGTTAGAGGCCTCTGCGTATGCCATACCGCATTGCACACTGACCTGCCGGTACGCCAGTCGGGACCAGTAGGGCGATGCATTGCCCCTCTGAAGTTGGGTTTTTGACATTATTTGTGTATTGAAGCGTCAAATGGCTCGGTGATTGGTAATCAATCCTGCTAATGCGTTGCGATTGGTTGAGATGAAGTTACGAAGAACCCTTCTTCGTGAAGATGGTATTGGTGTAGAAGACGAATCATTCGCATGTTTTCTGGTATCTATTATAGTGAACAAATATGAGCATAAGTTAGAAACAGATACTGTTGTAACACTAACACATAATGATGATGATAGAGATGATAATGACAAACAACTCATTGCAAACCGTAGTGCAACGGCAAGTGCGGGAAGAGGCGATGGAAGCAGTGACAGTGAATACCAACCGTCTCCCAAGAACGGCCTTTGATGACAACACACTGGAGAACATGTACGATGATAATTACATAAGAAGTTTCGACACATACGACAAGAAGAAAAGAGAAGGAAATACAGTTTTCAAAGGAAATCGTACACTGCTGTTAAAGACTATCAAGGAACGAAATTCGATGAAGCGCGAGAATGCGATTCCGCCGTTCATTATTGGCATTTACAACATTGAGCATTGGACGTAGCCAGAAATCTCGGATGTACAAACTTTACTGCTTCACTAGGATTTATTACTAATTTGAAAAAGGAATTTAGGATAACATCACGCCGTATCACTAAGCTCCAAGCACGAAAAGATAAGGATGACGAAGAAGAGCTGATTGAAAGAGCTCAAACGTTTGTTTCTGACGTCAATGAGCATATCACGAGAGAAAACATCGATATTAGTTCTGTATGGAACTGTGATCAGAGTCAGTTCAACTAGGAACTTTCTTGTGACAGAACACTATGCACGAAAGGGGAGAGAAACACTGTCGCGATGTTGCAATCAGTTAACTGTGCAACACATAGTTACACGATCGATGTTCCTATATCAATGGACGGACGATTGGCAGACAAACTCTATATTTGCTTTCAAGAATCCAGTGGAAAGTTTGGACCCCGTGTGTCAAGGGAAATAGAGACGCGGTGCCCTCCAAATGTCGTCGTCGATGCAAGTGTGAGTGGGAAGATGACGAAACAACATCTGAAGACTTTTTTCTGTCAGTTTTGAATCCACATTTGTCGAGAAAATCATTAGTACTTTGTGACTCCTGGTCTGAACATAAGGATGAACGAGTACTACTGGAAGCATCAGCCGGAAAACATGTAGATTTAAAAATCATTCCGCCTAAAACTACAAAATATGCACTACCTCTGGATTTGTATTTCTTCAGACAATACCAAATATATGCCAAGAGAATAACAGACTTCATTGAACTACGTTCCAGTAACATGCAGCCGAAACTGCACGACAGATTCTTTATCACGAATATGCATTCTGTCATTTACAATCAGTTATCTGCGGGAGTATACAGACCAATGCTTCGTTACGCGTGGCAGAACGCTGGCTACGATGTTGGTGAACCAGTGAACAACTTCAAAAGAGTCATTGACGTGGCGTTCAACACTGATATTATAAAATGTGCAAATACGCCATGCGATCAACTTGCATTTCTTTACTGTGCGTTTTGCATTCATTCGTATTGCTCGGAGAATTTTATAGACATTCCGCATTTACATTTATAGTTAAGATTGCTGCATTGCGTATGGCGTCTACAATTTTACCTACAGTGATATCAGAGCATGACTGCAGAGTTTTGCAGAAAAACGACACCCACCAGCACATTCAGAGGTACATAATGGTCCTGTAACCAAACGATCATACAGATCTGTTTGTTCGAGCCCAAGTACTTTCCTGGTTAGTGGAACTAAGTGATGTCAGTGCACTGTCTAAGTGAGATGCTAACAACTGCTTGCAGAATGAGATTTTCACTCTGCAGCGGAGTGTGTACTGATACGAAACTTTCTGACAGATTAAAACTGTGTGCCGGACCGAGACTCGAACACAGGACCCGAGTCTTGGTCCGGCACACAGATTTAATCTGCCAAGAAGTTTCCTAATTACTGCTTATCTGCTTTTTCTAGCAGAAACATTCTCCCAGCCTTCTTAACTGATTTATTAACTTTGGTAACCATAGTTTCTACACTCCTGGAAATTGAAATAAGAACACCGTGAATTCATTGTCCCAGGAAGGGGAAACTTTATTGACACATTCCTGGGGTCAGATACATCACATGATCACACTGACAGAACCACAGGCACATAGACACAGGCAACAGAGCAGGCACAATGTCGGCACTAGTACAGTGTATATCCACCTTTCGCAGCAATGCAGGCTGATATTCTCCCATGGAGACGATCGTAGAGATGCTGGATGTAGTCCTGTAGAACGGCTTGTCATGCCATTTCCACCTGACGCCTCAGTTGGACCAGTGTTCGTGCTGGACGTGCACACCGCGTGAGACGACGCTTCATCCAGTCCCAAACATGCTCCATGGGGGACAGATCCGGAGATCTTGCTGGCCAGGGTAGTTGACTTACACCTTCTAGAGCACGTTGGGTGGCACGGGATACATGCGGACGTGCATTGTCCTGTTGGAACAGCAAGTTCCCTTGCCGGTCTAGGAATGGTAGAAAGATGGGTGTACGGCCAGTGTAGGAGATCGCTCCCCACACCATGATGCCGGGTGTTGGCCCTGTGTGCCTCAGTCGTAGGCAGTCCTGATTGTGGCGCTCACCTGCACGGCGCCAAACACGCATACGACCATCATTGGCACCAAGGCAGAAGCGACTCTCATCGCTGAAGACGACACGTCTCCATTCGTCCCTCCATTCACGCCTGTCACGACACCACTGGAGGCGGGCTGCACGATGTTGGGGCGTGAGCGGCAGACGGCCTAACGGTGTGCGGGACCGTAGCCCAGCTTCATGGAGACGGTTGCGAATGGTCCTCGCCGATACCCCAGGAGCAACAGTGTCCCTAATTTGCTGGGAAGTGGCGGTGCGGTCCCCTACGGCACTGCGTAGGATCCTACGGTCTTGGCGTGCATCCGTGCGTCGCTGCGGTCCGGTCCCAGGTCGACGGGCACGTGCACCTTCCGCCGACCACTGGCGACAACATCGATGTATTGTGGAGACCTCACGCCCCACGTGTTGAGCAATTCGGCGGTACGTCCACCCGGCCTCCCGCATGTCCACTATACGCCCTCGCTCAAAGTCCGTCAACTGCACATACGGTTCACGTCCACGCTGTCGCGGCATGCTACCAGTGTTAAAGACTGCGATGGAGCTCCGTATGCCACGGCAAACTGGCTGACACTGACGGCGGCGGTGCACAAATGCTGCGCATCTAGCGCCATTCGACGGCCAACACCGCGGTTCCTGGTGTGTCCGCTGTGCCGTGCGTGTGATCATTGCTTGTACAGCCCTCTCGCAGTGTCCGGAGCAAGTATGGTGGGTCTGACACACCGGTGTCAATGTGTTCTTTTTTCCATTTCCAGGAGTGTATATAGCAGGTGTCGTTGTTCTAAGAAAACTGCACATTCCTTGAAACTGGTCCCACTGCGGAGTCCCACTGAAATACCGAAGGTTATGTTACCTGAGCGAGTGGCACAACCTCCAGCTTTAAGGTCCTTGTGATGTACTGGCTCTTACTGAGAGTACCCTCAAAACGGAGGAGTGCGCATTATATTCAATGAAGCCCTAAATCTTTATACATTGTGTTCATGCATCCGACTCACAATGAAAGCAGCTAGATTCAGGGTCACTGAATGTAACTTTCAACTCATAAGCTGTCAACACGCCAATCCAAAGCCAAAGCATGCACCTCACTTCGTAGGTGGCAGAATATCAAACAGTTGAGGCAATAAGTTCAGACCTGTGGACGAAACTGCAGGGTCCTCTACAGCCACCTGAGAAAGTTGGAGGTGCTTTCTGATGTCACATTCAGTGGTCAAGCTGCGTACAGCCCTCTTCTAGCCACTTGTTCTACATACGCATCCTTGGCGTAACACCCCGTACTATATTAGCGAATACGTCATAGAAGGAAAAAACTAATTCTAGAGCGGGAATATAATCCGTCACTGGAACTCTTAACAAGCCTAAATTGCTTTTCCTCACGCTGCCGAGGCACATTGTTATTTGTTTTAAAATTTTTAATGTAACGCGGAATTCGAGGTAATCACAAGAAGCAATATGAAACGTCCCCTTTGAACAATTTATACACGACTGTGCTTAAACTGACACACAATATTTTTAGCGCAACGCAATCTGACTTCCAAAGATCCCTACGAAAGAATGACCCTGACTAACATTAACCTATACGTTTCACAAATCACTTACCTCACAAAAATCTTCGTCACTCAAGCTACTGCAATACAGCGAGCGCCACTACTGCCAGCTAAATAAAAGATTCAAACTTAATAGTCATAATATATATATATATATATATATATATATATATATATATATATATATATATATATCAGTTCATGACACCAATTCTTAAAAATTTCAAAACTCCGCCATCTCTCTCCCCACGTCCACCACTGCTGGCGACTCACCTCCAACTGCGCAACGCTACGCGCTGTTAGCATCCAGCTGCCGCTGCCCGACACTACAATGGCAGACAACAATGCAAACTAGCCACAGACTGCGCACAGCACAGCCAGTGATTTTTCATACAGAGCGCTATGTGGCGTTACCAATAAGAAAACCTAAACAGCCTACTTACAGCAACGTGCTGAGTAAGGTTTCGGAGCGATTGCCTGTTCATTCTCTCTTCAAACTCTTTCCCTGCCTCTCCCAATCACACACACAGAACAATACGTGCACAGTAGTTGTACTTCTCCTAATTTTGTTTAAATCGTGGGCATACATTCTTCTCAAACTGGAAAATTTATACTTTTCTCTCAATGATGTCTTGTCCTATCACGCATTCTATTTGCAAACTTTGTGTGGCACCAGGTAAGTAGCACTGAACCACTATCTCACTTATCTCTAATGTTGGGGTCACCTTTAAGCTTCGTATTTTCCTTCCGTTCACCATTCGTAGCCAACTGAATCGCCTAAGGTAATTAGACTAGGAGACTTCTTAATAAATGCGCAACGAAATCATTAGTGTGAATTGTTACCGGCTTACAGTCATAAAGGGTACTGTTACGGTTAGTTTGCTTCTTGTGAGAAACCAGTTACGGCGAATCAATAATGCCATTGCAGTTGTCACATAACTTTCAGTCCGCCATTAAATATAGACTGTACATAAGGTCTGGGAACACTTTTAATTATTTATTGCACAAGAACCAAACATTGTACAGATATCATACATATGTCATGTTGAAGAAAAATCCTGAAAGTTTTTTTATACCGCCAGAGCGTAGTTTGGTTATTTGCCGATAGTCAGCGCTAGTCGCAAACATGGTGAGTTCAGGTGCGGAGTGAGCTTTCTGTGTGTTGGAGTTCGACAAAAACAAGTGTGCTACAGTTGTTCAACAGATATTTAGAACCAAGTACGGAAAGAAGCCATCAACACGGAAGGCCATTTACCACTGGCACAACAAATTCATTACGACGGGTTTCTTATGCCCGGCAGAGAGAAGCGGACGTCCCAGTGTGATGAGTGAAGTGAATGTGGAGCGCGTACGAGAGACATTCATAATGAGTCCAAAGAAATTGGTGTGTCGTGCATCCCGTGAACTGAAAATGGCTCCAATGACAGTGTGGAAAGTCCTGCGAAAGAGACTGTCTATGAAACCAAATTGGAGCTAGTGCAGAAGCTCAAAGACAAAGGCGAAGACAAGCGTTTTGAGTTCAGTTCGCAGTTGCAACAATTGAATGAGGATCGGGATGGCATTGTTGATCACTTAATTTTTAGCGACGAACCGACTTTTCACACTAATCGGAAAGTGAACAGGCATTATTTTCGAATCTGGGGTTCAAAGCATTCACACACGAACGCTTTGAATTTGAGCTTGATTCCCCAAAGGTAAATGTTTTTTGTGCCTTGTCACGTCGAAAACTGTACGGGCCATTCTTCTTCGCCGAGAGCACTGTCACTGGATATTCCTACTTGGACACGTTGCAGCAATGGCTGAGGGCTCAAATGCAATCAGACTCTCTGATCATCTTTCAGCAGGATAGGACTCCACTCCATTTTCATCGTGAAGTTCGTGGGTACGTGAACACGGAGCTGCCACGTCGATGGATCGGATCTCACTCCGTGTGACGTTTTTCTATGGGGACAAGTTAAAGATCTGGTGTATGTAAAGGCCCTACCACATGATGCAGCGTATCAGAGCTGCAGGAGAGAATACGGGAATCGACTGCCATAGTCGACGATGCCATGCTGGGACGGGTATGGCAAGAATTCGGTTACCATATCGACGTCTGCCGTGTCCCTCATGGTTCGCATGTCGAATGTTGTTAAAAAAAACTTCCAGAGTTTCTCTTCAAAATGCAATATGTAAGACATCTGTACCGTGTTTAGTTCTTGTGCAATAAATAATTGAACGTGTTCCCGGACTCTTTATGTACACCCTGTATTGGCGATGTTACTCTACTCAGATACGTACCAAAACGTGAACTCACTATTGTTATTTGATGATCTTGATGATACTCATATTTTTCATATTTTGCTGTCAGTTTCCTTAGACTGTAATCAGGATGAGATAAGTATTTAGAAAAACACTTTTACAGCATAGCGGTATATCGACGATATCATCACAAGCCTTCTGGGGCTTACATTTCGGGAAGTTAATGGCTACCTTACGCAGCGGGAGTTTCCATTGCTGGTCTTCGTGCTCTCCAAACTCTGCCTTGGACAGCAAGGTTGCCGGATCTGCCCCAACTGAGAATTTTAGTGCATTACGGGGAGAGGCATTTAACCAACTCCGGATTATGACGATCTAACGCGACAATTGGGCAGAATATGACACGATATTCCTCAGGAGGACATTCAATAACTCTATCAGGCAATAATAAACCGAACGGGTCTTAGGCGGGCAATCTCGTTACTGGCTTGCTCAGTTTATGAAGCCCTTATTCTTGAATAAATCATCCAATTTTTTAAAATGGTTATCATTTTCTTGTCTGTACGTCACATCTGTCGATTTTCGTCCCATTAAGATAATTCTTTCGCAGTGAATAGATTTTTTTCGTTTGTGTGTGTGTGTGTGTGTGTGTGTGTGTGTGTATGTGTGTGTGTGTGTGTGTGTGTATGTATGTGACAGAGAGAGAAAGATAGATAGATAGAGAGAGAGAGAGAGAGAGAGAGAGAGAGAGAGAGAGAGAGAGAGAGAGAGAGGGAGGGAGGGAGAGAGTGTCCTAGAGTGTAAATGTCTGCCAGACCAGAACCTAAATCCAGGATGTCGCCTATGGAGAAAGCTATCCAGAGACGACTCAGCATCCACCTTCATGGCTTCAATTCTGACAGTACCTCTTCTCCCAATTTCCATACATCGTAGAAGCTGTCCAGGATACCTTGCTAAGCTAGCACTCTATAACCATCCTTAAGGGTGAAGGTTCTAGTCGCATTCCAGCACAGAATGTACTGTAAGATGAAAGATTCATTCTGAAATATTTTTCTTCTATTTTGCAGAGTATTCTCTGTGTTATATGTCATTAGCTGAATCTGAACTTACCAGAGTAAGTTTTGTACTACCTTCATGGTTCGCAACAGTTTCCCTTTTGTTTGTCAGAAACTTCTTTCTTCAACATTCTTTTGACCACAGGAAATCGCTACGTAGCGCGTGATGGAGATGAAAGTAGACTTTCGGTACAGTTCGATAGAGCGTGCTGTGTGCGCAATTTTGAAAGGGGTCAATGCGGCTCGTGTACATGTTCAGTCGTTCAGCGTTCTTGTACGGATCACTTAACGCTTAAACCTAGCAGGCATAGTCGCTTTGCGGCAAGATGATCTCTCAGCACGGAAAGTAGCCTACTGAATGGCGTAGGCGTAGCACCGCAACTCGAACGTTCATCTGCTATAGTGAGACAAGAGACGTTGAAGACTTGTCTCGTACCGATCCCTGCGATCAACTATACCAGATGACCCCCTCTAGCTACAAGTTGATGGCCCAGATACCCTACAGTGAATGCAAAGTAACTGCGCGCTACCTGTCTGTAGGGTAGTGGGAGGGAAGTGTCGACCCAAAATAAAAGTTTCCTATTGCCAAAACTCTAATACTCTACTTTGTGATGAAGAAATACGTTATGATTCCACAGGTTGGTTTATTTGTAATGTAATTCTACCGGAAAGAGTCCATGCTTCCACTGTGAGAGGTCAGTATGTGCAGTCTATGGCACCTTTGTCACCAATAAACACTGCAGTGCTGTATGTCATTTAGAGTTGCTTCAGGATAGTTCGGGCAATAATAACGTACGAGCTAAGGCTCCGCATAGTCACTTAAATGGAGAATGGAATAAGACGGACGTCGCAGCGAATGTCGCTGAGAGTCAAAGTGATATCTCTAGAATCTGGAACAAGTTTCTATCGACAGGATCAGTTGATGATCGTCACAGAAGTGAACACGGAAGAAAAACACGTTCAGGACCGATATCTGCGTAGAACAGGAAGCAGAAACTCTCAACACATTGCTACAATTCTACTGCGGCAGTTCCAAACAGCTACAGGAGTGCACGTGTCAACACAACGATACGAAATAGGCTCCATGGGCAAGGATTGCGTGCCAGAAGACATCTCAAGGTTCCTCCTCTAAATCGGGTTGGGAGATGGTCTCGTACTGGGCACGAAATCACTCTTTGTGGGTTTGATAGCACTGGGACACAGTGCTCTTTTCTGATGAGATCCATATCAGTCTCCACCTGACAATACTGATATTGATGTGTGGAGGCAACGAGAACGAGGTTTACACCCTAACTGTATCGTTGACCGCCACATTCATCAGTGCGGTTCAGTCACGTTTTAGGCTGAAATGCCGCGCGGGGTTAGCCGAGCGGTCTAGGCCGCTGCAGTCATCGACTGTGCGGTTGGTCCCGGCGGAGGTTCAAGTCCTCCCTCGGGCATGGGTGTGTGTGTATGTCCTTAGGATAATTTAGGTTAAGTAGTGTGTAAGCTTAGGGACTGATGACCTTAGCAGGTAATTCCGATAAGATTTCACACACATCTGAACATTTTCTTAGGGGGGAAATCGTGTATGGGATGACGTATGTGAAGTAACGGGCCGACATTCTTGCACGCACTGTTTCTCCGTTTGGATGAAAGTACTGGAACGGGATTCACGCTGATGGAAGACAACGATGTTAAAACGAGCGGTTAGCTGTCGTTTTGCCTCACCAGAGACCTTACAGGGCATCATAGGGGCCGCTTTGGAGGTATGGAACAATATCTCACAGGCTTGTGTGGACAGATTCGTCAAGAACATGCCTAACCGCATTAAAAAGTGTCTGCAGTTACGAGGAGGGCCAATTACTTCTTAAACAATATGTTGTGCAAGATGACATAGAGAAAAGAATCGTAGTGTTTCCAGTGGAATCTTATATAAGGTATTTTTTATTTTTTTTTGTTTGTGTTTACGAAGGGGATAATGAGTTATTTACTTTTGTTGCCTTATAACTATATCTGACAGAACAAAACCAGTTTTGATTCCTACTATATCCAGTACTGACGATAAAGCAATAGGCAACATTTATTTCGGCCACTGTATTTGCGCTTTGAGCGTCTATTACGAACAACAGCACAACACCTCAGTACAGAAGTAGTATCCTTGACGTCAGGACGTCTTCGTGGACGAGTGCAGGTTTTGTCCGACGCCTGATGATCGTCGTAGAAGAGGGTGTAGGCTGCCAGGCGGCAGTAATCGTCTAGGAATGCTGTTCCACGGTTTCAGTAGGGCGAGCGTCAATCATATTTTTGATCGCTATCATAGAGAAAAACAAAAAAAAGCTTCGATTAACGTTTTATGGCTGGGGTTGAAAATCATATAAAACTTCTTAGAAAGACTTAATGGATGCCATTAATAGTAGAAATGGTTTATTTTTTACTATTGCAATATCGGCCTTAAGGCTAATATCAAGCGGTAAACGGCCAAACACTGTGCTAAAGCACATATCAAACTTTAAAAACCTTCTGATATGTGCACAAGCCATCGTCGTGTATGAGCCTTTAAACACCTTTATCGTAATTCCCAACAAACCATTGTCCTTATGCACCGTTTATACAAGATCTCATGTACACAATGTACAAAAACAGTGGTTTGTTGGGATTTATGATAAAGGTGTTAAAAAACTCAGCCAAATAATTTATACAGTCAATGGGGACTTGGATGAGTTTTCATATGTTTCTAATAGGCATTGACGGAATTCCAAGGAAATTTGTTTGGAAAACATTACGTATGACAGACATAGAGGAATCCTAAAAATCAGTACATGAGAAGTACACTCCTGGAAATGGAAAAAAGAACACATTGACACCGGTGTGTCAGACCCACCATACTTGCTCCGGACACTGCGAGAGGGCTGTACAAGCAATGATCACACGCACGGCACAGCGGACACACCAGGAACCGCGGTGTTGGCCGTCGAATGGCGCTAACTGCGCAGCATTTGTGCACCGCCGCCGTCAGTGTCAGCCAGTGTGCTGTGGCATACGGAGCTCCATCGCAGTCTTTAACACTGGTAGCAAGCCGCGACAGCGTGGACGTGAACCGTATGTGCAGTTGACGGACTTTGAGCGAGGACGTATAGTGGACATGCGGGAGGCCGGGTGGACGTACCGCCGAATTGCTCAACACGTGGGGCGTGAGGTCTCCACAGTACATCGATGCTGTCGCCAGTGGTCGGCGGAAGGTGCACATGCCCGTCGACCTGGGACCGGACCGCAGCGACGCACGGATACACGCCAAGACCGCAGGATCCTACGCAGTGCCGTAGGGGACCGCACCGCCACTTCCCAGCAAATTAGGGACACTGTTGCTCCTGGGGTATCGGTGAGGACCATTCGCAACCGTCTACATGAAGCTGGGCTACGGTCCCGCACACCGTTAGGCCGTCTTCCGCTCACGCCCCAACATCGTGCAGCCCGCCTCCAGTGGTGTCGCGACAAGCGTGAATGGAGGGACGAATGGAGACGTGTCGTCTTCAGCGATGAGAGTCGCTTCTGCCTTGGTGCCAATGATGGTCGTATGCGTGTTTGTCGCCGTGCAGGTGAGCGCCACAATCAGGACTGCATACGACCGAGGCACACAGGGCCAACACCCGGCATCATGGTGTGGGGAGCGATCTCCTACACTGGCCGTACACCTCTGGTGATCGTCGAGGGGTCACTGAATAGTGCACGGTACATCCAAACCGTCATCGAACCCATCTTTCTACCATTCCTAGACCGGGAAGGGAACTTGCTGTTCCAACAGGACAATGCACGTCCGCAAGTATCCCGTGCAACCCAACGTGCTCTAGAAGGTGTAAGTCAACTACCCTGGCCAGCAAGATCTCCGGATCTGTCCCCCATTGAGCATGTTTGGGACTGGATGAAGCGTCGTCTCAGGCGGTCTGCACGTCCAGCACGAACGCTGGTCCAACTGAGGCGCCAGGTGGAAATGGCATGGCAAGCCGTTCCACAGGACTACATCCAGCATCTCTACGATCGTCTCCATGGGAGAATAGCAGCCTGCATTGCTGCGAAAGGTGGATATACACTGTACTAGTGCCGACATTGTGCATGCTCTGTTGCCTGTGTCTATGTGCCTGTGGTTCTGTCAGTGTGATCATGTGATGTATCTGACCCCAGGAATGTGTCAATAAAGTTTCCCCTTCCTGGGACAATGAATTCACGGTGTTCTTATTTCAATTTCCAGGAGTGTATAAAGACAATACATGCTAAATCAAAATAGGCAATAAACTTTTATAAGCAAAGGCCAAGTAAGTAGTGTTATTCGAATAACATATGTAACATTAGTTTCAGAAAATAGTCATATAAATATAAGAGAATCAGAATCTGATGATCCACAATCCAAGCCCATATGGAATATCAGGATAACAGCAACTCTTTTTTGTTTACGATTTACTACCCAATAGCTGGGAATCACGACACAAACACAGCCCTTATAAAAAGGATGAACTATTCGGCTATAATAGCCTAGTTGGCAATATGTAAACTGCAAATCACAATTAATGAACGGCGTGATGTGACTCCTGTGCTGTTCTTCTAACACTATAACTGCTATAATTCGAGAATCCTGTTTTAATTGCCTTTCATCGTGAATGAACGTTTGACGCCAGGTGAACATGTTGTGCTTGTACAAACTTGTAAATAATGGTATCAACAGAGCGGTTGATGCAATGAGAGAGGAAGTTTCCATAACGAAATTGTAATGATAGACTGTTATCATTAGAGTGCTCTTCTCAGAACCGCGCACCATATTTGTTACTACGGGACTCCGCCACACGAGTGTCACTCTTTAGTCGTGACCCTGACTCCGCCGGTTGTTTCCGGTTTTCAGCGGACAGCGGCGATTTTCCGCCGCTCAGTCCCAGCGTCTCGGTGCAATTTGCCAGTATCCAACCTTACGGTAATCCGCTAATGTGATTAAAGCGCGGTAACGGAGGACGTACGAGCGAACCTCCTAACCTTTATCACATCCAGTTACGTAACAGCAACGAACGGACACTGAGTAGGAAACATGAGAGTTCTGCAAAGAAAAAAAATTGCTCTGAGCACTATGGGACTTAACATCTGAGGTCATCAGTCCCCTATAACTTAGAACTACTTAAACCTAACTAACCTAAGGACATCACACACATCCATGTCCGAGGCAGGATTCGAACCTGCGACCGTAGCAGCCGCGTGGTTTCGGACTGAAGCGCTTAGAACCGCCCGACCGCAGCGGCTGTTAGGAGTACTATGTGTTTAGTTTGGTTGTTGCCACCAGGTACATGTGGCAAGAACAAGCAATTAACGCGTATTTTCCCCTGCGGAGCAGGTCAAGTATCGGGCTGTGGTCGCGTGGAACCAAATCAGTTACTCTATACTGAAAGGCACAGTTCACTTAGTGATGAAGTTATGACTCGAGAGAGAACATCAAGTAGTAAATTCTGTGACGTGTTTGTGTGAAGATCGTTAGACGCAGAAAAAAAGAAACGACACACTGAAATGAGGACATATTAAGGTATATACAGTATTGTCAGAAACAATCTAAAAAAACTCGTAACTGTTGCAGGGTAATTTTAATTGTTAAGAAAAAAAGTCCGATGCGTTGCGCCGTTTCCGAGTTAATTAACAATGAAGTTAGCCAATCAGGTCGTTGCGCGCGCAAATTCAAACGGCCCAAGTGGTCCCGGGTTCGATTCCTGGCGAGGTCAGGTATTTTCACCTGCCTCGAGATGACTGGGTGTTTGTGTTGTCCTCATCATTTCATAATCATCCGTCAAACTTGCGAGATTAGACTGAGTAAAGGTTGGGAATTTGTATGGGCACTGATAACCGTGCAGTTAAGCGCCTCACAAACCAAACATCATCATCATCATCATCATCATCATCATCATCATCAAACGGCCCGCCAGATACTGTTGGTGTCAGTTGCTTTCATAAAGTAGATAATAGCGCTTTTAGCCCAGGTTCGAGCTTTACTACCGTCCCATATCCAATTTTTCATTGCTCTCTTGTTCGGTTTCAGAAAACCAAACGAAGAACACGTTCGGAGACACAGTCTACGGCGGCCGCTTATGTGGTTTCTCAAAAGGTACGCTACAACTTCAATGTGTTATGGAACACAAATTAATTAATTGTGTTACATACGAACCCACAAAGTTTGCAGAATGAAATTATCACTCTGCAGCGGCGTGTGCCCTGATATAAAATGTCCTTGGTGATTAAACCTATGTCCCAGGTTGTCGTGGGTGGCGCATAATGACAAAAGTTCCAAAAATGGCTCAGAGTGGACTGTTTTCTTCAGACCAAATCGGACACGTAGGTGCAAAGAAACTGCCACACATATTACCAGAAGAATCCACCTTCGCAGACGCCGATACAGCGGTGGTGTAGGAATTTCATACAGACAGGAAGCTTGATGTGAAGCATCTTATCCTACGACCAGGAACTGACTAGGTCCCGCGGGAACGTGTATAGAAGTACCAATATGGACTGAAACTATTGCACGCATTGAACCACATGACAAGTCACAACGTAAGCAGTTCACTGTGAACGCTCTTCGCCATTTAGAGGAGAACGGATAATTTTTGAACAACCTAGCATTTTCTGAAAAAGCAACATTCCACGTGTGTGGTAAGGTAAACAAACACATTGATCGCATCTGAGGCTCAACCAATTCGCATACTGCGGCGGAAGAGATACGCAACAGCCCGAAAGTGAAAGTGCAGTGTTATTTTTTTTTTACGGTTGATCGCCTTGTTGGGCCCTAACATTTACCTTTATACTCGTATGCTGGAGCTGTTTGAGCTCCACAACTGTCTGGTCGCCAAGATACAGTCTTTTGCCAACAAGATGGCGCATAGGCAGATTGGGCTCAGACTGTCCGAGATGTTCTGAACAAAGTGTTTCCAGATATCTGGACTGGCAGAGGTAGTCCTATTCCTAGGCCTTCTATGTCCTCTGACGCTACATCGACGGACTTCTTTCAATAGGGGTATGCTAAGGACAAAGTCTACCAAAATTCTGTCCTCCACATCAAATAATGGTCTCACTCTCGGCTGAATCAGGTTTCAAATCCTGTATGTCCATCATGATTTAGGTTTTCCATGGTACCGTAAACCACTGTATGTAGACGCCGTGGTGATTCCGTATGGAAGGACACCACCGATTTCCTACACTATTCTCCTGCTCCTCAGCATATATGATGACCGCCGGCCGCGGGTGGCCGAGCGGTTCTAGGCACTTCAGTTTGGAAGTGCGCGACCACTGTGGTCGCAGGTTCGAATCCAGCCTCGGGCATGGATGTGTGTGATGTCCTTAGGTTAGTTAGGTTTAAGTAGTTTTAAGTTCTAGGGGACTGATGACCTGAGATGTTAAGTCCCATAGTGCTCAGAGCCATTTGAACCATCTATGACGACCTCGTTACCGACAGAACGTTAAACCTCTCGTTTCCTTCGGTTGATCAGCTATCAGCTACGTCGAAACGTTTTCAGGAAATGCGTCTCTTTCGTTTCCACGGTGATTCTCACCTGTTTAGATTTTTCGCTCGAGTGATGAAGTAGCTTACAAACGCGTCGATTATTGCCTTGTTTCTGGGCCCCACTGACAACCACATTTTTTCGCGCGTATAGCTTTGGATAAAAAAATAAAAATAAAAAACAAAATATCTGTAAATATTAAATCGCCGTACACGTGAAAAATCGATCACGTAAGGAAACGCTCCGACATTGCTTAATGTGTTATTGCACGTCGTGTGTAACATTAAATTCAGCGTGATACTGATGTAACCATCGGCACGAAACTCGTAGTTAAGAGTAAAGTCATTTTAATTGTGATTGTGGTCATGTTAAAAAAACTGGCTACTGTAATATATGTGTAGCGAATTTGAAACAGACCTCTGAAGATAAAATATCTTTCCAAACTGTGTGTCTAGTAATTTGATGACACATCAACACTACGCCTCTCCAGTTATTTTCACTAATGATAACAATCACAAATCACTTATAATGCAGCACTTTTTGCTCCACTTCCACACACCGTACCGAGGGCTTAATTTCGCCTTAAAACTCGCCGGAACGGCGTTGTGGCAGCTCCTTGGAAATTTTTTTGATCTCACTGGAACTCGTAGTCGCCGATGTTTAAAATAGTACATGTGTATTAAATCACAACGTAACTGTAATTTGCCGCTGTGTCGGCACAAGTGAGCGTAGCAATGACTGAAAAACGTGATGTGATGGACAGGTGCGTACCGCGCGCGCGTGTGTGTGTGTGTGTGTGTGTGTGTGTGTGTGTGTGTGTGTGCGCGTGCGTACAGCATACTAAGACTTTTATGGCTGGGGAGGAGGGGTGGGTGATCGTATGCTCGAAGAGTTGCGTTCGGCAGCTAAAATTTTAATAATTAAGCACAGATCGCACCACTGTTAAATGAGTGTGCAGTCTCAAGAGACTGGGAGCTTCGCAAGGAATTTGAAAGAAACAAAACATACTCTAATTTATTAACAGTGTCATTTTCTTTTTCAAGATGAATAATTCCGTTAAAGGTATACTGTATTATGTATCGGTGCTATCATCTGCCGACAGATTGTTCCATGAAGTGCTCACCTGATTATTTCAGGTTACACTTAACGTTTAACAACATAATTATTTCCTGAATAGTTCTTTGATGATTAGCTGTTGACACATATCGATGGCACTTCAGACCGTAATCAGGCACAAGATATGAGATAAATGTTAGTTTTTATATCATCATAAGTAGGTCGAATACATGTATCATTCAGTAAACTGTTTCTAGGTTGCTAACTGCGATTTATGAGGTAGAGTTTATAGTCTCTTGTAGCATCCTGAGATCACTCAATTACTCACGGTACCGACAGCTTCGCTATGGCTGGCTGACATAACTGAATAAATACGGATGTCAGATTAATGTAACTGTACAATTCCTCTGAAAGAATAATCGCGCACAGTAATAGAAACAGAAATGCTCTGGATCAAAGGGTCTCGATTCTATCCTACTTACATGGTTGAACAACAATATTGTGACTATGAATTGATTCCAGAGCTGCAAAATAGATTGGAATAGAAAACAACAACCTATTATTTCAGTTGGTCGAGTAAAAACGTTTATGAACACAGGAATCCTGCTGAAAACATTCTTCGAGAATTTCAATTCACAAGCTGTAGAGATAAAAATGCAAAGAAATTTGATTACCTTGGGTGAAATCAGAAGAAACAATTACGCTGAGGTTTTGCTGTGTTCCGAGAGTTTGCTTTCATGCTGCAACGTGGTTTGCTGCGTTGGCAATGACGTCAGTGGCGGACGGATCCGGTGTCGGGAATAATGGCTCATTTTTCATGGGACTGCCACACAACGCGCCTCATCTCTAGCTCCTGCTGCACATCGGAAACCGTTGACATTTCTTCGTTAGTGGACGTCGGAGGGAGTCCTCTCAGACTGTCAACCCAATTGGTGTCGCAGACGTCCTCCTGCGACAGAAACTACAGAAGAATATCTGTTAACTTGTGGGAATTAATTTTCCTGAATGGGCTGCTTTTATTTTTGAAATAAACACATTACTTCATTTCAGTATCAAGAAAAGAACAACACGCAGTCACAAATTCCGAAGTTTATTGGAACATTTCTGGATTTCGACTATTACTTGCTCATCATGAGTGCAGTTGCCAACAGGTGACATGGAACCTAATATATCGGAATATAAACACTAATACCTTACATAGGCACGCATGTCACTGACAAAGAGACAGACTACATCTGCTCCAATAAACAACGGATTTTGTGACTGATTGCTGTCTTTTTCTTGATATCGAAATTCTTAATGGTCACTGCGGACTCATAGATCTAATGGACTCAAATTTAGTTAATTTTATTTCTTGATTTTTCTATTGCTCCTTGGACATTTTCAGTCTACCTCTGTTACACTGAAAAATTGTAGTCACGTAATAGCTTGCACACATTTACGTGGAGGAAGCTTCCACTAATGGTGTCCTTAAAAAAAAGTCTTATGATCATTGTAGTAACGAGTACAACGCTCACAGATCGGAATTTCGCACATAAAATGAGAAAATGAAATTAGCTAATAGAAAAAGCATGAAATAAAGTGTTTATTAAAAGAAAAGAAACAGTCCGTGGAGGGAAAGGCATCCCTCAAGAAATTCCCGGCGGCTGTTAACCCGTTTACACTAAAGATTAATTTCTGTTAATCTACCTGGTAAGGTCGATTTTTCTCCAGGCTTGGAACTGACAGTATCTCTGCTTTTTTCTTCTCCGAGATTGAGCTCAACTGCCTCGTTCTCATTTTATGTCTCAAGAAGCGAACATTATACAACAGTACCCCCCTCCCCCATGCAACCACGAATCATGTGTCGACAAATTTGAACTAAAGTAGTAAACAAAAATTAGTTCCCATGGTTAAGTAACTTCGTTCTGTTAAGAGGAACATTATGTGTCTTCACATTTAACTCTGTTAGAGGTGCGAAGTGATTAACACTGTTGTTGCCGGTACTATCACTATTTCTAGATTTAGTGATTTGTTGAAATTCTAGGAGTAACCTCTGTTTCATCGAGTCACATTGTTATGACTACGTCCTACCTGAATGTGACCACGCGAGATCTGCAAGTGATATAACATACACTGGTGAAGCGCTGCTAGAACGTATACAGGGTGAACAATCGATAAAATTTCGGAGAATGTTCAGGGATTTTCCTGAGTATTTCTGTACGAGGAACACGTAGTCTCCGGCAGCTCGTTGCAAAGTAATTGCATTTCTTTTTATTTCTTACCCATATTTATCTTTATAACTGTATTGCACTGAAAATATCTGCACAACAGTGCAGATGTTGACGGACGCATTTTGCGTCTTGTTTGAAAACAAACTTGTTCCATTCACTCGCGGTATTTGGTGTTGACATATGTAATGCCCACATGTACTCCTCAATCACATGCTTGCACTCAATACTGCTCGTATACAGGGTGAATCGCCGGCCGCGGTGGTCTCGCGGTTCTAGGCGCGCAGTCCGGAACCGTGCGACTGCTACGGTCGCAGGTTCGAATCCTGCCTCTGGCATGGATGTGTGTGATGTCCTTAGGTTAGTTAGGTTTAAGTAGTTCTAAGTTCTAGGGGACTAATGACCACAGCAGTTGAGTCCCATGGTGCTCGGAGCCATTTGAACCATTTTTTGAACAGGGTGAATCATCCAACACTTGTATCCATATACTTCTCACATGGAAAACACTATCGATATACGGTTTCCACAGAATCGAATTGTGGGCAACTTCAAATATTTGTAGCCAATACACAGATTCAGAGATGTTGACGAAAGGGCAATTATTTACAACAGTTACAGATTTGTAAATGGGAAAATGCCTGTTGTCAGTAAAATCCTAAAAGTAGCGTAAATGAGAATTTCAATGGTGTTTCTTGCAGGAAGCTAGTGCAAGTAATTTACGATTTATCGTACTGTGAATACTGTAAACACTTATAGCTGTTTGTTCCATGTTATTGCTTATATACTAGGCAACGGCGTTATGTTTGTTTACATTCGTTGTGTGTACACTGCGATTGCATTGCGATGGAACAAACAACTGTCAGTGTTTACAGTGTTCAGATTACGATACCTCGTAAACTAATAGCACTAGGCTCCTGCAACAAACACCTCTGAAATCCTAATTTAGTATACTTTGTTTGTGGTTCTGTCAATAGAGATTGTTCCGTCGAAAAATTTGTACCTGTTGTAAATAAATACACATTTGAAACTTATAACAACCTGTGTATGGGCTGCAATCGTGGACCGCTCTGATTAGCTGTGAAATGCGCATATCAATTTCTTCTCCCATTATCGAAATATTTGCGGTACAAGTTTTAGATGATTCACTCTTTCTGAGTCGGGTTTGTGTACTTCAGCCGTTAATACGCAGTGGTGTGAATAGATATACTGACGAAGAGTAGGCCGATACGCTCTTCGTATATGGATTCGATGAATACAGTGGAAAAGAGCCACAAACATCCCTACGCCGAGCTGTTGTATCCATGGCAACTGCTTAATAGTACTTCTGCATGTGAGTGTTTTTGCGTTACTCTGTTTTGTTTTCGATGTTTTGGTGAATACAAATTGCAGATTTTTTTCACAGTTGTGAAGGTACTTTCATAGAAAGGAAGGTAATTGGAATAACAAACTAGATAAATCGTGAAACTTCGTGGCAGATTAAAACTGTGTGTCCGACCGAGACTCGAACTCGGGACCTTTGCCTTTCGCGGGCAAGTGCTCTACCATCTGAGCTACCGAGGCACGACTCACGCGCGGTACTCACAGCTTTACTTCTGTCAGTATCTTGTCTCCTACCTTCCAAACTTTACAGAAGCTCTCCTGCGAACCATGCAGAACTAGCACTCCTGAAAGAAAGGAGTTCGAGTCTCGGTCGAGTACACAGTTTTTATCTGCCAGGAAGTTTCATATCAGCGCACACTCAGCTACAGAGTGAAAATCTCATTCTGGAAACATCCCCCAGGCTGTGGCTAAGCCATTCCACAATATCCTTTCTTTCAGGAGTGCTAGTTCTGGAAGAGGCAGTTTTGTCGGTAGGGATGAGTTTAAGGTGGATAAGGTGCGAGAGAGTCTGTTTGCGTGAATTTTGCTATCTGTCATGGTAGATAAAGGAAGCTACTTTTGGGCCAATGGTGCCAGGTATTTCTAAAACGGCCAAGATCTTCAGAAGTTGTCCAGGAGCTGCGTGTTCAGATGCGGAAGACTGGAAAAGACGACATCGGCAGACAGATCATGACGCACATTACGACCAGCTTCCTGAAACTGCTAATACCAGTAACAGTTGATTTCAAGTGCAAGTGTTTTCTTTTTATTTATTTATTCCGATTACGAACAACATTGTTTTATACTGGGTAGTTAATTTTGGTCTATGATGAACATCTGCAGATCAGAATACGAATAATTTTCCAATCACATCGAGCCAACATATATAATACTGTACAAAGTAATAAACCAAACAAGCTTCATCGTTTTTATCTAAAAACAATGTAGGTTTTTGGCGTATTAGTATGAGTGTACCATATCTACTTATGTTGGCTCGATGTGGCTGGAAAATTATTTGCACTGAGGTCTATAAATGGTCATCGTAGGCCGAAATTAGTACCTGGCATAAAATACTGTGGTCCGTAAATGGATTAAATACAAAAATACCGCCTTGGACCACTGTGGAATTTTACTGCTACTACGTCGCAACTAGGGTATGTTTTTAGGTTTCCTTGCCTCAATAGGTAAAAACGGAATCCTTATAGGGCCGTTTAGTTGTTAATCTCTCTCTCTCTCTCTCTCTCTCTCTCTCTGTGTGTGTGTGTGTGTATATGTATGTCCGACTGTTCAAAACCCTTTTTCTCAGCAACGGGTAGACGTATCAACTTGAACTTTCTGGCGCATATTAAGACCTACGAACCATTTCTACATCTACATCTACACATATACTCCACTAGCCACCAAGCGGTGTGTGGCGGAGGGCACAATTCGCTCCAAAGTCATATTTCCTACCTGTGTTCCAATCGCGGACCGCGCGAAGGAAAAACGACTGTCTGAAAGCCTCAGTATGAGCTCTTATTTCCCTTATCTTTGAATCGTGATGACTGCGTGATTTGAAAGTTGGTAGTAATAATATATGCTCTACATCCTCGGAATTTAGTGAGCAGTCCCTTCCGTTTAGCGCGCCGTCTATCTGCAAGTATGTCCCACTTCAAACTTTCTATGAGATTTGTAACGCTCTCGCGAATGCTGAATGTACCAGTCACGAATCTTGCCGCTCTTCTTTTGACCTTCTCAATCTCTTGAATCAGACCCAACTGTTAAGGGTCTCATACAGAGGAACAATATTGCAAGCACGGGTTCCCTGGTTCGATTCCCGGCGGGGTCAGGGATTTTCTCTGCCTCGTGATGGCTGGGTGTTGTGTGTTGTCCTTAGGTTAGTTAGGTTTAAGTAGTTCTAAGTTCTAGGGGACTGATGAGCAGAGATGTTAAGTCCCATAGTGCTCAGAGCCATTTGAACCATTTAGAGCCAATATTGCAAGACTGGACGAACTAACGTATTGTAAACTATTTCCTTTGTTGAAGGACTGCATCGCTTCAGGATTCTACCAATAAACCGCAATCTAGAGTTCGTCTTACCCGTTACTTGTGTAGTCTGATCATTCCATTTGAGATCATTTCGAATAGTCACACCGAGATACTTGACGGACGTTACCACTTCCAAAGGCTGGGCATTTATTTTGTACCCGTACATTAATGGGGATTTTCGCCTTGTTATTCGCAGTAGGTTACACTTACTAATATTGGGAGATAACTGTCAGTCATTACACCACGCTTTTATTTTCTGCAAATCGTCATTAATTTGTTCACAACTTTCGTGTGATACTACTTTCCTGTAGACTACAGTGTCATCGGCAAACAGTCTAAGGCCGCTGTCAATACCATCAACCAAACCGTTTATGTAAATCGTAAAAAGCACCGGACCTATTACGCTGCCCTGAGGCACAACTGAAGTTACGCATGTTTCTGTTGAAGCTACCCCGCTCAGAAAGACATACTGCTGCCTGTCTGTTAGAAAGCTTTCTATCCAACCGCATATGTCATCGGATATACCGTAAGCGCGCACTTTTTGTAGCAAGCGACAGTACCAAGCCGGCCGATGTGGCCGGGCGGTTCTAGGCGCTTCAGTCTGGAACCTCCTGACCGCTACGCTCGCAGGTTCGAATCCTGCCTCGGGCATGGATGTGTGTGATGTACTTAGGTTAGTTAGGTTATGTAGTTCTAAGTTCTAGGGGACTGATGACCACAGATGTTAAGTCCCATAGTGCTCAGAGCCATTTGAAACATTTGACAGTGCGGAACGGAGTCGAACGCCTTTCGAAAGTCGAGAAATATGGCATCAACCTGGGAGCCGATTTCTAGAGCCTGTTGTTATCATGCACAAAGAGGGCCAGCCTTGTCTCGCATGACCACTGTGTCCTAAAACCGTGCTGGTTTCCGCAGATAGGCTTCTGAGAGTCTTGAAAGGTTGTGATGTCTGAACACAAAATATGTTCCATGATTCTACTACAAATCGATGTCAGTGAAATTGGCCGGTAATTAAGTGGATCCGATTTTCTACCCTTTTTATAGATTGCTATGACCTGGGCCTTCTTCCAGTCCCGTGGAACTTTCCGCCGTTCGAATGATCTCTGATAGATAATGTATAAGAATGGTGCTATATTTGTAACATAGTCAACATATAATCTTATGGGATACCGTCTGGGCCAGATGCCTTCCTGCCGTCTAAGGATTTTAACTGTTTTACAATCACAGATACACTAAACACTATGTTAGCCATCCTTTCGTTTGTTCGATAGTTGAAAGGTGGAATGATGCTGCAGTCCTCTATCGTAAACGAGTTTTTTAAGGCTAAGTTTAGAATTTCGGCCTCCTGTTTATCATCGTCAGTTACATTACCCAATGTAAAAAAGAAGTGAAACTTCTTAGACAAGGAAATCAAAAGATACGGCCCTTTATGTCACATTTTCTGATACTTGCAAACTCACTTATCAAAACCCACAGGGAACTTACTGTTGACCTAGAATCATGAAATTTGCCTAGAAGCAAGGTTTCGTAGTACAACCGAAAAAGTCCGAAATTGTTAATTTGTGATAATATCACACGAAAAAAGTAGTTCCTTCGTTATTTGTTATTCGTCTCCAAATTTGAAATTAAAACTTTCTAGAAAGTCTTAGAATCCCGGGGGCCGTATCATTGTCGATGACAGAAAAAAATCTAATCCTCCATTCCCAGAATAGATTGGCTCTGCCTAAGCGAAAGCCCCAGTGCGCGAGTTCTAACCCTGGCCCCGTTTTTTTTCTTCATCTACATCTACATCTACATCTACATCTACATGGATACTATGCAAATCACATTTAAGTGCCTGGCAGAGCGTTCATCGAACCACCTTCACAATTCTGTATTATTCCAATCTCGTGTAGCGAGCGGAAAGAATGAACACCCATATCTTTCCGCACGAGCTCTGATTTCCCTCATTTTATCGTGGTGATCGTTCCGCCCTATGTAAGTCGGTGTCAACAAAATATTTTCCCATTAGGAGGAGAAATTTGGTGATTGGGATTTCGTGAGAAGATTCCGTCGCAACGAAAAACGCCTTTCTTCTAATGATTCCCAGCCAAAATCCCGTATCATTTGTGTGACAGTCTCTCCCATATTTCACGATAATACAAAATGCGCTGCCTTTCTTTGAACTTTTTCGATGTACTTCGTCAGTCCTATCTGGTAAGGATCCCACACCGCGCAGCAGCATTCTAAAAGAGGACGGACAAGCGTAGTATAGGCAGTCTCCTTAGTAGGTCTGTTACATTTTCTAGGTGTCCTTCCAATAAAACGCAGCGTTTGATTAGCCTCTCCCACAACATTATCTATGTGTTCTTTCCAATTTAAGTTGTTCGTAATTGTAATACCTACGTATTTAGATGAATTTACGGCTTTTAGATTTGACTGATTTATCGTGTAACCGAAGTTTAACGAGTTCCTTTTAGTACTCATGTGGATGACCTCACACTTTTCGTTATTTAGGGTAAAATGACACTTTTCGCACCATTCAGATGTCTTTTCTAAATCGTTTTGCAGTTTGTTTTGGTCTTCTGATGACTTTATTAGTGGATAAACGACAGCGTCATCTGCAAACAACCGAAGACGGCTGCTCAGATTGTCTCCCAAATCGTTTATATAGATTAGAAGCAGCAAGGGGCCTATAACACTACCTTGGGGAATGCCTGAGATAACTTTTTTAAATTATTTATGGAGAAATCGAGGCCTGTCACTCGATACCTTCGCCTGTAGCCTTTATACTCATTAACTACGCGATAATTGTACGACATTCTAACGCTGGAAAACATAAGTTCTGCCGCAGTTGGCAAGGACATCCCTCTCAGTAACGAGAGCCGTTCTAGTTCCGCGTGGTAAAGCCGGCTCTCTCCGTGGGCGGCGCTTTAAATATGAACACGGCCGTGACGTCACACAGCAGCTGACTGCGGGCCTAGTGGAAGAAGCTCCGTTCCAGAAATAGGGCGCCTGCGTCACTTAATGCGTCTGGGGAGGAGTGTCCACAAAACAAGAAGGCAATCGGCTGGAAAAGGGGTAGGAATGGGTGGGGGGGGGGGGGGGAGTAGGGGAGGGAAGCAGAGAGCGGTAAACACTAGCGGAGCAGCGACCACATGCCGCGCTGTGGGAACGCCGGCGATACGGGGCCATACGCTTATCTCCGCGGGCAGCGGGACACGTCTTATCTGGCGCTCAGGCCCCGTAGGGGAGGGCTGTCTGGGTTGACGCGCACTGGTGATAGCTTCGTCATGTCTGTGTTACACACACTTCGCCTCTCGTGTTGCTGGGCTCAAAGAGACCTCCTCCATAGAAAGTTTTTTTTATCGTAAATTTATCTGAAAATCTTGATATAGGTGTGTGACCATTGTAAAGTTACGTGATGTAAATAAAACACAGCTGTATTAAAAAAGCGATGTTGTTAAAACATACGAGGGGGGACCCAACAGAAACCGGATTGTTGTCATAAAAAAATTATTGATGAACCTTTTTACAAAATTACTTCAGTCACCTTCAAAATACTCTCCATTACATGCGATGCACTTGTCAAGTCTCTTTTCCCACTGTTGGAAGCATGTTTGGAACTCTACAGGTATGATACTGTCCAGTGCCCTTTGCGAAGCTGTTTTTACCGCCTCCACATCGTCGTAGATGCGTTTTTTTCATTCGCGGGAATAGGAAAAAGTCGCACGGGGCTGGGTCCGGCGAATACGGAGCGTGGGGAACGACAGACCACCTCTGAGATCCCAAATAGTGGGTCACTCGTAAGGCCGTGTGTGTTCGATCGTTGTGATGCAGAAACCAGTCACCTCATCGCCAAAGTTTCGGGCGTTTCCTCCTCACATCCTCTCGCAGACGCCTTAAAACATCCAAGTGCTGGTTAACAGTCTGGCCAGGGGGTACGAATTCCCGATGTTCAATTCCATGAACATCAAAAAACACAATGATCATCGTCTTCACATTTGACCTCACTTGCCTTGCTTTTTTTGGTCTGGGAGAGTTGGTAGTCCTCCACTGGCTTGACGCTTGCTTGGTTTCTGGATCATACCCGTAACACCAACTCTCATCCCCTGTAAAGACTTTGTTCAAGAAGTTTGGATCACGTGCAGTCTCTGTTTTCAAGTCCTGACACACAATCATGCGGATGATTTATTGCTCCTGTGTGAGAAGGCGCGGAACAAATTTAGCATTAACACGTCTCATGTGCAAACCCTCACTCAAACTCCGCTGGCACGAGCTCCAACTGATTCCTGTCTCTGCTGAAAATTGGTCGATCCTTGTTGATCTTTTGGCAGACCCTTTCAATGTTCTCCTCATTTCGCGATGTTGAAGGGCGTCCAGAACGAGCTTGCTCTTCAACACACACCTCACCGCGTTTAAAGCGCCCAAACCACTCGAAAACCTGTGTGTGGCTCATAGCGTCCTCCTGAAAAGCTTCCTGAAGCATTTGGTGTGTCTCCGTTGCAGTTTTTTTAAGCAGGAAACAAAATTTCACACAAACTCTTTGTCCTTCTAAAGTTGCCAAAACGACTTCGCAGAGGTAACCCGCCAACAGTGAGAGAAACACAATACCACACTTGCACGTTCAGCTCTACACTGACGGCGTCCGCACAGCTGTTTCATGAAGATCTCTACTGACACCATCTAGCGTGAGAACCCTGCACTACGTCTACGAGTGGCAGCGCCCTCGAAGTCCGGTTTCTTTCGAGTCCCCCGTCGTATCCGCACAATAATTATTTTTGATAGATGAATACCTACCATTTTAAATAAGTGACCAATGTATCTCCAACAAGTACATCAAAAATTTTCAACCAAACCATGAAGTTAAGCAAAATAGCAGCAGTAAATGAGTACGTTCGGGTTAGTTCATCGTATCTAGTTAGTGCTGATATTTTGTTTAACTTCATGGTTTTCCGACGAATGTTAACGTACTTGTCGGAGATATACTAAACACTAATCTAAAATGGTATGTACTTTTTCTATCAAAATAATTGTTGTGAAGATACGTTGCAACTATATTCCTTATATAAGATACGTGCATTTCCTGTGCACCATGTAACTCTATATTTTTTCTTGTATTTTTCTCAGGTCATCTGACGAGCGTAATGAGGAATAAAATGATCGAGTCTAAAAACGTGTAGTACGCTACCGGTTTTTCCGCGATCATCCAGCATTTTTAAAATTATTCATCGTTTTTGAAAGTTTTTTAAAAATTTAGTGTCTTCTGGAACGTGCCCAAAAAGCGGTCTCAAAACGGTAACAGTTAAATTACAAAATTTTTAAGGCTTTCGTGGCCGCTTGGTGACAAACTGCCTATTGGCTCCTGTCTCGGGTTCTTCAGCCGACGTTCATTTAATGATTTCACTGACGTTTCGCCTGTACGAGTGGTTGGCGAAACGTCATTAAAATCGTTAAATGAACGTCGACCGAAGAACCCGAGACTGGAGCCAATAGGCAGTTTGTCAGTTATATTACAGTTTGTTTTTTTCAATTCAGACTGTATATTAGCCATAGTCAATCGTCGTACGAAGCTACATAGCCTTAACAAACGACAGGGATTCCGATATAAGACATATTTTACATCCACAGTAAACTGAAAACACTAAAGAAGACGAAAATAAAACACAGGGTACACAGATGTAATATGCTATAAAAGCCTACTGCTAACAATAAGAAATGATAAATCATGGATGGTATACGTTTTTGATATTCCCAATTCAATCCATGTTAATGACTATGTATCTAAATTAGCTCTAAAATACTGTTTTCTATGTCCTGTAAGAAATGTTTCAAAATCTGCGAATAGAGAACTGAATATCTGTGCATATCTATAAGTACGATCTAGACAGAACACGAGAAAAGTATACAAGAAGCACATTTGGGTGTTACAGCCGTACGTATAGATTTACCCGTATTCAGAAACACACGTGTAGGAGATACACAGTAAGCATAGAAAGTTCCTACACTTAGAGTCCGCTCGTCATCATGGAGTTTGATGAGTCTTAGGCATGTTGTAGAGGGACCTGTCTTCAGAACCTGGCCAGCGGCTTTTCGTGCTACGGCCCCTAGTTACCGAGCTTTTATGATTATCTCCTATATCTAAATGACTACTTTGCACTTCACACTTAAGTGCCTGGCAAGAGTTTTTCGAACCACCTTAAGACTTTTTCTCTACCGTTCCACTTTTTGAGACGGCGCGGGAAAAAGGAACACTTAAATCTTTGTGCGATTTTTCTCATTTTATTATGATGATCATTTCTCCCTATGTAGGTTGGCACAATAATATATTTTCACATTCAGAGGAGAAAGCTGGGGACTGAAACTTCATGAAAAGATCTTGCCGCAACGGAAAACGCCTTTGTTTTAATAATTGCTATCACAACTCGCTTATCACTTCCCTGACGCTCACGCCCCTATTCCGCCGCGATAACACAAAACGAGTCGCCCTTCTTTGAATTTTTTCGATGTCCTCCGTTAGTCCTATCGGTAAGGAGACCATACAGCACAGTAATACTCTAGCGGAGGACGAACAAACTTAGTGGAGGCAGTCTCATTAGTAGACCTGTTGCATTTCCTACGGGTGCAGCCAACAAAACGTAGTTTTTGGATTCCCGTCCCCACAACGCTATCTATGTGATCGATCCAACTTAAAATGGTCTTAATTTTAATTTCTAGATATTTAGTCGAGTTGACAGACTTCAGATTTGTGTGATATATCCTGTAACCGAAGTTTAACAACCGGCCGGGGTGGCCGAGCGGTTCTAGGCGCTACAGTGCGGAACCGCGCGACCGCTACGGTCGCATGTTCGAATCCTGCCTAGGGCATGGATGTGTGTGATGTCCTTAGGTTAGTTAGGTTTATGTATATCTACGTTCTAGGGGACTGATGACCTCAGCAGTTAAGCCCCGCCGGCCGCGGTGGTCTCGCGGTTCTAGGCGCGTAGTCCGGAACCGTGCGGCTGCTACGGTCGCAGGTTCGAATCCTGCCTCGGGCGTGGATGTGTGTGATGTCCTTAGGTTAGATAGGTTTAAGTAGTTCTAAGTTCTAGGGGACTGATGACCACAGCAGTTGAGTCCCATAGTGCTCAGAGCCATTTGAACCAGTTAAGTCCCATAGTGCTCAGAGCCATTTGAACCATATGAAATTTAACAGATTTCTTTATATATTCATGTGGATGACCTCGTAGAATAGCCACATTTCGCACCATTTAAATTTAGTGTCTACGTCATCTTGGAATTGGTCTTGTTCTGATGACTTCACTAGTCGGTGAATGACAACATCATCTGCAAACAATTTAAGAGGGCTGCTCAGACTATCTCCTAAATCGTTTATGTAGATCAGGAACAGCAGAGAGCCTATAACACTTCCTTGGGGAACGCCGGATAGAACTTCAGTTTCACACGATGGTTTTCCGTCGATTACTACGTTCTGTAACCATTGTGAGAGGAAATCGAGGCTCCAGTGGCACAACTATGATCTTAATGATATTTCGACCAAGCGAGTGTAGTGCACAGGCTAAGGTGCAGGGCTACCACGCTGACGGGTTCCAACCCCGCTTCTGTACTTCTTTTCAGTTTCATAGTACACAATATCATTAAATAGTATACACAGCTGCGCAAGGATTCAAGAGACTGAGTCCGCAGCTCGTGGTCGTGCGGTAGCGTTCTCGCTTCCCACGCCCGGGTTCGATTCCCGGCGGGGTCAGGGATTTTCTCTGCCTCGTGATGACTGGGTGTTGTGTGATGTCCTTAGGTTAGTTAGGTTTAAGTAGTTCTAAGTTCTAGGGGACTTATGACAATAGATGTTAAGTACCATAGTGCTCAGAGCCATTTGCACCAAGAGACTGATGAAGGTACTCATCCCAGTCCTGACCTCGATTATGTAATTAATTCCGATCAGTTCCGCTGCCAGAATCCATCTACGTACAGTAGATCCCTTACGGAACAAGAAGCGAAAACCGTCCCTGTGCACAAAAAATATTTGAACAAGATTAGACATTCCTTCACAGCACAGTATACTAGAACTGCAAGAGGAAAGACAAGAACCCACCGGAAAATTTGTTCGGACTATTCAAAAAAAGAGTTGAAGAGTTCAGTCTTAATTAAAAAATTTGTGACCTGCATGAAATCTGAAAAGTTCACGAAAGTGCTGTATGGAGAGTTTTCAAAGTCTGTGAGTCTCTGTACTTGACACCACAAAAATTTCTTTACATCACTGATCTGTGGGGAGGGTAGACTGGTCAGATGCTTTACGATCAAACCATTGTATATGAAAGAAAAGCATGCATCTACACCGTAAAAATTGTCCCACGCAGAAGTACTCCACTTTGCTAGACTTGCCAGAGACTAATGGAATATAGTTTCGAGGGGAAACTCCATAAAATGCGTTCTTTCGATCTGCATCAATTTTGTGCACATGCTTTCGTAGCAATGATCAAATACACATGGAACCATAAAAATGCGTTCTCTAACTATGCATTACCTTCGTGCACCTGCTTTTACAGGAATGATCAAGTGCGATTCGAGGTTAATCGAAGAAACAAAACTCTTTTGAATTCAAACGTACTGTATTTTCCAACATCACTTCTGAAAGGCAGTAGCTTTCAAAAAGTCTACGAATTTGTGTTCCGGTTGCGTCTACGACAAATACCCTTCGTAATTCTGTTCTAGCACGGCAAGCGTTGCAAGCGGTAGCGAATAGGACAATTCTGTAATCTATTCAAGAAGAACACATGGTGTGTCGTGGGGCGATGACTCTGTTTTTAAAATAATTGAAAAGCTACGATCGCTTCAATATCGTTTACTAGATGACCGGTTTCAGCATTCTGAAGGTGCCACCATCGGATCTGTGTAGGTATAACAGAACAGGTTTGAGTGAGTATTTACTTAAGTTAACTATATACATTGCAATTATTACAGAACCGCATATCTGAAACGTGGATTAACATTTATAAAACCAATTGGACATTGTGGCACATGAGGCAGACCATCTGATAAAAATCATTGTCACAACCACTGAAAATTAATAAAAAAACTGCTCTCATGGTCGTTCTTTCCATAAAATATAAAACTGTAGTTACTAGATGAAACCACCACTGCTCGCCTAACACCGGTCGGCATGATCACTGCCCTATTCCGCGCAGGCTTACCTGCTGTGATTCTAGCGGTTCACAACCGGCCACCAGATAGCGCTGTCCAAGCAGCGCATACGCAGTCCCACGGTATAACCACTCATTACTACTAAAACACAACTTTACTATAACTTCTTGTCACACACCCATGCAAAGCCCACATTTGCCCATACATTTCCTGTACATACTATGATCACTGTAAAGTAAGTCAATTACAAAGTAAAAGCATCTGAGGCACAAACATTACCCATTAGCGTGTGCGATGCTTGGACAGTGTTTGTTTTAAAATTCCCGCCAATCTTAAAAATATCCATACATTCGATGCCGTTGGATACCTATCTCTCTACCTGGCAATATTGGATTCAACTGACAGCATCTGTACTCCGATGCAACGAACATGAGTTACTGGGATTCACAAGCTTGCTATAATGTCTCCCGCCCCGCTATCACAAACCCAGAACACTGTCTAACGTATGGTGCGTTATTGCAGTCTACGGTGCCAATCAAACTTGTTATCGGTAACACTACAATATTTTTGTTAGTAGCTAATTGCATAACAGAAAAGAAATAAAAGGTACTCATATGATTCGGGCTATAAATTGAAAATAATAGCGTATGCAGCACAACATGGAAACAGAGCAGCTGAGCTACATTTGGCTCTCCACCAACAGAAAAAATCCATTCGCTACTGGCGGGCTAGTAAAGAAAAACTGAAAAAATTGGGAAGATTAAATGTGTACATAGAGGACGGGAAACAAAATGGCCAAAACTAGAAGATGAATATTGAAATGGATTCAAGGACACCGTCAGAATGGCTGTGTAATTAATACAAAAATGATTCAAATACACGCTCGTAAGTTAGCGCTACAGTGAAACTTAACAGACTTTAAGGGTGGAGATAGCATGCGAACAAAAAACAAAATATCCCAGAATATGCCACAAGAGCATGAAGAGAAAATATTGTCTTTTTATCGCTTTATTATTCAACATCGAAAGAAAACCAGTGTGAAACGAAACCAATAGCGAATATGAACGAAACACCTCTGACATTTGATGTATCGAGTAACAGAACTGTTGCCATGAAAATGGTAAAATTGTAACAATAAAAACAAGTGAACATAAAAATGCGATACGTTATTGTCCTTCCATGTTGTGCTGACGGTACTGAACTTAATCCAAGGATAATTTTCAAGCGCAAAACAGTTCAAAACCTTCTGAAATACCACCAAGAGTCGTTCACGTACATGACAAGGGCTGGATGGACGAGGCTGGTGTGAAATTATGGATTAACAGAGAGTGGGAGAGAAGGAAAGATGCTTTGTTGAAGAAGAGTTCTCTTCTTATGCTAGTCAGTCATTTGAAAACTTCTGTGAAAGAGAAATTGAGACAGGGAAATAAAAAGTATTCCGTTATTCCGGGAAGACTTACTTCACAACTGCGTTCTCTTGACGTCTCTCCGAATAAACCGTTTAAAGTAATTATGAGAGAAGAATGGAACAAATGGATGATGGATGAAACCCAACATGAATTCACGCCGAAGACAGCTTTAAAAAGACCTACAATCAAATAAGTGTGTCAGTGCATAGAACGGTCGTGGTGTAGAGTGAGAGAAGACATTACTATTAAATATTTCGGTAAGTGCGATATCAAACGCTCTCGATGGCAGTGAAGATCATCTTATATACAAAGAGAAGAACGATGACGACTAAGAGGAAGAAGAAGAAGAATGTTCAGATGTCGATTTTCAGGGATTTTAAAAATGGCTTAAAAATAAAGTCGCGACTTATGGTCCGTAGCCCTTGAAGTCCGTAAGATACGGTATTTTACGGTATGCAACAGTACATACTGATTTGCTGGAAGCGTACGGCAACAAAGCACCACCATATGGCATAATGGGGAAGTTCCGCTTTCAGCGTGGTCCACACTAGTCTGAATGACGGAGAATGAAGGAAGTGGTAGTCCATTAGTGAAGAGCCTGGAATCACAAGACAAGCGGAGGGCCTGCTGATAGAAGACCGACGTATCAGTATCGAGGAAATGATGGAAAGTAGATAAGTTTTCTACATCTTGCAACACAGTTTGAATGTGGAAAAGGTTGCTGCCCAGTGGGTTCTGCGATCACTCTCACCCATTCGAAAAACCTGCCGAATAGGGGCAGCAGCGAAAAATGATGCCTCATCCAGATGATTTCTTTGGCAGTCTAATCACCGTAGGTGAGTGCTGGGTGTATCACTATGACCTCTAGACAAAGGGGCAAAATAGGAAGTGCAACCGTGTAGATTCACAGGCACCAAAGAAGGCGAAGACCCGAACATCAGCGGGAAAAGTAATGGAGAGTATTTTTTGTGACTGCAATGGGGGGAGTTGAGAGCTTACACTTCTATGGGGAAAAACCTCTCAGGGGGACACTACCGAAATCTCCTGACGAGGGTGCGTAAGGATGTGAAGATAAAACGTCGCGGGAAGATATTCAAAAGGATGGTTTTGCACTTCATCAAAGCCCCAGCTCTTTTGTAAAGAAGAGTTTCAGACAATTTTTTTGTTTGTCTCTGGGTGAATACAAAGCCTCTAAATGTTTAATAAAAGAAAACTTGGTCCATAATAGCCCCTTAGATTGCTGCAGATGGTGCAGTTATTTGCCGAATTGTAAAAGTCATCAGATGATCAAAACCATTTGCAAAATGATTTAAACAAGGGATCTGTATGGTGTGAAAAGAGGAATAATGCAGTGCGATGTGGGATCCGCATCAGATGGGACTGACGCAGCACGTCGATAAAATTCAGAGAAGGGCAGCTCGTTTTGTATTCTCTCGAAATAGGAGAGAGAGTGCCCTGGACATGATACGTGAATTGGGGCGGCAATCATTAAAACATTGGCATTTTTCGTTGCGACGATATATTCTCATGAAATTTCAATCACCAACTTTGTGCTCAGAGCGTGAAAATATTTTGTAGGCGCCCATCTACGCAGGGAGAAACGATTATCAAGATAAAATAAGAGAAATCAAAGCTCGCACAGAAAGATTTAAGCAATCGTTTTTACCGCGTGCCGTTCGAGAACGGAAGGGTAGAGAACTAGTCCGACGTTTTTTTCAGTTAACTCTCTGCCGGGCACTTACCTGTGACTTGCAGAGTGATCACGTGGCTGTAGTGTAAATGATCCTTATTTAAATGGTGCGATTTGCTTATTTCGACGACTTGTATTTTTCCGGCTGGTCCCGGCGGAGGTTCGAGTCCTCCATCGGGCATGGGTGTGTGTGTTTGTCCTTAGGAAAATTTAGGTTAAGTAGTGTGTAAAAAGCTTAGGGACCGATGACCTTAGAGTTAAGTCCCATAAGATTTCACAGACTTTTTTTTGGTAATTTTCAAGTTCATGTGTGATATTACGTATTACATGTCGAAACTGTCAAGTTATTTTTCACTACAAATAAAAAGTAGACGTAATATTCCACCCTTACATTGAGAGTGGATCCACACCAACAACTTTAAACGTCATGTTTGTAACTTTGACGGTTATGACATGTAGTACGTAATATCGCACATGTGCTTGAAAATGACAAGTCCTCGAAATTAGCTAATAGGACATTCTAAATAAAGATCATTAATAGTACAGCCAACTACGGACCATGTTTTCTTTTATTAAACCATCAAACATGCTGGTTCTTTAGGCCACCAATTTCTATTTAACTATGCGCATACCAACCAGTGACTTTCTCCTGTGTCGTCAGATGAAGAAGATACTGAATGGCAGGCACTTTCAGTAAGACGTGTAGGTGATTTTCGTGGTGGGGCGTTTCCTGAGAATCCAAAATGCAGATTTCTGCAACCTAGGTCTCCTTCGTCAAATGTTCCATCGTTGTGAATAACGTGTGGCATTGAAGGGTGAATATACAGGGTGTTTTCGCAAGATGTGCAAAAAGGTAGTAAGACATAGAGTATGATAGAGACTGCCCCAGGCAGGGAACCTGGGGTCGTAGAAGAAAGCTTAAGGAGATATTGAAGTAAACTTGTCTACCGCTTTGTCTAGCATTACTGTTTTCCACGTTATTTACAACTAACATATGTACAAGTTTACATTTGCTGTTCTGTTTATTTACATATACTTTCTTTATTTGCTACAAGCAAACATGAAATTGCCAGATTGTAGCTGCCTGTGATGTGGTTCGAAACACACCAGGGATATTTGTCATAGGGCGTCAGAATTTTATTCCCCGATGTCACGTTTGCATTAAGGTTGATGGCCGTCAGTCTCAGCACATTTTGTAAGATAGAGGACAACTGGCACGTTGATCAAGTCAGTGATGGTATTTGCAGTTAACTGTAACTATTGTGTATTAAACAGTACACAGTAATGTGATTTTATTCCTCTTATCCTCCGACCCCAGATTCCCAACCTCAAATTGTTCACTGGAGCATTCTCTCTGTTCCGTTAAATTTTTGCACACTCTTACGGGAACACCCTATATAGATAAGGACTGACACCATCACCAAGTGTCATAGACGCAGTTTGATTTTTTCTAGGAGAAGATAAATTTTTTTAGTAACCCTAGTAAGATGAATTAACGAATAACTGAAAAGAGCTCAGATAACGTCGTGACTGGTAAAACTGAACAGAAAAAGGATGGTAGCTTAGGCGTTAACGTCCCATCAATGACGAGCACTTTAGAGATGGAGCTCAGACTGGGGATAGACGAAGAAGCAAAGAGGCTGTAGCTCTTCAGTGTAACCATATCGGTATTCGTCCTAAGCGATTTAAGAAAATCACACTTAATCTCACTCTGAATGGCCAGATTTGAACGAACGTCCGCTCAAGTACGAAAGTTTAGGTGCACATATGCGGTACAAATGCAGATGATCTAAAGAAATTTTAAGTTGCATCCCATATAGCGATAAATATCAACACCGACGGCCAATTCGAAAATAGACCACATACACTACTGGCCTTTAAAATTGCTACACCACGAAGATGACGTGCTACAGACGCGAAATTTAACCGACAGGAAGAAGATGCTTTGATATGCAAATGATTAGCTTCTCAGAGCATTCACACAAGGTTGGCGCCGGTGGCGACACCTACAACGTGCTGACATGAGGAAAGTTTACAATCGATTTCTCATACACAAACAGAAGTTGACCGGCGTTGCCTGGTGAAACGTTGTTGTGATGCCTCGTGATAGGAGGAGAAATGCGTACCATCACGTTTCCAATTTTGATAAATGTCGGATTATAGGCTATCGTGATTGCGGTTTATCGTATCGCGACATTGCTGCTCGCGTTGGTCGAGATCTAATGACTGTTAGCAGAATATGGAATCGGTGGGATCCCAACGGCCTCGTATCACTGGCAGTCGAGATGACAGGTATCTTATCCGTATGGCTGTAACGTATCGTGTAGCCACGTCTCGATCCCCCTGAGTCAACAGATGGGGACGTTTGCAAGACAACAACCATGGTATGGGTTGCCACTGGTTACACGTCTCGGTCACCTCTTGTTCGCATTGATGGCACTTTGAACAGTTGACGTTACATTTCAGATGTGTTACGACCCGTGGCTCTACCCTTCATTCGATTCCTACGAAACCCTACATTTCAACAGGATAGTGCACGACCGCATGTTGCAGGTCCTGTACGGGGATTTCTGGATACAGAAAATGTTCGACTGCTGCTCTGGCCAGCACATTCTCCAGATATCTCATCAACTGAAAACGTCTGGTCAATGGTGGCCGAGCAACTGGCTGGTCACAATACGCCAGTCACTACTCTTGATGAATCGTGGTATCGTGTTGAAGGTGCATGGCGAGCTCTACCTGTACACGCCATCCAAGCTCTGTTTGACTCAATGCTCAGGCGTATCAAGGCCGTTATTACGGCCAGAGGCGGTTGTTCTGGGTACTGATTTCTCAGGATCTATGCACCCAAATTGCGGGAAAATGTAATCACATGTCAGTTCTTGTATAATGTATTTGTCCAATGAATACCCGTTTATCATCTGCATTTCTTCTTGGTGTAGCAATTTTAATGGCCAGTAGTGTATTTAGATACGTAAGGCTGAACATCGTAACATGTGGAGGACTTTGGAGGACACCTGTTTCCTGCAGTATAGGCCTACGATTAACTGTTAAACTTTGACCACGATCTGATGCAGCTGAGAGCCTGGTGGCACGGAGGCAGCGGAGTGCCCGTTACCTGCCCAGTCTGGAAGTGGCAGCCGCGCGCGGAAAATTCCGTCGCCGATGACGTAGCGCCTGGGCCCTCTTCTCGGAGCAGGCGGAGAGCGGCGCTGTCTGGTTTGTACGCTGACCTTCTTCCTACCGCTGCTGCCTTCCCCCTCTCCCCGCAAGGCTGGTGCATTGCGTAACGCGGCGCCTGTGACGTCGGCGCCTCCTGCAGAGGTTTGGTGACCGCTAGCCGACGTTCGCTGCTTCTCACAGCTGGCCGCCATTCGGGCGTCCCCAGCGGTTACTTTCCTCGCACGCTTCCCCGTCGACCCCGGCAGCTCCCAGTGGTCCTCACACTAATTGATTTACGACTAGCTCGTCCTGTTATCACAAATGATTCCGCGGCTAACTAGCTTAAATTAGGGATGTCGGCTACAGCTGAAACACCCGCTTTTCGGTTACACCGGTTCTTTTTGCCTCAAGTTTAAGCTGACTGTTGGTCAACGGCCTTGCCGCAGTGGTAACACCAGTTACGGTTGGATCACCGAAGTTAAGCGCTGTCGGGCTTACTTGGATGGGTCACTGCCCAGGTCTGCTGAGTGCTGTTGGTCAGCAGGGTGCTCTCAGCCCCTGTGAGGCCAGTTGAGGAACTACTTGATCGAGAAGTAGGGGCACGATCACGAAAATTGACGACCGACGGGAGAGCGGTGTACTGACCACATGCCCATCTGCATTCTCATCCGGTGACGTCTCAGGGCTGAGGGTGACACGGAATTTTGTTTCTTTTTTTAGCATGAATGTTAAAAACGCCAAAAATAACCAGTTTCTGAAATAACCGATTTTCGGTTTTTGTTGATATTACCCCCTGAAACAAACCTACCCTTGGAACAAAAATTGAGAAATTCCGCCGGTCTGAGTGGCCGAGCGGTTCTAGGCGCTACAGTCTGGAACTGCGCGACCGCTATGGTCGCAGGTTCAAATCCTGCCTCGGGCATGGATGCGTGTGATGTCCTTAGGTTAGTTAGATTTAAGTAGTTCTAAGTTCTACTATCTAGATTGGAGCAGCCGGCTAGCCTGACCACTGCCTAACGACATGTGGTCCGTGTAGGACATGGAGACGGTAGGAAGATAACCTTCTCGGTTATGGAGGCTGTTGACAGAATTCAACTAAAATCAGTGAATCTCCCCACTGACTTCGGAGCCTTGCGAGACCTGCTCAAGAAAGTATTCGAAAGACGAGGTGAGAAATTCAATCTCGACGACATTTACCAACAATCTGTACTAGCACATGGACGAATTGCGTTCGACTGGAGTAAGACCTGGCCGAATGACCGAATACATACGTACTTCCCTTAATGACAAAAATATTGGACAACTTAACACTCATAACAGTCGACTCGTGATGCAGGAGCTCCGAAAGGAGGTGGAGGAGAGGAGACTAGATGTACTCTGTCTATAGGAGCCGTACTCCCTGGCTGGGAAAATCGCATTTGCTGCCGCTAGTCAGCAGAGGGGATGACCCGAAGGCGGCAATTATAATTACAAACAAACTTTTGAGGGTCACCACACTCTCACTGTAACGTCGTGGAGCTGCAATCCCCTGCGGGAATCATTACTCTCATAAACATGTATTTTCAGTATGGTGATAACATAAAACAGCACATATATCATTTAGCGAGAGTTATCACGGCGTTACGGGGACGAAAAGTCGTGATAACAGCTGACATTAACGCTAAATCCCCCCTGTGGTACAGTGGCACAAGAGATGCGAACAGTGAAAAAGTAGAACATTATGGCATCACAACTTGTGGTGGCCAACAGGCCCGGAAATCCTCCGACCTACGCTGCAGGAGGAGGACAAGGCACAAATATAGATGTCACTCTTGTAACACCGAACACAACCAATATTATTCAAAACCGGAGAGTTACAGAAAACGCCACCACAAGCGACCACAACTTGATAACTTTCACCTTAGGAGAAAGAGAGTGCCGCTGGGCCATGGGGTGGGAGGTACAACTAAATTACAAAAGAGCTGACTGGGAAAGCCTAGCAATGGAGTGCGACATTCCTCCATTAGCGGAAGGTGACATGCATCGGGACACGGACGTAGACCAGAGAGCGGAGGAACTGGTGAGTGCAGTGACCAGAGCGGTGAGGGCTGCTGTACCGACTAGGAGGAGGGCCATGGCGGCCTCTCCGTCACCATGGTCTGCCGAACTAGGAGAACTGCGTCAGTCTGTCAGAAGGCCGAGGAGACACTACCAGCGCAGTGTCGTCTGGCAGGAACGACAAAGGTGGCAGTTGCTATATAGGGAGGAAAAGCGGAGGTTCCAAAGGAACTGCGCGAAGTTAGGACGCGAAGCTGGGAAAACTTCGTGCTAAACCAGCTAGTCATGGACCCATGGGGGCTTCCCTATAAGTTGGTAAGAGAAAAAATCCGCTCTCCTCTGGAGCTATCGACAGTCAGGCACGGGGACAGGATGACGGAGTCTTGACAGGAGGCTGCGGAGGTCTTCCTCCGGTCGCTGCTGCCTGACGACAATGCGGATGGGGAGAGGGAAGGGCAGAAGCAACTGAGAAATGAAGATCAAGAAGCATACAGTAATGAGACGGCTGTCTACCCCTTCTCAGAGGAGGAGGTAGGAGCCCATATAAGATCATTGCAAAGAGGAAAAGCAACTGGGCCAGACGATATTGTGGCGGAGGTGGTGCAATTCCTGGCTCCCCAGCTGACTGTGTCACTTACTCACCTTTACAATGAATGCCTTAGGCAAAGAAAGTTCCCAAAGAAATGGAAAACGGCAAACGTAGTCATTATAAAGAAAGGACCAGAGAAGGACCCCGCGGAAGTAAAATCATACAGGCCGATTTGCCTGCTGGATCTATTCGGAAAAATACTGGAGAAACTGCTAGCTGACAGATTGGCGGCACACCGAGTGTTGTGCGGGATGAGCAACAGGAAGTTCGGCTTCAGGCCGGGGCGGTCGGCATCTGATGCAATCGCCCTGGCGGCTGAGGTCTGCGGCTCGACCTCGCACGAATACGTGGTTGGCATCATGGTTGACATCAGTGGCGCCTTCGACAACCTGTGGTGGCCTCCGCTCTTCTCCTGCTTGCGGGAGAGAGAGTGTCCAGGGCCGCTATACGGTTGCCTGAGGAGCTATTGTAAGGATCGGGAGGTCTGGTTATCATCCCCTAGAGAAAGAGTTGGCAAAACAATTACCAAAGGATGTCCCCAAGGATCCGTTTTAGGACCCCACTTCTGGGACATCTACATGGAGCTACTATTAGGTTACAACAAAGTGATGAGGTGCTAGAGGTGATAGCCTACGCGGATGACCTCCTCCTGTTGGTCGGCGGCCGTAGCCGGGAAGACATCGAACCAAAAATAGAGCCATAGACAAACTCCAACAGTGGTGCCATACGACTAAAATGACGATATCGCCCAACAAATCCACTTACCTGTTGCTAAAAGGACATCTCATCAGAAATCCAACTGTCAGAATTGACGGTTCACCAGTTCTCCGGCGACGTGAGACACGCTATCTAGGAGTTATCATTGATGAGAGGTGGAGCTTCGGGAAACACATTGATACCGTCACCCAGAGAGCTCTCCAGATATTAAATAACCTCATCTCAATACGCCATAAAAGATTCCATCTTCCACCAAACCTAATTAAACTCTACCACAATAGCATCCTAACCTCAGTTGGCGGTTACGGCTCGGGAGTCTGGGCGCACAGGCTCACGAGGGTTGTGCCCGCCATGGCAGTGAGAAGAGTCCAGAGAAGCATGACATTAAGATCTGTGGGGGCCTACAGAACATCTCCAGGGGGGGCCCTATTAGTCATAATGGGGCTTTGCCCTCTGGACATAAAAATAAGAGAACAAGTGGCTTGGTATTGAGCCAAAAAGAGAAATTATGAGAAGTTTGCAGACATCATGGGTATTAGGGTGGGGGATAAAAGGGAAATAAGGAAAAGAGTGGAGGAACTCTGGCAGGAGTCTTGGGAGGTAGAAGAGGCTGGACGCAGAACTTTCCAGTTCATACCTGATGTAAGGGAACGCTTGGAATTGAAATACTTTGAGCCCACACGAGGACTGAGCAGGAGGAGGAGGAGGAGATTAGTGTTTAACGTCCCGTCGACAACGAGGTCATTAGAGACGGAGCTCAAGCTCGGGTGAGGGAAGGCCGGGGAAGGAAATCGGCCGTGCCCTTTCAAAGGAACCATCCCGACATTTGCCTGAAACGATTTAGGGAAATCACTGAAAACCTAAATCAGGATGGCTGGAGACGGGATTGAACCGTAGTCCTCCCGAATGCGAGGACTGATCCATTTTCTCACTGGCCATGGATCTGGGAAGAGGGCTACACCAGCGTGTGACTGTGGCGATCCGGAGGGTACACCCGAACATGTAGTTTACGAATGCCCCCTCTTCAAGGATGTCGCGAACACACTACCAGACAGACTACCAAACTATGACACATATCAACTACTTAGACGAGAGGAAACTTTTCAGACCTTAAACACATTGGCTAACGCGGTATCGCGAAAAGTTCTAACTGAATACTTAAGAGAGATAAACTAAATAACCAAGACAACAACCACTGAATGCGTCCACGAGCCCTATTCCCATGCCGCCTGTGCGTGGACTGGCCGACTTTTCGTCTCATTTGGAATCCGCCATGTACAGGATTAGGGGGAGTAGGGGTCAACACCACCGATTGTGACACACACCCGAAATGACGTAGGGTAAGTTAGTCTGTAGGACTTAGTTTTAGGAAACTACGTTAGGAACTGCAGCGAATTTAACGTCGAGGCGTGTCCAGTGCCAGAAGCAGGTTCTTCGGGATTAGCTCGAAGAGCAAGGCAGTTTAAAAGTAGGTTTATATCTTTCACTGGCACACATGTGACGCTGCAGATTATAGTAATTAGTTATAGGAATTAGATATAAACTGTAGATACTAGAAATTAGATGCCCATTGTTTGTTAAAAATCAACTGTAGCTCACTAACAAAAACTGAATCTAGCTGCAAACTAAGTAAAAATGTATAAGTATTATGACCCACTAATGAAATAAGGAAGTGGGTTAACTTAGTATAATTATAATGGGCCGTTAATAAAGAATTTTTTTTAAAAAAAGTGCTAGGGGACTGATGACCTCAGCAGTTAAGTCCCATAGTGCTCAGAGCCATTTGAACCACCCATTTGAGGAATTCCAGTGAATATGAAGGAGTTCCACATCTCGATCGATATGAGGTAGAGATCTGTCTCATTGTCTCCAACAAAGATCGCGAAGGTGAAGCGGACAGGCGCAGCGACAGCGAGAGCTAAAGGTCGCAGGTTGATGACTTTCCTGCATCCTCACTTGTGGATGGTATGAATTGTTCACCCTGAAGCAACCACAACATTAAGGGTTCAGTTATGATAGCAAATTTGTAGCATGACAATAAAATTATAGGTACATTAATCAAATTTACTTTCTCTTCGAACAAACATAGTGGACGTTTTCTCCTTATGTGATGTCGCAAGTTTCTTGTACCTCGTCCCGTTTTTAATCTTTTAAAGCAAGTGCAGCGTTCCAGACTGAGATTTTCACTCTGCAGCGGAGTGTGCGCTGATATGAAACTTCCTGGAAGATTATTACTGTGTGCCGGATCGAGAGTCGAACTCGGGACCTTTGCCTTTCGCGGGCAAGTGCTCTACCAACTGAGCTACCCAAGCTCGACTCACGCCCCGTCCTCACAGCTTCACTTCCGCCAGTACCTCGTAGTTCTGCAAGGAGAGCTTCTGTAAACAGAATGATATTTTCACTCTGCAGCGGAGATTCCTGGCAGATTAAAACTGTGTGCCCGACCGAGACTCGAACTCGGGACCTTTGCCTTTCGCGGCCAAGTGCTCTACCAACTGAGCTACCGAAGCACGACTCACGCCCGGTACTCACAGCATTACTTCTGCCAGTATCTGTCTCCTACCCTCCTACTTTACAGAAGCTCTTCTGCGAACCTTGCAGAACTAGCACTCCTGAAAGAAAGTATACTGCGGAGACATGGCTTAGCCACAGCCTGGGGGATGTTTCCAGAATGAGATTTTCACTCTGCAGCGGAGTGTGCGCTGGTATGAAACTTCCTGGCAGATTAAAACTGTGTGCCCGACCGAGACTCGAACTTCGGACGTTTGCCTCTCGCGGGCAAGTGCTCTACCAGAGACGGATACTGGCACAAGTAAAGATGTGAGTACCGGGCGTGAGTCGTGCTTCGGTAGCTCAGTTGGTAGAGCACTTGCCCGCGAAAGGCAAAGGACCCGAGTTCGAATCTCGGTCGGGCACACAGTTTTAATCTGCCAGGAAGTTTCAGCTTCTGTAAAGTCTGGAAGGTAGGGAACGAGTTACTGGCGGAAGTGAAGCTGTGAGGACGGGGCGTGAGTCGTGCCTGGGTACCTCAGCTGGTAGAGCACTTGCCCACGAAAGGCAAAGGTCCCGAGTCTCGGTCCGGCACACAGTTTTAATCTGCCAGGAAGTTTCAAGTGGAGCGGTGTACTTAACTGCTACCGCATTCGTAAAACAATTCCACAAACTAGGGATGCTGCAATGCAACTGGTGTCCGAGGACGACAGCGAGAAACTGCGCCGACCTTGTGGCCGAGCGGTTCTAGGCGCTTCAGTCAGGAAACGCGCGACCGCTACGGTCGCAGGTTCGAATCCTGCCTCGGGCATGGGTGTGTGTGATGTCCTTAGGTTAGTTAGGTTTAAGTAGTTCTATGTTCTAGGGGACTGATAACCTCGGATGTTAAGTCCCATAGTGTTCAGAGCCATTTGAATCATTTGAGAAACTGCCGTAAAGACTACTGATTCAAGTCTTGCACAATGCATGTACAAGCGTAACATATAACAGCCACGCCACTAGATTTTCCAGGAGGCCGGCTTTATTCGGCCATTTCCGGTATTTTACGGTCGTGTCCTATACAGCTTTTGTTCGGCTTTTCAGGGATGAAGTAGAGAGTGCACAACTAGAGCCAGTTCTAAGCAAATGACGTTAGCACGAGGTAAGTATGAGGAAGAATGGGGGGGGGGGGGGTACCATAAGGATATATAAATATACCAACCGATGCTATTCTCATGTTTGTGTGCTACGCTTCCTTCGTAAACCGAACGAGCCTAAGGCTAACCCACAGTGTCACAACCACGCTAGGCGCAGAGCCAGCGGGGGTCAGAGCGATCAGCCGACACCCACCCGCCTCACCCCACCACGCTCGCGCTTCGCTCCTGCGAATGCATTATGAAGAACTTTATCCGGAATTATTGAAACTGGCAGAATACTACTTGGCGATTCCAGGCCATATTACCAACATCGAATGGGTGTTCTGTTTCATAAAAGCCCAGCGGACAATGGAATGCAATAAATTGCAAAGGGCGCAATCACAAAAGTTTGTGTTGTGTAATTTAAAATTATCCTATCAAGAGCCCCACGAAATTATTTCTAAGAAAAATAATGTTGTTTGTTAAGTGGATTAAAATGAGAAACATTAATACCTAACCACACATTGTTATTTGTTTATACGTCTAATTGAAATGAAATTTCACTTTCTGTCCAAGAAGAAAGTACAGTTGCTCATTTTGGTTACTGAAGAACTTTATTTTGACACAACGTTATCTTACGAAGAATAGAGCAGTTAAGAGGACTGAGCATTTTGTTGCTATCATAACTGTCAAATTATAACGATGTTTACTGATTGTTTTTTAGTTTAAGCACGTTTAGTTTGGTCTTGCAAAAAGCTGATTATTAAAAAGCTGCTTATTAATAAACGACTGAAAATATCCAGCTGACTTTATGTCTATTTAAAATAGTTTGTCCGGTCTTTAGGGCAAAAATTCCGGCTAAACATAACGCCGAGTTCCGCTTTTCTGTTTTTGGACTTCGAAACCCTACACGCAACATGACTACAGGTGCAGTATTGTCTCTGCAATACTGTACCGATTCTTAGGTCGTGCGTTTGCTGCTAGCTCCTAAATGTAGACGTTGTTATTAAAATACTATTCGTTGGTTTCCCCAATTTCTATACTAAACCAGTGTTTCAAAGCAATGTAAATTTTATAACTAAACAATACTCGTTTTTTTAAAAGTTTTATTTAAAAACCAAAACTTTTAGCGCTGCTGCTGTGACAAAGAGATATGAAGATTTTTTACCCAGTTATTAGTGAAGAATTAAAAAACATGTTATAACTGAGAGCAAAGAAGTATCTAAAAATATCGGTTGTTCAGAACTAAAATACCGGGATCGCTTTTAACCGGTCGGTTTTTTCCATCCCTACCTTAAGCAGCCAGCATATGAGGTCAAGAAGAAAATATTTCCAGCTAGCAGTGGAGGATTGTGATTTAAAGTTGAAAATGCACCTACATTGTATGCCGAAGACAGTAAAGCACCCAGAAGACATGGTCGGATGTCTACGTAACTTTGTATACGTACATACCATAACGATGTACGTAAAAGAATAGAGTTTCATTTCTCTGTGATAGACAGAAAAGCCACCACACCGCATTAATATTGTTCGTCAGAATGAAATTTTCACTCTGCAGCGAAGTGTGCGCTGATTTGAATCTTCCTGGCAGATTAAAACTGTGTACCGGACCGAGACGCGAACTCGCAATTACCTTCTACGTACCTATGTTTTTTTTCAATTTTTGTGACTCCTCTTTTTAGAGATGTCCATTGCTTTTCAATTGTACTGCCTATTGAACTGTTCCTTATTCCAGCATCTATAGCCTTAGACAGCTTCTCCTCATTCTTTAGTGCTTCCATACGCCACTTCTTTGCGTATCGATTCTTCCCGACTAATCTCATAAAACTGAGGCAACTCTGTATCACTACTACAGTGTGATGTGAGTGTATATCTGTTCCTGGGTGCGCCTTACAATCCACTATTTGAAACCGGAATCTCTGTCTGACCGTGATGTAATCTAACTGAAATTTTCCCGCATCATCTGGTCTTTTGCAAGTTACCTCCTTCTCTTATCATTCTTGTATAGAATATTCGCTATTAGCACCTGAAATTTTTTACAGAACTCAATTAGTCGTTCTCGTCTCTCATTCCTTGTCCCAATCCCATATTCTCTTGTAACCTTTTCTTCTACTCCTTCCCCTACAACGCATTCCAGGCCCTCATGACTGTTAGATTTTCATCCCCCTTTGCATACTGTATTACCCTTTCAGTATTCTCAAATACTTTCTCTGTCTCTCCATCTTCAGCTTGCGACGTCGGCATGTATACTTGAACTATCGATATCGGCCTTCGTTTTTTGTCGATTCTGATAAGGACAACTGAACTCTTCACAGTAACACACTCTCTGCCGTACTTTCGTATTCGTAACGAATCCTAATCCTGCCAAATCATTTTCTGCTGCTGTTGCTATTACCCTATACCGATCTGTATATTCCAGCGATTGCCTGGACCCAGCACCCGTACAGGAAGTACACTATCATTAATAACACGTCACACTGCTGTTGCGTACATTTTGGATGCGTGTGTTCCCGAATTTCCCCAAGAGAGACCTGTAAGTCTTTTGGTTGTGAGTTCTCCAAAGACATTGCAACAAATAGTTAACCTTTCTATAGAAATTAATTGCTTAATGGGAAAAGGTCGTCCAGTCATTCGTGCTGCATTAGTTGCACGTCACACTCCATTTCCACATATTGCGGAAGCTTTGGATGTAACGATGAGGGCTTTCAGAAATCCATCGTCGACTGTTCTGGGAGTTCACCTTGCCTTACAAATATAGTCATGCTTCATCAAACGAAAGAACATTTCTGAATCAACCACTCAATCATACACAGACTGCATCAACTAGTTGTTTTGTCTATGTGCTACCATTACTTTGTAAGGTATCAACTTTAGTTTGCGTGCAGCTCTGTGAGGGTACACTATCAGAGCACCCGAGCACGGGTATCTAGATAGCTATTAGCGGACTTTAATATGGGATATGAACACCCTTCACCTTTATGACTTTCAGTGAGTCATGTTAACGTCTGGAGAAATTCCCATTCTTTCTCGAAAGCTAAACTTGACAAAATGTTTCAAATGGCTCTGAGCACTATGGGGCTTAACTTCTGAGGTCATCTGTCCTCTAGAAATTAGAACTACTTAAACCTAACTAACCTAAGGACATCACACGCATCCATGCCCGAGGCAGGATTCGAACCTGCGACCGTAGCGGTCGCGCGGTTCCAGACTGTAGCGCCTAGAACCGCTCGGCCACTTCGGCCGGCAAGCTAGACAATTTGGAAATTCGTGATAAGTACTATGGGACCTAACAGCAGAGGTCATTGGTCCCTAGGCTTACACACTAATTAAATTAACTGAAACTAAGTTACGATAAGGACAGCACACACACCCATGACCGAGGGAGGACTCGAACCTCCGACGGGGGGAGCCGCATGAACTGTGACAAGCTAAACTAGAGAGAGTAATAATCTTGGGTAGGAACTGTAGCGAAGTCGAGTTTCTATCTGATTCCGAAAGTGTTCATTCGGTTCAGATCAGGATTCTGGGCAGGCCAGTCCATTTCAGGAAAGTTGTTGTCCACAGACCATTGCCTCACGGTTGCTGCTTATGACATGTTCCTCTATTGTACACGGTATGCAATGCTGTAGAATTTGTTCGTATCTTTACACATTCACCTTTTTCTTAAGTGCAATAACGGGATCACACTCTAACCACGAAAAGCACGCCCATACCGCAACCACCTCCTCCAGGCTTCACTGTTAGCACTGAACATGAAGGCTTATTTTGCTCCTCAGGCATTCCCCTGGCAATAACTATGCCCAAACACTTTCAACGGATTGTCACACTGTGTAGCGTGACCCATTACTCCAAATCACTCGCCTCCACTCGCCCATTGTCCGGCGACGTTGCTCTTTACAAATGGTTCAAATGTCTCTGAGCACTATGGGACTTAACATCTGAGGTCATCAGTCCCCTATAACTTAGGACTACTTAAACCTAACTAACCTAAGGACATTATACACATCCATGGCCGAGGCAGGATTCGAACCTGCGACCGTAGCAATCGCGCGGTTCCAGACTGAACCGCCTAGAACCGCTCGGTGACCACCGCCGGCCGCTCTTTACAGCGCCTCAATCTTCGCTTAACGCTGACTTCAGGAACAGGTGACTTACAAGGAGCTCACTACCCTCAGCCATTGTGCTAGTTGAATTGCCTGTACCACTTTGGAACTCACGAGTGAAACCTGCCGCTGACATACGATTTTTTTACAACAACCCTCCTCAGTGCACACCGGCTTCTCTGTCAGTACGTAAGCTCTGCTTGGACTTGGTATGCATACTTCTAGATATTTTGTAGAAGTAATTGCTTCCAGTGATTGATTTGCAATTTTGTAATCATACAGTAAAGGGCTTTCCGTCTTTATGTTCCCAATAGTAGATAATAAATAGTAAAACAACGCAAATGTAAAGAAAGCAAAGCCACAGTGATTACGAGTATGTAGTTGATTATTATAATGGATAACATATGTTGGAATGCCAGGCAGTGAAGACACAGAACATCAAATTCTGTGAGAGAGCAGACATGAAATAGGCGGTTTCCAGTGCATCACCTCACCCGTAACTAATCTGGTTTTGGTATGTGTTCACCCCAGGTAATTGAATGGCAAGATCCGCAATTATAACTTAAGGTCCACTTACTCTCAATTATCCATCCCTATTCGACTTAAAGTACTAAAAAACACACATGAACAATATTCGTGGAACATTTTGTGAAGTTGATAGTGGTTGCTCTCATTCAATTATATGTGAACGCCCGTTTGTCAATTTATAAATAAAGGTTTTTTTATGTCTCATTGTCTCTGGACATTTATACTGTGCATCGTGCAAGTGTCATCTTTACACAATTCAACAAGGTTTGGCCCAGTCCAGTGTCTCGATTGTGTACACACATGTACCTTATAGAAAACACAACCAAAATGACAAGAATCATTGTGTATAGAGCAAACAATGTTGTATATTTGTAACAAGGTATAAGTATGAAATCTTATTCTAACACAAAGAGATGTGGCATGACAAATATATGACTTTTAACAAATGGCACATTTATAAAATCATAACCTTCTTATAACATAATTCATAAACAGAACAAATAAGTACTTTACGTTCGTTGAGGCGCATGTTATTCATTTGAATCCACACTGACACCCTCACACACACGGCACAAGTTTCTTGCAGGAACGGAAGTGACATTAGTTCTGACTAGCAAGTTGAGGGATGGCTAACAGCTGAGAAGAGAGCAATGCCGATTACGGAGATGGCGCCACAGGCATCCGCATCTTCTTGAGGCAGGATGGCTCTCACCTAAGAACTCGTTGTTGACATCTTGTCCGACAGGCACAAGACCCCATGGTGCATCTACGATCGGTGACCTCTCGTGGCTCTGCCATAGGTCATTGCTCCTTCTGTAGACGTGTTAGAGCAAGGGAGGGACCGTGATCAGACAAGAGCCTATTTTTTGCTCAGGCCCTCAAAGTTGGTGTCATTAGGCACAAAAGGTCAGCTGGGCTGTCGCTCCACCTGACGTGACGAGCAACAAATATAAAAAACCTTCTTGGACCTCTTCATTGCTGCCCCCGATCCGCACCATGTACAGAGACCATGACCGACCTCTTTGTCGTACACAGAGGTGCTGGATGTCACCTCTCCTTGGCTGCTGAGTCCCCGTCGATTCAGGGCGTGGTCTGCATGCCATCACCATCGTCGGCTGTGTGCTCCCCTCATTGCTGTCGTCCTCGTTACTTGTCAGCTCGTTTGTGGTGTGCCAGGTGTCGTAGCTTCAACTCCCTTTTTTGCTCAGTTACGCCACCTTAACACACTAAGGCAACTAATTTTAGTACATGGAAAGTGCTCATGTTTAACCATCAGTATCATATATTTTTTTGAAGACAATGAACTTGTTTTATTACAAAGGGAATAATTTTACTTGTTTGTAAATCAACTTCAGTATCAATTAAAATAGAAATAAAACATAACTTTTTTATACATAAACGCAAAAATGTACAAGACAACTTGCTTCACAGTCGTTCACACACACACACACACACACACACACACTCACACACACACACACACACACACACACACACACACACACACACACACAATCAAGGGGTAGGGAATCAAGATTATCTGGACAGGATCCCATCACCATTTCTAACTACCAATTCCTACGACTAACACGGTGTTGCCCAACCCGACCACATATCTACTATTTACTACTTTTTATCTCTAATCTTGTTTTTCCTTCTGAAGTCCCAATGTGGCAGACGTCCCTCTTATTGTGCCTGCGAACATTTATTGGAAAGCGTCCTTTATCGTGTTCTATTGCCACACTTCTTCTCTCCTCTATTTTCTTCCCGTTTTCTCCTTTTGTCACGAATCGTTTTATAAGGCCTGTGAACATGTTTCAGGTTAGCAATGTCACAATGGCACAACACAAATATAGCTCACTGCTCACACTCGCAGTTGTCACACTATCTTGGTATCAACAAGTACACTCCTGGAAATTGAAATAAGAACACCGTGAATTCATTGTCCCAGGAAGGGGAATCTTTATTGACACATTCCTGGGGTCAGATACATCACATGATCATACTGACAGAACCACAGGCACATAGACACAGGCAACAGAGCATGCACAATGTCGGCACTAGTACAGTGTATATCCACCTTTCGCAGCAATGCAGGCTGCTATTCTCCCATGGAGACGATCGTAGAGATGCTGGATGTAGTCCTGTGGAACGGCTTGCCATGCCATTTCCACCTGGCGCCTCAGTTGGACCAGCGTTCGTGCTGGACGTGCATCCAGTCCCAAACATGCTCAATGGGGGACAGATCCGGAGATCTTGATGGCCAGGGTAGTTGACTTACACCTTCTAGAGCACATTGGGTGGCACGGGATACATGCGGACGTGCATTGTCCTGTTGGAACAGCAAGTTCCCTTGCCGGTCTAGGAATGGTAGAACGATGGGTTCGATGACGGTTTGGATGTACCGTGCACTATTCAGTGTCCCCTCGACGATCACCAGAGGTGTACGGCCAGTGTAGGAGATCGCTCCCCACACCATGATGGCGGGTGTTGGCCCTGTGTGCCTCGGTCGTATGCAGTCCTGATTGTGGCGCTCACCTGCACGGCGCCAAACACGCATACGACCATCATTGGCACCAAGGCAGAAGCGACTCTCATTGCTGAAGACGACACGTCTCCATTCGTCCCTCCATTCACGCCTGTCGCGACACCACTGGAGGCGGGCTGCACGATGTTGGGGCGTGAGCGGAAGACGGCCTAACGGTGTGCGGGACCGTAGCCCAGCTTCATGGAGACGGTTGCGAATGGTCCTCGCCGATATCCCAGGAGCAACAGTGTCTCTAATTTGCTGGGAAGTGGCGGTGCGGTCCCTTACGGCACTGCGTAGGATCCTACAGTCTTGGCGTGCATCCGTGCGTCGCTGCGGTCCGGTCCCAGGTCGACGGGCACGTGCACCTTCCGCCGACCACTGGCGACAACATCGATGTACTGTGGAGACCTCGCGCCCCACGTGTTGAGCAATTCGGCGGTACGTCCACCCGGCCTCCCGCATGCCCACTATACGCCCTCGCTCAAAGTCCGTCAACTGCACATACGGTTCACGTCCACGCTGTCGCGGCATGCTACCAGTGTTAAAGACTGCGATGGAGCTCCGTATGCCACGGCAAACTGGCTGACACTGACGGCGGCGGTGCACAAATGCTGCGCAGCTAGCGCCATTCGACGGCCAACACCGCGGTTCCTGGTGTGTCCGCTGTGCCGTGCGTGTGACCATTGCTTGTACAGCCCTATCGCAGTGTCCGGAGCAAGTATGGTGGGTGTGACACACCGGTGTCAATGTGTTCTTTTTTCCATTTCCAGGAGTGTATTACTGGCGTATCAATGCTGCTGTCCGCTCTGTAGATGATTACATCCGGTTCATTTCAACATACACTGGGTGCGCTAATTCACGCAACTGCGTATAGCTGTCCACCTCTTACGTATTCAGGAGCATACGAGATGCGTCGGTGCGTCCTCGTAACGACCTAAGGGACTGGTCACCTTAAATATGTTCTCCAATGACGGAGATACAATTACCGCGAACCTTCCCGTAACTTACAGAGTCTCTAATCTATCTTTTTCTAGGGGTACGCCCAGAAATATTTGTTTTCCATTCTTTAATCATGTGTATTTAGAGAATAATCTAGTGCACTTCACTTCCACATCATCGAGATGCGAGATATCGTTATTAACAATAAAAACACGAAATGTAGGCACATATAAACGAGACATTGTACCACTAAGATCAATACATACACAAACAAACAAGACACTTTAGCAAAAATCCTTATTCTAAGCCTATATTTACTACGTCCGCGCCGGCCGGGGTGGCCGAGCGGTTCTAGGAGCTACAGCCTGCAACAGCGCAACCGCTACGGTCGCAGGTTCGAATCCTGCCTCGGGCCTGGATGTGTGTGATGTGCTTAGGTTAGTTAGGTTTAAGTAGTTCTAAGTTCTAGGGGACTGATGACCTCAGAAGTTAAGTCCAATAGTGCTCAGAACCATTTGAACCATTTTTTTACTACGTCGGCGCTCTGGTCTAGTCATTCGTAATCCTGCCCGTTAAGGTGGGATGGACCAGGCTTCGGAGGGCAGACTTCGACCTCTTCCTGGTTGTTATTTTGGTAACCATTATTTCTGTTCCTTCCCGATTGCTGATTACCGCCCCAAGTTCTTTGTAATTTATTATGTTGCACCGGAGAGTGTCGCTCTTCTTCCGTGTACCTTCTTTTCGAGTTTCCATTACTTGATTATGGCCGTTGTAGTTCGGCACTGGCCTACTATCCCACTGAGGTCCATTATAGCGACGGTTGTTATTTTGTTCACGCTGTCGGTGTTTCTCCCGCGCCTGTTCCTCTTGAAATGCGAACTCCAGTTAGCGCAAAATGCCCTCAGATACCTCAGTATCGCTACCACAACGACCGGCAGGTGGTTGTTGATATGAGATGGGAAGTTTCATGTAGCATAATCTGATGATTTCCAGACCGCTACATGGATTGTCTAGGTACTGGTTCCTTTTTGTCATATTTTCAAAAAAATTGCCCGTACTCCTGTACCCTGCCCCTTCCATATCTCTGGACATCTTAATTTCTTGTTTGATCCTTTCTTGGTGTCTTGAGACCAATACTTGCCCAAGAAGGCATTTTTGAATTCTTCGAACGAGACGCTCGTCTTGGCTGCATTTCTCATGTACTCCGCTGTCGCGCCCTCCATATCGGAGCACACAAAATCCAACTGGTACATCAATGGCCAGTGTGCGGGCAAAGATAAGTCGAATTGTCCCATAAAAGTTTTTGGATGCAAGCTATTACCTTCATCCTTGTAGTGATGGAACTTTCGAACTGATACAAAAAGCTTGTAGTCAAACCGGTCATCATTCCAGTTATTATTTCGCCCGTTCTTACGATTCGTATGAACTTCGGGACGTGGACTAATTCGTTCCGACACGCTATCGTCATCTCTCCCCCTCTGTATGTTCGACAGTTGTTCGGTACATCTAATCTGCCGGCAGCAATTGTGCTCACTGGACAGCTGCGCGCTGTCCGTGTTTACCTCGGTCGTTGCCTCAGAGCTGTGAATCAAGGCGTGGATCCTGTTGCTTATAGTGTCGACTTTGTCACACCGTGAAGCGGTTATCTGTGTTCCGGCAAGTGACGGTTCAGTCGACGCAGTAATTACACCCTTCTCCTCTCCTAATGTCTCTGTAATGAGACGTTCTACCTCCTCCTCTAAATTTCTTTTTAATATCGCCACCTCCTCTTTCAACATCTCGTCAGGCCCTATGTCCGGTTGCTCTTGTTGCTTTTCTTCGACACGTTTTATCCGGCTTTGTAACCTTGATAACATTACCTTTCCTATTTTTGCCTTGCTTTGCGTGGAGTTCCGAGTTTCTCTCACTATTTTCCTTGCACCTTTCGCAATTAATTTGGCCTCAATTGCCGTTCGTTTGATGATGGCAATCTCTTTCTCTATTTTGACGCCAAGATTCTTTACCTCGTCTTTTACTTCCCTACGAACTTCTGTGAGCCTATAGTTCAGCTCCGAATTCGCCTTTTCAATTTCGGCATTAAGGTTGACGCTCTGCTCTAAGTTCACCGTTTACATTGGTTGCAACACGTCATTAATATTTTTGAGAGTAGCCGAATTTTGATCCTCGTTCTTTTGTGGTTGAAAATGCGACTCTTCCCCTCTGTTCTGAGGAACCCTTCGATATCTAGACAAGTACCGTCTCCGCGCCCCCGTCGGTTCACTTGTGAACGAATCGTTTGATAATGGTCGGACACCGTTTTGTTCCAACACACTCCGGCTTCTTAGGCTGGATCTTCCATACTTATGGATTAATCCTGTACTTCCTGCGTCTCCCGAGCCCTCTGAGTCAACGTCCTTGCTATTCAGTTGACTAAACCAGTCGTGGGACGCAGCTTCAGGAAGTTGCAACTCGCACTCGTCAAGCTCATCGGTAGAGCTTTCCCTACTATCACCCATGTTCTCCCGAGTAACATTCTGATTATATTCTGCCGTTGTCTTGGCTTTTCTCCTCGTTATCATTTGCACTTTTATGTTACACGAAAACTCAAAACCCAAGTACCCCATACAATCAATAGTTAGATAACTCAAAACATATATCAGGACACAAATTGATACACTGGGTGTGAGCAGTGACGCGACAAATAGCTCATGAAGCATTCCCCCAAAAGGGCTAGTACCAATGATTGTATTCTGTGTGCTCAGCATCGGCTGATTACGACACTGCACATCGTAAGTACTCCAACAAATCACAAATACAATGCACAGGCACCCATAAATGTCAATTTGAAAGGACAGCACATGAAGAAGATACTGTAACTTACTGTAACTAATGCTACCCGTTTTTCTATTAAAAATGGCTAAGCAATGGTTCACGTGGAAAAATTTCCTTTTTCAAGACTACTTCCTAGCAAATCCTGAAGTATCGTATCCTGGCATGGGTCAGCCATATGTAACACCCCATGCGTCACTATTTTTCCGGAATTCTGACTCCCAAGAGAGTACTTCAAATTCCTTGGTCCTACATTCCCATCGGAGGCCAGCGTATTTCATTCTGGCGCTCTTCACCTGAGTTACTTCTGACTCTGCAGACCGTGAATTCAGCGTGAAGTTGCTATAGTTATGAACACGCATATTTTGACCTCTGTTGACTGCTCCACCATAGCTTTGCGCTGCTTTCTCGCATGTTTCCCTGAAAACGGACGACGGACATACAAGTTCTCCGTTTGCTTCCCGGTACACCAGCTTGGGGTCAACCACCCACTCACTGTCACTCATCTTAAGGCGGCTAGAGGCCGCGTCCCGTTACCGCTTTCTCCGAGCTTGAGCCGCCCTAAGCTGCCTATTATCGCTTCCCTTCGCCACTCCCCAGCCGGCCAAGGTCAATTCTGAATACTTCCCTGGGATAAACTATTCTCCAGTAAATCGACACGTTTCCACAAAATTTTCATGTCATGTGAATTACTTTAAAACCATCACCCGACATTAATTATTCCAATACGTCCATACTATACCCTCTACAAGATGCATTGTGCCTTGTCAGTCATTTTTGTTCAGCCCTACTGTTCGCTCAATGTGAGTTAGGTGATCTTTAATGTCTTCATGTAAAGGGCATAGTTCTTGCCATCTTACACCATTACTTTACGACCCAAAAGCGCTTGTCTCGGTTGAGCATGTTGTCTGCTAGGTGCTCGTACGGGCTACTGATTTTCGATATTGCAGTGCCTGTGTTATTCTAATTACGATGTAAATTTCCTTTGGACATGCATGCACGTCTAAAGGAACAGGGACTGCAGCGACTGAAACAGCTCTGAAATAAATTAAATGAATTCGCAATTGCGAGTAACGGCAACCATCAGCTGCAGAATGGAATGACGTCAACGAAAATTTGTGCCAGACCGGGAATCGAAACCGGATTTCGCGCTTATAGCAAGCGGTCGCCTTACCATTTGGCAATCCGAGCAGGATCCATGGCGAGATCCAATAATGGAAGTTTGAGCTATTCTGCAGCTGACGATTGCCTTTATTCGCGATTGCGAATTCATTTAATGTATTGACTTTCTATGTAACTTACCACAACCACCGGCCAAGGCAAGCCTTTCCATTTCGACAAATAATGGAAACCATTCATTTCACGTCTTAGCTCTAAAAGGAATTATTGTTTTTAGTCTTCACTGCCTGGCATTCCAACTCGTGCCATCCATTTTAATAATCAACAACATAATTGGTAAGCACTCCGGATTTTCTGACTCTATGCTTCCTCTGTTTTACTCTTAGATGCATAATGTTTTATGTATGGCTGATGCTCTTGTTGACAACATTGTCATCTCTGAATACTCGCGTTTATTTCGCAATGTTATGTCAAACAGTGTAAATCGTAGAACACAGAATGACCTAATCATTACACTTACGAAGGCTAAGAATATTCTTGCGACCACAACCAAAGATACAAAAACAACAGTTTATTGCGCGGGCATCAAAAAACAAACTTCGGATGTTGGATCAAAACCATTGCAGCTGTTGTTAATCCTTCATTAAAAGACGACAGGTTTCGTTATTTAAATCAACCATCAGGGGCAAAATCGAACAAAAAGAAGGAAGAGACCGTAAATAATATTATGCGAAGGTCAATCACGACGATAAAAAGTGTCTGCAAGACTAAATACTTACAGTATAGTCGTCTAAAGTCCGATCCCTAACTTTCAATTAAAATTTGGATATTTTGCAAAAAGCGATACTTGTGGATTAAAACGCGACAGTGGAACAGTGAAACTGGAACCTATGAACAAATGGAGCGAGAGAAAAGATTATACAAAACACTGGGAAGATAGGAGGGGGAGGGGGGCGCTGGAGAAAACGAGGTATTCGTTGATCAGCCAGAATATTATGACCACCTACGTAATAGCTGGTATGTAGACCTTTGGCACGAATAACAGCGGTGTCAAGTCGTGGAATGGAAGCAGTGAGGTCTTGGTAAGTCGTTGGAGGGAGTTGGCACCACATTCGCACACACGTCACTATATTCCGGAAAATTCAGGGGAATCACATCCCAGATGAGTTCAACCGGATTCAGATCTGGCGAGTTGGGCGATCAGCACATCTATTGGAATTCGCCACTGTGTTCTTCGAACCACTCCATCACACTCTTGGCCTCGTCGCGTGGCAACTTATGTCGTTGAAAAATACCGCTGCCGTCTAGAAACGTGATCGTCATGAAGGAGTGCACGTGGTCTGCAACCAGTGTACGATACTCCTTGGTAGTCATGGTGCCTTGCACTAGCCCCACTGGACCCGTGGATGCCCACCTGAAAATTCTCTAGAGCATAATGGAGCTTGCCTCTGTCATGCAGTACAGGTGTCAAGGATCTGTTCCCTTAAAGACGACGGATTGGCATCCTCCCATCGGCATAATGAAGAAGGTATCGGGATTTATCAGACCATGCAACGCTCTGCCATTGTACCAACGTCCAATACCGTTGGTAATGTGACCATTTCAGGCGTAGTTGCCGATGTTGTGATGTTGACATTGGCACATGCAAGGGTCGTCGGCTGTGGAGGCTCATCGTCAGGAGTGTTCGGTGCGCTGTGTGTTCAGCCACACTTGTACTCTGGCCAGCGGTAAAGTCTGATGTTACTTCCGCCCTAGTTCTCCACCTGTCCTGTTTTACAGGTCTCCTCAGCATACTGGCGTCCGACATTTGTAATAAGGGTGACTGCCCGATCCCTTGACGTCTGGACGTGGTTTCATCTTGTTTTCGTCACGTGCTGAAGACACTCAGCGCAGCACTCCTCGAACACTCGACAAGTCTTTCAGTTTTTGAAATATTCGTGCCGAGCTTCCGGGTCGTCACAATCTGACCTCGATCAATCGCGCGCCTTCCCCATTCTACAAACTAACTAAATGCACCGTGTGTGTGTCTGACTAGCAGTCATTCCTCTCCAAGTGACGCTGCTATATCGCCTGGACGGGCTGATATCGACAGTAGATCGATGACCATAATATTGTGGCTGATCAGTGTATGCTGTTGAATACAGCATTTGCAGCTACGAAAAAATGAAATTATAAGGTGTGCTAGCAACAGGAATGCAAATAGAGTACATTATGAGGGTTTTAATTTCACAAAATATACCTGTTTTGCGAAACAGATTGATTACAGTTACCTTTTATCAAATTTATACCGCAAATTATTAATAGCTTCTCAATACAGTTTTCTCGGAGTCACTTTCCTGGCTCTTAGTTACTACTTTTGAACAAACAGAACATAACAAGCGCATTTTTATGTGAATGCTGTAGTGCTTGTCATTAGCAGCCCACAATCGGAATGTAGTGGCACGGTTATTGTGCAGCACCCACAATGCATCTCGTAGAAATGCAGTAGCGACATGGCTGTTGCATGCACGTATTGGCATGGGCCCAGCGTCTAATGGCAATGATTCAGAATTATTTTTTATCACATTTCTGGGTTGTTCGACGTGGCTCACGACGAATTATGCATTCTTTTTTATTTTAATGAATATTTTGCTTACAGATATCCGCAACTTTCGCTGTTATGCTGACTCGTAATTGGAAATTAGTGGTAGAGTCTTATGGGATCAAACTGCTGAGGTCATCGGTCCCTAAGCACTACTTAATCTAACAAACTAAGTTATGCTAAGGACAACACACACACCCATGCCCGAGGGAGGACTCGAACCTCCGACGGGGGGAGCCGCACGGACCTTGACAAGACGCCTTAGACCGCTCGGCTATCCTTACCCTGAGCGGCTAACTCGTAAATTTTCTTGTCTTCGCGCTCATCTGTTGTGCCGTATCGCCGAAGTCCAGGGAAAGAACAAGCCTTGGGCCGGGTCCTTGGGAGGTGCTTGCAGTATTATTGTCTAGCGTGGTACCCGCTGGTTATAACTGAACTGTAGCTATTCACAGAGGTCCAATGTGGGCTGTAATTATCGCATGGCAGTGAAACTTGGTGGTTATGCTAATGCGTTAATGCAGAACCGATTTACGCTGGAAAACAAATCAGTTCCAGTTGTAGTCACTAGGTGCAAATATGTGCAGTACACTGTTGGTATGATGGTATGATATCTACGCTGTCATTTGACAAGCTGTAACGTGAATTATAGCTATCGAGAGGAGAGACCGTGCACTGTTCATGAAAGTGTTTTAGGGTACAGCAGTAATTACAGCGTTATACAGAAACACAATGAAAGGTCTGAATAGAGATGCAAGCAATTAATGGTTTAAAGAAGATTGTAATGAAATTCGAAAAGACGGGTGAGTTTGGTGTGGCACCTGCAAGAGGAAGGCATCGTACTCTGGTGGAAGCAGTTGACGAGGTTGCTGTTGCTGTGGCTGAACATGCCCCGGATAGCGCCAGTGCTCGAGCACTATCAGGGGGACTGTCCATCCCATGACCAACAGTACGGAAAGTGTTGCGATCTATTTCACACTGGTGCCCCTACAAGATGCAGATAGTGCAGCGACTGAAACTTCATGATCCGCAGCAACGTTCTGAATTTGACCTTCAGTTTCTGGCATGTGGCCGGGCAATATTCTATTGGGTGACGAGATACATTTTCCGCTACAAGGTGCAGTGAATTTAGGGCGCCGCTGAATCGCGTATCGCACACGAAGATCCAATGCACTCGCCGTATGTGGCAGTGTGGTGCACAAGCACCTTTAATCTCGGTCCGTTCTTCTTTGAATAGAAGAGCCTGTCACTTGTAAAGTGACTCCTGCACGTTATCGAGACCTCCTTGCATAGCTCGTCATTCGTTCTTTCCAAGGGTACAACTATGTGGAAACCACTGTATTTGTGCACGACGGGCAAGGCCTCGTGCTGCTCGCCCAGTAAAAGATCTGCTTAAAGGAACCTTCCACTAACGTGTCATCTCCATAGGTTTTCAAAACGTTTGGCCTGAAACATCACCCGATCTCATCCATATGACTTTTGGCTCTGGGGATATTTAAAGGCCCAAAGCTACCGACAGGCCGCCGTGTCACCTTCAACCCACAGGCGTCACTGGATGCGGACATGGAGGGACACCGCTCTCCGGGCCGTAGGCCAGTTTAAGAGACCGAAGCCGCTACTTCTCAATGAAGTAGCTCCTCAGTTTGCCTCACAAGGGCTCAGTGCGCCCCGCTTGCCAACAGCGCTCGGCAGACCGGATGGTCACCCATCCAAGTGCTAGCCCAGCCCGACAGCGCTTATCTTCGGTGACCTGACGCGAACCGGTCTTACCACTGCGGAAAGGCCGTTGGTGGGAATATTTAAAGGAAAGTGTTTACCAGGGACACGTCAGTCGGTACCTGATCTGAAGGGCAGTATATAGGAACATGTTGCTCAGATTCCGACCGAACTGCTGCGAGCAACTGTTGATCGCATCGTTTTATGGATGCAACATCTCGTCGACGTCTGCAGTGCTCATATTGAACCAATTGTGTAAGCAGCGGTTAATAATAAAATCAACATTATTTATTTCTCATTTGTTTGACCATTTCTGACCACATCCCGTTCGTAATCCATTTAACATGGAAATATTTCTACACGTCTTTCTTGCTTTCACAGCGCCATATTTGCAACTGGTTGCCAAACCTGGAACTAATTTCTTTTCCAGCGTAAATTGGTTCCACGTTAACTCATTAGAATATCTACCAAGTTTCACTACTATAGAATATTTATAGCCCTCACTGTACCTTTGGGAGTAGCTGTGTTTCAATTACGATCACCCGGTACATCCCTTTCCATTCGCTTGCTGTGGCTCCCGGTGGCTAGTGGTTTCATCATGAAGATATAGCTCATACTCGTCTGAGCCTCTCATACGCAGATTCTTGGGCATTTTTAACACTTGTGGGAAGTGTAACCAATACTACTGGGCTGCAGCTGTACTGCTCGAAAAATTTTCTTTTGCCTGGACAACTTCTCCATCGATTACAATTGTTAGATGTCCTATTTTCATTTGTAAATTAGAGAGTTTTTGTTGATCCCATCGTTTCTGAGTTACAATAAGGCTCCTGTCCTAGAGGTTATATGCACGGAGAAATCCGGTGCCGTGAAAAAGACTCGAGGCAAGTGCACTCCTGGCTACTAAAATTGGAGCACGATGAAGATGGTGCGCAACAAACGTTAAATTGGACTGAAGTGTGCTAGATACTTGGATATGCAGGTGGTTAGGGTCTCAATGCAACCACACAAAATAGGTAGGAGAAAGGCCGTCTACATTCTGTATATAAGGAAAAGACTACTCCGCAGGTATCTAATTCAGTGTTGTATCGGAGGAAATAACACTCCTCCGTACAGTGGTGTGTTCTCAGTATTACTTCGGGAGGGGGCAACGTGAAGAATATGAAATACTAAACTTTGTAGCAGTCCATGTGCACAGGGATGCCACGAGCATTTACTGCTGCCTCTGAACATTAATGCAACGGGACAGAACAGAATACAGCTGGTTATGAACATATGTGCTGAGTTAAGTGCAATATAGTTGTCACACTGCTGGCTCGGAAGAGAGAGGATACTGTCGTCTTCAGCGATGATTATTGATTGCACTGATCGTCACTCCGTTCTGCCGTAAGTGAGTAAGCTGATGGCGGTGGCGTATGGAAATACTTCTGGGGGTGTCAACGCCACCATCTCTCATTCGTGGTTGCTTCTGGCAGCGGCTGTGTTGACTTGCGGTGCTGTCACGAGGTACCAACCTTGCCTTGGCACCTCGCTCTTCAGACGACACCATATTCAGAAATAAAATTTGAATGATGTATGTTGGTGGTGGTGGTGGTTAGTGTTTAACGTCCCTTCGACAACGAGGTCATTAGAGACGGAGCGCAAGCTCGGGTTAGGGAAGGATTGGGAAGGAAATCGGCCGTGCCCTATCAAAGGAACCATCCCGGCATTTGCCTGAAACGATTTAGGGAAATCACGGAAAACCTAAATCAGGATGGCCGGAGACGGGATTGAACCGTCGTCCTCCCGCATGCGAGTCCAGTGTGCTAACCACTGCGCCACCTCGCTCGGTAACGTATGTTTGTGGAGAGATTGTGTTATGTCTCACTCAAGAAGGAGGAAGCTATCAGCACATTTTGGAATTGGAAGAATGGTGACTTATGGAGACCGCGGTTTCTTGTGTGGGTGACGTTTTTCCTTGTGTTGATCGATGTTTCACGAGTGTAATGCGAATATGGACTCGATGGGTTCAGGATGGCAATAGTCAACGCCATGCAGTATTTCAGTGGCCCCACGAGTCTAGAGCCAGAGAGGGCAGACATATTGTTCGCTTAGCCATACAGGGTCGTACAGATAAACCAGGTACATTGTTGAGTCAGGAAATCGCCTCGTTTGCAGCAAGAGCAGTATTCACACGGACAGCGTGACAGGGTGTGAAGCACCCTGGGCTACTAGGGTGGCGACCACTGACGCAGCTTCCCTTGACGGGCAATAAACAGAGGCCGGACACCAGTGGTGCGCTGAAATTCGACACTAGATGCAGGAGTGGCATCACGTCGTCTTTTCACAAGAGTCTCAGCTCTGCATATAGGATCATGATGGACGGATTAGTGTATGGACGGTCCAACGAGAACGAACGTTGGGTGACTGCAATTGTAATCATGGTACGAGCCAAGCCCCTGCTATGAAGCACCATTGGATACATAACACTATCAACTCTGGCTCTCACTGGTGGTCACTTGGTCAGCAGGTGATATATTTCTGTTGGGTTTTAGGTCAGTGGCTGTGTGTTATTATCGAGGTCTCTATGAGATTACCTTGCAAAACAATGCAAGAGTGCATGTTGCCCGTGCAGTCCTGTGCTACCCTGACACAGAGGGTGTTGACTGTTGATCTGGCCAGCTGTTTCTCCAGATATATCACTCAGTGAAGGCATCTGGTCACGTTCTGCCGAGGGATTTACACACTACCACCCACTACCATGAATCAGCTCTGGGATTAAAATGAAGCAGACTGAATGACATACCCATGTTTCTCACCAAAGTTCGACTTGATGTGGCTGCGAGGAGTGGCAGCTCTGTGTTCTAAATTTTGCACCCTGTGTAACTACATATTACTTATAGTATTAAGCTTCTTTTTTATCTTACTACTCCGGCCGTGGTGGCCGAGCGGTCCTAGGCGCTTCAGTCTGGAACCGCGCGATCGCTACGGTCGCAGGTTCGAATCCTGCCTCGGGCCTGGATGTGTGTGATGTCCTTAGGTTAGTTAGGTTTAAGTAGCTCTAAGTTCTAGGGGACTGATCACCTCAGATGTTAAGCCCCATAGCGCTCAGAGTAATTTGAACCATTTGATCTTACTACGCAAAGCAATAGCCATAGTCAAACCAAGACCAGGCAGACCGCATGTACTGACAGACAGGGGGCGTCAGATATAATGCAAGTTGGTTGTAAAAAATCGCGTGGAAATAGTGAAAGGAATCACTCTTGAGCTGCAAAATGCTGTCATTAATTCATCTAGCATCATGAGTGCGTAAGGAGGCAACAACTATTGGGCGTAATGGTCAAGCATCTCCCCATAAGCCACACATTTCTTTAATTTGCTCTAAGCGATGCTTGAGCTGGCATAAGGAGCGATGATACTGAACAGTGGGTGACTGGAAACGATGCATCACGGCATATCTTGTGGTATTCCTATGGAAGGGGTTGGGTTTGTTGAACGCTTGCGGAATGTTATCCGTCATGATGTGTAGTGCCAAAAGTGCAGTACAGAGCGGGCGATGTGTTACAGTACAGTGGTTTTAGTGTGATACCGTTACTGTACTTAAGAAAACGATAAACGAAGAAAGATTTGAATACATTTTACAGCAGTGTGTACTGGTTTCTTCAGTCAGCATGTCAATATACTCTGCGGCAAATAAAACATCTGTGAGGCTATGGTTTGTGGTCAAAATACTAGTAAAATGGACTGGCCTGCCGACATCCCTGATCCGAACCCAATGGAACACCTTTTGGACGATTTAGAACGTCGCATGAGCTCCAAAACCTAGCGTCCATTTGAAACTTCCTGGCAGATTAAAACTGTGTGCCGGGCCGAGATTGTTCTCTACCAACTGAGCCACCCAAACACAACTGACGCCCCGTCCTCACAGCTTTACTTCTGCCAGTATCTCGTCTCCTACCTTCCAAACTTTACAGAAGCTCTCCTGTGAACCTTGCAGAACTAGCACTCCTGAATGACAGAATATTGAGGAGACATGGCTTTGCCACAGAATGGGGGATGTTTCCAGAATGAGATTTTCACTCTGCAGAGGAGTGTGCGCTGATATGAAACTTCCTGGGAGATTAAAACTGTGTGCCAGAGGAGAGCTTCTGTAAAGTTTGGAAGGTAGGAGACGGGGTACTGGCAGAAGTGAAATGGTTCAAATGGCTCTGAGCACTATGGGACTTAACTTCTGAAGTCATCAGCCCCCTAGAACTTAGAGCTACTTAAACCTAACTAACCTAAGGACATCACACACATCCAGGCCCGAGGCAGGATTCGAACCTGCCACCGGAGCGGTCGCGCAGTCCCAGACTGTAGTGCCTAGAACCAGACGGCGGCAGAAGTGAAGCTGTGAGGACGGGCCGTGAATCGTGCTTGGGTAGCTCAGTTGGTAGAGCACTTACCCTGGAAAGGCAAAGGTCCCGAGTTCGAGTCTCGGTCCGGCACACAGTTTTAAACTGCCAGGAAGTGTCATATCAGCGCACGCTCCACTGCAGAGTGAAAAATCTCATTCTGCTAGCGTCCATTTCTCCACGGACACTCAGACGCCTCATTGAAAGTGTCCCCAGGAGATTTTAGGCACAAAGGTGAAGAGTGGACACGACCCGTATTAGCGTCTACTAATAGGTTTCCGCATGCTTTTGGTCAGACAGTGTATGGACGAAGGACTATTTCGTTGGCTAAGGAAGAATAATGCTCGGGCGTTTTTGCCATGCAGCTGCGCGAACATTTCGAGAACTCTGTGTAGAGACATCTGTTGTGTCACTTGGCCTCTACATTTAGTCCTCCGGTTGGTTATGGATTCCGCCCGACGCGTGCTGGAAGCCCAGAATAGCCGGCGGCTCATCTGGTCGCGCCTCAGGCAGCGCGGCCGCGCTCACTGGTCCGGGTCTCTGTGGCTGTTCCGCCGCCGACCGCTCCGGGTCATCCGCTTAAGTGGAGCAAATAGCGGGCACGCCCACCACGGCCACGCGACCGTAAACAAACCGCAGCCAGCTCGCCACGAGCACACACAATCTCATCTACCGTCTCTCGCACAGCTGTCTGTGTCCACAAGTGCAGAACAACTAACAGTAGCAAATTTGAAGCATTTCTTGACAATCGGAAAGTATGGTGCGTTCCGTGTAGTATTCTTGAGTGATACAGCAATGAGCAAGACGTTATCAAAACATACACCGAATTGATAGGTCTACTTATACTGGGTGTTTCCAAGACTTAAAAGGTTGCTACGCTAGTTGTAATGGTTGTAATGTTAGATAGAGAAATATGGTTCAAATGGCTCTGAGCGCTATGGGACTTAATTTCTGAGGTCATCAGTCCCCTAGAACTTAGACCTACTTAAACCTAACGAACCTAAGGACGTCACATACATCCATGCCCGAGGCAGGATTCGATCCTGCGACCGTAGCAGTAGCGCGGTTCCGAACTGAAGCGCCTAGAACCGCTCGCCTACCGCGGCCGGCATAGAGAAATAAAGTGATCGCTGCTACTATTGCTAGCTCGCGTACTTCTCCTGAATTTGTTCACTTGAAGGTTGTGGCTGCAACCTGAATAGTCTTGGCTCTGGTTCTGTAGTTAAGACCAACCTGTCTAACCTTAGGCTAATTGAAGTAATTCGTAATTCATGAAAAACAATGGCCTGTATTCAATTGGTGCGAAAGGAAGTGCTGTAGGATGCGCACTAGGTCGGAGATGGATAGAAAATGGGATGAGTTTCAGTTATTGAAAGCCTGAATATAATTACAGATGAAAATGAAAATTTATTGAATTCTATAATATAACTAAAAACAATTGTCAACATAATAAACTGTAATGAATGCTGAGCCTTGTGTATTTTAAGCTCCATGTTTGATAAATCTTAAACCTTGGGTCTGAGTCCGCTAATAAACTCACGGTCAATGGAACTGGAATAAGTAAGGAATGAGTTAACCATACACGCACTAACACCAACATGCAGATAATGAGATCTACACAAAGGAGAAAAGAAAAGAACAAAGGCTCTCGATCATGACCACACGTGGCTAGTAAAGAGATGCTGCTCCCACGATTTTATCACGCGGAATGTACATGTAACGTTGCAGTGGAAATGTACAGATGAAGATCAAAACTTGGGCCAAGAAATAAATTTAATTTAAGCGCACAGTGTGAGTGTAAGAGTACGGGAAGTACAGCACAAAAGGCTCTTAAACCAGAACACGACCACGTGGTGGTAACGAACAAAAGTAACTATCGAACAAATACGAATTCGAGGATAAACAGACCAAAACTGCACTGAACTTATCTCAAAGGTAACAATATGTGAAAGCTGAAATCTTAATACGAGGTGGTAATGAAAAAATAAAATACCGAAAAATTGGAGGCAGAGAATAAAAGGGATTAAAAAATCAGTTGCAAAATCACAATGTCATGTAAGGCACACGCACTCCCGGTTAGAAAAATGGTTCCACTGAATCGTTACCCATTCAACACACCTACAATTGTTCAGGTTACTATGTGAATCAAACAGCGGTGCACGAAATCACAGAAATTTCAAAGTATTCAGCACTCGCGATAATAAAGTAAGATTCATCACACGAACTAATAGATGATGAAGATATTGGAGAAAAGCGTCGGGGCTTCAGTTAAAATGAAAACATACACAATCCAAATATTAACTAAATTATCCAGCACTTACGAGAAATCGGTCTAACCAAACTCCCTGCGAACAATGACGAGCTCACGAACCCGGGGTTTTTCCTTCCAACAGAAGCGACAGAGACCAGGCCTACTGTATTATGTCAAGCTACACAAAACGTTCGACAAAGGAAAACAGTAACCTCTTTGCTAGCCTCCAAGCATCTAATAAAGGAGGTCTTACTGTCATAGCAGCAGGTAGTAGCAGACTACTCTTAACTCCCACGATTATACACAATTCGTAACTGCACACATACATTCATTCGTTTTATTAGTCCTTGTGGCCGAGCTGCTCTAGGTGCTTCACTCCGGAACCGCGCTGCTGCTACGGTCGCAGGTTCGAATCCTGCCTCGGACATGGATGTGTGTGATGTCCTTAGGTTAGTTAGGTTTAAGTAGTTCTAAGTTCTAGGGGACTGATGACCTCGGATGTTAAGTCTTGTAGTGCTTAGAGCCATTTTATTAGTCCTTGAGGGAAACGAAAGGACAGGTACAGAGGATTATGGCACTTAGACATTGGAAACATGAGTGTAGGACTCAGAGAAGCACCAAAATTCTATGGACTTGGCACATCTGCATCTGAATTACACATTTAGTGGACTTGTTTAGTATAAGCTATGAAAGATATGTAAACTGTGGCTGCTATGAACGTGTTCAGCTGCTCGCCCTTTTTACACTGGAGTAAATTTATTAACTGCACCGTAAGTTGAGGTGCCAGAGATATTGTGGTAAGGTTACTTTAAATAAAATCTCTTGAAGAGTCGAACATAGAGACTTCAGTCTTTGCAGCAAACGTCTAGGGGTAGCAGAGCACAGCAAGAGGAAAAACTTTTGTTGCACACAAAATGTTGTTGTAGACAGTTGAACACCGACAGTTGCTCGCGAGGCTACGCGTCTTTATATTGTATTCGACGGCTCTGAAACGACGAGTTTTCACAAAAATTTACTAAAGGCGTACTGCATCTGCGCACTCCCTCCCCTATTAAATTGATAGTGATTTTCAACAAGAAAGCCTTAAGAGTGAGTGTCTCTAACCAGAGAAAGATATTTCAAAAGTTACCCTCTTTGACGCGGAGCAAATGACTAAATTATGGCCAACTCACTTTTCATACCCGTGCCACAGTGTGCGTACTCTGCTGCCTCGCAGGGCACAATTAATAACATAACGGTGCCTAGCGTTGCCAGAGAGCGCCAACAAACGTTTTGTCTCTAGCAAACGTTGTGCTTCATGGCATGAACATTCACTCCTAGACGTTTGATGCCAAGTCTCTGAAACACCCTGGGTAATCAGCAAGCCACCCTGATATGTCTATTGCCAATATGGTTTCATAATTCCCCCCTTCCACGAAGGTCAGGAATACTGCATCCGAAGGATGACTGTCGGAAGAATCCCTATGAACCTTGGTCTGTCTCATTTTCCCGCTTTGGTCATTCGTGACAGATGTTTGGAAGGAAATAATACGCTGGTGGGCTAAAACACACTCAGTATGGCCAATGTGACAGCCCGTGGTCGTTAATCCACCTCTCGGACTCCATCCGGATCTGACTCACCTCCATAGCTCGCAGGCAAGCGCATTGCGCTGTACGAGCACTAGTAATGACCTACTGTTGTTAGGTAGTTGTGCCCGATCAGATTGAAGTGAACACTAAATTTTTAATTACGACTTTGTACCATGTTGTGGGTTGAATAGACTCTGTGCATTCTTAGAAATGTTATGGGTGTCTCTTGTAAATACAAGAAACACACTATGAATTATTGCTGCTGCACTGACATAAAATCAACACGTGGGCCAAAGGTTTCTGTTCAGTCGCTCGTCGACCTGTGTGGTGTGGCAAAACAAGACATTAAAGGGCAACTGAAGTTCCGCGTAAATTAAAAAAAAAAGTTTGGCTGTCGCACAGACTCCTGTGCGAAGGAGATACTCGCACTTACTGGCGTCCCTGGCGCAGAGAAGCAACTGAAAGAGTTTAAAACAAATGAGTTTCCGGGCCCAACTGAAATTCTAACTCGGTTTAACAGAGAGTACTCTGCGCTATTGGCACCTTACTTAGCTTGCATTTATTGCAAATCTCTCACGCAGCGCAAATTCCTAAGCAACTGAACAAAATTCTTCAAATGGCTCTGAGCACTATCGGACTTAACATCTGAGGTCATCAGTCCCCTAGAAGTTTTTTGGTTTGGTCATTAGTCTACTGCCTGGTTTGATGCGGCCCGCCACGAATTCCTTTCCTGTGCCAACCTCTTCATCTCAGAGTAGCACTTGCAACCTACGTCCTCAATTATTTGCTTGACGTATTCCAATCTCTGTCTTCCTCTACAGTTTTTGCCCTCTACAGCTCCCTCTAGTACCATGGAAGTCATTCCCTCATGTCTTAGCAGACGTTCTATCATCCTGTCCCTTCTCCTTATCAGTGTTTTCCACATATTCCTTTCCTCTCCGATTCTGCGTAGAACCTCCTCGTTCCTTACCTTATCAGTCCACCTAATTTTCAACATTCGTCTATAGCACCACATCTCAAATACTTCGATTCTCTTCTGTTCCGGTTTTCCCACAGTCCATGTATCACTACCATATAATGCTGTACTCCAGACGTACATCCTCAGGAATTTCTTCCTCAAATTAAGGCCGGTATTTGATATTAGTAGACTTCTCTTGGCCAGAAATGCCTTTTTTGCCATAGCGAGTCTGCTTTTGATGTCCTCCTTGCTCCGTCCGTCATTGGTTATTTTACTGCCTAGGTAGCAGAATTCCTTAACTTCATTGACTTCGAGACCATCAATCCTGATGTTAAGTTTCTCGCTGTTCTCGTTTCTGCTACTTCTCATTACCTTCGTCTTTCTCCGATTTACTCTCAAACCATACTGTGTACTCATTAGACTGTTCATTCCGTTCAGCAGATCATTTAATTCTTCTTCACTTTCACTCTTCTTCACTTCACTTGTCCAGATCCCATGTCCTTAAATCCTATGAACGTCTCTTGATTTTTCTTTAGCCTTGCTTCCATTATTAGCCGTAACGTCAGAATTGCCTCTCTCGTGCCTTTACTTTTCCTAAAGCCAAACTGATCGTCACCTAGCGCATTCTCAATTTTCTTTTCCATTCGTCTGTATATTATTCTTGTAAGCAGCTTCGATGCATGAGCTGTTAAGCTCTCTTCATTTAACAGTGGGATTCCCGTTGCACTGTTAATGTTACCACCGTTGCTTTTAATGTCACCAAAGGTTGTTTTGACTTTCTTGTATGCTGAGTCTGTCCTTCCGACAATCATATCTTTATCGATGTCTTCACATTTTTCCTGCAGCCATTTCGTCTTAGCTTCCCTGCACTTCCTATTTATTTCATTCCTCAGCGACTTGTACTTCTGTATTCCTGATTTTCCCGGAACATGTTTGTACTTTCTCCTTTCATCAATCAACTAAAGTACTTCTTCTGTTACCCATGGTTTCTTCGCATCTACCTTCTTTGTACCTATGTTTTCCTTTCCAACTTCTGTGATGGCCCTTTTTAGAGACGTCCATTCCTCTTCAACTGTGTTGCCTACTGTGATATTCCTTATTGCTGTATCTACAGCGTTAGAGAACTTCAAACGTATCTCGTCATTCCTTAGAACTTCCGTATCCCACTTCTTTGCGTATTGATTCTTCCTGAATAATGTCTTGAACTTCAGTCTACTCTTCATCAATACTATTTGTGATCTGAGTCTATATCTGCTCCTGGGTACGCCTTACAATCCAGTATCTGATTTCGGAATCTCTGTCTGACCATGATGTAATGTAATTGAAATCGTCCCGTATCTCCCGGTCTTTTCCAAGTATACCTCCTCCTCTTGTGATTCTTGAACAGGGTTTTCGCTATTACTAGCTGAAACGTGTTACAGAACTCAATTAGTCTTTCTCCTCTTTCATTCCTTGTCCCAAGCCCATATTCTCCTGTAACCTTTTCTTCTACTCCTTCCCCTACAACTGCATTCCAGTCGCCCATGACTATTAAATTTTCGTCCCCCCTTTACATACTGCATTACCCTTTCAATATCCTCATACAGTTTCTCTATCTGTTCATCATCAACTTGCGACGTCGGCATGTATACCTGAACTATCGTTGTCGGTGTTGGTCTGCTGTCGATTCTGATTAGAATAACCCGGTCACTGAACTGTTCACAGTAACACACCCTCTGCCCTACCTTCCTATTCATAACGAATCCAACATCTGTAATACCATTTTCTGCTGCTGTTGATATTACCCGATACTCATCTGACCAGAAATCCTTGTCTTCCTTCCACTTCAATTCACTGACCCTACTATATCTAGATTGAGCCTTTGCATTTCCCTTTTCAGATTTTCTAGTTTCCCTGCCGCGTTCAAGCTTCTGACATTCCACGCCCCGACTCGTAGAACGTTATCCTTTCGTTGATTATTCAATCTTTTTCTCATGGTAACCTCCCCCTTGGCAGTCCCCTCCCGGAGATCCGAATGGGGGACTGTTCCGGAATCTTTTGCCAATGGAGAGATCATCATGACACTTCTTCAACTACAGTCCACATGTCCTGTGGATACACGTTACGTGTCTTTAATGCAGCGGTTCCCATTGCCTTCTGCATCCTCGTGTCGTCGATCATTGCTGATTCTTCCACCTTTAGGGGCAATTTCCCACACCTAGGCAAGAGAGTGCCCTGAAACCTCTATCCGCTCCTCCGCCCTCTTTGACAAGGCCGTTGGCAGAATGAGGCTGACTTCTTATGCCGGAAGTCTTCGGCCGCCAATGCTGATTATTTATCAAAATTTAGGCAGGGGCGTGGATCGAACCCGGGACCGAAGGCGTTTTTGATTATGAATCAAAGACGCTCCCCTTAGACCACAGATGCAACTTTTTCCACTTAGTACTTAGAACTACTTAAACCTAACTAACCTAAGGACATCACACACATCCATGCCAGAGGCAGGATTTGAACCTGCGACTGTAGCGGTCGCGCGGTACCAGACTGAAGGGTGTAGAACCGCTCAAGCAACTGAAAAAAAGGGAAAGTGACTCCTGTATGTAAGAAGGGTAAAAAGAAAAGAACTTTCAAATTTCAGACCAATAAATTAACATCGGTTTACTGCGGGCGCTGATCACCATGATGTTGAGCGCTCCATTAACCAACATCATCAACATCATCATCGGTTTGCTGCAGAATTCTTGAGCGTGTTACAAGTTCGAATATAATAAATTTCCTTGGTACACGAAAGCTACTGTCCACAAATTAACATGGATTTAAAATGAAGCACTCTTTTGTAATTTAGCTTACCGTTTCCTCAGACGATATTACGATATCCTGCGAGCAACTGGCGGGGTATATGTTCCCAGATTTCTGGAAAGCGTTTGCCACCGTGCCTCGTTATGGTCTGTTAACAAAGATCCGAGCGTACGGAATAAGTTCATAGATCTATGAATAGCGTCGAAGAATTCTTAAGTTCTAAAATTTTAAACACGGTTGCGCTCAGTAACGATGCACGTAGAAACTTGATAGGACAGCAAAATAACAGCCAAGCTGGTGGCAGAATTATGGGTTTATGAACCCTTTCCCATGGTTTCAAAAAATGTAAATTTGTCTTCACCAGAAGGAAAATGGTCCTGTAAAATCGCATAATGACATAATCGGATACTGAAGCTATAAGCGTCTTGTCTAGTGCAATGTGCATGTCACCCACCGATATCAACAGTTACACTGCGTAACTGAAGGTAAGCGCAGACTCGTTCGCAGTAAGCGCCATCTACCGTAGTGTACCTACAGCCACGGCCTGTACATAACTGTGAATCGGCTAAGGTCTCTGGCCTTGTATGGGCCTTACTAAATGTCTGCTGGAGCCAATGTCACGTGCGTTTTATTTTGAAGTTTTACCACAAAGGCCTATTATATTGGGTTACTACCTTCAATTACGCATTTTTAACTATTGATGTTTGTGGGTGACATGAACTGCCTGATGGCTTTAGCATCCGTTTACGTCAATATGGGATTTCTCTTCTGAAGAAGACGAATTTATGTTTGTCGAAAACATAGCAAAGAGTTAATAAACCTCAGATTCTACATCTAGATGGCTGGTATTTTCCAGTCCTGTCAAGACTTCTTAAGTAAGAGAACCCATTGCGTTGTCCTGGACGGAAAGTGTTCATCGGAGACAAGCGTAACGTCAGCAACACCCCAGGGAAGTGTGATGAAACAGTTTCTGCTCACTATATACGTAAAGGAAGTGACGGATAGAATGAGCAGCAATCTGCGACTGCAGAAGAGTACAAGATGACGTAGACAAATGGTTCAAATGGCTCTGAGCACTATTTTACTTAACATCTAAGGTCATCAGTCCCCTAGAACTTAGAACTACTTAAACCGAACTAATCTAAGGACATCACACACATCCATGCCGAGGCATGATTCGACCCTGCGATCATAGCAGTCGCGCGGTTGCAGACTGAAGCGCCTAGAACCGCTCGGCCACACTGGCCTTTTGATGACGTAGACAGAATTTCTGCCTTGAGTGATGGATGGCTGATTGCTGTAAATGTAGAAAAGTCTAAGTTAATGCAACTGAGTAGGAAAAACAATACTGTAATGCTCGAATTCAGTATTAATGGTGCATTGCTTGGCATAGTCATATGGCTTAAATATCCGGGCGTAACGCCGTAAAGCGATGTGAAATGGAACGGGGATCTATGGTAAGGAAGGTGAATGGTCGATTCGGTTTATTGGAAGATTTCTAAGAAACTGTAACTCATCTATAAAAGAGACCACGTGTAGAATACCGGTGTGATCCATTCCTGAATACTGACTATCAAATTGGGTTAAATCGAGAGATCGAAGCAATTAAGAGACTTGCTGCCAGATTTGTTACTGATAGGTTCGAATAGCATGCGAGTATTAACACAAATTCTCCGTGAGTTCAAATGGGAATTCGTGAATGGAAGACGTGGTTCTTCTCGCGAAACACTACTGAGAGAAATTAGAGGACCAGCATTTGAAATTATGCTGCTACCAATGTTCATTTATAATAAAGGCCGCGAAGACAAGAGAAATTAGGACTCGTGCGAAAGCTTGTAGTGGTTTCTCCCTTCGTTCCATTTGCGAGTGGAACAGGAGAGGGAATTACTAGTACTGGTGCAAGCTACCCTCCGCCATGGCCAGCCGATGTGGCCGTGCGGTTCTAGGCGCTACAGCCTGTAACCGTGCGACCGCTACGGTCGCAGGTTAGAATCCTGCCTCGGGCATGGATGTGTGTAATGTCCTTAGGTTAGTTAGGTTTAAGTAGTTCCAAGTTCTAGGGGACTGATGACCTCAGATGTTAAATCCCATAGCGCTCAGAGCCATTTGAACCTCTGCCATGCATGGTGGCTTGTGGAGTATGTATCTACACGATAATTGTTGCGTGGGCTCTATCTTCGTATACATTTGTACTTGATAAGTAGCAGGATGATGCGAAGTATCGGCACTATCAATACGGCGATAGCATGTTACATAAAGAGTGAAGTGCCTTTCACCGCTCCTGAATCGAACGCAGTAGGTCTGATAGCTAACGGCGGACTTTAATTCAAGGCTGATGTAACTGGAGAGCCTTGAGATGCTTCTGAGAAGAGTGGGTGATAGGCGGTCTCCAGGTGTCCGCGTGGACAGCATGCAGCATTCGTGTCCGGGAGAGCAGCCAAGCTACCGCAAACAGCTATAGAGAAACAAAATGACGTTGGAGCTGGTGGTAACAGTGGTGATGTCAGCGCATTTATGCATGTAACCTGAGACTGTTACCTCAGAGCTTTAAAACAAATATAGAGTATAACAATTTAGCTTATAGACTGACGGCAAAAAATCGCGATACCAAAAAATAATTTCGGAAACACATTTGTCTAGGTGACGTATTTAAAGAATTGCCGTTGCAAGATCACAGGTTAATGTAAGCACGTGATACGCCGTCGCAAATGTGATATGCTGGCACACTTATACCAGCAGCAACCACCAGAATATTGAATGAAAGCCTGCAGATGTGCATGCATTTTATTGTACAGATGCCGGATTTTACCTCGTGAAATGGAGAACGAGCGGTTCTAGGTGCTTCAGTCCGGAACCGCGCTGCCTCGGGCATGGATGTGTGTAATGTCCTTAGGTTAGTTAGGTTTAAGTAGTTCCAAGTTCTAGGGGATTGATGACCTCAGATGTTAAGTCCCATGGTGCTCAGAGCAATTTGAACCATTTGGCATGGAGTTCTAGGCTGTTGCTGTCAACACAGGGACGGTTAATGCTGTTTGTGGAAGGCACTCCAGGTGTCGTCCAATGATGTCCATATGTGCTCGACTGGAGACAGATCTGGTGATTGAGTAGAGAATATTAAGTTACAATAGTGGTATGTGGGCGAGCGTTATTCTGTTGGAAAACATCCCCTGTAATGATGTTCATGAATGTTGTTATTGTTGTTGTTGTGGTCTTCAGTCCTGAGACTGGTTTGATGCAGCTCTCGATGCTACTCTGTCCTGTGCAAGCTTCTTCATCTCCCAGTACCTACTGCAACCTACATCCTTCTGAATCTGCTTAGTGTATTCATCTCTTGGTCTCCCTCTACGATTTTTACCCTCCACGCTGCTCTCCAATGCTAAATTTGTGAACCCTTGATGCCTCAAAACATGTCCTACCAACCAATCTCTTCTTCTAGTCAAGTTGTGCCACAAACTTCTCTTCTCCCCAATCCTACTCAATACCTCCTCATTAGTTACATGATCTATCCACTTTATCTTCAGCATTCTTCTGTAACACCAAATTTCGAAAGCTTCTATTCTCTTCTTGTCCAAACTAGTAATCGTCCATATTTCACTTCCATACATGGCTACACTCCATACAAATACTTTCAGAAACGACTTCCTGATACATAAATCTACACTCGATGTTAACAAATTTCTCTTCTTCAGAAACGCTTTCCTTGCCATTGCCAGTCTTCATTTTATATCCTCTCTACTTCGACCATCATCAGTTATTTTACTTCCTAAATAGCAAAACTCCTTTACTGCTTTAAGTGTCTCATTTCCTAATCTAATTCCCTCAGCAACACCCGATTTAATTTGAATACATTCCATTATCCTCGTTCTGCTTTTGTTGATGTTCATCTTATATCCTTCTTTCAAGACACTGTCCATTCCGTTCAACTGCTCTTCCAGGTCCTTTGCTGTCTCTGACAGAATTACAATGTTTACGGCGAACCTCAAAGTTTTTACTTCTTCTCCATGAATTTTAATACCTACTCCGAATTTTTCTTTTGTTTCCTTTAATGCTTGCTCAATATACAGATTGAATAACATCGGGGAGAGGCTACAACCCTGTCTCACTCCTTTCCCAACCACTGATTTTCTTTCATGCCCCACGACTCTTATGACTGCCATCTGGTTTCTGTACAAATTGTAAATAGCCTTTCGCTCCCTGTATTTTACCCCTGCCACCTTCAGAATTTGAAAGAGAGTATTCCAGTCAACATTGTCAAAAGCTTTCTCCAAGTCTACAAACGCTAGAAATGTAGGTTTCCCTTTTCTTAATCTTTCTTCTAAGATAAGTCGTAAGGTCAGTATTGCCTCACGCGTTCCAACATTTCTACGGAATCCAAACTGATCCTCCCCGAGGTCCGCATCTACCAGTTTTTCCTTTCGTCTGTAAAGAATTCGTGTTAGTATTTTGCAGCTGTGACTTATTAAACTGATAGTTCGGTAATTTTCACATCTGTCACCACCTGCTTTTTTGGGATTGGAATTATTATATTCTTCTTGAAGTCTGAGGGTATTTCGCCTGTCTCATACATCTTGCTCACCAGATGGTAGAGTTTTGTCATGACTGGCTCTCCCAAGGTCGTCAATAGTTCTAACGGAATGTTGTCTACTCCCGGGGCCTTGTTTCGACTCAGGTCTTTCAGTGCTCTGTCAATCTCTTCACGCAGTATCTTATCTCCCATTTCGTCTTCATTTACATCCTCCTCCCTTTCAATAATATTGTCCTCAAGTTTATCGCCCTTGTATAAACCGTCTATATACTCCTTCCATCTTTCTGCTCTCCCTATTTGCTTAGAACTGGGTTGCCATCTGAGCTCTTGATATTCATACGAGTGGTTCTCTTATCTCCAAAGGTCTCTTCAATTTTCCTGTAGGCACTATCTATATTACCCCTAGTGAGATAAGCTTCTATATCCTTACATTTGTCCTCTAGCCATCCCTGCTTATCGATTTTGCACTTCCTGTCGATCTCATTTTTGGGACGTTTGTATTCCTTTTTGCCTGCTTCATTTACTGCATTTTTATATTTTCTCCTTTCATCAATTAAATTCAATATTTCTTCTGTTACCCAAGGATTTCTACTAGCCCTCGTCTTTTTACCTACTTTATCCTCTGCTGCCTTCACTACTTCATCCCTCAGAGCTACCCATTCTTCTTCTACTGTGTTTCTTTCCCCCATTCCTGTCAATTGTTCCCTTATGCTCTCCTTGAAATTCTGTACAACCTCCAGTTCTTTCAGCTTGTCCAGATCCCATGTCCTTAAATTCCCACCTTTTTGCAGTTTCTTCAGTTTTAATCTACAGGTCATAACCAATAGATTGTGGTCAGAATCCATATCTGCCCCTGGAAATGTCCTACAATTTAAAACCAGATTTCTAAATCTCTATTTTACCATTATATAATCTATCTGATACCTTTTAGTATCTCCAGGGTTCTTCCATGTATACAACCTTCTTTCATGATTGTTAAACCGTGTGTTAGCTATGATTAAGTTGTGCTCTGTGCAAAATTCTACCAGGCGGCTTCCTCTTACATTTCTTAGCCCCAATCCTTATTCACCCACTATGTTTCCTTCTCTCCATTTTCCTACTGTCGAATTCCAGTGACCCATGACTATTAAATTTTCATCTCCCTTCACTACCTGAATAATTTCTTTTATCTCATCATACATTTCATCAATTTCTTCATCATCTGCAGAGCTAGTTGGCATATAAACTTGTACTACTGTGGTAGGCATGGGCTTTGTGTCTATCTTGGCCACAATAATGCGTTCATTATGCTGTTTGAAGTAGCTTACCCGCACTCCTATTTTTTATTCATTATTAAACCTACTCCTGCATTATCCCTATTTGATTTTGTATTTATAACCCTGTATTTACCTGACCAAAAGTCTTGTTTCTCCTGCCACCGAACTTCACTAATTCCCACTATAACTAACTTTAACCTATCCATTTCCCTTTTTTAATTAAGGGATCTGACATTCCACGCTGCGATCCGTAGAACGCCAGTTTTCTTTCTCCTGATAACGACGTCCTCCTGAGTAGTCCCCTCCCGGAGATCCGAATGGGGGACTATTTTCCTCCGGAATATTTTACCCAAGAGGACGCCATCATCATTTAATCATACAGTAAAGCTGCATGTCCTCGGGAAAAATTACGGCTGTAGTTTCCCCTTGCTTTCAGCCGTTCGCAGTACCAGCACAGCAAGGCCGTTTTGGTTAATGTTGCAATGCGAGATCAGTGAATCATCCAGACTGTTGCCCCAGCAACTACTGAAAAGGCTGCTGCCCCTCGTCAGGAACCAGATTTTGTCTGGCCTCTCAACAGATACCCCTCCGTTGTGGTTGCACCTACGGTACGGCCGCACGCAAGCCTACCCACCAACAGCAAGGTCCATAGTTCATGGGGGGAGGTGTCCATAAATATGAGCGCAAAAGGCCAAATCACCAGAGTGATGTACAAATGTGCACTCAGGGTACGTGGGAAAACCTCGAGAGTGCTCTTACTGTCATATGAAATCGCACCCCGGACCTTAACTTTGGGTGTAGGTCCAGTGTGTCTCTCACACAGACAGGTTGGTTGTAGGCCCTACACTGACTTCCTTCTAACCAACATACTTACATTACTGGCACCGAAGCGGAACCAGCTTTCATCAGAAAACACTATAAATCTCAACCCAGCTCTCGCTTGACACAACTAAAGTCGCAGATGGCGGTGGTTTGTGGTCAGTAGGATGCTTGCTGCTGTGTGCCTGGGACGGTGCTGTAATTGAAGTAACCGATTTCTAACAGTCCGTTGCGTCACTGTGATTCCAGATGCAGCTCAAATTGCTGCTGCAGATGCAGTATGATGCCCCAGAGACATACGCCGAACAGGATGGTCTCTCTTGGTAGTGCAACGTGGAACTCGGGAGCTCAGTCTTCTTGCGACCGAAAATTCTCGCGACCACTGCTGCCAGCAGCCATATACAATGGCAATATTAGTGCCAAGTCTTTGTGCAGTATCGCAGAGAGAACATCCAGTTTCTTGTGGCCGCATTACACTACCCCCTGGCCGGCCGCGGTGGTCTCGCGGTTAAGGCGCTCAGTCCGGAACCGCGCGACTGCTACGGTCGCAGGTTCGAATCCTGCCTCGGGCATGGATGTGTGTGATGTCCTTAGGTTATTTAGGTTTAAGTAGTTCTAAGTTCTAGGGGACTAATGACCTCAGATGTTAATTCCCATAGTGCTCAAAGTCATTTGAACCATTTTTTCACTACCCCTTAAAATTCAGTGAGGTGTTGGTAATGGCGTCTTTGTCTCCTTGAAAGCATTCTTGAGTAACAGCAACTCATCACGCCCAATCTCAAAAGTAAGTTACGCTCATGACCGTTATAGCGTGTGTTTAAAGCAAACCGATTTTCATCCTCATATTGGCGCTACTAGCATCACTCTTACCCGACTGGAGCGAAATTTAATGCAGATGAATAGGAAAAAGAATCCCGTAATGTTTGAATACTCCATTAGTAGTGTCAAGTCGATTAAATATTTGGGCGTAACATTGCAGAGGGATATGAAGTGGGACAAGCATGTAATGGCAGTTGTGGGGAAGGCGGATAGTTGCCTTCGGTTCATTGGTAGAATTTTGGGAAGCATCTGTAAAGGACACCGGTTATAAAACACTAATACGACCTATTCTTGAGTACTGCTCGAGCGTTTGGGATCCCTATCAGGTCGGATTGAGGGAGGACATAGAAGCAATTCAGAGGCGGACTGCTAGATTTGTTGCTGGTAAGTTTGATCATCACGCGAGTGTTACGGAAATGCTTCAGGAACTTGGGTAGGAGTCTCTAGAGGAAAGGAGGCGTTCTTTTCGTGAATCGCTACTGAGGGAATTTAGAGAACCAGCATTTGAGGCTGACTGCAGTACAATTTTACTACCACCAACTTATATTTCGCGGAAAGACCACAAAGATAAGATAAGAGAGATTTGGGCTCGTACAGAGTCATATAGGCAGTCATTTTTCCCTCGTTCTGTTAGGAAGTGGAGCAGGGAGAGAAGACGCTAGCTGTGGTACGAGGTACCCTCCGCCACGCACCGTATGGTGGATTGCGGAGTATGTATGTAGATGTAGATGTAGAAATTTGAATAGACATAATTTTCCAGATGTAGAAACGCGACTAACAACTTTCGTTGATCTCGCACAACTTTGCCTTGGTGTTGCTATTTTATTTTCCGCCATCGTATTTACCCACAAAGATGCAAACAAAATCACATACAGACAAAGTAACAACTGATCATATTCTGAAGTTATTTCCTAATTGACTGATAGAAAGAAAGACTAGAACATCGGATCAGAGATGTCTGCTCGATAATTCGCAGAAGGTGAATGCCTCAATCGTCAATTTGATAAGCACGCAGCCGAATCTCTGTCCTATAGTTGTTCACTTCCATGCATATGCCCTATCTCTAATGAACTTTTCGTCGCTGGAGCATTTAAAATTAATCTTCCTTCTTTCCTTCCAGAAAGAAATTTAACACGTGCAGGGACAAAGAGTCTGTTGGAAGCTGTCAGTGCAGTAAACGTGAACGTATGAGTAATGAATGATGCCGTTCCTAATGAATAGTAACATGCATTGAGTCAGATATCTTTCAAATTATATCTGATAGGGCTATCGTCCGAGTAACACCGTCATCCTGGTGCAGTAATACGACTTGTTTACTACTCGTGATCCTCAGACGAACTGCTGAGATCGTGTATGTGGCCGTCTTTTATAGGTCCTGGGCTGCTCCCCACCGCTGTTGTGAAAGCGCCAGGCGTCAAGCAGACAGGTCTTGCGCTTTCGTAAGTGAGTCCCTAACAGTAGTATGGGTGGTGGTAGTGGCGGGAGGAAGGGGGAGGGCAAAATCGAATACGGTCTCATTGGGCGTTTGGTCATCCGATTTCCGCTGGAATAGGCACCTCGAAAAAAATAGTAATTGTTACACGTAGTGGATCTACATCTATTAGTAATTTCGGATTTCGAAACAACGTCCATTGCAAACGCAACGAACAAACTGGGAAGATGTGCACTATCATTCTTTAAAAAATGATAAAAAATAACCATAAGTCAATTGTGAAATATGATTGAACTGTGCCCAAGCATCAGAAGCATCAGTAATAGTAATAGTAGTTGTTGTATATTTGTTACTGTAATTGCAGTCGTAGTACAGTAATATTCTGCGTTATTCCCTGAGAATCTCCTTACTATACAGCACTTTAAAGTTAAATGACGTTCTTCATTCGCTAATGACTGAGTTCCTTTGCTTTATATCCTGCGAGCGTTGGATTGTGTAGGAAATTGCGACGAGTAATAACAAATAGAGTGCAGTCTCGTTTCTGCTGTTGTTGACAATGGCGGAGGGAAGTGAAATGATGAAATGCACCTAGAACCGAACATTTTTTTTTAATAAAAGTGAAGTTAATCAGGAGAATGTGGCTGAACACTAGCATGATGTCATCTTAACGATAAAAAAACTTGTTTTTAATCTTTCCATCGTTGTTGACGATGACATCTCAGAGGCACGCAGCCGGAATTCATTTTACTATGCGAAAGATTAGGGACTTACCCAGGCTGCAATTTTTGATATTGGTTGTTCGTACAACATACATGATCGGTTTAGACACACGCATTCCATTGTCACGTGTATCTGTGAAAGCAATCACATCAATATCGATTCAGTGAGACACTTCACTCACGGATAGACGGTAACCACCGGTATTCCGTAGTAGTACTACACCACGTGGGTAAAATGACGCAGAGTTACGGGAACAGTATTTCTGTTTTAAAAAACACGCAAAACCCAAATTAACCGTGGAAACTGTGTTTATGTGATTTTTATCTAATTGGTAAAGTAATATGACAGTATCTCATTGAATCGATGTTTCTGTGACTGATTTCCGGTTACCTTCGGCGATGGAATGTGTATTTCTAAATAGTCCATGTATGACTGATCAGCGTCAGCCTGAGAAAGTCCATTCTTTCACGTGATAAACAATATGAGCTGACGTACCCCATGTCGAGTTGTCTAAAATGGCACACATGCAGATTGTGAGGTAAATAAACCCAGTAACAGCACAGACAGAACGTTTTGCTACTTGTCTACGGCGGTATTTACAGAAGATAGAAAAGGGTCTTACCGCCTGTCTTGGCAGCGGTATTTAACAAATTACCTACATATTCGAGTGAAATTTCACTGCAAATCTTAACAAACGTTATTTCTCGAATCGTCTTTTTTCGATCTTTCCTTTAAACAACGTACCTGCCTCAGTATATTGATGCATAAAAGCTGTTTTAAAAACAGCAAATTACTCAATATTTTGCACACTACGATTTACCGGAATCTTTGTTTCTGTACCTAGAGCAGTTCACCAAATATACGAAGCGTCCAAGTTACTTGGAGCATCCAATAGATGTTCAAGTCATAGACATCAAGTAAAGACAGATGTTTTACGCGTGGAAAACAAACGGAATAAAGAACTTAGTCAATTGGAAGCGTTTAAAGCCAGTGAGCTTACGCACAAAAACCTCACCTGGTCCTAAATAGTCGTACATAGTTGAGCACATCTCTAGTCATGAGTTTCACCTGACCCAATCAACCAACCATACAACCCTGAGATATCAACTCCCATGGAACACATTCATCTCCACACATCACAAAACCATTCTGTAACTTAGCGGTCATTTACATTCTGTTTTTCATTATTATAATATACGAGAAAAAAACTGGAGTTCTAAGGATCGGAGCGTGAATGTTACGTCATTTAATCGTGCAGGTAGGATAGAAAACTTAAAAAGGGAAATGGATAAGTGAAGTTAGATATAGTGAGGATTATTGTAGTTCGGCAGCAGGAGGAACAGGACAGAGTTACAAATATAAAATCAATTAGAGGTAATGCAGGAGTAGGTTTAATACAAAATAAGAAAATAGGAATGCGGGTAAGCTGCTACGAACAGCATAGTGAAAATACTATCGTAGACAATATAAACACACAGCCATCACGCAGCACAGTAATGCAAGCTTTATGACAGGCACTTCCGAAGATGATGAAGAGGTAGAGGAAATGTACGATGAGATTCAGATAGTTAAGGCAGACAAAAATTTGATCGTGATGGGGGGACTCTAATTCGACAGTAGGGAAAGAAAGAGAAGAAAAAATTGTAGTTGAATATGGACTGGGGGAATGGAAAGAAAGAGGAAGCCGCCTGGTAGAATTTTCCACAGAGCATAATTTAATCATCACTAACATTTGGTTTAAGAATCATGAAGGAAGGTTGTATACGTAAAAGAGATCTGGAGACGCCGGAAGGTCTCAGATTGATTATATAAAGGTAAGACAGAGATTTCAGAACCAGTTTTAAATTGTGGCAACCAGGGGCAGATGTGGACTGTGATCACAATTTATTGATTAAGAAATGTAGATTAAAACTAAAGAAACTGAAAAAGCTATGCCATTAAGGAAATGGGACATGGATAAGTTGAAAAAATCAGATGTTGTGGAGGATTTCAACGGAAAGCATTAGGCAACGATTGACTAGAACAAGAGAAAGGAATACGGAGAAGACGAATCGGTAGTTTTGAAAGGTGAAATTGTGAAGGCAATAGAGGATCAAATAGGTAAAAAGACAAGGCCTAATAGAACTCCTTAGATAACACAGAAGATATTGAATTTAACTGATGAAAGGAGAAAATACAAACATGAAGCGAATGAAGCAGGTGAAAATGAATAAAAACGATTAAAATGAGTCTGGCAGAAAGGGCAAAAAGGCTAAGCAGGAATAGCTAGAGGACAAATGTAAGGATTTAGAAGCTTATTTCACTAGGGGAAAGATAGATACCACCTAGGAAAATTGAAGAGGCCTGGAGAAAATAGAAACTGATGTATTAATATCAAGAGCTTAAAGAGCTTAGATGGAAAACCAGTTTTAAGCAAACAAGGGAAAGCTCAAAGCTAGAAGAAGCATATAGAGGGTCTACACAAGGGAGATGAACATGAATGCAATGTTATAGAAATGGAAGAGGACCTGGATGAAGATGAGATGGGAAATATGACAGCGCGAGGAAAATTTGATAGAGCACTGAAAGACTTAAGTCGAACCACGGCTCCGACAGTAAACGGCGTTCCGTTAGAAATACTGATAAACTCTGACAAAACTCTTCCATCTGGTGTGCAAGATATCTGACACAAGTGAAATACCATCGGACTCCAAGAAGAATGCAATAATTCCAATTCCAAAGAAAACAGGTGCTGACAAGAGTGAATTTTACTAAACTATCAATTTAACAAGTCATGATTGCATAATACTAACACGAATTCGTTACAGAGGAATAGAAAAACTGGTAGAAGCCGACCTCGGAGAAGACCAGTTTGGATTCCGGAGAAATGTAGGACCACGCGAGGCAATACTGACCCTACGACGTCTCTTAGAAAATAGATTAAGGAAAAACAAACCTACGTTTATAGCATTTGTAGACTTAAATAAAGCTTTTGACAATGTTGACTGGAGCACTCTGTTTGAAATTATGAAGGTAGCAAGGATAAAATACAGGGACCAAAAGTCTATTCACAACTTGTACATAAGCCAGACGGCAGTTATGAGAGTCTAAGAGCATGAAAGGGAAGCATTAATTGTCAAGGGAGCGAGACAGGATTGTAGCGTATCGCCGATGTTATTCGATGTATACACTGAACAAGCAGTAAAGGAATCCAAACAAAAATTTAGAGTTTGAATTAAATTTCAGGGATAAGAAATAAAAACATTGAGGTTTACCGATGACACTGTAATTCTGTCAGAAACAACAAAGGACTTGGAAGAGCAGCTGAACGGAATGGACAGGGTCTTGAAAGGAACATATAAGATGAACATCAACAAAAGCAATAGTGTAATGTAGTCGAATTAAACCAGGTGATGCTGTAGGGTTAGGTTAGGAAACGGGACACCTAAAGCAGAAGATGAGTTTTGTTATTTGGGCAGCAAAATAACTAATGATGGGTGAAGTAAAGACATAAAATGTAGACTGGCAATGGCAAGAAAAGCTTTTCTCAAGAAGAGAAATTGGTTGACATCGAATATAGATGTACGTGTTAGGAAGTCTTTTCTGAAACTACTTGTGTGGAGTACAGCCATGTATGGAAGTGAAACAGAATGCAAGCTTTATAAATATAGTGCTGCAGAAGAACGCTGAAGATTAGGTGGGTAGATTACGTAACTAATGAGGAGGTACTGAATAGAATTGGGGAGAAAAGTAATTTGTACCACAACCTGACTGGAGGAAAGGATAGGTTGACAGGACACATTCTGAGACATCAAGACCAGTTTAGCATTGGAGGAAGTGTGGAGACCAAAAATTGCTGAGGGAGACCAAGAGATGAATACAGTAAGCAGATTCGGAAGGATGTAAGTTGCAGTAATTATCCGGAGATGAAGAGGCCTGCACAGGATATCGGAGAATGGGGAGCTTCAAGCGGGTCTTCGGCCTGAAGACCACAAAAATAACAACAGACTTAATACATTTCGTGTATTTCTTTCACCTATTTCAGTCAGCCGTTTCCTAAGGCCCCCTTTGAAACTGGCGATAGCCACTGGTTGATTCCACTTATCCAAGCTGCATTTCCTTAATTTCATATTCTTGTTGCGTTCTTCAGTCTGACGACCGGTCTGACGCAGCTCTCCACGCTACTCTACCCTATGGAAGCCTTTTCGTCTCCGAATAACTGCTGCTACCCACTTCAGTTTTAACCTGCTAACTGAACTCTTGGACTTCCTCTGCAGTTTTTACCTCCCACACTTCCGTCCAGTACTAAATTGGCGGTTCCTTGAAATCTCAGAATGTGCTACAGCAACCGATACTTTCTTTTAGTCAAATTACGCAACGAACTTCTGTTCTCCCTAATTCCATTGAGTACCTCCTCGTTAATTACACGCTCTGCCCATTTAATCTTCAGAATTCTTCTATAGCACGACATTTCAAAAGCCTCTGTTTTCTCCTTTGCTGAAATGCTTATCGTCTACGTTTCACTTCGTAGAAGGCTATACTAAAGGCAAATTCCTGGATATTTTCTTAACACTTAAATTTGTTATGAATGAACACACACACAACACTGCTGTAATATTCTACAATATTGTATTCTGCAATATTGTAGAATCTTGCACCATTGTTTTGTGTCTTCATTCAAAATGTATAAAATATTCTGCCAAGAACAGACGGAACAAACAACCAGTGCACTTAACTTTATATTCGATGTTAACCAATTTCTCATCTTCAGAGACGCTTATCTTGCGATTATATTTTATTTCCTCTCTGTTTCGGCCATCATCAGTTATTTTATTGCCCAAATAGCAAAACTCATCTGCTAATTTCAGTGTCTTATTTACTAACCTGCTACTCTCAGCATCACCTACCTAATTTAGTACGACGATATTCCACCTTGTTGATGTTTATCTTATATGCTCATTTTAAGATACTATTGATTCCATTCATCTGCTCTTCCAAGTCCTTTCCAGTCTCTGACATAAATGCAATATCATCGGAAAACCTCAAAGTTTTTATTCCTTCTCCCTGAAATTCAATTTCTTCTCCATATTTTCCCTGGCTTCTTTTACTGCTTGGTCAATTTAGTTTCACGCCTTTCTCCAGTTCCCTCAGTTTCAATCTTTTCGTAACAAATAAATTTTGCTCAGACTCGTCACCTGCTCCTGGAAATTATTTGAAGTTTAAAATATGGTTCCTAAATCTCTGTTATTTATTGTATACTTTAGCTGACACCTTCCTGTATTTCCAGGTCTCTTCAGCATATACAACCTTATTTCAAGATTCTTAGAACAAGTATTAGCAATGATTAAATTATGGTCTGTCCATAGTGCTACTAGATGGCTTCCTTTTTCGGTCCATTCGCCAGCCCAAGTTGTTTCACCATTTTTCTTTTTTGTACTTTTTGTACATATCTTTCATGTCCCCATCCCAAATCATTTCTCTTCTCCCTCAGATACCGAATAGTTTATTTTATTTCAACGTTTATTTTTTCTAGTCTTCACCATGTGGGGAGTTAGTAGATTGAGGTGGATCGTAGGTTTGTGTGTATTTTGGCTATGGCTAATAGTTCCCTATATTTTCGTATTAGATTAAGCACGTTTCTGCTTTCTTGTTCAGTATTACGTCTACTCCTACAGTTCCTCTATAACAACGGTGAAGTCACTGATGACAGTGTCACTAAAACAGAGTTATTAAACACGGTTTTCCGAAACTCCTTCACCAAAGAAGACGAAGTAAATATTCCTGAATTCCAGTCAAGAACAACTGCCAAGATGAGAAACATAGAAGTAGATATTCTCTGAGTAACAAAGCAGCTTAAATCACTTAATAAACTCAAAGCCTCCGGTCCAGATCGTATACCAGTCAGGTTCCTTTCAGAGTATGGTGATGTGATAGCTGCCTATTTAGCAATTATACACAACCGCTCGCTCACGCAGAGTTCCGTAGCTAAAGACTGGAAAATTGTCAACGCACACCAATACCCAAAAAGGGAAATAGGAGTAATCCGCTGAATTACAGGCCCATATCACTAACGTCGATTTGCAGTAGGGCTTTGGAACATATACTGTGTTCGAACATTATGAATTACCTCGAAGGAAACGATTTATTGACAGCGTGGATTCAGAAAACATCGTTCTTGTGAAACACAATAGCTCTTTATATTCATGAAGAAATGAGAGCTATCGACAGGGGATGTCAAACTGATTCCATATTTTTAGATTTACAGAAGGCTTTCGACACCGTTACTCAGAAGCGTCTTCTAACTAAACTGCGTGCCTATTAAATATCACCTCTGTTGTGCGACTGGATTCGTGATTTCCAGTCAGAAAGGTCACAGTTCGTAGTAATAGACGTAAAGTCATGGGTAAAACAGAAGTAATATCCGGCGTTCCTCAAGGAAGTTTTATACACCCTCTATTGTTCCTGATCTACATTAACGACATAGGTGACAATCTGAGTAGCCGTCTTAGATTGTTTGCAGATGATATTGTCATTTACCGGCTTGTAAAGTCATCAGATGACGATAAAGAATTGCAACGTGATTTAGATAAGATATCTGTATGGTGCGGAAAGTGGTAATTAACTCTGAACAAAGAAAAGTGTGAAGTTATTTATTTATTTATTTATTTATTTATGCATTTATTTTACCTGGCAAGATTAGGGCCTTCAGGCCCTCTCTTACACCTAACCAGGCATACTCAGATTGAACGAGTTACAGTTACTAAATAACATTAAGAACATTTAACGTATTATGCAGTATTGATGTCAAACGAAAAAAATTTGAGATTATAACAGTAGTACAATGATAGTTATAACAATAAAAATAATTATAACAATCAACGATAATAATGATAATAATAATGATAATAGTAATAATAATAATAATAATAGTGACTAAGTATATGAAAGTAAACATACATTTCTTTTGTGAATGTCAGTTAGTTGGGAATTTTCTCGTTATATTCTTGCAGCTTGTGAGTTATTCTCATCGAGCAGAGACATAAGACGATAGAATGGGGTGAAACAGATATATAAGAGGTAGATAGGTTTGAGGAAGAGAAAAAGAATGGTAAAATTCGAAGCTGTGATGGAGAGAAGAAAGAAAGAGATGTTAGGGGCACAACAATGGTGGCTATACCGTCCCTAATATGTAAGTTTTGAGTTCCCTCTTGAATGTTGAGTAGTTCTGGATAAGACGCAGATCACAGGGGAGTGCGTTCCATAGTCGTATGGCTGAGATGGAGAATGACACGGAGAAAGATTTTGTGTTATGTAAAGGTACAGCAAAGATGATAGACGTATCCGATCTGGTATTGCGATTGTGGAATGATGATAGATGTTTAATGTGAGAAGATAAGTATTGAGGGCACCAGTGGCTAAGAAATCGATGAAGTAAGCACATCGTGTGGAGATCGCGTGCCTTATGTGGGCGTATCCAACCTAGCTGGGAGTATGAAGGACTGATATGATCATACAACCGAATATTGCACACGTATCTGACGCAAGCATTCATCACTAGCTCGAGGCATCTAGAATTTTCACTATTCGTGCCGTGTTGAACTACATCGCAGTAGTAAAGATTAGGCAAGACTAGTGTTTGGACTAATTTTTGTTTAACATGGGTTGGAAATATTTTTCTAAATTTTTGAATTGCATGCAGGGAGGAGAGCGATTTCCGGCAAGCTGTGACTGTTTGTTCTTCCCAGTTTAGGTGTTCATCTAAGATTATTCCAAGGTCTTTTACTGTTTTTTGGTATGGTAGTTGGGTACCATTGAGGAGTATTTTAGGGACCGTTTCGCGAAAGTACCGGCTGATTAACTTTGGATGAGATATAAGTGTGACCTGGGATTTCTTGGGGTTTAGTTTCAGACCTAGGTTCTGTGCCCATCGAGAAACAGAGCAAAGATCTGCGTTCATACTCGCTACTGCGCCAGCAATGTTTTTGGGGCTTGCACTTATGTACAGTTGGATGTCGTCAGCATATAGATGGTAGCTGCAGGAGTGAATCACTGAAGAAATATCATTAATATACAGTGAGAAGAGTAGTGGACCAAGGACGGAGCCTTGGGGAACTCCAGAGCGCACGCTTTTCCATGATGACTTTTCCGACCCACAAATGACTTGTTGACTTCTGTTTTTGAGGTAGCTGTCGAACCAGTGTATTGCGCTGTTTGAGAAATTCAGCTGTTTCATTTTAATTAGTAATATATCGAAGTCAACTGTGTCAAACGCCTTGCTAAAGTCAAGCAGTGTTAGGATAGTAGCTTCACGTCTGTCCATAGCATGTTTAATGTCATCAGTTACTTTGATTAATGCAGTTGCTGTACTATGGTGCTTTCGAAAGCCTGACTGATATTCGTCATGGATGTTATGAGTTTTGAGGTAATCCGTCAGCTGTTCATGGACGATGTATTCTAGGGCTTTAGATATTGCAGGTAGTATGCTGATCGGCCTGTAGTCACCTGGCGACTTAGGGTTGTCAGTCTTGGGTATAGGCTGGATTAAACTTTGCTTCCACTCAGTAGGATATATACTACTGACAAGAGACAGGTTGAAGATGTCTGTGATAATTCACATGAGTACTGAAATAAATCCGCTAAATTTCGATTACGCAATAAGTCACACAAACCTTAAGGCTGTAAATCCAACTAAATATTCAGGGATTACAACTACAAATAACCTAAATTGGAAAGTTCACGTAGATAATGTTGTGGGTAGAGCAAATCAAAGACTGCGCTTCGTTGGCAGAACACTTAGAAGGTGCAACAGGTCTACTAAGAAGACTGCTTACACCACGCATGTCCGCCCTATTCTGGAGTATTGCTGTACGATGTGGGATGCGCATCAGGTGGGACTGACGGATGACATCGAAAAAGTTCAAAGAAGGGCCGCTCGTTTTGTACTATCGCGAAATAGAGGAGGTAGTGCCACAGACAGGATACGTCAATTGGCGTGGAAATCATTAAAACAAACGCGTATTTCGTTGCGATGGAATCTTCTCACCAAATTTCAATCACCAGTTTTCTCCTCCGATTCCGAAAATATTCTATTGGCATCCACCTAGGTAGGGAGAAATCATCGTCATGATGAAATAAATCAGGGCTCGCACAGAAAAAATTAAGTGCTCGTTTTTTTCCGCGCGCCGTTAGAGAATGGAACGGTAAGAGAGACAGCTTGAAGGTGGTTCATTAAAACCTCTGCCAGGCACTTTATTGTGAATAGCCGAGTAATCACGTAGATGTAGAACTGATTTTGTGTTGATAAGCCTGTTCTTACCTCACCGGAAAACTCCTTCTTCCTGCCAACATACTTCACTAATTCCCACTTCACCTAACATCAACCTATGTAGTAATCTTTTCAAGTTCTTTGACATACCCAGTTAGGGGTTCATTTCAGGCTGCGATCGATAGAATATTCTGATGCGAACATCGTTTTGAGTAGTCCGTGGACGAAAATCCGAATGAAAGACTAATTTACTTAAGGAACATTCGACCCAGGAGAATCATTGAACAATAGAGCAGAGCTGCATGTCCTCGAGAAATATGATTATAGTTCTCCGTTCATATCAGCCGTGCCGCAGCACCAACACAGAAAGCCATGTTGACAAATGGCACAAGGACAGATTAATCGGTCATCCAGCCGCTCCTTTAAGGTCTGGAGAGCTTGGCGCCCCTCTTCACGAGTCAGACGTTAGTCTGACCAAAGAGATAGGTTTCCGATGTATTTCCGCATTTGATACCACTATCTGCAGCATTGGGGCACACAAGCCACCCAGCACGGCAAGGTGCTTGATTCGCAGGGTAGAGATTCAAAGGGAGTATTACGCAACGACGGACTAAAATAGACAAACCGAGCACAATGAAAGATGCATTATAATAACATCCCATCAGAGATACTGCAGTTCATCTCATTTGAAAAATAGCATTTATGATCTTATCGCTCGAAAACAAAGATATATAAAAAAGCAGCCCCCCCTCCCCATGAACCATGGACCTTGCCGTTGGTGGGGAGGCTTGCGTGCCTCAGCGATACAGATGGCCGTACCGTAGGTACAACCACAACGGAGGGGTATCTGTTGAGAGGCCAGACAAGCGTGTGGTTCCTGAAGAGGGGCAGCAGCCTTTTCAGTAGTTGCAAGGGCAACAGTCTGGATGATTGACTGATCTGTCCTTGTAACAATAACCAAAACGGCCTTGCTGTGCTGGTACTGCGAACGGCTGAAAGCAAGGGGCCGTAATTTTTACCGAGGGCATGCAGCTTTACTGTGTGATTAAATGATGATAGCGTCCTCTTGGGTACAATATTCCGGAGGTAAAATAGTCCCTCATTCGGATCTCCGGGCGGGGACTACTCAGGAGGATGTCGTTATCAGGAGAAAGAAAACTGGCGTTCTACGGATCGGAACGTGGAATGTCAGATCCCTTAATCGGGCAGATAGATTTGAAAGTTTAAAAAGGGAAATGGACAGGTTAAAGTTAGATATAGTGGGAATTAGTGAGTTCGGTGGCAGGAGGAACAAGACTTCTGCTCAGGTGAATACAGGGTTATAAACACAAAATCAAATAGGGGTAATGCAGGAGTAGGTTTAATAATGAATAGGAAAATATGAATTCGGGTAAGCTACTACAAACAGCAAAGTGAACGCATTATTGTGGCCAAGATAGATACGAAGCCCACACCTACTACAGTAGTACAAGTTTATATGCCAATTAGCTCAGCAGATGACGAAAAAATTGAAGAAATGTATGATGAAATGAAAGAAATTATTCAGATAGTGAAGGGAGATGAAAATTTAATAGTCATGGGTGACTGGAATTCGAGTGTAAGAAAAGGGAGAGAAGGAAACGTAGTTGGTGGATATGGTTTGGGGCTAAGAAATGTAAGAGGAAGCCGCCTGGTAGAATTTTCCACTGAGCACTACTTAATCATAGCTAACACTTGGTTTAACAATCATGAAAGAAGGTTGTATACATGGAAGAACCCTGGAGATACTAAAAGATATCAGATAGATTATACAGACGTAAGACACACATTTAGGAACCAGGTTTTAAATTGTAGGGCATTTCCAGGGACAGATGTGGACTCTGACCACAATCTATTGGTTATGAACTGTAGATTAAAACTGAAGAAACTGCAAAAAGGTGGGAATTTAAGGAGGTAGGACCTGGATAAACTGAAAGAACCAGAGGTTTTACAGGGTTTTAGGGAGAGCATAAGGGAACAATTGTCAGGAACAGGGGACATAAATACAGTAGAAGAAGAATGGGTAGCTCTGAGGGATGAAGTAGTGAAGGCAGCAGAGGATCAAGTAGGTAAAAAGACGAGGCTAGTAGAAATCCTTGGGTGACAGAAGAAATATTGAATTTAATTGATGAAAGGAGAAAATATAAAAATGCAGTAAATGAAGCAGGCAAAAAGGAATACAGACGTCTCAAAAATGAGATCCACAGGAAGTGCAGAATAGCTAAGCAGGGATGGCTAGAGGACAAATGTAAGGATGTAGAGGCTTATCTCACTAGGGGTAAGATAGATACTGTGTACAGGAAAATTAAAGAGGCCTTTGGAGATAAGAGAACTACTTGTATGAACATCAAGAGCTCAGATGGAAACCCAGTTCTACGCAAAGAAGGGAAAGCAGAAAGGTGGAAGGAGTATATAGAGGGTCTATACAAGGGCTATGTACTTCAGGACAATATTATGGAATGGAGAGGATGTAGATGAAGATGAAATAGGAGATACGATACTGCGTGAAGAGTTCGACAGAGGACTGAAAGACCTGAGTCGAAACAAGGCCCCCGGAGTAGACAACATTCTATTGGAACTACTGACGGCCTTGGGAGAGCCAGTCCTGACAAAGTCTACCATCTGGTGAGCAAGATGTATGAAACAGGCGAAAGAACCTCAGACTTCAAGAAGAATATAATAATTCCAATCCCAAAGAAAGCAGGTGTTGACAGATGTGAAAATTATCGAACAATCAGTTTAATAAGCCACAGCTGCAAAATACTAACTAGAATTCTTTACGGACGAATGGAAAAACTAGTAGAAGCCGACCTCGGGGAAGATCAGTTTGGATTCCGTAGAAATACTGGAACACGTGATGCAATACTGACCTTACGACTTATCTTAGAAGAAAGATTAAGGAAAGGCAAATCTACGTTTCTACACTCCTGGAAATGGAAAAAAGAACACATTGACACCGGTGTGTCAGACCAACCATACTTGCTCCAGACACTGCGAGAGGGCTGTACAAGCAATGATCACACGCACGGCACAGCGGACACACCAGGAACCGCGGTGTTGGCCGTCGAATGGCGCTAGCTGCGCAGCATTTGTGCACCGCCGCCGTCAGTGTCACCCAGTTTGCCGTGGCATACGGAGCTCCATCGCAGTCTTTAACACTGGTAGCATGCCGTGACAGCGTGGACGTGAACCGTATGTGCAGTTGACGGACTTTGAGCGAGGGCGTATAGTGGGCATGCGGGAGGCCGGGTGGACGTACCGCCGAATTGCTCAACACGTGGGGCGTGAGGTCTCCACAGTACATCGATGTTGTCGCCAGTGGTCGGCGGAAAGTGCACGTGCCCGTCGACCTGGGACCGGACGGCAGCGACGCACGGATGCACGCCAAGACCGTAGGATCCTAAGCAGTGCCGTAGGAGACCGCACCGCCACTTCCCAGCAAATTAGGGACACTGTTGCTCCTGGGGTATCGGCGAGGACCATTCGCAACCGTCTCCATGAAGCTGGGCTACGGTCCCGCACACCGTTAGGCCGTCTTCCGCTCACGCCCCAACATCGTGCAGCCCGCCTCCAGTGGTATCGCGACAGGCGTGAATGGAGGGACGAATGGAGACGTGTCGTCTTCAGCGATGAGAGTCGCTTCTGCCTTGGTGCCAATGATGGTCGTATGCGTGTTTGGCGCCGTGCAGGTGAGCGCCACAATCAGGACTGCATAAGACCGAGGCACACAGGGCCAACACCCGGCATCATGGTGTGGGGAGCGATCTCCTACACTGGCCGTACACCTCTGGTGATCGTCGAGGGGACACTGAATAGTGCGCGGTACATCCAAACCGTCATCGAACCCATCGTTCTACCATTCCTAGACCGGCAAGGGAACTTGCTGTTCCAACAGGACAATGCACATTCGCATGTATCCCGTGCCACCCAACGTGCTCTAGAAGGTGTAAGTCAACTACCCTGGCCATCAAGATCTCCGGATCTGTCCCCCATTGAGCATGTTTGGGACTGGATGAAGCGTCGTCTCACGCGGTCTGCACGTCCAGCACGAACGCTGGTCCAACTGAGGCGCCAGGTGAAAATGGCATGGCAAGCCGTTCCACAGGACTACATCCAGCATCTCTACGATCGTCTCCATGGGAGAATAGCAGCCTGCATTGCTGCGAAAGGTGGATATACACTGTACTAGTGCCGACATTGTGCATGCTCTGTTGCCTGTGTCTATGTGCCTGTGGTTCTGTCAGTGTGATCATGTGATGTATCTGACCCCAGGAATGTGTCAATAAAGTTTCCCCTTCCTGGGACAATGAATTCACGGTGTTCTTATTTCAATTTCCAGGAGTGTAGAATATGTAGACTTAGAGAAAGCTTTTGACAATGTTGACTGGAATTCTCTCTTTCAAATTCTAAAGGTGGCAGGGGTAAAATACAGGGAGTGAAAGGCTATTTACAATTTGTACAGAAACCAGATGGCAGTTATAAGAGTCGAGGGTCATGACAGGGAAGCAGTGGTTGGGAAGGGACTGTCAGAGACAGCAAGGGACTTGGAAGAGCAGTTGAATGGAATGGACAGTGTCTTGAGAGGAGTATATGAACATAAACAAAAGTAAAACGAGGATAATGGAATGTAGTCGAATTAAGTCGGGTGATGCTGAGGGAATTAGTTTAGGAAATGAGACACTTAAAGTAGTAAAAGAGTTTTGCTATTTGGGGAGCAAAGTAACTGATGATGGTCGAAGTAGAGAGGATATAAAATGTAGACTGGCAATGGCAACGAAAGCGTTTCTGAAGAACAGAAATTTGTTAACATCGAGAATAGATTTAAGTGTCAGGAAGTCTTTTCTGAAAGTATTTGTATGGAGTGTAGCCATGTATGGAAGTGAAACATGAACGATAAATAGTTTGGACAAGAAAACAATAGAAGGTTTCGAAATGAGGTGGCACAGAAGAATGCTGAAGATTAGATGGGTAGATCACATAACTAATGAGGAGGTATTGAATAGAACTGGAGAGAAGAGGAGTTTTGGTACAACTTGACTAGAAGAAGGGGTCGGTTGGTAGGACATGTTCTAAGGGATCAAGGGATCACCAATTTGGTATTGGAGGGCAGCGTGGAGGGTAAAAATCGTAGAGGGAGACCAAGAGATGAATACACTAAGCAGATTCAGAAGGATGTAGGTTGCAGTAGATACTGGGAGATGAAAAGGCTTGCACAGGATAGATTAACATGGAGAGCTGCATCAAACCAGTCTCAGGACTGAAGACCACAACAACAACAACAAAAAAGCAGCTCTGGTGGAATATCATTACGATGCATTGTATACTATTTGTAGTTGCAGAACGCTAGTATACCACAAGGTATATAGAATGGAAAGTAAATGGGTATCTTTGAGAGGTGAAATACTGAAGGAAGCAGAGGAACAACTAATCTAAAAGGCAAGTCCTTTGAGAATCCTTGGATAACGTATGAGGTATTAAATTTACATGAAGAACGGAGAAAATATCTGGATATAGCACAAGAAGCAACCAGAAGTGGTGTCAGATGGCTAACAGCAGAAAATGACAAAAAATTTAAAATTGCAAAGTAGCAATGGCTGGAGGTGAAACGCAAAGCTGTAAGGCCTGCGTAACTGTAGGACCGGTGGATGGTGATTATTGGAAAATTAGAGAAACCTTTGGAGAAAAGAAAACCAGATATATGATCATCAAGATCTAAGGTGGCAAACCAGTACTAAGTAAGGGAGGGAAGGCTGAAAGGTGGAGGTAATATACAGAATGAATTCGAACTCCATTGACAAAATGTTGGAGATTGTCCAGGGATATTTGCTGAGTATTTTGGTTTTTGGGCTCAGTGGTATCAAATGGTTCCAACTGCTCTGAGCACTATGGGACTTAACATCTGAGGTCATCAGTCCCCTAGAACTTAGAACTACTTAAACCTAACTAACCTTAGGACATCACACACATCCATGCCCGAGGCAGGATTCGAACCTGCGACTTTAGCGGTCGCGCGGTTCCAGACTGTAGCGCCTAGAACCGCTTGGTCACCCCGGGAGGCTCAGTGGTGTCCTGTGGCTCATTACAAAATAATGATTTTAATTGTGACTAATTTGTTTTGCTACCTGAGTTACGTTTGCTTTTATGAATAACCTTCACAACAGCGAAAAAGCATGTAATACACGTACACAATCTACAAAATGTACATTACAAAACTCACGGTTCCTCATAGCCCCTTATGTCCAGATGCCTCCGCGGGAACAATTCAGCATAATACCGTTGTGCCACTCATCTGCCGCATTCAGTGAACCCATACAAGTTATCATCTGACGATGGCCTAATAAACCGAAGACAGGTTGGTAATCAACAGATAGTAACGGAAGAAAACCCAATTTGTGTATTCGTCATCCATAAATATTGACTATACACGAAAGCATTGTGTCGGCGCCTGTGGGCCCTGTATTCCTTCTCTTTATTGAGAAGCGTAACAAGGAAGACCACACTTTACCGCAGAACCAATTTTCAAGGCTTAATTAAAGCTGAAGGGACAGAGTGAAGGAGTGCAGAAACAATGGATCAGTCCCAAGGCTGCTACGAATAGAATCGCCAGGTTGTTTAGTGCGTTCGACGTATCAGGAGCGCCTTGCATCTCTCGGCTGCCGTTACGGCGCCGTACAGACAGCCGCTCCGCCGTGACATACTGAGTCGGTGACGTCGTCCGGCCATTGTCCGCCGTGGCGCAAACCGAACCCTGGCACAGATACGCTCCCGGAATGAAGCTGCCCATCGTAGCCGAATGCTGCGGTGAGAACTGCTGGGAACCTGGTCCCACGCCGTTTTACTCGTCCTTACTGATAGGATGAACTGCCATATCACTACTTGCCACCATCCAAATATACACTATCTGATCAAAAGTACCCGGACAACCGTATGTAATGCCGGACTGACCACTATATGTCATCCTTAATGGATATACTGAAATGACCACTAGATGTCACGAGACGGGCTCGCCAGAATGAAGGGAGCCGAAGGCTACTGCATTCCCAGTAGAGAAGCATGTGGCTGAATCGGTTTATAGCTTTTCGTGATTTTAATTACTTTTAAATGATATTTCAGGTAGATCAAAAAAATATATAAAACCAGTTACCTATTGGCAGCGTATCAATTCGTTTGATATCAAAAATGATTATCCCGGCTACTATTTGTCACTCCGCTAAAGAAATCTCCACTTGACGTTGTGTAGAAATGTTGTCTGTAAACTCGTGTGAGTGGGACTAAATTGCAAGTCATTTATCAGATTTTACACATCTGTTACTTAAGATGGAAGCACCTTTCCCTAGAAAAAGAAACAATAGTCACAAAATACTAATCACGCACAACACTGACGTATGTCTCCTATTAAAATATTTCATGTAAATCGTCCGAAATAATTAGGCTTCATATATCAGCAAATAAGAAATTGATATTACGCAATGTGCTGTGAGCACTGTTTTTAAAGATACAATCTGAGTTGAATTTTGTCTTTTAAAGTAGATTCCGGACCACCAGTGCACATTTATTTCCATTCATTTATATCTAACAACATTTATGTTTGTTAAAATTCTCGATTGAAAACTGCCGCGGAGAATTTTTTGCTAAGATGGCGGCAGACAGACAATAGTCAATTTGTCTATTGCTATTCTCGATTCCTTTTATATCAAGTTAATATATTTAGATAAAACTATTTAAGTCTTTTATCTCTATTCTTTAGCATTTAAAATTATTTTCAATGGAAATTACGTCATATTTTTTACACCAGCCACTAGTACACTCCGCTGTAAGCTACTAGCGCTAATGGCTGCACTCCTAATTGCGGAGCTGTAAACTAACACTTAAAAACATTAATTAGATGGACCACAATTCAAATAAATACAAATCCACGTCTAGACAATAGCGACTCTATTTTTCATATAATAATTAACAATATCGTTACAGGTTTTATCTTTACAGACCTCACACATCTCATGTCCGAACAGTTCATCGGTTAGCACAGGAAGAGCAACTGAACCACAATTATCACAGTTAACAAAAAAAGATTATAATTGTCGTTGTCTATGAGTGTAGTTCTCTGATAACAGTTTTAACTCACACAGAAATTAAATTATTACAGAAATAATGAAATAATTATCGTAATTTTTACACGATACAGTCTTTTTTATACGTAGTATCCAAAACATTTGTTGAAGTTTGCACACTTAGTTCATTTTAACATCTTGTGGCTGGAACATAGTGTCGTGGATATTATAAGCAGTAACAACAGAAAGGGTCCAGGTGTTCAGATATTTCACCTGAGTAACATTTCAACCCTACTGAAGCTGCCCAACTCGACTGTTGATAACGTGATCGCGAATTGCAAACGCGGAGGAACGACCGCAGAAAATCAAGACCAGGTAGACGTCAAGAACGGAGGACAGAGGCAGATTGCATCGCGGACGATGACTGAAAAAAACTGCGTGGAATCCGCGACGGAGATCACACGTGACGGAGAGAGTTACAAATAACGGTTACAATGGTGGAGCAGCTCCTTATAAGCCACGCACTTCTGTAGTCGATGCTAAGCGACGGTTACGATGGTGTAAAGAGCGACGGTCTATGTCAGGGAACGGGTCATCTTGCGTGAGGAATCATGCTACAGGCTTTGGCAATCAAACGGAAGGCTGTGATTTTGGTGAATACCAGGAGAACGTTACGTGGCAACATGCGTTGTGCCAACACTGAGGTATGGAGGAGGTAATGTTACAGTATGGGAGTGATTTTCGTGGTTAGGCTCTGATCCCATTAATTCGCTTAAAAACGCTTAATGTGGAATGATCTGAACACATTTTACAACTTTGTGTACTACGTACAGTGCACCCTGCGATAAAGCAGCATCCGTGAGGCAATGGTTTCAGGACAATAAAATTCTTAAAATGCGCTGGACTGCCCACAGTCCTGACTCGTATGTAAAACCTTTGTGGTGAGTTAGAACATCGACTACGCCTCAGCCCCGGCGTCCAACATCAGTAGCGACACTTGTGGAGCGCCAGAGTCCTCCACAGATATTCAAAAACCTCGTTGAAAGTGCAGTCAGCAGAGGCCAAGCCGTCATGAAGGCGAAAGATGTACAACCTCCATGTCAAGTACTGATACTTTTGATCAGATAGTGCATTATCAAGAAACTGTAGTAGAAAATACAGGGTGACAATTACTGAACTACACACATCAAAAATGTTTTGCATCAACCCGGTTCCCAGACCTCCCGAAGATAGACGTGGACTGTGGATATTGTATCACAGACACAATCCATATGACTGTTCAGAGATGTCACTAAATCCACCCAAAGATGTAAACAACGATGCATGAGCAGCGCCTATTAGACGGAGGAGGTCTGACAGCCGATCAGTTCCAGTCATTCCATCAGGAAGGAGGTACACGGCTCGTGATGTCTGTAGTTCAACCATACGTAGACGGTCAATACCGCGGTCCGATCGCATCGGCATCGGTACTTTGTGCCAGCAAGGGCTCTAAACAAGGGAAGTGTCCAGGCGTCTCGGAGAGAACCACAGCGATGTTGTTCGGACATGAAGGAGATATAGAGAGACAGGAACTGTTGATGACATGCCTCGCTCAGGCCGCCCAAAGACTACTACTGCAGTGGATGGCCGCTACCTACGGATTATGGCTCGGAGGAACCCTCACAACAACGCCACCATGTTGAATAATGCTTTTCGTGCAGCCACAGGACGTCGTGTTACGACCCAAACTATGCGCAATAAGCTGCATGATGCGCAAATTCACTCCCGACGTCCATGGCGAGGTCCATCTTTGCAACCGCGACGCCATGGAGCGCGGTACAGATGGGCCCAACAACATGCCTAATGGACCGCTCAGAATTTGCATCACGTTTTCTTCATCGATGACTGTCGCAAAAGCCTTCGTCCAGACAATCGTCGAAGATGAAAAATTAAAGGTTCAAATGGCGCTGAGCACTATGGGACTTAACTTCTGAGGTCATCAGTCCCCTAGAACTTAGAACTACTTAAACCTAACTAACCTAAGGACATCACACAGATCCATGCCCGAGGCAGGATTCGAACCCGCGATCGTCGCGGTCGTGCGGTTTCAGATTGTAGCGCCTAGAACCGCTAGGCCACCCCGGCCGGCGTCGGAGATGAGTTTGGAGGCAATCCGGTCAGGCTGAACGCCTTAGACATACTGTCCAGCGAATGCAGCAAGGCGGAGGTACCCTGCTGTTTTGGGCTGTCATTATGCGGGGCTGACGTACGCCGCTGGTGGTCATGGAAGGTGCTGCAACGGCCGTCCGATATGTGAATGCCATCCTCCGACCGATATTGCAACCATATCGGCAACATATTGGCGAGGCATTCGTCTTCATGGACGACAATTCGCGCCCCCATCGAGTACATCTTGTGAATGACTTCCTCCAGGATAACGACATCGCTCGACTAGAGTGGCCAGCGTGTTCTCCAGGCATGAAACCTATCGAACATGCCTGGGATTGATAGAAAATGGCTGTTTACGGACGAGGTGACCCACCAACCACTCTGAGGGATCTACGCCGAATCGCTGTTGAGGAGTGGGACGATCTGGACCAACAGTGCCTTGATGAAATTGTGGATAATATGCCACGACGAATACAGGCATGCTTCAGTGCAAGAGGACGTGCTACTGGGTATCAGAGGTACCGGTGTATACAGCAGTCTGGACCCCATCTCTAAAGGTCTCGCTGCATGGTCGTACAACATGCAATGTGAGGTTTTCATGAGCAATAAGGATGGCGGAAATAGTGTTTATGTTGATCTCATTTGCGATTTTCTGTATAGGTTCCGCAACTCTCTGAACCGAGGTGATGCAAAACTTTCTTTGATGTGTATATATGAGCAAAAGTAAATTAGTTAACAAACTAGGGCGTGCACGCACTTTACTCAACGTGTAAGCGTCACTACAGATATTCAAATTTAGGGTATGACATGTTCGATATGCCTGCCATCATTGGCGATGATGTGGCGCAGACGATAAACGAAATTAGACATAGCCCGCCGAAGTATCGGAACATCGATGCTGTCGCTCACGTCTTGAATGGCTGTTTTCAGGTCAGCAATGTTTTTGGGGTTATTGCTGTATATCTTGTCTTTAATACAGTCCCAGAAAAAGGAGTCGCATGTGTTCAGATCGGGCAGCCAATCGAGTCCAATGCCAGTGACCTCGGGGGCTCCAGAGCTAGAATGAGGTCCCCAAAGTGCTCCTCCAGAACGTGAAACACTCTCCAGATTCGACGGGTCGAGTTCCGTTTTGCATGAACCACATCTTGTAATCGGGATCACTTTGGATAATGGGGATGAAATCACCTTCCAAAATCTTGACGTACCGTTCAGTAGTCACCGTGCCAGCAAGGGATATCGCCTCGTTCATTCCGTGCCTGGACGCTGCACACCACACAGTCTCCCGTTTAGAGTGAAGAGACTTCTCGATCGCGAAATGCAGGTTCTCAGTCCCCCAAATGCGCAAATTTTGCTTATTGACGAACCCATGCAAATGAAAGTGGGCTTCGCGTGCGCATGCGCATACTAATTCGGGTCATGTCAACCGTGCAGTATGAACGTCATAGCGCAAACTGTTCAGAAGCGATGACGATTTTATTTCATATAGTTCATTAAACTCCACCCTGCATAATTGCTCAGTAGACTCAGAAGAAGGCCACTGTAACCTTGGCCGAAAAATTGCTGTCTCCAGTATAATTTTTTTACAGTATGATGCGTTACAGTACTAAAAAAATTTTTATGACTTCTACATTAGAAAAAAATTACGTCATAAATGTCTGTCTTTGTACTCATCGCTTGAGTGATAATTATGCACACGGTGGGGAATCAATATCTCAACACATTTCATTGCTGTCCGATAATCAAGATCATATGCAAGGCAGCAGTCCATGTCCGAAAGCGTACAGTCAGAAGAAACGGATGTCGCCTACCGTGCTGCCATGCTGTCACGCGAAGTACGATTCGATTCCATGGAATCTGCCCACGCGCTCCTAGCGGACCATTGTCTATTCTCAGCGCTGATACACTTGTAAAAGGACTCTTAAGACAGGGCGTATACCGGGGCACAGGGCATAGGAGCGAAGGACAAGCAAGTCAGCGTAGCATATCGTTTTTGGAAACCCATAATCTACTCTGTAGGAATCAACATGGATTCCGGAAACAGCGATCGTGTGAGACCCAACTCGCTTTATTTGTTCATGAGACCCAGAAAATATTAGATACAGGCTCCCAGGTAGATGCCATTTTCCTTGACTTCCGAAAGGCGTTCGATACAGTTCCGCACTGTCGCCTGATAAACGAAATAAGAGCCGACGGAATATCAGACCAGCTGTGTGGCTGGATTGAAGAGTTTTTAGCAAACAGGACACACCATCTTGTTATCAATGGAGAGACGTCTACAGACGTTAAAGTAACCTCTGGCGTGCCACAGGGGAGTGTAATGGGACTATTGCTTTTCACAATATATATAAATGACCTAGTAGATAGTGTCGGAAGTTGCATGCGGCTTTTCGTGGATGATGCTGTAGTATACAGAGAAGTTGCAGCATTAGAAAATTGTAGCGAAATGCAGGAAGATCTGCAGCGGATTGGCACTTGGTGCAGGGAGTGGCAACTGACTCTTAACATAAATGTAATGTATTGCGAATACATAGGAAGAAGGATCCTTTATTGTATGATTAGATGATAGCGGAACAAACACTGGTAGCAGTTAGTTCTGTAAAATATCTGGGAGTATGCGTGCGGAACGATTTGAAGTGGAATGATCATATAAAATTAATTGTTAGTAAGGCGGGTACCAGGTTGAGATTCATTGGGAGAGTCCTTAGAAAATGTAGTCCATCAACAAAGGAGGTGGCTCACAAAACACTCGTTCGACCTATACTTGAGTATTGCTCATCGGTGTGGGATCCGTACCAGATAGGGTTGCGGAGGAGATAGAGAAGACCCAAAGAAGAGCGGCGCGTTTCGTCACAGGGTTATTTGGTAACCGTGGTAGCGTTACGAAGATGTTTAGCAAACTCATGTGGCAGACTCTGCAAGAGAGGCGCTCTGCATCGCGATGTAGCTTGCTCGCCAGGTTTCGAGAGGGTGCGTTTCGGGATGAGGTATGGAATAATTGCTTCCCCCTACTAATACCTCCCGAGGAGGTCACGAATGTAAAATTAGAGAGATTCGAGCGCGCACGGAAGCTTTCAGATAGTCGTTCTTCCCGCGAACCATACGCGACTGGAACAGAAAAGGGAGGTAATGACAATGGCACGTAAAGTGCCCTTCGCCACACACCGTTGGGTGGCTTGCGGAGTGTAAATGTAGATGTAGATGTAGCACAGATCTCGAGTTTATGCTGCCATTAGTGTTCATACATGTTCCAAATTTAGCGAGATGTCCCGATTTTTAGGTGTATTGTGACTCTTCCCGCATAAAACTTAGGAGGGATGGCAAATTGCCCGACTTTTGGAGACTGCCAACGGCATAGTCGGTCTCAAGCCCGGCTGAGAAAGGAGGAGGGGAAAGAGTAACACCTCTTTACAAAAGCGTGGTTACTCTGGCACAGGTGACAGTGCCTTGTGAGGTTCCCTTGTCAGTGTTACGGAGAAGAATGAAACCGCCTACGAGGTACCAGGGGACCAAGCGCTATCTACAATGGCTCGAACAGTGGAAGCTATGGTTCCCAATCATGGACAATAAAAAAAAGAAGAAAAATCACGTATACAGAATGTAGAAATGAAGTTCTTGAGATTTGTAACGGCCTGTAATAAACTGGATTAGTTTAAAAGTCTTTTGAATTAATGGCAAGATTTGAGAGAATAGAATTAAATGGATAATATTGATAGACTCATAGAAAATAGAGTGCCAAAAAATAATGTATTATTGGACAACTGGGAAGAAGGAAGTAGGTAGACCTTCTAAGCGGGGAAGGGATTACAAGGAAAGGAACAGGTGACTATACCGCCTAGTCCCTGGAAGGAGAAGGAGATGATGATGATGGTGATGAATTGGTGTCCATTTCAAAAAAATGGTCGAGTACATGAATGTCCCGAAATGAGCTTGTGAACGTGTCGATGACGGTAACCAGCTTTGTTTGTTCAATATTCGCTTGAATGTATTCAAAATGGTACATTTCGTAGCATTTCAACAGGTACCTCAAATCACGTTTACACTTCATCGGCAGATAGGTAAATGATTGGAGCTGGAATGCTTTGCGACAGATAAACGGCCACCTGAGCGTATTAGTGTCTTTTGTGTTTAGTGTTGTTATAGGCCTGGTAGTATACCTATATACGGGGCGTGAACTGTGTTAATTGTTGAAATACTGGGTATGACACGGAGATGTCGCGTACTCGTGTGACACAGTGTTATCAATACCTGACAGAGTTTGAAAGGGACCTCATTGTGATTCCGTAGATCTGTCCCTGATAGAACATGTCTGAGAGCAGCTCGGACTTCCACTGCATCTCAGTGTCAATATCCAGGATTTCAATTAACACGTACCACAGTTGGGGGCGAGTTTGATCAGAAAGATATTATATGCGCAAACTAAGTTGACACTCCGTATGGTGGCTAACGGGAGCGACTTTGAATGGAAAATACCTTCAAGGTTGCTTCGCGAGCCATCGCACCGAGTGTAAACTTAATTTGCATATATAGTGGAATATCTTTATGAGATCCTTCCCAAACGAATCTTTGCGTCCATCCAGGACGGAGGGGATAGATTAAAACTGTTTCAATTTGTTGCAAAATTTTGTGCTTCACAGACTAATTTAAAAACGTGTACACTGAATTTTTACGTGGATTTGGATAAGACAACTGCTGGCATTTAAAACAACATAATTTCTAGATTTAACAAACAATATATTGATTTTCTGCAGACAGTGCAATTCAGTTTTTTGCTTGCTTAGCAACAAGAACAAAATCATTGTTTTGCCAAGCTCCTAAAGTACATTAAGTGTCAAATATGCCCTTGATATCATTTCATTTATCTACACCGCTATTTTACATACTGTGCGAAAGCTAAAAGATAGTTATGAAAATTATGTCTGATTTTGTCGCAGTTACTAAATATGTGAAAACCAAATAGTTATCGCTTCTTGCAACTGTAGAACATACACTCACATTTTTTCTGTGCTGAAAGTTTATTTCATTTCTTTAGGAGAAGATGAGTGTCGAACGGCACTTTGGAACTTCTTCACAAAGTCACTGAACCACATCTTTCTTTTCTCCAAATACATTAACATCTACGCAAGATGCTGTATTTGTCCTAAAAATGATTATTTTGCAGCTCATAATGTAATAGTAGAAACTAAAAACAAATTGAAACAGAGAATTCATGATCGATCCGTGGTCCTCATGTGCAATAATTTGCTGAAACAACTCATCACAGGAACAACTGAAGTGGCGAAAGCATATTGTTTGCTTTGGTACAGGAACGAACTCCATTATATTGTAGAACAATACGAGTTCAGTAACAGCCAAATTACTCTGTTCAATACTTATTTTCTAGAAAGCAATGGTCTACCTTATGTTGTTGAGTGGTACTTAAGATAAGTAAATAAATTAGTGAAATCAAAGGAAGTAGAAATTAGAAAATAAATGAAAAACTTGGTTTAGTTCAGAGAGTTACATACTGGCAAACAGCGGGCAGAGCAGAAGAGACAATTACCGTGAAGTCAGCAAGTCGCCCTCCCCACATAAGCGGACGCTGTCGATTCAGCCGTCAGGGCATCGCCCGACCGGCTCACGTGTTTCTCAGTTGTCACATGTGATCAAAGGCCCTCGCCTACATCCCAAGAGCCAATGACCAACGTTAAGAAGATTCTTCGAGAAGCTTTCCAACGCGACAGAAGAGGCAATGACCGTGAAGTCGCTCACCTCCAGTGAACTGAAGTGAATAAATACGCGATACCCAGTGGGCCCGACAAGAAGAAGAGAGTAGCAGTAGTTTTCAGTTCAGTTTCGGTGCTGAAGACCGTCATGCAGGGAGAGACTACATCGTACACAGAGGCACCAATTCCGCCGCTGTAATGGAATAGCAAGCAGCAGCCTCGCCGCCAGAAGACAGAAGTCAGAAGGTATTTGAAGACTGATTTTTACGTAGCCGGGTGACTCGTGAGGACGGGAAGGAGACGGCCTCAGATCAGCAGTCACCTGTGAGCCGGTAATGAAGATCTGACAGCCGAAGACTGGCAAGCTGGAGTCCGTTGTTCGAGTCCAGGACACTGGCCTTCCCCCGCCGCGCCGCTCCGCTGGCCGACGCACAACACTGACATACGCGGCCGCATAGAGAAGAGAGACACTGGGATGCCACATCCAAGGTATCACCATCCGATTCACGACTTTGTTCTCAATAATTAAATGGGCCACCTCACGATGCGCGTCTCCAGTCAACTGGGCGAAACAGCGACACGAGACATACACTGCCAGGCGTAATCAGACAATACCGCCGCCGCTCACGCAACAGAAGGCTTCGCAAATGACACAGCTCCCGTTCTCCGAGCCAGAACATCCAGTAAGGAAACAGTTGTACAAAACTTTCAATAAAAGTTATCTTATTTAAAAATGCTGTTTCATTCTACCTCATACCCGAACCAAGGAAGAACCCACCTTGCCCACATGTTATTAAGCGAGGAAAAGTAATTTATTTAGTATTTTCACCCAGACATAATGCTTTAGAATCAAATGCCCTTTGCAGTAGTGCTCATCTTGACAATTGACTAGCATCAAAAGAGAAAACCCAGTTACATTTAGTTTCAGAAGTGTTACAATGTAACTGTTACAAGGGTTATTTAAACTTTAGACCTCGGTTCAGTCTTTGAAATGGACGAGTTTTAAGACGAAATGAGTAACATAAGGACCTTATTCGAGCAGCTGTACACAACAAATAAACGAAGCTTATCGAGAAATGGTATAAGATTTTCGAAAATACAAACTCTCCTAACCTGCTCACGTTACTTTTGAGTCCCATACCGTTTTCCTAATACCTTGAAGAGTTATTTTTCCTTAGCTTTAATTAACATGGCCCATAATTAGTAATCGTTTGACAATGGAGAAAGCAAAGACAGAAATTCTAATAAAAATAAACTTCAAAATGTGTGTGTTAAAGAATTCTACGAATATGTCTTTAAAAAAATCTTTTGACTGCTATGAAAAACAACGGGAAATACAAATGTAACAATTAGACAGGGAAGGATGATTATAAAATTATAGATGATAGCTTCATTTTCTAAACGATAAGAATGACATCATTTGTTGATTACATCTGTTAAAAGCTATTTATTAATGTTTAAATATCTTGTTGACATGCAGAATGGTGCCGGAAACTTTTTACTACTTGCCTCTAGTTGGTACTTTTGGTGTAGTTGTATCAGTGTACCTGCTCTGTTCATACTATAAGAAAATAATTATCTAATGTTTGAAAATTTACGTCCTTCGTATGTTCCGACTTTTAGGATATTGTCCTGCCTATTTTTTAAACCACCTCTCCCTGAGTCCAGATCGCTCTTGAAACTGCTAGACTCAATTCCCAGTAACTATAATCCCCGAATAGAAATCGACCCTTGTTGGCAGTGGAGGCGCTGTTTCATAGTTAGTGTGATAGATGGCAAAGACGTCCGGCTCTTCTTCTCATAACTATAAAAATAATTTTTAAACTTTATTTACGGCAAAAGCTGATGTAAGCTATGCGTTTATTACATTTCAGGTAGGATCAACATATCGATTGAGTGAAATGTATACTAAGTTGATTGTTAAAATTACTAATGGAACAATTTAAGTGCCTGTATAAAATCGATGGGAAATAATATCGTACGTTCCAGTGGAGTATAAGACGTTTATAATTGTGGAAAATTTAATGCGCCGTTCCCAGCAACAGCCTGTTTCCTACGAGTATGGTAAAAAAGGATTCAGTTATTTATTGTCACGAGCACTACGAAACGTTGAAAGTGATTTCCGCTTGTTGTAAAATTGCTTTCAAGTATTCAGGTAAACTTAAGAAAGTGAAATTAAGATTGTACACATTCTGGTAAAGGACACACGTACACTCCTCGATTATTTACAAGTAAATTCGCGTATTCCCTTGGGTGGACATGACACTGAAGAACTTCAGTAAAGGCCTAAAAACTTTGTCCTCTGCAGCACATACGAGCTAGATCTACCATAAGCACATTCGACTTGAGAAACTGCTTCAAAAATTAATTTTTAACAGTCACGTTGGATTCTTTTCATGACAGGCTGCAATATCAGGAAACGCCAGTATTTAATTTATTGGGGCCAGTGTAATTTTCTGTTTCCGGTATTAAGTCAGCTTTATATCTGATCAGTATTACGTTAGAAAGAAACGCAGTTGCTATAAGGGAATAAATTAGGTTTGCTTTCCTTTCAAATGCTTCAGTGTTTTAATTCTACGTTTCCGTGTTGAGTCTACCAGTGTTTTCTTCACTAATCAGGAAGGTTTGTCTCGTGTAGCAGAGGTTATTTACTCACTAGTTCTCTCAATTATTGTGTTTTCGCACCAATTAGCGGTAGACAGAAACATCTGCGTTACGTAGGAGGCGCGAAACTCCAATGCGCTACGTGCTAGTATACCACCCGTCTCATAAACGTCGGCAGACTCAGATCGATGCGCAAGACAATGCCAAAATAGTCACTACTCCAGTACCAATAATAAATGCGTTGTAGCAATCTAAACTCAATAAAGATTCCAGAATTGTCCAGTTGACTGGAAAACGTAGTACTTTAACAGTCAACAGGGCATCTCCAACTTTTGCAGGAATCTTCGGAAACTCAAAACAGGATACTGGTGGATACTTCATGAAAATAAAATACAAAAATAAAATATCTTATAGGCATTCCAAGCCCTATTCAGCTGCAGAGATGAAAACGTATTCCATAATAGAGCGTAAAGGGGGGGGGGGGGCAAAATATTCTCTTTCGAAAGCCGTGCAGTCCTGAATCGGGATGCCAGTCAAGCAAGATCGTCGTGGGCATTGAGACAATCACCATGCCGAAGCATCAGGATGGAGACAGCTGTTCGATAAAACACCGTGTCCTATTGCTTGAGGAGTTGGACTACAGGGTGGGTGCTCGAGTGGCTCCCACATGAGTTATCGCAACTTCTGCGTTACGACATTTGCGATATGGGGACGTTTTGCGTCGAATCGCGACTAGCACGGTACTTAGCGAATGCCGGCCGGAGTGGCCGTGCGGTTCTAGGCGCTTCAGTTTGGAACCGCGCGACCGCTACGGTCGCAGGTTCGAATCCTGCCTCGGGCACGGATGTGTGTAATGTCCTTAGATTAGTTAGGTTTAAGTAGTTCTAAGTTCTAGGGGACTGATGACCTCAGATGTTAAGTCCCACAGTGCTCAGAGCCATTTGAACTATTTTGAACTTAGCGGACCATTCCATAACTGTGGCTTTCTACGAACATGTTGCCCCACAAACCTTCATTCTCTGGTGGCTGTCTACCGGTGTTTGTCCTAAGGCAGCCAAGAAAAGAAAAACAGCACGTTGGTCCCTCTTTGGACTCATTTGGTAATAACGTCACCGCAGTTCACGTTTTCGCATATACCACACGAACGTCGGAAAGACACAAATGCCTATAAGTCGGTGTTTATATACTCACTTCGTAGTCACGCTACGTTTCATACACGCCACAGCAACGTCCTGAAACGGGAACTTTTTGATCGCCTCTTATACAATGAAGGGCCATAGAAACTGGTACACCTCCTAATATTGTGTAGGACCCCCCCCCCCCCCCCCCCCCCCCGAGTATATAGAAGTGCCAGAACACGACGTGACATGGACTCGACTAATGGCTGAAGCAGAGCTGGAGGGAATTGATACTGTGAATCCTGCAGGGCTGTCCATAAATCCGCAAGGGTACAAGAGTGTGGAGATGTCTCCTGAACAGCACGTTGCAAGGGATCGCAGATAGGCTTAACAATGTACATGGTTTGGGAGTCTGATTGCCAGCGCAACTCACAAGAGTGTTCCTCCAGCCATTCAGTAGCACTTACGGACCTGTGGGTGTCGCATTGTCCTACTGGAATTGCCCATGTCCGTCGGAATGCACAATGGACATGAATGGGTGCAGGTGATCAGATCACCTGTCAGAGTCGTATCTAGACGTATCAGGAGTCCCTTATCACTCCAACTGCACACGCACCACGCCGTTACAGAGACTCCATCACCTTGAAAAGTCCCCTACTGACAAGCAGGAGCCATGGATTCATGAGGTTGTCTCGATACCCGTACATGTCCATCTCCTCGGTACACTTTGAAACGAGACTCGTCCGACCAGGTAACACGTTTCCAGTCATCAACAGCCCAATGTCGGTGCTGACGGGCCCAGGTGAGGCATAAAGCTTTGTGTCGTGCAGTCATCAAGGGTATATGAGTGGGCCTTCGGCTCCGGAAGCCTATATCGATGATGTTTCGTTTAATGGTTCGGACGCAGACACTTGCTGATGGTCCAGCATTGAAATCTCCAGCGATTTGCGGAAGGGTTGTACTTGTGTCATGTTGAACGACTCTCTTCAGTTTTCGTTGGTCCCGTGCTTGCAGCAGCGATGTCGGAGGTGTAATGTTTTACCGGATTCCTGATATTCACGGTACAGTCGTGAAATGGTGATACAGGAAAATCCCCACTTCATAGCTATCTCGGAGATGCTGTGTCCCATTGTTCGTGCGCCGGCTATAAAATCATGTTCAAACTCACTTAAATCTTGATGACTTGTAGCAGCAGTAACCGATCTAACAACTCCGTCAGACAATTGTTGTCTTATATAGGCGTTGCCGACCGCAGCGCCGTATTCTGTCGGCATACATATTGTAAGTAGGCTGTTTAGGTTTTTTTATTGGTAACGCCGCCGCCACGTAGCGCTCTGTATGAAAATCACTGGCTGTGCCGTGTGCAGTCTGTGGCTGGTTTGCATTGTTGTCTGCCATTGTAGTGTTGGGCAGTTGGATGTTAACAGCGCGTAGCGTTGCACAGTTTGAGGTGAGCCGCCAGCAGTGGTGGACGTGGGGAGAGAGATGGCGGAGTTTTGAAATTTGTAAGAATTGGTGTCATGAACTGATATATATTATGACTATTAAGGTAAATTCATTGTTTGTTCTCTATTAAAATCTTTCATTTGCTAACTGTGCCTATCAGTAGTTAGTGCCTTCCGTAGTTTGAATCTTTTATTTAGCTGGCAGTAGTGGCGCTCGCTGTATTGCAGTAGTTCGAGTAGCGAAGATTTTTGGTGAGGTAAGTGATTTGCGAAAGGTATAGGTTAATGTTAGTCAGGGCCATTCTTTTGTAGGGATTTTTGAAAGTCAGATTGCGTTGCGCTAAAAATAATATGTGTCAGTTTAAGCACAGTCTTGTATAATTTTTCAAAGGGGACGTTTCATATGTCGACCCTTAGCCGAGGATACCTCACTGGAATCTTCTGATTTTTTCCTTGTAGGTTGTGTAATTAGTGTAGCTTTTGTTTATTGCTAGCACGTAATTTTAGAGAGAATCTCCTTTGTAGTTGTAGTCTTTTATTGTTGTACAGTAAAACAGTTGTGGCATGCATGTAGATTTGCACCAAGTATTTCGCAGCTGCACTTGCAATTAACTAGATATTATTTGCTAAGTCAATGTGTTCTCTTATTTTTGCTCTTCAAATTGTGTTTTTCTCTGTTGTCGTGTGAAAAATTGTGACAATAATGGCGTGTGAAAAACATAATACTAGGCTACAAAGTAAACTGAGAAATGACAATGTGTTAGCGCCACCATGTAATGAATTAACTGATGTTCAAAGTAGTAATTTGGTAATTGTGCATAGGGAAATGGAGCGGGCTGCAAATAATGGTGTAGGCAGTGAAACAATTAGTGAACAGGGAAGCATTATCGATCGATCGCTCTGCAACAGCTTGCGTCAGGAATCCGAAATGACAGGACACAATCTTGCAAATACTGTACATTCAGGTTTTGCGTACTCACCGTTTTCTCAAATAAGTCAAGATACATTTTCTGCTTGTCAAAATGTGAATGTTGCCGGTGCAAATGCACTGCCGAAAGGCATAGAGGAACAGATTCCAGACACTAATACATTATTATTGCAATTCATGCAACAAATGAAACAAAATCAGAGACAAACATAGCAACAGTTAGACACAATGGAACAAAATCAGAGACAAACACAACAGAAACTTCAAAAGTTAGACACAATGGAACAAAAGCTTCAAAAGTTAGACTCAATGGAAACACGTGAAGATTTAACTACTGAGTTACATAAAACCGAATCGAAATGTCAAAAAGTCTGTAATGACGTAAAAACACAAATTTGTGAGCATTTTCAACCTATATTTTCCCGGCATGAAAATGCGTTACAGAAACACGAATCAGCCATAAAAGAACTGCAAACTATTGTTCATGAAAATCATGAGACCTTGCAAGCCAAAATTGACTCAGTTGCATCTACCGATTCGGTTACGCAACTTGCAAAAACTCAACAAAACTTAAAGGACACAGTAGATATGATTTCAACACAAATGGACACTCTAAAAATTTGGTTCAGAAAAACACACTGAGGAAATAAGTACACTATCAGAGAAAGTAGCCGAACTTTCGGATCAGTTCATTAACTTATCTGCAAAGGTAGATGATGATCTGAATGACACAGAAGAGTGCGAACAAATTAGGAAATTCAAACAAAATCAGAATCAAATTAATACGCAACATCAAAGAGAAATCCGGGAACTACAAGATCAGCTGACACAGGTAATACAAGAATTACGTATTTCAGAGGACACTCGCGCTCCAACACGGGAAGAGGGACCTAAGTCCCAAAATAAGCCACAAAATAATAACACAGGGCATTTCGGAAATTATGAAAGAAATTGGCAAGGTGCAGCGAATTTTGAGATGGAACCGCCGACATGACGTAACAATGACCGATATGCTACCCGCCGACACGATGATTTTGACTATAAGCTGTTCATTACTACACGTAAATTCAAAACATTTAAGAATTCTGGCAACGACATTCATCCACAAGCGTGGCTCCATCAATTCTCTTATTGTTTTCCTCCTAACTGGTCATTGGAGCACAGATTAGAATTTATGTGTGGCTACTTGGAGAATGAACCAGCTGTAAGAATGCGATCGGTCATTCACAATTGTCACAGTGAAGGAGAATTTTATCATGCCTTCCTCTCAGAATATTAGTCTCAAGCTACACAAGACCGAGTAAAACATAGCATCATGATGATGAAACACTTTGAACAATCTGAATTTTCCAGTCTTGTCAAATATTTTGAAGACATGTTGCATAAGAATCAATATCTTTCAAACCCATACAGCCCTTCAGAACTCATCCGCATTTGCTTAATGAAATTGCCGGAACATTTAAGGAATATTATTTTGGGAGGGCGTTGCAAAGACGACATTGAAGCTTTTCAGGGACTCTTACAAGAATTAGAAATTGACACAGACAGTCGCGGGATGCGAAAACAGGAAAACAATCACTACAGGTCACATCCGTCGCAATTCCGCTATGAAAGAAACGATAACTGGACACGACAAGGCTATTCTCACAACACAAATCGTGACCAAAACAGACACCACCCATATGACAACAACTGGCAGAGTAATAGTTACAGAGAAAGATCGCATTTCCGTAGTAATGAATATTACACAGACAACCATAGAAACAGACAATATGGGAACAAAAACAATTATTATCAAGGGAGACAGAATAACTTCAGACGAAAGGGTCCACCACGCAGTGATAATTCAGGGAGAAATACACCACCACTTAACCGACAAGAAAGAAACTACAGGAACTACCGACATGACGACAGACGATATAATCATAACGACAGGCCGGAATTTCATCAGAACTGGCGGGATTCAAACAGAGCTGGGCCCTCTCGGCAAGGTGAATTTGTGAAAGTTAGGTCTCCTAATCCCAATAACGGCGCGCGCCAACAAAGAGACAGACAATGACTCGCACCGCAGGCTGCCGCCTGCGCCAGCTGGCTCAGCGAAAAATAACATAGACGCTAACCTTGAGAAGAATTTTAACATTCTTTACTGATGTACCATGTACCACATGATAATTCCGTTGAAGCTGGAGCTCTGCATAGTAGGAAGAGTAAAGGATTGCACCACATTTCACATGTAAAACCGTTTATTGAGAGATAATTTGCTTTTTAACTTTGTCTTTGCCATATAACTATTCACTTTACATTACTAGTATGCTTTGTCACACTGAGAAACTGTTAACATGCAACAATGTTTTGAAGTTAACTATCCAGTCGAGAACCTAGGGAACATTTTTCAACAGAAATTACGAATGCATTGTTATAGTGAATAGACGACACAGTGTTATTGTGTGTGTACATTCTTGCTTGTTAGTTGCACGATTGCGTAACGACTATAAGGCTTACATACTTAGTACATTTACCAGTACTGCTAATGAGATTTTAATGCAACATTTTGGTTTAGTTGAAAAGACATTCTTTATTTGAAGTACTTTCTGTGAGATTAAAGATGACTTAGCATTTGGTTTCTTTGATAGCTACACGATTATATCACGATGCTACTAATATGTGACACAATTTACATTGTGCTTTTGCGGTGTATCTGTTTTATATCTGCACAGTTTTTCTGTATTATTCTGCAAAGGAAAACATGTTTTAGTAGTAACTTTTGTGGTATAGCTACAATGAGACAGCCTTTATCGTAGCACAACAATCTGTTACATTATAGTACTTTCTTGATCATGGTAAGGTACATAATAACTACGATATCTATACGGAAAGCATTTCACTTTCGTTTATGATAAGGTAAGTACATTGACTTCTGCAGAACTTAGCTTTCGGAGGACGATAACTACGACACTTCCACAGAGATTATCTTACAACAAGACGCACAGTTTAGCGCTACAGTACATGTATTTGAGTGATTAATTTTGTACTTAAAGCATTTATTTTTAAAGATATTTGAAGTACAATGATACAAAGGTTTTCTGTGATACATTTCATTCCATTGCTGTAATCTGCAACACCTGAGGATATAATTACATTAATCCTCAGGGAGGTACACGCCTACTTTGTGTACCATGTGTCTGGCAAGCACAAGGAGCCCTAGATAATATGGTATTTGCTTATACAACTTTACACATCGGTACCATATTTCTCTAACACATAAATTACACAGCTATCTGATCATTTAACTGTGAGAGACAAACATTCATTTTACTACATCACTGACAGATGTTTACGTAATTACACAGTTGGATAACTTCACACTTACGAAATTGTATTTTGTCTGTACTTTGTGAACTGTTCATATTTTTTCGGAACCATTGTGATACTATGAGAGCTTTGAACGACATATTTGGTATGAGATCATGATTTTTAAAGTACGTTTGAGGTAGATGACACTTTTGACATGTGCAGAGAATTTTTTTTTAGGTTTTGAAATTATTGGAAGAAGCTACGACGATTTTGAGATTTGGCTGAGGTTTTATGATCTTATGATGACGACGTGTATTACGCTGTTGCGGTATGTTTATGATCAATAAGCGGATGCTATATGAGTTATTTGATTATGCTATGTATCTCTTATGATGAAATATTGAAGAAGTGTCGACAAATAAGGTAAGGAATAATGAGTAGTGGTTAGGGACTCTGGTTTGTGAAAAAGGTGGTTGGAAACCAAGAATCGTACTTTAAGAGTCATGAAATGTATGTAAATGCGTGAATGTATTACAATGCCGACGAAAATTTTTTTGGACACTGTTATATCAATAGGATTTTGTTTCTACAGCTTTGTAACGCAAATTCTTGACCTGTGAAATTTTTTATATGAGACTGCCACTATAGCGGAAACTGCTGTCGTAAATATTTCAATAAGAAAGGTAAGTGACCTTGACGTAATGCGTTTTGGGCGCCCAGCTGAGAGGTAGTCGTCTGACAAAAGAAAGTCATTAGGTGAAAAGAAAGAGGGCATTATCCTCGCTATTGACATTCCTTTGTAGAAAGCATTGCAAATACGACACACACATTACTTGGAAAGATACTTACATCTGCACACCTGATAATGACAAGCGTCTTTCTACGAGAGTTGAGAGAATTTCTACTAACTTATGAAATGTCACATGAGTGTTGAATGATATTTTTATGCTTTGCTTTTCATAGTTGCTTATTTCATTTGATATCTGGTTTCCAGCTGTGTTACAGCATTGGTTTTATAAAATAAAATTAAATGCATTTGCTAATGTGAACACTTTCTGTCAACAGATCTATTAAATAGTTATTTTATGATCCACGTTCTTCGAAAAAGGAGCACTTGGAAAAGAAAGAACAATAAGAAGGGATTAATAACAGTTACTGCATACTTAATTTTCTTTTCAACTACTTGGTAATATCTTTTGTAGAAATAGTTTTGTGGTGCACGACTTTAATGACATAGATATTAATATGTGAATAGACATTTCCCTTTTCTGCATTGTTGTCTTTCCTGTAATATTTTTTCTGCTTGAGCTTTGTCATGTTTAGATATAAGTTATTGCATTTGCTACTGCTGTTTGCCAGGCATAGTGTTACTGAATTTCACTTTGTATTACTCTGTTAAGCTAGTTTCACTACTAATTTATTTTTTCTTGTTGCTGCACATTGGCTCATATTAGTTGTAATGTTGCATTGCTTGGTAATTTAGATTTACTGTAGCTTGCTTTGCCAATTTCCATTTTTTTGTCATTGCTGTTTAGGTTAATTGTCTTTTGCTCCTGCATTGTGTCGTCCCTTAGTTTAGCATCTGAGCTCAGTAGGTTCAAGTTAACTTAAGAGGGGATAGATTATATAAGAAACTAACTATGATGAATTGGAAGAAAAGCATTGAGAAGCTATAAGAAAATGGTTTGGGCAAAAAAGGAGTGTACAGTGAAGAAAAACTGTTTTTGAAAGAGGATGTGAACAGAATACAGAAAGCATGCTTGGATAGGATTTTTTTTTTTTTTTTTTTTTTTTGGCTGGAGCAAACGTTGAAATAAGAGGGACGATCTATGGAATGAAGTTTTGGGTTGGGCTGCAATACCAAATGTTACACTGAAAACAAACCCTGTCCTTTCCTTTTGTGTTATCCCACTATGTGTTTGTGTACCCCTGTGTATTTGTTTTCTTCGTGTCTCTCTGTACTGTTTCATAGAATTTTTTCTCTTCTAATACTAAGCTACATTCACTATGATGAGGAATACGGTTTTCCTCAAATATAATTTGCATTAATAATATGTTATTTACTTTGTAAAGATGTTTAGCCATTATTTGTTCTGTTTTGTTTTAATGCTCAAATGTGAAGTTGATGTTTCAAAAGTTATTCTGATCTCTTATGTATTTACTTATGTCATAATTCCTGTAACACTGATGTATATGTTTATTTCTATTCTTTTGTAAAGCCCCTATTACTACAAATGTTATCTGTATTGTTATGTTCTTTAATGATGTATTTTGTACCTTTGTAATTGTATTCTTATGTTATAAAATTGTAGTTGACACCAGTTCATCAAATTAAGTAACTTGTAAGTTACATTTCACTGCACACGTTTCTGTTGATCGTAGTATATGGACAATATGTGAGAAGTAGGGACTGATAGTGTTTGCATGTGTGTTAATAATTCAGCAAGGGACTGGATAACAGCATTGCTGGTTCTAAGGACATTTCAAACAAATTCTTTGTGAGTGGACAAGTGGCGGTTCATGGACTTGCTATATTGTCCACAAAACTTTTCGATGGTGATTGTGCACGTGTACAGTCGCAACGGATGGCTGCTGGCCATCTATACAAGGACTACAGTGTGTCTGCGTCTTTGATGACTCACCAATACCATTATTTCTACAAGGACTGCAGTGGGTCTGCACCTCTGGTGGCCCACCAATACCGCACTCTCTACCAGGACTACAGTGGGTGTGCTCTGTGATGACCAACCTACAAATATTCTTCAAAACTTCGACTGACTCTGCTGTGGGTTTGCTCTGTTGTGGCCCATTACCTGTGTGCATGTCAAGAGTCAGCACTGTCTTTCCGTTGGAAGCACAACACTACTTCTTCAAGACTGCATGGAAATCCACTACTTCCGTGTGCATTTTCTTTCATTGCTCAGTCTTTGAGAAAAACACTGCTATTTTACTGTGATGAATGATCAGGACTGTCTATATGGACTGTGAGAAAATTTTAACTTTTGACCAAGATTGTATCAATAAGTGTGTCCATTTGATTTCTTTGTTATTGTAATCATAATTATGAAAAAAAAATTTCAAATCTGTATTGGCCACTGCGCAAAACAATTTGTAAATTTTTTTGTGGGGAGCATGGGGGCTATGTAAGTAGGCAGTTTAGGTTTTTTTTATTGGTAACGCCGCCGCCACGTAGCGCTCTGTGTGAAAATCACTGGCTGTGCCGTGTGCAGTCTGAGGCTGCTTTGCATTGTTGTCTGCCATTGTAGTGTTGGGCAGTTGGATGTTAACATCGCGTATCGTTGCACAGTTGTAGGTGAGCCTCCAGCAGTAGTGGACGTGGGGAGAGAGATGGCGGAGTTTTGAAATTTGTAAGAATTGGTGTCATGAACAGATATATGTATTATGACTATTAAGGTAAATACATTGTTTGTTCTCTATTAAAATCTTTCATTTGCTAACTGTGCCTATCAGTAGTTAGTGCCTTCCGTAGTTTGAATCTTTTATTTAGCTGGCAGTAGTGGCGCTCGCTGTATTGCAGTAGTTCGAGTAGCGAAGATTTTTGGTGAGGTAAGTGATTTGTGAAAGGTATAGGTTAATGTTAGTCAGGGCCATGCTTTTGTAGGGATTTTTGAAAGTCAGATTGCGTTGTGCTAAAAAATGTCAGGGCCATTCTTTTGTAGGGATTTTTCAAAGTCAGATTGCGTTGCGCTAAAAATAATATGTGTCAGTTTAAGCACAGTCTTGTATAATTTTTCAAAGGTTACATTTCAATATCTCTGCATTTGAATACACGTGCCTATACAAGTTTCTATGGCATTTCAGTGTACAACACACAGGTTTTCCATGCCTCAACTCTGAAATCAATGTTTTGCTCAGTATCATCTTCATGCATTCGTCTAAAATTTATAAGGTAGACTTTCGACGACGACGTAGTAGGATAAGCAAAAAATTATTAAGTGCTACATTTGCTACCAAACAAAGCAACAATCTACTCTGTGGAAACCATCACAATTTAAAAAAAAAATACGGCAACCCTTGCACACCAAGCAATATGGACATACTAAACGATTCCCTAAATGTACTGAAGAGCCTCAAAAAACCAAAATGGAACAAAATTGTGTCGCCTATAAGTAAAGACATTATTAATAAATGCCCTCACAGATAAGCAAGCAGGAACGGTAATAAATGTTTTGTGAATTCCAGGGCATGGTTGCAGTTTTCTGAATGAAACAGAAGACAACGTAGCGAGCAATGAACTTGGTCGAAATAATAGGTGACAGACGGTACTACCCAGAAATATGAACTTAATCAATTAAAAAGCAAGAAACGACTGGCAGACGCAATGGGAAAGGAGTGTATTGTCGCCAGCATTATATCCTCGATTTGCTGATAGGAACACAAGCAGACAATTCAAACCAATGATTACGCGCATCTGATCACACCATGCCATAATTTCAAGCCACCTGATCCAAATAGGGTTGAAATAACATTCATTATGCAGTTTATACAATGAAAAAGGAGACGTAAGTCATACATTATTTTCGTGTACCAGATACACTAGCATTGGAAGGTTCCTCTTTTCAACTTCTTAAATATGTGTGATCTGTTAAATCTAAATATAGTATACACATGATGTATGCATGTTTTGTACGATGTTAGGTGTTTTTATGATAGTGCACAATGGGTCGTTAAAACTGCTACACCACGAAGATGATGTGCTACAGATGCGAAATTTAACCGAAAAGAAGAAGATGTGATATTAATTCACACAAGGTTGGCACCGGTGGTGACATCTACAGCGTGCTGACATGAGGAAAGTTTCCAACCGATTTCTCATACACAAACAGCAGTTGACTGGCGTTGCCTGGTGAAACGTTGTTATGATGCCTCGTGTAAGGAAGAGAAATGCGTACCATCACGTTTCCGACTTTGATAAAGGTCGGATTGTAGCCTATCGCGATTGCGGTTTATCGTATCGCAATATTGCTGCTCACGCTGGTCGAGATTCAATGACTGTTAACAGAATATTGAATCGATGGGTTCAGGAAGGTAATACGGAACGCCGTGCTGGATCCCAACGGCCTCGTATCACTAGCAGTCGAGATGACGGGCATCTTATCCGCATGACTGTAACGGATCGTGCAGCCACGTCTCGATCCCTGAAACAACAGATAGGGACGTTTGCAAGACAACAACCATCTGCACGAACAGTTCGACGACGTTTGCAGCTGCATGGACTATCAGCTGGGAGACCATGGCTGCGGTTACCCTTGACACTGCATCACAGACAGGAGCACCTGCGATGGTGTACTCAAGGACGAAACTGGGTGCACGAATGGCAAAACGTCATTTTTTTCGGATGAATCCAGGTTCTGTTTACAGCATCATGATGATCGCGTCCGCGCTTGGCGATATCGCGGTGAACGCACATTGGAAGCGTGTATTCGTCATCGCCATACGAGCGTATCACGCGGCGTGATTGTATGGGGTGCCATTGGTTACACGTCTCGGTCACCTCTTGTTCGCATTGACGGCACTTTGAACAGTGAACATTTAAGATGTGTTACGACCCGTGGCTTTACCCTTCATTCGATCCTTTGCGAAACCCTACATTTCAGCAGGATAATGCACCACCGAATGTTGTAGGTCCTGTACGGGCTTTTCTGGATACAGAGAATGTTCGATTGCTGCCCTGGGCAGATCTCTCACCAATTGAAAACTTCTGGTCAATGGTGACCGAGAAACTGGCTAGTCACAATACGCCAGTCACTACTGTTGATGAATTGTGGTATCGTGTTGAAGCTGCACGGGCAACTGTACCTGGACATGTCATCCAAGCTCTGTTTGACTCAATTCCCAGGCGTATCAAGGCCGTTATTACGGCCAGAGGTACTGTTTTCTCAGGATGTATGCACCCAAATTGTGTGAAAATGTAATCACATGTGAGTTCTAGTATAATATATTTTTCCAATGAATACCCGTTTATCATCTGCATTTCTTCTTGGTGTAGCAATTTTAATGGCCAGTAGTGTACAAGAAGTTTCTAGTGGTGTCGTGTTTCAATCATTTATTCGCGTCCTAACTCCTTTGAAAACAGGTACTAGCGAAGTGCATATTAGAATAACCATTAAGAATGGTTCGATTTAAATATGATGGATGGCTGTATGGCGATTGCACAATATCAATGAAAAAAAAATATTAAAAATAAAATTGCATAACGGTTCAAAGCGTATTTGGTCGAGAGTCATATCAAAAGCAATACACATGAGATGGAGTTTATAAACTTCAAATACCTCTCAAGAAGTCCATTTCTTCCATAAAACACCTTCTCCAGCTGGTTAACAGCTCCACGATCTAATACCAAACATTTGTGCACTCCCTAAGCTTTATCGCTCGACTATAAAAAGAAAAAAAATCAGAAAGAAGCTAAGCGTCTGATCAGAACTCCACGCCTGCACATGGAAACGCACTCGTGAATTCTTATAATATTTCCCTACCGGCAGAACAGATTTATCAGTCGCTGCAGATCACTAAGCCCCGACTACAGAAATATGAAACATATCCTCCCTTAGGCTCAGCAACTCTTCTCTTACAGTATGATGCCTGTTGGTCGACTTCCAGATTAATGACACTGTGAGAATCAGTGACGCCATCAAAACGTGTAACTAGTCTTCCTAGGAACCTCGCCTCGGAACCCAACATTCAGCAACCGTTGTCACTCTCTGACACAGCTCACATTTGGATTGTTGGGGAAACAAAGTCATGGTTTCGAAACGTACACTGAGACTCGCTGAAACACCACGTAAGTCAAGATGTCATTCCCATGGTTGAGACTTAAGAAAACGTAAAATACAAGCCTTACTCATGACAGAGATCGGATAATCACTCCTTAAAAAACATGTCGCCACAGGCGCGGAAATGGTTAAGTTACTCATCACTACAACTGACAATGTCAGACATTTTACTCCTAATATAAGTGATAATTGCGACACACAGAATTGATATATCAACATATGTAACTGCAGCTAGATCTCCAAGATGACATTCACATGCTGCTCTATCTTGAAACTTGTGGGCATTCTGGCAAAGAACTGTTATGAGTACACTGACTTAGGTACATGTAAAATCCCTGATTTGAGAACTACCATGTTCAACAATTCGTGCATGACAGTTGTCACTGCTGCTTAGCAAAAACTGTACCGGGAAGTAAAATGGATACAATGCGGCAGATCTTTCTCTGCACCGTTGATGAACAGCAACATAACGTGAGCACTCTTATCCTACGCAGCTGTCTTTTCCCATTGGACGCAAAAGAGACAGTCCATGCTAACCACACATCACAGTCTACAGATATCAGCTGAATATCAGTGTATTGCTAATGGAAGCTCCAAAGACGGAGAAAAGTAGCCTAGAGTGATTACTCGCCTATTGAAGAGTATGGTGCGTTTCAAGTCAGCGGCGATATTATCGATGTACGAGACTCCCTAGTACAAGACCACTGGAGTAGGTGCTCTCTCCCACTTCACCTACAGTGCACTGCTAGAGCCTTATAGATAGAGTAAGACACTGTATTTCCTCATTATGCACTAATTGTAGCAGTGGTGTCATGAATCACGGAGGATAAAGGAGTACTTACCTGATCCCCTGACGTGTTGGGACGAGTGTCGGAGCTTTTGGCAGTGCTAAGAGCAATCTTTATAGACTGTGGACTGCTATGGCCTCTAGAGGACAAATTTAATGATTTATACGCTTATTTCACTACGGGAAAGATAGATACCACCAACAGGTAAATTAAAGAGACATTTTATAAAAAGAGTAGCAGCTGATGAATATCAAGAGCTCAGAGGCAAAACTAGTCCGAAACAATGAATGGAAAGCTGAAAGGTGGAAGGAGTGTGTAGAGGATCTATGCAAGGGAGAAGAACCTGAACGCGATATTATAGAACCAGAAGATGACATAGGTGAAGGTGAGATGGGAGGTGTGATATTGCGAGAAGAATTTGACAGAGCACCGAAAGATTCACGTCGAAACAAACAACTAGGAGCAGACGACATTCTGTAAGAATTACTGATAGCCTTGGAAGAGCCAGTCATGACAAAACTCTTCGGTGTGATGTGAGAGATGTATGAGACAGGTGAAATACCTTCAGACCTCAATAATAATGCAATAATTCCAACTCCAAAGAAAGCAGGTGCTGACTGGTGTGAAAATTAACCGAACTATCAGTTTAATAAGTCTTGTTGCGAAATACTAACACAAATTCTTTACAGAAGAATGGGAAAACTGGTAAAAGCCGACCTCGGGGAAGATCAGTTTGGATTCTGGAGAAATGTAAGAACACGCAAGGAAATACTGACCTTACAACTTTTAGCAGATAGGTTAAGGAAAGGCAAGCCTACGCTTATAGCGTTATAGACGTAGATAAAATTTTTGACAATGTGACTGGAATACACTCTTTCAAATTCTGAAGGTATCATGGGTAAAATACGGGAAGCGAAAGACTATTTACAGGTTGTACAGAAACCAAACGGCAGTGATAAGAGTCGGGGGACATGAAGGGGAAGCTCTGAGCACTGAGCATATGGCCGATGTTATTCAATCTGTACATTGAACTAGCAGTAAAACAAACTAAAGAAATGTTTAGGGTAGGAATTAAAGTCAGAGAGAAGTAATAAAATTTTTGAGGCTTGCGGATGACACTGTAATTCTGTCAGAGGCAGCAAGAGACTTGGAAGAGCAGTTGACCGGGAGTGGACACAATCTTGAAAGGAGGATATAAGATGAACATCACCAAAAGCAAAATTAGGGTAATGGAAAATAGTCGAATTCAATCAGGTGATGCTGAGGGAATAAGATTAGGAAACGAGACACGGTAATGGATGAGTTTTGCTATTTGAGCAAACTGATGATGGCCGAAGCAGCAAGAAAAGCGTTTGTGTAGAAGAGAATTTTGTTAACGTCGAATATATATTTGAGTGTTAGGAAGTCTTTTTCTGAAAGTATTCGTATGGAGTGTAGCCATGTATGGAACCTGAACGATAAACAGTTTAGACAAGAAGGGAATAGAAGCTTTTAGAATGTGGTGCTGTAGAGGAGTACTGAAGATTAGATGGGTAGATCACGTAACCGATGAGAAGGGACTCAATACAATTGGGGAGAAAGGAAATTTGTGGCACAACCTGACTAGAAGAAGGGTTTGATTGATGGGTCAAATTGAGAGATATCAAGGGATCACCAATTTAGAACTGGAGGAAAATGTGGGGGGATAGAAATTTTAGAGGGAGACCAAGAAATGAATACAGTAAACAGATTCAGAAGGATGTAGGCAGCATTAGTTATTCGGCGATGAAGAGACTTGCACAGGATAGAGCAACATGGGGAGCTGCACCAAATCAGTCTTCGGACTGAAGACTACAACACAGTACACATCCTCTATGGATCCATACTTCCTCCTAGAAATTCCAGCAGTTGTAGTATCTGTGAGTGTACACTAACAAATACTATCTTCTCTATGCTAAAATTCTCCGACTTTTACTCTATAACGTAGGAAAAATATATTTATTTTTTAATATCTTCCTGAATCGCATCCAGATTTTGACACTTCCAAAAAAGGCAAGTTAAGTGACATATGATGTCTCTGTTCTGTCTTTTAGGTACGTTGGGACCTCTACCTTTTCGTAATGGGGAGCGGCTGTGTGGCTGCTCTCCTTTTCGGGGACTTCGTGCCGTGGCGAGAAGGTACTGCAACACTGAAGTGGAAACTCAGCTTGTCCGCTTGTCCTTTGCGAAGCAATGCCACACGCTTTTAAATAGCTTTTTTTTAAAAAGGAATTGTAGTTTGTCCTTTGTCTTCCACGCACAATTGCATGTCAAGTATCTCTAAATTAAAGTTTCATTATCTCTTCTTTAGAAGTTAAAAATTTCGTTTAGCATTAAACGTCAGTGTAGGGTGTTTACTAGTTCTTTTAAAGTTGTTTCGGCAGTTAAGTCCGTGGGAAAGTAAACGGCGTGCAAAACAATTTGCAGTATCTGTAAATGTTAGTGAAGTGTTTGTTTCTGGCGCTATATAGACAAAACGCCTATTGTCAACGAGAGCAGTAGCACAAATTTCTTAACAGTTCGCTACGATTTCTCAGTGCGTGTACCTTATCAACTACACGACATTCATCCACAAAGTAATTTCACTTTTGGTCTAGCGCAGGCACTTCAATGGCCAGTTCCATACAGCGCTTAAAGCAATTAGCAGAGAGTGTATAGCAAATAAATAATCCAGTGGACACAGCAATGTTCCAAATTGGCCAGTGAAGCATGACACAACTAGATCCAATTTTGCGGAAGATCGATGGCGAGAAGAGACGGGAGTGTACTCCTTTTGTGTGACACTTTTGTTGCAGTGCCTGATGCGAGCGGTTTCAATTTCTGCAGGTACGTTGCTCATGAATTACTGAACAAAGCGAGTGACTGTCGAGTAGTCAGTGCTGGCATGGCTTGACGCGGATGCTGCCAGGCACATGTCTGCCCATCACAGGTTTGCGTTGATTTGGGGGAAGTGACCAAACAGTAAGGTCATTGGTCTCATCGCATTAGGGAAGGATGGGGAAGGAAGTCAGGCGTGCCCTGTCAAAGAAACCATCCCGGCATTTGCCTGAAGCGATTTAGGAAAATCACGGAAAACCTAAATCAGGATGGCCGGACGCGGGATTAAAACGCCGTCTTCCCGAATGCGAGTCCAGTGTACTAACCACTGCGCCTCCTCGCTCGGTTTACCGATCACAGACCTTGGTTTTCTCTGGAGTACTGAATGGATGTCATGCAACTACTGACACCGCTAAAAGTCTCAAAGCCGCCTGATAATGATATGTTGTAAAGCATTTCACTAAAATTTCATCTACCCATGTTCTGTGTTCCATAAAATAGTAACGAGCGCTCAAGAAAGCGACAAAGAGATTTTCAATTATAAAATGGGCATTTTACAGTTTTCATTTCAATCTTAGTTTGTGATGGAAAAGTGTCAATTTTTTTTCAGACTAGCTTATGAAGTAAGTTTATAAGGACTGTTATAATTAGTTTAATCGTGGTCCAAACTACATCATTTTTATGCACTTTAACGTACTTTATCCCCACAGCTGTTGCACGTAATCCTTTTATTTGTTATCAGTTGTAAATGTCTCAATGAATGGGACGGATTAAAGCTAAGTAATTTATATAATATCGAGGAATTCCTCAAGAAGGATAGCATATGAGAAATATGTCACCACATATGTTAGCTTCCCAACGTATGATAATACGAGGGTCACTCCAAAAGAAATGCACACTCTTTTCGTAAAAATACAGTTTCCATTCTGCATGTGTGAAAGTTTTACAGTGTGCAGATACATCTTTCCCGCTTGTTTTCACACTTAGTTGCCGGCCGCGGAGGCCGTGCGCTTCTGGCGCTGCGGTCCGGAACCGCGGGGCTGCTACGGTCGCAGGTCCGAATCCTGCCTCGGGCATGGGTGTGTGTGATGTCCTTAGATTAGTTAGGTTTAAGTAGTTCTAAGTTCTAGGGGACTTATGACCTAAGATGTTGAGTCCCATAGTGCTCAGAGCCATTTGAACCATTTTTTTTTTTTTCAAACTTAGTTCAACCTGTTCCCGTGAGTGACGCCGTCACAGCACGTCTTCAAGATAGCTGCTACTCTTGACGTTCGTCAGAAGCAACATGCTGTCATAAAATTCCTGTGCTGTGAAAACGAGACATTGGGAAACATCCACAATGGGTTGAAAAAAGGTGTATGGAGATGCTGCTGTCGATCGCAGTACAGTTAGTCGGTGGGCAAGCAGGTTACGTGATGAAAGCGAGCACGGCAATATTGAGGATTGTCCTCGCAGCGGCAGGCCTCGTACTGCACACAGTCCAGACAATGTGCAGAGAGTTAACGAATTGGTGACTTCTGACAGACGCATCACAGTGAACGAATTGTCACGCTACGTTGGGATAGGGGAAGGAAGTGTTTGCAGAATACTGAAAGTGTTGGCGTTAAAAAAGTTTTGTGCCAAGTGGGTTCCCAGGATGTTGACAGTGGCTCGCAGAGAAACAAGAAAAAGTGTATGCAGCGAACTTTTGGAGCAGTACGACAATGGTGGATATGAATTTCTTGGAAGAATTGTGACAGGTGATGAAACATGGCTCCATCATTTTTCACCAGAGACGAAGAGGCAATGAATGGAGTGGCATCATGCAAATTCACCCAAGATAAAAAAAAATCAAAACCACACCTTCTGCTGGAAAAGTATGGCTACAGTGTTTTTCGATTCCAAAGGACTCTTGCTTGTGGACATCATGCCAAGTGGAACCACCATACATTCTGATGCATATGCGACGACTGAAGAAACTTCAAGCTCGACTGAGTCGTGTTCGACCACATCGGCAAACGCAGGATGTTTTGCTGTTGCACGACAATTCACGGCCACATGTCAGTCAAAAAACCATGGAAGCGATCACAGAACTCGTATGGACAACACTGAAACACCCGCCTCTAGGTCCATACCTGGCTCCATGTGACTATCATCTCTTTGGGAAACTGAAAGACTCTCTTCGCGGAACAAGGTTTGAAGATGATGACTCCCTTTTGCACGCCGCCAAACAGTGGCTCCAACAGGTTGGTCCAGACTTTTACCGTGCGGTTATACAGGCGCTGGTTCCAAGATGGCGTAAGGCAGTTGAAAGGGATGGAAATTATGTGGAGAAATGAAAATATTGTTCCTAAAGGATGTATCCACACACTGTAAAAGTTTCAAACATGTAGAATAAAAGATGGATTAAAAAAAAATAGTGTGCATTTCTTTTTGAGTGACCCTCGTAATACATGAGGAAAAATGGCGACCAGTGTGGGGCCAGAAATTTGTGCAATATGATATTCATTGGTACTGAAATGAATATTTAATGAATCAAGTAGGAGCTAAGGACAAACATATAGACGTTGGAAGAATAATGATCTGAAGTGAATGCGTTAGAGGCTGAGATTTGTTTGAACGACTAAAGTCATCTCTGAGTAAGTTGACTTGAGAAATCATATAAGCACATACGCAATTAAGGTACACTGAAATTCAAAACGCATTAATCATAGAGCATACGTTTCTATTTCACTTCTAATCCTGATAGTTTGTGCCACATAAGGTCTCGAACCTTAAAGCTTTTTTTTTTCGGACATCGTTCTTACTGTTGAGCTACCGAGGTAGGACTCACGTTTCGCAGTTGCAGCTAGCTGTATCTCTCTCCAAATTTCCAAACTTCAGGTACACAGGAGAAAGCCTGCGGAATTGGGAACGTAGGAGACGGTACTGGCAGATTTAACATTTTGAGTGCAGATATCAGTCATCCATGAGTAGTATAATGCATAAGAAGATTTTTAGACAAAGACCAGGTTCTATGTTTTGTCAGAAATTGCGCCAGGTGCAGAAATGGAATGCAGATGGATTGTGATAAATTTTAAACGAGTCTTATATCAGTGCTATATTAGGTCGCTAAAATCAACAGATCAACTTAAAATTTATATTTTCTGACCCGTTTCGGTAGTAGCCCATCATCAGATCATAATATAAATGCCTTAATATATAGAATAGAGAACAACTGCCAACGTGAGTAACTTACAAGGGAACCTCCCCATCGCACTCCCTCAGATTTAGTTATAAGTAGGCACAGTGGATAGGCCTTGAAAAACTGAACACAGATCAATCGAGAAAACAGGAAGAAGTTGTGTGGAACTATGAAAAAAATAAGCAAAATATACCAACTGAGTAGTCCATGGGAAAGATAAGTAACGTCAAGGAGAATGTGAGCTCAGGAACGCCGTGGTTCTGTGGTTAGCGTGAGCAGCTGCGGCACTATAGGTACTTAGTTCAAGTCTTTCCTCGAGTGAGAAGCTTAATTTTTTATTGTCAGGCAATTATTATCTGTCCGTCCGTCCGTCCGATGCTATCACTTTTTTGGGAGTGATTACCACATCCACAAGAAAACCTAAATCGGGCAAGGTAGACGAATCTTTTTACCCATTCGCCAAGTTTACAAGTTAGGTGGGTCGACACACATGCCGTCACCAGTGTCGTATAGAACATATCAGACGTGTTTTTCTGTGGAGGAATTGGTTGACCTATGACCTTGCGACCAAATGTTTCCGGTTCCCATTAGAGAGGCACGTCCTCTCGTCTACTAATCGCACGGTTTTGCGGTGCGGTCGCAAAACACAGACACTAAACTTATTACAGTGAACAGAGACGTCAATGAACTAACGGACAGATGATAACTTTGCAAAAATAAAGAAAGTAAACTTTTTACTCGAGGGAAGACCTGAACCAAAGTCCTCTCGTTCGGCAGCTGCTCACACTAACCACGGGACCACGGCGCTCCTGAGCTGAGTCTATTCTTGATGTTGTCTATCTTGCGCATGGACTACTCAGTTTGTATATTTTGCTTATTTTTTTTCATAGTTCCACAGAACTTCTTCCTGTTTTCTCGATTGATCTGTGTTCAGTTTTTCAAGGCCTATCCGCTGTGCCAATTTACAACTAAATCTGAGGTGGATGCGATGGGGAGGTTCCCTTGTTAGAAATAGGTATCCTCGGTGCAGCGAAGCAGCTTCAGGCACTTCATAAAAGCAAGTCTTCCGGTCCCGATAGCATACCAGTAAGATTCCTTTCAGAATATGCTGATACAGTAGCCCTATACTTAGTAATCATATACAATCTCTCGCTAGACAAAAGATCCGTACCAAAAGACTGAAAAGTTGCACAGGTCACACCAGTTCTCAAGAAAGGAAATAGGAGTAACCCTCTGAATTACAGACACCAACGTCGATTTGCAGCATGATTTTGTAACGTGTACTGTGTTCAAAAATTATGAATTATCTCTATTGACACACAGTCAGCAGAGTTTCATAAAACGCCGCTCTTGTGAAACACAACTTTCCGGAAGCCTTTTGACACCGTTCCTCACAAGAGACTTATAATCAAATTGCGTGCATATGGAGTGTCTTCTCAGTTATGCGGCTGGATCAGCGATTTCCTCACAGGAGGGTCATAGTAAGTAGTAATCAGAGGAAACTCATCGAGTAAAATAGAATTGATATCCAGCGCTCCTCAAGGAAGTCTTGTAGGCCTTCTACTGGTCCTAATCCTCGTAAACGGTTTGGGAGATAATCTGAACATCCCTCTTAAATGGTTGCAGATGATGCTATCATTTACCATCTAGTAAAGTCATCAGAAGATAAAGACCAATTTGCAAAATGACTTAGACACGACATCTGAATGGTGCGAGAAGTGTCATCTGTATCTCAGTAAGGAGAAGTGTAAGGTCACCCACATGAGTACAAAAATAGTACAAAAATAAATCCACTAAATTTCGATAACACGATAAATCACACAAATTTAAAGGCCGTCAATTCTACTGAATACCTAGGAATTACAATTACGAACAGCTTAAGTTGGGACGATCACATAGATAGTGTTGCGAGCAAGGCAATTCACAGACGACGTTCTATTGGCATAAAATTTAGAAGGTGCAACAGATCTTCTAAAGAGAGTGCCTACACCAAGCTTGTTCGACCTCTGCTAGAGTACTGCTGTGCTGTTATGGGATCCTTACCAGACAGGACTGACGGACGACACCGAAAAAGTTCAAAGAAGGGCAGCTCGGTTTGTGAAGTAGAGGAGAGATTGTCACGGGTATGATAAGGGAGTTGGGATGGCTATCATTAAAACAAAGGATTTTTGCTTCGCGGCGTCATCTTTAACGAAATTTCCGTCGCTAACTTCTTCCTCTGAATGTGAAAATTTTTATTTTTGCCGAACTACATATGGAGAAATGATCATCATAATAAAATAAGAGAAATCATACAGAAAGATTTAAGTGTTCATTTTTCCCATGCGCTGTCATAGTGTGAAGCGGTAGGGAAATGGTTTGAAGGTTGTTCGAAGAACCCTCTGCCAGGCACTTGAGTGTGAACTGCAAAGTAGTCATGTAGATGTAGATGTAGATTTAGATTGTGTCACTTAATTACACGAGCACGGATGTCGAGAGTGCAATGCTGCGACACTATATTAGGCAAATTTAATTTTTAACACCAAATGATTTCTTGATTTTAGCGACCCAATAGAGCTTTGTATAATGGTCGCAGGCCTCCTGCGAGACTTTTTGTCGCAACTGAAGCTGTAATAAATGTATCTGACGCGAATAATTTATTTTAGGCCGTGAATTAATTTTATTATGGTTATGCGTATCGCAGTACCACAGTCCTACACTGTTTTCACAATATCGAGACTTGAAACGAATTATCATAGTAAGTTACTGTTTTATACTATTATTGCCCCTACCGCTTCTGATCTCAGCATCGTTTTCCCTAAGTTGTGAATACCTACGTTTCTGAGATAAACTTGGAAACTTGGAGCATTGCCAGGTGATCCATTTGGGTGTGCTAGTGTATTATATTGCTGCGGCATGACTGTGACTATGACAGCGTTGCAGACGTCCGTTTTCCACGAAACATGACTGCATCAGTACGTTGCTGGAGCGTGTTGCAGCGTCACACTGCGTCTACCCACCGCTTCCGTTAACAAATAGCTCTCACTTAAGGCGTTACGATACTATATGGTTCTGGGAGCATGTAACTCGATCCTACTTGAAGATGTGGATCAAGCAGTCACTTTGAATACTAACTAATCGAAGCTAATTTTGGGGATGTAGGTGAACAGGAAGCGCAATGCCACAATCATGACAATGGGAAGAGGCAAAATTCTCCTTAATGGAGATATATTCTGAATTCGAGATTTGCAAGGCAACAGAAAACGGATATTAAGCACTGAAATCGGGAGGATTCGGCATCAAGTCCACATATTATCAAGCAGAAATTAAAACAAAAGTTACAAAAATGTAATCAGTGAAGGCTGTATAAGGTTGACACGAACCACAAACAGAAGTGCCAACAATGAGCAGTAAGGGCAGAGCAGGGGGGCGCGTTATGTAGACTGTGGGACGTAACATATCACCTTGTTGTGCCGACACCGGTTAGCGATTGTCCACGAGGTCCTCAGTAAGGGTCACATACGTCACATGTTGGCTGCTTCAGAACACCGACAAAAGTGAGGCCGAGTGACCCTGTTGGGCCCCATTTAACAAAAGAGCAGACTGCTAGGATAGGCAATTTCCAATACAAAACGGCCGCTCCTACAGAAAGCTATGTCTGTCTTACCGGCAAGTTTTGAGGGAACGCTCAAGACTTGTCATTACCTAGCTGCTTCTAATGATACAACCCCCCAGGAATTTATCCCTTCGCTCCTGACATCCTTCTTAAAACCTAGGAGCTTCTCAAACGGTCACCTCCATCTTGGTGCCCACCAATAACTACCAGTTTGAAAGGAGTTGTCTTAAAATTAGCGTCATCCAAAGTTACTCCTGTACGCAGGGAATAATGTTAACTAACTTCCATCTCACTTTCGCCCAGATCGGGAGTCAGCGTTTCTCTTTTAATTTATAGCTCGACTCAATATTAAAATAACTGTAATATCAAGACATACACGAGAGTCCCTCTCGGGACCTAGAGGGGTCTCGGACCAGCAGCACCTAGCAGCTGTTTCATCAGCGATAAGATTCATAGCCTTACGATTGAGGAAGAAATCTTCAACAGAAAGTCTAACCAGAAGATGAACCGTCGCCTGTTGTAACTTGAGCAAACTTGCTTTCGTCTTGTCAGCTTGTGTCTAGAATTCCATAAATTAATTATCTTAGCAAAAACTGATATACAACGCCTTATCCTTACAAAGGAAATGCATTTCTCTGACGTCTTTCCAACATCAACATACACTGACATGTATGCGGGATCCTACCGTGTTCTGGGAGGAACGGCGGGGAGTGACTCTTGTCACCTAGTGTATACCTTCGAATGTTTGCACTAGCCCACGCAGTCCTGCATCTGATATCCACGGGCTACTTAGCAGAATAAGGTAACGCGATGCGTTTTGTATCTTCTTAGCCTCTCGATGCACAACTTTTCTCAAGGCGCTGCTTTTTGGTCTAAGGTCTCACAACAGCAGTTTCACAACAGTAATTACATAGTAAAGTAAAAAAAAAATTCATAAGAATTATACGATAACAAACATTTGAAAAATTGAAAGATTTGAAAATTTGGTTTGCTCATGGAGGTTAGCACTACGGTTTGCCAACGCTTTCGGTAGGAGCCGGGAAGAGAGGCCAGCGACCTCTAAGAAGACTGAATGCATTTTTCCAATATGCGGTTTACTCATCTTTGCACGCAACGAAACCTGCAGCCTCTTGTGCCACACTGAACTTTGTTTCCGGACGGCTTCACTGGGTGCAGGGGGAGATTACACTGTGCGCAAAATGCTGGCTTATTCATTTCTTGAAATTCATACATTCCGTGCAAACCAGCATCCGAAAGACAGTGTCTGACGTGTAAGTAACACAACGTCTAGACATATGCACAGAACACAATGACTTCTATAAAATTACCCTGCTCCCTTGGACTGCTGTTGCTCGTATCAGTGCAGAATATTACGAATTTTTGTATGAAGAATCGTTTCGATCATTTCGTGGACTCTTATTCGCTTGTGTATTCCTTGCACGGCTATGACGCAGCTATCCACCTGCTACCTGTTTATTTCACTAACAAAAAACCTAAATACGGTAAGAAGCTAAAATGATACATATACATTTTTCACAACTCTGTACGTCGGTTGTAGTGAGTGACCATCTGAGGAACTGTATCATCTGCAGATACTTCTGGAAATAGTGTGCGTTTGTACGGAAATACAGAATGAGGCAGAATGAGTAGTAGGATATTTATTGAAACATACACCGAAAACAAAGAAAAATATATCTCATTACATATATTTACTTGGTTTTGAATATAACACTATATAGATGGTCGCCATCACGTTCCGTGCTTTCCTCCAGACGGCGAACGAAAGCTTCCTTCAAATGATTCAGCACGTTCAGTGGGATGTCCTACACTGCTATACGTATCCTTTCCTTAAGCTGGGCCACGGTATCAGTAAGTGTGGTGTACACTTGACTCTTCAAGAACTCCCCTGAGAAGAAATTGGGAATAAGCAAATAAGTGTAAGGTGAAGGTTCGTCAGGAAAACTCATCCTGTTCGTTTAGTTTCTGTGCGACCTGCAGTTTGTATGGATGAAAGCGAGATAGCTACTCGTCATCCCACATACAGGATTGCGCACGAGAAATTTTCTAAAGCCTATCACACTGATCTGATAGAAAACCTTACGTCAAAAAAAGATGTGACCTCTACAAAAGTGTCATCTTAGAAGTAACTCAAGGGACAATTTCTTACAGATTTCCGCGCTAAGGGCTGAAATGAGAATGTGTCGTAAAGTATATACACTACTGTCCATTAAAATTGCTACACCACGAAGATGACGTGCTACAGACACGAGATTTAACCGACAGGAAGAAGATGCTGTGGTATGCAAAAGATTAGCTTTTCAGAGCATTCACACAATGTTGGCGCCGGTGGCGACACTTAAAATGTGCTCACACGAGGAAAGTTTTCAACCGATATCTCATACACAAATAGCAGTTGACCGGCGTTGCCTGGTGAAACGTTGTTGTGATGCCTCGTGTAAGAAGGAGGAATCCGTACCATCACGTTTCCGACTTTGATAAAGGTCGAATTGTAGCCCATCGCAATTGCCGCTTATCGTATTGCGACATTTCTGCTCGCGTTGGTCGAGATCCAATGACTGTTAGGAGAATATGGAATCGGTCGGTTCAGGAGGGTAATACAGAACGCTGTGCTGGATCCCAACGGCCCCGTATCACTAGCAGTCGAGATGACAGGCATCTTATCAGCATGGCTGTAACGGATCGTGCAGCCACGTCTCGATTCCTGAGTCAACAGATGAGGACGTTTGCTGCACAACAACCATCTGCACGAACAGTTCGATGAGGTTTGTAGGAGCATGGACTATCAGCTTGGAGACCATGGCTGCGGTTACCCTTGACGCTGCATCACAGACAGGAGCACGTGCGATGGTGTACTCAAGGACGAACCTGCGTGCACGAATGACAAAATGTCATTTTTTCGGATGAATCCAGGTTCTGTTTACAGCATCATGATGGTCGCAGTCGTCTTTGGCGACATCGCGGTGAACGCACATTGGAAGTGTGTATTCGTTATCGCCATACTGGCGTATCACCCGTCGTGATGGTATGGGGTGCCATTGGTTACTCGTCTCGGTCACCTCTTGTTCGCATTGACGGCACTTTGAACAGTGGTCGTTATATTTCAGATGTGTTACGACACGTGGCTCTACCCTTCATTCGATCCCTGCGAAACCCTACATTTCAGCAGGATAATGCACCACCGCATGTTGCAGGACCTGTATGGGCCTTTCTGGATACAGAAAATGTTCGACTGTTGCCCTGGCCAGCACATTCTCCAGATCTCTCACCAATTGAAAACGTCTGGTCAATGGTGGCCGAGCAACTGGCTCGTCACAATACGCCAGTCACTACTCTTGATGAACTGTGGTATCGTGTTGAAGCTGCATGGGCAGGTGTACCTGTACACGCCATCCAAACTCTGACTCAATGCCCAGGCGTATCGAGGCCGTTATTAGGGCCAGAGGTGGTTGTTCTGGTTACTGATTTCTGAGGATCTATGCACCCAAACTGCGTGAAAATGTAATCACATGTCAGTTCTAGTATAATATATTTGTCCAATGAATACCCGTTAATCATCTGCATTTCTTCTTGGTGTAGCAATTTTAATGGCCAGGGTTGTAATTATTTAGATAATGAGCATGTTTATGAGATATTATTATGTGAAACTGTTAAATGCTGAATAAATATCTTTAGAAAAAGACGATGCACCGCATGGAAAGACCTGTTATTGTTAGCGCCAAGGCAAATCTGGCAGTAACATTTGATGAGGACTTCGGAAGAGTGCTTTGACGCGCCGCCTCCACTCGCACCGCGGTCCGCTGCTTCCTTCTTCGCCCTAGACTTCCTTTTTTGCGCAGGATGCAGTAGTCCTGAATTGCTGCACCCGCTCGTACCATCGTCCGAGGATATAGGATCTTGTCGTGTCGCTTCAACTCGAAATGGCGACCAAAGAGTCGTTGAATTGTGAAGAGAGACTCTTTATTTTTTAAATACTCACAAATACACAACATAGCTCAGAACATGTGTGTCATTTGACGACCTAATGCATCGCACCGGTACATTAACCTGTGTCGCACGCATACATCCCAGGTGTCAGCTACCTATTGCATCAAAGAGCTTGTGATGTGTCCATGGTGGGGTGTGATACTACGTACTGTGTATGACGCGAAATGAAAGATGGAGCGTTACTTGTTGCGAGAGTTGGCAGACATTTACATAATATACTGTGCAGCAGGATGTATTGCCAGTAAAGCATCTCTTATTAGAGACCGCTTTCCCAACAGTAGTCATCGTAATTGGAAGAACCGTTGCTACCAACTTACGAGAGACAGTTCATGCCAGAGAGCTTGACAAGGTTTCCGCCAAAGACATGTTCGAACACCTGACTTTGAGGAGTGTGTGTCGCATCGTGTGGCCGATCAACCAGCAATAAGGACCCTTTAACATGCCCGTGAAACGCACACTTCGAAGTATACAGTGGGGAGAGTACCGGTGGAACAGGCGTTACACCAGTATCATTAAGGACATGTGTAAGCACTGGGACCAACGGATTTTGAGCCGCGCGTTCACTTCTTTCAATGGATTATCAACCGCAGTGCTGTAGTCCGACCTTCGTACTGTTTGTGCTGTTCACGGATGAGGGAGGTCTCATTCGTCGGTGATGGTATTTTCAACAGCCGCAACAACGATATCTGGAGTGAGGACAATCCTCATGCCTCCCTTATTGGTGGCCACCAGCAACGAATATCTGGTAACTTACCGGCGGCTATTGTGTAAGACCACCTAACAGGACCTTACTTGCTGGTTCCCATAGTTCTTCGGGATTGTACCCAACATTGTCCATGAAAGGATTTGGTTCAGCACGACGATGCACCAGCACCAGCATCTGAACAACACGTTCCCTCATTGCTGTATTGGAAGGGCAGATCCTGTCCCATGACCAGCGCAATCGCCGGATATCACATCTTTGGACTTCTTTCTCTGGATTTAAGTGAAGACGTTGATATGTGAAACCCCCATACAAACAGATGAAGACCTGCTTGCTAGGGTCCAAGCTGCCCGTCTTCTGGTACATCAGTAAGCAGCTATTTTTGAGAGAGTAAGGCAAGACTGCGTGCGCCGTTATTCATGCATTGAGACTGGTGGCCATCACTTTGAACATTTGCTACGAGCTACGTTATTGTTATGTGGTGTACGCTGTGAATGTCCATAACACAATGAATATACATTTCCGTCCGTTGGCTCCCCACCTCCATACTTTCGGTTGTCGACCGCTATCATCTGTTTAAGTTTCATCCAAAAGGTTTGAGACACCTTGTAGATGGTACCATGTACTGCTGAGTAATGTGCCTGTACCATCTATGTACGCAATGACTCAAATTATGCAGTATACTAAATTTACTCAGGTCTGAAGATGGTCATCGTTGACTCCAATTCATTACCTGGTTAATAAACTTCTGTGATGTGTATTTCCTGGATCACTGTGAAACGGTATTGCGAATGTGCCGCAACCCGTGAAAAGAAAAATACTGAAGGTTGATAGTCAAAGACAGGTTAATATAACTATTGTTGTATAAACGAGGAAACTAAACTCTGCGACACCACTGTCCTATAAAACTCTTCACCACTGACCGATCATTGCTTCACACTCTTCTAAGGCGTCCGAAGACGGCATATGGTCAGCACGTCCCTGTCCCAGCTGTTAACGTGTTTTTTTTGTTCAAGAAACCCTCATGCAACAGGGTCTTTCCACGGAAGTAATGTCCCTTGAGTTGTGAGGGACTGAAACTGGGTTGTCCATGAGGTAATCTGGCACTCTGACTGTTCAGTCACGGAGGTGAACAATTTTTACAAAAAGGTGATCTAAAACCAAATAGTTTCGTTGAATATGATAACACATTGACGCACGCTGTGATGAGTCTTCGGTTGTCTAATTAGTTACTTGTAATTTAATTTGGGAAAACACTGCGGTTTATCTAATGTACCCACTGTATCCTTAACGCTTCGATAATCTTAGAGCGTACTTTAGCGATACCGAGAATATTTTTTTGCCCTTGTTTGCTTCCTGCAGGTAGACGTGAATACAAAGCGAAGGGACGCCAGATATAGCTCGTGTAGGGAGTTGGCCATAAATCAAGGCAGCCTGTGAGGGAGAGAGCTGAGATAAATATGCGGTCTCCTTATATACTGACGAACACGACAGCGATCACGTCGCTCGTTATTTCACTGATGCCTTCCCACCGGCGACTAAAGAGTATAGACAGGAAGATCAGTGCACGTTTACTGCGGAGACTCTGGCAAGAGTATCTATTCAGAATATATCCTACCAAAAATAAAGTTCACATTAGTAACACACAAAAAAGAAGTTGGGAGCAACGTTCCACGACATCGAATACTTTCTGATGAGAATCACTTCTCTATGTTAACAACAACGGCTGAATATGCAGTCCCTACATAAACTTTGGAAGCAAGTGAATTTATATTTCAAAGTGAAGTTCGCACACCGTTAATATATTAAAAATACAGACGTCAGTGCATATGAAAAACAGTTTTTTGAGGAAAAGAAACATGGTAAACTGTTTTGTGAAAAGATTTGTTTAAACTAAAGAAATAAAATAGATTAGAGAAATATTTGACACATGTATACCATGTTCGAAATTAGGTACAGCAGCTGAGTTGTACATACCGTCAGAAGTGCAAGGCCACCGTGTAAAAATTCCAACACGAGTTTACTCAAAAAGTCTTTCAATTCTAAGTTTTCAAATTAAACATTGAACTTTAAATTCTCAGTCAGCACCTCATTTGCTGTACACGATTTGGAGCATCATTCAAAGTCACATCAAATGTTTCTCTAATCTATTTTATTTCTTGCTTTTAGAGAAATGACTTCACAAAACGTTTGAGTGTTTTTCTTTCCAATTTTTTTTTTATTTTCGAGTTTTGTTCAGAAAGCATGAAATGTAACATATTAAAATATTGATCGGTATTACGTTATTATTAAGAGCAGAATAGTTCAGATAAAGACAAAACAGAAGTTTCAATTTATGTTGCGATCTGATATTTTTTGACTCTTCAGTTGAATTGTTAGCATAAACTGTTGGGGAAATATGTATGTCAATTTTCCCTCAAATCACTAACCAAGTATTAACTTATGGCTAACTACCTTCCAACAATTAAACCTTTTTTTTGCAAAACTAGACCTCATGCTGGCCAATTTGATATCCCATTTGTCCATTCCCTGCTCTTCATTTGGGTATGAAAATTCGGACAAAAATCCATTGTGTAACTCCTAAAGGTTCTTGCTTTCGTTCCGCTGAAACATTTGATGATTTACAAAGTTAGGAATATTGTAACCTCCCCACTACATTTCTATCTGTATGGAATTTAGCCCAAATTTACCTCTCACTCTATAAAAGTCTACATATTACCAAAACTATGTACCCACAAACTGTTATCCAACTTAAATTCGAATGCTAACTTTTGACTGAACAGAACCTAATTTGGATCGGTCTGCAACTGATCTGAATACAACTTATCCTTTATTAAATGCGCAACTGAAGTAAAACTGTCTGGCCCCAATCAAAATTTCCAATTACCTCACGCCTTGACAACACTGTTGCAGATTTCTCTAAAGCACAACAGCAAACAGCAAGCAGGCAGCGACTAAGCTGGATTTCTATTTTTAAATAAAATATCCAAACGATATTCAGACTGTTGCTTACCACATGGCTCAATGTTGGAATGCATAATAATAAACTTTTAAACTGTGGGGTGGGTAGAGTAACTATTCCTACGAAAAGACATTCTAAGACAACTATTTTAGAATAAAGTATGTATTCAAAAAGGCAGAGTAAAGCTTCGCTTGATCTTCACATACAACAGTGGTCTGAACAGTACTATGCTTAACAAAGTGAACAATGAATTAAAAGGGTACAATGTCAACAGAGAATTTCTATAAAAACGAGACAGTTTAAGCAGTTAATAACTCAGGGAAGTGGGGTGGTCTTTCTCTCGGCTCTGAGCAAATGGACTAACTAGTTGCCAATAACTGTTTCTACAAATTAGATGCCCTGTGCTGCGGTCTTACCTCAAACTTGTTTTCATCAAAAAATAACATTATTCAAAAATTATATTCCTTTCGCTTTTCAAAATATACATAATATTAATCGTTGCTGTCCTTTACAATAAATCTTTCTTCATCCAATAAATACCATCAGAAGTCTACACGGCACTACTAAATACACCAATCGCCTAGCATACTTCAACTAAAAATATATCAGGCTGCGTAGAGGCAAAGACTGTGCCACGAAAAGACCAAAGATTATATAACAGTAACGTAACTTGCTCTCTCCCTCTCTGACGTGCATATCGACAACATTGAAAAACCAAAATGACATGGCCACCTTACAATATTAGAAGCATTTTTCCTATCAACTATGACATCATCCCTTATCTCATTTCTCTTTATTTACTTACATTATTTTACCTGAGATGATTATGAGGTTCAGTTCATTCCTTATATACTTCCTGATGTTCTATTTACAAATAAAATTACAATGAACACAGAAACTGAAGTTCAGCGCAACCAATATTATAAACGCTGATAGTACAGGGTGTTTCAAAAATGACCGGTATATTTGAAACGGCAATACAAACTAAACGAGCAGCGATAGAAATACACCGTTTGTTGCAATATGCTTGGGACAGCAGTACATTTTCAGGCAGACAAACTTTCGAAATTACAGTAGTTACAATTGTCAACAACAGATGGCGCTGGGAAACTCTATAGTACGATATTTTCCACATATCCACCATGCGTAGCAATAATATGGCGTAGTCTCTGAATGAAATTACCCGAAACCTTTGACAACGTGTCTGGCGGAATGGCTTCACATGCAGATGAGATGTACTGCTTTAGCTGTTCAATTGTTTCTGGATTCTGGCGGTACACCTGGTCTTTCAAGTGTCCCCACAGAAAGAAGTCACAGGGGTTCATGTCTGGCGAATAGGGAGGCCAATCGACGCCGCCTCCTGTATGTTTCGGATAGCCCAAAGCAATCACAAGATCATCGAAATATTCATTCAGGAAATTAAAGACGTCGGCCGTGCTATGTGGCCGGGCACTATCTTGCATAAACCACTAGGTGTTCGCAGTATCGTCTAAGGCAGTTTGTACCGCCACAAATTCACGAAGAATGTCCAGATAGCGTGATGCAGTAATTGTTTCGGATCTGAAAAATGGGCCAATGATTCCTTTGGAAGAAATGGCGGCCCAGACCAGTACTTTTTGAGGATGCAGGGACGATGGGACTGCAACATGGGGCTTTTCGGTTCCCCATATGCGCCAGTTCTGTTTATTGACGAAGCCGTCCAGGTAAAAATAAGCTTCGTCAGTAAACCAAATGCTGCCCACATGCATATCGCCGTCATCAATCCTGTGCACTATATCGTTAGCGAATGTCTCTCGTGCAGCAATGGTAGCGGCGCTGAGGGGTTGCTGCGTTTGAATTTTGTATGGATAGAGGTGTAAACTCTGGTGCATGAGACGATACGTGGACGTTGGCGTCATTTGGACCGCAGCTGCAACACGGCAAACAGAAACCCGAGGCCGCTGTTGGATCACCTGCTGCACTAGCTGCACGTTGCCCTCTGTGGTTGCCGTACGCGGCCGCCCTACCTTTCCAGTACGTTCATCCGTCATGTTCCCAGTCCGTTGAAATTTTTCAAACAGATCCTTTATTGTATCGCTTTTCGGTCCTTTGGTTACATTAAACCTCCGTTGAAAACTTCGTCTTGTTGCAACAACACTGTGTTCTAGGTGGTGGAATTCCAACACCAGAAAAATCCTCTGTTCTAAGGAGTAAACCATGTTGTCCACAGCACACTTGCACGTTGTGAACAGCACACGCTTACAGCAGAAAGACGACGTACAGAATGGCGCACCCACAGACAGCGTTGTCTTCTATATCTTTCACATCACTTGCAGCGCCATCTGTTGTTGAAAATTGTAACTACTGTGATTTCGAAAGTTTGTCCGCCTGAAAATGTACTGTTGTCCCAAGCATATTGCAACAAACGGTGTATTTCTATCGCTGCTCGTTTAGTTTTTATTGCCGTTTCAAATATACCGGTCATTTTTGAAACACCCTGTAGCGAGAATACTAAATGTTAATTAAATCAGCCTATCAGTCTCTGGGAACAGTAACAATTGTCGAACATGGAGCACTATACACCTAAGTGATGTAAGATGGAACGACCGTATAAATCTAGTTGAGGAGATACTTGATTGACTGACATTCCCTGGAAAAATCATAAGGAAGACGTGATTAAAATTCTTGGATACTTTTTAGCAGTCCGCACGTACGTAATTGCTGGGAGACATACATATTTCCTACAACGGTTGCGAAACTTTTCAAATGTTTGATTGTTCAGTTCCGTATGTCACAGAAATGTTGAACAAACGCCCTGGGAAAAACTACGTGTCAGACATCGTACTTCAGGGCAATATTTAAAGATTCTCAGAGCAGATGCTCTAAAAAATGCAGAAATATTTCCTCTTCCCGCGTATATCTATCTTATTGAGCAAAACATTAAAATTATAAAAATACGGAAGCGTATCAAGACTCAAAATCTCATCTTGGCGCAAAGATTAGTAACTAGCTCTTCATATAGCGAAATTAGAATGTTGTGTAATTCATTTAACTTCAAAGTGTGGTATTCTTTGACTGTAAAATTAACGAATCGCTATCAGTTTGGCCAACAAATACTTAACAGTAACAATATTAGAAACGTAAAGTGGAAAGACCATACACGTTTAGTTGGAATTAAAACAAATGGTAGCTATTCATTTGTGTAGTACTGAGAGGTTGAAGTTTGTCTCCAACACTTTTGCAGCTCATTCTTCAATACTGCTCAAGGCTATGGATCTTGCATAATAATAGCGAAATACATGGATCTTATCCAAAATCAGAGCTGGTGGAATGTTTGAACAGCGAGAAAGAGTAAGAGAAACGGTGGTACATCTCGCGAGAATATGCTTAGAAAACTTCAAGAACTTTTGGGGGAGAGACTACTAATATTATTCAACTCCTAAATATATGTTGTTTGGAAACGGTACAGATAAAATTAGGCAAATATCGGGCCACATAGAATCGTACGAACAATCTTCGTAGATTTAATAAATGAACAGAAGCGAGGAAATAAGAGTAAGTGGTAGAAATGTGTGCCCTGTGCCACATATTTCACAATGATTTGCATAGTATATCTGCAGATGGGAAATCTTCTTCTTTTACTTGTGCCTTAATCCCGCGGTTGCAGGGTCGGCATTGTTAGGCACGGATTTGGCAAGGTTAATGTTAATGGGAGGCCAGCTGACCTTCCTGCTGCCACCCCATACCCCCTGGGATGGAATGAGTGTACCCAATGTGGGGCGGCGAAGAAATTGTCGAATGAGTTGTTTGAATGTTCATTTCACGTAACAGACTATTGCCGATGCAACATATGTGGGACGGCGAAGAAGTCGTTGTTTAATGTTGAATGAAAGTTGAACATTGCCACCTTAAATCACGCGAGCCTGGCAACTAATTTGGTGGCCAGTCAGAAAGCGAAGGGAAACTTACTGACCTTAGTTCCCAGTCTGCACGGCCACATTCCTGTACAGCCCAGCTAAACGAAAAATATCCATAGTTCTTCACGGGATTAGGGCTGCTTCAATAAAATTTAAAGTTCCAAACAAGATTTTATTATCTTAAAGGCTCACACAAATTACTCGAAACTTCTGAAAATGCTAAAGACATTAAATATTGTTAATTCAGCCAATCGTTTAATAGTTCAGAGGCGACTTCTACAGCAAGTTCCTCCCGAATAGTTCATTACTCTAACTAACGGTGCTCTATTAATAGTTCGCAATAATGTTAAAAAAAAAGATTAATGCTCGCCTTAAAAGTGGAGTTAGTCACCACTTGCCACGCGGAATTATACTTCACACGGACGGCACAATAACAGTTTGTTACCGAAGTCTAAACGATCCAGGACGGTGTACAGTCCTCGCGATTTTCAATGTCCGTTTACATTGCTAAGTACGCGCATGTCACAGCCCGCTATGACGTCACCCGAGGCGAGGCGCGATCGGACGTTAAGCTCGCGTGGACTAGGCGTTGGTCTAATGCGGAGTGAGCTTACTACTGCCTCTGCCGCTCTTTTTATATAGCTCCGGCGCGTACCGCCAAGAGAGCATCTGTTCTTTCCGTTCCTATGCAGATGCCTGCAGCCTCCAAATGATCGCTATCTCAGGCACATAATCTTAAATATCACATTTAATAATAGCTTTACAAACTTCTCAATTTTTGTATATATACATCTGAGCAGTACAGAAGCACGTAGAAAATCTCAGCCCGCTAAAATTAAAACTTTACTCTCTAGAATTTTTACAATGGAACTAACGGTATATTGTTACCTCTGAACCATAGCTTTATCAAGACTTGTATCAGCTGTTAATTATGCTACAAGACTAAAACTTGGTGTAGCTTTGTTAATTGTCCTATCTGATCATTGGTCTTAAAGAATTTGTTTTATCATTAAAATTTAAAGTACTTAATCTATAATGCTTATGTACATTTTACTCACAAAAGTAGTTTTTACTAAATTACTAAAAAACTAGAAGAGGTAACTGATTGTGGTATTTCCATTATTATTATTAGGGTGAACTGAAGCATCCTACCAATTTTCAATATTGTAGCTCTATTATTTCGCGCCTCTGATTTTTCCGAAAAACGCGGATTCTGGAGTCAATTTTAGTTTTATGGTTTTGGAAACCAGCACCACTCATTAATGACTTCTTACTGCACCTTCTCACCAAATTTTGGCTTCCTAGCGTCATTATTTAGCGCCTCCTATTTTTCTTTCAAAACGTGAATTTTACGTAAACTACTAATTTTATAACATTAAGATTTGTTACCTGAAACATTATTACATAGAACTATACTTTAACAAAGTTTTACACACAAATCTTAATTTTTACTTTTATGTTAAATGTGGTGCAATACTATATGCAGGCGCGTTACGATGACGTGACGCTACTAGCAGTGAACTAGGGTAAGTCCCGTGCACTCGCTCGCCTCTGTATCTTATACATGATACAGCGCTTGCTTTGCTTCATCACCCCCTTTTTAATTTTCGTGAAAATCTATTTTTGAACATTAAATTTCTAAAAGAACAAACAAGCGATGGATTACTTTAGTATACCTCTTTCAACTTAAGTTGCTTCTTCTTAGGAAATTCCTTATTACTACATACACAAAATAACCATACTCATATACACATAGAAAACCTAGTACAGAAGACATTCACAAATTATTTACATACATTTACATGGAAATATAAATTTTTCAATGGTTACAAAATAGTTATTTTTTTTTTTTTAAACCAGTCTCTTCCTGAAAAAGAAAATACACACGACTTTTATCACTGCAACGCACTCACATTTTTCTTTTACTATAATACTCGGCACTGTGGTGGGTGTCCTATTGTACACTCATTTAATTTCACTGATTGACAAAATTGTGGGAGGAAATTGTATTCACTGTGGTTTGCATCTCTACTTCCAATCTCCCTACCGCTTGTTGTCAGTCATTCATGCAGCCTGCATGTCCCTGAGAAACAGACAATACAGTCTAAGTTTCTGTTTTCAACTTATATCTAAGGTAGGACAAAGTACATTTTATAGTTTATATTCTGGCACTATTTTACTAATTGTGAAGTTGTCAGAAAGACATTTAGCACTAAGTCGTATCTGATACAATAGCTCCTACTTTCTTCTTTCATAAATAATCTTTTAGGTTCCTAAATAGTGAAAATTCTTTTAGCAAATTAATATATTAAGATCTTGCTTCAACTTAGAAAATTGAGTAACCTTTTAGTTTTAATGTACTCTGGCTTAATTATCATATGGATTAGTTCATCAAAGAAGTCATTTGCTGACCAGCACTTTGCTTTATTGTATGAATTACTAAAGAAATTAGTTATTTTCAGTATACCGATTCCAAATTTCTGCATTTTCCAATATTTGTGTGTTTCTGTTGTCTGTTTAACTATTTATTTGCCTCAAGCAAGATTTAGCGTTTTTCACCATTTCACGAGACGTGAGGGAATTATTCTTTAATCCTACATCATTTACTTCAATTTACTTACTTCACTCCTTCACCTTATTCATTTTCTCCCTTTTCTTCCAGATTCAAAATACTTCATTTCTCCACTTCTTTCTCCCTTTTCCTTTTGTCAGCCTATTGACGTCCTGTTTCTATATATTTGGTGCGATCCTCACACCACTTCCACACATCTCCATTTATTTAATTCTAAAACGCCATTGCTTGCCTCTATGAGCATTACCTTCTTACGCTGTTTTCCTTCAGACAACCTTATTTCTAGCAACATACTACCTTCTGCATAATCTCATGGATTATTCATATTCATACCGTACTTCGTATACTGCAAAGTGTCTCTCTTAGTTGTAGTTTCTAACCCTTTACAATTACATGAAATATTTTAATTTATTTATTTTAGCCATGTTTGCCTCTTATTGGTACTCAGACTTTTGTTTTGCCATTCATTAGGTAGATCCTTACTAAGAATACTTAAAACCTAATAGCATATATACAACATGAAGACATATGTGATTCTTACCTGTTATGATAGACCAGAAGAAGGGAATGAAACTTGAAAAGGAAATAAAGTTTCACCCAGCTGGGACTGCACGGTACGCCAAACCGTGTATCCGCCAAAGAGTGGCAGACTCCCTACAGTAATTAATTACTGTTAATTTTAAATTCCTTTAGATCCACAATATTTCTTAGACCTAGTTCTCTCTTACTCTTTGGATATTCCAAACGATAGGCATTTGCATGAGGTTTACTTACTATTCTAAATGGTCCATGATATACATGCATAAACTTTTTAGTTTCTGCAGAAATTTTCTTTGATTTTTCTTTTGTTTTGACCAGCACTAGCTCACCAATTTTAAAACTAGTGGGGAAAGCCCTTGCATCATGCCTCTTTTTCCTATCTAAAGCTCTTTTGCGTATATTTGCCCTGGCCTGTGCTTTCTTCTCATCCAATGTACTCTGACTTAGAACTGGAAAGTCAATCATACTCGGAATGATATTATGTGGTTCCTGATTGAACATCAGCTCACATGGAGCAAAACCTGTGGCATCGTGTTTCAGATTATTAATTATCTCTTCAAAATACTTAATATGATCAGCCCATGTTGAATGCTTCCTAGCACAGTAGGTTCTACATAGTCTATTCAGTTCTCGCATAACCCTTTCACTCATATTTCCTTGCGGAAAGTATGCTGAAATCCTTATATGCCGAGTTCCGCTCCTTTCAAGACGCAACTTAAATTTTTCTGATACAAATTGAGGACCATTATCTGACAATAGGTTCTTTGGCTTGCCAATTTTCACAAAATAATCTTTCTCCAATTTATCTACAAGTGTTTTGGCATTGGCTCTCTTAATCGGATACAGTTTAACATATTTACTAAACCCATCAATCACCACAAAAACATGCGTACATCCTCCTTTAGATGTCGGGAGAGGTCCAAAAAGATCAACTGCACATAACTCTAAGGGTTCACTTGGGTCTACGTGATGCATATCCCCTTGCACTATTTTATTTACTGCTCTTACCTTTTGACAAATAACACAGGATGCTAACCTTTCTGCAACTCTACGATGCATGCTATCAAAGATGACTTTCTCATTTAGTTTAGCAATGCACTTTTTTGTACCATAATGACCATACCTTAGATGTACATAATCTATTAGCAGATCTACGTGCTGTGAAGGAAAACACACTTTCCATTCTGCTAAAGTTACCTTCCTCCTACGGAACAAAATTCCTTTGTGTAGACAGTAATATTGTGCTACCTTTGGATAATTAGGGTCCCCTAAATAGCTTTTAACTAGCTTCAATTGATCATCCTCATTCTGTTCTCGTCTTAAATTCTTAAATACTTTCTTTAAGGCACTCTCCTCTCTGAGCTCATGTACTGTCAACATACTTACCTCATTCCTTTCTGCCAAAGGAAGTTCTGATTCATTCCATAATTCAGCACTTCTTGATAGCCCATCTGCTACCAAATTGCTCTTTCCCTGTATATAATTAATTTCAAGATCAAACTGCTGAAGGTACATGGCCCACCTTGTCAACCTTGGATGCCTTAGTTTACAAGTCTTCAAAAATGTAAGTGCTTTGTGATCACTATAGATAATTACCTTCTGTCCTAACAAATAGTGCTCAAACTTCTGCATACCAAATACTATGGCTAGTGCCTCTAATTCTGAGATAGCATAATTTCGCTCAGCAGATTGTAATGAACGACTTGCAAAAGCAATAGTTTTATGAACCTCCTGGTCGCCTTCTGTTTCTAGCTGAAACAATTCTACAGCAATCCCATAACCACTTGCATCCACTGACATGCAAAAGGGTCTTGTAAAATCGGGATGGTGCAAGAGCGGACTATTAATTAAACAATCTTTTAATCCCTCAAAAGCAGACTGGCATTCTGGAGTCCAAACCCATGGGGTATTCTTTTTTAGCAGGTTGAGTAAACATGGATCATTAAATAAATGATCTTTAACAAAACGTCGGTAGAATCCAAACAAACCGAACATTGACCTGAGTTGCTTTTTATTTCGGGGCGCTTCAAACTTTTCAATACATGATAATTTGGATGGATCAGGTAATACACCCTCTCTGCTAATTTCATGGCCCAGGAATTTTATTCTGTCCTTTACACATTCAGTCTTTTCTAACTTTAATTTCATACCTCCATTTTCAAGAGCTTCTAGTACCCTGTCCAACAGACTGATATGTTCTTCCCATGTGGGAGTTGCCAACAGAATATCGTCTACGTAAATGGTTACTTGATCTAATAATTCCTGTCCTAATACATGAGCCATAACTCTTACAAAGGCACACACTGAAATATTCAATCCGAACGGAACTACTTTATACTGGTAGCATACTCCTTCATACAAAAATGCTGTATACTTACGTGATTCCTTAGCCAGCGGCAAATTCCAGTAACCACATGTTATGTCCATGGAAGTAAAGTACTTAACCCCTCGGAACTTTTGAATTAACTCATCCATATTTTGAGGACGATCACTTTCTCTGATGACAATTTCATTTAACCAGCGTGCATCCAATACTAATCTAACACTTCCATCACGCTTAGGCACTACAACAAGAGGACTATTGTATTCACTAATTGCTTGCTCTATGACACCCCATGCCAACATACGTTTAATTTCATTTCGCACTGCTTGTTTCCTTGCAACATGTATTGGATAAGGCTTCTTAAAAAATACCTTCCCAGGCTTGATATTCAAATGGCATTCATAACCTTTAACTTCACCAGGTGCGTTTGAGAATACATTACTATGCTTAGTTAACACACTCTTTAACTCTGATCTTTGTTCGTCAGCAATTTGCTTTGTTGATTGTACCTTTTCCTCTATTTCCTTTAGGATGTGTCTCTCTTCAACCTTAGCACTTTCCTCATTCTCACTGAAAACCAAATTTTCCTGCAAGTATCCTTTATTCTTTATTACTCTAATAGGCAGTTCCCAAGTTTCATTACTACCGCCTATATGACTTCCTATAAAAGACTCTCTTATCACTTTAGAGTCAGGTAAAGTTAAAATTAAGTTGTTCTGATCAAAATTGATCTTTCCCTGGTACTTTGATAAGAAATCAGTACCAATCAACATATCAACACTTAAGCCTAGCACAATCAAACAAGGATGATCTATTACTACATCATTTATACCAATGGGTATCAAAGCTTCGTGTTGAACTGGTCTAGAGACTTTTCCAGTAGCACCTATAATCTTTAAGCCACTTACTTTCATAACTGTTAACTTCTCTTTATTGGGTATGGTGTCAAAAAATGTTTGTGATAAAGCACTTGCTTCACTGCCACTGTCAAGCAGACAACGCACAGTGACTCCTGATATGTTTACTTTGATAACAGGGTGAGTTATTTTACATTGAACAGGTTGCTCACACACCTCGTCTAATAAATCTCGTTCTATGTTCTTCCAGCTAAAGTAATTCTGACCAGTTGCAATTACATTTACATTTACATCCTGGGGCTCATCATGCTCTATAATCTTAGCTGCTTTCTCTAATCTGTCCACTAACTTTAAATCGAAGCATCTGACGACTTTTTCTACTTTTGTTTGCTGCACATCAGCCAAACTATCCTCTACCTCTGAGCAACTGCGTCCCTGCGCAATATTGCTGTTCATAAGAATGTCGTCACCTTCAACCATTTGTGGCACGTTTACACAGCTACTAGATTCTTTCACCTCGTTACTATTTCTACCCCCTTCATTCATCATTTCCTCCTCTCTAAAGTTTTGCAGTACTGATTCTACTTCTGCTACTTCTACTTCAGCTTTTAGATTGCCATTTTCATCGAAGATGTAAGCTTTTACTTCATCATTATTCCCATCAAACTCAAACCCATTATCTATTTCTTCCCCATTATCTACCTTGAGTTCCTGTTCTTCCTTGACCCATTTTTCTAGTGTATCCAAAATACTATCCACTATTTTGTGAGAGTGGCTTAACACATCACTGGTATTATCTGTATTTATTTCGTCATCCATGTTGTCTGTCTGTGTATGTTGGCTGATTGTCTGTGTTTCCGTTACTGGCTGTGTTACTGTTACCGCCTGGTGAGCGCCAGTTTCCTCATAGACGGGATTTAGTTTCCCACACGCGGCCTGTTGTGTTCATCTGTGACACCACTAGATATAGTAGCATCATGACTCCCTTCTTGTCTTAATGGCATAGTATTTACTTCTCCACTTTCGTCATAGTAGTTGTTACGAAAGCGTGGTGAGTATCTACCCCCTCTTCCTCTGCCACGGCTTTGGTTTCGATAGTTTGTTTTGGTGTGCCTAACTTCCATATTTCTAACGTTCACGTTTCCATTATTTTGTACGTGATTGTTAGAAGATTTGTTATTCTGCTGCACCTGCTCCTCAGCAGCAGCTACTCTTTCCACTCTTTCCAGATATTCAATAAATTTGTCTATATTATCTCTAGGGGCGGAAATGATCCTCTTCTGCCAGTACCACGGCAGCTTACCTTCTAAACCCATAATGATCATATCTGGCTTCATCTTTTCTGTCAAATGTGACAGTCTTGAAACCCACTTCCTAGCGAAATCCTTTACTGATTCATGCCCTGGGAAAAACTTCTTACCACTCCAGAATTCCCTTAACACATCATTTTGTTTGTTATGTGACCAGTATTCGTTGAGAAATGCAGACTTAAATTCAGATAAAGTTTTACATTTGATCATTACATCCGCTGACCATCGCAAAGCATCACCTGACAAATGACTTCTTATAAATGAAATTTTTTCTCTTTCTGACCAAGTGTTGGGGAGAACATCCTCAAAGTCATTCCAAAATTCAAGAGGGTGAATGTACTTATCAGGATCAAAGCGCAAAAACTGTCGACACCCTATAAAAGCGGCGTCAACTGAAGTCACATGCTGTACAGTAGAATGACTAGAATTAACAGAGGTTACTCTATTTTCTAGGTTAGCAATGTTAGTATTTAATTCCTCTACTTGTGACTCTACTGCTTCTATCCTGGCAGAACATCTTTGTTCCACTGCACCACGAATTTCGGTACAGGTTTCTTTTACTTTCTCAATGTTTTTCTGACAAGTATCTACTTTAATTTGTACCTCTTTAACTTTGTCAGAGCAAAGTTTGGACTCGTTGCTCAATCTTTCGGACAACCTCACTTCCAAAAGTTCATCTGCCTCTTGATAATTTTTTTGAATTTGATCTATTTCACATTTGAAAGTACTATGCATTTTAGTTAACTGTTGCCCTACTTTTACTTGAATGTCATGATGAATAGCATCTATCTTATAATTCAAACTATTCCATTTTGATTGCAGTTCTTCTTTTAGTTCTTTATTACTATCCTCAATTTTAGCCTCAATTTTATTTTGGTTTGATTCGAGTTTGGCAAACAGTATTTCCATCCAATCCGGAGCTTCTACCTTGATACTTTGTATCTCTTGACTTGACTGAGCTGGAGATATATTGAGCTCAGTTTCACTACCTGACAAAGTTAGCAACTCTACTGGCTCCCTTTTTACTTCTATTTCACTTATTGATTGCATCCCTGCACTCTCATTTAAATTAAAGTCATAATTTACTGGTGACAAATTACGTTCTAGTTCAATATTTGAGGGATTAATGGAACCATCCTCATTAAACTCAATTCCTGATCCTGAGGATTCTTGGTCAGAGACCGGTTCCCTTCTGAAATGTACACTACTTTCCATATCTTTTAGTTTGTTAGCAGCAGTTAATAAATATTTTAAAAGTCTTTGACTTAACTTAAATGCTTGATTTCAACGAATGATGTCGTCGCTGTGTACCAGCAATCGTGATGCGACGCGTCGCGACGTATTGAAGGCAGCAGCAGCAGCTGTAGCGTCGAGTACCGCCACAGGAATCGCCTACTGCAATAGCTCCAGGGGGGGGGGGGGGGGGGGGGGCAGCAAGGCACCGTTGACCGCTCGGCGCAGCCGGCAGCTGTCTCGCAGATCAGCGCAGCTCCGCGATGACGCACCGTCTTCCTTTAGTCTCAGCGTCGTCGGCAGCCGCGATCCAGCATCGTCGCCTTCCTCACCATCGTCACTAACCAACGTACAGCGGTAGACACTTATTGTTTATACACTACACCCGCCTTTACTGGTAACACTGTTCCCACACTAGTTCAATTCAGTGTCCTGTTATTGCCTACCGAGTTCGTTAATTTATACCAATCGCTTTCACACATCGAGCACTTTTATTTGCTTTTAATTCAGTTTTCCCGGCCGATAAGCACCATATGTGGGGCGGCGAAGAAGTTGTCGAATGAGTTGTTTGAATGTTCATTTCACGTAACAGACTATTGCCGATGCAACATATGTGGGACGGCGAAGAAGTCGTTGTTTAATGTTGAATGAAAGTTGAACATTGCCACCTTAAATCACGCGAGCCTGGCAACTAATTTGGTGGCCAGTCAGAAAGCGAAGGGAAACTTACTGACCTTAGTTCCCAGTCTGCACGGCCACATTCCTGTACAGCCCAGCTAAACGAAAAATATCCATAGTTCTTCACGGGATTAGGGCTGCTTCAATAAAATTTAAAGTTCCAAACAAGATTTTATTATCTTAAAGGCTCACACAAATTACTCGAAACTTCTGAAAATGCTAAAGACATTAAATATTGTTAATTCAGCCAATCGTTTAATAGTTCAGAGGCGACTTCTACAGCAAGTTCCTCCCGAATAGTTCATTACTCTAACTAACGGTGCTCTATTAATAGTTCGCAATAATGTTAAAAAAAAAGATTAATGCTCGCCTTAAAAGTGGAGTTAGTCACCACTTGCCACGCGGAATTATACTTCACACGGACGGCACAATAACAGTTTGTTACCGAAGTCTAAACGATCCAGGACGGTGTATAGTCCTCGCGATTTTCAATGTCCGTTTACATTGCTAAGTACGCGCATGTCACAGCCCGCTATGACGTCACCCGAGGCGAGGCGCGATCGGACGTTAAGCTCGCGTGGACTAGGCGTTGGTCTAATGCGGAGTGAGCTTACTACTGCCTCTGCCGCTCTTTTTATATAGCTCCGGCGCGTACCGCCAAGAGAGCATCTGTTCTTTCCGTTCCTATGCAGATGCCTGCAGCCTCCAAATGATCGCTATCTCAGGCACATAATCTTAAATATCACATTTAATAATAGCTTTACAAACTTCTCAATTTTTGTATATATGCATCTGAGCAGTACAGAAGCACGTAGAAAATCTCAGCCCGCTAAAATTAAAACTTTACTCTCTAGAATTTTTACAATGGAACTAACGGTATATTGTTACCTCTGAACCATAGCTTTATCAAGACTTGTATCAGCTGTTAATTATGCTACAAGACTAAAACTTGGTGTAGCTTTGTTAATTGTCCTATCTGATCATTGGTCTTAAAGAATTTGTTTTATCATTAAAATTTAAAGTACTTAATCTATAATGCTTATGTACATTTTACTCACAAAAGTAGTTTTTACTAAATTACTAAAAAACTAGAAGAGGTAACTGATTGTGGTATTTCCATTATTATTATTAGGGTGAACTGAAGCATCCTACCAATTTTCAATATTGTAGCTCTATTATTTCGCGCCTCTGATTTTTCCGAAAAACGCGGATTCTGGAGTCAATTTTAGTTTTATGGTTTTGGAAACCAGCACCACTCATTAATGACTTCTTACTGCACCTTCTCACCAAATTTTGGCTTCCTAGCGTCATTATTTAGCGCCTCCTATTTTTCTTTCAAAACGTGAATTTTACGTAAACTACTAATTTTATAACATTAAGATTTGTTACCTGAAACATTATTACATAGAACTATACTTTAACAAAGTTTTACACACAAATCTTAATTTTTACTTTTATGTTAAATGTGGTGCAATACTATGTGCAGGCGCGTTACGATGACGTGACGCTACTAGCAGTGAACTAGGGTAAGTCCCGTGCACTCGCTCGCCTCTGTATCTTATACATGATACAGCGCTTGCTTTGCTTCACCCAGCTGTCTGCGTCTAGCGTAATCCATGGAACAGTGAGAACGATTGCAGTTGTCTGGCAGTCGTATAACTGAGGCGTGACGTGGGGACGACCCCAGTATTCACCTAGGGCGACTTGGAAAACCACATAAAAACGACACCAGGCTGGCTGGGACACCGGCCCTCGTCGTTAATCCGCCGAGCAGATTCGATCCGTGGCCGGCGCTCCTACACGAATCCAAGAAGCAGCGCATCTGTGCTGGCGGCGAACCTGGCGGGTATCTGCAGACGGAAAAAGATACTGCTAAACTACGTACCCACACCTCTTCCCCCATCATTTACCAAGTTGTGTTTTCGGAGTGAAAACGTGCGTATACATTCCAGGCAGGCGACACAAAAATACGAAGAATTGTGGCAGACGTCAGTCGCCATTATATATATATTGTTGCAATCTCAGTCGCCCTGGACAGTTTCTATCCTCTACAGCTCCCTCTAGTACCATGGAAGGTATTCCCTGATATCTTAACAGATGTCCTACCATCCTGTTCTTTCTGCTTGTCAGTGTTTGCCATATGTTCCTCTCACTCCTATTCGCCGGAGAACGTCCTCATTATGTACCTTACCAGTTCACCACATTTTCAATAATCTTCTGCACCATAACATCTCAAATGATTCGATTCTCTTCTATTCCAGTTTTCCCACAGTCCATGTCTCACTGGCATAAAGCACTGTGTGTCAAACGTACAGTCTCAGAAATTTATTCCTCAATTTAAGCCCTGTGTTTGATATTAGCAAACTTTTCTTCGCCAGGAATGCCCTTTTTGCAAGCGCCAGTGTGCTTTTTAAGTCCTCCTTGCTCTGTCTGTCATGCGTTATTTTGCTACCTAGCCAACAGAAATCCTTAAGTTCATCGACGTCATGATCACCATTCCTGATGTTAAATTTCTAGGTATTCCCATTACTGTTGCTTCTGAATACTTTCGTCTTTCCACGATTTATTCTCAGTCCATTATATATACTCATTGCCCTGTTAATTCTATTCAGCAGATCCTGTAATTCTTCTCACTTTCACTGTAGACAGCAATGTCATCATCGAATCATATCACTAATGTCCTTTCACTTTGAATTTTAATTCCGCTTATGAAACGTCCCCTTAGAAAAATTGTACGTGACTGTGCTTAAACTGACACACAATATTTTTAACGCAACGCAATCTGACTTCCAAAAATCCCTGACTAACATTAACCTATACGTTTCACAAATCACCTATCTCACAAAAATCTTCGTTACTCAAGTTACTGCAATACAGCGAGCGCCACTACTGCCAGCTAAATAAAAGATTCAAACTACTGAAGGCACTAACTACTGATAGGCACAGTTAGCAAATGAAAGATTTTAATAGAGAACAAACAATGTATTTACCTTAATAGTCATAATATATACATATAGCAGTTCATGACATCCAGTCTTACAAGCTTCAAAACTCCGCCATCTCTCTCCCCACGTCCACCACTGCTGGCGTCTCACCTCCAACTGCGCAACGCTACGCGCTGTTAACATCCAGCTGCCGCTGCCCAACACTACAATGGCGAGTATTACAACAATGCCAACCAGCCACAGACTGCACACGGCACAGCCAGTGATTTTCATACAGAGCGCTACGTGGCGTTACCAATAAAAAAACCTAAACAGCCTACTTACACGCTCTTCATCCTTTCTTTTATTTCGGTCATTGCTTCTCCGATGTACAGATTGAAGACTATGGGCGACAGACTACATCCCTGTCTTGCACCCTTTTGAATCCGAGCACTTCGTTCTTGGTCTTCCACCCTTATTTTTCCCTCTTGCATCTTGTGCGTATGGTATATTACCCGTCTTTCCCTATAGCTCACTCATATTTTTCTCAGTTTTTCGAACATCTTGAACCATTTTACATTGTCGCAAGCTTTTTCCAGGTAGAATCCTATGAACGTGTCCTGATTTCACTTTAGTATCTCTTCCGTTATGAGATGCGGCATCATATTTCCTTCTCTAGTGCCTTTACCGTTCCTAAAGCCAGTCTGATCGTCGTTTAACATATCCTCACTTTTCTTTTCCATTCTTCTGCGTACTGTTCTTGTCAGTAACTTTGATGCATGAGCTTTTAAGCTGACTGTACGATAATTTTCGCACTTGCGGCTCTGGTTACCTTCGGACCATTTGGATGATGTTTTCTCGAAAGTCAGACGACACAACGCAGATTCACACATTCTACATACCAACGTGAATAGTCGTTTTGTTGCTACTGTCCCTAATGATTAACTCCCAACGGTTTTAGAAATTCTGATGGAATGTTAGCCATACCTTCTGCCTTATTTGATCTCAGGTCCTCTAAAGTTCTTTTAAATTCTGATTGTCATGCTGGATCCTCTATCTTTTCTAAATCGACTCCTGTTTCTTCTTCTAATATGTCACACAAATCTTGCCTCTCATAGAGGCCTTCAACGTACGCTTTCCACCTATCCGCTTTCTCCTCTGCAGTTAACAATGGAATTACCCTTGCACTCTTAATGCTACCACTCTTACTTCTAATTTCAACGAACTTTCCCAGAATGAGATATTCAGTCTGCAGTGGAGTGTGCGCTGATATGAAACATCCCGGCAGATTAAAACTGTGCGTCGGACCCAGACACGAACTCGGGACCTTCGCCTTTCGCGGGCGAGTGCTCTACCATCTGAGCTACCCAAGCACGACTCACGACCCGTCCACACAGCTTCAGTTATGCCAGTACCTCTTCTCCTACCGTCCAAACTTCACAGAAGCTCTTCTGCAAGAGCACTTGCCTGCGAAAGGCAAAGGTCTCGAGTTCGAGTCTCTCTCCGACACACAGTTTTAACCTGCCAGGAAGTTTCACCGAAGGTTGTTTTGACTTTCCTGTATGCTGAGCCAGTCCTTCCGACAGTCACTTTTTTTCGATTTTTTCACAATTTTCATACAGCATTTCGCCATAGTTTCGCTGCACATCTATTTATTCCTTTCTTAAGTGACTTGCATTTGTGTATTCCTGAATTTCCCTGAACATTTATATACTTCCTAATTTCAGCTGAAGTATTTTTTTGGTTACACATAGTTTCTTTGCAGTTACCTCCCTAGTACCTAAGCTTCTATTTCCAACATCTGTGATTCTTCTTTTTATAGATGCCCATTCCTCTTCAACTGAACTGCCTACTGAGCTATTCCTTATCGCAGTATCTATAGCCTATGCGAACATCAAGGGTGTCTCCTTTTTCTTTAATTTTTACGTATCCCACTTTTTTGTGCACTGATTTTTTATGACTAGTCTCTTAAACTTCAGCCTACTCTTCATCATTCTAAATTTTGATCTGAGTCTACATCTGCTACTGGATACGCCTTACAATCCAGTATCTGATTTCGGGGTCTCCACCTGACCATGATGTAATTTAACTGAAATCTTCTCGAATGTCTCGGTCTTTTCTAAGTATAACTCCTCCTCTTGTGATTCTTAAACAGAGTATTCGTTATTACTAGCTGAATTTATTGCAGATTTCACTTAGTCTTTCTCCTCTCTCACTCCTAGTACCAAGCCCATATTCCCCCGTATCGCTTTGTTCTTCGCCTTCCCCTACAACTGCATTCCAGTCCCCCATGACTGTTAGATTTTCATCTCCCTTGACATACTGAATTAGCCGTTCAATGTCCTCATACACTATCTGTATCTTTTCATGTTCAGCTTGTGACGTCGGCATGTATACCTGAACTATTGTTGTCGGTGTTGGTTTCCTGTTGATTCTGACGAGGACAACACTATTACTGAACTATTAATATTAAGTCATTCTCTGCCCTACCTTCCTATTTACAACGAATGCTACTCCTGTTATATAATTTTCTGTTGTTGTCGATATTAATCTATACTCATTTGACCAGATATCCTTGTCTTCTTGCCATTTCACTTCACTGATCCGTATTCAGCTTTAGCTCTGCCCTTTTCAGATTTTCTAGCGTACCTACCGCGTTCAAACTGTTGACATTCCACTTCCCGACTCGTAGAACGTTATCTTTTCATTGGTTATTATATCTTTTTATCGTGGTCACCTCCCACTTGGCTGTCCATTCCCGGAGATCCGAGTGGGGCACTATTCCAGAATTTTTTTACAATGGAGATACCATCCTGACGCTTTTTCAGTTTTAGGCCACGTGCCCTGTGAATACACATTGCGTGTGTTTATTGCAGTGGTTTTCATTTTCTTCTGATCCTCATGCTATAGATCACTGATGAGTATAATAACGGCTCATAAATCTGTAAAAATGAGTAAAACCATTCACAGTGATGGTGACAATTTATTTCCTGCGAGTAATGCAGATTACTGTACACAGAAGTATTCGTATGTCGTGTGAAAGTGGGATAAATGCAAAGTATAGTTTCTGTGTCTCATTGTTACTTCCAGTGTTCTGGCGTAACCACAAGCACTGGAACGAAGATGAAGAATGCAAGACCAGAGGAGGCGGTGAAACGACGGCGGCCAATGATGTGCGGAATAGGACCTCACCACGACAGGAGCGCCCTCAAGCTGAAGTGAATATAAGTGCTGCTCCTGCCAGCCTCGACAGCCCCTACCTTTTATAAATCCCTTCAAATTCTTCAACGCCATGATCTCCGCCTCGCCTATCGCATCCGTCTCCCCTCCCCCACGCGGATCCTGTACAATCTCATTCCTTTCCCCCACCTCCTCCTTTTCCTTGAAAGGATACGGATCCTGTACACCTCCCGCAAACTCGACCCTCCTCACCCACTTGTCTCGCCCATCCTCTCCCAACCCTGCCCGCTGCCGCGCCTGTATTCCCACGTCCCACCCAGTCTCCATCTCTCCATCTCTCCACCCTCCTTACCCTCTCCCAAGGTGGCTTCCGGCAGCTCCCCCTCCCTGATGAAGTCCTCCTCCCCTCCATCTACCCCTCCTATCAACTTTGATCCTACCCGCCCCCACTTCCCCTGGGCTCCCCCATTTTTTCCCTCCCCTCCCCCTGTCTCCCTTGCCCATGGCATCTGCCATCCCCTCTCCCTGTCCCACTCCCCTTCCTCCTCCCCCTCCCTTGGCAGGTCCCCGGACTCGCACACGCTCAGTGAACATTCGCGTGCCGGAGATCATCGCCATCAGTGTCTTGTGTGTGTGCCTTCGTTTTGTGATCAGTGTCCCTCGCCGTCACGCCACCATTGTTCACGTGTGCCGTCGCAGTCATCCGTGTTATGTGCGCTGTGTCAACAAGTGTTTGTGTTTTTTCTCATCCAGCGTGAACGGCTTCATGTTTACTGTTTTTTTGTATCTACATTTTTTGCCCGCCGTTTTTATTGTATTGTCTGTGCCACCTATATGTCATGTTATTGTACCACTCAAGGCTGAAGAGCAGGGTAATATGCTGCTGCCAGCCCGCCTTGTATGCGGTGATTAAAATTACAATAAAGAAAGAAAAAAAACAACCTCGACAGCTCAGATCGGCTTGGTATAAGGACATTAGTGGACAGAATTCGCAGAGTATTAGCACGGCCTATCAGTGAGTGCCACGCGAACAATTGTCAGTGACGTGTGTCAGCTTGCAAGAACATTGTTTATAACAAGAACTCGAATTTATACTGCCTGTCGTACATTGCTGGCGACACCTTTGTACATTAAAGTTAAGTAACGTCAATCTGCTTCGTAGAAATAGAACTACTAAGGTTATTTGCTAGAATTTTTGTATAGCATTCCAAGAACGCAGCATCCTTTAGGCACCTTATACGAGATGAGTGGGCAAGACCCAACAACCAGTATTGCTTAAGTCGTGAAAGAAGATACGGTCAACAGAAAAGAGTCTCGTAAAAGTTTCACTGTTGTGAAATGGTAAGGTTTTTCGACCATCGTTCTGAAATTGAGGACGAAATTTCCCTTTGCGACATTCTTGGATAAATGTTTTTTTGCCAGTGAGGTGGAGTCAGAAGGAAAATAACCATTTTTGGATGTTTTTCATGAACAATAATCAGATGATCGTCTAAGCCACTCTATTTAGTGGAAACCAACAGATACTGGCCTGTACTTCAGTCCGCTAAGAGTTCATGATCCAGCCCAAAAGAAAGCAGGTTTAAACACTCTGATGGATAGACCTAAATCTGTTTCTTACAATAATTCCATTGTCACATATATATATATATATATATATATATATATATATATATATATATATATATATATATATATATATATATATATATAAAACGTATTCCAGAAGAAGTGCTGTAGTGAACGAGATACGAGTTAGCCTTCTCTAAGGAACAAAAACACAGACATAACCATCAAAAAAAGAGCAGTCTCAAGCGCTCTTCCCTTCCTTCGAAGCTACAATAAATAAAACGGGCACAGTATTCAATTCATTTTCCGACCACGCAAGAAAATTGAAGAGATGCTGCTCCCAGAAAATGGAAGTCTCGGTATCACTATTCCTGAGAGTTATACAATTACTTGTGAATGTTGTAGTGAATGCCAACGATTTGAGAACGCTCCATAGAGCGTCAACGCCACAACAAATGTCACAAATTCGATAACTCTGCTGTTTCTGGTAGCGTCTTCTTGAACAAACAAAGGGTAATGTTTGATGGAACGGAAATCTTATTCCATGCATGTACACAACAGGATTCTGTTTTCAAAGAAGTCCTTGATATCACAATGTGCGACAACGATTTTAACCGGGCAGTGGCTATTCCCTTATTGGTGCCTGGAAACAGATGATTGATACAGTAGAGAACTGACTCATCAACTATTCAAAGAATTCAACATCGATACCAATGTTGTTCCCTTGTAGACATCGTTATAATCTCTGGTAGCTTATGGAAGTTTCGTAGCTTCGTGAAACCTCCATGACACAGTTCGTAAAACTAAGTAGAGTACTACAGGGCCTACATACAACTCCTTACGAGACGACGACAGAGGAAGGATGCGGCAAAACATCCGTCAACCATTTATCCAGTCATTCCGAAGTAGTAACATTACAGGCAAGCCAATTCATTTTGTGTAAATAACTGGATTTCAGTAAGGTCGTATTGTATGGATGAAGGAAAGTTGCTTGATCTTCCGAAGAACTACCCAACTCCTTGGACGTAAGACGTCAATTCCATATCAATCTTTAATAAATGAAGCGAAAAGCAAGTAATAATCGATACGTCAGGAAACACCTACTAGTAACGTGTTATGGTGTCGAAATACTGGGCCAAGAAGACATAATAATGCAGCAGCGTGCGTACAAGAATATTATATGTAATCAATAACGTTGAAACATAAGATATTACATCAGGATTGCACCCTTGTAAATAATCAGTCTCAGAAACTAATGTCCAAGAGAGGTGCACATGTTCGTAGTCGTGATTAAGGTCGCCAGCGGCGTACAGAACCACGCCTCGTACGCTACATCCAATGAGCAGCCACGTTTTAATCACGCAGTAACCGCAGTAGAAACTGAGAGTTCTGATGCACCTCCAGTCGAGACAGCATAAGATCCCTGACAGTTGCAGTAGGCCGGACTCGGCAGATTTGAGCGCTTACCTCAACCAGTCACATCGATTTCGTAAACCCTCTATGGCAATGCCTCACAAAGTGCCGTCGCAGTTCTGAAAGAGGCTCCAGTCTCGCCTGCGACAGTCTGCGGTTCGCACCTGAAAGCTGGCAACAGCGCTACCAAAAGTCAGCAAGTTTCTTACGCCATCTCGGCTATTCAGGATGATTTTTTCCACCGTGTACAAACTCCTTGGATTGATCGATGAGAGGATACGAAACAAAAAAGGTCTAATGAACTTATGTCCGGAAATGTATGGTTTCCGTGCTAGAGACACTTTATTCACTCATACTTTGTTACAGAGACTGAGGTCTAATAGGCGCTGTAGGATGCAGCCACAGTTACAGTAAGTATGGTTTCCTCCTAGAGGGTGGTATTGTTCATCATACATCAGGCCCTACCGCTCTCTCCTGCCATAGTAATTGATGATGTGTCCGATTCACTTCTCGTGCCGACTCACTTTGTAGTGGATGTGATACAGTCTTTTACACAATGGTTCGAGAGCTTGCTGACATAGTGTTTACTTTCGGAACTGCAAATGGCAATGGGTGGAGGACAGCAAGGTTGTATCAGGAGACCTATCCCCACCGACTACAACCTCACCATTCAATGTTTGGAACAGTATTTCGCCTTTTGTTTGAGATACGGTCGTTACAGGAAGCAGAAAATCATGAAGGACACCAGACTTGGAGTAAAATGTGATAAAATCTGTGGAAGGGTCAAATGGCTGTAAGCACTAAGGAACTTAACACCTGAGGTCATCAGTCCCCTAGACTTAGAACTATTTAAACCTAAAGACATCACACATATCCATGCCCGAGGCAGGATTCGAACCTTTGGCCGTAGCAGCAGCGTAGTTCCGGACTGAAGCGCCTAGAACCGCTCGGCCACTGTGGAAGGCGACCACTGTTTCAGTACCAAGCAGCTGGCGCGCCAGAACAAGGTAAGCCGGACGACCGTGTGGAACATTCCCCTTCACAAATGTTTCTACCCGTATCACTTACAGCGTGTACAGGGCTTGCTGGAGACTGCCTTCCCTCATCGGGAGCAATTTTGTCACTGGTTTCTTCACCAGAGAACCACGATTCCGGGACTGGTGTCAACCATCCTGTTCAGAGATGACACCACCTTCTCGCGGAGTGGTACATTCAACTTTCATAAGCGTCATCTGTGGGATAGTATGTAGAACTCCCATGGTATGATGAGAGCGAATCATCAGGAATGGTGGAGCTGGGATGTGCGGGCCGGGATAATTGGCAACCGTCTTTTGGGTCCACTCTTCCTTCCACGTCGCCTAACAGGCAGCAACTACCAGCGTTTCTTGCGGGTGACTTTGCCTCCTTTGCTGGAAGAAATGCCATTGATGGTGTATGATGGTGCTCCGGTTCAGTTCGCCGCTAACGCCCGATTCCATCTCAATTGTGTCTTTTCTGGTCGATGGATTGGACAAGGGGGTCCAGCTGTGACCTGCTCGTTCACTGGATCTCAACCTGTGGAATTTCTTGTTACGGTGTCATCTCAAAAGTATTATGTATGCAGAGCAGATTACAGGTATGGAGACATTGGAACACCATATTCGTACTGCCTTTGATACTGTCCGGATGCAATCTGGCTGATGTGAACGTGTGAGACAGAACATGCTAGATCGCCTACACGCATGCCTTCAGCCACATGGAAACCATTTTCAATACACACTGTAACTTTGGCTCCATGGTACAGAGCATATCAGACCTCAGTTTCTGTAACACAGTACAATTGAATAAATGGTCTCTGGGTTGGAAACCAAGTATTTCTGGACATAAGTTAATTAGAACTTTTTTGTTCCCTATCCTCTCATTGATCAGTCCCTAGAGTTTGTACACGGCGGAAAAAATCGCCCTGTAGGGGTGCTTTCTGGATTTCAGGCTACTATCAAGGGTGCGACTCACCTGTGTTGCTCTCATACATCAACACGGTACAGCTCTCCACCAATGGAGCGTTTCCACTTCTAGTATAGGGAATCTTGCCTTCTAATGACTAAGATGCATCTTTTGCTTGAGGAAATCTACACCCTGTTCAAGACATCAGAACACTGGCCGTCGTGTTCTGTTGCTGTCCCTACAACGTTAGGGAGACTTGTTCCTACAGTGGTTAACCGACTTACTCATCAATGCGTTGGTCATCTCCATTAACAACATTTTCTATCAGATCTGTCTCCTCTCGAGCAAGTGTGTGAAGTAATGGAGGAACACACAGTTCTTTCCCTATTAGCAATAAACTGCAACTGGCGGAAGCAGCGTGTAGCATTTTCACCCATCGACATCTCTGCGATCGTCGTTGCACACAGTTGCAAGACTGGATTGTATTCAGGAAAGGCTACATTAATCAATATATCAATAGCTGAGATACTCAATATTTGAGAGCATATGCAATACCCTGCCTCTTTAATATGTAAATAAATTTACATTAATGTAGGATATTTCTTCAAGGTCGAAAATTCACCATTTTCCGCTCACAGCTGTCGAAGATTGTATTTTTCTATTCACGAGTTCCACCGATCAATTGTCTAGCTGGGCAGCGTGTTCTGTAACTGGTTGCGAAATGGAAGGATGATTGACAATACTATTTAAGGAAAAGCTGGAGCACTTTGTACTGCCAAAAACATAACTTTCCTCTACAAATTAATACGCGTGGCCAGTTTTCTCTCCGTCTTTCAGTAAAGCGAATACCCTCCGTTTTCTCCCAGTGATGCTTCTTGCCGATCTCTCTTGCCTCTCTCTTCATTTCTTGTGTTTCTGCCACGTTCTTCTCTCTTTCTGCCAACCACCCCCCTTTTCACGTCCATTACTGCCAGTGCCTTGTGTTTCAACTTACCTCACTGTAATGTATCCTTTTTGCCCTACTTTTCATGATCTCGCGTCCGTCGGCCGTCGTAATTTAATTTATTATTTGTTTGTTGTCCACTGATTGATGTTGATTGTTGCCGACTTATCTGATGCGCCTTAATCAATATATTTCATCCAATTTTGATTTACAATTAAATGTTTTTGTGAAGTTCTCCTTTTTAACAATACTAATCTTAAATTATTTGTTACGTGAATGAATGTTGGACTCGCTGAATCTTAAAACACGAGCAAATAAGTTGAACAATGGAATAAACTTTTCATATTAATTTCCTCGGCTAGTCAGCTCACTTTAAAGCAAAAAATCTTTAGCTATTAATTACAACTGCGGCCCACACACGCGCGAGAGTATTTTTTCTTACCTCCGTTAACCATTGCATTGTAGTCTGAGTCCTGGCTCTGGCCATCGGCTGTGGTACTGAAAATAAGAATCTCAAAGCTACGTATTTTCTGCAACGTCGGGCGGCTGTGAAGAAAAATGTATATTATGTTAATAGCGGGCGAGTTTTTCGCTTCCGCTAAATTTTATAAGTTAATATCGCCACGTAATGGCGTCGTTCGCTGCATCGGCCTCTACGATTGATGCACTGTACTCGCATGCAGGTCAATTAAAGGAAGGTGGACATGAAATCGGGATCACCTCTTACAAATTAAAAGTGCACAATAATATTAAATCAGTATATTATCTGCTTAATTAGTACAAATATGCTTACATTTGCCAGCACTCGCAAGATGTCCGTCTACACGCAACCAAGACAAGAGAAGAAGTGAAGACGACTAAAAAATTGACAAAAAAGCGAATCTTGTCGTCTCTTCAGATCATTTTGTTATATTTCTTTGCCCTCGAAACTTACACAGAGAAATTATTAAAATACGGGTAAATGATAAAAATGTATATTATTCAATTTTTAAATGTCTCTTCTTTATAAATACTGTTTTTAAGTCTTTTCGTATTATTTCACTGGGGACGCTATAATGAACTAATATAAACTCTATTTCTTTCTACTGTAGCTACAACTATTAAGTAACTACAGTTATAACTATAACTAATGTTATAATTTCTTCTTAGTGTTGTATACCATATTAAAGGAAATTCTTTTTGTAACATCTGTGTCGTTAAGTGAAAATAACATAAAATTTGTTAAATGTAGGAGAGGGTCTGATTGCTACAATCTTGTCAGGATAAATTAAATAAACAAATAAAATAAAATGAACACCGAAACTTCAGTATGAAAAATAAAACTCTTAGCAGCCGTAAACGGAATATGGAGTCCTATCTACGATTTATGAAGACTATGTAGCCATTTCACAAGTTAATTTCTTCACGATGTGTAGTTTTCAATTTCCGCTAATATAATAGCTTATATATACAACTTGAATACTGTATTATGAGTAAGTTATCTAATGGATAGTCTGGAGGTTATATGGTGTTTGATTATTAGAAGAACAAAAGAAAGGGACTAGTAGAGGACAATGAAACGAGCAAATAATCCTAATAAACATAGCTTCGTAAACCAATGGAAGTATCACGACTAAGTACAAGAACTAGAATCGACACTGAAGAGATACACTTCAGAAAAAAACACATTATAAGGGTTGCACATGGCCATATTCATCTGAAGGCAGGATTAAGCAAATTCCCGCGTTACGCATGTACACGTTCTAAACTCCGAGGCCTGTTCCGAATGCATCGACAACCACCCACGACGGGTTCTCGGAGTTTATCGACCTTATTAACGGGGCTGGAATACACAAAAACTTTTAAATACCCTCCTCCCCCCCCCCCAAAAAAAAATCCGAAGTGTTTAAGTTGGGCGATCTGGAAGGCCGTGGTATTGGAGGTAAAATCAAGCGAGGCCGGCCGTTGTGGCCGAGCGGTTCTAGGCGCGTCAGTCTGGAACCGCGCAACCGCTACGGTCACAGGTTCGAATCCTGCCTCGGGCATGGATGTGTGTGATGTCCTTAGGTCAGTTAAGTTTAAGTAGTTCTAAGTTCTAGGGGACTGATGACCTCAGATGTTAAGTCCCATAGTGCTCAGAGCCATTTGAACTATTTTTGGAAATCAAGCGAGGGTACTTATCACTTTGTACTTTACGCCTCACTTCGGGTGTTTCGAAATGAACGTTGTCTTGAAAATTAAGTGTTGTAACACTGGCATGACTGCACTTGTGCATAGGTCGTATTGGGGAAACTAATGATTTTCAGACCTATGTTTATTAGGATTATTTGTTGTTTTATTGTCCTCTACAACAGCACCTCAAAAACATGGATGCAATAAGATCGATATTATCCTCCGACTCACGAACTAGGACACTTGTAAAACATCATCCTGAAAAATAACCTTTCAGCTGATAGCAGAGCAAATGAAAAGAGCGGAAGGTGGCGTATAACGGCGGTGGAAGACGTATACCTCTGTTTATCTTAGGCATGTACATATCTGTTACTCGCTTCTATCACCGCGCCTTGTAAACATATAGACTGAGAACGTCAGGACCCTTTTTTTGCGAAACAGACGTGTCAAGTCCAGTTCATCGTCTCTGCACTAGAAGATATGCGAGTCGGCTCTGGTTGGAAATTACCAGCCCTCTCTGGATCCGAGCAGTGATTGTTGCCTAATGTAAAGTGCTAAAAAAGGCCGCTTGTCTCAGCTGTTTAAGCAGAGTTCTTTGTTCGCTTCTTTGATTTGCATTTGTAACACATGCTCGAGAAGTCGTCACCGGCGTGCGGGTGTCAACCGCACAGAACGTCCTTACTGTGAAGATTCCTCTTATCGTGAAATATTTACGATTGCAAACACACACACACACACACACACACACACACACACACACACACACACACACATGCGCCGTTGTTTTGTGTGACATTAGGATAATTTTCTAAGCTAACTTGCCAATGTTGTACACTGAGGCGCCAAAGAAACTGGTACAGACATGAGTACTCAGACACAGAGGTATGTACAAACAGGCCGAATACGCTGCGGTCGGCAACGCCTATATAAGACAACAAGTGCCTGGCGCGGTTACTGCTTCTACAATGGCAGGTCATCAAGATTTAAGTGAATTTGAACGTGGTGTTGCAGTCGGCGCACGAGCGATGGGACATAGCGTCTCCGACGTAACGATGAAGTGGTGATTGTATCGTACGACCATTTCCTGAATATCAGGAAATATCTGAAATGTCTGAATCACTCAACGTGACAAAAGTGCAAACTTTCCGCAAACCGCGGCAGAATTCAATTCTGGACCATTAACAACCACTCAAAGAAACATCATCGATATGGGCTTTCGGAACCGAAAGCCCACTGGTGTACCCTTGATGACTGCACGACACAAAGCTCTACGCCTCGCTCGGGCCAGTCATCACCAATATTGGACTGTTGATGACTGGAAACATGTTGCCTGGTCGGACGAGTCGTTTTAAATTGTATCCAGCGGATATGCATGTACGGGTATGGAGACAACCTCATGGATCCATGGACCGTGCATGTCAGCAGGGGACTGTTCAAGCTGGTGGAGCCTCTCTAATGGTGTGGGGCGTGTGCAATTGGAGTGACATGGGACCCCTGATACGTCTAGATACAACTCTGATAGGTGGCACGTACGTAAGATCCCTGTCTAATCATCTGCATCCATTCATGTCCATTGTGCATTCCGACAGACTTTGGCATTTCTAGCAGGGCAATGCGACTCCCCACACGTGCAGAATTGCTACAGAGAGGCTAGAGGAGCATTCTGCTGAGTCTGAACACTTCCGCTGGCACCAAACTCCGCAGATATGAGCATGTGCGATGCCTTGTAACGCACTGTTCAGAAGAGACCTTCACCCCCTCGTACTCTTCCGATTTATGAATAGCCCTGTAGGATTCATGGTGTCAGTTCCCTCCACCACTACTTCAGACGTTAGTCGAGTCCATGCCACTTCGTGTTGCGGTATTTCTGCGTGCTGGCAGGGGCCCTACACGATATTGGGCAGGGGTACCAGTATCTTTGGCTCTTCATTGTATTATAATGACGTTTGTCGTGGCGTGTCAGTTCTGAACTGTTTTCGACCATGAAATGCGCCTTTACGTTGTGACCGCAAAGAAATAAAAAGCAGCACGTGGAAAACTTTATTATTGAGACCGCCTGCTATCTTTTCAATAGCGTCCTTACCTCGCCAGCGTAGATTTTACGGTTCCGCTTCGTCACCAGGGCATGAAGGTGTATAATGTACATTGGCCAAGTTAAAAGGCCAGTGCAAAGGCTGGAGACAGACTTAACACTAAGGGCCGTAGTGCTGAAACTGGTTGCTCAAATAAAAGAACAATTTATAATTTAGATGACTGAAGGCGTTTTTATTTGACATTTTATTTTGAATAGCCGAGGTTCCGTAACCACCTGTGTAAAGATTTCTCCATAGCGAACCCTTCGATCATCACTTGCCGACCAAAGTGATGTGTCGACAAGTGTGATCGAAGCGACCGCTGTGTTAAGGAGAAATCTACAGATAACAGTTACTGAATTCTGACCACCCCCTTTTTTTTTACTGGTCCAGAGGTGGGCTTCTTCTGACACGTCGGCCAGGGACCTGGAGATGGCCTAATGTAGCGCTGAAACTGGTTGTTTAAATAAAATAATTGGGAATTTATACGGATGAATATGTTTAAATTCGATGTTTTAAAAGTAAAGGTTTCCAATCATTTCGCTTTCTCGTTTTTCGCAAGAATAGCCACTGTAGATACCTTACGATAAGGAGCAGCAAATTTGTTTTGAAAGTGGCAGGAAACAAAACAGACTTGTGTAGACCCAAATGGATCTTGCCATAAGGGCGACCACCACAAAGTGAACGTATTTTCTAAGTACACAAATTTACAGCATCTGTCTCTCTTCTTCTGTGTCCGACCTCGTAATCATCTTCCAGTGCAGCGGATAAATGCGCCTGTAGTAAAATGCTCATCCACTGCACACTAGGTTGATCGACCTTGTTGAAAATAGACATAGAGTGAGGCTGCAGTTCAAGGTCTAAAAGAGTTCTTACTAATACGTGACGACGGGTAGTTCACTAGTAATGTCATCAGTCTCTGTTCTTTTGTGTTCAAGTAATGGCCTGTTAAAATCAACCTACGTCGCAGAAAACTCCGACCTGACCTTGTCACCATGAATTATTAATTGAGCGTATGTAAATGTCAGTATATGAAATCTGAATGCAAGAAAAAAATCGGTTTAAAGCGAAAATTGTGAATGGAGAAATATGGTGTGCTTTGTGAAGTTAAATTTCTCATAATATTCAATATATTGGTTGTGCAATCAGTAAAATATGTAAATTAGAAAGAAATGTGAGCAGTCACTCTAAAGGACCATTTTCCCACAAACCTACATTGTGCTATTTGTTTGTGCTATCCGATAGGCAAGGATAAAAGATAATGGAAAACATTGCGACATGCCTATAATATCTCACTACCGATTACTCTGTCACCGTGAATGGAATACAGCCTGTTGGTGAGCAATATCGCAAATACACGTTTTGGACATGTTTTGAAGAACAGAAGCCTGGGATGGCATCAAGTAGATCAGACACAGTGTATAGACTAATAACCAAAACACGAACATTCAAGGCACTTCACACACTATAGAAATTATTGAACAGTAATACGTTGGCTAAATTTGCCGTAACACAAAGGAAAAACATGAAATGTTGTTACTTATGTACAATAAAGATATTTACTAAAAATGTCCTTCTTTATCACACGAAAAATATTTTCTGTATGTGAAAGGATGTAGCCAATAACTCTTAATGCAAACATAAAAAATATATGTTTATTCACTGCCTAAGAAGTTATTAGGCTACAGATAATCACTGAACACAAGATGAAACTACCCAAAAGCCCTGTAGTACCAGGGTATAAAATAATCTCCCCATATTTTGAACAACACTTCATTGAAATATGATACTGATGGTTGCTTGCGATAGGAGGACAACGAAGCCGATTATTAAAAGAGAAACTAGCTGAACACTTCAATTGCAGGATGTTGTTATTGGCATTACACCTCTACTTCTCCTGTGAATTAAGCGATAACCTATTACTTCTATTTTCGTGTGCCTTCGCGCTGTTACACATTCCAGAACACGGTGGCAGATAGATTAGTACTAAACAAATCGCATTTGCTAAATCTATACGTGGCTAAGTCTTTGTTACGTCCTTGTCTATAACAGCTGACTTAATTCCACACATACATAGTCAGACCTACATAAAACAAATACAAAATCACAATACTATTTATAAAATTACCTTGATTGGTAAGTACCGTTTCAGTATTGACAGTATTGCTATGCATCATTATAGATAGAGTGTATTATTTTTCGAACTGTTATGAATATGTTGGTTCTATTGAGCTATCTCTTCATAAGAGTAATAATCGAGCACAGACTGTTTACTTGGAACTTCTGTCAAGGGATTGCTAAAGCAGTGTTTGGATTCGTGTATGTCAGTTTGCTGTTTCACATACTGATATACTATATGATTTACACTAAACTCCAAAATAAAGTTAGATTACATACTGTTTTAATTCAGAAACATCTAATTGTTTTTTTTTTTTCAATACAACGAAATTCTCACTACTTAAACAGTGATTCAAAAACATCTTACTACAAGTGAAAACCTGCGTAAGACAGTGCTTTAGGACATATTTAGTTTTGTTATTATTTTTAGGAATAACTGACTCTGTCTCAATGTCTTTTGCAATTATCTATCGTTACATATAGCCTGCTGCTTATGATTCAGTTGAAGTGTAGACATTTACTGATGTGTTGGAAAAATGGATGTAGCGAAGTATAAATGCCTTCTTCGCCTTAGTTTTAGCTGCCGTTGTAGATGACTTGTAGTGCGTCAGATTTTCTGGATGAAGCAGGAAGACGTAAGGATGGCGGTGAGTTATCACACAAATTAACAAAATTAGTTTCAGAACTCTAATAAATTCAACTGTTGTTGATGAAATCCTCTTTAAACCTTTCGGATCGATATGAAAATAGGATTTACAGGGCTGATTAATAGACTGTCACGGTTTTTAAGCACAACAGTGCACGACAGCGTAAAGATTTATTTGAGCAACGTGGCCTCTGTTTATAATATTTCACCGTCATATTTAAAGCGTGCTTTGGTCCTCGGAGTAAATGCTTCTTAACAATAGTTGATCGGTTCACTGTCCACCTTCTCAATCATGAAAATCAAAGAACAGCAACGTACAATTATATAATTTTAATTTAACTTCAATATAACTTTCAATTATATATCTCCACTGCAGTTCACCGTTTCTGTGTCTTATACGAAATGATTCATCCATCTTCTTTTCACACAGTATCCATTTATACACCAAATATTCACGTTCTTGTGATGAAAACCGCCTCCAGTTCTCTACTTTCCGACCTTATAAGATCTTTAGTTGTGAGTTTTGACTCTCAGAATCCTCTGTCTTGCAACTTCTCCTTTGATAATTTCAAAACCAGAGTCACTTCATAAAATATGGTAAATTCATTGTAACTATGCCGTTATGATGAGATTCTGGCAAATTCTTCGTTCTACTTGCCTCTGAACTCCAAAAGATTCCTTCCGCTGTCTCAATATTTTAACTATATATATTTTAATTATATATTTATTCCATCAATTACAAAAAAAAAATATTTGTTTCCGAAAAAAAGCAACTGATAGTCTGTCATATTTCCACAGTCCGAATTTTTACTTTAGACACCTCAGTTCGACTGTTCTTTCTAATCTGTCCCTTCCGTCTTATCAAAAAATTTACGAAAGTTTATCCTATTGGTCCAAAGCATTCTCTTCTACTTATATATTAAACAGAAGTTTCACAAAATATGACTTACGTATGTTCATATTATATTTTCATTATATTTTTATTGGTAAATCTATAAAACAAAATCAATAAGACAGAAACTACATTCAGCAAACATTAAATACATCATCTATCAACGAAAAACGCTGCAGTAATTTACAGTGGAGAAAATCTCCTTCACAGCAGGTATTAGTGTTATAAATATAGTTATGGCAGTGACTCACAGCTCTGATGAAGACTTTTGATGGAGACCGTGTTGTGCATCGTAAGGTTATTTTTTCATAATACAGTAAACAGCAGACTTCTTTAGCACACACATGTACCCACGTTGAGAGGTCCCAACGGCCATGTCGGTCGGTCTTACAAAGAAAGGGATATGAGGAATTGAATTAATTTACGATCCTAGCACAAGTTCAAAATTTAAAAGAGATGACGAATCAAACGACTGTAATCTCGAGTTGACTGCATGCATAGTTAATGAACTGATAAATATGAAAGTCAAATGTCACCAATAGAATTAATTTTACCGGCTATTTTGAACTAAATGACTTGCTAATATAGAAAAGTACAGTAGTATCAGAAGGTCCACATTAGATTTCTGGAAATCAGTTTAGTAAAATAGTCCCAAGATGGTTTGTCTGTTGATGAGGAAGACATGAGCCACTGTGTTCAGACTCGCAACGCAGACGCACATCCGTGGAAGAGGACGTTATTTTTCGTGTCAGTGCTCTTCTGGAATCACTGCAAATGTTTCAAATGGCTCTAAGCACTGTAGGACTTAACATCTGAGGTCATCAGTCCCCTACACTTAGAACTACTTAAACCAAACTAACGTAAGGACATCGCACACATCCCTGCCCGAGACCGGATTTGAACCTGCGACCGTAGCAACAGCGCGGTTCCGGACTGAAGTACCTAGAACCGCTCGGTCACAACGGCCTGCGGGAATACTGCAGATTGTACAATGCAAGCGCCAGGGGTCTCATCCCAGCTTTCCGCCTGATGCCGGAGGAGAGTTTAGTGCTGCCTCCTGGTCAAGTTGACAGTATGGCACTACTTTTTTCGGAGTTTACACTCTAAAGTGTTACCACCGAGGCAATAAAGTCGAGAGACACGTGCTCCGGAGCCCACTCTGAGCGATTAGTAGGTTTCGGTGCGTCGGAAAGACTGGCGTCCAACTCAGCCGTCATCTTAGTTGCAGTAGGCTGTGGACATCATTATTTGTAGTCAAATGTGAGCAGTAAATTCTGGATAGGAGTTCGGTCGCATGTAAAGGAAATGCAAGTTATAATCGCGATCGTGGTAACGACCCACGCTTACATCCGGTTGCGCACGCAGTCCACCAAACGCACGCCGATGCATCTGTGGTAAGCAACATGCTTAAGCCCTCGAGCCCTCGTTTCTTGTCTCTGTTACTCTCATGGCTCATTAACCGCTTATTTATTTCCTTCTGATTGGTACTTTCTCGATACATCGGATAATTTTCCCTAAGTGCTGGGACGAAATCTCACCGTTATATACTCATGTAATTTATGTATTCTCTTCCGTGCGTAGCCTGCTTGTGCCAATAACATTCAGGGCGCCTCGCTGCCCCCCTCCTCTCCCCCCTTCCATGTTTCTTACGAACAATATACTGATTTTAATTCAACTGCAGCATCTGTGTTACTCGTCTGTAGCCCTTGCCCCTGACGCTAAATAATTATAACAATCCACGATTGAAACATGAGCCGTAGGTTCGAACCCCGATGCTGAACGGCGAAGAAGACGTAAAGTTGCAGGAAGGAGTGAGAGAGTTGCATGTACGGTTGTGACCGATCGCAACCTACTTTTCAATTAATTAACCTCATCAGGGGTGGCGAGGACTAAACGATAAAATTCCCTCCAGGACTTCACAAGCCTGGATCATTATATCTCAGCTCAGTGAGTTAAAGTGTGATATTTATTATGTAATGTGGGCTGAATTGAACACACAGGTATCGCATTTGCCAGTATATCAACCGCATGGGAGACGGAACATACGGTGATAGTAGAAAAAGCCACCTTCAACATTCGAAAAGTTCATTTGGGAGAAAGTGGAGGAATAGTGCACACTGAAACAAAAAACATTATTCTGACTGATCATAATAAGTAACCGAAGACCATCTCTGCGTAAGATTACTCGACTTCCTTAACTTTTACTATCATAAATTAGTTTAAATGAAAAAAAAAACAGTACAATGAAATATAACTGGTCCTTGGGGTAACTGTCAGCAGCGGTTTGGGGATTGTGTGCTTGAGAAAGGAGAGCTTATGTTAAATATTCAAAAGTGAAAAAAGAGCTACCACATCATCTGCCAATGTCTGTCATCATCATCATCATTACAAATGCCGGAAACATCCGATACCTCCCATGACTCTAATGTTCCCTCATTACTTTTTTTTCTCTGGTTGCTCAGTAAAGCCCTCCACGAACAGCTTTTCCGTTCTCGTTTTTCAACCCAGTGTCTTTTCAATTTTTGCTCTCCTCTTCATTACATCTTCTTCCAGCTTCTTTTTCAGGGGAGGAGGCACCTGTTCTCTTTCGGAGCACCTCAGCCTTCCACTACATATTAACGCGATCAGAATCTCTATATTTAACTTTTACATTTAGAAAGTTAATTCATGCAATGATACAATGAATTTAGATAAAAGTAAATCACTGAGCTGTAAGCTTACTTCATTAGTTTCTTAACAAGGGACTCTCCTGTTTTAATTGCCTCACGCTTGCGAATTCCGCAGCTCGAATGGCGCCTGCCTTCTTGCTTTTGTTTTTTACTCATAGAAATAAGAAAAGGATAGCCTTAAGTCGTCTAGTTTGTGACAAGCATCAGATACTGAATGCACACGATTGCCTGCTCAGCTGTTAACTGATTCCCCCTTACATTCGTTGGGCAGGTACACTAAGGTAGTGATGGATCCTAAGTGCACTGTTATTTGGATGTGAAGGTCCGCCTCGTTGGAAACTGTACCGACGTATATGAAAGAGTCTAGCTGCTGCGGTGTAGAACAAGAGGTACTTGAGATGACTCTTCCTGGAGGCATGAGAAAATACGAGAGAGTTTGTTGTATGTCAAGCTGGTAATACCTGACTGAGATGCATGTTGTGAATCTCATTTTTTAATACTATTGCTCTTGGCTACTTCATTAACCTACCCCGTAGCTCAATCCATGCAACTGTTGGTCCATCATCTGACAGAAAATGCAACTGAAATAAAGAACCTCGGTCTGAATACTAAGAATGGAATGGTCCAATCCGACATGGTACGCAGTTAATAAACATTATCCTCTCATGTGCAAATTACAATGTTTTTCTTTCGATGGTTTATTCGTTATTTCTCTCCCGCACGTTCTTACAAATGTTGCTACAAAGTGTAGTTGTAATACTATCAAGCGTTTTTAATGGGGGGAGGGGGGGCTCTCAAGTAACGAACGTTTAATTATAACCACCCTGTATACCTAAAATGCCAACGGCTTTGCCGCCGTGGTGACACATATTCTCGTCAGATCACTGAAGTTAAGCGCTTGGATGGGTCACCGTCCAGGTCTGCACAGTGCTGTTGGCAAGCGTGGTGCACTCAGCCCTTCTGAGGCCAATTCAGGAGCTACTTGACTGAGAAGTAGCGACACTGGTCATGAAAACTGAAAACGGCCGGTAGAGCGATGTGCTGCCGCCTCCAGTGACGCTTCAGGGCTGAGGATGAAACGGCGGCCGGTCGGTGCCTTTGGGCCTTAAAGCCCTGTTGTGTTGTTGTTGTTGTCGTATACCCAGAATGCGTGCTTTCTGCAATGTACGTATCCTGATGAGATTCTGATCCCTTCAGTAGTTAGTGAAAAAGCAACTTTCCATGCCAGCAGAAAATACCGAATTTGTCAATAGTGTGGTGGTGTGATGAAGGTAGTTTTGCTTTTATGGTCAAATATAGACTCCGAACTGCAGTTTCAAGTTCTAGTAAGAAAGTGTTGGCCATTCAGAAGCACAGTGTGTTGGAAGAGAACTTCGAAGTTATGGAAATGCTTTCTTATGAAAAACTTTCAACATTGTTTGGTTGTAGACTTGTTTACTCTTTAATTGATTCGATTCATTACTTTTTAAAGTGAAAGTCTCTTTTTGGTAAATAATGCTTTACAATGAGATGTGTTAAACCGAAAAATATAATGTTAGTGATAGGCATATTTTCACTTTCTACATCTACATCTACATCCATACTTCGCCAGCCACCTGACGGTGTGTGGTTGAGAGTACTTTGAGTACCCCTATCGGTTCTCCCTTCTATTCCAGTCTCGTATTGTTCGTGAAAGAAAGATTGTCGGTATGCCTGTGTGTGGGCTCTAATCTCTCTGATTTTCTATTCACGGTCTCTTCGCGAAACACACGTAGGGGGGACCAATATACTGCTTGACTCCTCGGTGAAGGTATGTTTTCGAAACTTCAACAAAAGCCCGTACCGAGCTACTGAGCGTCTCTCTTGCAGAGTCTTCCACTGGAGTTTATCATCTCCGTAACGCTTTCGCGATTACTAAATAATCCTGTAACGAAGCGCGCTGCTCACCGTTGGATCTTCTCTATCGCTTCTATCAACCCTATCTGGTACGGATCCCACATCGGTGAGCAGTATTCAAGCAGTGGGCGAACAAGTGTTCTGCAATCTACTTCCTTTGCTTTCGGATTGCATTTCCTTAGGATTCTTCCAATGAATCTCAGTCTGGCATCTGCTTTACCGACGATCAGCTTTATATGGTCATTCCATTTTAAACCACTCCTAACGCTTACTCCCAGATAATTTATGGAATTAACTGCTTCCAGTTGCTGACCTGCTATACTGTAGCTAAATGATAAAGGATAATCCGTTTTATATATTCGCAGCACACTACACTTGTCTACCTTGAGATTCAATTGCCTTTCCCTGCACCATGCTGCGTTCTGTTATCTAGGAACTCTTCAATCCAATCACACAATTGGTCTGATATTCCATATGCTCTTACTTTGTTCGTTAAACGACTGTGGGGAACTGTATCAAACGCCTTGCGGAAGTCAAGAAACACAGCAGCTATCTGGGAACCCGTGTCTATGGCCCTGTGAGTCTCGTGGGCGAATAGTGTGAGATGAGTTTCACACGATCGTCTTTTTCGAAACCCATGCTGATTCCTACAGAGTAGATTTCTAGTCTCCAGAAAAGTCATTATACTCGAACATAATACCTGTTCCAAAATTCTACAACTGATCGACGTTAGAGATACAGGTCTATAGTTGTACACATCTGTCCGACGTCCCTTCTTGAAAACGGGAATGACCTGTGTCCTTTTCCAATCTTTTGGAACGCTACGCTCTTCTAGAGACCTACGGAACATCGCTGCAAGAAGGGGGACGTATTTCGGCCTTTAGTGTATCATCTTCTGTTTCAGTATCATTTTGGTCACAGAGTGTCTGGACATTTTTCAATGTAATACAATGAAATACGATAAAAATAAATAATATACTTGCAAAATAAGTCATCAGAAGATAATACAAACTAGCACAGAAAAACAAAAGTGGCTAAAAAACAATGATAGTAAAGATGATGACTGTATCAACTTCTTCAACTTACCAACAATCCTGGCACATCATTTTGTAAAGCGATCTTCGCAGACCTGACAATTCGCTGTAAGAAACACTTTTTAAATGAAAAGACATTTCATCTTTTACAGTAACTTATTTAAAATAAGCAGCTGAAACTGGCTTACGTTATCTATTACCTATGTTCTTTAGTACATACCATGAATTCAGACACGGATAATATGTCGTAGCGCATAAGACAACCTATCAGAACTAATTCGAGGCAACGGTACACTTATCTTATAAGCTTCCATATCATATCAGGTGAGGAAAAGAAGGTATGTTCGTTTTTTGCCACGACAATGCTCCACCCAGAACAGATCGGGTGGTTTCAAGACTTAACGAATTGCTGGCACTGTCAATAATAATGCCTTCGCTGTTGCTCAGAGTACAGACACGTCATCTTATCTGTCCATCCTCCGAATAAGAAAATGTTGTGAGGGACGCCACATGAAACTACGATAATAGAATGGTTTGCTGACGGTTCTTTCTGCACTAGCGAAACGTGCGGTCACCTCTTTTCCAGCCTTTATCAAAGGTTACGAGAGAAGGTCTCGAATTATACTCCTAACTGATCATTTTATAATGTACTGATGAAGCATCTCTCTACAATCAAGTACTTGTCTCATTACTGATCAATATAAGCGATTTTTTTACTGTAACTTTTCGAAGTGTTCATAACAGAAGCCTGTATTCTAATATGGATCTGAGACTGCACCTATACCCGGAGAATCACTCCGAAGTGGGAGGCGGAGTGTACATTTTTTTGTATCGAATGTGTAGGTTCCTTACTGAATGAGCATGGCGTGCGTTACGACCAGACAAAACTGCTATCGTCCGGCCATAAGTGTTGGTTCTTCGACTGCTGAGTGAGGGGGCACATAGGAACTATAGCTCACGTAATATTAGTTCACTTTATTACATTAACAATGGATTTATTTAGCTTTGACACACTTCTTTGACACAGTGATACTGAAAAATTAACAACTGTTATTGCCTAGTAAAGCATTGGTTTATACACTAATTACACAGTCCTCTTGAGGTGCAACATTCAGCCTTTACTAAAGCGCAAGTTGATCAGAGACTTTAACACACTACACTTTGAAGTCGAGTTCTTCAGATGAGGTTACGAACTGGGCATAGCTCTGGCATGCTCGACACTGATTTCAGCGAGATGGCACTACTGTGCTGAGAGGGAGGCGTTGTCTCACACTGGTTGTTGCGGGCTGCAGCGAGCCCTCACCGATAGCTGTGGTATCGATTCGCGTTGACAACTTTGATATGGCACCTGATCTCTGGAAGATACCACAGACAGAAATCAGATCGACCGGATATCCATGCAATATTTGCTTAGGAGAGGAAGGGTTGGACCAAAGTTTTGTACCCAAGGATAAAAATAAGGGAGGGGGGGGGGGGTGTAATCCAGAAGTTACGCCATTTGGTGGTTTTAGCAGTCGTGGTCTATTGGGGCTGTCTGTTGGATTGTTAGTTGTCAGTCAGGGTTAGTCCGAGATACTTTAATGTATTCGTTAGCTGATCCGGATGGCTGTGAATGGTGACATAGAACAAAGAGATAGAGGATGCTGGTGGTTTGTCCTAAAATTACTGCGTGGATTTAGGAAAGGTTGATGTTTTGGAGCCATTGGTCGCACCAAGAAGTAAAATGAGGTGTAATAGGTGGGGCAGTTGATATTTCTGCAGTGCAGCGTAGAGGGCGAGGACAGCGGTGTTATCAGAGTACTGTAGGAGGTAGACTAGGGCGTGTAGTTTGGGCACGTCGTGAGTGTGGAGGAGACGAAGGAGAGGAGAATGAGCCGTGTCTAGGGGCACTCCATCAGTGGGAACTAGTGATTGTTAATAGTGACAAAGAAAGGACGATTAGATAGAAATGATGCCGTCTTCGTCGCCAGTAGACTGTGAAAATCTTCTCACCTGTTGGAAGTTGTAGTTCGAACAAGTGCGCAATCACGAAGCCAGTGAGGCGTGGCAACAAAGAGAGTGGCTTTGGGTCCCTTCGCGTGAATTGCCGCAGATGTGGGTCGGCGGCTCCCACAAGCGCTGCCCTTGACACCGCGGGACGATAAAAATTCCCGGCGCGGCCGGAGTTGGCACACCGCGCCTCGCCGGGCTATTCGGCCGCACGCGCTCTGCCGTCAGGGGGCCTCCACAGACCGCACGCGGACACCGATGCGTGACGCACCGGAAGAAGCCGTAAGCTTGCGTAACGCGCCTCAGCCCCCGGATGAATGCCACTTAACTTTGCCTATTGTGTTAATGAGTGTGTCGCACAGCTTTCTTTATTTACCGTTCTGGAGAACAAGTGGCGGTCTAACGCGCTGCAGTCATGGAGTGTGCGGCTGGTTCCGGCGGAGGTTCGAGTCCTCCCTCGGGCATGAGTGTGTGTGTTTGTCCTTAGGATAATTTAGGTTAAGTAGTGTGCAAGCTTAGGGACTGATGACCTTAGAGTTAAGTCCCATAAGATTTCACTCACATTTGAACATTTTTGAACAATTGAATACCTCTGTGGAGGAAGGGGATAACTCCACTTTTTCCCGTAACGTATACCAATCCCTATAAGCATTAAAATCTTACTTCTTCCATCACTTCGGTAGAAGAAAGTGATAAATACTGGAGACATCTCTATTTTGCAATGAACGTACAAGGTCCAGTGACGTCTAAGCTCAAACAAATATGCTCTCAGCAGTATGGGACTAAACTGCTGAGATCATCAGCCTCCTAGAACTTAGAACTACTTAAATCTAACTAACCTGCGGACATCGCACACATCCATGCCCGAGGCAGGGTTCGAACCTGCGACCGTAGCGGTCGCGTAGTTCCAGACTGTAGCGCCTACAACCGCTCGGCCACCCCGGCCGGCCGTCTAAGTTCGACGTGAGATATGCAAAATATGAGTTATCCTCTTCAATTTTAATTCCTTTTCATTTTCTTTTCCCCGCCAGCCTTTGTGGCCGAGCGGTTCTAGGCGCTTCAGTCAGGAACAGCGCAGCTGTTACGGTCGCAGGTTCGAATCCTGCCTCGGGCATGGATGTGTGTGATGTCCTTAGGTTGGTTAGGTTTAAGTGGTTCTAAGTCTAGGGGACTGATGACGTCAGGTTTTAAAGTCCCACAGTGCTTATAGCCATTTGAACCATTTTTTTGAGCCTGGATCTGATGGGCTCGTCTTCCCCAAATCCTCGCAGCCTACATGGCTGGCTTATGAGTTTGTCATTTCCCACCACGGCTGTTGTAGAAAAATATCTAAAGTCCTTCCAGGTGGCAGAACCTTGCAGAAGCTTTGTTACCGGAAGCAGGAAGCGACCGATGCAAATTCCTACATTTCTCCTCCTATTTGAGATGGCCTAAACGTTACATAATTTCGTGGAACGGTCGGGAGCTTGCGAAATCAGTGTGTCGACCGACAGGGTTGTGAGGGTTAAGGCAGCAAGTCGTGCGCTCTTTGGGGCGGAGTTTGTGTTCTTTAGAGACTTTCATAGGATTTGACGGTCTGGAAAAACGTTCTATAATGTCAAATGGTGCAAGATGTTCGAAAGCCTTCGAAAAATAGGGGTAAACATCACGGAAAGACGGGTAATATAAAGTTCGTCAAGAAAAAACAGGAAGAAAATAAGTCTGGAAGAAGGAGATCGCAGTACATGGATTAAAAATGGTGTTCAATGTAAAAGTCGAAGAACGAAAGACGGAAATAAAAGAAAGGTTCAAGACTGCGATTAAAATTCAATGTGAAAGGATGTCAGTGTTAAAATTAGCTGATGACATTAGGACAACGATTATCCTCAGTTACAGTGAAGAAGAATTACAGGATCTCTTGGACGGTATTAACAGTCCAGTGAGTACATAATGTGGATTGAGAGTAAATCGAAGACGACGGTGACGAGAAATAGCAGAAATGAGAACAGCGACAATCTCGACATCATAATTGGTGATCGCGAAGTGATGAAGTTAAGGCATTCAGCTACCTATGTTGTAAAATAACCCATGACGGACGGAGCAAGCTGGACATAAAAAACAGACTGACATTGGCGAAAAGGGTATTCGCGGCAAAAGTGAAATCTCCTAGAATCCGACATAGCTCTTAATTTGAGGAAGACATTTCTGTGAATGTACGCTTGAGAATAGCGTTGTACGGTAGTGAGTCATAAACTGTGGGCAAACCGGAAAAGGAGAAAATGGAAGCATCTGAGGCGTGGTGCTACAGAAGAATGTTGAAAATTAGGTGGACTGATAATTTAAGTAATGAAGAGGTTCTCTGTAGAATCGGCAAGGATGGGAATATATGAAAAAAATAACAAGAAGAAGGGACAGGATGATAGGACATTTGTTAAGACATCAGGGAATAACTTCCATGGTACTAGAGGGAGCTGTAGAGGGTAAAAACTCTATAGCAAGACAGATACTGGAAATCATGCAGCAGTAACAGGTTGTAAGTGTTACTCTGAGATGGAGAGGTTGGCTCAGGAGAGAAGTTCGTGGTGGGCCGCATCAATCCATTCACGAGACTAGTGACTCAAAATAAATAAACAAATAAAAATGTGGTTATCATTTCGGAAGTCTGGCGTTTGTGATTGCACGGAAAGCTTATAGAGCGTTCGGTAGTCCCTTCCCGTTCGCAGTCATCGAATTCTAGTTAGGCATTCTCATTGTATTCCCGGCGAGTGTTCTGCATTAGTGAGTGTGGACTCGTTCGGCAAGGAGGGAGACCTCAGAACAGACAGTAGAACCTTCAGCTAGCTAGACGTGGTGTTACATACACTCCTGGAAATTGAAATAAGAACACCGTGAATTCATTGTCCCAGGAAGGGGAAACTTTATTGACCCATTCCTGGGGTCAGATACATCACATGATCACACTGACAGAACCACAGGCACATAGACACAGGCAACAGAGCATGCACAATGTCGGCACTAGTACAGTGTATATCCACCTTTCGCAGCAATGCAGGCTGCTATTCTCCCATGGAGACGATCGTAGAGATGCTGGATGTAGTCCTGTGGAACGGCTTGCCATGCCATTTCCACCTGGCGCCTCAGTTGGACCAGCGTTCGTGCTGGACGTGCAGACCGCGTGAGACGACGCTTCATCCAATCCCAAACATGCTCAATGGGGGACAGATCCGGAGATCTTGCTGCCCAGGGTAGTTGACTTACACCTTCTAGAGCACGTTGGGTGGCACGGGATACATGCGGACGTGCATTGTCCTGTTGGAACAGCAAGTTCCCTTGCCGGTCTAGGAATGGTAGAACGATGGGTTCGATGACGGTTTGGATGTACCGTGCACTATTCAGTGTCCCCTCGACGATCACCAGAGGTGTACGGCCAGTGTAGGAGATCGCTCCCCACACCATGATGCCGGGTGTTGGCCCTGTGTGCCTCGGTCGTATGCAGTCCTGATTGTGGCGCTCACCTGCACGGCGCCAAACACGCATACGACCATCATTGGCACCAAGGCAGAAGCGACTCTCATCGCTGAAGACGACACGTCTCCATTCGTCCCTCCATTCACGCCTGTCGCGACACCACTGGAGGCGGGCTGCACGATGTTGGGGCGTGAGCGGAAGACGGCCTAACGGTGTGTGGGACCGTAGCCCAGCTTCATGGAGACGGTTGCGAATGGTCGTCGCCGATACCCCAGGAGCAACAGTGTCCCTAATTTGCTGGGAAGTGGCGGTGCGGCCCCCTAAGGCACTGCGTAGGATCCTACGGTCTTGGCGTGCATCCGTGCGTCGCTGCGGTCCGGTCCCAGGTCGACGGGCACGTGCACCTTCCGCCGACCACTGGCGACAACATCGATGTACTGTGGAGACCTCACGCCCCACGTGTTGAGCAATTCGGCGGTACGTCCACCAGGCCTCCCGCATGCCCATTATACGCCCTCGCTCAAAGTCCGTCAACTGCACATACGGTTCACGTCCACGCTGTCGCGGCATGCTACCAGTATTAAAGACTGCGATGGAGCTCCGTATGCCACGGCAAACTGGCTGACACTGACGGCGGCGGTGCACAAATGCTGCGCAGCTAGCGCCATTCGACGGCCAACACCGCGGTTCCTGGTGTGTCCGCTGTGCCGTGCGTGTGATCATCGCTTGTACAGCCCTCTCGCATTGTCCGGAGCAAGTATGGTGGGTCTGACACACCGGTGTCAATGTGTTCTTTTTTCCATTTCCAGGAGTGTAGAAGTGATGGACTTGGCTACGATTAACTTACGGCAGTAAATTTCATTTGGTTTCCGTGAACATTTGGGAGTGAATCTTTTGTGTGATCCTTTCCCTATAGACTTTGAACTGTATTCCTGTTTTGTCATTGTTGAGATTACAGGCGAGAGTTGTAAGTAACAAGGTGTCGGCGCATTGAACTATTAGCAGTGTTAATATTCCACTCGACTGGTCGGATATCGGAAACAACCAACAAATGTTTACTATCAAATCCACGGAGCAGTATGCCGAGTAATTTACTTCGGGCGCCGCACATGCATGGTGTGAGTGTACCTTCGAACGACGCCACGGAAGTTATCAGGTACGGATACAAGGAACATGAGAATTTCAATGGAATGAAAGCCTTGATCCCAAGCGCAAATGTTCGGACTAAAATATACGTTACGTCTGTGTAGAGAATTATTCTTGTTGAACCACCTCTTCTAAAGGACTGACATAAATTTAAAAAAAATATATAACAGAAAAAATAATTTTTGCTAGCGCAAACTACGTCACTGAGATTCTAAATAAGCGTCTGTCTGCGTGATGTTAAAATTCCGCGGGGCCTCTCCTCCGACCACTGTATTAAAAGTTGAAATTCCGTCGATCACGATTTTCGACTTCAAAATTTTTATCACTTTAAATGAAATGCGTCACACGCACATTTTTCTCACCTGATGACCAATATGTCGCAAGAAAAGGAACACAGTAGGAAGGCTTGCACATGCTATGTTATCCATAAAATATACACTCTAAGGAATTGTCACAATGCGAAGGAAATCGGTAGAAGTTGCGTACTTGTACAGACAAAAAATTGATTTCAATTTCAGAAAACTTGTACAGTTTATTCAAAAGAAGAACTTCACAAACTGAACAGGTAATAACGCGTTGGTCTGCCTCAGGCCCTTATGCTTGGCGTTGATTAACAGAGTTCTTACATGACCTCTCAGATCATCAAAATCCCAAGCTGGATGGAAGGTGATGCCAATAATGCTCCAAACATTCTCAGTTAGAGAGAGAGACCCGACACCTAGCTGACCATGTTAGGGCTTGGCAAGCACAAAGACAAGTTTTTAAATGAACACACTAACATTTGAATGCATTGTTGTTTATTTAATTACAGCCCAGATTTCGGCCTTTTATGCCAATTTCCAGTGATTTTAATATCATTAACATATACTTTATGATATCAAGCTCAAAATTGGCCGTAAATTAGTTACGGATCATTTTACAAGATGATATTTTTACATCTGGCTTTTGGAAGGGAGCGAATATTTTTTTTTAATTTCTGGCAAATTTTGAGCTTGACGTCATGCAATATATGTGATGACATAAACTCAATCACTTGAAAGTGGCATAAAAGGGTGAAACCTGGGCCATAATTAAATAAACAAAAATACAGTCAAATGGCGGTATGTTCGTTTAACAACTATTGTATGACTGTTGCTCAGCAACAGCAAAAACAAGTCAAGTTGTTTTCTCTCTAACGTTCTGAATAAAAATCAGAAAAATCAATACATCTATCCAGCTGCGATCAAAATTCAACAGTCTAGTTCTAATACAAAGCAATGACTCACTCACAGTTTGAAGTTTCTTTCTTCAAAAAACATCTGATAGCTCTGGAGATAGCTTCATCGTGTTCTGAGACCATTATTCATGGCTTCCATCGCATCCTCCCCACATTTCTGGGTAGTACTCAGCCCACCGGTACGCGATGCTGGTTGACGTCTAAGATGATTTTTCCCAGCCAGTAATACGAAATATACTTTACGACACAGATTAATTTACAGACTATACCTGCTTTGTCCGTTGTTTTCAATCTATCGCCCAGCAACGGATTGATTGTTATACATCCTTCTTCATTTTGTATTATTATCTTAGTAGGAATAAAAGAAGCGGATATAACTGCATCGTTACAGGTTTACATCCGCCAGGTAACGACGGTCCAATAAACCGAAAACTGGTTCGAAATAAACAAATTTTAGTAGAACAAAAACGCAGTGTTTTTTGTTCTGCCAACTAAAATATTAAATTTTTCTACAAAGAAGTGTTGTCAGAATCCATAGGTATGATATATTTCGCAGTTGGTTCTTAATTCCTAGGCTTCTTAGCTTCTTAGTGGACCTAAAAATTCCTTCGTATTTCTTCTCCCTAAACGTTCTACTTTACCTGATTTATGTCTGCCACCGTAGCCGTGTGGACACCGCGCCGGCTTGCCGTGCCGGGGGGCCCGGATTCGATTGGCGATTTTCTCCGCTCAGGAACTCGGTGTTTGTGTCATCATCATCATTTTCATCCTCATCGACCCGCAAGTCGCCAAATTGGAGTCACCTCAAAAGAGTTGCGACGGGCCAGGTCTATCTGCCAGGGGGTCCTCGTCACACGACATTTCATTTTTTTACCTAATTTGTAATTCAGGGGTGGACGTTAACGTGCCCAGAAGCATTCTGGTTTCGCTACCATGTTGCATTAATTTTGCCTTTCTTGATAAGCGCTTTTACAGTAAATAGTCTTATTCCACATGCCCTTTCCATTCTATATTATCCATGATTTACAGAAGGTTTTTCTAACAAATTTTCTTGGACCATCTATCTCAGACACTCGAACTGTTTTACGTTTTATTAGTGAAAAATTTGTTTTCCTCTGCAAGTATCTCACACCTGCTCTGCTGGATACCTGCTCCAAGAGGCTGACTTGTATTTCTGTATCTGTCGGGTTATCGGATAGTAGAGCAAAATGCAAATGCCAGGCAGTTTAATTCACTACAGTGTTTCTCTTTTCCCTGTTTTATTGGTGGTATTTCATTTTTTTTTGTTTTTATTCCAGCTTGCTACTATTTTTCCTAATACACAAATTTTAATTTTAATAAAACTGTTTTTTATTACTTCTATCTGTTTCTAAGGCCACTAAGGTCCATGTTTTCCACAACGATGCGGGCTGTTTCTGTCTGAGACTACTGCATTTTATCTGATGCAAACTAACCTAAGCCGGCCGGAGTGGCCGAGCGGTTCTAAGCGCTACAGTCTGCAACCGCGCGACCTCTACGGTCACAGGTTCGAATCCTGCCTCTGTCATGGATGTGTGTTATGTCTTTAAGTCAGTTAGGTTTCAGTAGTTCTAAGTTCTAGGGAACTGATGACCTCAGCAGTTAAGTCCCATAGTGCTCAGAGCCATTTGAACCAAACTGACCTAAAATACACAGTATCTTAATTAACAATTCGAGAAAGTATCTATCAAACCAGCGGTATCGAACAATTTAAATGACAAATGAAGATAAGAGACCACAAGTAATTAGAAATTAAGACAATAAGTAATACGACAGCAAGTGAGGCGTAAATACTTTCGAGCTTTAATCTCCATTCCATCATTTCGGTTATCTTATTTTTCAATAAACGTGGTCGCTTCTTTTGTAATCTACCCTGTAACGACTGTCCCCTTACCGAAGAAACTTGTGCTTAACTGTTACAATTATGATGTACGTGATCAGGAGTTCCTTATAGTGCCCACATTCACAACCAGATGTAAACATTTTTCCAGGGATATGTAGGGCAGCGTAGAAGGCAAGTTAGGAAGCATATTATTTCTTTTATTGAATGAAAGTGTCTTATTTTTAATCTATCTCGAATTTTGGGGAACAACTCAAATGTTATTCGCGTATTAGAAGACATTTCCCACTGTTCTTTTCTCCTAAGATTACGTTACTATTCCACTACGATATACTTGCTGCAGTAATATTAAACCGGCTTTATCAATATTTCTCTTTTGAAGTCAATAATACGCAACTTGCTGTTAGTCTCAGGTTTCAAAGACGTACTGCATTATTACCAGTGACGCATCTGTAGGAGATGTTTCAAATGCTCGAGTACTTTTCAGAATTATGTTTCTCTGGACTCTCCTCACAGTTTTTAAATGATTAAGTCTTTGAGCTTATACCCTAGTGGCACACACTTGAGGCAATAAACTGTTGTGATACAATTTTATAACACAGGGACTCGTCTTCCCCAATACAGCAATCTTGCATTTTTAGGTAGCTGCTAAATATGTAATATAAACATATTTTGGTGTAATTGAAAATAGAATTATCTTGCTTTGATTACCCCTCCTCAAATTAGATTCTTGCTGCCTAAATAATAAGTAATTTGACTTCCCTGAAGCCAGTATCTTTCTACCCCCATTAATATGGTACACGCAATACAGAAAAATGCATGTGGTGTATGTGATTTTTTATAGTTGTGCAAATACGGTGAGACATTTTTGTAAAATGACTATTTCGTTTCTTTTGTGTGACCGAAACAGCAATTTTCTCGTCATTTCATCAATGTGTGTCATACCTCGACAAAAAGCAAAATATGGAGTGTTAGCTACAAAACCCTTCATATGTGCTTAGATTTGTTCATTCTTATTTACTACGACTCAGTTACTATAGCGTAACATTTGCACAGTTATTCGTTTTCTCTGTGCAAAACACGTAAAAGAGATGAAATTCATTTGTAGCTTATTGTAGTTTATCAAGAAGACACTACGAGAAATGGAATGGTGGGAAAATGAATGAGAGTCTTTGAAGAGGATGATGTGTAAGTGATGAGGTGCAAGTGGGTGAGCTATGTCATACCTGAAGACTTTGTCCAGAAAACTTATGAAATAGTTTAAGAAAACAGATATTTTACAATTTCATTTGAAAGTTACAAGAAGCGTTCTTTATAAAATTCATACCGAACGCTTGTGCTATTGGTAACCGAACTGATGCTAGGTAACGAAACACTGACTGAAGTACTCGTAAGCAATTGAGTACCGACTGCTCTGAATTTGGCAGATCAGTAATGACGATGATGAATTTTAAGTGGAATATCACTGGAGACGATCACTTACAACATAATTTAGCAGAGAAATTTTGAGGTACAGCACGTAATGGTACTATCTATACTATAATACTTAACCAGTTGCAATTGTGGATTGTTGATCTTGAAAATATTTTGCAGTATCAGAAAAGCATGCGAAGGGAACAAGAGGGAAATAACAACGGATGCGCCTAGGTAACTAAAGACTTGCAAGATCATTGGACTACAATTATTTTCATCTGGGAGCTCTAATACAGTATTAATTGTTAGTTACTTTGATCTAAAAAAATGTTAGCAAAGAGAGGAAATTTTTAGGAAATGATAGGACTTAACTGTAGAATATTATTTTATGAATAATAAACATGATTATAAACAGATAAATCATGCTTTTTTACTCTTTTACTGAAGAGTTATCAATTTACATCACACTGCATATTTTGGTAACATACTTTCCGGAATCTAATTCGGATTAGTCCATAAATAACACAATACAATCAACTGGCAAATGGAACAGGCTCTAGCGTGCACTTCTAGTTACTGTGATAGTGTCGGTAGGAGAGCTGTTGAGATTAAACTAGCAAGTGGAGTAAATTAAGCTGGAGGTTTTTTCGTAAATTCTGCATGTAATACGGCTGTCTCCTTAGCTATCAAACAGAGAGGCGGAGATAGCGCTACGTGATCACCTGTTGTTGGTTAGTGTTTCATTATTGTTTACAACTGGTAGTAGTAATCTCTGTGAAAAATGACGTTTCTATTCTGTTGGAGACGTCATGATTGCTAAAATCTTTTTAAAAACAGAGCTGTCAACATTGTTGAAATCTTTTTAAAAATGTAGTTTTCTGAAAGTGTTTGGGAGTAAATTGTTTCCTTCCTTCTTATGATCGGAAGATAGCCAGTGACGGCTGAAACTGGTTATTTCTTGTTGAAATTATGCGTGATTCTTTAGGAAATAAACCACTTTCAAAGTGATCATCTGTGGCTGCCGATAGTTGTTTCCTGTGTGTATTGCCTTTGTGGATATGACGTCTTCTGGTTTTCACGTCTGCCCAAACCCATCAGTCGCGAATGTGGTCTCTTGGTGCTTTGTGCCTTGAAAATGTCGGTATCGAAATATCGGCGGTTGTCGAGAACGTTGTCCGGCTGTATTCCTGTAAGTTATTTAGACATTCGATACGCCGAAAGAAGAACAGGTTTCATAGTGTTCATTCCGAATGATCTCGATTAGTTGTGTTTTTGGAACATATTTCATAGTTCCTAGTAAACTGTATATTGTGAAAGAAATGGAAACTTTTAGTGTGATGCGTGCAAGACGTCACTGCGCTGTCGTTAAACATACGTGTACAGTGCCTTTGATCTGAGTCGAGTGAACCCATTCAATATCAGACTGCCCCCCCTCCCTCCCCACTACGACCGAGGTATGTTTTATGAACTGTGCGCAAAGGAAACGGAAGGTGAAAAGGGTGGCCCTAACAAGTGAGTATAGTTTCTTGCTGAGGTTAATAGTACTAAAGGGTAAAAAAGCGTTCATCTAGAAATACTCAAGTGAAAGAGACTATCATTTATTGCAAATTATTCCACAGTAGGAACAGTACCTGGCAAAAAACATAATATTTTGCTCACTCACTGGAGGTGAGTAGAAATCATAAAATGAAGTACTTAATAATAGCCGGCCACGGTGGCCAAGCGGTTCTAGGCGCTTCAGTCTGGAACCACACGACTGGTACGGTCACAGGTACGAATTAAGCCTCGGGCATGGATGTGTGTGATGTCCTTAGTTTAGTTAGGTTTAAGTAGTTCTAAGTTCTAGGGACTGATGACCTCAGATGTTAAGCCCTACAGTGCTCCGAGTCAGTTTCTAGATGGTTCACCAGTCCTGGTTTCTAGGGGAACCTAGTAAGATACTGATAGCACATACAAACATTGAAATGAGGTAACGCCTGATAGGTATGCAACACGCCCAACTTGGAGGTAATGCAGTTACGATCTTAACTGACCAATTCTACTAGGAAAACTGCCATCGTCAAGGATTTCTTATGACAGTCTAACGTGGCCTAAGGTAGTTTAATAATCCTAGTCTTGACTATTTAAAGCAGTCTGTTCCAAATCGAGGTGCAACAGCTGGTAACAGTATAGCAGTGCTTAATGTTGGGGGATCTGTTATAGTGGATCTAATAAGAACAAGTATTACTGAGTTAACCTTTACTTTCCCAGGGTGTACTATTGATGAAAATCTCTCGCGTTTCCAACAGCTTGGCAGCGATTAGGTACCGCAATGTTTCGACAGTGTCGCACTCATCATCCGGAAACCCCACAGTTTTCCATGTGCTACTGAGTTCGACTGACGCCGTGGCTGGGAGAAAGAGAGCAGCTGTTAGGTGTGGTGCGACCTCTGCGGCCCGCGCGTTCCTCAGTTCCTCTAGGTGTGCCTCTGGCCCGCCTCCCAGTGTCAGCCGCTGTCCTATGAATAGGCGGCCCGTGTCTCTCCTGCCGCGGCCAACTCGCATAATCTGCAGCGTACGAGAATAAAGCGGCGCTGTAAACAGCCGTGGCTGCCCATCTGGTACAAACAGGAGTCGCGTGGTCTGCAGCTGGTCCGGCCAAGGTGCAGAGACATTGCAGCTATGCGGACAGCATCAATAATAGCTGATTGACTGGTGCTTCTTTAAAGTGACTTCTGGTCCGGAAAGAAGAGCTGTTGTACGTGCAACGGCGCACGGATATTCTGTATATCTTTCATCAGGTCGAATGCGACTTTTGTTTCTTCCTCGAAGATTATTTGTGGCTGTTTTTTGTTGTGTACTACTTCGTACCTAACGGTAATGAGAGATGGCCTCCTGGGTGACGCAGGCGCTGTCGTCCTAGGAAAGCCGGATAGGAGGAGAAATCATTAGCGAACAAGCAAATACAGTAAACAAAAGCTTTACTTAACTGGTAGCTTTCTCCTATCGTCTACATTAACTCAGTAATACTTTTTGTTGTTAGATCCATGTCGGCCTGTGTGGCCGTGCGGTTCTAGGCGCTTCAGTCTGGAGCAGCGTGACCGCTACGGGCGCAGGTTCGACTCCTGCCTCGGGCATGGACGTGTGTGATGTCTTTAGGTTAGTTGGGTTTAAGTAGTTCTAAGTTCTAGGGGACTGATTACCACAGATGTTAAGTCCCATAATGCTTAGAACAATTTATATCCATGATAACAAGATCCCCCAACATTAAGCACTGATATACTGTTAACAGGTGTTGCACCTTGATTTGGAACAGACTGCTCTATATAGTCAAGACTAGAATTGTAAAACGTCCTTAGGCCACGTTAGACTGTCATAAGAAATCCTAGACGACGGTAGTTTTGCTAGTAGAATCGGTCAGTTAAGATCGAAACCGCATTACCTGTTCGTTAGGTGTGCTGCATACCTATCGGGTTTTACCTCATTTCAATCTGTTTTATGTGCAGTCAGTATCTTACTAGGTTTCCACAGAAACCATAACTGATGAAGAGTCTAGAAACTGAGTGACGATATACAAAACGCTGCGTAAACGATGGAACATTTTTGTTCTATGAAGTTATCCTTCTGTTGTTACTTAAAAATAAACAGTAATTACAGCGAACTCAAAATTGTCTTCGTTTAATTCAGGTTTATTCGAAACTTGTAGATCTGTTACGTGAAACAGTGGGATGTTGTGAAAAATTTATCACATAGCTCTGGAAAACGAGATTTCTGGAAAAACAACACCATGAAATAAATAAATATAAACCATCGCTTCAATACTTTGTAGAGCTTATATAAAATATATCTCTGTCATTTATAAAAAAACTTCCGCAATTATCAGTGATAACAGGAAACACTTGCTTTCGATCATGATGAAGAACGTTCTATTAAGTAAAAAATAACAACAATAATAATATAGATTTTTTTATGTTTTTGCGTGTAAACTGTAGTTGCATCAAAAGCAACTATTTTGGTTACATAAAAGCGTGGAGGTTAGGTGATCAGCTAATTTTTGTTACTTATAAAATGCAATTTATATTTTCTAGTGATATAAAATACACACTGGACTGACACTAAACGATGTGTGGCTCTAAAGATGTGCAACACAAACTAACAAACAAACAAAAACCAAATACAAGCCATAGGCTCTCAGATTCTCTCACACATTCATTTGTTTCCTTTCCTGCCAGTGCTACCAATACTACCCGTAATCACCGTTTACTACGTCATTTATGTAGTGTCTCCAAACCACAGAATGGTAGATAGGGCCGCGACTGGGCTGTGACTATTGCGACTGGACCGCCCCTCGTCGTGAATGGGCCGGGTGGCTGACGCCGACCGTCATACGAGGTGCATTCAAATTCTAAGGCCTCCGATTTTTTTTCTCCGGACTAGAAAGAGATAGAAACATGCGCATTGTTTTAAAATGAGGCGGCGTTCATTGTCAATACGTCCCAGAGATGGCAGCACCGTACGGCAGATGGAAGTTTACCGCCAGGGGCGAGAATGAGAACTGTTTTAAATACTTAAAATGGCGACGTTTTCGTTACTTGAACAGCGTGCAATTATTCGTTGACAGTTGTAGGAGACATGTGGTGATGGAGTTATGGATGTGTCGAAAGTGCGTTCGTGCGTGTGACAATTTAATGAAGGCAGAACATCGTGTAACAACAAACCGAAACAACCTCGGGATCGCACAAGCCGGTCTGACGACATGATCGAGAAAGTGGAGAGAATTGTTTTGGGTTCAAAATGGTTCAAATGGCTCTGAGCACTATGGGACTTTAACATCTGTGGTCATCAGTCCCCTAGAACTTAGAACTACTTAAACCTAACTAACCTAAGGACATCACACACATCCATGCCCGAGGCAGCATTCGAACCTGCGACCGCAGCAGTCTCGCGGTTCCGGACTGAGCGCCTAGAACCGCGAGACCACCGCGGCTGGCAATTGTTTTGTGGGATCTCCGAATGACTGTTGAACAGAGCGCCTCCAGAGTTGGCATTTCTGTGGGTTCTGTGCACACAATCCTGCATGACGACCTGAAAATGCGAAAAGCGTCATCCAGGTGGGTGCCACGAAAGCTGACGGACGGCCACATGGTTGCCCGTGTGGCATGTTGCCAAGCAATGTTGACGCGCAACGACAGCACGAATGAGACTTTCTTTTCGTCGGTTGTGACAATGGGTGAGACGTGGATGCCATTTTTCAATTTAGAAATAAAGCGCCAGTCAGCTCAATGGAAGCACACAGATTCACCGCCACCAAAAAAATTTCGGGTAACCGCCAGTGCTGAAAAAATGATGGTGTCCATGTTCTGGGACGGCGAGGGCGTAATCCTTACCCATTGCGTTCCAAAGGGCACTACGGTAACAGGTGCATCCTACGAAAATGTTTTGAAGAACAAATTCCTTCTTGCACTGCAACAAAAACGTCGCGTGTGCTGTTTCACCGAGACAACGCACCCGCACACCGAGCTAAATTTTCCGCAACAGTTTCTTCGTGATAACAACTTTGAAGTGATTCCTCATGCTCCCTACTCAACTGACCTGGCTCCTAGTGACTTTTGGCTTTTTCCAACAATGAAAGACACTCTCCGTGGGGGCACATTCACCAGCCGTGCTGCTATTGCATCAGCGATTTTCCAGTGGTCAAAACAGACTCCTAAAGAATCCTTCGCCGCTGCCATGGAATCATGGCGTCAGAGTTGTGAAAAATGTGTACGTCTGCAGGGCGATTACGTCGAGAAGCAACGACAGTTTCATCGATTTCTGGTGAGTAGTTAATTATAAAAAAAAATCAGAGGCCTTAGTACTTGAATGCACCTTGTATATCGCGGCGGCAGAGGGCAGTCGTGGGACGGAACTGCTGGAGACGTGGCTCCATTGGGTCTGCCAGATTTTGCACACCCGCTATCGACGTCTGACGGAAACTTGCGTTGCCCATAACCAACTGTGGGACGCCAGTGGGGTGATATCGATCCAGATTATTTTTACCCGATTCATGTTTCCTTCTTTTCTTTGTAACTTCCACTTTTTAGGCGGCTTTTTACGTCTACGTCTATGTCTATATATCCCAAGCTACCTTACGGTGTGTGACGCAGGGAACTTTGAGTACCGCTGTCACTTCCCCACTCTTCCAAATGGTTGGAATGGCTCTGAGCACCATGGGACCTAACATCTGAGGTCATCAGTCCCCTAGAACTTAGAACTACTTAAACCTACCTAACCTAAGGACATCACACACATCCATGCCCGAGGCAGGATTCGAACCTGCGGCGGTAGCAGGCGCAAGGCTCCTGACTGAAGCGCCTAGAACCGCTCGGCCACAGGGGCCAGCCTCCCCACCCTTCCGTTCCAGCCACTAATGGTTCGCAGGAAGAACGATTGTTGGTGAGCCTCCGCGTGAGCCTGAATATATCTGATTTTACATTTATGGTGTGGCGTCTGAAGATGGTCTAAAACAGACCGAAACCAGAAACCTTATAAAAAGGCTGTTTATCTTCATTTTAAAGTAGTAAAAGAACCGCTGTTCTCCGTTTTCGAAAATTACTTCTCTATTTCCTCTATCACTTTTATGTGGTACGGATTCGGGATTGGCAAACATCATTCGTGTATTGGTCAAACGAAGATTTTGTAAGTTACCTCGTGTGTGGGTTGTCTACACTTCTTGAGGATTCTTCCAATGAATCTCAGTCTGAATTCGTCTTGCTTGTAATTAGTTTTATGTGGTCGTTACAGCTTAAGTCGCTCTGTATGTAAACTCACTAACATTTTGTTGATGTGAATGCGTCCAGTGATTGTTCTGCAATCCTGAAATTATACAATAATCTTTCTGCTTATTTATACGATATACGTTGCATACCTGCTAGGGTAGCCAAGAGCGCTAACGCGCTGCTTCCTGGACTCGGGTAGATGCGCCGGCCCCGGATCGAAGCCGCCCGGCGGATTAACGACAAGGGCCGATGTGCCGGCCAGCCTGGATGTGGTTTTTAGGCGGTTTTCCACATCCCGCTAGGTGAATACCGGCTGGTCCCCATGTTCCGCCTCAGTTACACTGCTTGCAGACAACTGAACACTTTCGCATTATTCCATGGATTACACTCGACGCAGACAGTTGGGGTACACTAATTCCGTCCGGGTGGGTATGGGGTGCAGCAGGAAGGGCATCCGGCCACCCCTTAAACATTAACACGCCAAATCCGATTAACGGTGGCTGAGCTTGCGTAACTGCGGGACAAGGCTCAAGCGATAAAATAGAATGCGATATACGTTACATTTGTTTGTGCCGAGGGTCAATTGCCAGTCCCTGCATCAGCCATCAACCTTCTGCTGGTCTCCCTGCGATTCGCTTCAGTCTTCTAGCGTTGCGAATTCTGTGGATAAAAAAACATCATCCGTGAAACGCCTCATGGAACTTCCGATATCATCCACTAGCTCAGTAGTTGATCAAACGTTTTTGCTCAAGAGCCAGCACGGGATCTTGAGCCACATACGTACCGATCTTATAATTAATTGGCAACCTACATAAATTAGTGTATTACGAGCTCCCAATACATTGGCTACAGCAAGGGCACGGTAAGTTGGCCACCAGTCCCCAAGTACTGATGGTTAAAAGTCGGCACCATACAGAATACTTTAGTGTCAAATTTTCTCTGTTAGAGATTTCTGCCACCGTCGTCGTCCCCAGTTTTGTGACACTGTAATTGCCTGAAGTGGTGATATGTTGTCTGTGTGAGCAGATAATTAACTCATTAATGACTGTAACAATACTTACAGTTACAAGCATATGCAATATGAGACACTATTATAAACGTCTACTAAACGTTTTGAATGTCATTTTTCTTCTGCTCATTGGTACAAAAACAATGACGGCAAAAAAAGGTCGCATCACCAAGAAAGAGTTGTGTGACATAAATCAAAGTTGGTATGCAAGTTTCTGCATCTGGCAGATGATGTCTATTCAAGTTCGCACCAGTCGCATACAAGTGGCACCAGTAAGTAAGGCCACTATGAGGACCCAAATCAGGTTTGCTTTAAATACTCACTTGAAACCTGGTTGGTGCGTACTCAGAGAGCGCATAGGATAAGGTTACGATTGTGGATGGGGCCATAAACACTTGCTGTGGGTTGCACAATCAAACACACAACTTTATTTCTCTAAGAACCACTTATTTACACATTGCTTTAAATCATTACAATTAGACAATACGGCTGAAGGCCTAGTTAAAGAAACTTGAGATGCTTTCTAGACTGAAGGCCCAAAACCACCAAAAAGCCTAACTAAAGAAATATTAACATATTTGCACGGCTGAAGGCCACAAACAAATTTGAAATAACAGCTGAAGGCGTGAATAACAAGTCAGACAAACGATTTAAAGTAAACCCCTTCCTTCGTATAAGAAATTTTCCTTTAATGAATACACACAGCTGAGGGCCTTATTAAAAGGGGTTCACGTAAATCCTCTGCTGAAGGCCACACATAACACATCGAACAACTAACGGTTTACGGCCTGGCTTACAAACAATTTCAGATAGAATAAATTTTAAGGAAAAATTATTTTTTAATAAAATTAATCTTCAAAATTTTAATTTAACACGGCTGAAGGCTATTACGTAAAATTAAAAAGAACTGAATTAATACACGGCCGAAGGCCTCGCAAATACTTCAAACTAAAATGAAAGTCACAATCTAAAACAAACAGAACAATTGGAGCTCAGAAATGTTCCAAGGGTTGGCCTGAGAAGGCATCTCAAACGTAAGGTGAGGTGAGACAGGCGGCCAAGAGTTGAAGTTAAATAACTGGATGGCAACCCAAACTAGGGATGGTCCAACGACCGACCAGCAATTTAACCAATTCCCTTCCGTCCGACCGACGGCACAACGATGCAAAACATCGGCCGAGGACGAGGATACGAACAGCACTACGTCTTTAGAAATTGACGTCTAAAAACAGCCAAGGAAACAATAACCACTGTAAGCAAAATATAAACGAAACAACTTAAAGGCTGTCGAACTACACGCCGTGCCGGACAGCATCAACGAGGAAAGGCACACTGCCGGAAAACCACACTAACGACCAGGGCACGTTACTGGGGCGTTAACGGTCACAGAGCAGAAAATACCACTGGTGCACTTCACTGACAAATAACAGTCAATTTTATAATTAATCACGATATAGGAAGACGCCTGCAAGACTTCGCCGACTGCAACACATCATACGTTGCTGCTAGCCCGAATGGCCCAGGGAGCAACAAACCGAAATATCGAACAGATGTCACAATAATTGAGGTTTCATAACAGGTTAACCACTCAACTTCAGCGTTCAGGTTCGTTGGGCAACGAACTTTGCCGCTTACGGAGCTAGCGCGTGCACGCCAACAGCAGTCCCGGCATGACCTCGCACTGCCCCGTCCCAAATCGATTTATATCGGCGCTATTTTTTTCTCACCAATATATCGTTATATCGATATCAAAATATGAGTATAGAGTGCCGATATTTTTATTTTTATTATATTTTCTTCGCAATTCTCGATAAATATTTTAAGTAGTTATTTTGAAATTGTAGTAAAATATAATTACACTTCCACTGTGGGAAGGAGTCTTACTGCTATTTGAGCTTTCACCATATCCAGTTCTTCTCTTTGACTGTGTGAAGCAATTATAGGTGGCACAAAGAAGAAGTCTGATCGCACTAGGGGTGGGGTGTGAATGGAATAACAAGATTTCCAATATGAAGAAATAGCACACCAGTTGCGTTAGAAAATAATTTTTAAGGCAGCTTCTATGCTATTTCTTCACCTCGCATTGTTCAAAAATGGTTGCTGAAACTGATGAACAAAAATCTAAATGACGCGACGGTCCTTGCGGTGGGCGGAGGAGTGTGGGGGGAAAGCTGACGTAATCGGCGCCCAACGTTGCCAACAGAAACTGCAGCGGTTAATTTCACCACGCAATTTTGACACTACAACTGCAGGTCGCTCGAGTTTGTAGAAATGAGAAAAACAGGGAAGTGGACATGAAGTGATCCAGACCAATCCGATTGTGACGAAACTGAACGATGGACTCATCGCACACCTTTTATTGTGCCACTTACCTGTAGTTACTATTGTTAGCAAAGTGGTTATCGTCAAGCGTGAGCACGTACCTTTTACCTTTCAGTTCTTGCTCTGAGAGGGATAAGCAGGACGCTAGCTTGTTGATATAAGAAATATCTAATAATGAATCAATACTTAAATATGCAGCTCTAAAACTGGCAGTATATTTACAGTATGCAGTCGATATTTTTTGGCCGGTATGTTGATCGTTTCCGTAGACACATTGAGATATCGATGGCCTTTTCCTACTTATGAGGGCCGATAGTGATATTCCTTTTGAAATACCGATATATCCCATTCCCGATATTTTTAAAAATATCAACAGTCTTTTGCTGAACAGCAGCTATGTACAAAACATAAAATTATTAATTCACTACTGGCTATTAAATTTGCTACAGCAAGAAGAACTGCAGATTATAGACGGGTATTCATTAGACAAATATATTATACTAGAATTGACATATGATTACATTTTCATGCAGTTTGGGTGCATAGATCCTGAGAAATCAGTACCCAGAACAACCACCTCTGCCGTAATAACGGCATTGATACGCCTGGGCAGTGAGTCAGACAGACCTTCGAAGGCGTGTACAGGTACAGCTGCCAATGCAGCTTCAACACGATACCACAGTTCTTCAAGAGTAGTGATTAGCGTATTGTGACGAGCCAGTTGCTCGGCCACGATTGACCAGACGTTTTCAATTGGTGAGAGATCTGGAGAATGTGCTGGCTAGGGCAGCAGTCGAACATTTTCTGTGTCCAGAAAGGCCCGTACAGGACCTGCAACATGCGGTCGTGCGTTATCGTGCTGAAATGTAGGGTTTTGCAGGGATCGAATGAAGGGTAGAACCACGGGTATGTAACATCCACTGTTCAAAGAGCCGTCAATGCGAACAAGAGGTGACCGAGACGTGTAACCAATGGCACCCCATATCGTCACGCCGGGTGACACGCCAGTATGACGATGACGAATACACGCTTCCAATGTGCGTTCACCGCGATGTCGCCAAACACGCATGCGACCATCATGATGCTGTAAACAGAACCTGGATTCATCCGAAAAAAATGACGTTTTGCCTTTCGAGCACCCAGGTTCGTCGTTGAGTACACCATCGCAGGCGCTCCTGTCTGTGATGCAGCGTCAAGGGTAACCGCACCCATGCTCTCCGAGCTGATAGTCCATGCTGCTGCAAACGTCGTCGAACTGTTCGTGCAGATGGTTGTTGTCTTGCGAATGTCCCCATCTGCTGACTCAGGGATTAAGACATGGCTGCACGATCCATTACAGCCATGCGGATAAGATTCCTGTCATCTCGACTGCTAGTGATACGAGGCCGTTCCGATCCATTTTCTGCTAACAGTCATTGGATTTCGACCAACGATAGCAGCAGTGTCGCGATACGATAAACCGCAATCGCGATAGGTTACAATCCGACCTTTATCAAAGCCGGAAACGTGATGGTACGCATTTCTCCTCCTTACACGAGGCATCGCCAACTGCAAACGTGTGGTCAATGGTGGTCGAGCAACTGGCTCGTCACAATACGCCAGTCACTACTCTTGGTGAACTGTGGTATCGTGTTGACGGTGCATGGGCAGCTGTATCTGTACATGCCATCCAAGCTCTGTTTGACTCAATGCCCAGGCGTATCAAGGCCGTTATTAGGGCCAGAGGTGGTTGTTCTGGGTACTGATTTCTCAGGATCTATGTACCGCTAATTGCGTGAAAATGTAATCACATGTCAGTTCTAGTATAATATATTTGTCCAATGAATACCCGTTTATCATCTGCATTTATTTTTGGTGTAGCAATTTTAATGGCCCGTAATGTATGATTGTAGCAAGGATGCTATTCGTCCTAAGCAAATCGACGGCCAGAATGCCAACGAAATGGAAATCGCATGGGAGAGATCGGGTCTGTATGGACGACGTGTAAGGGTTTGCCAACAAAACTTCTGAAGCGTAGTCGAAAAAAAGGGGCACGCTCGCTCCGGAAAAGTAATGAGTTTTTCGTTTGACAACAAGCCTCCGCTGTTGATTGACTTTCTCGAACACGGCACCACAACTGACGTACAGCAGTATGTAGACACTTTGCAAAATTAAAATGCCCTATCAAATCCAAATTCCTGGAATAGTTGACGGGCGGCATCATTCTGTTGGGAGATAATGTCCGCCAACATACTGCCTAGGTTGTTCCAACTACGCTGTAGAAGTTTGGCTGGGAAGTCCTTACACATCCTTCACACAATCCCGATCACTTCCCAACCGATTTCCGTGTTTTTGGAAGGCTTAATAGAGAGATCTGTGACCGTCGATTTACTTCGGTGAAGAGGTGCACTCCTGGGTACAATCATAGTTTCATAGTCTAACATTCTGGGTGGTGTCTGTTTGTTCCATATCGTATCTCCCTACCACTTTCTCGCAACGACGCTCTGAACGTGTTTTTTAGGGAATTGACTGGTTTGAACCTGGGACCTGTTGTTGGTAAGGAGACGCCAGACCAGACATGACATGTAGAATTCAGAAGAGTTCAGTGAGACTAGCCATGATATAACCAAAAACTAAATGATCTCAGCGTCAGCTCCACTGCACTCCCTCTAAAAGAATCTTAATACTAACTAAATTTAGTGGAAGGGGTTCAAGGCTTTCCTATTTTTAGTTAGCTGGTAAAATAACGTCGAAAAAGCAGTTAAGTTTACCACTGGAAATTTTATTCTACTCACAAAACAATGTTTATAAATTGCACTTTTGATAAAAGGTAGTGTTTTAATACAGGATGGTAAAAACCAACTGTGTTCAACAAAAATGTGAACGAATATTCCCTGAATGGGTTTTCAAGTTCTACAATGGATCGAAGTATGACCTATGCCATATCATATCTGTAATCTAGGTTTAAATTAAGTTTCACAAAAGAGAAAACTATCAAAATGGTCTACAGTGACCCTCAATTATCTTTAATTACTTATCTAACTTGTCGTAAATTACCGTGGCTGATGTGGCTTCTCAATAACTATATAACAGAGAGATCAACGCGTTTCAGATTTTTACTTCAAGTGGTAAATGTGAACACCATGAGCTTTAATTGACGATCGACACTAGTATTTCGCAAAAAGGGGCTGTAACAGATGAGACTTCTGCAGTTCTGAGTGAAGCTTTATGCGCTGTTATGCGGCATCGCGTGCGTTCATTACTTTGTTGGTGTCGTCAGGAGACGGCGGCCGGCGCAGCAGCCTCCCAGCTCGCCGTCTCGGAACTAACTAACCTCTCCTAACTTCTCCTTACTACCATTTACCGAATTTGATTTAAAAAAAAAAGCTATCTGGCTGTGTTTTCATCTGACCAATCAGGGTCTCAATGTTAACCTTAAGCTCTGCCTACAAAATTTTGTCTATGAGTAACGTTATACTTTTCGTGGTGGGGCAATGTTTTTAATGTTTGCAACGTAACAGAGACGCGAAAACGTCTCACGCTAAAACTTGCGGGTGGTGTGGCCCTTTTGGTTAGGGCGACGTGGGTGTCCAGTCCGTCCCTTACTGTAGGGCCTTCTAGCTTAACACAGTTCTGCTCTCGGCTTCTGTTCTCGTTTCTCTACTCGGAAATGCGTCTGTCTCACGGTGGGAAGGTATGACTTGCATTTAGGCATTCTTGTGTTAGTCTGTGGTATTCCATTTGCTCACTCGTTACTCATATTACTTTGGTTAATTTAATGTCACTATTTATTCGGAGCTATGTGACATACTACTGGATTTGCTTATCATGTCAGGGTTTTCATGGAAGGTGTTGGATTTGCCTGACACCTTACAATAGGAAGCCGCAAACTTTTTTCCATGAAGGCAGGCACTCACCGTCTTGTCCCACAGTGGCATAAATGTATTAATAGTTATGACGATTACTTTCGAAATAACAATATAAGCTTATTTACTCTGTTCCCATCTGTCTCATTTTCATTTGACTACCCCTTCTTTTGGAGCTATAGTTAATTATATGGCAGAATACGAGCAGTAAGTCTTTATTACTTCTGTCGTCCCTATCTTCATGGCTCTGTCTGTGTCCTTAGCCTTATCTAGCATCAAATCTATATTTTCTCTGACGACCTTCTTTCCTACTCAATGTGCCATTAACACTATTTAATTTCCAGCCATTTATTTTCCACGTTTTATCTCTCCATTTGGAGACGTTAGTAAGTCTGCTGCTGTTCAACCGTCTCTAAATTGTATGCGTATCAGTCGTCTAACAACAGCAGCAGTCACAGGAACGAAGCATCAGCGGCAACATCACCATCTCCACCAGCAACAGCACCAGTGCCATCACCCCCAAAACAGTACAGAACCTCACCATCAGCACCTGCATGTCATACAAACATCGACTGTGTCATAAATTTATGTAACAAATCCTAACCACGACTTTCAATAAACAACAATGTTTTGTTTACTTCAGTAATATTGTAACGTCTCCTAAACGTATTTTGAACGTTTGGCTAATGAGTGAAAGCAGCCGATGACCAACCACCTCTAAAGGCAAACGTAATTACAGGAATGAAAATAAATAATATGGCTCCAGACTTCTGCTACCTCCCCTGTTTCAAACCAGAGATATCAGTGCACCTTCTTAGCACTTTCCCAGGATATTCTCTCATTTCGGTCATTTCCCACTCCCCCTCCCGATCCTAATCTAAAAGAAATCGCCATGTGTCTTCAAAAACCTATTCCCGCAAATATCTTTTCACTTCCGTCATTAACATGACTATATATATACTAAGATGGTATCCGTTCTTTCGGACATGTCCGAAAGAACAGATACTATCGGTGACCAAGCAACTCGTTAGAATGAAATTACAATGAAATGAAAACCCTTACCTGCTTACAGGTGTTGACATACGCAAACGGGGACAGATGAAAATGTGTGCCCAGACCGGTCGGGGCACACATTTTCATATGAGCCCGTTGACGTGTGTCAACACCTGTAAGCAGCTAAGGGTTTACATTTCATTGTAATTTCATAAACATGACTGTTTTCACAACCAGTCATAGCCACCATACCATACCATACCATACCATAGCATCATCTGAATCGTCAACTGTGCATGTTTTTAGTCATTGTACAAATAATTTATTTGCTAATCTTCTCAAATTCATCAAACTGTCTTATTTTAAATCACAAACACGTACCCCATTAACAGTTTCAAACTCGTATTGACTATTACATCTTAAAACCATTGTACAACTGCAAAATTATTTTGGCTATAGAGTCGTCGTTATGTCATCTGCCCGCTAATCGGTGTGAGAAATCGACAAAGCAATGTAGAAGGACAGCTGAAGCGTCATTTGGAAAGTTCCAAGGATGATCAAGTACACGAGAAAAACTACGTTCGATAAAAAAAAGTAAGTTTCTTCAAGTGCTAATTGTTTCCGGAAAGAGTGGAAGAAGTGTGTTTTTAATTAGTTTACATGTTTCGATACTACAAATATTTCTACGGCGAGACTGCGTCGCTGGCAGTCCCAAAAATTACTTCATTAAACAGTGCTGTGGAATATCTGGCTGATCACGAAGTTAAAGGCAGGTCAGTAACAAACTTAACAGGTTTTCGTTACTTTATGAAGGTAAAAAAAGAAATTTGCACGATATTAGTAAGTACTTTCATCTACAATGGATGTAAAAAAACTTAAAGACAAAAGTAACTTTCGCATTTTGCCATACTGCCAAGTTACTCAGCACTATGAAACTTAGACCATACTCGGAAAGAACTGAAGAACGGAAGGTAACTGAAAGAAATGGGCGGTAAGACGAACAGAAGCGACACTTTTATTCGAAGACAGTAATTATACTGAAGTGACCACGATTCGTGATAGCCCCTGGACATTACAAAAGGCGGGACATGGTTCAAATGGCTCTAAGCACTATGGGACTTAACATCTAGACTTAGAACTACTTAAACCTATCTAACCTAAAGCCATCACACACAACCGTGCCCGAGCCAGGATTCGACCCTGTGAGCGTAGTAGCAGCGCGATTCCGGACTGAAGCGCCTGCAACCGCTTGGCCACAGCGGCCGGCGTAGTTCTTAATATGGAATGTGATCACCGCGGAGGACAGTACTTGCTCTGCAACATGCTTCCATCTTGGTCACACGACTGGTAAGGATTTCTTGTGGTAGGACGTTCCATTCCTCCACGAGCAGCCGGCCGCTGTGACCGAGCGGTATTGGGCGCTTCAGTCTGGAACCGCTCTGCTGCTACGGTCGCAGGTTCGAATTCTGCCTCGGGCATGGATGTGTGTGTTGTCCTTTGGTTAGTTAGGTTTAAGTAGTTCTAAGTCTAGGGGATTGATAACCTTAGATGTTTAAGTCCCATAGTGCTCAGAGCCATTTTGAACCATTTTCCTCCACGAGCACTGTTGACAATTGCTGAATGCTCGTTGGTGAATGTGGATGTGCTACAATACATCTCTCCAAAGTGCTCCATACATGCTCGATGACTGCCCTCCGCAGTGATCACACACCATATTGAGATCCATGATGTTCAAGTGACTATCATGAATCCAGGAGACTTTCGTGTAAGTATTGCTTTGACATTTCTGTTCATGTCACTGCGTACTTCTTGCAGTTACCTTCCTTACTAAAGTGTAGCAGTTCTTTCTATGTATCATCCAAGTTTCACCAAGATATGTCAATTGACAGTGACTCATCATGCAAAACTTACTTCTGTGCTTAAATTTTGGACATCAATGTACTGTGTAAGCACAGATACGAGAGACCTTTCGTGCATTATGTTGACATTGCCTCTGCAATTTTATGAGAACCAAACATTAGAGTTTAGATGCTTAAAAATGCAGAAATACCTAAGGAGAACCACATAAATTGGCCGCAAAAGGATGAGCGCGTGGAATAAATGATATTATAAACATGTTCAACAGGATCGTCCGTGATAGCCCCACAACATGTCACTGAAAGCTTGTAATATGTGCGTGAACATTCATCTTGCGTGTTACCTTAACTTCCGCCGCGTGGCGCAGCCGCGTGGTCTTGGGCGCCTTGTCACCATCCGCGCCGCTCCCCCCGTCGGAGGTTCGAGTCCTCCCTCGGGCATGGGTATGTGTGTTGTCCTTAGCGTAAGTTAGTTTAAGTTAGATTTAGTAGTGCGTAAGCTTAGAGACCGATGACCTCTGCAGTTTGGTCCCATAGGAACTTGCCACAAATTTCCAAAAAAAAAAAATGTTTCAAATGGCTCTGATCACTATGCGACTTAACTTCTGAGGCCATCAGTCGCCTAGAACATAAAACTAATGAAACCTAACTAACCTAAGGACATCACACACATCCATGCCCGAGACAGGATTCGAACCTGCGACCGTAGCGGTCGCTCGGTTCCAGACTGTAGCGCCTAGAACCGCACGGCCACGCCGGCCGGCACAAATTCCCAAATTAACATCAAATTGTTGTAATTAGTGAGGACCAGTTCAGTCCTTATCGTATTTCCCGGTACTTCTGTGCTGTTGGTCATCCGTCGCTAACCAGAAATTCATCGTATATCACCTGGGAATTTCAGTTCACTACTGGCGTAGAAGTGTGGGGAGCGATGTGGTATGAATTCAGGACAAGTCCGGTAGTGATTGAGTGAATAATAGCACGCCACGGACATACTACGTTCTCGTGTATTATCTCTCATGTTACAGCATCACGGTACAATTTTTCAACAGGACAATGTGTAAGTAGGCTGTTTAGGTTTTTATGTTGGTAACGCCATGTAGCGCTCTGTATGAAAATCACTGACTGTGCTGTGTGCAGCCTGTGGCTGCTTTGCATTGTTGGCATTTGCTATTGTAGTCGGCTGTTAAGAGCGCGTAAAGTTGCGCAGTTGGAGATGAGCCGCCAGCAGTTGTGGATGTGGGGAGAGAGATGGCGGAGTTTTGAGAGCGGATGATCTGGACGTGTGTCCATCAGAGGCAGTAAATTTATAAGACTGGATGTCATGCACTGATATATATATATATATATATATATATATATATATATATATATATATATATATATATATATATATATAATGACTTTTGAACACTATTAAGGTAAATACAATGTTTGTTCTTTATCAAGATCTTTCATTTGCTAACTATGCCTATCAGTAGTTAGTCCCTTCAGTAGTTTGAATCTTTTATTTAGCTGGCAGTAGTGGCGCTCGCTGTATTGCAGTAGTTCGAGTAACGAAGATTTTTGTGAGGTGAGTGATTTGTGAAACGTATAGGTTAAAGTTAGTCAGCGCCATTCTTTTGTAGGGGTTATTGAAAGTCAGATTGCGTAACGCTAAAAATATTATGTGTCAGTTTAGTGTTGATCAGAATAGGCATTTGTCTGAGTACGTATAGATCTGCTCAGCTGTTTGAAAATCAAATAATGTAAGAGGTTTATCAGCACAGTAATTCATAAATTTTTCGAAGAGGACGTTTCAAATGCTCATACACATACGGAGAGTGTGTGTATAAACAAGATCCCCGCCGGCCGCGGTGGTCTAGCGGTTCTAGGCGCTCAGTCCGGAACCGCGCGAATGCTACGGTCGCAGTTTAGAATCCTGCCTCGTGCATGGATGTGTGTGATGTCCTTAGGTTGGTTAGGTTTAAGTAGTTCTAAGTTCAAGGGGACTGATGACCACAGATGTTATGTCCCATAGTGCTCAGAGCCATTGGAATTTGAACAAGATCCCCAGATCTGTCCCCGGCAGAGCCTGTGTGAGACCAATTCGGACGTCGTCTCCGTCTCAGCGACAGCATTCGGGATATCAAGAACCAGTTATAACAGTTGTGGGCCAGCCTGCCTAATGATGCCTTTATGGCACCTTTCCCAACGGAATCAGTGTATGCATCCAGGCCATATGGGGCACGGCGTAATTATGGTAAGCGGGCTCAGACGGCCAAGCCATTTGTAAATTTGATTCGATTTTGTTATCACCGAAACAATATCACATACCCATGCAACCTTTGAAGTCTCATTTCGTTTCCTCCTCCCTTTCTGGGTGTTTCTTCATTTGCCATTCTGTCACTCCATTTCATTTTAAATATTTTTCTCCGCAACCACATTTTAAAACTACCAAACTGTTTTTCAATCTTGTCCTTTTTGACTGTCCATAATTTACTGCCAAACACTGCTACAGTGCAGCTAAAACGTTTGTTTTGAGCTGTTTTTTAATTCTGTCCGAATTCTTTTTCTATCAACAATCCATTCACCTTTCCAAGCGCTATTTTACCCATAGATATTCTTACTTCCTCTAAACAGCTTGTATTTCCTGCCAGCAGACTTCCTACTAAGTGTCACAGTAACAATAGATAACTTACGTGTTAAGTTTGTTGCACTTTGTGCGTAAGTGCCCTATTTCGGTCTGAATACTAACCGCGAAGAGAGAAAAGAGCAACCTAGACGGCGAGCAGCTGAGTCCGAAGTGTGTCCGCCTGCGTGAACGGGGACGGCGCCTGTCAGCTGACCGTGTGAGCGGCTGGCAGGCTTCTCGCTTACACAACTCACCTCTCGGGCGGCGAGTGCCATTACGGGCGGCGCCGCGGCGCATCCACAACCGCGTCCGGCGAGGCCCCTCTGCTTCGACGCACCTGTAGCGATTCCCAGGGACGTACGATTAGTTTCTTTACATTTACCGGCCTTTCGTGTGGCTCTAACTCCTTTCCATTTCTTTCTACAAACTTCTTCATTCCTCTGTAACAACTAAACATTCTTTTGTAGCGTATACCCAGCTTCCCATTCATTCTCCTGTTGTTATGACTTAACAAGACTCATAGTTTCTGTCCTGCTGTCAGGTAATGAACTTTGTACTGAAGTTAAAAAGATGTACGTGTGTATTTATTCAAAGCTTTGGATTGTCAACAATTTCCTTTAACATAGCGTTGAACGAAGTGATCAGAGAACTGGAATTTACGAGAAAATGGGAATACGAAAAACACGCACATACAGGGTACAAGGGCGACAATAGGCTGCAACAGGACTCTCTACCATTGTGGACGTCATAGATATTGTAAGTGAGACAGAAGAACACGCAAATAAGCAACGCGACAATCGAAGCAAGACAGCAAAAGGGTAGGACTGAGGATCGTTTATAATGTAATGAATACTACGAGGGAATGGAATACACCAGAAGGCTCCGTGCAAAAAATAGACAAATTAAAGTAGCTGTTAGATTATATAACAGCAAGGAACAGGAGCAATTGGGGAATAATAGACAGAATGAAGTTTATGAGGCTAGCCATCAGAAGACCGGACACTACAAGGCAACGGTGTGGAATGCGGTAATATGTGCGGCTGGCACGATAACACTGGAAGAAATGGTGCAGAGTAGCCAGATAAAGAAGAGAGAAAAACGCAGAGCAATATACTAGACCCCAAAAGAGGTGGTCAACGTGGTTATGAAAACCTAAGGAAGAGTTGTAATGGAGTATGAGGACAATATCAGGAGAACACCGACTGAAAGGGGTAAGATTTGCGAAGCAAGTAATCAGAATGAATATGGACAGACTGGCGAAAAGAGTGCGAGAAACAACGGGTAGGACAAGAGGAAAGATAGGAACGAAATGGGTTGTTGAATTCATGACGGATTGTTCTAGATTGGGGGATCAAGGTGGAAGGGAGAGAAAATTCGAAAAACAAGTTCATATCGACCAATACGCTGGAGATCAAAGACAGAGAAAATACAGGGAAAGAATAGAGTACCACGACTTGAGCAGACAAGAGGATACTAAAGATCTCGGAAACAGAAAAGAAAGGATGAAGAGGATATGGGAGGAGAAGATGGAAATGCAATACATGAAGGGGCCGCCTGTAGTCCTACAGAGGCCATAACAAAGAGGAAGAAGAACAAGAAGAAGAAGATACCATCACTATTTTAGAATATTGCCGTCATAACCTATGCCAGTGCGAATATGTGATATGTGATATTTGACACATTGATGTTTGTTGACGAGATTAAACATCATCTGGCAAACCATTAAGCTTTGTAAAACTGCTGCGAAATACCATCACTGTTTTAGAATATTGCCGTCATATACCTATGTCAGTGTAAATATGTGATATTTGACACATTGATGTTTATTGACGAGATTAAACATCATCTGTCACGCCATTAAGCTTTGTAAAACTGCTGCGAAATTGATGGGTCTTATGATGATCTTGTAACTGGTTGTAAACAAAATAGTTGACATAGCAGCTTCATGTCTCAATATGACGTTCAATAAATATAAAACAGTATGGGCCACCTTTTACAAAATACATTTGCTACATGACGTGGTTCCGCATTTTTCACTGTCAAAAAAAAAAAAAAAAAAAAAAAAAATGGTTCAAATGGTTCTGAGCACTATGCGACTTAACTTCTGAGGTCATCATTCCCCTAGAACTTAGGACTACTTAAACCTAACTAACCTAAGGACATTGCACACATCCATGCCCGAGGCAGGATTCGAACCTGCGACCGTAGCAGTCGCTCGGTCCCAGACTCTAGCGCCTAGCACCGCACGGCTACTCCGGCCGGCCGATAAGTTACGGGAAAGATTCAGTGGCGTAGTTTCTATCTGCTATTGCTCTTCAAACAAGGCTTGTGGAGGAGCGTATAAAGTGTAATCTGACCAATGTCATTTCTTGCTGTTCCTCCTCAATTTTTCACTTTTTGCGTGGTTCGCGAGGAAGAATAACTTCCTTCGTTCCTCTAATTCCATCACCATATTTTTTTTTAAAGTGTGATTCTTGGATTGGTGCGGGGCGGGGGCGGAGGGGGGGGGGGGGGGGGTGGCGTAGAAGATGACGACCCCAGTTTTAAAAGTGGAAGAATCGGAACAACCACCGAACCAATTCCCGTCATCTTGTCGCGTTGCATGCAACTTACTGACATTAGGAGCATTGGTGGGTGACTTCTCGGCATTTTCAAGTTAACAGATGTAAAAAAATATTAAGAGCCGGAGGAGGTATCCAAAAGATGTGTAACATTGAAGTTTCGACTTTTGTATGCGCCAGCAATAACGTGTAAACAAGTAGTTCAGAAGTAGCTCTGATTTTCACTGCCTGCTCACGTTTCCGCTTTCTATCGGCTTAGGTTATTACAGTCAGGGGTTGCCTCTTCGAAAAAAAGTTATGGAAAATTGATTATCATCGTCTCCACTGCGCCGCTTTGCAAGGTACAAACTGAGTAAATAGGTGAACTGTTGCCTATTTGAATGAACAGATTCGACGTGCACATGACAAAATTTAGGGAAATCACGATAACTTAAATCTAAATGACCAGACGTTGATTTTAACATCGCTCTGCCAGAACACAAGTTCAATTTTTTGAACACAGCGTCATCTTGCACATTCGCATCAGCGTGGGAAACTGTACAGATCACTGCTTGAACTTTACCATTTAAATCTGTCGTCAGACGGGAAATGGAGTTTTGATTTGCTATTTCAGAACAGTACTTGTTCCAGAGACGATAAAGGAAAACTGAAATTTACAGTCCTCGACAGCATCTTACAAGAGCATTTACATCTATACCTAAGTGATTACTCTGCTATTCACAATAAAGTGCCTGGCGGAGGGTTCAATGGACCACCTTCAAGCTGTCTCTCTCTACCTTTCCACTCTCGAACGGCACGCGGGAAAAACGAGCACTTAAATTTTTCTGTGCGAGCCCTGATTTCTCTTATTTTATCGTGATGGTCATTTCTCACTATGTAGGTGGGTGCCAACAGAATGTTTTCGCAATCGGAGGAGAAAACTGGTGATTGAAATTTCATCAGATGATCCCGTCGCAACGAAAAACGCCTTTGTTTTAATGATTGCCGCTCCAATTCACGTATCATGTCTGTGACATTATCTCCCGTAATTCGCGATGATACAAAAAGTGAGCTGCCCTTCTTTTTACTTTTTCGATGTCATCCGTCAGTCCGACCTGATGCGGATCCCACACCGCACAGCAGTACTTCAGAATAGGGCAGACAAGCGTGGTGTAAGCAGTCTCTTTAGTAGACCTGTTGCACCTTCTAAGTGTTCTGCCAACGAGTCGCAGTCTTTGGTTTGCTCTATCCACAATATTGTCTGGTGATCGTTCCAATTTAGGTTACTTATAATTATAATCCCTAAGTATTGAGCTGAATTTACAGCCTTCAAATCTGTGTGACTTATCGCGTAATCGAAATGGTGTAGGCGTAAAACATGTACCAGGCCAACAAGCGGAAATCACACGCCATACGCACTAAAAAAGCCTAACGATGTCTATTTGCCAAGGTTTTGCGCTATCTGCAAACATTAAGAGAAACTGTTCATAATGCGTTCCGAAAGGCGTTGCATAATAATGAGTTTTGTCACAATTTGTAAACCTCGTCTAGTCGGAATTAGCGGAAAAATTTCGTCACTAACTGCTGAATGGACACGGAAAAGAAATTTTTGACACATTTCTCAGCTTTTGTTCAATAAACTGGCACAGTGGCATATCTTTATGGAAAAGAGGTGAGAGTTCATCACATACTATCATTGACCATTTGATATCCATTGCCAGATAAATGTCTCGTCTACCTTTCTCCACGCACTACGGTCTTCAATTACACCCATCCATGTTGTTACTCAATTTTTTTCTAATACCTGCCTATCATCCATTAAGTGATCATTTTGTTCTTATCTGTTGGACCCCAGCAACGAACTTCCTTTGTCTACCCTTCATTCGTCAAGTTAAAGATTCCACCGGCCTCAGTTTCATTGTCTTTCTCCGTTTTCAAATGTTTCTTTGCAGAGGAAGAGCCTGAACCACTACCCCAATTTAATTGTTGCAGTGCTACAGTACTAAATGGTATACAGTAGATATTAGTGTTGAGAAATATATGAAATCGTTGATTTGCATAATGTCCAGACACGGATGGAATCCGAACTGTATACCATGGTTCAAATAATGTACTGGTCACGTAAGTCCACAGGAAGGGGTAGCGGAAAGGAATCCACAAAAATATCGTCCATATGAAGTAGAGTTTTAGGACATATTTTGAGTTCAAACGCAATGAGGTATCTCAAAGAGCATGACCTCTTTGAAGCCAACAAGAATGTAATCCTAAAATATTGGGCATGCTTTTCGACCGTGCAGCCTGGAAGCCATGGAACTTGAGTCAGGTGGACGTTGTATTTCTTCAGATCCGGGGTTGACTCAGAACCTCACCAACACATACTAAAGGGTGTATTATCAAACAGTGGTATCGAACGAAATCTGTGAGTGGACTGAGAAGGGAGAATACCACATTCTGTCTTGAACGAAAAGGCATAGACAAGTGTACAAATAACTTCCGGCATACCTCAGAGAAGTGTACAGGGACCCTTGTTCTCCATACTATGCTGTATATTTATGACTTGACAAAACTAATAGTAACGTAAAATCAGACATTTTGCAGACGATGCAGTTATCTACGACGAAATACTACCAATAAAAATCTGTTTACATATCAAGTCATATCTAGGTCTGATTTCAAAGAGGTGCAAAGACTATCAACTTACTGTAAATGTTTAGAAATATAAAATTCACTAAAAGTAGAAACGTAGTGTCCTATGACTACCATTTCAATGAGTGACAATCAGAGTCGGTCAACACGCAAAAATATATGTAAGGAAATGAAATATAACGATCACGTAGGCTCAGTTTTAGGTGAAGCTGGTGGCAGAATTCAGTCCATTTGTAGGAAAATGCGAAAATGTAGCCAGTCTACAAAAGAGATTGCGTGCAAAACACTCGTGCAACTCATCCTGCAATACTGCTGGAGTGTATGTGATCCATAATCAACAGGACTAGTGAGGGATTATTGAACGTGCACAAAGAAGGGAAATACAATCAGTCACAGTTTTGTTGGACTCACATGAAGCCTCATGAAAATGCCTATAAACCTGAGCTGTCATTCGCTTGAAGATAGTGAACTGTATCAACTCAGAGTATCAAATAATGGGTGTATCTGTAACTCGTTTGAGAAATCCTCGTTCGCAGCGTGATCTCGCCTCCCGTGTGTAGTCTTTAATGTATCTGAAGAACTTCAATTCAGCTGTCTTTAATTTTGCTTCAGTTTGCTGTCGTCAGATACACTTCAGGCCACTGTGGCTGGATTGAGACTGCACGCGTTTAATACGGTTATAACCGAGTTTCTCTTTACCTTTTTGTTCTTGGTCTACTCACTGCACTGCTTATAGATAAGAAGTTATCAAATGTAGTTGATTACATCTAACATCACAGCCCAAAAAATTAAAATAATGTCATATTTACGTAGGCACACATTTGTCGGTTGTACCGATATACTGTACAAAATATTAAAACGTGCGATGAAAAATCAGACACAAAACACAGTAAAATGAAAATAGTAAAAAACTCTGAAATACTCGTGCAACGAGCTCTCATAACGGTAATTTATAATAAAATGAAGTAATAACGGTATAAACAGTATATCTATGCTAAAAGATTATTCTTTTAATCGCTGACGTAAGAAACTAAAAAGACCAGCCTTATTACTCACTTTTTCTTCTAGTCTTGAAGCTAACACACGCTACGGCGGTCATTACGCATTGTAAGTTGTAAATTTTAAGTAATATATGATAAATTATGTTGATTGTGTATTTTTTCCTTGGTATGCCGAGTGAACTTCATGCAGAAATAAAAATATTATTTGTTAGGTTTTCAGTACGCTGCATAAACGACAAGAACGGTCGAACAATCGCCCATTCTTGGCAGACATCTTGCGTAAGAAAAATTTCGTTATAAATTTCATTGCGTTCCGTCATCAACGGACTCTTAAAAAGACTTGCACCATAATTATTAAGGAAAAAAGTGAATATATTATTTCATGTTGCGTGAAAGTAAAAACTAAGAACATTCCATTAAGTTCAGATATTGGCCGCTTCTGGGCAAGACGAGGATTATTATGTTAAGAAGAAGGGAAATATTTTCTTTCAGTGCAAGGTTTCTTTTAATTAAATGTCATTTCAGTAAAGATATCATGCAGCAATATTTTAACGTGATAACACGACTTACAATCCCTGGGATTATGTTTTTATTATTCTTTTGTCGGTATGAACGCTTCATGTAAACCTGTTTTGACAAATGCTAAAAGCGCCTCAAGCAGTCCTGTATTAACAAGGCGGTGAGTCGCGCGCTGTTGAGTAATCAGAGTTCAGAGAATTATTTTGCGAAAGTATAGATTTAGGTCCCACATATCATCATGATTTTTTCTTATGTCCGCTCCGCCAAATAAGTGCTCTTTTCACGCTCTTGCCGGGCGTAAATACCATTAAAGTGGTAAAATCTGACACTCTTTTCGTCACATCCGTTGAGTACACCGCAAGTATACTTAAGACCGTGTACGGACCTGAGCGGTAGCGGCACACGGTGAATACATACGTTCTCACTCCTTTTTCTATCAGATGTTATATTCCTTTTTTTTATCCAACCGCTAGATTTTGTGTACACTCTGTGGCGTATTGGATTGACTGCTGATTAAAGATTATTTTCTGTCTTTAGTATTACGGTTTGGTTAATTAATAAATAGAAGTGACGGGTGTTGTCCGAAATTGTTTTCCTTTCTGATTTGTGTCATTTTAATTTCGAAGTACATATTAGGTGGTGAATCTAGAGCTTCAACATTTCGTAAGTTTCTGTTGGGCAGTACGCTCTTGATGGACCCTTTTTTGTGTAGCTACAGTGTTATGATGTTCATTGTAAAAGAATTAACCGTTAGAACAGAGGTGACGTAGTATTCCATTTTCATGCGTTTTCATCCTCAGGACACTGCTATTTATTGTAGCCACTAGAAAAATCATTTTATTTCTGAAATACCAAGTACATTCGTTTATTTAATTGGTGGTGCCTGTTGAGCGATAGAAACATTATTACTATGTAAAGGACCTTTTCCAAAGCCCATTTACTCGTATGTCACAGTAACTTCAGTTATTGACTTATGGCTGTTGTCAATTTGACCGGTTACGTTCTAAATGTAGGATTTTTCCATGATTGTTCCTCTATAGTCAGTACAATCATTTTAAAAATGCAGATTGCTTCAAAAATTAACCACTTCTGAGATGCATAACATGGCTCTCTGCACATATTTATAATACTGGAAGGCGTCTTTAAATTTTTAAATTCGTACGAGGCTTATTTGAAGTGCTGTGTATTCATTCAATGAGAATTTTTTTTTCTCGAGGAAACTAGTGCTTTCCTTAATTCAAGCGACGTTAAACACAATCAGCTGAAAAGATTATGGACGTGTGATGAGGATGACGGCTGGTGAGTCAGTAACGACAATTTTTGTATCAAGTCCACGGCACGCTGCGGTGCCAACCGAAAAAGGGATCGAAATCTCTAAAGAAAATGCATTTTAACAATCAGCTGTTTTATTTAACCTATATATATCATATGTATGTTAGATACCTCCTGATATACGATTTTCTCTTTAACATGGGACTACTGTTTTTACTTCTTAAGTATGCATGTACCTTGAGTATAGTTTACGTATTTTTCGTTTTTACCGTTTTTGGTTTCACTGTTATGTGGATATCACTTTTATTTTATTATTTTGTACACTGTAACTTTCATTGTCACTGTTATCCGTGTTTTCCGTCTATCAAAGACGTTTACTAAAGACATAACTATGTCTGCATTACTAATGATGTTAAAGTTCCTTGTTAACTATGTGTCACAAACGTACTCTCTTTTATGTTACTCTGCACATGTAGAACTTTGTCAACTGTATGTTCGTTTCTTTCTTCTATGGAACATCGTCTATTTGACCTGAAGCTGTGTGAGATATGTTCGCTAGTATTTTAAGGAAGGGGGTGCGACAGTTATTTGGATGGTTTCACTGTGACAACCTTGATGTGACATCGACTTAAAAGGAATATTGGATACGTCTCCAACTGATGTGTTTCACCTTTTACCAAGCGACCTCCCAAGGCCGTGTCAACCACTAGCGCCAGCATCGCCTACTTCTGATACTTTGGGTACTAACACACTCTGTAGTCCATCTTTTCAGAGATGGTTGCAGGGCCCAGTGGTTCAGTACAGAATGTCAAATCAAACACCTTTCATATGTTATTTCGTACCCATATTTTTGTGAGTAATGTCGTTTTCATGCACCGTGTTTTGTTTTCTTCAAATTCTATGTTGACAGACATCGGTAATGATGGCCTATGACCTAAATAGGTAGTGATACATGGGTTTAAAAAACGCTGATGGTTAAGGCGCAATTTCTAAAGTTCAAAGAAACCATCTTTATTTTAGAATGTCAACTCAAACATCTTTCAGCCGTCTAGTTTTCAAACTATTACTTTATTGGGCTACCAGTTATATATTACACCAGATATATTACACCGCCGTCAGGTCACCTAACCGACGCGTAGGAAGATTCCAACCTCTGTTCCGGTCAAAATAGGGGCCATCATTCAAAGTTTTCTGCCGGCAGATGATGTTTAAAGGGCTCTCTACGTCTAACAGAAATCTACAGATACCAGTCTTTGAATGCTGGCCTTTATTTTGAATGTAACCGAGGTTGGAGTCTTCCTACACGTCGGTCAGGAGGCCTGAAGATGTCGTAATAGGTCGCCGAAACTGGCCTAATAAAATAACAGTTTGGAAATTAGATAGCTGAAAGGTGTTTGACATTCTGCAGTGTACAGCCGAGTCTCTCAACCATCTCTGAAAAAATGGACGTATAGAATCTTGAGTCTGTTAGTATCCAAAGTTTCAGAAGTAGGCGACGCTGGCTCTAGTGGTTGACGCGGCCTTGTGAGGGGCGCTTGGTAACCGCGGCACGGAGGCACCTCCTCTGCGAGCCAGCAGCGGCGGTGGCGGTGGCTCTTTCGGCCGCGGGGACAATGGTCTCTGATGAAACGCGCTTGTGCCTGGACGGTATATAAGGGGAGCGCTATCGATCGGAAGGCATCAGTCGCCGCCGACCTCCCTCCAGCACAGCGACATGCAGCTCCTCGTGGTCTCCGTTCTCGCGTTGCTGGCCTGCGCCTCTGCACGGCCCGAAGCTCCCACGCAACAATACGGCGCTCCCGACGCGGCGCCGTACCCGGCATCGGGCTGGCGTCCAGAGGGTCGCCAGTTCTTCCTGCCGTCGAGGAACTCCGGGCTGTACGCGCCGCCCCCGCAGCAGTACGGCCCACCGCCCCCGGCAGCCCCCACGACCACGGAGGCGGCCGAGACGACCACGACGGAGCTGCCCACGACCACGGCGGCGTCCGACATCGGCGTGGACGGCGCGCGCGCCTTCGCGCAGAGCGAGGCGTTCGGCAGCGGCGCCCAGAACGGCGTCTACTACCTGCTGCAGCCCGACGGCCGCCTGCAGCGCGTCGCCTACGCGCACGGGCCCGCCCCCGCCGCCTACACGCAGGCCCAGGGGGCGGCGCCGGTGGACGCCGGCTACCTGGCCCGCTTCCACTACCAGGACCTGCCCCCTCCAGGCGCCCCCATCTACGCCTACAGCGCCCCCAAGCTCGTTCGCCTGTCCTAAGGCGGTCACAACCGCTGTCTTCTGTCCTTCAGAGGCTCTCCCCTCTGTTCCGATTTATAAATTCACAAACATCGCTTCAGTGACAGAGTGACATCATCTGTACCCCGTCCTCGACACGTTCTTCCTGTTAACTTTGTCTTTGCTTCGAGCAAAGACACATGTTTCGAACACCAACCGCTGCGAAAAAGATCTGTTATAATTCAGTGACCTGTACAAAATATTTGCCCTTCTTTCCATGTCATTCTTGTACATATTGTACATAAATCGTAAGATATACTCCAATAAATAAGAGTTTGTATCATGCAATTATGTTAGTTTCTTCATTCACCCGAGTACCTCACCTTTATTTTATACTTATGAAATTAGACATTTCATTTTTTGTTTTATTGCCATTATTTTAATTGCAGATCTAGTGTATAACAATGGTGCAGCATGTCATCAATATCTTTATTTTCAATTTACAGAGTATGTAGACAGCATGATACAGTAATGGCTGCAAACGATTAACAACTAGGCTAGACAATTCACTTATATTAAATACATATCAAGTGTTTGTTTGCTAATGAGCAAGCAATGGTCACTGGGCTGGAGGAAACCTTATGGAAAGCTACCTCCCAAACATCACTTGATAGCCAGGGAGCGCAGTGTTACTATTGTGACTGACACAGCTAAAATTATGGCACCAAGACGAGAACCTGTTATGTGTAAAATAGCAGTAGAAAATTAACAAACTGATAGAATTATTCCATTTAACTTCACAGGATGCGTTTTATCAGTCCAAGAAGAAACAAATGCTGGAAGCAAAATAGAAACTTTCACATAAATTAATGATAGAGTTAACAGAAATCTCAAATAAACTGATGTAATAAGAGAGGCGATGATGGACATCTTTAGGGAACGACAGCTATTCCTACTCTGACACGTGTAAGCGAAATAACGGTTCTAAAGGAAGATGAAAAGAGGACATTACATACAACAGAATAAAACTACTAGGAAGATCAACAGTTTAGACAAAAGGAAAAAAAGAAATAATGTTGAAAAGAGAGCTATATTTTAAATGCAAAGTACGAAGCAGCGAACAAGACCATAGAAGAAAACGATGAATAATTTAGCTAGACTGGATCACAGTGAAAAATGGAAACGAGCGTTTGGCGTCATTGGCCGGAAGGCCCCTTACGGGGCAGGTCTTATTACATTCGACGCCACACTCGGCGATCTGCGCGCCGGATGGGGATGATATGATGGTGAAGTCCCCGAGCGGAGAAAATCCCCGACCCAGCCGGGAATCGAACTCGGGCCCCTAAGGACGACAGTCCGTCACGCTGACCATTTTTTTTTTCGGTGCAGATTTCCCATGACACTCGTTCAAGTTCAATGTTGATCCGCTGACTCAGTTTTTTATTACAGACGACAACTAACCTTCTGACCAAACACACTGAGCTACCGCGCCGACCATTATCCAGCTATCGGCGGACATTGGATCACAGTCAGGTACATTCATAAGTGCCAAAAGGACAAAGTCTGTTGTGTCCATCAAGGGACAAAGTCAAAATCTTGGATAACACGTCATAACCGACTAATGATCACTACTAAAGAACAAAGAAGAAATAATTTTTATTTCTTTTTGTTTATTAAATGGGGCTGCAAACATTTGCGCCGTATATAGACCTCGCCGGCCAGTCGGACCCTCAACAAACGTTAAAAACGAAGCGAAAAAAAAAAAAAGAAAAAAGATGTTGCCGCGCCACGTCGTCCATAAACCGCATCCATTGTCTTTCTGCAAGGGTAACATTCTCCGACAAAAGAAAAGTTCGTAGGTATTAAAATCCACGGAGGAGAAATAAAAACTTTGAGGCTCGCCGATGACATTGTAATTCGGTGAGAGACAGAAAAGGACTTGGAAGAGTAGTTGTATGGAATGGACAGTGTCTTCAAAGGAGGGTATAAGATGAACATCAACAAAAGCAAAACGAGGATAATGGAATGTAGTCGAATTAAGTCGTGTGATGCTGAGGGAATTAGATTAGGAAATGAGACACTTAAAGTAGTAAAGGAGTTTTGCTATTTGGGGGAGCAAAATAACTGATGATGGTTGAAGTAGAGAAGATATAAAATGTAGACTGGTAATGGCAACGAAAGCGTTTCTGAAGAAGAAAAATTTGTTAACATCGAGTATAGATTTAAGTGTCAGGAAGTCGTTTTTGAAAGTATATGTATGGAGTGTTCTAAACATTCATGGTGGTGTCTGTTTGTACTATATCGTGTCTCCCTACCACTTTCGCGCACCGACGCTCTGAGCGTGTTTTTTAGGGAATTAACTAGTTTGAACCTGGGACCTGTTGCTGGTAAGGAGACGCCAGACCACACATGACATGTAGAATTCAGAAGAGTTTAGTGAGACTAGCGATGATATAACCAAATACTTAATGATCTCAGCGTCAGCTCCACTGCACTTCCTGTAAAAGAATCTTAATACTAACTAAATATAGTGGAAAGGGTTCAAGGCTTTCCTATTTTTAGTAAGCTGGTAAAATAACGTCGAAAAAGCAGTTAAGTTTACCATTGGAAATTTTATTCTATTCGCAAAACATCGTTTATAAATCGCACTATCGATAAAAGGAAATGTTTTAATACAGGATGGTAAAAACCAACTGTGTTCAACAAAAATGGGAACGAATATTCCCTGAATGGGTTTCCAAGTTCTACAATGGACTGAAGGATGATCTATGCCATATCACATCTATAATCCAGGTTTAAATTAAGTTTCACAAAAGAGCAAACTATCAAAATGGCCTATAGTGACCCTCAATTATCTTTAATTACTTATCTAACTTGTCGTAAATTACAGTGGCTGATGTGGCTTCTCAATAACTATATAACAGAAAAATTATCGCGTTTCAGATTTTTACTTCAAGTGGCAAATGTGAACACCAAGAGTTTTAATTGACGATCGACACTAGTATTACGCAAAAAGGGGGTGTAACAGATGAGACTTCTGCAGTTCTGAGTGAAGCCTTATGCGCTCAAAAATTCGGCATTGCGTGCGTTCATTACCTTGTCGGTGATAAGGCAGCGTCAGGGCGACAGCGGCCGGCGCACCAGCCATCCAGCTCGCCGTCTCGGAACTCACTCTCCTAACTTCTCCTTACTACAATTTACCGAAGTTGGTTTAAAAAAACTATCTGGCTATGTTTTCATCTGACCAATCAGGATCTCAATGTTAACCTTAAGCTCCGCCTACAAAAATTATGTCTATCCAATGAGAAACGTTATACTTTTCGTGGTGGGGCAATGTTTTTAAAGTTTGCAACGTAACAGAGACGCTAAAAAGTCTCACGCTAAAACCTGCAGCTGGTGTGGTCCTTTTAGCGTTATAGTAAGATCTATACTGTTCTTCTGGAGGACTCTATCTTTTAACATGGGTTGGGGGGTGGTCCTTGACGTACCTGAGACGCGAAAAAGTCACACGCTAAAACTTGCGGGTGGTAGTGGCCCTTTTTGTGTTATCGTAAGATCTATACTCTTTTTCTGGAGGGCTCTAGCTTTTAACATGGGCCGGGGGGTGGTCCTTGACGTAACAGGGACGCGAAAAAGCCTCACGCTAAAACGTGGGAGTGGTAGACTTAGCGGTAGGCTAGCGACGTGGGTGTCCAGTCCGTCCGTTATCGTAGGGCCTTCTAGCTTAACACGGTTCTGCTTTCGGCTTCTGTCCTCGTTTCTCCCCTCGGAACTGCGTCTGCCTCACAGTGGGAAGGTATGACATGCATTTAGGCATTCTTGTGTTAGTCTGTGGCATTCCATTTGCTCACTCGTTACTCGTATTACTTTGGTTAATTTAATGTCACGATTTATTCGGAGCTATGTGACATGCTACTGGATTTGCTCATCATGTCAGGGTTTTCATGTAAGGTGTTGGATTTGCCTGACACCTTACAGTGTAGCCATGTATGGAAGTGAAACGTGGACGATAAATAGCTTAGACAAGAAGAGAATAGAAGCTTTCGAAATGTGGTGCTACAGAAGAATGCTGAAGATTAGTTGTGTTGATCACATAACTAATGAGGAGGTATTGAACAGAAATGGGGAGAAGAGGAGCTTGTGGCACAACTTGACTAGAAGAAGGGATCGGTTGGTAGGACATGTTCTGAGACTTCGAGGGATCACCAATTTAGTATTGGAGGGCAGAATGGAGGGTAAAAATCGTAGAGGGAGACAAAGAGATGAACACACTAAGCAGATTCAGAAAGATGTAGGCTGCAGTAGGTACTGGGAGATGATGAAGCTTGCACAGGATAGAGTAGCATGGAGAGCTGCATCAAACGAGTCTCAGGACTGAAGACCACAACAACAACAACAACATTCTCCAATTGCGGGGGTACTTCGTCACTCAGAAATTGTTAATAAACAGGGCCAATTAATTGGTTCAGTAATGCCTATCACCTTATGAGTCTGTCACCCATTCGCATCCGCTACATTTATTCTAAGGCGAACCTAATATCTTGCTTCCATGATGGCTCCAGGGCATGACTGATGAATGATTAGAGTCATTCAGAAATTAAGATTCCTTGGTTTTCAAACAGAGAAAATCGTAGTTACTTGGAAAACTTTTTTAGCAACAGATACAGCAATGTTTGAGCTATTTCTCGAAACCAGAACTGAGGCGTCATATAGTGTAATTAACCTTGGTATCCCTGTGTCGTTGTAGTCGGCCGCCTTGGAATGGAACCGTCTTGTGACAGTCGTCTCCTGCTCTTCTCGACTGTGAAAATGCTAACCAGAGGACAAGATCGAAACTCGCCACTGTTTAAATTTTGAACAAACATCATCAGCAATTCCGACCGAACACTGTAACATAAATGGCCTGTTAAATGTCACTACGTGATTTTTATACTACATGAAAATATTTGTGTTTCCTTAACTGTGCTGGGAGAGCGGACGTGTGTAATGATTGTGGGAAGCAAGTTACAATTTTCCCTTATGTGAAAAAGCACAAACGAGTCGGTATCGTGTCTGGGAGGCTGGTCGCTTCGGAACAAAGGGCTCTTTCCCTAAGCTTCTCAAGAGCCGTGAAATTCCAAGAATGCAAGGGATTCCTGTGACCGCTCTTGTTTGTCGGCGGGGCACTGCGCCTCCTTTGAAGTCACGAAGTTCCGTTGAGTTCCGGAAGCGCTCGCAAGCGTGAAGAAACTGCTTCCCCTACTGAACATTGAAGTATGTGACTACGCCATTTTGTGCTTCTGCAGTGTGAGAACTTTTCGTATTCTGTGGGTCCAGCAGCTGTCCCTCCAATTTTTGATTCACGCAAAGAGCTAGGGCCGTGGAGGGGTTTACTGGTTGAGTAAGTGTCGCAATTTAGCAGCAGCGCAATCTTTTTCCCTCCGAACAACTTGCAACTTGTGTGACTTTTCAATTGCAGCTTGTGTTGCATTTAATTATTTGATTTAGAGTTGGGATTTAGTATAGAATAGTTTCCTTTAATTGCGCTTGTGAGCTGCTAAGACCTGTTGGAATACTACCTATAGGTCCGCTGACAGTATTCCTTGTTACTAATTTCAGTTGTTCATGAATAATTCGGGTGTTATCTGGTTTGATAAACAGATCTACTTTATGAAGAGTGTTTTTTGTTGTTAATAATCAGTTTAAAGGGCCGCTTGCACACCTAATTTTAACCCGCTTTTAGCATTTTGGGGATAGTTAACATTCCAGGATACTTAGTTTTAAGCTTCCTTTCTTTTTTTTGCGTGCAATCTACACTGCTGGCCATTAAAATTGCTACACCACGAAGATGACGTGCTACAGACGCGAAATTTAACCGACATGAAGAAGATGTTGTGATATGGAAATGATTAGCTTTTCAGACAACTGACACAAGGTTGGAGCCGGCGGCGACACCTACAACATGCTGACATGAGGAAAATTTCCAACCGATTTCTCATACAAAAACAGCAGTTGACCGGCGTTGCCCGGTGAAACGTTGTTGTGATGCCTCGTCTAACGAGGAGAAATGCGTACCATCTCGTTTCCGACTTAGATAAAGGTCGGATTGCAGCCTATTGCGATTGCGGTTTATCGTATCGCGACACCGCTCCTCGCGTTGGTCGACATCCAATGACTGTTAGCAGAATATGGAATCGGTGGGTTCAGGAAGGTAATACGGAACGTCGTGCTGGATCCCAACGGCCTCGCATCACTAGCAGTCGATGTGACAGGCAACTTATCCGCATGGCTGTAACGGATCGTGCAGCCACGTCTCGATCCCTGAGTCAACAGATGGGGACGTTTGCAAGACAAAAACCACCTGCATGCACAGTTCGACGACGTTTGCAGCAGCATAGATATCAGCTTGGAGACCATGTCTACGGTTAGCCTTGACGCTGCATCACAGACAGGAGCGCCTGGGATGGTGTACTCAACGACGAACCTGGGTGCACGAATAGCAAAATGTCATTTTTTTCGGATGAATCCAGGTTCATCATCCTGATGCTCGCATCCGTGGTTGGCGACATCGCGGTGGACGCACATTGGAAGCGTGTATTCGTCATCGACATACTGGCGTATCACCCGGCGTGACGGTATGGGGTGCCATTGGTTACACGTCTCGGTCACCTCTTGTTCGCACTGACGGCACTTTGAACAGTGGAGGTTACATTTCCGATGTGTTACGACCCGTAGCTCTCCCCTTCATTTGATCACTGCGAAACCCTACATTTCAGCAGGATAGTGCACGACCACATATTGCAGGTCTTGTACGGGTCCTTTTGGATACAGAAAATGTTCGACTGCTACCCTGGCCAGTACATTCTCCAGATCTCTCACCAACTGAAAACGCCTGGTCAATGGTAGCCGAGCAACTGGCTCGTCACAATACGCCAGTCACTACTCTTGATGAACTGTGGTATCGTGTTGAAGCTGCATGGGCAGCTGTACCTGTACACGTCATCCAAGCTCTGTTTGACTCAATGCCCAGGCGTATCAAGGCCGTTATTAGGGCCAGAGGTTGTTGTTCTGGGTACTGATTTGTCAGGATCTATGCACCCAAATATCCTGGAAATGTAATCACATGTCAGTTGTAGTATAATATATTTGTCCAATGAATACCCGTTTATCATCTGCATTTCGTCTTGGTGTAGCAATTTTAATGGCCAGTAGTGTAGGTCCTCTAGAGTTTTTGCGCTCTGCAGCTCCCGGAAATCATTCCCTGATGTCTTAACAGACGTCCTGTCATCCTGTTCCTTTTCCTTATCAGTGTTTTCCACGTCTTCCTTTCCTCTCAGATTTGGTGCAGAACCTCCTCATTCCTTACCTTTATCATTGCACCTGATTTTCAACATTCGTCTGTAACATCACTTTCCAAATGCTTCAATTCTCTTCTGTTCTATTTTTCCCACAGGTCATCCTTCACTACCATACAATGCTATGCTGCAAAGGTACAATCTCAGAAATTTATTCCTCAAATTAAGGCCTACGTTAGATACTAATAGACTTCTCTTGGCCAGGAATGCCCTTTTTGCCTGTGCTAGTCTGCTTTTTATGTCCACCTTGCTCCGTCAGATATTGGTTATTTTGTTGTCTAGGTAGCAGAATTCCTTGGCTTCATCTACTTCTTGAACTTCAACCCTGATGTGAAGTTTTTCGCTGTTCTCATTTCTGCTGCTTCTCATTACTTTTGTCTTTCTTCCATATTCTGTACTCACTAGACTGTCAATTCCATTCAGGAGATCATGTAATTCATCATATGTGAAGCGCATCATTGATATCCTTTCACCCTGAATTTTAATTCTACTCCTCATCCTTTCCTTTATTTTCTTCATTGCTTCTTCGATGTACAGATTGAACAGTGGGGGCGAAAGTCTAAATCTCTATCTTACACCCTTTTTAATCCGAGCACTTCGTTCTTGGTCGTCCACTCTTATTATTCCCCCTTATTATTACCCGTCTCTCCCTACAGCTTACTCCTATTTTTCTCAGAATTTCGAACACCTTGCACTATTTTACATTGTCGAACGCGTATTACAGGTCATAAAATCCTATGAATGTGTCTTGATTTTTTTTTTTTTTGTGTGTTGCTTCAATTATCAACAGCAACGTCAGAATTGCCTCTCCGGTGCCTTTATATTTTCTAAAGCCAAACTGGTCCTCATCTAACACATACTCAATTATCTCTTCCATTCTTCTGTTCATTATTCTTCTCAGCAACTTGGATTCATTAGCTGTTAAGCTGATTATGCGACAATTCTCTCACTTGTCAGCTCTTTCAGTCTTCGGAATTGTGTGGATGATAATTTTCCGGATGTCGGATGGTATGACGCAAGGCCCATACATTCTATACACCAAAGTGAATAGTGTTTTTGTTGCCACTCCCTCCAAAGATTTTAGGAATTCTGATGGAATGCTATCTATGCCTCCTGCCTTATTTGATCTGAAATCCTCCAAACCTCTCTTAAATCCCCCTCTTTCCTACCGACTGCTATTTCTTCTTCTGTCACACCAGACAACTCTTCCCCCTCATAAATTCCTTTAATGTGCTCTTTCCACCTATCCGCTTTTTCTTATTATACCATTATTACAACACATTCTGTTTTTTCGCATCATTGACCTTGGTTTATATTGTATACGCTACATCAACAGAATAAAATTTATTACTTAAAAATGGTCAGTTTAACGTATTTTGTTCAATTTCATGACTCTGAACATTAGTGAAAAACTTATACATGTCTTCAGTTACATTGGCATGTTTTAATCTGTGTTTTCACTGTGCCGGTAGTCCTTTGCAATACAGGTGCCTCCATTGAGACCAGTTTGAGGATTTTCCAATAAAAAAAACTTAATTTTTATATTCTGAATGAATGAATAATTTTTTAAGGCGTGAAGTCTGTGGGAGAGTTCTCCTTTTTTTGCGCAGTTCGTGACGGAGCAGACAGATTTTATGCCTGCTGCCGAAACTCAGAACGTCTCATAGCAAAACAAAAGCAATGAAGAAAGGAAAATCAAGAAGAGGTAACATTTCAAGACTGCCGGTATAAGAAGTCACCTTTGATCTGCCAACGGCTTTGCCAAAGAGGGCAGGAGGAGCGGATAGAGGTCAGGACACTGTCTTGTCCTTGTGGTGAGAAACGGCCAATAAAAGGAGGATGAATCAGCAATGATGAACGGCATGAGGGTGCAGAAGGCAATGGAAACCACTGCGTTAAGGACACAGAACGAGTATCCACAGGACAAGTGGCCTGTAACTGAAAAAATTTAATGATGATCTCTCCATTGACTAATGATTCCGAACTAATTCCCCATTCGGATCTCTGGGACTGTTAAGAGGAGGCGACTGAATAACCAGCGGAACGGTAAGTTCTACCATTCGGCACGTGGAACGTCAGAAGTTTGAACGTTGCAAGAAAGCTCGAAAACTTGAAATGGAAGGTTTTAAGATTCAGTTTATAGAGGGCGTCGGTGAAGTGAAATGGAAAGAGAACGAGGATTTCTGGCTTAAATGGCTCTGAGCACTATGGGATTTAACATCTGAGGTCATCAGTCCTCAAGAACTTAGAACTATTTAAACCTAACTAACCTAAGGACATCACACACATCCATGCCCGAGGTAGGATTCGAAACTGCAACCGTAGCAGCAGCGCAGTTCCGGACTGCAGCGCCTAGAACAGCTCGGTCACAACGGCCTGCTGAGGCTTTCTGGTTAGATGAATATGGGGTAATATTAACTACAGCAGAATATGGTGTAAGGGGATTAGGATTGGTTACGAATACGAAGATAGGCAAGACAGTGACTTACTGTGAACAGTTCAGTGATGGGTTTGTTCTCATCGGAATCGACAGCAAGCCATAACCGACAACAATGTTTCAGATATATATGCCGATGTCACAAACAGAAGATGTACGAGAGTGAAGGTATATGAAGATACTGAACAAGAAATTCGGTATGTAAAGGGAGATAACGATCTGATAGTCATGGTGGACAGGAATGCAGTTGTAGAGGAAGGAGCAGAAGAAAGAGTTACGGCATCATATGGCCTTTTTAGTAGGAATGAGAAAGAAGAAAAACTAATTGAGTTCTGAAATAAATTTCAGCTAGTAGTAGCGAATTCTCTGTTCAAGAATCACAAGAGGAGGAGGTATACTTGGAAAAGACCGGGAGATATGGGAAAATTTCAAGTTATATTGTATCATGTTCAGGCGATTCCGTAATTAGATACTGGATTGTAAGGTGTACACAGCAGCAGATATAGACTCGGATCACAATGTATTAATGATGAAAAGTAGGCTTAAGTTTAAGAGATTAGTCAGGAAGAACCAATGTCCAAAAAAGTGATATGTGGAAGTACTAAGGAATGAAGAGATAAGCTTGAAATTCACTGGGGCCATAGCTACTCTGGTAATGAATAGTTCATTAGGCGGTTCAGTTGAAGAAAAATGGACAACTGTAGAAAAAGAGCAATGACAGAATACAGGAAAGAAAAACATATGTACAACGAAGGTAACTACGAAGAAACAGTGGGTAACAGAAGACATTCTTCAGTTGTTAGACGAAAGAAGGAAATACGAAAAAGTTCCGGGATATTCAGGAATGAAGAATTACAAGTGACATACGAATGAAATAAATAGTAAATGCGGGAAGCTAAGGCGAAATATCGTTGCATTAAAAATGTGAAGAAATTGAAAAAGAGGTGATTGTTGGAAGGAATGATCCAGCATACAGAAAAGACACAACAACCTTCAGGAAATTAAAAGCAATGGCGGTAAGATTAAGAGTGCAACGGGTAAGTCACTATCAAATGCAAAGGAGAGAGCGAGTAAGTGGAAAGAATACACTGGCCTCCATAATGGGGAGGACTCGTCTGATGACGTGACAAAAGAAGAAAGGGAGGAGACAGGGGATCATGTATTAGAATAAGAATTTAAAAGAACGTTGGAAGACTTAAGGTCAAGTAAGAGAGAAAGGGTAGAAAACATTTCATCGCAATTTCTAAAATCATTGCGGGAAGTAGCAAAAAAAACGACTTTTCACGTTGTTGTTTAGAATGTATGAGACTGGCGCTATGCCACCATTCCCAAGATTGCAAGAGCCAACAAGTGCGAGAATTATCGCACAATCAACGTAACATTTCATGCATCTAAGTTTTCGAGAAAAATAATATACAGAACAATGGAAAAGAGAATTAAAGGTTTGTTAGATGACTATCAGTTTGGCTTTAGGAAAGGTAAAGGCACCAGGGAGGCAGTTCTGACATTGCAGTCGATAACGGAAGGAAGACTGAAGAAAAATCAAAGCACCTTCATTGGATCTGACGACCTCTAAAAAGTATTCGACAATGTCAAAAGATGCAAAATGTTTGAAATTCTGAGAAAAATAGGAGTAAGCTATAGGAAAAGATGGAAAATATCAATATGTGCAAGAAACAAGACGGAACAATAAGAACGGAGGACAAGAATGAAAAAGCTCGGATTAAAAAGGGTGTAAGACAGGAATATAGCATTTCGCCCATACTGCTCAATCTATACATCGGTGAAGCAATGACGGAAATAAAAAGAAGGTTCAAAAGTTGACCTAAAATTCAACATGACGTTATTATCCTCGGCGAAACTGAAGGAGAATTACAGGATGTGTTGAATGGAATTAACAGTCTCATGAGTACTGAATATGGATTGAACTTAAATCGAAGAAAGACGAAAAAAATGAGAAGTAGTAGAAATGAGAACAGAGATACTTAACATCAGAACAGGTGAGCATGAAGTAGATGAAATTAAGGAAGTCTGCTTCATAAAAAGCTAAATAACCCATGCTGAATGGAGTAATGACAATAAAAGCAGACTAGCACTCGAAAAAAGGGCATTCCTGGCCAAGATATGTCTACTAGTATCAAACATAGGCCTTAATTTGAGGAAGAAATGTATGTTAGGAATACAGAATTATGTAGTTGTGAAACATGGATTAAGGGAATTCGGAAAAAAGAGAATTGAAGCAGATGAGACATGGTGCTACAGAAGAATGTTGAAAATTGAGTTGAGTATTAAAGTAAGGAATGAGGAGGATCTCTGCAGAATTATCGATTGGAGGATAAATGAAAAACACTAACAAGAAGGAGGAGAGGGAGACAGGATATCTGTCAAGACATCAGCGAATAACCTCTGCACTGAACATTGCACTCTTCTTAGTTTGAATGGTCCTTCGCAATTTCCTATGCCGCAACTTCCGCTCCGCAAAGCATTGTGCCTGTCAGACTTCGTGTGAATCTTGGCAGTAGGAGATTTGTGTAACCTTCAGAATCATGTTGCTTCAATATGTGATGGAAGTAGTCGAAAGAGGAGCCTAGGGGAGATTCTGCAGAGATCTATACCGTAAGTGAATTTCAGAATTACTACTGGAATTCTGATGGAGGCTGATACTTTAAGCTTCAGACTTGATACAATTCAAATATTATCAAAAACAACAAAGAAAGAAACCTGAACAAAGAAAAAAGGAAGAAGTACCATTTTCCAAAGCTTGTGCAAAAAAACGAAATCTAAACACAATTTTGAAAAAAATTCATTGTCAAGTGACGTATTTTGGTTTTCAACGAGTAGTTTTCTGTCCTATACATTCTGACATGTAACACAATACTTTCGAACACTGTCTTCCACATTCCCGGTCTTATATTTTATTAATAGAAAGTTTGTATTGGTGATCACTGCGTTGTTCTGGGGCAAAATATGAGATAAAAATACTGCATTTTAAAAATTGGTGTGGTGTAGCAAACGTTTTAGGCCTGTACAAACTACATACTACTTACATCAGATAATGAATGAAATTTGTGCAATACTCAAAAACTCAATATTATACACCTAAAAATTGTGAAAACCACATGCTTGCAATGTAAAAGTATCAGACGTTGTCGTATGTAGATCCAGTACTACTATATAAAAAATATTATCTGTATTGTTGTGATAAAACAAGCAATAACTTATTAACGCAATATATGTTTTGCTCACACACTTACTACTGTAGGTTTTAACTACAATTTTAGTAAGTTTTAAGGCAGGTCTCAGCTGCATCTAAAGAGTGGTGACGTAAGAAGAAACTGTCCACACCAAATGCATCCCGTATACAAAACACGTAAGTAGTCACAATCTGGGCCACATTATTACTGATACCTTTATTATCCATGTTCGATATATCCATTCATAAAAACTTTTGTTCTCTATAATAGATGGCTTGTGAAAATGGCCAAAGTCCGAAGCTTGTAGCGAATAAATAAATAGCAGCTTTGATATTAAAGATTTCAAAATTTCTCTTCATGGATGCGTTGAGCAATACTTCATGAAGATGAAAGTAACTGCCACTATATCTGGCAACAGTCCTATCGAGCATCTTACACACCACTGGTGCAAAATGTGTGCGTATCTATCTCAGCTCCGAGCTATCTTCATGATTTATGGGCAGAGACAGAGGCTACACAGTTCCGGCTGAGTCCCCATCGCGTTCGCTCCTCCTGTTGCACATTCCACGACGCGTCGCTGCGGTCATCAGGTCGGAACAGAGAGAGAAGGGGGTGGGGGGTTCCACACGCCGCTGTCTCCATGTGCCTAATTAAATTGCTCGTTTTATTTTATATATTTTATATTTTTGGTTCAATGAGCGGAGCAGACTACACAACGTATCTTTGACCGAATTTTCGTATCGAAACGAAGACTGGGATGGGGAGAAATGGAATATGAAATTGACGAGAGTAAGGTCCAGTTCTGCATAACAAAATTTAACTGCTTGGAAGTAACCAGAATGATTAAGCAAGCCGTAATTACTGATTTGGGGAAAATTTATTTCGTGAAGAGCTGCTGCTAGATATGTAAATGGAATATCAAGCCACAATATAAATTGTAACTTCTCTGCTTTCTGTTGATCTATGTATTCTTAATAATAACAGAATATCGATCGATATTTAGAGATACATGGTGTATGAAACCTTTTCGATCAAATTGAAACATTTGATAGTGAATCCACAATCGACTGTAATGAGATAGGGAAACAATGGCCGGAAATGGATATTTATTGTGTCATGGACATACATAGCGTACACTGCTAACAACAACGTAGCTGATAGTAATTGTTAAAAACGGAGACCACCAGTCTCAGTTCATATATTGCAACGGCGTATAAAGTTCTGCAGCCCTCTCGCAAAGACCCCCAGGTGTCTATTGTAGGCTTGTTGTAACCGCAGAAAAGCCAAGTCTAAATGCAGTTGTTCTCAGACGATACACCAGAAATCATACGGGGAGATAGAGTTAACAGGGGACGCCAGGCGTGTCAGAGGGGTCACAAAAGATAACGACGCAGCCAGATAGCCGAGGCGGCGGTCCAAGCGGCCAGGCAGCTGCGCGTGATAAGCAAGGAAGCAGACTCAGCTATTTAGATAAAAAGGGCGCTCTGGGCAGGTCCCTAAATAAGCAATAACTTACAGTATCAACACTCTTGGCTAGAGGGAGAAGTCTGGGAGCGGAGAGAGAAAGAAAGAGGGCCCTAGGTGGGGACCGCACTACGTCATGAGGAGCCAATGAAGGGCTCAGGACGCAGTGCGTGACCATATAGGGAGAGGCCCCTCTACCCCTCCACCCAGCTTCTGAAGAAAAGTACTGAAGTTAATACTAAAACAATCCCTAATAAGGAAAAGTTGCACTCGACGCTACGTCATGCCAAGCGCTGGCGGGGTCGAAGGGGAAGAGCTAACAAAACTCGGAGGCACGCCGCTCCGGCGATCTCTCTCTCTCGGGTTTAGGCAGCGACGGTAGTCAGCGTGAGTAGCAGCCGACTTGGGCTGAGGGCGGGCTGCAGGCAGACAGTTGGAGATAGTCGCCGATGAGCGTTTAGGCAGCGACCGCGGGACTCTGACGTAGGGTGCTAGTGTGGGCAGCAAAGTGCTGGAAAGTTCTATCAGGCAGCCAGAACGGTGGAAGTCAGTCACCGTCTCCGTAATGGGCTTGGCTATTCTGTAGGTACAATCACTACGCAGTTAGGGTGATCTGTATTCTTTATGAATAAATTAGAACTTTTATAACGTCCATACGAGTTTACTTCTACCATCATCCTAGCCTTGTACCTTCACACCAGGGAATTTAACATCTTAGCCAGATCAAAAATCTCCCTCTCAATTAGGTCAACCGGCTAATTCCCGTTTACGAACCGTGTCCCTCAATCCCTCGCAAAACCCACGCTTGGGACGCGACATAAATAAAAGTTTTGGTGCCAGGTGTGGGGTACCACAAATGCATATAGGCAAAAAGGAGATAGGAGCCAGTAGATTTTGCTACAGCAACTGTGGCAATTAGCAGGAAGTTGTGGCGACTCGCAACTTTCAGCATTAGTAGCCCCACTACGACAGAGTCCAGAGAAGTAGTCCTCGCGGGTGCAGGGCAACGCAGGATAGCGGCTGCCCGACGCGGAGCGACGAGGCACCGAGGTGCCTAAGCAGCCAGCGTTCGAGACCGGGGGTCCGGGCCGAGCAGCGGCAGCAGCCGTAGCAGCGGCAGCCGAGGCGAGCGACGGGGTCGGCACAGCCCAACAGAGCGGCGGCCGACGCATCGCGGCAGCGCGGAACAGCGCGGGCATAGAGAGCACAGAGACAGCGCGGAGCAGCGCGGCACAACGCGGGACAACGCGGATCAGCGGAACAGACGGCGCACCACAAGAGAAGCGGTACATCTTCTGGACATCATCCAGTCTTTTTCCTGCGACTTTCAAGTCGTCTAACTGTGTTATTACCTGGTCCAATGGCAAATCTAATGCTAACGTTGAGACATTCCTTTTTTCCTTGTTTACCACGCAACAATCGAATTCTAGATTGATCTGCGGAACTATGTCTTTCTTCGTCACATTACTCTGAATCACTCTATCTGTTTGTATGAACACTCTAGTGCCATATCCCTCACATTTACTGTAAAAACTAATTTTTCCTACCCCTTTTGTTACTAGGTCCTTTGGTGGTTCCCTTCCACACAATACTGTTAAGCCTTCTTCCTTCGGTGCTACATATAGCCATTCGTTACTGTTTAGATGAGTCCAAAGGCTCTGATTCAGTGCGACTATTTTTCGCACACAATCTTCCGGAATTTCTCTTACCGGTTGCAACAATTTGGCTTCGCACTCTTCGTGGTCGAATGTTGACAGCAAGGCGAATGCTTGTTTGCACAGTCTCCTATTTTTACTTAGCTCCTTGCATTTTAGTTCCTCCGCAGAAAGTTTCGCGTACTGCCTTTTGGATTCATCTTAGTAACAATTCTTTCTCTGGCTGTATGTACACATAATTACCTTTCATGTTTGGAATTTCTTTTGGTAGTGGGAGTACTCTATACAAATTGAAATTGTTATTATTTATTAATGGAATATTAATTACATATCCTAGTATGCTACCCGAGATGAAAACATCTAAATCAATTATTCTTAACAATAGATAACCTGAGGACTCCGTAAGAGGAACAGGAAACTTTACATCTTTTAGTTCTTCCCGTATTAAACTTAGGTATTTTACAATTTGGACTGGATTAATTATATGAGGCTGTAGTATTCCCTTCTGAGCATTTACAATGGCATTTATCATTTGTTCGTATTCCTCTTCGATCTGACCAAACACTGCCGATAGTTGTAATACTTGCTCTGTTACTGTGGCGAAGGACGCTACACGTTTAAACCCTATATCGGTTTCCTTCACGTATTCCTTCATGTATCGTTCTAGTCTTTGCATACCTGTCTTCAGAACGTGCTCATTTGACTCTAGTGTATATACCGTCCTGTTTACTCCCGCCAATGTGGCTCTTACCACTGCCACCTGTTCCTTTGTTAGCCTCAACAACCCTTCTGAGTTTTTCTCCATAGCGTCTATTCTTTCCTTATAGTATGCTGCATCTGCTTCGTCCAACGTCCCGAACAGTATTTTACTTACCTGCCCGACGAAGTTGAATACTCCTCTCTTCCTTCTGGTCTCGTGTTTCGTTAGCTGCTGTACTAAAAGTTGCAATCCTGTGATTTTTTCCACATGATGGGTTACTTGTTGGTCTAGTACCCTGCATTCTATTAATCCTACATTTAATTGTGTTAGTGTTTCTCGGCACCTTTGTACCGCTGCCCTACCATACCTCTCTGCATTCTGAAACCTTTCTGTTATTATATCTAGATTTACGTATGTGACTATTCTCCATGTGGTACTGTATATTTCTACCTGTCCTCTATTATCGTAATATAATCCTGATGAACTCGGAATGGCGTCACTTGGTACTCATTTGTTGCATGCTCTGATGCAGTGATGTAGTATGCTGTTATCACTATGACGAATTTCACGACCTGCCACTTGAGTGCCATACCTGAAATTTAAAAGAATTGTTTCAGCCTGTTGGCATGTACTTTTGTTTCCTTATTTCTTTTAACTTTTATTACTACGTTAGGACCTTCCACTTTTACTACTTCAAATGGACCTCTCCATTGTGAATCTAATTTCCGAGATCTACCCCGTCTCACCGACTCATCGTGCAGTAATACTTTATCTCCTACCTTGAAGTTTTTTGGATTTTGTTTCATGTCATACTGTTCCTTACTGATTTTCTTACTTCTTATAATCGAGTCTCTGGCCACTCTGTGGGCTTCCTGCATTCTCGCTCTTAGTTTATTTACATACATTTCATAATTGTAACTTACCTGCTGTGTTTCTTGCTGCAGTACTCCTGGTATGTTAACCTTTCTTCCGTATAGTAATTCAAATGGTGTGTATCCTGTGCTGCTGTGTGGTGTAGTGTTGAACACAAAAATTGCATACGGTACCCATTTGTCCCAAGAACTTTGATCTCCTGTTACAAAGTGTCTGAGATACTCTACAATAGTTCTATGACTTCTTTCTAGTGCACCATGTGATTCAGGGTGGTACGCTGTAGTATTTATACGCTTTACCTTCAACAATTTACATACACTTTTAAATACATCACTCAGAAAGTTAGACCCTTGATCTGTTAATAATACTGATGGAATTCCATACCTTAATACTACGTTTTCCACAAATGCCTCAGCTACTGTTTCGGCATCTTGTTTGTCAATTGGGATTGCTAAGGTAAATTTACTCAGATCGTCTTGGAATGTTAACATGTACCTTTTTCCTGTATTAGATACATCTAGTGGACCCACTATATCCATCGCACACTTTCCGAATACTGTTTCTGCTGTGTCTGTAATTTCTAAGGGCATCCTAGTTTTCATTTGCATGTTTTTATTCTTTTGACACGATGGGCATTTCCTAATGTAATTTTCAATGTCACGCTTCATTCCGCGCCACTGCTTGTATGCTTTAATTCTTTCGAGTGTCCTGTGCATTCCTTGGTGACTTCCCAAGGGATTGTCATGCATTTCCTTTAGTATATTTTCTTTTTCTTCGGGACTAATTTCCTCACCACTATCCGTTTCCTGTTCTATTTCACTCGACACTTGTGCTTGCCGCACGTTTACGGAACTTTCTTCCCCATTTGCTTTTGCTGCCGAGATCTCTGTCTCCACCTTCTGCTTCGCATCTATCTCTTCCTTCCCTTCATGCCTTATTCTACTCAGCACATCCGCATTACTATTTAACTTTCCTGGCTTGTATATTACTTCATAATCATACTTCTCGAGTTTCAGTCTCCACTTCAGGAGTCTCGAACTCGGATCTTTGACACTAAATATCCACGTTAGTGGCTTATGGTCTGTCACTACAGTGAACTTTCTGCCATATACATATGGTCTGAACTGTTTTACTGCGTAAACTATAGCCAACAACTCTTTTTCCGTTGTGCTATAATTTAGTTCGGCTTTGTTCAATGCTCTGGATGCATATGCGATGGGCAAGTCTTCGCCAATCTTCTTACCTTGCGATAACACTGCACCCAAGGCTGCGTTACTCGCATCCGTTGTAATGATGAACGGTTTCGTAATGTCAGGGTACTGAAGTAACGGAGGGTTTATTAATTTCTCTTTTAGTTCTTCGAACGCATTGTTCTGACGTTCGCTCCATCGGTACTCCACTCCCTTTTTTAAGAGCTCATGGAGAGGTTTCGCAATCTTGCTGAAGTTAGCAATGAAACGGCGGTAGTAACCTATCAATCCGAGAAACCCTTTTAGTTCCTTAGTTGTCTTTGGCTGTGGGAAGAACTTCACCTTCTCCACCTTCGCCATATCTGGTGATATTCCTTTGTCAGTGATGCAATGACCTAGGAAGATTACTTCCTTCCTCAGGAATTCACACTTGTCTGGTTGCAGCTTCAAATTGTGCTCTCGCAACCTGTCAAATATTTCCCGGAGCTTTTCGTTATGCTCCTGCAGGTTTTTCCCATAGCATACTATGTCGTCTAGATATACAAAGCATTTCACTCCTTGTAAACCTGCCAAGACTGTATTCATCAGTCTCTGAAAACATCCTGGGGCTCCCTTCAGTCCCATCGGCATTCGTTTGTATTCGTAATGCTGATAGTTTGAGCTAAATGCCGTTTTCTCTCTGTCCTTCTCGTCCGTCAATATTTGATGGTACCCGCTTGCGAGGTCAAGCGTCGAGAAGTACTTAGCTTGCCCTAACTGATCCAGTATCTCGGAGATATTCGGTAGTGGAAATGCATCGCCTACAGTGATATCATTTAATCGTCTGTAGTCCACTACGATTCTCCATTTCTGTTTGCCACTAGCGTCTAGCTTCTGTGGAACTAACAGTAACGGTGCGTTCCAAGCGCTCTTACTCTCGACAATTATGTCATCTCTTAGCATCTGCTCTATTTGCTCCCTTAGCACCTCCTTTTGCGCTTCCGGGATCCTGTACGGTCTAGCGTTTACTACCTTTCCCGCGTGTTCCGGTGCAATCAGTATTCTGTGCTTCACTGCGGAAGTATAGGACAGGTTGTCCCCTGGTAGATGAAATACATCTCCGTATTCCGCGCAAACCTCTGCTAGAGCGCTTTTCTCTTCAGCGTTCAAATGATCCATTCTTAATTGCCTTCGCAACACACTAGTACGACTTTCTGTCTTTCCTATGACATTAGTACAACATTTTACTTCGCGTATTTTCCCTACTTTTTCTAATTCTTCCGTCATTAACCTGACGTTTCCTAACTGCACTCTGTCTTCTGACAAGTTTAATGCACTTACTATGCATTTCCCATTTCGCACTTTTACTAACGCTTCAGGTACATGTACCCCTTGTGCAATCTCCTGCCTAGGAATAATCATTTCCTTTTCGATTCCCCTTTTTACATTTCCTTCCACCTTTAATAACATTATTTTTTCCTCTCGGGGCCCTATTTCCCCGCCTACTTCTGAATCTTGTTCGTTCTCATGTCCCTTTGGCTCTTCCTCTACTACTAAGGGTATATCTCGCCCTTTTAGTCTCACTATTTTACCTGCATAGTCTAACTTAACTCTATGCTCTGTCAAGAAATTTCTGCCTATCAGTCCGTCGTACGGAATATCTAATCCTCTCCCGTACACGTGAAATTTTTGCCCTACTTGCTCAGAACCGTCCACACTTAAGTGTACCTGTACCGTACCTATTGTGCTGACGGCCTCACTGGTTACACCTTTTAGCCGAAGCCTTTCCGCTTCATTAATTGCAAGTGTACTATTTATCGGAATACTCGTTCTCTTGAGCAGACACAACTGTGCTCCAGTGTCTATTAGCAACTTCAAATATCTTTTTAATTCTATGCAGTATAAAACCAAAACGTCATTTTCTGTTGCACAGTCGATTACCCTAACTGAGGGTTTACCTATCGCAACAAGGCCCGACTGTGCGGCCTTGCCGCCTCTTAGTTTCCCTGCACCACTTTACCGGTTTTGCTCGATACTGGCACCCTGCCTTTTCTCCATGCGTGCCAGGGCCCTGCGTGACAATCTTTCGCGTAATGTCCCGGCCGCTTACACTTGAAACAAGCAACGTCTGGAACTCCACAGTTCCCTGGTAGATTACATTGTGGGCACCTCCACTCTCTAACCCTCCATCAGCTTCCCTATGATTTCCTCTAAAGTCTCTTGTATCTATCGGCTGAATTTTTCTTAATCTTACCCGGCATTCCGCGTCTGTATGTCCTGGCTTGTCGCACCAGTAACAAAAATTCGTAAACTCTTTGCCCGTCATTATCCGTACACTTCCCTCTGGCCTATTCTTTCTACACTTGCTTGCCATGTGCCCTCTCAATCCACAATTGAAACATTTCAAATCTCTAATATCTCTGGTATTCTTCACCGTTTCCTTTCCCCGGTTGAAAGTTACTCTTGGGGCTAGTCCCCGCTCTTTCATTGACAGTATTGCACTTTCTTCTTGCAATGCTAGTTCCACGGCCGCTGCTAGCGTGATTTCATCGCCTCTACTTCTTACTATCGTCTGTATTCTATCATTGCTTAACCCTTGTATAAAGCATGCTCTTCCTAGTGAATCAACCAGTTCTATTGCGCCCTTTAAGTTCTCCCTAGCCGTAACTCTGCTTACTGCTTCCCTGAAATCCCTTTGCATTTCATCTATTCGGCTTGCCCATGTCGCAATTGGCTCTCCTTGTCCCTGTCTCGATTGAAATATCTTGCACGCGTAGTAGTCAATGGTACGCTTACTCGCATAATTTTCCTCTAGAACATGTTTTACTTCCTGCCATGTCCCCGTGCGTTCCCTTACTTGCAGCCTCGATCTGGCCTCTCCGGTTATTTTGGCTTTAACAAACTTCAGTAACGTTTCGTGTTCCTCCGGTTTCACAAGTTCAAATGCAGCGTCTACATTTTCAATAAACTCCCTAAGATCTCTCTTATTTCCTTCGAACACTTTTGGAACTATACACAAGGAGGAAATGAAGTACTCCAGGTACTTCACACATTACTCCATAACTACGTATGTAGCCATATCAATAGTTATTCTAATCATAATAACATGCTGTTGTAAAAACTGTAAATGTTGTAAAGACTGTTTTAAAAGTATATGGAAATATTTTGAAGACAGTGATTGTTGTGGAAAAGTATGTATAAGAAATACCATAGTGAACCAATACCCAGAGACTAGTTCAGCTAGAAGACACAGTAATAAAGAAACTGAAGAGATAGTAATTTATGAAAGATGTGGAAAAGACCAAGGTGATACGGTCACTTTCAGAAACAGACGTTAAATAACTGTATTTGAAATGTGTAATTGAAATGTAACTGTATTTGAAATATGTAATTGAAATGTAACTGTATTTGAAATGTGTAATTGAAATGTAACTGTATTTGAAATGTAATTCTAATTGAAATGTGAATATATGTATCAATGAAAGTGTCTTTTGATTTTAATGCAAATGCTTTTGACATAACTGAATGTTAGGCATGTATAATGTAATTGTATTATTGTGTGTTTAATGAATTTGACTTTACTAAATGAAAATGAAAAATATAACATATCAGATGCTAATGTAATAAACAAATCTGTAAAGCATGTAATGGAAAAAAATAAAAGAGTCACAATTGACGCTACTCTGAGGAGTAACGCCAATTTCCCTGGCGGGGGAGGTGTTGTAACCGCAGAAAAGCCAAGTCTAAATGCAGTTGTTCTCAGACGATACACCAGAAATCATACGGGGAGATAGAGTTAATAGGGGACGCCAGGCGTGTCAGAGGGGTCACAAAAGATAACGACGCAGCCAGATAGCCGAGGCGGCGGTCCAAGCGGCCAGGCAGCTGCGCGTGATAAGCAAGGAAGCAGACTCAGCTATTAAGATAAAAAGGCCGCTCTGGGCAGGTCCCTAAATAAGCAATAACTTACAGTATCAATACTCTTGGCTAGAGGGAGAAGTCTGGGAGCGGAGAGAGAAAGAAAGAGGGCCCTAGGTGGGGACCGCACTACGTCATGAGGAGCCAATGAAGGGCTCAGGACGCAGTGCGTGACCATATAGGGAGAGGCCCCTCTACCCCTCCACCCAGCTTCTGAAGAAAAGTACTGAAGTTAATACTAAAACAATCCCTAATAAGGAAAAGTTGCACTCGTCGCTACGTCATGCCAAGCGCTGGCGGGGTCGAAGGGGAAGAGCTAACAAAACTCGGAGGCACGCCGCTCCGGCGATCTCTCTCTCTCGGGTTTAGGCAGCGACGGTAGTCAGCGTGAGTAGCAGCCGACTTGGGCTGAGGGCGGGCTGCAGGCAGACAGTTGGAGATAGTCGCCGATGAGCGTTTAGGCAGCGACCGCGGGACTCTGACGTAGGGTGCTAGTGTGGGCAGCAAAGTGCTGGAAAGTTCTATCAGGCAGCCAGAACGGTGGAAGTCAGTCACCGTCTCTGTAATGGGCTTGGCTATTCTGTAGGTACAATCACTACGCAGTTACGGTGATCTGTATTCTTTATGAATAAATTAGAACTTTTATAACGTCCATACGAGTTTACTTCTACCAACATCCTAGCCTTGTACCTTCACACCAGGGAATTTAACATCTTAGCCAGATCAAAAGTCTCCCTCTCAATTAGGTCAACCGGCTAATTCCCGTTTACGAACCGTGTCGCTCAATCCCTCGCAAAACCCACGCTTGGGACGCGACAGGCTGGAGCAGGCAGCGGTTGATAAACAGCGTACGTGCCCGACCACAACTTAGCTCATAGCACGTATGTCATATGATGGCCGCATGCATCGCACCAGCAGGCCAACCTGTGCCACGCGCACACCGCTATCCCTGATGTCAGTCTTCCATTCCGTCAGACAACTTGTGATGTGTCCATGGTGAAGTGTTTTGCTGTCTACAGTGCATGAGATGTAGTCAAAGATGGAGCGTTGCTCGTCACAAGAGTGGGCAGTTACACTTTTAATGTGCTGTGCAGTAGGATAAAGTGCCCGTAAGGCAGCACGAATGTATATAAAACGCTTGCCCAACCGTCGTCATCCTAATTGGATGAAGTTTACCTCCATGGATATCAACTTAACGAGAGAGCTGGCCAAGGTTCCCACCGAAGACATGTCCGAACATCACACTTTGAGATGCCCCTAAAAGGCACCCTTCGAAAGGTGCAGTGTGGAGAGTTCTGGTGGAACAGGTATTACACCCCTTCTGTAAAGAACATATACATGCACTGAGACCAACGGATTCTGAGACCCGGTTTACTTCTGCCAATGGATTTTCCTCGGCAGAGCTGTAGTGCCGAACTTCGTCCAATTTGTATTGCTCATGGATGAGGCCACATTCACCCTCCATGCTGTTTTCAACAGCCGAACAGCCGCAGCAGCCATGTTTGGAGTGAGGACACTCCCCACGCCACCCGCATCACTGGCCATGAGCAACGATTCTCTGTTAACGTACTGGCGGGCAATGTCCAAGATGACCTAAAAGGACCTTATTTGCTGCTTACCTGTTTGATCCCCTTTACCTTGTGTTTCTGCGAGAGGTGCTTCCTCAGTTTTTAGAGACTGTACCCCTTGTTGCCCGCGAGAGTATGTGATTTCTACACGACGCTGCACCAGTGTAAACGTCCGCGAGGACGTGTGCAACACGCACCTTCATTGTTGAATTGGAAAGGGATGTCCTGTCCCACAGCCAGCACGATCGCCGAATCTCACACCTCCAGACTTTTTACTCTGAGGTTATGTCATGAAACCACCGCAGAAACGGATGAATCTTCTTGCTAGGGTCCAAGCTGCCTGTTTCCTGGTACGACAGACACGGAACTTGGAGAAAGTGCGATAGGGCTTCCTCCGCCATTGCAACGTATGCATTGAGACTGGCGGTCGCCACTGTGAACAATTAGTGTGAGCTACGTTGTTGTTATGCAGTGTACGCTTTGTATGTCCGTAACAAAATAGATTTGAGACGCCGTGTATTATACCAGAATGAAAAACGGCCCTATCAATGCACATAACAGGTGAATGTATCCTGGGCAGAGGTAGGGATGTAAAAGAAGGGAAATAGCTTTTCGGCCTATCTGGCAGTTTCAAAAACATTTAAATTAAAACATCTTGACATATTAGGCTTTATTACTTATTAGTATTAGTGTCCATGTCATATAATATAATGCGTAGTAAAATAACATGATACATGATGTCGTGTCATATAACATGACGTATGCCATCAAGTCAGCTAACATGGCATTTGTCATGTGCAATATCGCACAATGTGTCATTAAAATTTACGATGCCTGCATTCCCACTCTGCGATACTTCATATTGTAGATGTATCCCCATTCTCGGATACTTCCTATTGTAGATGCATGCCACTCTCTAGAAGCACATAAATTTGTGTCTGTTTGTTCTTACACACCTCACCATACATGTGACAGCATGTGAGTTTGGGGAAGAAATAGTCCCCTCGGGCAAAAAAATCAACCCACCCTGGAATCAGAAGATTGTTTTACTGTCCCCCTCCCCGCCCCCTCCAGGAACAAACCCACCCCCATGACTTTTAATTCCCCAGAAAAATTTTCTTAGCTATTACATGTATATTCTTCAACCACATGATATTATATATTATTTGATATTCATATGGCTGGCAAATCTTTTGGATTTGGGGACAGGATCAGCGATTTTAGCCTATAAATTGCAAGATGCAGGTGTGCTAACACCTTGCAGCTAAGAGAGCTCACTGCGCTGGGGAAGTAAGGTTAACTCGTAAAAAGCGCGAATATGTCAAGCTTTTAATTTAAATTACTTCAAATCTGTTAGCTAAGTCGAAAAGCTAGTTCCCTTCCCTTACACCCTGCCTAGAACATATTCGCCTCTTTTGTGCTATGATAGGAGTACTTTTCGTTCTGGTTCCAAACAGTTAGTCTATAGTAATTTTGACAATAGTCCTCCATAGCTTGGCAATCAATGTAAATTTTTGTTACCTCGGCCGACGAGTAATGAGGAATAGGTTTTTTTTATCGTCCTTCTAACCTGTTGCCTGAGTTGGTCATCGTTAGTTTGGTTCATCTCCAGCTACCTGCCAAGTTTAGTTGAACTTGTCCAGAATAGACTACAATGTTCCCATATCATAGGACACAAGCCTTCCAACCGCGTCAAAGTCACATGCCACGGGAGGTCTTTTCTTTTATTTCTATTTAACATTTTTATTATTTTCTTGTTTTGTTTTATAGCTTTATTTTCAAATATTTTGTTTAACTTTTTATTGTTTTTTTTTAAGTTTTTGCTTTCAAGTTACACACATATTCGCATACACATGACACTGTATGCAAGCACATGAAGGAAACCATAAATACTTAACACAATGCACAAAATAACAGCAAACACAAATACTGCTCGTAGTCTATGACAATAATTTATGTAAATACTTTATATTTCGTCGATAAACTTACGATATGACCATATTACGTAAATAAACTTACATGAAAGATTACTATATCGCAGGCTGTACGATTTGCATGACAAATAATAAACTATTGAAACGTACATATACTGTTATTATCTCTTACTAAAATATTCTTGTCATTCTTTACTTGAAGTATGCAATACTAAAAATTGAAATTTAAGAAATCACCGCTAGAAAAAGTCACATGAATAATTTTTGAGCGAAATATTGAAACAACCACTCCGAATCAAGTATGGATGTGATTGGCTGAAATAATCAGAAGAACTGCGAAACAATGCATGCATGACAAAATACTATCAACTTTCAATCCTATAGGAAAATTGAGAAATTTACGCTCGTTTTGTCCGAAAATAAATTGCGTACAAGAGAGCACGGTAGTTTTTTAAGAAAATGCAGTAAAACATATTCTATTCCTTAGAAATAAGGAAGTCTTTTTCGAACAGTTATTTTTATAGCAATTTTCGAGTTACGTAGTTTAATTATATACGTGTTCATCAATAAACTTTTAAATGCTCGAGCAAACTATTTACCATTTTGTACAGTGCTGGACATATTTCTGATTTCGTACAGGCATTATTTTGCACGTCCAAAGATTTTTCGATGATTTTAGGGAACAGGTGAATAAAATCTTTAACAAACGAACAACGAGACGGCAATAAACTGTAATAACCAGATTTTCAAATTACATCGAAATGCAGCGCTTAAAATGCAATGCATTTATACGAAGCTTAGTTTCATGTGTGAACTCATGATTTTTCGTAAGTAAAATACGTACGATGAAAGATTTTTGCAAACGCTTCTTTTAAATACCGTAAGAAAATATTTTTTGTTAGCAGTATCACTATAAACCGCCTCAGCACGTGTGATTCGCGTAAAACCGGATTTTACGTGCATTTCATGTGCAACTTTAGACCCCTATATCGAGGTAACGGAAAAAACTTTCACAAGACAACTGGACAAGCATTAACTATTGTAGCTTCCTGGCAGATTATGAGACGGATCGAGACCTTTCCCTTTCGCGGGCAAGTGCTCTACCATCTGAACTAAAGCAGGACTCACGACGCCTATCTTATTATAAAATGTGACCCGATTGTCACAATTTTGAAATACAGCAGTGGCTTGCGTAAACACACACACACAAACACACACACACACACATACACAGAAAACGCACGTAAAATCCGAACGGCGCACATACAAATGGTGCATTAATTTCAGACCATTTAAAATCTTCTGCCTGGGAACCAGCACTGCCGTTCGTCGTTCAAACCTTGCTTCATAAACTGCGACATAGATACAGTAAGAGAGATATTCGCCGGGCGCTGTGACCGAGTTGTTCTAGGCGCTGCAGTCTGGAACCGCGAGACTGCTACGGTCACAGGTTCGAATCCTGCCTCGGGCATGGATGTGTGTGATGTCCTTAGGTTAGTTAGGTTTAACCCTTTCACTGCGCATTTACTCTCAGCGGCTCCCGCCATGTGCGCGTTATTTTCACCCGGTGCGTACATATCGCCTGTAGCAGTCAACCGTTATCATTGAGATAAAAATGAGACGCAAAATCCAGTATTGTCGGTGTAAATCGTTTCCTTTTTTAAAATCTTTGTTCAGAAAGTCTTATTTTGTCCAAAAAAGATACTTTATTAGGAGAAAAAAAATACAAAACATTACATTTGTAATACTTCAAAGTGTGATATCTCTCGAAACAAAAGTTCAAACATAAAGGCACATTGCATTTTACACAAATCTATCTTGTGTCACTTCGTTTATCATGTTTTGCCAATACAAAACACCTTCTTCTTTGAATTTCCTGGGATTAGCGAAATAAAGTGGCGCTCGGTTAGGCGTAAGGGATTGTCACCATCAGCCGATCTCCTTCCACGACGTCCCTCTGTTTGCGGTTGGTGGTGAATGTCTAGGATCTCCTTGATAAGTTTCTGTTGAAAATCAGATACTGAAATATTTCGTCCCGTTTGAGTTTTATATAATGCATGTGCATTGAGCAGAGACAGATCGACCAAATGAAACAATACTTTTTTATACCATTTTATAGTTTTTCGTACACATTCTACTGAACTTAGCATCATGTCGCTCCTGTCGACGGCCCCCATATTTTCAGTGTAGCTTACGATGCAAGCTGGTTTTGTTTTTGGTTCATTCATGGTTCTGCCAATTTTGTCAGTCGCTGTAATTTCGCTTGTATGAAGAGCTGAAAGCATCCTCACTTCCCGCTTGTCCTGCCACTTCAGAGCAAGAAGTTTATCTGTTGACATAAACTCGATCTCTCCTTTTCAAAGTTTTTTGATAAAGCAGGCATGCCTTTGCGGTTTGTTCTCACAGTTCTACAGGCATTAGTCACTTTGTCATGCAAATAAGAAAATAACGCTGGGCTAGTGTACCAGTTGTCAACATATAATGTGTGACCTTTACCAAGGTAACGTTCAAGTAAAGTGAGAACAATGCTTTCAGGTATTCCAACATTTACATCAAAGTCAGTTTCTTTTTTTACGTCTGTTGCTGCACCCACATAAATAATAAAGTCAAGAATATAACCAGTTTCACAATCACATAACACAAAAAATTTTACACCAAATCTGTGGCGTTTGGAAGGAATGTACTGCTTGAACAAGGCACGACCTTTGAAGAGAACTAAGCTTGCGTCAATGCACAACTTTTTAAAAGGATAGAAAGCACCTGGAAACACTTTTCTTAAGTGATCCACAATTCGATGTAATTTCCAGATTTTGTCATCTCCAGGGTCCTTACTGTTATCAGCAAAATGTAACATTCTATGTAACAGAAGATATCTATCTCTCGGCATGATTTGCGCAAACATTGGAGTAGACAGCAACTGATCATTGATCCAATAACTGTTTATTTCATTTTTTCTCACTTGAGACATCAGAAAATTTACTGCAAGGAAACAGTAAACTTCGTCACTGTTTGTGTTTTTCCAACGTCGCAGTCTTGATTTTTCACTGGCATCATTGCAAAGGTGTTAATAATATAAATTACATTGCCCAGCTACGTAGCTCGTAATTTCTTGGCTAAAAAAAAAAAAACTTTGAAGCAGTCGTACACAGTAAATAAATCATCTAAATCGCAACCGGAACCACTGTTATCGAAATTATACATTTTATGGTCCAAATCAGAGTCTTTCCATCTAAAATCGACTGTTTTGTGTCTCTTAGGAGATTTTTCAGGCATACGCTCAGGCTCTTCTTCGGAATCGGAGAAAGAGTCGACGATAACATCAAAATCTGGATCTGCATTTACTGGTTCAACGATTGTTGGTTCACAAATATTTTTTTATATTTGTGGTGACAGATTTATCTTCCAGCTCGTTGCCCTCATTATCTGTCCACCCATAATAAGCTGGATTGGGCATGATGATGTCCTCGTTGTCACTTTGGTTTAGAATACTCAGCAGCTCATCGTCTGTAAACGAACGATAACGTCGCGTCATTTTATTTGGTAACGCGGAAACGGCCGCACATAAACTAGGTAATATAGCGATACGAATGAACTCAGCAGAAAGAGAATTCAGCATTCAATAGTCGTTCAGGTATTTCCTAGTATTCCAACAATTGAACTGTACACTTGCGCAACAATTATCTCCGACTCCCTGGCCCGATTATGCGTAGCTATAAGACTGTAGCAGGGAACCGCTGTAAGTATTTTTTTATAGCAAATAGTATATATACGTATGGAGCACTGAAACGATTAGTGCATATTTACGTCTGGAGCAGTGAAAGGGTTAAGTAGTTCTAACTCTATGGGACTGATGACCTCAGATGTTAAGTCCCATAGTGCTTCGAGCCATTTGAACCATTTGATCAGATGTTCGAATAGCCACTAGTTCTGGTTAAAAAAAAGCTTTTGACCTCTTGTTACTAGCCTAAATAGGAACCGAACACCAAGCTTCCCCCCTTTAAACAGAGATTCTGAATGTGGCCTTTTCATACATAACGCGCTATAACGATTTCATGCCTTTTGAACCAAAGTTGAAAATAAAAACAATTTGGAAAAAAGGGTGTAATTTTTTGTGTGAAATGTTCTGTATAAAGGTATGAAACAAAATCTATTACAGAAACTTTTGACATACATCCGAATGATGCTCGAAATCACGTACAAACAATAGGATTCCCAATGAGAATTTAAATTTCAATGTTAGACTTCAAATCTTACAATTTGAAAGAGTACTGGAGGATATATGGCTGATGGAATTTCACTCAGAGGTCTCCTTACGTCATTAAAGTAAGAGTATCTCAGCTGCTAGACATGATTTCGAGTATCTTTCAAAGGCTTGTGAAATGCTTCTCTAACCTGTTTTATATCTTACTTCTAGACAAATCATTACACAAACCGTTAGACTTTTTTATCTGGTAAGATTAGGAGCATCAGGCTCTCTCTTACGAGTGACCAGGCTTATGGCATATTTTACTTACAATACCAATGTTATCAGTAAAATCGTCAGCAACAGCGAAGTTTGCTTCGAACACCACAGTGCTTTACTAGACATGCTCTTATTGGAGGTGATATCTCGTTGCCTTCCTCCGACCACCTGATTTACCAGCCAGTTACAGGGGGATCAACAATTAACGTGGACTCGGAAGTAAGGTGCAAGTCGGCATTTTAACACCAACAAACATTGCTACAGGTTAAAGAACTGATACATCTACACCTGCATGAGTCCTCTGCAGTTCACACTTAAGTGCTTGGCAGACGATTCATCGAACCACTTTCAGACTACTTATTAGCTTGTCGTATGGCATGCCCAGGCTTTGACTTACGGAGTGACAACATACGTACTGACGTCAAGGAACTTTCAGACTAAAAATCGGGTAAAAAACACAGAACTGACTACGGATTCAAAGGCAGTCTGTCAATGAAACACCGTGAAAACAAAAAGTGCTATGTCGAACGTAGGATACAACACTTAGAAATAACTGTTACACGTAGTGGAAACAGCAAGACTTATAATGAGAAAATAAAATACAGTTTCAATTTGTCCTTGAACAGTAGAACAAAAAAGAGAGATTATAGGGCGTTAACTTAAATGCTGAATTTAATGACGAGGGGCAGCAATAAGATTAACGATAAACATTAAGATTGGAATCCACGTATTAGACAAGATGAAGAAATTTTCCGACCTAGGAAGAAAAAATTCGCATGACGGACGAATCAAAGAGAATTTAAGAAGCAGACGCACAGAGACAGACGGCATATCTCTCTGGAAAAAAAGCAAGTATGCCAGTACTAAAAATAATTCTTTAAATTTCCGTTGCACGATAAATAATAAGAATTTAAAAGTTGTCGATTGAGCTAAATAGCTAGAGTTACAATTTCGAACATCTTCAATTTGAAACATCATATAGAAAATGTGGGGAAGGCGAATCAAAGACTGCGTTTTATTGGCAGATCACTTAGAAGAGACTAGCGACACTAACGGAGAAAGAGAAATGCCACGGCAGTCGCATGAAGGCACGGAAATAATTAGTCGGCGACAAATGAAAATTTGTACCGTATCTGAACTCGGACCCGGATTTCTCGCTTTACGCGAGCAATCGCCTGAACTGCTTAGGTTATCCGAGCACGTTTCTCATCCAACCCAAATTCCTATCTTGCTGCAGATTATTTCCGTAGCATCCCATTACCCACTATCCTCATTGCTGTCAGCGTTTAGCATGATTCCCGCAAGAGGTCGGACCTAGGGTGCATCCACAATGAAGATAACATGAAATGCCGTCAAGGTAATATATATTACTATTATACACTACTGGCCATTAAAATTGCTACACCATGCAGATGGCATGTTACAGACTCGAAATTTAACCTACAGGAACAAGATGCTGTGATATGCAAATGATTAGCTTTTCAGAGAATTCACACAAGGTTGGCTCCGGTGGCGACACCTACAACGTGCTGACATGAGGAAAGTTTCCAACCGATTTCTCATACAAAAACAGCAGTTGACCGCCGTTGCCTGGTGAAACGTTGTTGTGATGCCTCGTCTAACGAGGAGAAATGCGTACCATGACGTTTCCGACTTTGATAAAGGTCGGATTGCAGCCTATCGAGATTGCGGTTTATCGTATCGCGACACTGCTCCTCGCGTTGGTCGAGATCCAATGACTGTTAGCAGAATATGGAATCGGTGGGTTCAGGAGGGTAATACGGAACGTCGTGCTGGATCTCAGCGGCCTCGTATCACTAGCAGTCGAGATGACAGGCATCTTATCCGCATGGCTGTAACGGATCGTGCAACCACGTCTCGATCCCTGAGTCAATAGAGAGGGACGTTTGCAAGACAACAACCACCTGCATGCACAGTTCGACGACGTTTGCAGCAGCATAGATATCAGCTTGGAGACCATGTCTACGGTTAGCCTTGACGCTGCATCACAGACAGGAGCGTCTGCAATGTTGTACTCAACGACGAACCTGGGTGCACGAATGGCAAAACGTCATTTTTTCGGATGCATCCAGGTTCTGTTTTCAGCATCATGATGGTCGCATCCGTGTTGGCAACATCGCGGTGAACTCAGATTGGAGGCGTGTATTCGTCATCGCCATACTGGCGATCACTCCCGGCGTGATGGTATGGGGTGCCATTGGTTACACGTCTCGGTCACCTCTTGCTCGCATTGACGGCACTTTGAGCAGTAGACGTTACATTTCAGATGTGTTACGACTCGTGGATCTACCCTTCATTCGATCCCTGCGATACCCTACATTTCAGCAGGACAATGCACGACCACATGTTGCAGGTCCTGTATGGGCCTTTCTGGATACAGAAAATGTTCGACTGCTGCCCTGGCCAGCACATTCTCCGGATCACTCATCAATTGAAAACTTCTGGTCAATGGTGGCCGAGCAACTGGCTCGTCACAATACGTCAGTCACTACTCTTGATGAACTGTTGTATAGTGTTGAAGTTGCATTGGCAGCTGTACCTGTACACTCCATACAAGCTATGTTTCATTCAATGCCCAGGCAAGTCAAGGCCGTTATTATGGCCAGAGGTGGATGTTATGGGTACTGATTTCTCAGGATATATGCACCCAAATTGCGTGAAAATGTAATCACATGTATTCTAGTATAATAGATTTGTTCAATAAATACCCGTTTACCATCTGCATTTCTTCTTGGTGTAGCAATTTTAATGGCCAGTAGTGTATGAGTGGTGTCTGTTCTTTCGCACATTTTCGTAAAGACAGACGCCACACGTGTAATAGTGGAATCTAGACTCTGCTTGGCCGTTCACTACTTGGGCTTTTCTGTGCGGTATGGAATCTTTACCATAGAAGACTGAGGGAGGATAGAAAAAGTTTAAAGAACGGCAGCTCGTTTTGTATTATCAGGAAATACGGAGAGAGTGTCACGGATATCATACGCAAGCTGCAGTAGCAGTCATTAAAACAAAGGCGTTTACCGTTGCGCCGAACTCTTCACACCAAATTTCAGTCTTACTCCTATGAATGGAATTCGGTAGTAGGAAAAGGGAGAGAAGGAAACGTAGTAGGTGAATATGGATTGGGGGTAAGAAATGAAAGAGGAAGCCGCCTGGTAGAATTTTGCACAGACCACAACTTGATCGTTGCTAACACTTGGTTCAAGAATCATAAAAGAAGGATGTATACACGGAAGAAGCCTGGTGATACTTGCAGATTTCAGATAGATTATATAATGGTAAGACAGAGATTTAGGAACCAGGTTTTAAATTATAAGACATTTCCAGAGGCAGATGTGGACTCTGACCACAATCTATTGGTTATGAACTGTAGATTCAAACTGAAGAAACTGCAAAAAGGTGGGAATTTAAGGAGATGGGGCCTGGATAAACTGAAAGAACCAGAGGTTGTAGAGAGTTTCACGGAGAGCGTAAGGGAACAAATGGCAGGAATAGGGGGAAAGAAATACAGTAGAAGAAGAATGAGTAGCTTTGAGGGATGAGGTAGTGAAGGCAGCCGAGGATCAAGTAGGTAAAAAGAAGAGGGCTAGTAGAAATCCTTGGGTAACAGAAGAAATACTGAATTTAATTGATGAAAGGAGAAAATATAAAAATGCAGTAAATGAAGCAGGCAAAAAGGAATACAAACGTCTCAAAAATGAGATCGACAGGAAGTGCAAAATGGCTAAGCAGGGATGGCAAGAGGATAAATGTAAGGATGTAGAGGCTTATCTCACTAGGGGTAAGATAGATACTGCCTACAGGAAAATTAAAGAGACCTTTGGAGAAAAGAGAACCACTTGTATGAATATCAAGAGCTCAGATGGAAACCTAGTTCTAAGCAAAGAAGGGAAAGCAGAAAGGTGGAAGGAGTATATAGAGGGTCTATACAAGGGCGATGTACTTGAGGACAATATTAAGGAAATGGAAGAGGATGTAGACGAAGATGAAATGGGAGATATGATACTGCGTGAAGAGTTTGACAGAGCACTGAAAGACCTAAGTAAAAACAAGGTCACGGCAGTAGACAACATTCCAATAGAACAACTGACGGCCTTGGGAGAGCCAGTCCTGAAAAAAACTCTACCATCTGGTGAGGAAGATGTATGAGACAGGCGAAATACCCTCAGACTTCAAGAAGAATATAATAATTCCAATCCAAAAGAAAGCATCTGTTGACAGATGTGAAAATTACCAAACTATCAGTTTAATAAGTCACAGCTGGGGAAGATGAGTTTGGATTCCGTAGAAATATTGGAACACGTGAGGCAATACTGACCCTACGACTTATCTTAGAAGCTAGATTAAGGAAAGGCAAGCCTACGTTTCTAGCATTTGTAGACTTAGTGAAAGCTTTTGACAATGTTGACTGGAATACTCTCTTTCAAATTCTGAAGGTGGCAGGGGTAAAATATAGGGAGCGAAAGGCTATTTACAATTTGTTTAGAAACCAAATGACAGTTATAAGAGTTGAGGGGCATGAAAGGGAAGCAGTGGTTGGGAAGGGAGTGAGGCAGGGTTGTAGCCTCTACCCAGTGTTATTCAATGTGTATATTGAGCAAGCAGTGAAGGAAACAAAAGAAAAATCCGGAGTAGGTATTAAAATCCATGGAGAAGAAATAAAAACTTTGAGGTTCACCGATGACATTGTAATTCTGTCAGAGAAGGCAAAGGACTTGGAAGAGCAGTTGAATGGAATGGATAGTGTCTTGAAAGGAGGATATAAGATGAACATCAACAAAATCAAAACGAGGATAATGGAATGTTGTCGAATTAAGTCGGTTGATGTTGAGGGTATTAGATTCGGCACTTAAAGTAGTAAAGGAGTTTTGCTGTTTGGGGAGCAAAATAAATGATGATGGTCGAATTAGAGAGGATATAAAATAGAGACTGGCAATGGCAAGGAAAGCGTTTCTGAAGAAGAGAAATTTGTTAACATCAAGTAGAGATTTAAGTGTCTGGAAGTCGTTTCTGAAAGTATTTGTTTGGAGTGTAGCCATGTATGGAAGTGAAACATGGACGATAAATAGTTTAGACAAGAAGAGAATAGAAGCTTTCGAAATGTGGCGCTACAGAAGAATGCTGAAGAATGGATGGTAGATCACATAACTAATGAGGAGATGTTGAATAGGATTGGGGAGAAGAGAAGCCTGTGACACAACTTGACTAGAAGAAGGGATCGGTTGGTAGGATATGTTCTGAGGCATCAAGGGATCGCCAATTTAGTATTCGATGGCAGCGTGGAGGGTAAAAATCGTAGAGGGAGACCAAGAGATGAATACACTAAGCAGATTCAGAAAGATGTAGGTTGCAGTAGATACTGGGAGATGAAGAAGCTTGTACAGGGTAGAGTAGCATGGAGAGCTGCATCAAACCAGTCTCTGGACTGAAGACCACAACAACAACAACCTATGAATGAGAAAATATTTTGTTGACTCCTACCTAGGTTTAGAGAAACGACCATCATAGCAAAATAAGATAAATCATAGTTTGCACACAAAGCGTTTAAGTTTTCGGTTTTCCCACGTGCTGTACGAGAGTGGCACGCTTCAGAAATAGCCTGAAAATGGTTCTGTGAATGCCAAGCCCTTAGATGTCAAACGTAGACTAGTGATGTACATTTAGATGCATCGAAGAGATTGAGATGTGATGTTACTGAAGGTTGTTGAAAATTTAGTGGGCAAATAAGAAATTAGAAGGTTCTCCACATAACAAGCGAGGAAATGAGTAGGCCTATGTGGGATACACTGAGGAGAAGAAGGGACAGGGTGAGTCGTAGAGTATATATACCGTTGTGACTGGATTAGAATATGTCTGACAAATAGCTGAGTACGTCGGCTGTGATTGGTACTCTGAGACTAAGCGCTTGCCGCAGGAGAGGAAGCGGTGGTGGACCTCTTCAAACCAGTCAAAAAATTGATAGAAAAAGATAAAAAAGAAGAAAGATCACTGACCCCAGCGGGCCTGAGAGTAGAAGTGGAAGAGGGAGGGACTGAGTGAGCAAAAGTATAGGAAAAAGAATAACAGGAGAATATGGGAACATTACTTTATTCTTTGACAGAGAATGACTGGTCATACATATTGATTTTTTTAGGTAAAAGTTGTACGTTGACGAAATGACGGGCTTCAGCTTTTTCTTAAGTGAAACAGGTCATTAAACAGTGCACGAAGTGCTGAGTTGTTTGCTCCAGAGGCGAACGACAACAACGGAGAATGTGGTGGTGATTTTTTAAGTGTCAGGCACAGCGAGGGAACTACGTACCCGCCAGGGTAGCCGAGAACGCTAATGCGTTGCTTCCTGGAATCGGGTCGGCGCGCAGGCCACTGATCGAATCCGCCCGGCTGATTAACGACGAAGGCCGGTGTGCTGGCCAGCCTGGATGTGGTTTTTTTAGGCGGTTTTCCACATCTCGCTGGGTGAATACCGGCTGGTCCCCATGTTCCGCCTCAGTTACATGGCTCGCAGACGTCTTATCACATTCGCACTATTCCATGCATTACACTCGACGTAGACAGTTGGGGTACACTAATTCCGTCCTGGGGGGTTACATGGTGGCGGCAGGAACGGCATCCGGACACTCCTTGAACATTAACATGCCAAATCCGATTAACGATGGCTGACGCTGCGTCACTGCGGGACAAGGCTCAAGCCATAGATAGACAGCGAGGGAACTATATATTTGAAAAACTGTTGTGCTTCTGACGATATGACAGTAGGTGATCTCACTAGGGAGATATAGGTTTGCATACGCCGATGCGGGTATCATGATGTTCCAGATGTAACAAACACCAACATTCACCGTGAAAATATTCTGTAAATTAGCTCTACGACGCTTCCACATTTTTTTTGAAATTTGTTACTCTATTTGAATATCGTTTCTAGTACGGATGAAAAAGGAACAATCCAGCGGTGTATTAATTCGCTCAAAATATCAAACTCTCGAAAATCAATTGAAGATGAAGTCACAGTTTCTGGAAATTTTGGAAATTTGTGGTACGTTCTGTGGGACCAAACTGTTGAGGTCATAGCTCCCTAGGCTTACACACCACTTAATCTAACTTAAACTAACCTACACTAAGGACAACACACATACACACACACACACACACACAACCATGCCCAAGGGAGTACTCGAACCTCCGATGGAGGGGGGGGGGGGGGGGGGGGGAGGGAGCCGCGCGAACCGTGGGAAGGTGCCTAAGACCGCACGGCTACGCCTCGCGGCACAGTTTCTGTTATTGCACTTCATTAACAATGTTCAACTACCTTCTGCTGCTTAACTTCCGCACCTAATTAAGGGACGGTACACTTAATAAATGTAGGCTGCATCTTCTGCACATGAGTTATCTTTGAACAGAATCAACAACCACAGACTCTGCTCAACAACGTCTGGTCACGAACCTGCAAGACCGATATAACGCCAGCTAGCTGCGTCCGCCGGTCAGGTGTTACGCAAAGGCGTCTGGCACGGCGCTTGCGCCTTTGCCAAGTATTCTGTTTTGCGGAGCGCCGGCCGCCTGGCGCGCTCACTCAGCTACGCCCGTGAATCAAACTTGACGTGCGACGCGGGTTCCCAACGACATCTTGGCAACAGTGTGTATACCACAAATCAAGTTTCCGGATCTTGTACTTACTGAGCGACGCGTCACCTTCCTATCCCATGCTAAGTTTGTATTAATGATTTCACACGTCATTTGTACAGCGTTTACGTGATGTTTGTATACAGAGCAATAAGGGAAGCAAAAGAAAAAAAAATGGAGTAGGTATTAAAATCAGTGGAGAAGAAATAAAATCTTTGAGGTTCGCCGATGACATTGTAATTCTATCAGAGACACCAAAGGACTTGGAAGAGGAGTTGAACGGAATGGATAGTGTCTTGAAAGGAGGATATAAGGTGAACATTAACAAAAGCAAAACGAGGATAATGGAATGTTGTCGAATTAAGTCGGTTGATGTTGAGGGTATTAGATTAGGCACTTAAAGTAGTAAAGGAGTTTTGCTATTTGGGGAGCAAAATAACTGATGATGGTCGAAGTAGAGAGGATGTAAAAGGTAGACTGGCAATGGCAAGGAAAGCGTTTCTGAAGAAGAGAAATTTGTTAACATCAAGTAGAGATTTAAGTGTCTGGAAGTCGTTTCTGAAAGTATTTGTATGGAGTGTAGCCATGTATGGAAGTGAAACACGGACGATAAATTGTTTAGACAAGAAGAGAATAGAAGCTTTCGAAATGTGGCGCTACAGAAGAATGCTGAAGATTAGATGGGTAGATCATATAACTAATGATGAAGTATTGAATTGGGGAGAAGAGGAGTTTGTGGCACACCTTGACAAAAAGAAGGGACCGATTAGTAGGACATGTTCTGAGGCATCAAGGGATCACAAATTTAGCATTGGAGGGCAGCGTGCAGGGCAAAAATCGTAGAGGGAGACGAAGAGATCAATACACTACGAAGATTCAGAAGGATGTAGGTTGCAGTAAGTACTGGGAGATGAAGAAGCTTGCACAGGATAGAGTAGCATGGAGAGCTGCATCAACCAGTCTGAGGACTGAAGACCACAACAACAACAACATACACAGGGCGAGTCAAAAGTCCTTGGACACCTTAATAAGTTGGAGGATTAAAGGGAAAATTGAAATGTGATGATGGGAACATAGGTTTGATGTCGGACCGCAACTTTTGGAGGGAATGGCCGCCACCATGAAATCCGCCATTTTGGATTCAAGTCATTTTTTTAAAATGGAAACTGGGTGTATGACACATCAGATAACACTCGCTTGAGCTCTGGAATTTAGTAGTGTAATTTGTTTTTGTCTATCTGGTACAGTTTAGAGGTTATCAATGCTCAAAGTTGGGAAATTACTTTTATACCGACTGCTGCCACACATGTTCTACGCGTTGTCCATCCCGTGCAAATGCACAACTGTAGTCGCCTCATCACTCTGACCGAAAAAAAAAACAAAAAAAAAATGGCTCTGAGCACTATGCGACTTAACATCTGAGGTCATCAGTCCCCTAGAACTTACAACTGCTTAAACCTAACTAACCTAAGGACATCGCACACATACATGCCCGAGGCAGGATTCAAACCTGCGACCGTAAAGGTCGTGCGGTTCCATACTGAAGCACCTAGAACCGCTCGGCCAGACCGCTTTGACTGCACACGGAGAAGAGTGTTTCTTTCCTGCAATTTGGTCACAGGCGCGATGTATGCGTTCCAGCCACGTGTCTCAAATCCCGCATGCTCTCAGCATACACTATCTGCTTAAGATGTCCCCATAGATAAAAATCTGGGGATATGGGCGGCCACTCCATGGGACCACGGCGACCAATCCACTTCCGTGGCAGTTGTTCCTCCAACCATTCACGGACACCAATGCCATAGTGTGGAGAGGCTCCATCGTGCTGAAAATAAGATGGGAAAATGCCGTCAGCGTACAGTGTGGAAGTGAACACAAGGTCCTACAACAGCATGAGATACTGTGGTGCAGTTAAGGTGTTGTAAATGAAAAATGGCCCAATGATGCGGGTGTCCCATATGCCACACCACACCATCACCTTCGCTGGAGTATGTTTTCGAACTTGGGCAACCCAGTTCGCATTTGCGTCACTCCAGCACCGACAATAATGTCGATTAACCTCCCAGTTCAAAGTGAAATACGCCTCGTCGCTGAACAGTATGCCCTTGGCAAACGATGGATCCAGTTCGTGTTGTTTAGTAGCCCACAAGCAGAACTCCAACCGGCGATCAGGGTCATCCCCATTGAGTCGATGTTGCATCTGCAGGTTGTAAGAATGCCACTTATTGGTGTGCAATATCCGGACAACGGAGGTTTGGCTTATTCCACATGCTAGGGTCACACAACGGGTACTTCGTTTAGGACTTTTCACGAAAGACGCAACAACTGCAGTTGCAGTTTCCTCATTGGTGGCAGACCTTGGTCACGCACTACGTGCTCTATCGTGAACAGAGCCCGTCTCCCGGAATTTGGTGATCACATGAGCCACTGTACTTCGTGATAACGGCTCTCTGTATGGGTGCCGTCTGTTGTAGTCAGCTGCTATTGTTCGGTAGCTGCGTTCCCTGATGTAAGGATGATTTCGATCTTCTGTCCACGTGTCAGACCCATTTTAGATCACCTGGAACAGAGAGAGACATGAGTCGGCATCAAGGTAACTTTGAACATTAATAACTTCTAAACTGTACAAGATAGACAAAAACAAATTACACCACTCAGTTCCAGAGCTCAAGCGAGTGTTATTTGACGTGTCATACACTCCTTCCCATTTGAAAAAAAAAAAATGACTTGAATCTAAAATGGCGGATTTCAAGATGGCGGCCATGAATGACATTCACTCCAAAAGTTGCTGCTCCACGTCAAACCTATGTTCTCATCGTCACATTTCAATTTTCCCTTTAATCTTCCAACTTATGAAGGTGTCCAAGGACTTTTGACTCGCCTTGTATTTATTCCAGTTACGAATCACAATTTTTATACCACGTTCTTAATTTCGGACAGTAAAGACCATCTCCAGCCCTAAATACACACAATTCCCCAAATCACACATTACTAGTCTGGTAATATTGAAACGTCCCCTTAGAAAACTTAATGAATTACTGTGCTGATAAACCTCTTACATTATTTGATTTTCAAACAGCTGAGCAGAACTGAACGTACTCAGACATTTCGCTCTTTACCTATTCTGATCAACACTAAACTGTCACACAATATTTTTAGCGTAACGCAATCTGACTTTTAATAATCCCTACAAAAGAATGGCCCTGACTAACATTAACCTATACCTTTCACAAATCACTTACCTCACAAAAATCTTCGTTACTCGAACTACTGCAATACAGCGAGCGCCAATACTGCCAGCTAAATAAAAGATTCAAACTACTGAAGTCACTAACTACTGATAGGCATAGTTAGCCAATGGAAGATTTTGATAAAGAACAAACAATTTATTTACCTTAATAGTGTTCAAAAATCGTAATATATATAGCAGTTCATGACATCCAGTCTTACAAATTTACTGCCTCTGATGGACACACATCGAGATCATCCGCTCTCAAAACTCCGCCATTTCTCTCCCCACATCCACCACTGCTGGCGGCTCACCTCCAACTACGCAACGCTACTCGCTGTTAACAGCCAACTGCCCAACACTACAATAGCATATACTCCAACAATGCAAACCAACCACAGCCTTCACGCAGCACAGTCGGTGATTTTCATACAGAGCGATACGTGGCGTTACCTACATAAAAACCTAAACAGCCTACTTACAATATTGCTCCATAAAATCAACATGTCTGCGTGAACTGAGTATTTGGCACTCACATTTTCTATAAATACGACGAAGCTTGTTTGGTTTTTTACTTTGAGTGTACCGTTTAAACATATGGCGACAGGTGGCGTTTTCAGACGAATCACATTTTATGCTCCATCGGAACACCCTGCAACAGGCGTAGTGAAGTTCAGGCCGGAGAAGGGAGCGTTATAATTTTGAAATGTTTTCGTTGCATTCCCTGGGTGATCTTTTCATTGTGGTAGGCACAGCGGATCAACAGAAGTATGCACCTGTAGTTGGGGACCATGTCCACCGCTACACGCAGCGTGCTTCTCCTCGGTACGACGGCATCTACCAGCAGGACAACGCAACGTGTCACACAATTCGCAGTGTACGCGCGAGGTTCGAAGAGCACCAAGATGAGTTTACCGTACTCCCCTGTCCACCAAACTCCTTGGATTTAAAGCCAATCGGGAATATGTGGGGCCAGCTCGATCGGGCTTTTACGCTCTATGGATCCACAACTGAGGAACGTAGCGCATCTGGCCACGGTACTGGAGTCTCAGTACCTCCCAGAGCCTCAGTGACTCTTCCTGCACGTCAAGCTGCAACATGTGATTATTAAGGCTTTTGACAGGTGGTTACATTAACGCTACAGGACAGTGTATAAATATCTTCCTGAATCACTGTGGATTTTTGCTGAGACTATAGCGCAAATCGTGTCTGTTATATGTATCAGTAGCATCGAATACCATCTCAAGAGGTACAAAACTGCCTATGAATACTTAAGTAACAATGTTAAGAACTTCTACACGCTATACATATAACATACTGTCCAAGACGTAAATCACTTGATATACACCAATGAATCAAATACGTAAGAGAATTGCCATTTTGTCTATATTACGACCCACATGGTGATTCCAGGTTTACCATTTCCACCTCATCAAATAAACCATCTGATTCAAATCATTTATCCGATAAATTGTCTGAGATCAGCTTTCGACAGTAAAACAACCTAGAAAGCAAGTCCACTATCAACACAAATAATAGGCTAAACATGAAAGTCACATACTTCCACTACCATCAAGCGTACAAAAAAATTATCCAACTATAATTTCCTTTGCCGACGTTTCTTTGATTTCCACTTCTTTTAAGCTCTCTTGCTCTCCCACACACAATCCGCATTACCTACCATTTATTACATAAATCTCTCACCATAGGTAAATTTCCACATCACCTAATAGCGCTAGAGCATCCATGGAAATATTGTACATCACGCATTCTTGACAGGGTAATTACGCTGAACCAAGAGCAATGTCTCCTCTTTGCCTCCTCACACTCCAGTAATTAATTTTAAGCAGCGTTTCCAGAGACCCGTGCTTCCTATCAGCTACGAGTGTACCCTCTTACTTTCCTATTTCCCCCGTAAACCAAGGCTCCCTTTGTATTGTATTGTATGGAACTGGGGACCTAGAAACGAAGGAGAGGCTTCGTCAACGCCGTGGCCCTCAGTGGTTCACAACCCCATAACAGGCCACAGCAGACCACTTACCCCACCGCCGCCCCATACCGAACCCAGGGTAATTGTGCGGTTCGGCTTCCAGTGGACCCCGCCGGGAACGTCTCACGCCGGAGTGTAACCCAAATGTTTGCGTGGCATGGTATTGATAGTGTACGCGTACGTGGAGAAAGTGTTTACGCAGCATTCGCCAACATAGTGTAACTGAGGCAGAATGAGGGGAACCAGGCAGATGGAAATCCGTCTTTTTTCATAAGTTTTATAAACATATCAGATACCCATAATAGAGATTTTATTCAGCAATTGTATATTCTTCTTCACTATTTACAATAGTCTCCAAACGCTGGGGTAACTTTGCGATTCCGCGTCTGTAGAAATCACTTGGTTTTGAGGAGAAGAGCTTGTCGAAACCTGTTCAGAGCGCATTTTCATCCGGTAGGGAAGTTCCTTGAAGGCTCTTCGGTAGAGAGTGGAAAAGCTGAAAATCAGGAAGTACAAGATCAGGTGAATAAGGCGGGTGCTGTATGACTTCCTAACCAATCTCCTCTACAATGTTTTGTGTCAGTCTAACAGAATGCTGACGGGCGTTGTCGTGGAATAACATCCATTCATGCACTCTTCCTGATCGTTGAACCTGGATTGTGTCTTCAATACGTCTCACTTGTTGAAAAATCAATGTCAGCTGTGATGGTCACGCTTCTGGGAAGCAATTCGTAGTACACCACATGTTCGCTGTTCCGCCAGATATATCACATTACCTTTCGTGGGTACACGTAGGTGTTTTACGGGAAGTTGCTGCTTTCTTTTTCTTATGTTAGCAAAGACACCGTCTCTCTTGACCAGCAACGATATAGAATAGGGAGTGTCGGTGCTGTTCACGAACCAGTTGAAGCCGAGAAAGCAGAGATGCATATATGGCCACCCGCTGATTTTTGTGATTTTTGCTTGGAGCAAGTGGTATCCGTACACCTGATTTTTCAATCTTTCCCATCAAACCACATATCGAACGATGGTGGAAAGATCACAGTTCATCACTTCTGCCAGTTCTCGAGTACAACGACTTTGATAATTGTGGATTAATGCTTTGAATCTACAATACTGGCCATTAAAATTGTTACACCACGAAAATGACGTGCTCCAGACGTGACGTTTAACCGACAGGAAGAAGATGCTGTGATATGCAAATGATTAGCTTTTCAGAGCATTCACGCAAGGTTGGCGCCGGTGGGTACACCTACAACGTTCTGACGTGAGGAAAGTTTCCAACCGATTTCTCATACACAAACAACAGTTGAACGGCGTTGCCTGGTGAAACGATGTTGTGATGCCTCGTGTAAGGAGGAAAAATGCGTACCATCATGTTTCCGACTTTGATAAAGGTTAGATTGAAGCCTATGCCAATTGCGGTTTATCGTATCGCGACATTGCTGCTCATGTTGGTCGAGATCCAATGACTGTTAGCAGAATATGGAATCGGTGGGATCAGGAGGGTAATACGGAACGTCGTGCTGGATCCCAACGGCCTCGTATCACTAGCAGTGTAGATGATAGGAAGCTTATCCGCATGGCTGTAACGGATCGTGCAACCACGTCTCGATCCCTTAGTCAACAGATGGAACCTTTGAAAGACAATAACCATCTGCACGAACAGTTCGACGTCGTTTGCAGCAGCATGGACAATCAGCTCGGAGACCATGGCTGCGATTACCCTTGACGCTGCGTCACAGACAGGAGCGCCTGCGATGGTGTACTCGACGACGAACCTGGTGCACGAATGACAAAACGTCATTTTTTCGGATGAATCAAGGTTCTGTTTACAGCATCTTGATGGTCGCATACGTGTCTGGCGACGCTCATTGGAAGTGTGTATTCGTCATCGCCATACTGACGTATCACCCGATGCGGCGTGATTGTATGGGATGCCATTGTTTACTCGTTTCGGTCACCTCTTGTTTGCATTGACGGCCCTTTGAACAGGGGACGTTACATTTCAGATGTGTTACGACCCAGTGTCTCTACCCTTCATTCGATCCCTCCGAAATCCTACATTTCATAAAGATAATGCACGACCGCATTTTGCAGGTCCTGTACGGGGCTTTCTGGTTACAGAAAATGTTCGACTGCTGCCCTGGCCAGCACATTCTCCAGATCTCTCACCAATTGAAAACGTCTGGTCAATGGTGGCCGAGCAACTGGCTCGTCACAATACGCCAGTCACTACTATTGATGAACTGTGGTATCGTGTTGAAGCTGTATGGGCAGCTGTACTTGTACACGCCATCCAAGCTCTGTTTGACTCAATGCCCAGGCGTATCAAGGCCCGTTATGACGGCCAGAGGTGGTTGTTCTGGGTACTGATTTGTCAGGATCTATGCACCCAAATATCCTGGAAATGTAATCACATGTCAGTTCTATGATACCCGTTTATCATCTGCATTTCTTCTTGGTGTAGCTATTTTAATGGCCAGTAGTGTATTTTCATCAAATCCTGACTTGCCAATTACAAAACGACCTTCCTTAAAATGAGAAAACTATGTTCTTGCCGTACTCTGTTCAAATGGCTCTGAGCACTATGGGACTTAACATCTGAGGTCATCAGTCCCCTAGACCTAGAACTACTTACACCTAGCTAACCTAAGGACATCACACACATCCATGACCGAGGCAGGATTCGAACCTGCGACCGTAGCAGCAGCGCGGTTCCGGACTGAAGCGCCTAGAATCGCTCGGCCACAGCGGCCGGCCCGTACTCTGTCCAGCGGCATTATCTCTATACACGGTGCAAATATTTGTGGACGGCTCCGCTGCTGAAACGCTTCTATGTAACTCAAACGGAAGAATATGTTCGAAATTATCCGGTTTGTCCATTTAGCACTCCACTTTCTAGCTCCTCAGCTCCATTCACTGTCTTCAACTGACAAAATGGCAATAGGTAAACTCAAATACTAAGAGTGAAATACGAATAAAAAATTACCATCGATAAATAAACTGATAGCAGCCGGAATACCAACGTGCAAAACAAATCGCTACGAATTTATGCGCTAACCTGATACTAAAATAATCGAAATATGCCCATCTCTAAATGTTTATTTTGACAGTCTTTGTAAAGTTTAGACATATTAATCTTAACTATTTTTCTAATTGCCTATACGGAAATTAGACAAATAATAATTTTTTATTATTCAAGATATTAATGTGTTGCTTGTTGCACATTCTACACATTTTCTTTGCTTAGTTTGCATCTTTGCTCAATAGTAAGTGAATGATTTCTTCATATCTTTACGTAATGGGTACTCTGTGCATTGTAAACAAAAAAGATCAAGCGTAAAGCACATGTAGGACGCACTAATTGACATTAAGAATAATATTGAGTGTGCCACAATGATGTGTGCTGTTCCTTATATAACATCGTGCATATCGTTCTTGATAACCAAAATGTCTCTAAGCACTATGGGACTTAACATGTACACTGGACTCGCATTCGGGAGGACGACGGTTCAATCCCGCGTCCGGCCATCCTGATTTTGGTTTTCCGTGATTTCCCTAAATCGTTTCAGGCAAATGCCGGGATGGTTCCTTTGAAAGGGCACGGCCGATTTCCTTCCCAATCCTTCCCTAACCCGAGCTTGCGCTCCGTCTCTAATGACCTCGTTGTCGACGGAACGTTAAACACTAACCACCACCACCACCACTTAACATGTAAGGTCAACAGTCCCCTAAACGTAGAACTACTTAAACCTAACTAATCTAAGGACATCACACACATCCATGCCCGAGGCAGGATTCGAACCTGCGACCGTAGCAGCCGCGTAGCCTGGATAACCACAAAGACCGCAACAAAACAAATGACCATCCGCTGGGCCACATGTGAGTGTATACGACTGTTTCACTGTATATTTAAATAGATACAAGTACATTAGCATATTTTTATTAAAGAAATACCATATAAAATGGCTCTAAATATTCAAATACACTTGTACAGTGCAGGAGCAGACGATATGCTGTTAACTAAAACATCAATCTAATAGGGAATGTGAGCTAGTCATCTGAAGATGGGCATGGTACCCCATAATTGGTTATGACATTGAAATGAAGAATTTTTGAAGTTTTTTTGGCTAGTTGCCTTATCCACCACACGTACAAATAGGTGGGTAAATTTGTTTCCTTCATTTAACAAGTGTGGCAATTCCAAAAGCAGCGCCGTCCATTGGTGGCCGAGCGGTTCTAGGTGCGTCAGTCTGGAACCGTGCGACCGCTACGTTCGCAGGTTCGAATCCTGGCTCGGGCATGGATGTGTGTGATGTCCTTAGGTTCGTTAGGTTTAAGTAGTTCTACGTTCTAAGGGACTGATGACCTTAGATGTTAAGTCCCATAGTGCTCAGAGCCATTTGAACCAAAAGCAGCATTGTTCCCGGACTACAAACATAGATCAGTAGAAAATGTCATGTAATTGTATCTCCGAAGCAAGAGCTAATTTGTCACCTTTATTGTGATTTTTGAACTCAGCGGGCCACAATACACAAAAACTACTTTGAGACTGAAGCATTTCATTGATGAAGAGTGTGTAGTACACTGGCGACGAGGGATAATGAAATGACAATAGGCTATCATGTTGAAAAAGATCATTTATTTATCGATATATTCGTACGCGTGTCGCAGATACAGTGTAAGTTATTGAAAGTGTGTAGAGCGCAGTATGATCTCACTGAGATATGCATTTATATAATGCATATTGCACTGAGTTGACAAAAGTAATGGGATAGCGATATGCAGATGGCTGTAGTATCGGGTACACAAGTATAAAACAGCAGTGCATTGGCGTAGCTGGCGTTTGCACTCAGGTGATTCATGTGAAAAGGTGATCATGGGCTTACCTCGAGAACTGACAGATTTGAAAGCGTAACGGTAGTTGGAGCTACACGCGTGGAACTTTCATTTCGGAAATCGTTAGTGATTTCAGTATTTCGAGATCCACAGAGTCAAGAGTGTGCCGAGAATACCACATTTCAGACATTACCTCCCACAAGGGCCAACGCAGTGGCCGACGGGCTTTACTTAACGACTGACAGCAGCGGCGTTTGTGAAGAGTTGTCAGTCCAAACGAACAAGCAACTCTGCGAGAAATAACCGCTGAAATCAATCTGGAACGTACGACGAATGCATCCGTTAGAACAGCGGCGCAAAATTTGGCGCTAATGGTTTGTGGCAGCAGATGAACGACACGATTGCCTCTGCTAAAAGCACGACAATGCCTTCAGCGCCTGATCTGGGCTCGGGACCTATCAGTTGGACCGTAGACGACTGGAAAACCGTGGCCAAATGCGTCCCAGCGACATCTATCACAAAGCGAAAAAAGTGGCCCAACTAAAACATTCATATTTCTTTTCGTACTACACGAATATGTAATAAAAATAGGGGTTCCTATTTAAAACAAAAAAAAGGGCAGTTGATGTCCGTTTGACGTATGGCAGCGCCGTCTAGCGGGCCAACCATAGCGCCATCTGGTTTCCCACTTCAAGCTAGACTAGTTTCGTTCTTTATACTTTTTCGTTTGATGCTTATTTCGTGAGATATTTGGCCCTGTCACTATCAGTGGACCACCGTGTATAAGCCATCATTGAGCAGCAGCGTACTACGACTATTTATGGTATACTGAGCTCTCTAAAATCCAGAGTTATGCCAAATATATGGAAAGCTTCGACAACAAGGTAAAAATAATGAGCACGCTATAAACACAAGAAGAAGCGTGATACTTTTGAATTTGCAGAATAACAAAGATATTTGTTGTGTGTTGCTTGATGCGAATAACCTTCAGTAATTGATTGCTTGGTACAGTAATATCTATGCAGTATGCTTGCGATTTAATTACTCGGAAGAAAAAATATATGATATAAAAAGAGCTACTGGCGACTAATCTAAAAACATTTTGCTAACACATTGTTGTTCCATAACGTTACCAGTTTCGAACTTTTGTTCAGCACGTGTCCTAGGGCTATAGACACAATCGTAAAAACAGAAAGGAAAAGATGGGTCACCACTGGCACTTTTACACAATCGTTTTTCACACACAATTCACGTGTTTTGCATAAATATTGCTGAAAGTTGTCATTGCGACCGGGAACTTTCAAACCACGTAAAAGATGAGCAATGTCGGCGACCCGTTGCATGATTGCTTCCATGGATAGAGGAAAAAATGGTTCAAATGGCTCTGAGCAGTATGGGACTTAACTTCTGAGGTCATCAGTCCCCTACACTTAGAACAACGTAAACCTAATAACCGAAGGACATGACACACATCCATGCCAGAGGCAGGATTCGAACCTGCGACCGTAGCGGTCACGCGGTTGCAGGCTGTAGCGCCTTTAACCGCTTGGCCACCCCGGCCGGCTATAGAGGAGGAGAGGATTAATGTAACTACGTAAATGAAAGAAATATTACTTTTAGGTGATTCACGAATGTGCAGATTTATTTAAAACGTTGGCAAAGAAGAAATTGTGTACAAAGAATAGCTCTAAAGTAATATTTATTGCGAATACATAGCTTAAATGAGCATGATCGTGATATTCTTATCATCTAAGAGAGAAGCACTTGTTTCTTTGGTGAATCGAAGGTGACCCTGGAGACCTAAGAATTGATTCACAGCCTTAGACGGATGCGCCACGCAGTTTCGCGGAGCGCCTCAGGCGATGCGCGTGAGCCCGGCCTGCTGGTAGGCGAAGACGGGCGCCCCCTGGGGCAGCAGGTCCTGGTAGTGGAAGCGCGCCAGGTAGCCCGGGTCGACGGGCACGGGGGCGGCGCCGGGCAGCGTGAGGCGCTCGGGCAGCAGCGAGAAGGAGGCGGGGGCGGGCCCGTGCGCGTAGGCGATGCGCTGCAGGCGGCCGTCGGGCAGCAGCACGAAGTAGACGCCCGCCTCGGAGTCCTCCAGCGGCTCGCGCTGCGCCTGCGACCGCGCGCCGGCCGCGCCCACGTCTGCGTCGGCCGCCTCCGTGGTCGTGGCCGCCTCCGTGGTCGTCGTCTCGGCGGCTTCGGTGGTCGTGGCCGGCGGGCCGTACTGCTGCGGCGGCGGCGCGTACAGCCCGGCGGAGCGCGACGACGCGGGCAGGAAGAACTGCCGGCCCTCGGGACGCCAGCCGGAAGCCGGGTAAGGGGCTTCCGGCTCGGGCCGTGCCGAAGCGCCACCTGCCAGCAGGGCGAGAGCCGTCACCACCAAGAGATGCTGCATGTCGCTGTCAGGGGGGGTTCAGCTGGCGACTGATAACAGCTCCGGACACCGCGGGCGGTTTTATAGCCGGCGGCTAGCATTGACCCCGTAGCGATGCGCGCGGGACCGTCGCCGCGCTGACCGAATGAGGCGGCGTACTTGGAAGGACAGACGTGCTGCGCCTCCCAAAGTCCGATGCGTGGCCAAATCAAACGCCCGCCACGGTCGTATGAATCGCTTCATGTACATCTTAATACTCTATTGAAAATTTTATACACAGAGTGCCTTTCCCGACAATTGTCAGGTGTCTTTTCACTGGTGTACTGCCAGATATTTTCAAAAATGGCCCTGACACTATAGGACTTAACATCGAAGGTCATCAGCAGGATTCGAACCTGACACCGTAACGGTCGCGCGGTTCCAGGCTGAAGCGCCTAGAACCGCTCGGCTACTCTGGCCGGGGGGATGTTTTCAATTTCGTATCTGTAATGTGTAGATGGAATCGGTCCCAGCAAGTACTGCTGATCTCATGTTTATTGCGACGCCCAGTCTCTGTTAACCTATTATGATAGGTCGTGGCCGACTATTACACCACGTAAAACATTTAACGAAGTACATTAACACAGAAAGACGTAACACAAGTAATCTAGTTAATTAGCGCAAATACGCTTCAGTGCCAAAGAAGCTGGTGTGGGCATGCGTATTAAAATACAGAGATATGTAAACAGGCAGAATACGGCGCTGCGGTTGGCAGAGCCTATATGAGAAAACAAGTGTCTCTCCAGTTGTTACATCTGATATTGCTGCTACAGGTTATCAAGAGTTAAGTGAGTTTCAAGATAATTCAAATGTCTCTGAGCACCAAGGGACTTAACATCTGAGGTCGTCAGTCCCCTAGAACTTAGAACTACTTAAACCTGACTAACCTAAGAACATCACACACATCCATGCCCGAGGCAGGATTCGAACCTGCGACCGTAGCGATCTCGCGGTTCCAGACTGAAGCGCCTAGAATCGCACGGCCACAGCGGCCGGCTAAATGAGTTTGAACGTGGTGTTGTAGTCGGCGCACGAGCCATGGGACACGGTATCTCCGAGGTAGCGATGAAGTGGGTATTTTCCCATACGACCACTTCACGAATGTGTCGTGAATATCAAGAATCCTATATCGCTGCGGCTGGAAAAAGATTCTGCAAGAACGGGATACATGTCGACTGAAAAGAATCGTTCCACGTGACAGACGTGCAACCCTTCGGGAAACCTCTGCAGATTTCAATGCTGGGCCATCAACAAGTGTCTGCTGGTCAACCATTCAACGAAACACTATTGATATGGGCTTTTGGAGCCAAAGGCCCATTCGTATAACCTTGTTGACTGCACGACACAAATATTTACGCCTCACCTGAGTCCGTCAGCACAGACAAATGTACTGTCGATGCCTGGTCGCACGAGTCTCGTTTCAAATTGTATCGAGAGGATGGACGTGTAGGGGTATGGAGACAACCTCGTAAATCCATGGACCCTGCACGTCAGCAGGGAACTGTCCAAGCTGGTGGAGGCTCTGTAATGGTGTGGAGCGTGTACAGTTCGAGTGGTGTGCGACCTCTGATACGCCTAGATACAACTCTTGCCGGTGACACGTACGTAAGCATCCTGTCTGATCACCTGCATTCATTGTCATTGTCATTCCGGCGGACTTGGGCAATTCCAGGAGGACAATGCGACACCACACACGTTCAGAATTGCTACAGAGTAACTCCAAGAATACTATTATGAGTTTAAACACTTCTGCTCGTCACCAAACTCCCCAGACATGAATATTATTGAACATACCTTTTCGTACTCTTAGGGATTTATGAACAGCCCTGCAGGATTCATGGTGACAGTTCCCTCCAACACTACTTCAGACATTAGTCCATGCCACGTCGTTTTGTGACACTTCTGCGTGCTCGCGGGAGCCCTACACGATATTAGGCAGGTGTACCACTTCCTTTGGCTCTTCAGTGGAGAATGACCAGACAAAAATAACAACACATACAACGGACGACAATAAATGTAGAAATAGTCACACGTATATAAAGGAGAATAGAAACCTGTCTGTAGATTAAGTAGGATAGATCGCTACCGTTTATTGTACCAGGTGCCAAGTTAAACTTCTTGTAAGGTTTTCATATGTAATGGGACAAAGACGCATGAGCGCGCTGCACGAGTAGTGAATAAGATCCTTGACTCTGTGTTTAAGGTAATCTGTGGTGCGATTGTTTGCCATTCAGTTTTGCAGCGCTGGAGCATTCTTATTTGACGCTTAATAGGGAGCAATTGCGTTCTTAGAGAACGAGATTTGATGTTCGTGAGTCTGAGAGAAATTATCTGAATACTTTGTTATGGAGATGAAAACTCGTTTGTAAACATATGTTATTGACTCTATTGGTGGAGAAGATTTTTGGAGAAATTTTGCAAGCTAACCAATGCACGCATAAGAATGAAATGTTTGTTTTTCAGAACTATTAATTGGAGGAAACCTTTGTCATTTAGGTAACTAATAATTTTTGTAGTTTGTGTTAATTTTATCTCTTTGTTTTCATTATTTCACAAATTACGCAATTGCTTTAAATGTCTGTAATTTTTGTAATGAGCGAATTTCGTAATTGTTAGAATCTTTTTATATTGTACGCTCTTTAACAATAATCAGAGTTAATTTTTCAAGCAAGGTTTTCTCTAAAGTAAAATCCTCCTCCATCATTCTTAGTAAAGTTTTAAATATTTTGTCGCGTGTACGTGGCACCCTCCGCCATACGCAGCCACACAATTTTTTTCCTGAGAAGCAAATAAAAATTTAGAGAATAGATTAATTTTCTTAGCTTCTGCATTTGCTGCTTTCTATTTGTTCTCGAGAACATCAGAACACCAGACAAAAAATTTTTCAGGGCAGATCTCACTGTGCATTCTCGTGAGCAAACAGTACATAATTAGAATTTTCAGTTGGTGTGCTCAATAAGCAGAGTGATCTATAGGCAACAGCAAAGGTACTCTTAAACAGTTATTTTCTTCATAGTTGAGCAGTGTTTTATTTTGTGCAAATTTCAAGTCAGGCAGTGCACTTCATGTTACGTAACTTTCATAACGTACTCCAGTATTGAGTTTCAGTTAAATATTTTTCACTGAGTACACAGTTAGTTTCTTCTGGAATTTAATTGGATTCATCTTCTTTGTTTCAAATTCAGCATTTCACTAAGATTATGGTTTTGATTCACAACACTGTTAACAAGCGCAATACATGGCGAACCAACAGTCAGTACTGCTCAGCAGCTGAATACAATATTTTAAGGAAACGTTACGAGGGGGAGAAAGTTTTTGAAAAAGAATATTCAGTATTTCATATGTAGGGAAATTTCGTAGAAAGCTTTCACTGAATTGGACTGCATTACTGCAACACAAGTAATATAGCTAATCAACACATACGCAGAATAAGAACTATAACAAAACGTAGAAATTAGAACAGTTATGCGAAAGATGAATCGACTCGTGAGAACTGAGACGTGAATTACTTCGCGCAATTAACTAACAACGGGACGTGCTGTCTGGGGACGTTCGGCTCGAGGACACTTTCCGGGACCAGCTTCCTGAGTAACGACGGTGAAGACAACTACACTCCTGGAAATGGAAAAAAGAACACATTGACACCGGTGTGTCAGACCCACCATACTTGCTCCGGACACTGCGAGAGGGCTGTACAAGCAATGATCACACGCACGGCACAGCGGACACACCAGGAACCGCGGTGTTGGCCGTCGAATGGCGCTAGCTGCGCAGCATTTGCGCACCGCCGCCGTCAGTGTCAGCCAGTTTGCCGTGGCATACGGAGCTCCACCGCAGTCTTTAACACTGGTAGCAGGCCGCGACAGCGTGGACGGAACCGTATGTGCAGTTGACGGACTTTGAGCGAGGGCGTATAGTGCGCATGGGGGAGGCCGGGTGGACGTACCGCCGAATTGCTCAACACGTGGGGCGTGAGGTCTCCACAGTACATCGATGTTGTCGCCAGTGGTCGGCGGAAGATGCACGTGCCCGTCGACCTGGGACTGGACCGCAGCGACGCACGGATGCACGCCAAGACCGTAGGATCCTACGCAGTGCCGTAGGGGACCGCACCGCCACTTCCCAGCAAATTAGGGACACTGTTGCTCCTGGGGTATCGGCGAGGACCATTCGCAACCGTCTCCATGAAGCTGGGCTACGGTCCCGCACACCGTTAGGCCGTCTACCGCTCACGCCCCAACATCGTGCAGCCCGCTTCCAGTGGTGTCGCGACAGGCGTGAATGGAGGGACGAATGGAGACGTGTCGTCTTCAGCGATGAGAGTCGCTTCTGCCTTGGTGCCAATGATGGTCGTATGCGTGTTTGGCGCCGTGCAGGTGAGCGCCACAATCAGGACTGCATACGACTAAGGCACACAGGGCCAACACCCGGCATCATGATGTGGGGAGCGATATTCTACACTGGCCGTACACCTCTGGTGATCGTCGAGGGGACACTGAATAGTGCACGGTACATCCAAACCGTCATCGAACCCATTGTTCTACCATTCCTAGACCGGCAAGGGAACTTGCTGTTCCAACAGGACAATGCACGTCCGCATGTATCCCGTGCCACCCAACGTACTCTAGAAGGTGTAAGTCAAGTACCCTGGCCAGCAAGATCTCCGGATCTGTCCCCCATTGAGCATGTTTGGGACTGGACGAAGCGTCGTCTCACGCGGTCTACACGTCCAGCACGAACGCTGAGGAGCCAGGTGGAAATGGCATAGCAAGCCGTTCCACAGCACTACATCCAGCATCTCTACGATCGTCTCCATGGGAGAATAGCAGCCTGCATTGCTGCGAAAGGTGGATACACACTGTACTAGTGCCGACATTGTGCATGCTCTGTTGCCTGTGTCTATGTGCCTGTGGTTCTGTCAGTGTGATCATGTGATGTATCTGACCCCAGGAATGTGTCAATAAAGTTTCCCCATCCTGGGACTATGAATTCACGGTGTTCTTATTTCAATTTCCAGGAGTGTATCTTCAACACCAATCTTTCCTGTCTCCACTTTTTCTTCTTAAAAATTAATGTCCCGTTTTTATAATTTCACGTGTTATAATTTCAAAAAGTGATCATGGCTGTATCTTAAACAAAAAAGGACAAAAGACATCCTCGCAGCCCCACCTGCTGCAATGGCAACGGTTCCCGCGGCCTCAGCTTCACGCTCAAATTTCGTTGCGCAGTGGGGGACGTGGGTACCAGCTACATGTACTGAGTGGAGCACTGCTACCGGCACAAAATTTATCTGATGGAGGGCCATAGTTGTCTAAATGCAGCCTTGAAACGCAGGCTTGTCTACTGAAAGTATTCCCAGCTATAAACAAAAAATGATTTTTAAAGCGGAATTTTATGTCCCCATTCGCTAGAGAGGCCAACGGCCTTGCCGCAGTAGTAACACCGATTCCCGTTACATCAGCGAAGTTAAGCACTGTTGGGCTGGGCTAGCACTTGGATGGGTGACCATCCGGTCTGCCGAGTGCTGTTGGCAAACGTGGCGCACTCAACCCTTCTGAGGCAAACTGAGGACTACGTCATTGAGAAGTAGCGGCTCCGGTCTCGTAAACTGACATACGGCCGGGAGAGCGGTGTGCTGTCCACGTGCCCCTCCATATCGGCATCCAGTGACGCCTGTGGGCTGTGGATGACACGGCGGCCGGTCGGTACCGTTGGGCCTTCCAAGGCCTATTCGGACGGCGTAGTATTCGATAGAGAGGCTCCAAATTAGTTCTAGAGTGATATTTGGTTTAGCAATATTTATCAACAGGGTCAGTAAACCACAGAGAATTGTAGCTACTTGATTAGCGCTGATGCATAGCTGTAGCAGACAGCGCAGTCCAGGGCCTCACAAAAGAGGGTTTAAGTCGGGCAATGAACAATAGAGAACAAAGATTTTACTGTGTTTTACTTTTCCTGGTAATATAAATCTCTAAATCGAAACTCGAACTACACTAATTCTGGCCCGCTCTAGTGAATGGACACGTAAATTCCATTTTAAAATAGCTTTGATTGTAAATGGAAACAAACAGTTGTTTTCCGTTGACACCGGGAGTGAAATGAGAGTCGAGATGAGTAGTCTTTGTTTGGGCTGGCTCCAACTGTACAATGAAAGAATGAAATTGCAAATACCTGCCCAGAACTTCTGTTTATTTATAGACGCAATCACATTCTTATGACAGTCATAACCGGTTTCGGCCATGCAGTGACCATCTTCAGATTCTAAAGGCGGCATACACTGAACACAGGTTCATGCGTTGTCGAAACCGGTTATGATTGTGTTATAAGAATGTGATTGCGTCTATAAATAAACAAAAAAACTTTACAAAATAATCAATCACTTACTCCATGACAAAATGTCGTTCTTTCCTAAATCTGCCCAGAACGCCAGAGAAAATACGCTTGACGCTCTTAGAAGATACACCCGGTATAAGGGTGCGCCCACGCGATGCGTGCATGTGCAAGTTTATGTGTGTGTGTGTGTGTGTGTGTGTGTGTGTGTGTGTGTGTGTGTGCTCATAATGTGCATATAATGTGCATTTTATTTCATAACCTCTTACACATTATTTACAACATATGCTCAACATATTTGCTCCATTCAGTAACGCATGCATGAGTTCCTTTTCTACATCACAACTCTGCAATTCACAATTAAGTGCCTGGCAGAAATTTCGTCGAACCACCTTCAAGCTATTTCTCTACCGTTCCACTCTCTAACAGCGAGCGGGAACAACGAACACTTAAATCTTTGAGTACGAGTTTTTACTTCTCTTATGTTACTATCATGATCATTTCTCCCTATTTAGGTGTCTGCCAAAAAAATACTTTCGCACTCAGAGGAGGAAGTTGATGAATGAAATTTCATGAGAATATTCTGCCGCAACGAGAAACGCCTTTGGTTAATTATTTGCCACCATAGTTCGATTTAGCATATTCGTGGCACTCTCTCCCCTATTTCGCAATAATACGAAATGCGTTACCGGTCATTGAACTTTTTCGATGTCCTTCATCAGTCTCACATGATGCGGATCCCACATCCATAGCAGCACGCGGCAGAAAAGCGTAGTTTAATAAGTCTCTTTAATAGCCCTGTTGCATTTTCTATGTGTTCTTCCAGTAAATCGCAATCTTCGGCTTGCTTTCCCCGCAATCCAAACCTTATCTATGTGATCGTTCCAATTTAAGTTATTCGTAATTGTAATCCCTAAGTATTTAGTTGAATTTACAGCCTTTAAATTTGTGTGGTTTACCGTGTAACCGAAATTTAACGGTTTTCACTTCATTATTTAAGTGAACTGCCGCTTTTCGCAACATACAGATATCTTATCTAAATCATTCTGCAATGATTTTGATCATGTGATAACTTTTCAAGACGGTAAATGATAGCATCGTCTGCAAACAATCTAAGAGAACTGCTTTTACTGTAACCTAAATTGTTTATGTGGAGCAGGAAAAGTAGAGGATCTGTAAAACTTTCTTAAGGAACGGCAGATATTATTTCTGCTTTACTCAAAGACTTTCTCTCGGTTACTACGAACTGTGACCTTTCTGAGAGGGAATCAAGAATCCAGTCGCACAGCTGAGTAGTCCATAGCCAGACAATTTGATTAGATGTAGCTGGTGAGGAACGGTATCCAAAGCGTTCTGCAAACCTAAAAGTATGGAATCACCTTGACATCCTCTGTCGATAGACGTTATTTCGCGAGAGTAAAGAGCTAGTTCTGTTTCCACGGATCGACATTTTCTGAATCTGTGTTGACTGTTTGTCAATAAATCGTTTTCTTCGGGATAATTCATATTGTCTGAATACATTGTATGTTCCAGAATCCTACTGCAAATCGACGTTAGTGACACGGGTCGGTAATTAAGCGGACTACTCACATTTCCTTTCTTCGGTACTGGTGTGACTTGAGCAACTTTCAAGTCCTTAGATATGGGTCTTTCGACGAGCGAGCTGTAGTATATGATTGCTAAGTATGTAAGTATTGTGTCAGCATACTCTGAGAGGAACTTGTCTCGTATACAGCCTGGATCGGAGGCCTTACCTTTATTACGTGTTTTAAGCTTTCTCCATGTTTCAAGCCACTTTGCGGAACGCATTGGTAGTGATGGTCATTTCCTTTGTTATGTTATAATTTAGTTTCACTAGTGTGTGCGGTCTGTTTCCATATACCCTTTTTGTAAAGCAGCCCCACAAGAAAAAGCCTGTAGGCATATCGGTACTACGCGCGGGCCATAATCCTTTGGATATTATTCGATCACCAAAAAATTAGTTTAAGAAATGTATTGTTTGATTAGATGTGTGACATTTGGTATTGCCCTGCTTCAACCAGCAACAAAGTTTATATGCCTTAAGAAGCAAAATAAACTGTGGAATGACGTCTTGGACTCAACACTGTTCACTGTAATGTAAAACAAAATGGTGCTTGCTGCACGGATTCACAATACGGCATACCACACACCAATTTGCTAATAGTGCAAGGCGTTTTAATAAAAAGCATGTGGATTTTCGGTTGCCCAAATTCTTGTGTTCTGACTCCTCACTTATCAATTAACGTGTGATAATGCTTCATCAGTCAAGAACACACAGTCCAGTTCTGCTATTCCACAGATGTCAATAAATGACCGAAACCACACGATAGAGCGAGGTGGCGCAGTCTTAACATACTGGAATCGCGTTCGAGAGGACAACGGTTCAAACCCGCGTCCGGCCATCCTGATTTAGGTTTTCGGTGATTTCTCTAAATAGCTTCAGGCAAATGCCGGGTTGGTTCCTTTGAAAGACCACTGTCGACTTCCTTCCCTTCCTTAATCAGATGGGACGGTGACCTCGCTGTTTGGTCCCCTCCCTCAAATCAGCCGACCCATCATACCTAACGCTAGACACTTGTCTTGCCCCGGCGCCTTCAATTCCTGCAATCTACCAATATGATATGCACGAAATCTTAACTTCCGCATCGCTTCCTGAGAGCTATCGAATGACATTCGAGATCTGACCCACGGATTCCTCAAAGATTTTGAAGACGAACACAGCGTCGCATCTCTCACCTCAGCCAGTTTAACGACCATGAAAATCGCCGGTCTCCAGAGTCTTTCTCTGCAACAGATACGCATTCACCGAAACGGGAGGTTAAGGTCGTTATTGTTGAATTGATCGGAACTGCGACATCTGGACATATCCCATGAAATTCTTTTACAAAACACGCGTACAAACGACAGACAAAGACCTGCTTTACATTGAAAACTCGTTGTTCTTGGGCAAACGACGTATTTACCAAGAACTGAACTGCACAATACTGCAGACGTCATGTGACTTGTACTCGTTACATCGGCATCTTTGTTTTTTATCGGCAATAACCTGTGGTGCTATTCTGCGCTGTCTGACCGAATGAATGCAGTGTAACTGCTATTATCAGACATATTCATTTTCGTTATCTGACCGCACTGTAAAGAACCAAAGTTACACAGTAATACCAGCAGTTCTATTCTGGATATGTGGGCGCGAAATTACCAAGTCGTTCTATTAGCTGTGGAAATAGAAGTTTCACATATACGCTCTGTTGTAATAACTTACATTATGTCTACCTCTTTGTGGTAAACATTGCCATCTAACAGCCGCACCAGCCGCCGCAACCGCAGTTACCAACCCTAGATAGAGCGTCTGATCTAAAGGTTGCCAGTTCGAATTCTCGTGGTAGCAGAAATTTTTTATTGCGCGTAATTGGATGTCACTGTTTGGCTTGCAAGTCAGTAGAATACTGAGTAGTCTTTAAGAGCTTGAACAATACGTGTAGAAGCACCAGAGCATGTACAAAAACTCCAAAATACAGCATTGATATGCCTAGTTACCAGCGAAATCTGGATCTGTTATAGTAAAGCTGGAACGGAAACGACGACTTACTGCTGCTCTTTGCCGTTTTGAAAGTTATGTCACAGTCGTGGAATGCATTCCATTTTTCTAATGGAATATAAATTTATTTCATCTTCCCTCATAAATTGTCTTCATCGAACAATTATATGTAGACATAGCCTCACAATTCACGATGGAAATTGTCAATATAGGCGAAAGAACATAAATTTCCTTTAATTTACCTTAATGTTGTGAAGTGATGTGATCACAGACAATGTGTCTGTCCACATCATTTACGCTTCGATTACTTTCGAATTTCTCCCCCTTAGTCTTCTTGAATTATACCATTAGGCCTTTTTATAACTTCTGTAGGTAGTACTATTTCGTTGAGCGAATTCCGTGTCATTCTTGGCATAATGTTGTCTGCATCAATTCTCGTATTCTCTCTGGAACTATGGTAGATCTGTCGCTATAATGCTTGGAACGTCTCCGGTGATACCCAATAGGACGGTAGTTCTGCTGCTAGTTGCCGACTTCATCTATCAAGTTCTAAAGAACCTATTAAGGAACACGAACACCACACGCAGCTAAAACGAAGTCTAATCTGCGGTAGGGAAACATAGCGAGAACAAGATTTTTAACCAACAACTCTTCTCCAGCATAAGTGCGATCGTACAGAAGAATTATGAAGCGGCCTAACAAACCAGAGGATTTCACATTCACTTTATTTCTACAGTTCCTCATTCCAGAGAACATTAAACCTCTTTGATAATATTAACTTTCATCTTCGCATATATTTAGCGTCTTTGATTCAACATTCATTTACTTGAGCCCTTAACAATGAAGTGTGTTGTTCTATCGAAAATATTGCGACGTGTACAATTACAGATTTTGAATCGTTTTACAGCTGACACATCATTCACGGTTTCGTCATAGTTTCAAAGAATGTCATTAATGTCAATTTTAATTTTGTAATAATACGCTATTCTATACAGAAACACAGGAAAGGCATTAATCTGCGGTTGAGAGACTGACTAATATTTGTTCGCTGATATAAATTTTTTTAGCAAATCGTTACCAACTGCTTGAACAAATGCTGAGAACTAGCTGATTTAGATGCAAACATATTTCAATGAACGACGTGTCTACGTGTATAAGTTACAGAAACAAGTTTCAGTTAGCATTTTTTTTATTCCTGAGTTTGTATTGGGTTGCTGCATAAGTTCATAGCGTTTTTGTTAGACATCTTGGTATTCCGGTTGCTATGGACTTATTTATCGAGTGTAATTTTTTATGTGTAGTTCACTGTTGTTATTCGAGTTAGCATATTGTCATTTCATCATTTGGGGATAGTAAAAAAAATGGTTCAAATGGCTCTGAGCACTATGGGACTTAACATCTATGGTCATCAGTCCCCTAGAACTCAGAACTACTTAAACCTAACTAACCTAAGGACATCACACAACATCCAGTCATCACGAGGCAGAGAAATTTGGAGATAGTAAGTGGAGCTATGGATGCTAGACAACAGAGTGCCAAGTAGAGAAACTGAAACGTTTCCGGCACAATTATGCATATGATTGAGTTCAGTAGAGGGCTGTCGGGGTAGATAGTGTCGGAAGTTCTATGCGGCTTTTCGCGGATGGTTCTGTAGTATACAGAGAAGTTGCAGCATTAGAAAATTGCAGCAAAATGCAGGAAGATCTGCAGTGGATCGGCACTTGGTGCAGGGAGTGGCAACTGACCCTTAACATAGACAAATGTAATGTATTATGAATACATAGAAATGAGGATCATTTATTGTATGGTTATATGATAGTGGAACAAACACTGGTAGCAGTTACTTCTGTAAAATATCTGGGAAAATGCGAACGGAATGATTTGAAGTGTAATGATCATATAAAACTAATTGTTGGTAAGGCATGTGCCAGGTTGAGATCCATTGGGAGAGTCCTTAGAAAATGTAGTCCATCAACAAAGGAGGTGCCTTATAAAACACTCGTTCGACCTGTACTTGAGTATTGTTCGTCAGGGTGGGATCCGTACCAGGTGGGGTTGACAGAGGAGATAGAGAAGATCCAAAGAAGAGCGATGCGTTTCGTCATAGGCTTATCTGGTAAGCATGATAGCGTTGCGAAGATGTTTAGCAAACTCAAGAGGCAGACTCTCCAAAAGAGGCGCTCTGCCTCGCGGTGTAGCATGCTGTCCAGGTTTCGAGAGGGTGCGTTTCTGGATGAGGTATCGAATATATTGCTTCCCCCTACTTATACTTCCCAATGAGATCACGAATGTAAAATAAAAGAGATTCGAGCGCGCATGGAGGCTTTCCGGCAGTCATTCGTCCCGCGAACCATACGCGTCTGGAACAGGAAAGGGAGGTAATGACAGTGGCACGAAAAGTGCCCTCCGCCACACACCGTTGGGTGGCTTGCGGAGTATAAATGTAGATGTAGATGTAGAACATTTGCGCCCCGTATGGGGAAAATGCCATTGGACAGAGAACTGTAAGAAAATGGTTCTCTCGTTTTGAAATTTGGAAATCTCTGGTAAAGTCTCGTGGAACCAAACTTCTGTCCCTAAGCTTACGGTCACTAAGCTTACACACTATTTTAATCTAACTTAAACTAACTTACGCTAAGGACGACACACACACCCACGCCCGAGAGAGGACTCGAACCTCCGACGGGGGGAGCCGCGCGGACCGTGACAAGACGCCTGAGACAGAGCGGCTACCCCGCGCGGCTTTTCTCGTTTTGAGGAGGATCGTTTTGACATTCGTGACTCTCCACGTTCAGGAAGACATTCGTGGTTTAATGAAGATCGTTTAAACTTATTAATCCTCAACGATCCCCGTCACTGTTCTCGATAACTGGCTGATGTGATGAATTGTGGTCACTCCATGATCGTATGACATTTTTATCCAATGTGGAACGTTCAAAAACGAGTGAACGGGTACCGCGTGCTCTAAGCCAAAACCACAAAAATCAGCTGGTGGCTATATGTGCATCTGTGCTTGCTCGTCATCAGTTGGCTCGTGAACAATACCGACCATTCCTATCCTGCAACGTCACGATAAATGTTGTTTTTATATGCTAATAGAGGGAAAAGAAAGGAATGGTTGAGCCCAAACAAGGCAGCAACACACCGTACAAAGACCTGCGCGCATCGACGAAAGATAGTGTTATGCATCTGGTGGAACAGCGACGGTGTGGTGAACAACGAATTACCTCCGTGGGGTGTAACCATCACAGCTGACACTTACCGTCAACAATTCAGACATCTTGAAGACCGATCCAGGAACAACGACCAGGAAGACTGCGTGAAGTGATGCTGCTGCACGATAACGCTCGCGTTCTCCTAGACTGACAAAAAACACCACACAGGAGATTAGTTTGGAAGTCATACCTCACCCAACTTATTCACCTGATCTTACGCCCTAAGATTTTCATCTTTTCTGCTCTCTGTCGAACAACTTTCAGGGAACTTCCTTTCCGGCTGAAAATGCGCTTCGAACATGACGGAAAGTCATCGAGTATAACATAAGTGATTTGCTGTTCCTTATCTATATTAACGATTTTGGAGACAATCTGAGCAGCCGTCTTCCGTTGTTTGCAGATGACTCTGTCGTTTATCGACTAATAAAATCATCAGAAGACCAAAACAAACAGCAAAACGAATTAGAAAAGATATCTGAATGGTGGCAGTTGACCCTAAATAACGAAGTGTGAGGTCATCCACATCAGTGCTAAAAGAAACTCGTTAAACTTCAATTACACGATAAATCAGTCTAATCCAAAACCCGTAAATTCAACTAAATACCAAGGTATTACAATTACGAACAGCTTAAATTGGAAGGAACACATAGAAAATGTTGTGGAGAAGGCAAACCAAAGACTGCATTTTATTGGCAGGACACTTAGAAAATGTAACAGACCTACTAAGGAGACTGCCTAAACTAAGCCTGTCCGCCCTCTTTTAGAATACTGCTGCGCGGTGTGGGATCATTACCAGATAGAAGTGACGGAGTACACTGAAAAAGCTCTGAGAGAGGCAGCACGTTTTGTATTATCACGAAATATGGGAGAGTGTGTCACGGAAATGATACAAGATTTGGACTGGACATCATTAAAAGAAAGGCGTTTTTCGTTTGCGACGGTATCTTCTCACGAAATTCCATTCACCAACTTTCTCCTCCGAAGGCGAAGATATTTTGTTGACACCGGCCTACATAGGGAGGAACGATCACCAAGATAAAATAAGGGAAATCGGAGCTCGTACGGAAAGATATAGGTGTTCATTCTTTCCACGCGCTGTACGAGATTGGAATAACAGAGAACTGCGAAGGTGGTTCGATGAACCCTCTGCCAACCACTTATATGTTATTTGCAGAGTATCCACGTAGATGTAGATGGCTCTATGAGTTCTTCACCTCAAAACCATGTGATTTCTACAGCCGCGGAATCTAAAAGTTACCCCAGCCTTGGCAGACTGTTGTAAACAGTGAAGGAGAATATGTTATTGATGACTAAAGTCTATTTATCTTTGTGTTTATTAAACTTGTGAAGAAACGCTATGAGTTTAACGCACCAACCTAATAGACAGAAGCATTTTGATGTAAAAAGTAATAATAGTCGAAAAATTTTACGATTACAGCGGAGAGGACCTGCTTTCTATTGGGGTACCACAATACGTTTATAGTCTCCATGAAGGCTTAAAGCGAGGTGACTCAGCATCGTGAGGTCAGCTGAGAAGCAGCTTGAATAAACAAACAGAGCCGCAGCTATTCACATGCAGACCACGCCAACTGAAGGGCGAAGAGGTATTCGTGGCGTCACCCACTATAACGGCTTGTGGCTGCAGCCGAGATCGCTGAGTGCAGTCGCATATGGGCGGTGTTCAGCAGACAGGGACGAGCGCAATATAACGGCTTGTGGCTGCAGCCGAGATCGCTGAGTGCAGTCGCATATGGGCGGTGTTCAGCAGACAGGGACGAGCGCAAGGGTAGAAACCCAGGAAACTAACAGGTCTGCAGGAGGGTTTCTGTAAAGTTTGAAAGGTGGGAGACGAGATACTGGCGCGATTAAAACGGTGGAGAGGGGCCGTGACTCGAGCTTGGGTAGCTCAGTTGGTAGAGCACTTGCCCGCGAACGGCAAAGGTCCCGAGTTCACGTCTCGGTCCGGCACACAGTTTTAATCTGGCAGGAATTTTCATATCAGCACACACTCCGCTGCAGAAAGAAAATGACATTCAGGATCTCCGAAAATAGACTGTTACTAAATCTGTACAAAAGACAGTACACGATACGGTACATAACCCACTCTGAAACAGGGAAGTCCATAAATAATATTGACTGTACGAAAATTTAGGACACACATCCTAAGAAGAACGTAAAATGGAAAACACATCTAGTCACACATTTATGGTCAGTGACTTCTGCTATGCGAGTAGAAACAGACTTTGGGGGTGAAAATGTCGAAAAACCGGTTAATTTAGTTTATACTTACTAGTATATTGAGGTGTAATATTATAGGGCGACTTCGTTAAAGTAAGAAGTGCTCATTCTCAGAAAAGCGTGACAGGGATAATGTGCGGTGCTCATCTGCGTCGTCTTGTAGGCAGCTCTTTGCACAGCTGGAAAATCTCGCGGAAGCGCTAATTTCACTCTCAAAACAAGTAGAAGCTGTAGACACGCACATAAACAAAATTTTAATAAGTAAGATAAGTTTCATTTATTGTTACGTTTCAGCTGTTCCTTTTTAATTGGATTAAACGATTCGATCACTCTGGATAATCTTCAGATCAAAGTACTTGCGTTAGCAGCCCGTCCTGCCCACTCAGACCCATATATCGGAGTACATATCAGAATTAATTTTTCTCATTTGAAGTACAGTGTCTGCAACCGACCTCCTGTTGTTCATTTCCCTCTCACCCCTCCTTGCAGCGAACTCACTACATGGTACAGCAAAATCAGTCCCACATACTGCAATTTTTAGCAATTTTTCTTATCTGTCGTCTCGTGTGCAACTTCGTACTCAATAGTAATGAGAGGTGGGCTACAGAGCTGTGCTGCAACTGTCACCGTATCAAAACTGGACAGAAGCAGAAATGATTAGCGATGAAGTGAACACAGTAAACAGAACATTCATATGTGTCGGGTGATCAAAAAGTCAGTATAAATTTGAAAACTTAATAAACCACGGAATCTTGTAGATAGAGAGGTAAAAATTGACACACATGCTTGGAATGACATGGGGTTTTATTAGAACAAAAAAAAACAAAGTTCACAAAATTCCGACAGATGGAATTGGACAGCAAAACGTCAGTGATTGCGCATGACAATCGTGTATAAATGGAGCTGTAATGAGAGAGAGAATCAGATGCGCCAGCAGTCGCAGCATGTTGACTTTACCTGAAAAGGCGCTTTTAGTGAAGCTATATTATCAGAACGGGGAATGTGCTAGTTCAGCGTTACGATCCTATCGCCATATGAAGGGGATTCGAACGGGTAAAGGTCCGTCGACAAATGCAGCTGTGGCGAGAATGATTTCGAAGTTCGAAGCCACGGGTTGTTTAGACGATAGACCCCGTATTGTCCGACCGAGCAGAAGGCGTAATGCTGCTGAGACAGTTCAGGAAGAAATGGAGACTGTAGCGGGCTCGTCTATGCACGGGGAAGTCAGCGCTCATGCAGTCGCACGTCGCACCGGCATTCCATACACTACTGTTTGGTTGGCATTTACACGTACCCTCCGATGCTATCCGTACAAAATCCATTAGCACCATGAACTGTTACCTGGCGATTTAGTGAAGCGGAAGGCATTTGCGGTGTGGGCGTTTCAAAAGATAGTGGAAGATGACGATTGGTTGAGTAACGTGTTGTGGACCGACGAAGCTCATTCCACACTCCGAGGGTCTGTCAACGCCCATAACTGCAGAGTTTGGGCTACCGAAAATCCTAGAACTGTCGTGGAAACTCCATTGCACGGCGAGAAAGTCACGGTATGGGTTGGATTTACCACATCTACTGTTATCGGGCCTTTTTTTTCTTCGCGGAAATGCGTGATTCTGGTTTTGTAACTGCTACCGTGACGGGTACAGAATCGCATCATCCCCAGCCTGGCTGATAAACACCTGCTGGAACGTACGATGTTTATGCAGGATGGCGCTCCACCCCATATTGAGCATTTCCTGTGTAGAACATCATCTTTGCTTTGTCTTACTTTGTTATGCTAATTATTGCTATTCTGATTAGATGAAGCGCCATCTGTCGGACATTATTTGAACTTTTGTATTTTTTTTTTTTTTTTTGTTCTAATAAAACCTCATGTCATTCCAAGCATGTGTGTCAATTTGTACCTCTCTATCTACATTATTCCGTGATTTTTTCAGTTTTCAATTTTATACTGACTTTTTGATCACCCGGTATTTCTCCAAGTGTACGAAGGCTCATTACAAACAATGCAGGAAGAAGTAGAGTCCAGCTCTCATTGTAAACAAGAATGAGACCCTCTGAACTAAAGCACGAAAGATGACGTCGGAGAGCGAGTAGGCTGCGTCTGAGTAGCATCAGGCAGCGTAAGAGGCTCCAAGTTCGAGTGGACTGTGTGGCTGCCGCCGGTCATCCTATATCGCTGCGACAGAGGCCGCCCGTAGTCCAAAACCGCTGGGGGGGGTTGTCTCTGCAGGCGTGCTCCATCGGGTCTGTCGGATTCCGCATGGCTGCTATCAGCATCTGATGGAAACTTGTGATTCCGTCGCCACATTTGAGACGCCAGCAGGGTAGTTTCGGTACGTGAGACCACAGATTGAAATCTTTCCTGTTCGTTCATTTATTCATAGTATCTCTAGTATCTGTTACTGAAGAACACATGTGTCGCCATGTAAATGTTCTCTGCTTGCTCATATAGTATAAACTAATTTCTATCATAGGACATTTGTTCATCTCTTCTCATGTAGCTTTATGATAAAATGCCATTGTAATTCTCCTTGTACTTCCTGTTCTGCTTCCTTTCCTTTCTTTTAGATTCTGGATACCTCAAATACTGGATAGGACAACTTATCCAGCTCATCGCCTCGTCAACATTTATTACACTTTGCTTTCTTATTTTCAGCGAGAAGGCTGTATCATCCATGGAAAAGGTATAGAAATGTATTCCCCACACACGTTTACCCTGGGGTTAAATTTTTCTGTAGCGCCATGGCTACTCGACATGAGAGGTACATAACAGTGCTACACAACACTGTCGGAACCGTGCGACCGCAACGGTCGCAGGTTCGAATCCTGCCTCGGGCATGGACATGTGTGATGTCCTTAGGTTAGTTAGGTTTAAGTAGTTCTAAGTCCTAGGCAACTGATGACCTCAGATGTTAAGTCCCATAGTGCTCAGAGCCATTTGAAAAATTTTTTAACAACGCTGTCTCACAGTCTTCTTAATAACAGATTGGTATTCTTAGTTTCTCACTTTCGTGATTCCAAATTGATTGTTGCTAGTAGTAATTATAACTATAGTATCTGAAATTCACTTTTATTTTCTCTCAATTTCAATTCCATGTTGAGCTTTGTCTCATCGAATTCTTTTACCCGCCCACAATGTATATATAACCTCAAACATTAATCCTACAGAAAAATGAACAGGACCTCTTTGTAAGAAATCTAATGTAGTTAGTTACTTTTCGTAGAGGGATACGTTTTCGCTAAACGCTTTTGTTTTCGAATTATTCGAGAGAAACATACAAAAGTGACCTTGCAACTCAGTTTTCTAGAGTAACTCGGAAGCCGTGGCTTTCAGCGAAAACGTATCAAAGAACAAAATTTAATAACATTAACTTACGAAAAGGTCCCATTCATTTTTTCTCTGGGACTAATTGTTTGCGTGATATAACATCTCCCACATTGCTTGTGAAGGTGTTATGGGTTGCATAAAACCCATAGGTAGGGGTAGCTGAATATACACTGAAAAGCCAAAGAACCTGATACAACTGCCTAATATCGTGTAGGGCTCCCGCGAGCACAAAGAGTGCCACAATACGATATGGCATCCGTAAGAGTACTGGGAGTAGGTGGGGGGGGGGGGGGGGGGAGGGGGTGCAGATTTCTTCTGCAAAGCATCCCAGATAACAGCAATGTTTATGCCAAGGGAGTTTGGTGGCAAGCGAAAGTGTTTAAATTAGGAAGGGTTTTCCTGGAGCCACTCTGCAGATATTCTGGACGTTTGCGTTGTCACATTGTCTGCTGGAATTGCTCAAGTCTGTCGGAATGCACAATGGACACGAATGGATGCAGGTGAGCAGGCAGGATACTTACGTACGCGTCACATGGTAGAGTCATATCTATACGTGTCAGGGGACCCATATCACTCTAACTGTACACGCCCAATACCATTACAGACCCTCCGCCATCCGATCGATACAATTTGAAACGAGACTCATCCGACCAGGCAACATGTTTCCAGTCATCCACAGTCCAACGTAGTTGAATGATTCTCTTCAGTCGTCGTTGGTCCCGTTCTTGCAGGATCTTTTCCCTGCCGCAGAGATGTCAGAGATTTGATGTTTTACCGGATTCCTGATACTCACGGCACCCTCGTGAAATGGTAGTACGGGAAAATCCCCATTTCATCGCTATCTCGGAGATGCTGTGACCCATCTCTTGTGCGCCGACTATAACACTAAATCTTGGTAACGTGCCATTGTAGCAGCAGTAACCGATCTAACAAGTGTTCACATATCGCCCGCGAGATTATGTATATATACACTCCTGGAAATTGAAATAAGAACACCGTGAATTCATTGTCCCAGGAAGGGGAAACTTTATTGACACATTCCAGGGGTCAGATACATCACATGATCACACTGACAGAACCACAGGCACATAGATAGACACAGGCAACAGAGCATGCACAATGTCGGCACTAGTACAGTACCTTTCGCAGCAATGCAGGCTGCTATTCTCCCATGGAGACGATCGTAGAGATGCTGGATGTAGTCCTGTGGAACGGCTTGCCATGCCATTTACACCTGGCGCCTCAGTTGGACCAGCGTTCGTGCTGGACGTGCAGACCGCGTGAGACGACGCTTCATCCAGTCCCAAACATGCTCAATGGGGGACAGATCCGGAGATCTTGCTGGCCAGGGTAGTTGACTTACACCTTCTAGAGCACGTTGGGTGGCACGGGATACATGCGGACGTGCATTGTCCAGTTGGAACAGCAAGTTCCCTTGCCGGTCTAGGAATGGTAGAACGATGGGTTCGATGACGGTTTGGATGTACCGTGCACTATTCAGTGTCTCCTCGACAATCACCAGAGGTGTACGGCCAGTGTAGGAGAACGCTCCCCACACCATGATGCCGGGTGTTGGCCCTGTGTGCCTCGGTTGTATGCAGTCCTGATTGTAGCGCTCACCTGCACGGCGACAAACACGCATACGACCATCATTGGCACCAAGGCAGAAGCGACTCTCATCGCTGAAGACGACACGTCTCCATTCGTCCCTCCATTCACGCCTGTAGTGACACCACTGGAGGCGGGCTGCACGATGTTGGGGCGTGAGCGGAAGACGGCCTAACGGTGTGCGGGACCGTAGCCCAGCTTCATGGAGACGGTTGCGAATGGTCCTCGCCGATACCCCAGGAGCAACAGTGTCCCTAATTTGCTGGGAAGTGGCGGTGCGGTCCCCTACGGCACTGCGCAGGATCCTACGGTCTTGGCGTGCATCCGTGCGTCGCTGCGGTCCGGTCCCAGGTCGACGGGCACGTGCACCTTCCGCGGACCACTGGCGACAACATCGATGTACTGTGGAGACCTCACGCCCCACGTGTTGAGCAATTCGGCGATCCGTCCACCCGGCCTCCCGCATGCCCACTATACGCCCTCGCTCAAAGTCCGTCAACTGCACATACGGTTCACGTCCACGCTGTCGCGGCATGCTACCAGTGTTAAAGACTGCGATGGAGCTCCGTATGCCACGGCAAACTGGCTGACACTGACGGCGGCGGTGCACAAATGCTGCGCAGCTAGCGCCATTCGACGGCCAACACCGCGGTTCCTGGTTTGTCCGCTGTGCCGTGCGTGTGATCATTGCTTGTACAGCCCTCTCGCAGTGTCTGGAGCAAGTATGGTGGGTCTGACACACCGGTGTCAATGTGCTCTTTTTTCCATTTCCAGGAGTGTATTTCCCCACTTCTCAGAGATCCTTGATCGCTCTATGTTGTAGAGTCAAACGAATCTTTTTGAAGTTGGCACTGAGTGTGTTGTTGGTTCATGTCTGTAAGTATCTGTAATCATCTCAGTCCACACCCCTGTAAGCTAGCCGTATTAAATTGTCGAACCCTTTAGAGAGATATACCAGTAATATATTTTTTTTCTCTTCTGAGGTACGTAATTCTACCTGAGACTTTGAACTGAGCATACAGTATTTCTCTTATCGATCATGAGAGAAGTCTTTTCGGTTTTCAAGTCGTGTCATTTCGAATAAAAAAAACTCGGGCTTTCGACAGTTATCTCCGCGAATTTCGTCACGAGTTTTCTATGGGCACGATTTCAGCATGTGGAACAAATCAAAGATGGTGGACGTAATGCGTGCACGGAAGGCGAGTTGCGCTGTTCGCAGATGCTCCAGTCCGCCGATTGACCGTTGACTTCAGTTGGTGCGAGGGATCGGCGGCACATTTGAAACTGCCCTGGCCGCCTCTTTACAATCGTCAAGCATGTCTTTGCTTTCGTCCTCGTCCATGCCCTACTAAGTATGTATCACTGAGCTCTGCTAAAACAGTTACTGTTAAATCCAATCTCGGCCGTCCCTTTTACAATGTAATTCGAATATGATGATGACACGTGAGTCGTGAAGTGCTTCACAATTGTGTTACAACTGTCACTTACTAGAAGTGAGTGTCAGTGACAAATGGTTTATATGGCTCTGAGCACTATGGGACTTAATATCTGAGGTCATCAGTCCCCTAGACTTAGAACTAAAACCTAACAAACCCAAGGACAGCACACACTTCCATGCCCGAGGCAGGCTTCGAACCTGCGACCGTAGCAGCAGCGCGGCTCCGGACTGAAGTGCCTAGAACCGCTCGACCACAACGGCCGGCAGTCAGTGACAAGGAAGCTTGCAATTTAACGTATAATCGAGATGGGTGTCATAACACATGTGGCATGAGTCGAGTTAGATATTCTTGAAGTTGGAACGCCAGTGGCTCGGTTAAGGCACGGTTCAGCGTTCTATGAATGTGGTAAGGGGAAATTTCAGAAAAACCAAAATCAGGACAGGCGGCAGGAAACTGGAAAACGTCTTTTCTCACATGTAAGTCCAATGTCTTACCTACAGTACCACGTTGCCGTAGATTAGGATGGAATTCTGTTTTAAAGCACAGTTGTAGTCAGACACGTAACTTTCATTTATGTACCGATCCCGTAGCTGTAAGAGTGGTTACTCTAAGAGAAATTGAATTTTCACCAAGTCATACTTATTGACAGAGGCTGACAACACCCACTTTGAATCTACGTATTTGTAAGCTATCATACCAAGTGAAACTACATGCACTTTTCTGAAGGCCTGCATAATGGCCACTTTTCCCTACCTAAAGGGGTCATGTGGCCATTGGCATGGCAACAGTATCTGATGTTCGTTGTTCTGATTTTCGCACTTTTTTTAGGTATCTTGATGCACTAGAATCGTAAGAGTTACCAAACGAAGGAGCAAACCGTTTCCAGTCGGATTTATGTATTACACCGAATTTGACAGAACAGGGACACTTTTAAATGATATTAATTAATAATTAATCCAAAATGGTCACAAAGGGTTGAATCACAGATGATACGATTTGTGTACAAAAGGATTTAGAAGACAATGTGATCTCCAGTGTTATGCATAAAGTTTTTCCTTTAGGTAAGACGTGGAATCCTATTTTATCACAGATAAAACAACAACGATCTGGTTTCCGACCGGCTGCATTTTAATTTTGCGATTCCTCGCTTTTGACAGTTTTCACTGCTGGCGCTGCTGCAAATCTTCGGCTCACAGAGGGCAGCTCTTCCGTTGATCGCGCATGCGCAACGGCCAGTACCCGCGGTATAAAGGAGCCGCCGAATCTGAGGTCTCTTCTCCAATCCCATCTTGACCGGTTCACCTCTTGGTGTAACCAGTGGTTGCTCAAGGTCAATCCTTCCAAGACCCAGGCAATCATCGTAGGCAAAACCACCCCTTCCTTCCGTCTCCTTGATTTCTATCTTACCATTTATGGCCGTCCTATTAACCTCACACCCACCCTCAAGTACCTTGGCGTCACCCTTGACCGTCGCCTCTCCTGGACCCCTCATCTCCGGACAATCCAAGCCAAGGCACGCTCCCGACTCCACCTCCTGAAGCTCCTTTCTGGCCACACATGGGGTCTGGACCCCTCCACCGTCCTCCACACCTATAAATCTCTCATCCGCCCTATCCTCTGTTATGCCCATCCCGCCTGGATCTCTGCCCCGCCTACCTTTTACAAATCCCTTCAAATCCTTGAACGGCATGCACTCCGCCTCGCCTATCGCATCCGCCTCCCTTCCCCCACGCGGCTCCTCTATGACCTCATCCCCTTCCCACACCTCCTCCTCTTCCTCCAACGGATACGGATCCTCTACACCTCCCGCAAGCTTGATCCTCCCCACCCGCTTGTCTCTTCCATCCTCTCCCACCCCAACCCACTGCCGCGCCTGTACTCCTGTATCCCACCTGCTCTCCATCTTCACACTCTCCACACCCTCTCCCAAGGTGGCTTCCGCCGACTCCCCCTCCCGGATGATGCCCTCCTCCCCTCCATCTACCCCTCCTACCAACTTTGAGCCTTGCCTTCCCCTCTCCTCTCATTTTCCTGTGGGCACCCTCTCTCCCTTCTCTACCTCCCTCTCTCCCTCCTTCCATCCTTACCTCCCCTCCCCCTCTCCCTGGGCTTCCACCCCCCTCTTTTCGTTTTCTCCCCTCCTCCTCCCTGGCATCCTATCTCCCCCTCCCTCCTTCCCTCCCCCTGTTTTTTCCCTTGGCAGGCCCCCAGCTTTTCGGTGTGGACAGTGCCCCTGCAAGCGCCGAAGCCCATCTCCACAGTGTCCGTGTCTTTCGTCCCATCTGTGCCTCGAGTGTTTCTTCGTTTTCTGCTCCAACGTTCACCTGTGCTAGTGTTCTCTGTTCTGTACTGTGCTGCCCGTTTTTTTTTTTTTAAACTGAAACAGTGCTGCGTCGGTGAACGACTTCAATTCTTTTTATTCTCTGTTGTCTTCTGATTTTTGTCCTCCATGTCTGTGTTTTGAGATTATGTCTTCCTGTTTTTATCTCTTGTATGTTTCTTGTGGCCGAAGAGCGGCATATTAGGCCGCTGCCGGCCTACCTTTGTAGGTATAAAATGACAATAAAGGAAAAAAAAAATGAGGTCTCTTCAGTTCCGGCGTGATTGTGCACTCAGTCTCAACTGAAGATGGCGGCCAGATGGTCCGCCGAAATATCGTGTTGTCGTCAGGACGATGAAACCCGGCTGCAGACCGGTGAAGATCATCAGGAAAAATAATTTTGTTTGACACGGAAAACAAACCAACACATTCCATCGACGCTGCATGTCGCATGAAACATTTGGTGAGCAATATTTGATTGGGTTTACACAAGATACACGCTGTGAAAACGAAACTGCAAATATCTGGCGAAACACCAGAGAAAATGCGCCTGACTACTCTTAGGAGAGACTGCCGGTATAGACAGATTGAGGCGACGAATGAAAAATTTTACCTAGATTTTGGAAGGTCTCTGCAACCATATAGATTTATGGCTGGGGCGGGGGGTTGGGTGGGGGGAGGGGGAATGAGGGGGAATGGGTGGCGGTGGTTGTATCATTGAAATTTCAGAAATTAAACACTGATGACAAGTTACGCTTTTTATATTTGGCACACCTTTTGTACACAGTTACATGAAAAAGAAACCCAGACACATAAAGTGAAACTAAAAGACGGAGCAAACAAGCAGTCTGAAACAAGTTCAGAAGTGCCTAAGTAGTGAGGATAGCTTGTGGAGTTTCGGCGATGTTAGCAGATTCTAAAGGAACATGACGACGCAATGGTTCAGAAGATGCGTACCAGGCCGGCGGCGGAGGCGGCATCGCGTACGGGCAGGGCGACGTCCGGCTGCAGCAGAAGCTCGTGGAGCATACCGGAGTCCAGGGGGCGGGAGGCGTCAGCAGGGGTAGCGGTGCCGCGTCGTGCTGTTGTGTAGGAGCTTCCGACAGGACAGGGGCGTGGCCTGCCAGCAGCAAGAGAGCCGGCGCAACCAGGAGCTGCATGCCGCCGTCGGAGGGACCAGCCGCTACGGAGGCTGATGCCGCACTGAGCGCCTCTGCTACACTTATAGCCAGCCGCTGACCGTGACCTCCGGAGCGATACGCCGCTGGCCTTTGACTCTGCTGACTGAATGAGATGGACGACTCGCAGGAACATTGTGGGACTGCCAACGCCGAAAGCTTCGGAATTTCTATCCCTTGTCATCAGTCCCCTAAACTACTTAAACTTAACTAACCTAAGGACATCACACACATCCATGCCCGATGCAGGATTCGAGCCTGCGACCGTAGCGGTCTCGCGGTTCCAGACTGTAGCTCCTAGAACCGCTCGGCCACTCCGGCCGGCAAAGCATTAGCAGAACTTCTCTTAGCACAAAGCTGCATTTTGTTATGTAAAATGCACTTTGGATCCATTCTAGACTACACTCAAGATTGTGATTGTTGCATGGAAATTGCGTAACAAACCGCGAAAACCTGTGGAACCTAGATGAAGATAATGCGAGAGTTAACAGTAAATACGTTGGGAGTTCAACACGTAACGCCCCTTGTAAATAATAGATTTCAGCTATCAGTCGTCCTTTGGAATTTTTATTGACAGATCTAGATTTCTGCTAGAAACTAGCCATTCTCAGTGCACTATCATTTTTTGATCAATGCATGTAATACCTGTTGATCGGGCTTCATCCATAGTTAATTGAGTATTTGAAACGTCCCTTTAGAAAAACTAATGAATTACTTTGCTGGTAAACCTCTACGTTATTTGATTTTCAAGCAGCTGAGCCGCCACCAGTGGTGGATGTGGGGAATGAAATGGCGGAGTTTTGAGAGCGGATGATCTGGATTTGTGTCCATCAGAGAGAGTAAATGTGTAAGACTGGATGTCATCAAGGTAAATACATTGTTTGTTCTCTATCAAAATCTTGCTAACTATGCCTATCAGTAGTTAGTGCCTTTAGTAGTCAGAATCTTTTTATTTAGCTGGCAGTAGTGGCGCTCGCTGTATCGCAGTAGTTCGAGTAACGAAGATTTTTGTGAGGTAAGTGATTCATGAAAGGCATAGGTTATTGTTAGTCAGGGCCATTCTTTTGTAGGGATTATTGAAAGTCAGATTGCATTGCGCTAAAAAATACTGTGTGTCAGTTTAGTGAATGTCTGAGTGTGTTCAGTTTTGCTCATCTGTTTGAAAATCAAATGACGTAAAAGGTTTATCAGCACTGTAATTAATATATTTTTTAAAGGGGACGTGGATGAAGCCCGACCAACAGGTATTACATGCATTGATCAGAAAATGATAGTCCATTGGGAATGGTTAGTTTCTAGCTGAAATCTATATCTGCCAATAAAAATTTCAAAGAACGACTGATAGCTGAAATCTATTATTTACAAGTCAGTATAACGATCGCAGCGTTTAACACCCTCTCAATTTAGGATAACCTGATGAAGTAACGCCCCTTTTTACCTTGGCCAGTTTCGATTGAAAAAAAGCTGAATTTATTGTGGGACATTGTGGAACACTCCTGCTTCAGCCCCCCGAGGAGCCATACGTAATCTTCAAAGTGACGTCTGTAACGGAGGTGCGTTCCAAGCAGAGGCCTGTCATTGAGTTTCTTTCGGCGGAATACCAGAGCGTCGCAGACATCAATACTCGCTTGCAGAATGTCTACGGAGACCTGACGGTGAACGAAAACACGGCGAGGTTGCGCAAAGCAGTACGATCTCCCGAGTGCCGTCCGGCCTCACATAACTGTGATTCGTGCAATATTCTCGTTCGACGGATTACTATCAAACATCTCGCTTTATAAAAGACATCATATTTACGCCGGTGACTGTAACACTTCCTTTATTTCACAATTTGCAATTTCCGGCTTAGGGCATTATCAAGTGCAGATTTTTGTGGCTTTAAGCCATGTCAACTGACTTTCATAAAGTTCTACATGACTGTGAATCCCAGGTATAAAAAGTAAGACTGTACGACTGATACCCTCGTCTAAGGGGTGCTCAAAGATACGTGCTTGCTGGTTCCTTCACGCCGAACAGATGATCATAAACGGCAACGAGGAACCATCTGTGCAGAATTGCTTCGCGGAAAGTAGTACGTGGATGATGGAGAGGTTGTGGCATAAGGCCTTCGCATTGAATTGTTGTGTTGAGATTGTGTTGAGAAATCGAATTTTGTAGCCAAAAGAATGGGGAATAATGTGGTGTATTGGAACTTTGAATAAAACCATTCAGAAAAAAATGTGTTGCACTATTTATTCAACGCCCCTCGTACATACAGGTTATACACAACGGATATATCCGCTGATTCATACGTAATATCCATAGAAACACTAAATTCGACGTCATCTTACTTCACATATTCCTATACTGTTAGAGTGGTCTACTGTTCGTGCGCTCTTTGGATAAATATGCTCGTGGCGTGCCGAGCTGGGTTAGCCGAGCGGTCTACGGCGCTGCAGTCATGCACTGTGCGGCTGGTCCCGACGGAGGTTCGAGTCCTCCCTCGGGCATGGGTCTGCGTGTTTGTCCTTAGGATAATTTAGGTAAAGTAGTGTGTAAGCTTAGGAACTGATGACCTTAGTAGTTAAGTCCCATAAGATTTCACACACATTTGAACATTTTGCTCGTGCGTGTTAGTGAATTTGCATTACTTCTTTTTGATTCACTACGAATGATGACGTATTTGCCACTACAATAAAACATCACTCACCTTTATCTTTACTACAATAGCAGTACAGATTTTACACTGTAAGTCCTGCAATTTTTCACATCACATAGTCCGTTTTTGTGGTTAATACGAGAACCACTATTGCATCCTATGTGCATTTCTCTTTTCTGAAGCAAATTCGATCCTCATAATGTGTACCTTCCATTGGACGTTCAAGTGTGTCTTTAAAATAAGCAGGGCGTATAATTCAGTAGTGACTCTCCCGGGCCTTCTTATTTCTAGTAAGGGTACTTCTATGCGATTTGTAACAACCTCCGACAGTACACATGAATCACAAATTGCTTATGCGGGTACATTCACCACACCAGCCCATGATGTCCTCATCAGTTCGTTGGGATGTTGTTAACACCAGGCGTTTTCTTCATACTCACAGTGTTAAATAGCCACGAAACCTCTGGTGTGGAAGGTTTATCTCCATATAGTATCAATATGTGCTGTACCTGATGATGCCACCATGTAATTCCTCCAATACACCTTCGATCTAAAGTCAACAGCCCTCTGCTTGGATACCAATGGTTTTCACTTAGTATAATTCCATTATGAACCGTTTTTCTGTGGCCAAACAGAAAGTTTATTCATCTCTAAGCTACAGTACCTGATCAGTTACACAATCATTGTTATATATTTTCATTTGTCGCGGGTGCCTTAGTTCAACTTACCTTCAAACATGTTAGTCAGTTAGCGTTATTGACTCTTTCGAAATAAGTGAAACCACATGCCAAGAACTTTTTCATGAGACTCAGTCATCGTTGTTTAAGTTCAATTTATTTTTCGTATCAACTAAAAACGGCAACAGTAGATAAGGACTTGTGGAAATTAACAAAAAATGGTTTAAATGGCTCTGAGCACTATGGGACTTAACATCTGTGGTCATCAGTCCCCTAGAATTACTTAAACCTAACTAACCTAAGGATATCACACACATCCATGCCCGAGTCAGGATTCGAACCTGCGTCCGTAGCGGTCACGCGGTTCCAGACTGAAGCGCCTAGAACCGCATGGCCACAACGGCCGGCGGAAATTAACAACCCACTGCGAAAATACACTGCACTTGCTGTAAGTACGTGGGAACTAATGTTGGTCTCCGGAAATTTTCTTCGTAGATATCCCTACTCTCGTGTCCATATCTCCGAAAATTCTAACAGCTTTCCCCTCATTTCCTCTTGGATCAAGTTCTTCAATCACTATTACGTTCTAAATTCGCCTTCGCATAGTTTATTTTAGAAATTTCCACAAATGTTTTCACCTCTCTGTTATTATAAGTCAGTTAACATACACTATCTAATCAAAAGTATTCGGACACCTATTAGTGGACATTCATGTGTGGCGCGTCCACTCTACACCTTTATGGCGTCTTGAACTCTGCTGAGCATCTTTTCAATGAGGTGCCTGAATATCTATGGTGGAATGATAGCCCATTCTTACTCAAGAGCCGAAAGGTAGTGATGTTGGACGCTGGAGCGAAGGACGTTCTGACTCATCCCAGAGCTGTTCCATTTGGTTCAGGTGGGTGTTCTGGCAGGCCACCCTTTTTGTGAAATGTTATTATCAACGCACGAACGATGTCCTTAAAGATGCTGCCTTATGAGAGGACGTATTGCCGTGCTGATAAAAAAAAATCATCACCTATGATCTGTCCCTCTACGTAGGTAGTACAGTACACTCTACGCAATATGCTGCAAAATGTGCTCATATCATTCCACATTTAGTGTTTTCCTAAGCGCAACAAGGGGGCCGCACTCTAACCACGAAAAACAGACCCATATAGTAACACCATCTCCTCCGTACTTCTCCGTTAGGTGATAACTTTCTCCAGGCATTTGGCAAACCAAAGCCTTCCAGTAAATTGCTACAGGGTAAAGCGCGATTCATCACTCAAAACCACTCGTTTCCAACCATCGAGTGCCGTCGCTCTTTACCCCACCTCAAGCGTCTCTTAACATTCAATACAGAAATGTGTGTCATCTGAGGATTTCCTCAAACCATTATACCTCATTCTTCGAAACGCCCTAGGCATACTCATTGAGCTAACTAGATTCCTTCGATTTAATGCGACTCTGTAAGCCAACCTCCGTCCCTGTCCGTCAATATATGAGATCTGTCTGGCCTTTGTTTCGCTATGATTGTTTCGTCACGTTTCCACTTCACTGGCAGCCCGGCAAATTAAGAAAGTTTAAAATGGATGAATTTCATACTCAGGTGGCAGCTAATTTCTACTTCCCGTTCGAAGACACCTTCTGAAACGGTTCAAATGGCTCTGAGCACTATGGAACTTAACATCTGAGATCATCAGTCCCCTAGAACTTAGAACTACTTAAACCTAACTAACCTAAGGACATCACACACATCCATGCAAGAGGCAGGATTCGAACCTGCGTCCATAGCAGTCGCGCGGTTGATGACTGAAGCGCCTAGAACCGCTCGACTAACCCGGCCGGCACATCTTCTGACCGACCGATTCTGCTCTTACTGCTTCTCTTCTGAAAACACAGTACACTCTGTCTCCTTTCATACTGATGGGTCCACCTTTAGTGACATCTAGAGGTCAACTGCACATTGCATAGGGATGTGCGGATACTTTTGATCAGATAGTGAAAATCTTCACTTTGGCAATAATAAAGGGTGTTTATAAATGGATATCGGGCTTTTAACGCTTTTTAATATTTATTACATTAAACTTACAGTTATAAATGATATGTCAAATGAAAGAGCAACTCAAAACAGTTTTACCAAGAACCTTATAAATGTTCAGTGTGGCAAAGCGAAGTAAGTGATTGGTTGAACTTCACTGTACCCAAGCGCTGGATAGGCCGCAAGGGGCCCAATGACAGGGCTTGCTTTGCATGGCCTCCACGTTCACCCGACATAACGCTATGCGTTTTTTTTCCTTTGGGACTTCATCAAGGATCGTGTGTACGCGCCTCCGCTACCAGCAGACCTCCTGATTGAAGCAGCTGTTGCTACAATCACTGAAGACACACTAATCAACGTTTGGGGAGAACTACGCTATAGATTTAATGTGCGCCGTGTGAAAAATGGTGCTCACATTGAACATTTATAAGGTTCTTGGTAAAACTGACTGAGTTGCTCTTTCATTTGACATGTCATTTGTAACTCTAAGTTTAATATAATAAATATTATAAAGCTTTTGAACCCCGATATTCATTTATAAACAGCCTGTACTGATAATTCCGCTTCAATTTTAAAAATTAAAATATCGCTTCATTACCTTATGCAAGTCATTATGTGTTCCATACATCGTCGAAGAAATTGATAAGAAACAACGGCAAACTGAGGTCTCACATTCAGGAAGGCATTCGCTATACTGCCTGATATCGTGTAGGGCCCCCACGAGTACGCAAAAGTGCCACAACACGACGTGGCATGGTCTCGACTAATGTGTGAAGGAGAGCTGGAAGGAACTGACACCATGAATCCTGTGGGTCTGTCCATAAATTCGTAAAAGTACGAGATGGAGATCTCTTGTGAACAGCACATTGTAAGGCATCCCAGATATGCTGAATAATGTTTCTGTCTGCCCAGTTTGGTGGGCAGCTTGTAAGGTGGCAGAATAAATGAGGGCAAATTTCGTACCTTACATAAGAGTTTCATACATCGTAATTGGAAGGTAAATATGGCAATTAACGTACTTCGGCAGAAAAGAGCAGATTTGCCTATAAGTATGTAATGCAAAAGAATTGACACTCAATCGACAGCATTAACACGCCACTCCTATATAATGCATGTCAATGAGCAGAAGGTGAAACAAGCAGCGAGAGGACACGTCTTGTGTGGAAGCAAGCTCGGGCAGAAACAGAGGCCGCACCATGGGAGGCATCACGAAAAGCTCTTAGGGGGCGTCCCCCGACGTCAACTTTTAGGGCGCCTGGAGCGGGCACAAAACGTCCGATATGCGAAACAAACCAGGAAGAAGTAGAGTGCCGATATTTCCACGCAGGTTAATGATAGGGCCCTTGCGATTGGCAGAGAGAGTTCCACAAAAATAAGAGGAACGCTCCTATTGGTCGAAAAAATAAAGCCGTGACGTGGAAAACTAAAGAACCCAGGAGGGGAGATAGTTCAGCTACGAGAAAGACAAGAGCGGAATTTTCAAGGACTCTTCTCTGAACTGTGCAGAACGGGGTGCATAACATTCTGTACGACGCAGAGGAGAAATTTGTGTGTAGACTGCGTTCACTGTGGCTGGCATTCAGCTAGATATTAGCTGCAGCGTTGTTGAGGTCCATCTGGGGAGCAACTAACCAGCCAGTTAGTTAACTTTTCTTGCGAGGACTGAGAGGACATTTTAATATGCGCACTGCTCCTGCCATTTGCATGCATATCGCCATATTCAAAGACTAGGGATGAGTACATGTTTTCTTGCATAGGGAGAGTTTCTGCCGAAAAAATCAGCAAAGGCTTAATTAGTTTTTATAGGAATTTCAGTGGACTAGAGCAGCCATGCAGGCGACAGCTCATCACAGGTAAGGTAAATACCGCGAGCGGAGGTGTAAACTTGTTGGTTCACCAGCTTGCATCCACCGTAAACTCGAGCGACCTTGGGTAATCTTTTGCTCAACTTGTCACAAAACTAACCATCCTCCGTAGACTTGATTGCCATGCTAAATAGTACAGAACTTTGAACTGGAATTGGGTGATTTATCGTAGTACTGGCCAACATCATGACGTAGTCATAATAATAATTTTGTAAAGAAATTTCTAGTTAAAATTTACGATTTTTGTGTTTAGGATTATTTCACTTTCTGAGGATGAGATGCTTTCGTTTGACAACTGTCGTAACATGATCACATTGTAAACTGTGTAAATGGGTGTATTTCTGTGGTACGATTGCAACATTAAACCAAAAATATTTACAGCTTACACAGCTCAAAACCGTACAAGCGGAAGCGTTCAAATTCAGAAGAGTGTTCCCATAGCCACTCTGTAGCAATTCTGGTCATCTTGGGTTCCGCATTGTCCTGCTGGAATTGCACGAGACCGTCGGAGCACGATGGATGTGAATAGATGCAAGTGATCAGACAGGATGCTTATGTACATGTCAGAATCGTATCTATACGTATCGGGGTTCCCACATCACTGCACATGCTGCAAACCATAACACAGCCTCCACCAGTTTGAACAGTCCCCCGCTGACATGCAGGGTCCATGGACTCATGAGGTTGTCTCCACACACGTACACGTCCATACGACCGATACAATCTGAAACGACACCAACAGTCCAATGTCGGTGTTGACGGGCCCAGGCTTTGTGTCATCCAGTCATAAGGGGTACACGAGTGGACCTTCAGATCCGAAAGCCCATATCCATGATGTTTCGTTGAATGGTTCGCACGCTGACACTTGTTGACGGTTCCAGTATTGACATCAGAAGCAATTTGCCGAGGTCTTGGACTTCTGCCATGTTGAACGATTCTCTTCAGTCATCGTTGGTCCTGTTCTTGCAGGATCTTTTCCCTACTACAGCAATGTCAGTGATTTGATGTTTTACCGGATTCCTGATATTCACGACACACTCGTGAAATGGTGGGTTAATGATGTCACATTGGCACCAAAATTCACCACAGTTCTGTCCAATGCCACCGCGAATGTGTCACACGAAGAGAAGGTCGTCATAGTTTCTTTTACATTTCACCCTTTCTTTTGGCGTCTCTGCGATGGATGTCAGAGCCGTGACACCCAGGGTGGCAATCACACGTTTTTAAGGGTGGCTGAGGAAAACATTTCAGTCACGCCACCGCTCAGAAGAGACACGAAGAGGGCTCAGAGGATAGCATAACTGGCATCAATGAAACCATCCCTTTCCCTCGGGCGTTGATTTCCACACATTTTGCAGTCGCGATGAGCGACAGGAAGATGTCCTTGAAAACTTTTGACACTGCTGACACCCTCGGAGTTTCAACCGTTATCTAAGGACGTTGTGCGGCTGAACCCCAACTGAATGTGATCGAAACTTTTGGAGTTCTCGGGTACAGGCTTGAACAATTGTTCAAAACTATTCGACGAAGTTTGTGTGTGATCTGAAGCAGCCCTCTTGTGGCGTTGTCACGAGGGGTGCAACATTAACGCGTAAGTGAATTAAATGCCAAAGGGTCCCTATAAGACATCCTTTCCCCCCGCCCCCTCCCCTTTCAATTCGAAAACAACCTCAGTGGCACCCACGCCCCTTTGTTAAACACGTCAGAAATATCGACACCAAATCAGCCTGACGGCTGCCCTTGCTCCTGTGATTTAAACAGTGCCGTCGACACCCCTGCGGTGGGGTTTGAAGCGGGAGAAAATTACGAGGAGGGGGGGGGGGGGATGTTTGGGGAAGGAGACCAGACAGCGAGGTCATCGCATCGCTCTCATCGGATTAGGGAAGGATGGGGAAGGAAGTCGGCCGTGCCCTTTCAGAGGAACCATCCCGGCATTTGCCTGGGGCGATTTAGGGAAATCTCGGAAAACCTAAATCAAGATGGCCGGACGCGGGATTGAACCGTCGTCCTCCCGAAAATTGCGGGATTTCGACAAAATGATCCTTTATTTCTGTTGAGCAATGTAGATAAACTATCTGTTGGGTAACATAGGAAACTGCATGAGGCTCTTTGCAGAAGATAGAGTTTCCGTAGGAGAAGAGCAACACCAGAATTCGGTAATATATTGTAGGAAAACCTGAGGAGGATTGAGGATTGGTGCAGGAAAGGCAGTTGTCTCTCAACATAAATAAAGTGTAACCTGTTGCACATAAACAAGGGAAAAAATAAACTACTGTTCTATTACACTATTAGCAGCAAATTACTCGATAAAGCAAGTACCATAAAAAGTCTGGGGCAGCTGTCTAGAGCCATCTAAAGAGAAATGACAAAATAAAATAAATTATAGAAGGAACAGATGGCAAGCTGAAATGTATCTTATACAAGAAAATAACGGCTTAATAAATACTTTTTTAACCGTTCTTGTTTATTGCTCATCTGTCCTGGACTCTTAAAGGTTTGGACTGATAAATACATAAGACCAAATGAAAAGTGGGACAGACCGTTTTGACGGCGCAAGAGCGTAACGGAAACGCACAACAAATTTAAATGGTAGCCGCTACAAGAGAGGCGTTTTGCATCATGGAGAGGTTTAGTATTCAAATTCTGAGTGAGGACGTTGCAAGAAGAGAGGGGCAACTTTTTCTTCCTCCTATGGACATCACGAAAAATTATCATAGCGTCAGAAACACGAGACCATAGGGAATGATGTGTAGAATCTATGAGAATGGCGGCATAATATCAGACCTTCGTAAAAAAATAATCTAGACAATTCCAAAGACAGCAAGAGCCGACAAGTGCGAGAATTGTCGCACAATCAACTTAACAGCTCAAGCATCCAAGCTGCTGACAGGAATAACACACAGAAGAATGGAAAATCAAAAATGAGGATCTATTAGGCATTAGGCTTTAGGAAAGGTAAAGGTACTAGAGAGCAGTTTCGACGTTGCGGTTGATAATGCAAGTAAGACTGAAGAAAAATCTATACACGTTCATTGGATTTGTCGATCTGGGAAAAGCGTTCGACAGTGTAAAATGGCGCAAGATGTCCGAAATTCTGAGAAAAATTGGGAGTAAGCTTTAGGGAATGACGGACAATGTAGTTTATGTACGAGAACCAAGTAAGAAAAATAAGACTGGAAGACCAAGAACGAAGCACTCGGGTTAAAATGGGTCTAAGACATGGATGTATCCTTTCGCCCCTACTGTTCAATCTGTACATCGAAGAACCAGTGACGAAATAAGGGAAGTTTCCAAGAGGGCGATTAAAATTCACGTGGAAGGATATCTATGATCAAATTCGCTGATGACATTGCTATCCTCAGTGGAAAATTGAAAATTTGTGGTAATGACTATGGGATCAAACTGCTGAGGTCATCGGTCCCTAGGCTTACACACTGCTTAATGTAACTTAAACTAACTTACGCTACGGACAACAGACACACACCCATGCCCGAGGGAGGACTCGGACGTCCGACTGCGGGAGCCGCGCGAACCGTGACAAGACGCGTCGGACCGCACGGCTATCCCGCGCGGCTATCTTCAGTGAAAGTGAAGAACAGTACAGGATGTGTTGCATAGAATAAGCAGTCTGCTGAGTACAGAATATGGGCTGAGTGAAAATCGAAGAACGATGAAAGTAATTAGAAGTAGCAGAAATGAGAGCAGCGAGAAACTTTGTAACGTATTACTATCTTTACGAAGTTTCTCATCGAGCCATCTACTTTATCTCGCATTTCTCGCTCCTTCTCTCACACAAATGATGATAAAAATCAGAAATTCAGGGTCACCACCAGCCCAAGCCCTTCCTAACCATTTAGAAAAAAACGGAGCTGGAAAATTATTAGTTTAATTACTTTAATAATTTAACGACAAGTATGTAAATTTTTTAAGTAGCCAGATAAATAGCACTCCGTTGTTGTTGTTGAGGTCTTCAGTCCTGAGACTGGTTTGATGCAGCTCTCCTTGCTACTCTATCCTGTGCAAGCTTCTTCATCTCCCAGTACCTACTGCAACCTTCATCCTTCTGAATCTGCTTAGTGTATTCATCTCTTGGTCTCCCTCTACGATTTTTACCCTCCAATATTAATTGGTGATCCCTTGATGACTCAGAACATGTCCTACCAACCGATCCCTTCTTCTGGTCAAGTTCTGCCACAAACTTCTCTTCTCCCCAATCCTATTCAATACTTCCTCATTAGTTATGTGATCTACCCGTCTAATCTTCATCATTCTTCTGTAGAACCACATTTCGAAAGATTCTATTCTCTTTTTGTCCAAACTATTTATCATTCATGTTTCACTTCCATACACGGCTACACTTCATAGAAATACTTTCAGAAACGACTTCCTGACACTTAAATCTATACTCGATGTTAACAAATTTCTCTTCTTCAGAAACGCTTTCCTTGCCATTGCCAGTCTACATTTTATATCATCTCTACTTCGACCATCATCAGTTATTTTGCTCCCCAAATAGCAAAACTCCTTTACTACTTTAAGTGTTTCATTTCCTAATATAATTCCCTCAGCATCACCCGACTTAATTCGAATACATTCCATTATCCTCGTTTTGCTTTTGTTGATGTTCATCTAATATCCTCCTTTCAAGACACTATCCATTCCGTTCAATTGCTCTTCCAAGTCCTTTGCTGTCTCTGACAGAATTACGATTTCATCGGCGAACCTCAACATTTTTATTTCTTCTCCATGGATTTTAATACCTACTCCGAATTTTTCTTTTGTTTCCTTCACTCCTTGCTCAATATACAGATTGAATAACATCGGGGAGAGGCTACAACCCTGTCTCACACCCGTCCCAACCACTGCTTCCCTTTCATGTCCCTCGACTCTTATAACTGCCATCTGGTTTCTGTAGAAATTGTAAATAGCCTTTCGCTCCCTGTATTTTACCCCTGCTACCTTCAGAATTTGAAAGAAAGTATTCCAGTCAACATTGTTAAAAGCTTTCTCTAAGTCTACAAATGCTAGAAACGTTGGTTTGCCCTTCCTTATTCTAGCTTCTAAGGTAAGTCGTAGGGACAGTATTGCCTCACGTGTTCCAACATTTTGTTACGGAATCCAATCAGATCTTCCCCGAGGTCGGCTTCTACTAGTTTTTCCATTCGTCTGTAAAGAATTCACGTTAGTATTTTGCAGCTGTGACTTATTAAACTGATAGTTCGGTAATTTTCACATCTGTCAACACCTGCTTTCTTTGGGATTGGAATTATTATATTCTTCTTGATGTCTGAGGGTATTTCGCCTGGCTCATACATTTTGCTCACCAGATGGTAGAGTTTTGTCAGCACTGGCTCTCCCAAGGCCGTCAGTAGTTCCAATGGAATGTTGTCTACTCCGGGGGCCTTGTTTCGACTCAGGTCTTTCAGTGCTCTGTCAAACTCTTCACGCAGTATCGTATCTCCCATTTCATCTTCATCTACATCCTCTTCCATTTCCATAATATTGTCCTCAAGTACATCGCCCTTGTATAGACCCTCTATATACTCCTTCCACCTTTCTGCTTTCCCTTCTTTGCTTAGAACTGGGTTTCCATCTGAGCTCTTGATGTTCACAGAAGTGGTTCTCTTATCTTCAAAGGTCTCTTTAATTTTCCTATAGGCAGTATCTACCTTACCCCTAGTGAGATAAGCCTCTACATCCTTACATTTGTCCTCTAGCCATCCCTGCTTAGCCATTTTGCACTTCCTGTCGATCTCATTTTCGAGACGTCTGTATTCCTTTTTGCCTGCTTCATTTACTGCATTTTTATATTTTCTCCTTTCATCAATTAAATTCAATATTTCTTCTGTTAGCCTATAATATTCAATAGGCCTTATTTGAGTACTCAGTCTTTCTGGAAGAGTTCATGAATTGAGTTAAAATCAGGTAGTAAAGTGAATAAGTTGTACCGAATTCGACAAGCGTCTTATTAAACGAGTTCACAGAGACATTTCAACTTAACATCAGAATTTGGGATCACGAAGTAGACGAAGTTAAGGAATTCTCGTACCCAGGCAGCAAAATAACCACTGACGGACCGAACAAGGTGCTCATAAAAAGCACACTAGCAAAAGGGCATTCCTGGCCAAGAGAAGTCTACTAGTAGCAAACATTTGTCTTAATTTGAGGAAGAAATTTTTGAGAATGTATGTTTGGAGAACAGCAATGTATGATGGTGAAATATCGACTGTGGGGAAAACCGGGTCAGAAGAGAATCGAAGCCTTTGAGATGTGGTGCTACACATGCATGTTGAAACTTAGGTGGACTGATAAGGTAAATAATGAGGAAGTTCTCCGCAGTATCGGCGAGGGAAGGAACATATGGAAATCACTAAGAAGCAGAAGGGACAGAATGGTAGGACATCTACTGAGACATCAGGAAATAACTTTCATGGTACTAGAGGGAACTCCAAAGGGTAAAAACTGTAGAAGAGGGCAGAGACTGGGATAAATCTAGCAAATAACTGACGACTTAGGTTGCAACTGGCACTCTGAGATGAAAAGGTCAGCGCAGGATAGGAATTTGAGGTGCGCCGCGTCAAACCAATCGAAGACTGATGGTTAAAGGAAAAGGGATTATTGACAATCATCCTTCTCATGTATCATTCGTAAATGGAACTGGTAAAGAAGAAAAATGTAGTGGTATCGCAGGTACACACTGCCGAACACCGAAGTTGGTTTACGTAGCTGGATACGGAGATACAGAGTGTTTCAGTTCCAGTACACCAGCGTTAGGTTTGAGTCCCGTCCGGCACACACTTTCATATTACAAGTGATCATTGTAGGCTTTGTGACACCATCACCCCCTAATGATCCATCTTAACTTTACCCTACAATCGGGTAATCAGAAGTCAGAAACTTTTTAATTTTCCTTTATTAGTTTCTATGTTTATAGTTTTGGCTAACATGTAATTGTTGGAGCACTCTTACGTGTTTGAAGGTGGTGATCAAGTGCAAACATAAGCTCAGCCATAGCCTTTGCTAGTGCAAGTAAAGAGTCGAAAGAGAGGTGTCCTCGAAAATCAGTAGTGCAGCAGAGTCCGTCTCAGTAACGTCACCGGCAGACTCAGCGTATACGTTAGTTTTCACAGTATTATTGCACAAGGGCGTCAGGGCGATTCGGTCGCCTTATCGTGAGTCAGAGCGTAATCGGGGTTGCGGAGGGAAGGAGGGACTGCTACAGATCTGAATTTAGGGTATTTAAATTAATGTAAGAAATTTTTCAACAGTTTTTTTGTATCATTGTATTGCAGGTTAGCTCTATAAGGCTCAAATCACAGCCTCAGAACAGTATATCGCTTACGCTTCAAAACGGCATCTGCTTTTAAAAACGCTTTGAGTTATTATAGCGCACAATTTGGAAACCCTCATTTCTTATTAAGCTCGGCTGACTTTAATGTAAATGAGCCACTCAGTTATGTCCTGTTTGCGAGTTGCAGTATAGGAACTTCATTTTTCTTAACAAGAGTACTAACTGGAATGTTAGGATCAGTTTCTCTTCTAACCATATACGAAAATTATCTCCGTGCTCACCACAGTGATGATCTTGAGGTTTAGATTTCGAATCATAAATTAACTCAGCTCCTTCTGTGAAAACCATTGCTCCTTCAGTGTGGACAACAATAGCTCTATGGCCTTCACTCTTGTTAGTCATTACATCTGGAGCTTCTTCGTGCTGCAGCACCTTTTTATGATATGATGCGTAGGCATCCACTTTTCATCCCAGAATACCCCTGGTTTATTTAGCCCTTTTCATTATATGTGATTGCTTTCAAGTATACCGCACGTTTTCGACAATGTCGGAAAGTTACTGTTAGGATACTTCTCTTATTTTTACAGTTTTTGAAACAAAACTCCATCTCTTTCAAAATGTTCCGAATTGCTTCACTTACCCCTGGAAATTTATCTCAGTTTTTGAAAATATAAGCAGCTTTCTCAGCGTAGGAGCTTCCATCTTCTACTCACAATACACAAAGAATTTTCTTCGAATAAATTCTTTATCGAAGTCGTCAAGAGAAACTACTTTTCTAGAACGGCTTTATTTTCTAGAAACTTTAACATATTTCCCCGATTTCTTCCGCATTCCTGAACGCTTTCAAACTGTATTTTGCTGTTCTTTCTGATTTCCCTAGAATTTCTGCCACCCACGAGATTGCTTTCTATAGATTCTGCTTTTTTTCTTACTGGAAACATTGTACAACTTTTGAATGTAAGTTCGTTTCCACCTGAGTGCGTCCACTTTCGCTACATCTTCCTCTGTTTTCTACTCTCAGGCGTATACATCGTTATAATACCGCACTGCACTACTGGCAGTACTTCACTACTTCACTAGGACACTGCGAATTACTTCATAGCATATGTACAACTGACCTTAGAGCATTGACTGTGTGATGCGTTTTCCTTCTTCACCACTGTACCGATTTACTGTAACGCCAACGCATGTTTCTCATAATGGCCACAGGAAGCCAAGTGCATTAATAATCATGGCTGAGTAGTACATTAAGACGCACGTGGTTATGTGGCTGCAGACGAGTGTTACGGCAGGTTTCATGCGTAACCGTGAGTGCACCCTAGTGACCTTGTGAATTCTGCAGTGTCAGTCTCCTTGTGATCATCTGGTCCAGGTACTACTGCAAGGTTGGTAGCGTCCTCGTTGTGATACGTTAATCCAGGAACTACCACAATGTTAACTTCGTTTGTCCCTAAACGTCACTCAGAGGTACTAGTCAGCGACGATATTGCTGCACATGGGCGTTGTCGGAAACACTCCATGACGTTACAGTAAACGATTACAATGGTGAATAAGGAAAACTCTCACTGCCAATGTATTTAGGCAGATTCTGCACATACTGTTAATCCGAATCACACGCTGACTCACGATAAGCAGAACCGAAACGCACTCACTCTCAGGTACAGTAATACTGTGGTCGACTAATACTTCACTGTCGTTGTAGTCGTGCTCGCGAATTTCAATACTAGCCATCACCGTGCAGAGGACATGCAACTAACTCAATTTGGCATGGAGTTTACTTATGCATGGACATGTAGATGCGTCTAGGGACTTCAGGAAGCAAGTTACGCATGTCATCCCACACTAGGACCATTGCGCAACGTTGCGTTGTCAGATGAGAGCAAACTTTTCGAGCTTCCTGCAGACACGGTTCTACTGCGGTAAGGTTATCAGGTGCATCCTACTGTGTGACTGAAAAGGTGTGCCAACTAGAAACGTACTCCGAATTTGAGGTACGTGGCACAGTACGATTCTTGTGAACAAATTGCCTAAATTTCACATAGATTCACCTCGGTATCCTGGCGGTATTAGGACCAAATATAATTTTGTGTCCATCCGTAGTGAAATTGTGCCAACAATTTGACCAAGGCGGCACAGACGAGCGCGCGCGATTCTGAACGAGAGGTCGAGATCTTGCACTATCTTTTTTCGGAAGCTGAAAGAACGCCTGAGGGGAATGGAAATGGGGGGGGGGAGGGATGGAGGGGAATAACTTCCAAGATAAGTACATTCACATAGCGGTTCTCGATTGACTCCGTATACGAACACCACTGTTGGTAGAACGTTCCAACCGTTGTTTACAGAGATTTGATGACTGATGAACGATAGTGCCATATATACTATTGGCCATTAAAATTGCTACACCATGAGGATGACGTGCTACAGATGCGAAATTTAACCGGCAAGAAGAAGATGCTGTGACATGAAAATGACTAGGTTTTCAGAGCATTCACACAAGGTTGGTTCCGGTGGCGACACCTACAACGTGCTGACGTGAGGAAAGTTTACAACCCATTTCTCATACACAAATAACAGTTGACCGGCGTGGCCTGGTGAAACGTTGTTGTGATGCCTTGTGTAAGGAGGAGAAATGCGTACCATCACGTTTCCGACTTAAGTAAAGGTCGGATTGTAGCCTATCGCGTTTGCGGATTATCGTATCGCGACATTGCTGCTCGCGTTGGTCGAGATCCGATGACTGTTAGCAGGGTATGGAATCGGTGCATTCAGCAGGGTAACACGCAACACTGTGCTGGATCCCAACGGCCTCGTATCACTAGCAGTCGAGATGACAGGCATCTTATCCGCATGGCTGAAACGGATGGTGCAGCCACGTCTCGATCCCTGAGTCAACAGATGGGGACGTTTGCGAGACAACAACCATCTGCACGAACAGTTCGGCGATGTTTACAGCAGCATGGACTATCAGCCTAGAGACCATGGCTGCGGTTACCCTTGACGCTGCATCACAGACAGGAGCCACTGCGATGGTGTACTCAACGACGAACCTGGGTGCACGAATGGCAAAACGTCATTTTTTCGGATGAATCGAGGTTCTGTTTACAGCATCATGATGGTCGCATCCGTATTTGGCGACATCGCGGTGAACGCACATTGGAAGCGTGTATTCGTCATCGCCATACTGGCGTATCACCCGGCGTGATGGTATGGGGTGCCATTGGTTATACGTCTCGGTCACCTCTTGTTCGCATTGACGGTACTTTGAACAGTGGACATTACATTTCAGATGTGTTACGACTCGTGGCTCTACCCTTCATTCGATCCCTGCAAAACCCTACATTTCAGCAGGATAATGTATGACCGACATGTTGCAGGTCACTGGATACAGAAAATGTTCGACTGCTGCCCTGGCCAGCACATTCTCCAGATCTCTCACCAACTGAAAACGTCTGGTCAATGGTGGCTGAGCAACTTCTAACATTCTGCGTGGTGTCTGCTTGTTCTATATCGTGTCTCCCTACCACTTTCGCGCAACGACGCACTGAGCGTGTTTGTTAGGGAATTGACTAGTTTGAACCTGGGACCTGTTGCTGATTAGGAGACGCCAGACCACACATGACATGTAGAATTCAGAAGAGTTCAGTGAGACTAGCGATAATACAACCAAATACTTAATGATTTCAGCGTCAGCTCCACTGCACTCGCTGTAAAAGAATCTTAATACTAAGTAAATGTAGTGGAAGGGGTTCAAGGCTTTCCTATTTTTAGTTAGCTGGTAAAATAATGTCGAAAAAGCAGTTAAGTTTACCATTGGAAATTTTATTCTATTCACAAAACATCGTTTATAAATTGCACTATCGATAAAAGGAAATGTTTTAATACAGGATGGTAAAAACCAACTGCTGCGTTCAACAAAAATGTGAACGAATATTCCCTGAATGGGTTTCCAAGTTCTACAATGGATCGAAGGATGACCTATGCCATATCACATCTATAATCCAGGTTTCAATTAAGTTTCATAAAAGAGATAACTACCAAAATTGTCTACAGTGACCCTCAATTATCTTTAATTAGTTATCTAACTTGTCGTAAATTACAGTGGCTGCTGTGGCTTTTCAATAACTATGTAACAGAGAGATCATCGCGTTTCAGATTTTTACTTCAAGTGGCAAATGTGAACACCATGAGCTTTAATTGACGATCGACACTAGTATTACGCAAAAAGAGGGTGTAACAGATGAGACTTCTGCAGTTCTGAGTGAAGCTTTATGCGCTCAAAAATTCGGCATCGCGTGCGTTCATTGCCTTGCGGTGTTCGTCAGGGGACGGCGGGCAGCACAGCTCTGCTCACCTCGCCATCTCGGAAGCAACTCTCCCCTTACTCCTCCTTACTACAATATAGCGAAGTTGGTTTAAAAAAACTATCTGGCTGTGTTTTCATCTGACCAATCAGGGTCTCAATGTTAACCTTAATCTCCGCCTACAAAAATTATGTCTGTCCAATGAGAAACGTTATACTTTTCGTGGTGGGGAAATGTTTTTAAAGTCTGCAACGTAACAGAGACGCGAAAAAGTATCATGCTAAAACTTGCAGCTGGTGTATTCCTTTTAGCGTTATCGTAAGATTTATACTGTTCTTCTGGAGAGCTCTATCTTTTAACATGGGCTCGGGGGTGGTCCTGACGTAACAGAGCCACAAAAAAGTCTCACGCTAAAACTTGCAGCTGGGGTGGTCCTAGTGGTTAGCTCGCGACGTGGGTGTCCAGTCCGTCCCTTATCGTAAGGCCTTCTAGCATAACACCGTTCTGCTCTCGGCTTCTGTTCTTGTTTCTCCCCTTGGAACTGTGTCTCTCTCACGGTGGGAATGTATGAGATGCATTTAGCATTCTTGTGTTAGTCTGTGGTATTCCATTTGCTCACTCGTTACTCGTATTACTTTGGTTAATTTAATGTCACGATTTACTTGGAGCTAAATGACATACTACTGGATTTGCTTATCATGTCGGGGTTTTCATGGAAGGTGTTGGATTTGCTTGACACCTTACATGTCACCACCCTTCGAACTTAAAATTTGCACTGAAGTTAGGCAATGATTGAATCGTTGTCTAAGTCAGTCATAAATTATTCCGTTATCTAAATTTTGTTGCCTACTGTTCAGCCACATTATTCTGGTTTTATGCTAGTTAGTATTACTAATTTATATTTTTATATTCTTCCACATTATTCTCAAAAATGACAAGAGAAGAACATTTTTATACTATTATTAATTTTTAATTATTTTCTTTCCTTATTTAAGTGTGAAGTTTATTTTTTTAAGAAGTTTGTTATCGAAAGTGAGGAGTCTTTCACATCGATTTTCTTAAAAATATTGTTTTTATAAATGTAGTAATTAAGTAATATCTATTCCTAACACATTTTCTAAATATCATTTACAAGTAAAATGTTTTTGTTTCTAGACACTCATTTGAACATTGTTACACTAACAAATAAGAATTATTTCTGAGAATTGCTTTGAGATATTATCCCAACAAATGGTACAAATGTTAAAAAAAGGGAAAACATTCAACAAAATAATTTTTTATTCTTTGTTTTTATAGGGAGAAAATAAGTAAAATATAGTGGTTCTTTTATTTTTATGAGGAGAAAATAAGTGGCATATAGTTTTAGTGTTTATTATGCCTCACTTTTGTTCTTTTTATAATGTCCATTTCAGAACTAATGACTTATTTTTATCGATAGTCTATTTTTTTACTTAAGTCCATAGTGAATAACTGTTATTTTGTAGTTTATTAGCTGTCTGGTGTGCTTAACTTATTTAGTTTTTCACACATTTTTTTTGCACAATTCCTACATCACATAATTTGATTTCACACATTCACACATTCCTATGAATGTTTAAGCTTGAGGTTGGTGAATGTTTTTGCACGAAGGTGATGGACTTGAGCGAGATGCATGTGGGCAAGTATTTGATGTACAGCTTCATTCGTCGTTCCTTGTTGGCTTTGCAAGTGTCTGTTGCTGTTGTGGGGGTCCCATAATGGAATGGAGCTGTGATTGCAGAATTTCCTGGTTTACTGGCTTTGTATACGTGAAAGTCATCGTTATATGTCGCTGAAAGCGGTCGGTTTTCGTTGTAATACTTCGCATACGACTAGTTTACAATAGGATAGGGATTTGGGAAGGTATGTCGTCTATTCTTCACCCATCTTGTTTCTTAGTCTCAATCTTGCGAATCTTCAACTTCTGTTCTTCCTGCTTTTTCTCTGCTTCTTACTTGCTTCTTGGTTCTTCTCTGGGCAGGATATGGAAATATTTATTGATAACTAGTCACTCTGAAGTTCTCCTCTCAGTAACAGTTTGATAAATTGTTTGGGCATGTCATTTCTACCTTGTGGACGTTTTCTTCAGTTTCGTGCATCAGCGTGCTGTTTAATAGCGGTAGTGTGACTTTAAGACAAATTTTTTGCCAGTGGTGACTTGTCCAAGCTGTCTTCTCGTCGGGCGTTCAGCGTCCCGTCGCGTCTCTGGAGGACTCCGTCACTGTGCGGCTCCGTGTTCCGTCCCAGCAGAGTTCTGCCTAGCAGGCAGATTTATTGCCCACTTTCGATACAAGGGCCTTCTGTTGGTCTCGCTGTCCTTTCCTTTCTATCGACGCTTCTGCCTTGTAGGAATCGGGTCTTGCTAATTATGTACTTTTCTTTCTTGATACTTCACTCGTTGCAACTAGTGGGACGTTGCATCTCGTCCTTGCTGGAGTTTTTACAATGGTTCTTCAAAAAGTTTTACTTATAATCATCTAACATATGTCTAGTACCTACAATGTTTTACACCTTCTTAAAAGCTTTACAAATTTCGGCGCCCTTTCCATGTTAGAATTCTAAGATATTTTGAGTCTTAACTTGTACAAAAATCCTCAGATTCGTTTTTTATATTTTTTGTAGTGTCGTGGTGTATAGCATTTTAGTATTTCATGCTGTTAGACTGTCTATGTTTTATCCCTTCACCTTAATCTATGATACTATTGGTGCTATTTTTGTTTTTGTTTTTATTTAAACTACTTTCTTTTTCCCACCTTCCTCTCTCTTCATTCTTCTTTCTCCTGACGATCTTATCTGCAACATAATCTTGAAATATTGTGCTGATTATTTACCAGTAGTAAAGTTAATCTTCAATGCACCCATCTCGTTTTTGTACAATATGGAGTGGGTTGTTATATGTGGAGGTAGCTGATTCAATAATATAGTCATCTAACATTTTAGATATCTCCTGGAATACTTTATTCCTGTACCTTAATGGGATTGTATAGGGTGGCACTCTAAATGGTTTGTGCTGTTTTACTTCAAACTTGTACTGAAAGTGTTTAATATTGCCAGTCTTAGGTAAAAACCCCTCTGCTTTATCTCATAAAATACCCTCTAATTCTCTTTTACTGTGTTCCGAAATACCATGAACTTCTTGGAATTTTTCGTCGATTTCTTTATGGATTTCTAACATGAGTTGAGGCGATTCCCCCTTTTTGTGCATACCATTCTAATTCTTCATCCTCTTTATCTCTCGTCATTCTTAATTGTTTATTTATAACCGGTATTTCTTCTAATTTTACAGTTTTCTCAAAGAGACTGTGACATTCCCGAATGTTACGCTGCCTTTCCCCATATCTATTATCGCTCGTCTCTCATTTAAAAAATCTGCACTTATAATCAAATCTACAGTTACTTTAGGTATAACCATGAAGTTGGCTTCGATCTTTTGACGTTGGCACGAAAGAGTTAACCTTGTTTGTCTCGTAACTTCCGCAGCATTTTTCTAATACGACCTCTTACTTTAATCTTATGTACTTTCAGAACTGGCAATTCCTCATTGGCATTACACTGCACGAATAAATTTTCTGAGATCGCAGTCAGTTCACTTCCGCTATCAATTACAATATTGACTGGGATATGCTTTACCATGGTCTTCACAATTGTTTGAATTTGAAAGGGTTGGTTCTGTTCTTCTTCTTCTTGCATCAACGAATCCTGCACTGAATCATACATGAGTCTTTTTAGGAATTTCCCTTGTGCATTCGAACTTTCTGTAGATTAAACTTCGACTGCTGCTTTTCTCTCTTTTATTTCCTCTTCTCAATGTCTTCCTTCATTTACGCTTTCTTCAACGTCCTCTACTTGTTCCTCATTCTCGTCTATCTTCTCCTTCTTCGTCGCTACTTCCACATAATAGTATCTAAATGCTCTAATTATCGCTTCATAACTTCCTTCATTATATACGTTGGGTTATGTGCCCACTCGTAACTTATTTTCAACTTCTGTCAACTGCGCATTATCCTCATTGAATTCGCTTTCCCTGGTTTCCATCTCAAATAGCTCTGCAACACTCATTACTTCGTCCTTTCCTCCTACATTCGTTGTTCATGCCTCTGGTAATTCGTCTTCCTCGTCAGTATTCTCCCAATTAATTTCGTCCCAACACGATATTGTTATTTTCTTGTCTTCGTTTTCATCTGGTCCCTGCGGATTTGTTTCTTCCTTCTTCTCTTCTCGTGATAAGAGTTTTACTTCTCTGTTCAAGGTGCTGCAATTGTCCTGGGTCGGTGCGTCATACTCTTTGGCATGGGCGCTTAGCTGTCAATTCGAACATTTATCGGGGTTTGGTGGTCTTACCTCCACCTCTTCTATCTGTATTCTCTTTCCTTGTTCAGCTTGTTGATAGTGGTTTCTTAGTTGATAATTTGTCGGTCTATTGGTTCTCCAGTACCCGTTCCGGTTGTGGTTATTACCTCTGAAATAGTCGTTGCCGTTCCTGGGTGAATTATAGTTATTGCCATATTCTCTTCTAAATCCATAACCGGTTCTTTGTTGAAATCTATTGTCGTTTCTTGGTGCGAAGTTATCACATGGTTCGTAATTATTGTTTCTTCGTACTGTGTCTTGTGGATTCCACTGCTTTTTGCTTTCGTTTTCACGTGCGCTTCGTCTTTTCCTTGCGTCATCTTCCGATCCTTCTCGAAAGTGTTGAAATTTTCTGTGAGGAACTGACCGTTGTCGTACTTCGACATAGTTCCATATGAAATTCGCGATTCTTCGCCACTTTTGTTTCTGATCATTTCTCCTGTCGTTCTTTCCGGTTGTGGTAGATCCATTGGATATTGTCCCCTGTAACTTTCGCCTACCCTTGCGTAGTATCGTTGGAGTGGTACGCGATAATTTTCTTCCATCGGTTGTGAACGTGTAGCTGAATGCATTGCACTGTACTCTTCGCGACCTGGCTTTCCCTTGTCACGTATTGTTTGGGTATCATGTCTGGCTAACCTTGCCGCTTCATTGCACTATCCAAACTGTCTTTAAACATACATTTGAGGTTCCGCATTTGTTTGTGATGCCGTTTGTTCATCAAGAATTTCGAAACGTGTTTGTTGCTGTGCAGGCTGTCTGATTTCACGTATGTTACTTTCCGCCTGTGATTGGAATCGAAAATGCATGATATCTTCGTTAATTGCTTGTTTTTCCGGTGCTGTTACAGATACAGATGTGGTTGAAGACTCAGTGCTTGTTCGATCCTGTTCACTACACTCTTCAATGGTTTGCAACAACTCTGTTCGCAATTTCTTAAATTGTCGCTTCGTTTGCGCTTCTATTTTGACTATGCGGTTATCATATCTTTTCAGCGCTGCTTTTGTGATACGTTTGTGTAACACACTGTTTTCAACAATTTCACGCGCTGTACCTGATGCTTGTCTAGTAATTATGTTTATCTGTTTATCTGTTTCTCTAGTCTCTTGACTTCTCCCTGGATGTTGTTACGTAATGTTTTGATCTCGTCCTGAATGTCATTACGCAATGTTTGTACATCCTCTTGTACCTTGTCAATGTCTGTTCTCAATTGATTGTGACCTGTTATTATGTTTCCTATCACTTCTCGAGATTCTTTTGCCTCGTCTTCAATATGGCTTAGGTGTAAATGAATTTTTTTGTTTTGTTCTTTAATCGCACGCATTTGTCTCGTGGTTTCTGCATTTTGTTTTGTCATTTCTGCATTCTGAATTTTAATTTGGTTCGCAATTTCTTTATTTTGTCTTGTCGTGGTTTCCGTCATTAATTGTAATAATTCTGGCAGATTGGTGGGTCCTATTGCGTTTTCTTCCGACGTCCTACGCTCTGTGTTTTCGCCCAAGTGTTGGTTCGCAACCGATTGCATTGAACTGTGCTGTGACACGTTTCGGCTCGACCTCCTTGTACTCTGTGGTGAGGGAGCTCTGATTAATTGTACTATGGGTTCTAAATATTCAAGACACAAGTTATAATCCTCATCGCCTGTCCCTCTACTTTCCTGCTCCTCTGTCGTATGCTTACCTAGGTTTTCTGTGCCTTGGCGTACATTATCCTCGTTATGGTGCGTTATATGTCCTATTTCTCGCGATACTGCATCGTCTGATGTACTGTCCTCTATTCTCTGTCCCTTTTCATGCTAGGCCTCTACCTCAATTCGGTCAAGGTCTCGACTACCATTGCTAATCTTATTTTCTGTTTTAAAAGCAATTCACGCGCCCTACTTCGAGTCAACATGCGCTCATACGATCTCACGCATTTCATAAACTTTTTGTTCACACGACTTGACAAACCATTCACTTACTTGTTGGGTCAGAACCAACTTGTCAACGATGTATCCGCCACCTGTGCGCTTGCGTTGGAGAGAAAACTTAATTCTAACAATACTAAAATTCATAACTTGATTATGCTATTGTCTCTGCCAAAATGTCTCACTTTTATTGAATACTTTCTTACCAACTAAAGCTGCAGCTCCTGTTTTCGACTATTTATAACGTTCAAAAAAAAATTTTTTTATTACGATAATTTTTCAACAAGATATTTTTCTGACCTAGTTAGGCATGTCGTCGACCTTCAATGAGGGTATTTTACCATCCTGGCAGGGTCGCTTTTTCTAACATTCTGCGTGGTGTCTGTTTGTTCTATATAATGTCTCCATACCACTTTCGCGCAACGACGCTCTGAGCGTGTTTTTTTAGGGAATTGACTAGTTTGAACCTGGGACCTGTTGCTGGTAAGGAGACGCCAGACCACACATGACATGTAGAATTCAGAAGAGTTCAGTGAGACTAGCGATAATACAACCAAATACTTAATGATTTCAGCGTCAGCTCCACTGCACTCGCTGTAAAAGAATCTTAATACTAAGTAAATGTAGTGGAAGGGGTTCAAGGCTTTCCTATTTTTAGTTAGCTGGTAAAACAATGTCGAAAAAGCAGTTAAGTTTACCATTGTAAATTTTATTCTATTCGCAAAACATCGTTTATAAATTGCGCTATTGATAAAAGGAAATGTTTTAATACAGGATGGTAAAAACCAACAGCGTTCAACAAAAATGTGAACGAATATTCCCTGAATGGGTTTCCAAGTTCTACAATGGATCGAAGGATGACCTATGCCATATCACATCTATAATCTAGGTTTAAATTAAGTTTCATAAAAGAGAAAACTATCAAAATGGTCTACAGTGACCCTCCATTATCTTTAATTACTTATCTAACTTGTCGTAAAGTACAGTGGCTGATGTGGCCTCTCAATAACTATATAACTGAAAAATCATCGAGTTTCAGATTTTTACTTCAAGTGGCAAATGTGAACACCATGGGCTTTACCGAAGTTGGTTTAAAAAAAACTATCTGGCTGTGTTTTCATCTGACCAATCCGGATCTCAATGTTAACCTTAATCTCCGCCTACAAAAATTCTGTCTATCCAATGAGAAACGTTATACTTTTCGTGGTGGGACAATGTTTTTAAAGTCTGCAACGTAATAGAGACGCAAAAAAGTCTCACGCTTAAACTTGCAGCTGGGGGGTCCTAATGGTTAGCTGGCAACTTGGGTGTCCACTCCGTCCCTTATCGTAGGGCCTTCTAGCTTAACACAGTTCTGCTCTAGGCTTCTGTTCTCGTTTCTCCCCTCGGAACTGCATCTGTCTCAGGTGGGAAGGTAGGACATGCATTTAGGCATTCTTGTGTTAGTCTGTGGTATTCCATTTGCTCACTCATTACTCATATTACTTTGGTTAATTTAATGTCGCGATTTATTCGGAGCTATGTGACATACTACTGGATTTGCTTATCATGTCAGGGTTTTCATGGAAGGTGTTGGATTTGCCCGACACCTTACGAACTGGCACATCACAATACGCCAGTCATTACTCTTGATGAACTGTGGCATCGTATTCAAGCTGCATGGGTAGCTGTACCTATCACGTCATCCAACCTCTGTTTGACTCAATGGCCAGGTGTATCAAGGCCGTTATTACGCCCAGAGGTGGTTGTTCTGGGTACTGATTTCGCAGGATCTATGTACCCAAATTGCGTGATAATGTAACCACATGTCAGTTGTAGTATAATATATTTGACCAATGGATACCCGTTTATCATCTGAACTTCTTATTGGTGTAGCAAGTTTAATGGCCAGTAGTGTATATTTCTGTCGCTTTGAAGTGTGACGCAGTATTCCTTAAAAGTTACTTGGCCTGCCACAATAAAGTGTAGGTAGGAGTAACGTCATCCATATGCCGTACTCAAGGTGAGATTACGCTGTAGGGAATCACACGTGAATGCTGTTTGTTTGTGATAAAATATCGTGTAACAAAGAGAAAAGTGTACCAGCAAATGTTGTAATTCTACAGAATTAAGGTGTGTCGACACTGTGACCTATCTTTCCTCTACATTGCTTTGTTGCCTATGTTGGTCCGGGGTGAATCGATAGGTTCAGGAGGACACTTCACAGGACCCCAGGGACCACAGGCGACTAGTGCCTGAGAGGACAGATGTTGTCCGCTTGCGCCTGAGAAGCGTGCAGTCAAGTCACGCACTTAGTCAAGAAGTGAGCTTGTTTGTAGTAAGACAATTATCCATACAGACAGAGCGATGACACGTGAACTGCCATGGACTGCGAACACGACTGTCACTCCAGTGGCCTCACTTGACGTGGCAACAGAAAGACGCTCTCCATCAATACTCACAACCAAACCGCTAGCAGAGGAGTGGCACCATGTCGTAATTTCAGACGAGGCCCTGTTGTGTGTACAGCATCGCGATGGACGTGTCATTGTGTGAAGGTTCCGAGAAGAACGAACGTTTCCGGACTTCACTCGGCGTCATCACATACGGTCCAGGCATCTGGGGTGATGGTATGGGGTGTCGCTGGAAATGATTACATTTGGTCAGCAGCCATTACATTTCTGACATGGTAAAGCCGGTGTCTGCGCCCCGTCTTCGGATTCTCCATGACGCTACCGTTCAACAAGGCAATGCAAGACTTCATGCTGAGCGTTTTAATGGTCTGTGCATGCGTGTGTGTGTATCGCGAAATAATGGCGACGGTAGGTATAACGCAAATGTTAAGCCGTATCGTGCGCGACTTGCATCCAAATATATCTGCCGTGCCATATAGACGACACAAATAAGTTAATAATCATGCTCACAAATAGACAATCAGTAGACATTGGTGGTTAACTGTGAAAGTAATTGTGCCACGATTGTGTAAATACTTATCGTTAAACCACAAGACTACTAACTTAAAAAGGATCTAACACCCTTAAGTTTAATTTGCGAAATATTATCTGGAAATACGTACACAACGCACTTGGCTTTAATGAAACATGGAATTTATGTTCTGTAACACAGCCTACAATTCCTAAGAAAAGCGTTCCAAAACGAATTTATTAGCTTTCAGTCCCCAGGTTTTTTTTTTAAAGTATTAGTAAACATTCCTTCAGAGCTGCTGATATCGGGAGAGCCAGCCATGCCTCAACTATTCCACCTAGTGTGCTAGGTATATGATACAGAGGAAATATCTTCACACATCAAGCAGCATGTAATAATTCTAATTCCAAAGATGGTAAGTTCTGAGAGGTATAAATATTACAGAACTGTCAGTTTGACAGATCAGTTCTGACACGAATTATTCACGGAAGAATGGAAAAAATTCGTAGTAGCCGACAACGGTTAAAGTCAGTTTGAATGCCGAAGAAATGTAGGAAACGATTTTGACCCAACGACTTATCTCAGAAGATAGGTTAAGGAAAGAAAAACCTACATATATAGTATTTGTATATTTGGAGGACGTTTTCGACTGTGTTGGCTGGAATGCACTCTTTAAATTCCTGAAGGTTGCAGGTGTAAAATATAGAGGGCAAATGGATATTTAAGAACTTGTACAGAAATCAGACGGTAGTTATAAGTCTCGAAGAGCACGAAAGGGAAGTAGTCGTTGAAAATGGAATTAGTGTTGTAGTCTATCCCCTACGTTATTACTGCTGGACAGTGAGTAAGCTGTGAAAAAATGAAAGGGGAAATTTAGAAAGGGAAAAGAAAAAGAAACTTTGAGATTCACCGATGACATCGTAATTCTGTCGGAGACGCAAAGGATTTGGAAGTTCAGTTGGATGAAATGGACAGTGTCTTGGAAGGAAAACAATGATAATGGAATATAGTCGAATTAAGTTAGAAGATGCTGAGAGAGTTAGATTAGGAAATGAAACACTAAAAGTAGTCGATGAGTCTTGCTGCTTAGGCAGTGAAATAACTTATGATGGGCGAAGTAGAGAGGATATAAAATATAGAATGACAATGCAACAGAAATGTTTCTGAAGAAGAGAAATTTATTAACAGCGAATATAAATTTAAGTGTTGGGAAGATTTTTCTGAAGACGTCTGTATGGAGTGTAGCCATGTACGGAAGTAATACATTGACGACGAGTACTTCAGGTAAGAACAGAATAGAAGCTTTTGAAATGTGCTGCTAGAGAAGAATGCTGAAGATTAGCTGGGTAGACAAAGTAACTGATGAGAAGATACTGAACAGAATTGGAGAGGAAGGAAATTTGAGGCATAACTGCTTGCACAAAATAGAGTAACGTGGGGAGCTGCATCAAACCAGACCATGGACTGAAGACTGCCACAAATACAGTCGACATATGGACATAAACTGCCAATGTATGTAAGTAACGAAAGGAGAACGACCAGCGAGGAAGTGAAGCAAGCTCATTTCAGTCCTTAATTTTTCAATTTGTGTCTTTAAATGGTCAGTGTTGCTACTCTTACATCGCTTCCTATCTTGTGATAAATTTTAAATTTGTGCTAATTCCTCCAAGAATCAAAAATGGCTTTGAGCAATATGGGACTTAACGTCTGAGGTCATCAGTCCCCTAGAACTTAGAGCTACTTAAACCTAAGTAACCTAAGGACATCACACACATCCATGCCCAAAGCAGGATTCGAACCTGCGATCGTAGCGGTCGCGCTGTTCCAGACTGGAGCGCCTAGAACCGCTCGGCCACATCGGCCGGCGCTTCAATAATTCCTAACAGCCTTTTTTACATGGACTAATATGATCGGTCCCTCCATATTTTTCCGATCTGATGATCTTATCATTGCCAAGTAATCTGTTCCTAGACATCGCAGTAAATTCTCCACTAACAGGTGTCTTATTCTCTATGGATTTTCCATAACCCTCTTCCCTCGCCTTACGTTTCTAGTAAATCTCCATGTCATAGTTTATACGTCAGCATCGTGTTTAAAATTTGTCTGTGGTATCACATTTAAAACTGGTACAGTATCGCTACTACTTTCCATATGTTTATTTCCAGGAAATTATTTGTTTAAGTTTTATTTATCCTTTATTCTGCGCTAAGAAGGCGTCCCTTTCCATTCAAGAAGTGTCGAAGACCATACACGTGCTGACATGTCGTTTGCGAAAGTCAGCATTGTTATCTGTACCCACAGTCTTTTAAAGTTATCTTAAATTTTATTTCATTTTGCAACATTTCGTTCTTCAGCAGTCATTTAATTTTACAACTTTAGTTTTCTGTCAAGCTTGTGATTTCAATTAAGTACGTGCTCTAATTGCCCAACTTCCTAGAAACTTTTTCATAATATTTTATCTGAAGCTACCTGAATGTTATGTTAACTAACAACGTCACACATCGTATCTTAAATTAAAAACTGACGTTCAGTTGATGTATTCTACCATGCTGATATTCTAGCAATGTACAAGAACTATAAATCATCAGTAGCAGCAGCAGCAACAGCAGTTGCTGTCATTAAGCATACCGTACTGCTCTTACACAAAGTCTTTCTCTCAACATATCCAGGCGTAACGGTATTCGGCTGTCGATGTGACTCCTGCATGTTTTACTGCTCCATCTACGCATCTTCCATTAGATCGTTGTCTAGGTCTTTTCTTATTTCGTAAAATCCAAAGAACTTCCTCGGTGCATCTGCTCCATTTTCCTATGTAACAGGCCTACATCCAAGTCATTTTGTTTATAGCCGTAATTAGTTCTTCCACAGTAGTCTGCTGTCAGACCCATCTGTTTTTTTGTCTGTTCTAAAAAATCTGTGACGTGAATCACCCCATTGCTCTCTGAACAAACCTAAAGTTTTGAATAATTTTCTGTTTGAAAGTCCATGTCTCACAGCCATAAGTTAAAACTGATATTACTAATGACAATAAAATCTCCCAGCAAATTCTGTTTTGAGAAACCCTCTTTTGTTTACTGAAAGACCCCCCAAGACATTTTCACATTTCTATTTGTTTCTTTTTCTGTCAAACCTGTCCTTGACTCTCCCAAATATAAAATCTCATCTACTCTTTTTATGACTTCATAGTTAGTTCGTACAACTTTATTTTTGATATGTTGGTTATAAATTATTTTAGTCTTATTCTTAAAGATTATCAAACTTGCAACATTAATTTCTCCTATACATTGTTGGTGTTTGAGTTCACTGGATACAAGCTGTATATTAACATCAACCTCAGCTTGTGCCGCAACAAGATGGAACCCTCGTCACATAGCGTGTTGACATGTACAAGCAGCAAGACAGTAGGATACCAACTAGCAAATACTTATGGCGCTTTCTTTACGAGTGGGGGGTTGACAGGTACACGGAAAGTGCTTTGGCAGGAGGTACCCGACGTCACCCAAGGTCCTGGACTGTCGTGGACTTGGGAAAGGAAAATACTGGCTGTTGTGAAGTGTCCGGTGTGTCCTTGCATGGAGAAATGACGGAGGACAGACAGAATGTAAAAATGGCGTAGTGGCATTTTACGTGTGTTGTTCATATTCATTCTGATGTTTTACAAATGTACTCGTATAAAGATATTCAATAGACAAAAATGAGAGATTAAAGATAAAGTTGCGGCAGAGTTACATAAAATCAATAAACAATTTTCATTTCCATACTTTCAAATTAGTTAACTCTGTTAATATGTTTGATATGCGACTCGAAATAGCAAGCCACTTTGTCGCTGGGGTTGGCAGAATACATGTCCGTGCTCTTGCGTCTATCAGTCCTGCCGAAGTACAAAATAGTGAGCAAATGACAGTAGGTAACCCTTGTGCCGTTTTTGTTTCCACTACATAAAAATTGCTATCCACTCGCGACCACAGTGTAATGACCAGCTAGTTGAAGTTCCTCGCCTTTTTTTTATTTTACTATGTATTTCACTATTTTTTCATTTCCTACCCTCGTTGTAAATTCTGTCCATTCCGTTTTAGATTTGTTCTATATGAATATGTCTCTAAGTCTTGTGCTTGATTTATGAAGAATGATCTATTATTTGAGCTTCTTGAATATTGTTCCTTTGTGGAATTTTCCTAGGTTTCTGCGATTAAGGAAACTGATGATCTATTTTTGAAAAATACTGGAACATTTAATAAATGAATCTCTCCAACTCATTCTGTAAACATGTTCAAGAAAAGTCAGTGATCTGTTTGACTTGAACACCAATATTCTCTGGACGCTTCAGAAAGTAGCCTGATCTCTTTACATTTGCATCTATCTTTTACTTGCAACCAATCCATAACATTCCTTGTCGTTTGTTATAGATTCTCTAGTCTATAACGTTTATAATTCACTAGCTCAAATGGCCAGCGTTGCCTGACATGTTTAATATGTGGCGCTGCTGATGCTCTTAGCGAATGCAAGCCACATGGGAAACTGCAGTCGCTGTAACTCGAAGGCGTATTTGAACTACTGCATGTCAACGGAATGCGACGTATGAATACGTAATGTTTGGTAATGGAGTTTCTCCGTTATTTATCTCATATATATATGTTTATATATTCTGTGTATTAAAAATATATATGCAGCCTACGTCCGTCCAAATTTTCATTAATGGATCGCGTAGAAATTTGGAACATATCGACCAGAAACTTTAAGAAACTTTTGGTAACAACCTTTCCCCTTTATATATTACATACATGTATGTTCCAAGTTAGATTACAAAATCTTATGTAGACAGTGATATTCATCTTGTTTTGAAAGTAAAGTGTGCAAAATTTCATCAAGATCGGAATAAAACTGTAGATTTGTATAAATTACAAAGAAATAAATGGACAATTCTTTACATACGTAGATGGTGAGGCGTTCGCATTTATATAAATATTGTCTCCTGATCACTGTAATAGAGTTCCTTAGCTTTATAATCCTAGTGATACATTTATATTCGTATATCCTTCTAGTTTAACAATGTACTCTTCGGATTCTACTAAGTCCCTTCTCTATTATTGCTGTTTATAGTACATTTTCTTATATTATTTCCTTATTACATTTAACCTTTTAGTTTTAACTTTTCAGCATCTAGTTTAGAGGAATTTTTAGTACAATATCCCCTCGATTATATGATCACCTTTCAAACGATCTCTTGATTAAATGGAACTGTAATTCATTTAAAAATATTTCTTTCGGTATTCACGCAAGATAACTTTCAAAAATATTTGTATATTATGAAATCGCCAGTCATTGGCCAAATTTAATGAACAGAAAATTCATGACAGTAGTTAATTAAATACTTTTTGTTTGATAAAATTTAGTTCTGATAACCTAGAGGGCAAGAAACAGACACAGCTGTTATGCTGCGTAACTTTTTGATGATATCACCTGTGTCGATCGATAGCTGAAAGACAGCGGTTGCATGATGACATTTAATTGTAGGGCAAAGATCTGATAATATTAGTACAAAAAGTGATATGGTAATTTTTTTTAAAAGTATGTTAAATATTTTTATTAATTTTGTGATTTTGAGTTACAGTAAACTACATGTTATAATGTTCCTCTTATTATGTTCAGTCGATTGTATGACTTTTAAATGTTTGGAACATTGTTCCAGGAAAAACAGCTTTCCACTAATGTCATAACTTATTTAAACGCTTGCACAGACGGACCTGCTGCACGCCAACGATTCCTGCAGTAATTAAGGAATGTAAGAACTGAGGAAAACCTTTTACAAGATCGAAACAGCCCATCTAAAAGTAAACTTAAATGCGAGAAAGGCTCGATATATTGAAATGAATTACACTACTGGCCATTAAAATTGCTACACCACGAAGATGACGTGCTACAGACGCGAAATTTAACCGACAGGAAGAAGAGGCATATGATTAGCTTTTCAGAGCATTCACACAAGGTTGGATCCCGTAGCGACACCTACCACGTGCTGACACGAGGAAAGTTTACAGCCCCTTTCCCACACACAAATAGCAGTTGACCGGCGTTGCCTGGTGAAACGTTGTTGTGATGCCTTGTGTAAGGAGGAGAAATGCGTACCATCACGTTTCCGATTTTGATAAAGGTCGGATTGTAGCCTATCGCGATTGCGGTTTTTTCGTATCGTGAAATTGCTGCTCGCGTTGGTCGAGATCCAATCACTGTTAGCAGGGTATGCAATCGGTGGATTCAGGAGGGTAATACGGAACACCTGCTGAATCCCAACGGCCTCGTATCAATAGCAGTCGAGATGACAGGCATCATATCCGCATGGCTGTAACGGATCGTGCAGCCACGGCTCGAACCCCGAGTCAACAGATGGCGACGTTTGCAAGACAACAACCATTTGCACGAACAGTTCGACGAAGTTTACAGCAGCATGGACTATCAGCTCGGAGACCATGGCTGCGGTTACCCTTGACGCTGCATCACAGACAGGAGCGCCTGCGATGCTGTACCCAAACACGATCCTAGGTGCACATATGGCAAAACGTTCTGTTTACAGCATCACAATGGTCGCATCCGTGTTTGGCGACATTGCGGTGAACGCACATTGGAAGCGTGTATTCGTCATCGCCATACTGGCGTATCACCCGGCGTGGTGGTATGGAGTGCCTTTGGTTACACGTCTCGGTCACCTCTTGTTCGCATTGACGGCACTTTGAACAGTGGACGTTGCATTTCAGATGTGTTACGACCCGTGGCTCTACCCTACATTCGATCCCCACGAAACCCTACATTTCAGCAGGATAATGCACGAGAGCTTGTTGCAGGTCCTGTCCGGGCCTTTCTGGATACAGAAAAGGTTCGACTGCTGCCCTGGCCATCACATTCTCCAGATGTCTCACCAATTGAAAACGTGTGGTCAATGGTGGCCGAGCAACTGTCTCGTCACAATACGCCAGTCACTACTCTTGATGAACTGCGGTTTCGTGTTGAAGCTGCATGGGTAGCTGTACCTGTACATGCCATTAAAGCTTTGTTTGACTCAATGCCCAGGCGTACCAAGGCCATTATTACGGCCAGAGGTGGTAGTTCTGGGTGCTGATTTCTCAGGATTTATGCACCCAAATTGCGTGAAAAATGTAATCACATGTGAGTTCTAGTATAAAATATTTGTCCAATGGATACCCGCTTATCATCTGCATTTCTTCTTGGTGTAGCACTTTTAATGGCCAGTAGTGTATATGATCTGATTCACCGAGGTCGCGAAATTCTCTCTGAAATATTTAACTGTTTTCTACATCTAAGGCAAGGGGTAGTTCTATTGATGGTAACAAAAGGCGTTCTGGATGAGCTAGAAGGTTTATTTATTCTTTCATCTATTTTGTGCATAAATGTACTGTAAAAAAGGCAGTAACATGACAGATAATAAAACATTCCAAGACAGTAGTGATTTCAGGAAATAGAGCATATGAACCGTGTCACGAAAACGTATTTAGCACAATACGGAAATGCCACACAGTGGCAACAAACTTTACAGTGACGACGCATTGGTCAACTTTTGAAGTAACATGTACATTGCACTGTAGTCACGGCACAGTCCTCTGCACAAAGACGCAGTTCTTCAGAAGATGCGCATCAGCCCGGCCTGTCGGAATGCGAAGACGGGTGCTCCCTGAGGCAGCAGGTCCTGGTAGTGGAAGCGCGCCAGGAAGCCGGGGTCCGCGGCCAGCGACAGCCGCTCCGGCAGCAGAGGGGAGGCGGCGGGGGTGGAGGCCGAGGCGGGGGCGGCGGGCCCGTGGGCGTAGGTGATGCGCTGGAGGCGGCCGTCCGGCTGCAGCAGGTAGTACACGCCGGACTCCAGGGCGCGGGAGCCGCCGGCAGCCGCGTCTGAGGGAGCCGTGGTGGTGGGCAGCTCGGTGGTGGTGGTCTCGGCAGCCTCTGTAGTCGTGGGGGCGGGCGGGGGCGGAGGGCCGTACTGCTGTGGCGGCGGCGCGTACAGGCCGGAGCTCCTGGAAGGCAGGAAGAACTGCCGACCTTCCGGACGCCAGCCTGAGGGAGGGTACGGAGCCGCGTCTGGCGCGCCGTACTGCTGCGCAGGCGCTTCTGGCCGCGCAGAGGCGCACCCTGCGAGCAGCAAGAGAGCAGACGCCACCAAGAGATACATGTCGCTGTCAGGGGGAAGGGTCTCTACACTGACTGATGCCGCTCTGTGAGGCACCGCCGTACTTATAGCAGCCCGCTGTCATTGACCTCCATAGCCTTACGACGCTGGCCATTGTCCCGCTGGCCGAATGAGGCGGCGAACGTCACTCACTCTTCGATACTGAGTGCACAGAAGGCTACGGTTTCTTGTAACGTTCTGAGAATACCCTGGGTTCAAAATTCTACCTGTTATTCACCAATATAGTCTAATCTCCTGGCAAGTTCTTAAGATCGACATTCTCCCTGTCGTTCGCCTTATATGAGGTGAATCATGTAAAACCTGCAATTTGGATGGTGCGGAAAAGAAAAGCGCCATTGATATGTGGATTTCACCGAATGGAAAGGTTGTCAGGGGCTCATACTGTTAGCCAATACACAGATTGCAATAATACGAGGGTCACTCCAAAAGAAATGCACACTATTTTTGTAAAAATACAGTTTTCATTCTGCATGTGTGAAAGTTTTACAGGGTGTAGATACATCCTTCCCGCTTGTTTTCAAAGTTAGTTCAACCCGTTCCCGTGAGTGGCACCGTCACAGAATGTCTTCAAGATGGCTGCTAAACGTTACGTTCGTCGGAAGGAACGTGCTGTCATAGAATTCCTGTACTGTGAAAACAAGATATCCACAAGAGGTTGAAAAAGGTGTATCGAGATGCTGCTGTCGATCGCAGTACAGTTATTCGGTGGACAAGCAGGTTACGTGGTGAAAGCGGGCACAGCAATATTGAGGATTTTCCTCGCAGCGGCAGGCCTCGTACTCCACTCCAGACAATGTGCACAGATTTAACGAATTAGTGTCTGCTGACAGACGCATCACAGTGAACAAATTGTCACACTACGTTGGGTTAGGGGAAGGAAGTGTTTGCAGAATACTGAAAGTGTTAGCCTAAAAAAGGTTTGTGCCAGGAGGGTTCGCTAGATGTTGACAGTGGCTCACAAAGAAACAAGAAAAACGGTATGCAGCGAACTTTTGGAACAGTACGACAATGGTGGAGATGAATTTCTTGGAGGAATTGTGACAGGTTATGAAACATGGCTCCATCATTTTTCACCAGAGACGAAGAGGCAATCAATGGAGTGGCATAATGCAAATTCACCCAAGAAAAAAATTAAAAACCACACCTTCTGCTGGAAAAGTTATGGCTACGGTGTTTTTCGATTCCGAAGTACTCTTGCTTGTGGACATCATGCCAAGTGGAATCACCATAAATTCTGATGCATATGTGACTATCATCTCTTTGGAAAACTGAAAGACTGTCTTCGTGGAACAATGTTTGAAGAGGATGACTGCCTTGTGCACGTTGCCAAACAGTGGATCCAACAGGTTGGTCCAGAATTTTACCGTGCGGGTATAAAGGCGCTGGTTCCAAGATGGTGTAAGGCATTTGGCATGGATGGAAATTATGAGGAGAAATGAAAATATTGTTCCTAAAGGATGTATCTACACACTGTAAAATTTTCAAACGCGTAGAATAAAAGATGGATTTCAAAAAAAAAAAAAAAAAGAATAGTGTGCATTTCTTCTGGAGTGACCCTCGTCATTATAATTAGAAAGTGTTTTTTTTGTGCAAAGACGCACTTTTTTAAATTTAACAATGCCTATTGGAATTTACAGACTAAAAGCAGGGTAAATTAGATTTTCAGTGGTGTCTGTTGCAAGAGTCAAGTGCGAGTCGTTTATGAGATATCGTATTTTGAAACGTTTCCACAGCGACAATTTTTTCTGCCATTCAACCTAGGTAATTGCTAGGTATTATAATGCAGTTAAAATTAGTTGCGACTTTTGACGTTTATCTGATCGGAGGGGGACACGACGCCGTTGCCACAGGTAACACCAATAGCGAGCCGGCTTTCCCTACCAAGCCGCCAGCGTTTCGGCTGGTAAAGCGCCCTTGTCGCCAAATCACGAGCAAACAGTACCATGTGATCTCACGCTGTAGATGCATCAACGTTTGTCAGCTCTCGTAGTATAGTTTTTTCTGGCGTTGAAGTGTTCGAGCCCTCAGGTATTGTGAACAAACGTTTTGTGTTGGTGTTGCACTAATGACAACAGTGCAGTACATCTGAATACGAGATTTGCAACAAAAGTTTCGTCCAAGAACACGTTCACCGGCTGGGAACATAACGTTCTGCTGCGAAACATTCCTCGGAATTAGACTATAGTAATGGACAGAACGCTATACCACTCTGTTGTGATGTATAAAACTCCAACAATGCAGTGGATGAAAGCGGATATTTTGCTCTGGGTGCAAAGAAATGTTCCATGAGATAAAGTTTAACCTAGCATGTACAGTGCGAAGTTAATGGAAATTTTAGTGTTGTACAAGCCAAAACTTCACGCGAACTGGCAAACCGTAAACGACATAGTTTTATCAGTCTTCAAGCGTTTCACGCCCATTTAAATCTGACAGAGTGGAACAAACACTGGTAGAAGTTACTTCTGTAAAATATCTTGGAGTGTGCGTATGGAACGATTTAAAGTGGAATGATCATATAAAATTAATTGTTGGTAAGGCAGGTGCCAGGTTGAGATTCATTGGGAGAGTCCTTAGAAAATGTAGTCCATCAACAAAGGAGGTGGCTTACAAAACACTCGTTCGACCTATACTTGAGTATTGCTCATCAGTGTGGGATCCGTACCAGGTCTGGTTGACAGAGGAGATAAAGAAGATCCAAAGAAGAGCGGCGCGTTTCGCCCCAGGGTTATTTGGTAAGCGTGATAGCGTTACGGAAATGTTTAGCAAACTCAAGTGGCTGACTCTGTAAGAGAGGCGCTCTGCATCACGGCACAGCTTGCTGTTCAGGTTTCGAGAGGGTGCGTTTCAGGATGAGGTATCAAATATATTGCTTCCCCCTATTTATAACTCTCGAGGAGATCACGAATGTAAAATTAGAGAGATAAGAGCGCGCACGGAGGCTTTCCGGCAGTCGTTCTTCCCGCGAACCATACGCGACTGAAACAGGAAATGGAGGTAATGACAGTGGCACGTAAAGTGCCCTCTGCCACACACTGTTGGGTGGCTTGTGGAGTATAAATGTAGATGTAGATGTAGTATATGGTCGTAGGTTAAAAGTGCTGTGGCAAAAAACAGCAAGAAATTTACGCTCAATGAGATTGAAATGGTGATAAAAGAAGCTATTGCAAATGTTACATGACAGGGCGGTCTTGAGTTGTCAGCTGTAATACCAAGTAGGTGGTTTGAGGAGACGTTGATTCATGAATGACTGTGACGAGTTTTGAGGAATATTTAACTTCTCATGCTGACACGTTAAAATCTGCTTATCTCCTTAAAACACAGCAGAATTAAGAAATATTCATCTCACTAACATTGTAATGCTGTTGAAATTTCGACAGAATCCTGAAATACAGTAGTATTAAACTAAAAACTGAGTGCAGGTCAGGTCAATAGTTTATGAAACAGTAAAGTCTCAGTATAAATTAGACATGCAACTTCTTCAGCATGTTGTTACAAAACCCACAGCAGTACGTGTTTCACCATGGCCCTCAATAATTACATTACGTCTTTGAAAAAATCTGTAATCCCTTTAACATCGCTGTAGATATGTAAATTCCGAATATTAATCACATGGCAAAAATATTCTTTTAATTGTTATCATTTGCCAAAATCTTGTTTCGATATCTCAAAGTATTTATGAGGTTCGAGGAATTTACGAAATTTCATTCTAGTTTTTTTACTGACGCACGACTTCTTGCCGGAGCACTTTACGTACATTCCATTTTCTCAAGATTGGAAACAGGGGCGATTCTAGAAGGCGGTCAATGGGGGAGGGGCCTAATAGCGGTGGGGGGGGAGGTTGGGGGAATGGAATACCACATAAAACAAGAATAGTTGGGGACCTCCACCGACAAACTGGTAAAATTTGGTGTTGCTTAAAGTAGTTTTTGGTAACTGTTTTGAAGTTCAAGGTAAAAACGTGTCTACAGAATGTGTGTGCCCCGGAAAATAATACGATTTGACCCAAATGTCCGGCGATTTCGAACTTTTTTTCTGGGGATCAGAAATTTAAGTGTTGGTAGGCATATCCGGCATAGTTAGCTTTCTTGAATATTGTAAGTGGTACTCATACATTAGTATACATCCAATGTGTATTAATAAATAATAAGACGCCCATTTTAAGTTAAATGATATTTATTGGTTTAGATAGTAAGCTATTTGCCGCTCTTATTCTTTTGTCAAAATGTATTTGAAATACATTGCAGCCAATATTGCTACATAATTATTAAAAAAAAAAATAAGTGACTCTGTTGAAGTAATATATTGACTGATTTCGGAAGTCATTTTATGCAGTGTAATATGATTCTCCATTTGGGGGGGGGGGGAGGGCTATAGCCCCCATACCCGCCCCCTTGCCATCGCCCGTGATTGGAACAAGACAACGATGTATTATCTACATTTAATACACAGCAACATTTAACCTAACACGCATCAAACACAAATTCATAGCGACACTTATTTTTCACTACAGACTAAGAATTTCTTGTAGTAATTTACCTACTGCTGAAATATCACAATAACTGTGAACATTAACGAAATGATAGGTGGTTCGTCACGAAGCTGACTACGCAAACTAAAGGATGCGAGAGAATGAGAGTTGATTACCGCATAATTTCTTTAAAAACGTTTCACAAAGATAGCAGGTCGGTCAGCTTGCTGTTCACGCATTCAAGCGATCCCGCCACGTTTCGCGTGAATAGGACTGGTATTGTACTGCGGTCATCTACTGACTCGTGCTTCACCCGGTGGCAACTACGCTTCCCTCCGTGCTGGTCAGAAGTCGCAACTTACTTTAAACGCATTATATGTCGTAATGTTTGCTTATGTGCTTGTTTCTTCCTTGAGTATATTGCATCTTGCTAGTCAATGTGTGACATTCCAAGCAGTAGGTTGTGAGCGGACGAAGGGATTTACCAAAGCAGAAATATTCGAAATGCTATTGGAGTACAGGAAGTGTAGGAAGAACGTAGTTCGTTCTTCTATCGTATATGTGGTAAGATACCCGAATAGACGTCAACTATCTAGGCAATTATTTATCAACATCTTCAACAAGTTACGTGGAAGTGGTAGCACATGGACAACGTAACGTAAGGAAACAAATGAAGACAGAAGAGCCGGCCGTTATGGCCAAGTGGTTCTAGGCGCTTCAGTCCTGAACCGCGCTGCTGCTACGGTCGCACGTTCAAATCCTGCCTCCGGCATGGATGTGTGTGATGTCCTTAGGTTAGTTTGGTTTAAGTAGTTCTAAGTCTAGGGACTAATGACCTCAGATGTTACGTCCCATAGTGCTCAGAGCCATTTGAACCATTTGAAGACAGAAGAGGGAGAAATTAATGTTCTTCCTGTTGTTGCAATTGACGCACACGTTAGCTCCCGCACAATTACATGGGGAAGAGGTATGGATCAGGCAAGTGTCCTACGCATTCTCTATCAACATAGGTTCCATTCTTATCACATCTCTCTCTATCAAGAGCTGCAAGGAAACGATTACGAGAATTGTGGCATTAAGACGGGATACTCCAGATGTATCGTGCATATTTTTTATTGATGAAGCCACATTTACCAATCATGGTCATGCAAACTGCCGGAACATGCACTATTGGTCTGTTGACAATCCCCGTTGGCTTTGTCAGGAGGAACGTCTGCGTCCATGGACCGTAAACGTGTGTTGTGCCCCATGGACGCAGACGTTCCTCCTGACATAGCCAACGGGGATTGTCAACAGACCAATAGTGCATGTTCTGGCAGTTTGCATGACCATGATTGGTAAATGTGGCTTCGTCAATAAAAAAAATCCATCTTCCGCGTACGGTAGAAGACGTTCGTCTGCAGACTAAAAGGAACCTGTGGTACCAATATGATGGCTGCCCAGAACACAGTATATGGTGTACTCCACAATGTCCTCACGAATTGTTTCCAAATCGTTGGATAGGGAGCAGGGGCCTGTACCTTGTCCAGCCCGTTGCCCGAAGGTGACATCTGTAAACGTTTTTCTGTGAGGATAACTGAAAGGACGTACCAACTACACCCAATGATATGCAACGGCATATTAGTGCAGCCAGTTCGGACGTCTCCGCTGAAGTTCCATACCAGACTGGAAGCGTGTTTTTTGAACACAACCTGTGATAGTCAACTGTCTTCTTACTGGTCAGAATCCACATAACTGGTGTGTGTCTTATGTTGTTCTTTAATGTCTGGTACCACAGATATTGTACAAGTGTCGCTGTGGGAACTTTCCAAAATATGATATCTCGTAAACGACTCGAACTAGCATCCTGCAACAAACACCACTGACATTATGCTTTATCCAACTGTCAGTATATTAATGTCAATATCCACTGTTCCATTTAAAAACATGTTTTCTAAGTATTATTACTATCTTTTGATTGACCAACAGTTTGAGCCCTTGATTACCAATCCATTCAGTGAAAACCATACATCAATAGCAATTTCCATTTCCGCAATATTTGCGATATACTTTTTAGGTGATTCACCCTGTGTAAGTACGAGAAGAAACCAGTAATTCGCTGGAAAAAAACAGGTCAAAAAATGTGGAAGGTTGTGTCATCTAGACGACCGTAGAAGTTTTGGGTATAAACTTTTACCTGAGGTAAATGAAAATTTTTCACACCATATTATTTTCATTTCTTATGATATAAATCGGTTTTTCTCATTTAGCAGAAAGTGTACTTTGGAACACTTTTTAAACTTACGTCTCCAGCCAGCCAGGTCTGTAATAGAAGTTTAATACTAGGCCTACAACTTCGCTTCCGCCGTTTTACAATAGATGGCAGTAGCGGCAAGTGGTGGTGAAGATAGAGGGCCGTAAATGTCTTATAATAAGCATAGAGAGTTGTAAACATAATGGGATCAAAATATTAGTCGATTAGTGATTGTATCATAAGTTATTTTCGATTGAATATTGCAACTTACGAGCCCTATTTTCGTCGTTTGGGGGCAGCTTTGATTTTCTGCCTTAACATGAAGAAATCTTCAACTGAGACTCATAAAACCCTGGGTATGACCTATGGTGAGGGAATGGTGCAGAGAATGGTTACAACGCTTCAATAACGGTGGTTTTAACATCGAAGGCCGGCATAGCGGTGGAAGAGAGAATGTTTTCGAAGCTACTGAAACCGACGGGAACATCCACAGAATGTCGTTACGGAAACCAATTGATGCGTCTGAGCCAGTATTGAAAGACTAAGGCTACAATGCAGCGATAGACATGAAAAGATGATTTTGCAGCAAATCAGTGCTCGACCCTTGTCGCAAAACGCGTCAAAACATACTCCCAAACGTTGAAATGGGAAATCATGCCCCCACCCGCCGAATTCTACAGCGACTGATACCTTTGACTGCCACCTTTTTGGGTCAATGGCACACGGCCTGGCTGATCAGCACTTACGGTCATATGAAGAGCAGCAAAATCGGAATGATTCAACGATATCCTCAAAAGACGCCCAGTTCTTCTGCCACGGTATTCGTATGCTGCCCGAAAAATGGTAGAAAACAATCAGATATGTTCAGAGTGTCGGTGTCCTCGATGTAGCACCTTGGCACAGATGTAAAATACGACCGGCCGGGATGGCCGTGCGGTTCTAGGCGCTACAGTCTGGAACCACGTGACCGCTACGGTCGCAGGTTCGAATCCTGCCTCGAGCATGGATGTGTGTGATGTCCTTAGGTTAGTTAGGTTTAAGTAGTTCTAAGTTCTACGGGACTGATGACCTCAGAACTTAAGTCCCATAGTGCTCAGAGCCATTTGAGCCATATTTTTTTTTTTTTTTTTTTTTTTTTTTTTTTTGTAATACCTTGCTCACTGTTAGAACACAACTAAATACAATAGATGGAAAATGTACGCAGTTGAATAAACAACATCGTGGCAAACTCTTTGGCCCCCAAAATTCCGTCTCAAGAGAATAATAAAATAGGACTGACAGTAATATAGTTATTTACTTATTTAACGTAATTACTTATGTAGCCTATTCTTTAGACCCTCTGTTATACCGGACTAACTTTTCACATATACAGATCCGTTTGCATCACAGTCTAATTAAATAATGGTAATAATTATAATAATTTTGATGTAAAATAATAGTAGATGGAGGATGATCTACACATAAGGCTGTTTAAAACACCTATACTGGATAAGAATAAATAACAGCAGAACTGTCACTAATAATAATAATAACAATAATAATGTAAATAGTAACAAACTATAACAAACTTTATCCTCTGTCAAGGAATACGTCATCGATAAACATCAGACACCTTTCTAGCCTTATACGTAACGACATAGCAATAAGAGCGCTAAACGCTACCGTTGTGCCCTGACAGGCAAAAGTACTCCTATTCCGATCAAGATGAATTCTTGGTCGATCTGAAGGATGGATTTCAGTCTGGATTGTACACTCATGAGCCAAATCGCCATGACCGCCTGCTTGGTAGCGTATTTGTCCGCCGGTGAAGCGCGTGACAGCAGTGATTTTGGGTGGCAAGGATCCGACAAGTCCTTCCTAGGTTTCCAGACGTATGTTGAGATTAGGCAAACTTGATGGTCTAGACACCAACGTGATTTCTCTATCATATTCTTCCAAACACTCTACCACGATTCTGTCCTTATAAAACGAACCGTTATCCCGATGAGGGAAGACATCAAACATGAAAGGATGCAGATAGTCCGCAGTAATTAATGTTAACGTAGTCCGCAGCTGCCGTGGTGGTTTTTTTTACTGTTACAAGTCCCATGGGACCCAGGAGAACCACCCCCATAGCATAATACTGCATTTGAATCGGTGCCCCACTGCAGACTTCTAAGGTACGAGCATATGGGATTGGTTTCCAAGTATGTGAGTGGCTTGAAGACTTCTTAAGTAATAGAACCCAGTACGTTGTCCTGGATGGTGAGTGCTCATCGGAGGTGAGGGTATCAACTGGGGTGCCCCAGGGAAGTGTGATAGGTCCGCTGTTGTTTTCTATCTACATAAATGATCTTTTTGATAGGGTGGATAGCAATGTGCGGCTGTTTGCTGATGATGCTGTGGTGTACGGAAAGGTGTCGTCGTTGAGTGACTGTAGGAGGATACAAGATGACTTGAACAGGATTTGTGATTGGTGTAAAGAATGGCAGCTAACTCTAAATATAGATAAATGTAAATTAATGCAGATGAATAGGAAAAAAGAATCCTGTAATGTTTGAATACTCCATTAGTAGTGTAGCGCTTGACACAGTCACGTCGATTAAATATTTTGGCATAACACTGCACAGCGAAATGAAGTGGGACAGGCATGTAATGGCAGTTGTGGGGAAGGCGGATAGTCGTCTTCGGTTCATTGGTAGAATTGTGGGAGGATGTGGTTCATCTGTAAAGGAGACCGCTTATAAAACACTAATACGACCTATTCTTGAGTACTGGTCGAGCGTTTGGGATCCCTATCAGGTCGGACTGAGGGAGGACATAGAAGCAATTCAGAGGCGGGCTGCTAGATTTGTTACCGGTAGGTTTGATCATCACGCGAGTGTTACGGAAGTGCTTCAGGAACTCGGGTGGGAGTCTCTAGAGGAAAGGAGGCGTTCTTTTCGCGAATCGCTACAGAGGAAATTTAGAGAACCAGCATTTGAGGCTGACTGCAGTACAATTTTACTGCCGCCAACTTACATTTCGCGGAAAGACCACAAAGACAAGATAAGAGAGATTAGGGCTCGTACAGAGGCATATAGGCAGTCATTTTTCCCTCGTTCTGTTTGGGAGTGGAACAATGAGAGAAGATGCTAGTTGTGGTATGAGGTACCCTCCGCCACGCACCATATGGTGGATTGCGGAGTATGTATGTAAATGTAGATGTAGATGGAGATGTACTGCCCCCATAGGTCTGCGTCCGTGGTGCAGAGAATGTTTGGAACAGCCATTCTCTTGAATGACGGTGTACCCGGACACGACCCTCGACCTGTTGCAAGAAGAAACGTGTTTCACGCTACTAGACGACACATTTCCTCTGATCCACGGCCCATTCTCTGTGATCCTGTGTCAACTGCAATCGTAAATACTCACGTCATTTGGTCAACATGAGAACGCATACGGGCCGTCTGTAATCCTGTGTCCACTACAATCGTAAATATTCACGTTATTGGGTCAACATGAGAAAGCGTACGGACCGTCAGCTGCGTAGTCCCACGTTCGACAGTACGCTATGGCTAGGGGTGCTCCGAAACACTCTTGCCTGCACCAGCAACACGATCTGTCGTCAGATGTTTTTTGCCTCGACTGCCTTGCAGAGACGGGACGACACGCGCGATTATGCTAGCGCAACGGTGTTCGTGACTCCAGTGTGTGGGAGTGCCAAGGCTGCATTGTGGTAGAGGACGTGAGGGCACTGGGCGAGAAAGCGCATGACTGGAATACAAGAACCTTGTTCGTAGATCCGGCGTAATGCTATAGCGTCTACCGACTAATGTGAAGTACCTAGTTGCATTTCTCGCCAACAGTCTCTCACTCCTCAGTCGACACGTAACTGTAGTAGGGTTTGGTTGTGATGTGTTGTCAGACTTGCAGAATGTCTTCTCATGATCTTGTATTTTCTGAACTATTATCGGCAAAATCAACACAAAACACGTAAAACGCATGATTGAAGATTCTGATCTGCAATGAGAACTTGAATGGGGATATGAAAAATTTCTGCAGTATTTACAAGGTGTGAAAACTTGTAGAAGATATAAAAAATATCAATTATAGTGCAAGAAGAAGGTGTTACTGTCGTTCGTGCCCTTTTTCACGCTTGGTGTAGACATCCAGTAAGTGAACGAAAATCAGCTTGTACACTTTCAACAGTCATGTGATGACGAGGGCGCGAATAAATATGCAGTTAAAATGCCACATATTTATAAGCTAAAATTCCAGAAGTATGCACTAAAATCTCTGAAATACGGACTACTAATACATAAACCACCCACTCAAAAAGAACGAAAGAGTACATACTAGAATCTCCTTACAATCTGAATTTGTTGTCTGTTTTTAACGTTGACAGAGATAATATCATCTCACCCACGACCATTAGTCGATTCTGCACCAACACATTACTGAATATTTTTCTAAATTCTATGAAATAAAGGACTTCCTCTTGTTTTTCAAGACGTTTGAAGTGACACACCCCTTTCTTTTGATGTATAGGGCGGAACTGAAACGTAACAATACCACTCGAAAAATTTTCCTTTGAATGTTTCCCTAATTTCCCTATTGGCACCTAGCAGACACCGCGAATAACCCACAACTCAGTTTTACTTTCCTCTACCGTATTTATTCGAACAGCAAATGAGTCTTTAACATTACCATATTGATATTCCTTGGTAAAGGATCCGTATTTTTCCAGTGGAGCCATCAAAGGAAATCCTCTTTCCTCCATTCGTTTGACTCCTGATGAGAAATAACTGAAGTATGACTTGATGTATGCAAGTTGGCTCGGAACTCCTGTTTCCCAGCACGCTTTAATGGAACTTGGAGTCTGTAAAAATCTTCTGGGTCTGGACAAGAGAAATCTGTGTCGAAACATCAAAATTATAGTTATATATCTCTATAGGTGTCCCATCGACCTTGCCGCTGTGCTCATTGCAAGCATTGTCGGACTTGGCTAGCCCTTGTATCCGTGACGTTCGGGTCTGCGGAGAGCTGTCGGCCAGGGTGCACTCATCCTTTGTGAGGCCATTTGAGAAGCTACTTCATTGAGAAGTAAGGGTTCCGGTCACGAAAGGTGACAACGGCCGATAGAGCGATGTGCTGATTACGTGTGCCTCCATGTCCACATCCAGTGACGCTTGTCGGCTGTGGCAGTCGGTCAGTACCGTTGAGCCTTCACACGTCTGTTTCGACAGAGTTCAGTTTTACTTCTATAATTTCATTACTTGAAAAGAGAGCTCTTTTTCTTTGAGCTGCCGATTCGTTGCTCGATTCAGTAGTATAGAATGAGTGTTTAAAGAATAGTACACTAAGTACTGTAACACTATGAAAGCTCTGAAGCATTTTCAGGCCTAAATTTGTGACTGTAGTGTTGTTGTGACCTGTCTGAGGACTCGGTTGACGCAGCTTTCGAGGCTAGTCTGTCCTGTACAAGCTTCTTCGTCTTCGAATAACTAATGCGACCTACAGACCATTGAGGTTACTTGCATTCGTCCCTTTGTCTCCCTCTACGAATTTCCCCCCCCCCCCTCCCCCCCCCCCCCGACACACACACACACAAACACACTTACCTCCATTTTTAAATCTACAATCCCTTGATGATTCAGGATATATCCTTCCAATCGATCCCTTCCTTTAGTCACGTTGTCTCATAAAGTTCTTCCGTCCTGACTTTTTATTGACTACCTCCTCATCAGTTTGTTAGATGAACCTATCTATTTTTTAGCATTCTCCTGCAGCACTGCATTTCAAAAAGAATTCTCATCTTCTCTGAACTCTTTATCGTGCACGTTTCACTTACGTACAAATACACATTCCACCCAAAAACCATCAGCAAAGACTTCCTAGCACCTAAATTTGATAACAGCTAATACAAATTTTTAACAGATTTTTTTGGTATAGGTAATTATCATTTTATATCCTCCCTACTTCAGGCATCATCAGTTATTTTGCTTTTCAAATAGCAAAACTCATGTACTACCTTCTTTATCTCATTACCTAAGGCGGCCGTTGTCGCCGAGCGGTTCTAGTCGCTTCAGTCCGGAACCGCGCTGCTGCTACGGTCGTAGGTTCGAATCCTGCCTCGGGCATGGGTGTGTGTGAGGTCCTTAGGTTAGTTAGGTTTAAGTAGTTCTAAGTTTAGGGGACTGATGACCTCCGATATTAAGTCGCACAGTGCTTAGAGCCATTTGAACCATCGTTACCTAATCTAATTCCCTCCTCAACACCTGATTTAATTTAATTCGACTACATGGTTTATCCTTGTTTTACTTTTGTTGATATTTTTCTTATATCCTTTTTTATGCTACTCTGCATTTGCTGTCTCTGACAGAATTACAATGTCATCAGACAACCCAGAAGTTTATATTTACTCTGCTTTCCAAATTTCTTCTCGGTTTGCATTTGCTTCTTACTCAGTGTACGGATTGAGTAATATTGAGGATAGTCTAGTGTCCTGACTCCCAACCTCGTCTACCACTGCTCTCTTTTATGCCCGTCGGCTCTTATAAATGCAGTCTGGTCTCTGTAGAAGATACAGACGACCTTCCGTTCACTGTATTTTATCTCTACTATCTTCAAAATTTCGAAAAGTGTATTCCCGTCAACAATGTCAAATTTTTTTCTAAATTACTGATGCTGTAAATATAGGTTAGCGCCTCTTTAATTTATTCTCTAAGTGACAGGCCTGTACTCCCTTGCTCATTCCTACGTTTCTCCGGAACGCAAACTATTCTTCTCTGAGATCGGGTTCTACCAGGTTTTCCGTTCCCCTGTAAATAATCTGTGACAGCATTTCGCAGTCGTGACTTAATAAACTACAACATGTGTATTGAGTAGCTAATTGATGCTTTGTAAAACACGTATTTTTAAAAACGTAACGAGACAATAATGGCAGAATAAGCATTTTATGTATTTTCGAAAATTATACGCGCTTCCCAAATTACATATGTGGATGGTATCAAATGACGACCCTGTTCTAGATCTCCTAGGCATGCAAAACTGTGTTCCCGCATGAATTACCTTACCGATATAGGTATACCGCACATGTCTCAGCAGCCTTGTCGTGTGTAGTAAATGCAAGACGTATGCATCGTTTGAAAATGTGTATAACACGTGACTTACACGAAAATTTGTAGCATCGTTCAGTGAGCATTTTATAGTCCCTGCCAATAAACATACTACGTTAAATACTGTAAGTAGGCTGTTTACGTTTTTTTATTGGTTACGCCGCCGCCACGTAGCGCTCTGTATGAAAATCACTGGCTGTGCCGTGTGCAGTCTGTAGCTGGTTGGCATTGTTGTAATACTCGCCATTGTAGTGTTGGGCAGCGGCAGCTGGATGCTAACAGCGCGTAGCGTTGCGCAGTTGGAGGTGAGCCGCCAGCAGTGGTGGACGTTGGGAGAGAGACGGCGGAGTTTTGAAATTTGTAAGAATTGATGTCATGAACTGATATATATATATTATGACTATTAAGGTAAATACATTGTTTGTTCTCTATTAAAATCTTTCATTTGCTGACTCTGCTTATCAGTAGTTAGTGCCTTCAGTAGTTTGAATCTTTTATTTAGCTGGCAGTAGTGGCGCTCGCTGTTTTGCAGTAGCTTTAGTAACGAAGATTTTTGTGAGGTAAGTGATTTGTGAAACGTATAGGTTAATGTTAGTCAGGGCCATTCTTTCGTAGGGATTTTTGGAAGTCAGATTGCGTTGCGCCAAAAATATTGTGTCAGTTTAAGCACACAGTCGTGTATAATTTTTCTAAGGGGACGTTTCAATATACCAGAAGTCCACCCCACCACACACAGTGTCTGTGTAACATTGTGTTCATTTATCAGTCAATATATCTCTCTATATACCTACCCACGTATTTGAAGGGTCAGCGTCACTAACCATCAGGTGAGTACTTCTTAACATTAGTAACTGGCGATTTAATGGAATCTAAGCGTATTTAATAGGAAGTGTGATCTTAGCTTTGAAATTTGTCAAGAAATGAATCTAACGTAGTAGATAGATGACGGCACATAATTGGATACTATGTCAAAAACGCTATTTCTGAAACATGTGAAATATGGTCAGGAATGGTCTGAAGAAATGTAAATGACACGATTGGGAGAGATCTTTCTAATTCACAAATATATCTGGTAAGAAATATAAAAATATTCAGTCTACAGTTTGAATGCGAGGCAAGGAAGATTAGAAGAATGTTAAAGCGTTTCGATACAGTCTAAGAAGCAAACGACAAGCTTAGCGTCCCGTGGACGGCGTGGTCACCAGACGCGGAGTACAAGCTCGGATTGCGGAAGGATTCGAACTGAAATCGGTAGTCCTCTTTTGAAAGAACCGTCCATCATTCGCTTTACGTGATTTAAGGACAACACGGAAAACGTAAGTCCGGATGGCCGGATGTGGACTTGAACCCAAGTCCTCCAGAACGCGGATCCAGTGTGCTGACCAATGCGCCACCTCGAATAGTGCGACGCAGAGCCCGTAATTTGGCGACAAACAATAACGGTCATACCGTTACGAAAAATGATTCAAATGGCTCTGAGCACTATGGGACTTAACTTCTGAGGTCATCAGTCCCCTAGAACTACTTAAACATCACACACATCCATGCCCGAGGCAGGATTCGAACCTGCGACCGTAGCGGTCGCTCGGCTCCAGACTGCAGCGCCTAGAACCGCACGGCCACTCCGGTCGGCGTTACGAAAAAGATACTTGCACCCGTAATGGGAACACGAACTTCATAAAATGAGATCCATATTTGTGATTGTTGAAGACTTAGACAATTGACAGTTATCATACTTGCTCTATTTACTGCCACTCATGTGGTAAATTCTCCGCTATTTAGAAAGTCGTCAATACAAAACTCCCCCTAAATATTTTTGCCTCAGGCCCAGACACCTGTCTGCGACGAGTTTTAAATATTTGTTTATTATTTCCACTGTATCTTTTAGTTTTTTGTTGCTGTTGTGATTTTTTCACTGAACGCGAAAAAAATTTTCAGTTTCATTTTATATAAATGACATTCTTGAAATTCATAAGTTTCTACATTTTAAAAACATGTATAGATGTTCCACAATTTTGTTTTTCGTTTTCATCTGTACGCACATTTGAAACCGTTTGGCTGAAGACAGTTGCCAGCCCAGCCCCCAACAGTATGGAACATGGGGGATGTAGTAACAGTAAGTGTAAGGTGTAGAGTAGCCAGCGCACTCATCCATAGAAAGATAAGACGAGATGATAAGTACCTGTGAAACTCATACATGCACTATCGTATGCTTGTGCACTGCAACTGTAGGCTAGCATTGCAGCTGAATTTTATTAACGTGGTAATGACGTTCAATTAGGGAGCTTTGCACGATCACTTCCCTTAAAGCCGAACCTCATAATTCACCATCGACGATCCCCCTCCACCATTTCATAACTCTGAGCCAGCAGTGATTGAATAACCAACGAAAAAATAACGTTCTACGAGTAGGGCCTGGAATGTCAGAAGCTTGAACATGGTAAGCAAGCTAGAAAATCTGAAAAGGGAAATGCAAAGGCTCAATTTAGGTATAGTAGCAGTCAGTGAAGTGAAATCGAAAGAAGACAAAGATTTCTGGTCAAATGAGTACAGGGTAATATCGACAGCAGGAGAAAATGGCAAAACAGGAGTAGGATTTCTTATGGATAGGTAGGCAGCGCAGAGAGTGTGTTACTGTGAAAAGTTCAGTGATAGGGTTGTACCTATGAGTATCGACAGCAAACCAACACTTACGATGAAAGTTCAGGTATATATGCCGACATCGCAAGCTAAAGATGAAGAGATAAAGAAATTACATGAAGGCAGTACAGGGCAATACAGTACGTAAAGGGAGATGAAAATCTCAAAGCTATGAGGGACGGGAATGCAGTTGTAGGGAAAGGAGTAGGAGAAAAGGTTACAGAAAAATAAGCCCCTGGGATAAAGAATAAGAGAAGGGGAAAAACTAACTGAGTTCTGCAATAAACTTCAGCGTGTAATAGCGGATACTCTGTTCAAGAATTACAAGAAGAGGAGGTATACATGGAAGCGGATGGGTGATATTGTAAGATTTCAGTTAGGTTGCATTATAGTCATACATTCAGAAATTAGATACTAGATTGTGAGGCGTACCCAGGAGCAGTATAGAATCAGATGACAATATAGTAGTGACGAAGAGCAGGCTGAAGTTTAAGAGGTTAATCAGGAAGACTCAATATGCAAAGAAGTGGGATACGGAAGTACTAACGAATGACGAGAAACCATTGAAGTTCTCTAAGGCTATAGATACTGCAATAAGGAACAGCTTAGTAGGCAGAGGCATGAATATCTCTAAGAAGGGCAATCACATAAGTTGGAAAGAAAAACATGCGTGTAGAGTATGGACTGGGAGTAAATCGAAGAAAGACGAAAGGAATGAGGTAGCAGAAATGAGAACAGCGAGAAACTTAACATCAGGGTTGATGGTCACGAAGTATAAGAAGTTAACGAATTCTGCTACCTAGGTAGCAAAATAATGCAGGACGGACGGAGCAAGGAGGACGTCAAAAGCAGACAAGCATTCCGGGTCAAGAGAAGTCTACTAGTATCAAACGTAGGACTTAACTTGAGGAAGAAATTTCTGAGAATGTACGTTTGGAGCACCGCATTGTGTGGGCGTGAAACATGGTCTGAGGGGAAACCGAAACAGGAGATAATCGAAGAATTAGAGATATGATGCTACAACGAAAGTTGAAAATTAGGTGGACTTATAAGATGAGAACTGAGGAGATTCTCCAGAGAACTAGAGGGAGCTGATGACATAAGTTGCAAGTGTCACTCTGAAATGAAGAGGTTGGCACAGGAGAGGAATTCGTGGCAGGCCGCATAAAAACAGTCAAAAGACTGACTATTCAAGAAATCTGCATCCCACTTCGACCTCCTAATCTCGAGTTAGTCGTCAATTCTTAGTAGGCCGCCTCCTTTCGACATACAGTAACACTAAAAACTATCAGCAGTAGGGACGCATCTGCACTTGGAATATCGTCATTCAAGCCAAGCTTTCGGAGCTGCAGTTTTCAAGTAATGAATGAAATAGAAAAAAGTTTACAAACGTCGTATGGTCTTTTTATGGTGATTAACGGTTCATTCATGTTGGTAACGTTTGGTATATGTGGTTGTGTAGATGACTGTCATAACACCAGTGCTGTAACACCCGTGTTTCACATTCCCCATTTTCTATCACGCAACAATTAATTACACCGTGGCCCAAGAATTTTTGTGTGCCTTGCAAAATGAAGTACGGAGACAGAAAGGATCTCAGCGTGATGCAAGATCTGTAAATCGATTGCCACATGTAGTTTATACAAAAGGTTGCGACAATATCATATTAGCTTTGTTCAAGGAAATTTTTCCGTGCATAAGTGCCAGCGCAGTTGTACCTCTGTACGCCGAAAATTCCAATAAAGTTTGCTTAAGATTAATACTTTCAGATCGTTCAGGTTCAATAATTATACTATAAGAAATAATGTCCCATTAAAGCTGCACATAAAGGCAATATGTCGGCGGATTACTCTTGCTGTCCCAAAAAAAAAGACTCCTCTTTCTCCTAAACAAATGTAAACAAAAAAAACAAGACTGGGACAAAAATATGGGAAAAACCGCGAGAAATACATACTTGAACATAAATGCGGATCAATTGGCGACTCCATGGCGTGCTCTGTGCACGTCGACCATGTATGCTAAATTAAAAGGAAGGTCAGCGTTGGCCGTAATATTGATGTTTTATTGATAGCAAAATCAATTTTCAATCACATAGTGATCATCTTCAGTGCTGTGGTGTACAAATTAAACTCAGACACTGGTATCAAGTTATCAGACTGATTACGCCATCTCAGTGTTGAAGGTTTATAACAAATTTCTATTTTATCATTTACCCATAGTTAAACATCAGACCATATATTCCTCAGCTGTACGTTTATTTCTTCTAAAGCCAAACTGATATTCACTAACCGCATCATCATATTACTTAATATTCTTCTGCAAATTATTGTTGTTTGCAATTTAAAAATGTGACTAGTCAGTCTGATCTTAAATTTGTAAGTTCCACACTTTCTCAGCAGAGATTTCTCCAATCCCATAATTTTCATTCCAGTTCATACAGCTTCGCCGTGATAGAGAGTATCATCACAGAACAATGTGATTCTGAATTACAGTTCTTTTCCTTCTACTGAGGATAAGGGTGGAAGATAATAAAAGAATAAGACATAAAAACAAGGATGCGCGAATATGTCTACATATTTTTTTTATTAGACAGATAATTATCATTACTGCTGGAAAAATAATTATTTACTTCGTAAATTTTGATTCACTAAAACTAAAACTCTTCCCATACGGTGTAGTTTGAGAGAGAGGAATTTGAGTTTCACAGATATTGACGGAACTATTTTTTGTTTATCCGTAACCATTTTCCACGCAAAAATGAGAACATGAATTTTCTTGAATTACAGCGCAAAATATATAGAATCAAAACAAATGTTTAAGACAAAATGTACGTAGTTCCTTATGTAGAATCTGATAGTGCAAAAAAAAACGGTGGTTCCCAGACAGGAAATGCACAAACTGACACAATTAAGGTTTCTTTATGTGATGATTTACGACTGACGACTGATTTCTGAAGAAAAATCTTCCTAAATTTTGCTTCTGTGTATTAAATTGACATGTAGTGAGAAAAATGTGTAGTAGTCCCATATGTGTATCACAGCCATGTAATGTGAACTTGAAAAAAGTCGATAGCGACAACATTAAATCCCTTTAACAATGAGTGTTGGCATTTTACCAACAAAAATTTTGGGAGCTTAGGAGTCATCTTAGTATCACATACGAACGAAGCGAAAACAATTACGTTTAAATACGGATGTTTTAATGCCACATAGTGGCAGTCTCAACTTCATACGTGCATGTGCTATAGTCTTTATAGTCCTCTGCACAAAGACGCAGTTTTTCAAAAGATGCGCATCAGCCCGGCCTGCCGGTAGGCGAAGACGGGTGCGCCCTGAGGCAGCAGGTCCTGGTAGTGGAAGCGCGCCAGGTAGCCGGGGTCTGCGGGCAGCGACAGCCGCTCCGGCAGCAGAGGGGAGGCGGCGGGGGCGGAAGACGAGGCGGGGGCGGCGGGCCCGTGGGCGTAGGTGATGCGCTGGAGGCGGCCGTCCGGCTGCAGCAGGTAGTACACGCCGGACTCCAGGGCGCGGGAGCCGTCGGCAGCCGCGTCTGAGGGAGCCGTGGTGGTGGGCAGCTCGGTGGTCGTGGTCTCGGCAGCCTCTGTAGTCGTGGGGGCGGGCGGGGGTGGAGGGCCGTACTGCTGTGGTGGCGGCGCGTACTGGCCGGAGTTCCTGGAAGGCAGGAAGAACTGCCGACCTTCCGGACGCCAGCCTGAGGGAGGGTACGGAGCCGCGTCTGGCGCGCCGTACTGCTGCGCAGGCGCTTCTGGCCGCGCAGAGGCGCACCCTGCGAGCAGCAAGAGAGCAGACGCCACCAGGAGCTGCATGTCGCTGTCAGGGGGAAGAGTCTCTACACTGACTGATGCCGCAGTGTGCGCCACAGCCGTACTTAAAGGCGCCAGCTGACATTGACCTCCATAGCATTACACCACAGGCCATTGTCTCACGGCCGATCGAGGCGGGGGCCTGCAGGGACGTGACGTACTTCTCAATGCTGAACGCTAGGTCCTTCAACCTCTCATGGAAGACATCCAACAATTCCTTAATTCCTCATGATTTCACTGCTCTGCTTTGTCACATAATTTCTTGAGAAAACAAACAAGGACCGTTTGGCTGCATAATAACACTGAATATGTAGATATTTTTAGGGTGGCAGTTCGTTTTAGCCAACAACTAAACTAAATGGCAGAGAAATTCCCAGCAGAAAGTAAATAGAAGGGGATTACCAGTTCCAACATTACCATACAATAAATGCCAAATCCCAGGAAAATCGAGGTCAGGACCAGATGATTGGATCAATTTCAATTCATTTCAGGGTTAGTGTTGTTCATTGTCCCATAGTAAAATGTGTGGGTGCCACTTTTTCTTAATACACAGACCAAACACTACGTTTTAATATCTGTATGCCTGCTGCTTCTTAGCACCTTTCTGCTTACACATCATGATTCTCCAACTCCTTTCGGTACCATGAATGGGAACATAAAATTTCCTTCAGGGAACACAAACCACTGGTATTTCAGTTGCTGTCTCCAAAATTATGACAGGTTTGCCACTTTTTTCAATTGTGGGTCGACTGTGTACATAAAATAACATGGTAGATTCTGCATGGGAGACGAAAAATCTTACAATTGTGTACGAATTTTTCTAATCACATAATATTAATTAACTCATTTCTGGATTAAACCTTACTGACTGGAGTCCGCAGCTCGTGGTCGTGTGGTTGCGTTCTCGCTTCCCGCTCACGTGTTCCCGAATTCGATTCCCGGTGGAGTCAGGGATTTTTTCTGCCTCGTGATGACTGGGTGTTGTGTGATGACCTTAGGTTTACTAGGTTTAAGTAGTTCTAAGTTCTAGGGGGCTGATGACCATAGATCTTAAGTCCCATAGTGCTCAGAGCCATTTGAACCATTTTTACTGACTGGAAAATAGTGTTTGATGTCTCCCTTGACCAAAAACTCATTATTTTACTCTTTTATGTCGGCCACAACTTTTGACACAGTAATCTCATTCTCTGTTGGAGTTCCTTGCTGGAAAGACCGCAATTTTGTTCAGGTTCGGAAACAGTTTTTTTATTTCCTCAAAACCTTTCCTTTCACTTTGGATCAATTATGAATCAGAAGTACTTTACTGTGACTAACGTCGAAATTTTGGATGTTACAGAATGACATATATATCTCTAACGACTTGTAGAGTCCATTCTAAAGACTTGGTAGGCGATTTAAATACATTCAGATCATAAGAAAATGAGAAAACTCTGAGACACTCAGGTTTACGTGAACTTCATCAGAAAAATTCTGTGGTTCTTCTATCTTTCCTTATAAAACTGAAAGTATTTTCGTAAGTTAAGAACAGGTATTTCTCGTTTTTTTTAATGTAAGAAGCTTTGCTTTTGATCCAGTTGGAATGATTTTATGACATAGGTGGATTTTTTTTAAAATTGTCATAGCTTTCTGTCTCCCTATTGTCCTAATTCAGTTTGCAATATCTGTGTTCCAGCAATTTTTTGTCTACTGATACATGGCAGAATTTTTAAAAATTTTAGTCAGTTTCTATGAGTTGTGCGTCTACATGTGTGTGCCTCTCTCTTTCTCCCTCTCACCCCACCACCCTCTCTCTCTCTCGCTCTCTCTCTCTCTCTCTCTCTCTCTCCCTCTCTCTCTCTCTCTCTCTCTCTCTCTCTCTCTCTCTCTCTCTCTGTCTCTCTCTCTCTCTGTCTCTAGCTCATTTAGATCACTAAGTACAGGTTCCCAACCAAAGTTCTAAATGGTACATCTCTGTCCCGAAGGAGTTTGCAAATTATTTCACATATTAATAATGATCCTGGGTGTATGCAAGACATTAATAGCAATTCGTTTTCCCTGTGAACACTTTGCATTTTATCAAATTGTATTTATTGAGGCATTGATAAATTTTTGTGAGCGACTTTTCTTCTGTTTCTTCACAGGTCTAGATTCTCCTCCTTGTTGCATTGTGCATAAGATAAAATAAAAACAGAATTTGTGTGAACTAAACATACTGTCAGTAACACAAAGGAAAGAGATTTCTTGACGCCAAGACAGATTTTTCTCTGATCTTTAAATATTTAGCGGTATGGATCATATCCTCGCAAATTTGAAATTTCTGTTGCTTGCAATATGTAATGTAACGAATCCCCCGTCGTCATAATGAAGTTCTCCATTCAGCGTAACTTTGGTTTTTTTATGTAGGCAATGGGTAAAGAACTAAATCTACATCCATTCTCTTCAAACCATTGGGAAGTGCTTGGCAGAGCGTTCATCCAATTGTACCAATTATTAGGGCAATTTTTCTTTTCCATTTATATACAGAGTGTTCTGAAACTATTTGTTCAAATTAATAAGGGGGTAGGGAACGTCAAAACAAATATTAGTTAGTTAAGGTACATGTGGTCCCTGACGGCAATTTCTCATGAAAGGAAGATTTACACGTAATGTAGGTTAGCGTGCTAATTACAGAAGTGGCGTTCACAGGAGGTGCTCGAATGGGCGACGGTTAGCCTTTACGCACGCAGTACATCAGACAATTGGCTGTCTTGTGAGTTCGAAGATTCCTGGCATGTCTGCAGTGTTATCAGCAGCGACAATTCGAGCGACGAGGTCCAGACACGTGAAGTCGGTTGACCCGAGCGGCCAGGTCACAGGGCCACTCCGGCCAATCCACCGATTCCCGAAGGCACTCTCAGATGATTCTTCACAGCAACGTTGAAATGGGCTGGCGCTGGAAGTACATTATTCGTCTAACATTCAGAGGCACATCCTCCAGCAGTTCTGGCAACCCATATTCCACGAAGATGCGATATCTCCGTTCGTTGAGGCTGGATGTACTTGTTGTAAAAGTATGAAACTGGAATTTCCCTTTAGATGATGCTAGCCGTCAGTGTAGGGCCCATAAGATCGAGTCTGCAGCGCCATCTGCTTCTTGCAACGGCTGACGTCGAATGTCAACACACAGTAATCCAAGTTCCATACATCAGTATCTGTTTCAAAGCAGTAAACATGTCGTATTTTGTCCCTATGAACTACGATTTGCGGACAGCATTGGTTTTCTATTATCATTTGCAGAAAACTGCTACTGAATCGCATCGAATACTTGTCAGAGCTTTCGGCGAACATGCCCTTGGGAAAACACAGTGTTTCGAGTGTTTAAAAAACTTCGTAAGTTGTGGTTTTGAAGTGAGAAATGACGAAGCGGAAAACCATGAAGAAGTTCGAAAACAACGAATTCCAGGCCTTATTGGATGAAAACGATATTCAAACTAAACAGAAAGTCGAGGGACAATTGAATGTGACGCAGAAAGCCGATGGGAAAGGCGCATGGACTGAATGAAAGACAACAAGCAAATCGAAAGACCACTGTGAAATGCTGCTCGCCAGATGCAAAAGAAAGTCGTTTCTCCATCGAATAGTGACAGGTGATGAAAAATAGATATTTTTGAGAAACCTAAGGGTCGTAAATCTATGGTGAATCCAAGCAAATCATCGATATTCACTGCAAGACTAAATCGCTTTCGAAAGATCAAAAGGGTGTCATCTATTATGAGATGCTAAAATCTGCTGAAACTGTCAACACTGATCGTTACCAATAGCAAATGATCGATTTACATCGAGCATTACGTTAAAAACGACCGGAATGTGGAACAAGGCAACACAAAGTCATATTGCTCCATGATAATGCCCCATCAAACACGGGAAACGATCGAGGTTTTCAGTTGGGAAATACTATGGCTTGAGGCTTATCCTCCAGGCTTGGCTCCGTCCGATTATCATCTATTTTAATCATTGGGACATGCTGTTGCTGAACAGCGCCACCATTCGTGTAAAAATGTATGAAAATGACTGGTTCGCTTCAAAAGAAGAACTGCTTTTTAGAACTGCCATTCATAGCATGCCGGAGAGGTGGGTGAAATGTATAAACAGCAATGGAAATTGTTTTGAATAAAATATTGTTAGTCAGTTTCAAACATCATACATGTAATTATTGCAACCAAATTCCGGTTTCTTACTTCTACACCTGGTAAGAACGTATGGTCCAATCAACCTATTACCGTTTCTGTCACAAGGTGATGATGCTTGCAAATGAGTCGGTGTGTTTCCAAGCAGATGTCAGATAAATCGACCAGGTCATAGAGTAGTTTTGAATGTCAGTGCACATTCCCAGTCAGTGACACCGACGTAACAGCTTACATCAGCACCACTAACAAAACGTTCCTTAACATTACAAGTTGACTTCAGGTACTACATGTTCCTCATCAAAAAGTATTTGTTGTGATGATCTCTGCCTCCTGTATTAATTTGCACAAATAGTTTCGGAACACCCCATACAGAGCGGGGGAAGGATGACTGTTTAAATGCGTCTATGCACGCTGCAATTAATCTATTCTTGGTCCCGAGATCCCTATAGGAGCGATACATAGGATGTTGCAGCATATTCCTAGATTCGTCACTTAAAGCTGCTTCTTCAAACTTTCCCCGTTATAGTTTGTGTCTATTTTCAAGTTTCTGCCAGTTGAATTTCTTTACCATCTTCGTGGCACTCTCCCATGGGTGAAACACACCTGTGAGTATTAATGCTCCCTTGTCTGTACACATTCAATATCCCCTGTAAGCACAAGGCACGAGTGTTTTGTAAGCAGTATTCTTTTAGACTGGTTTCATTTCACTAGTATTTCAAGAATGAACCGAAATCTGTCTCCTGCTTTACTTACAACTAATATATGTGATCTTTGCATTTCATATCCCTGGAAACTGTTGCTACCATCTATTTATATGAGTTGACCGACCCTAACTGTTGTTCGTTGATATCGTAGTCATAGGATACACAGTTTCTGCCTTTTGGAAAATGCACAGCTTTAGATTTTTGAATATTTAAAGCAAGTTTCCGATATTTGCACCACATGGAAATCTTATTTACATCCAACTGAATATATCTGCAGCTTTTTTCAACCCATACTTCAGTATGTATTTCGGCATCATCTGTGAAATTCTGATATTACTGTTAACTTTGTCTGCAAGGTCATTAATAAACAGTATGAACAGCAAAGGTCCCAACACATTTCCTTGAGGTACGTCTGAAGTTGATTCTACATCTGTTGACGACTCTCCATCCAATATAGCATGGAGCATTCCCACTAGCGAGTGTAGCGCTGTGGAGTGACACGATCACTAGGAATGGGTTCTTCTACTTGTCGGTATGAGGTTCGGCTCTCACACTTTGGCATTATGAGTTTGGCGGTTTGGCAAGGTCTACAGGAGTTCATTGGAGGAGTAAGATGGCTGCAGCAAGGTACAATACATGCATGTAAAAACGTCATTGTTCCAACAAGCCTAGGGCAGCTACAAATTTGGACCCTCGTTCATTGTTGCAGCCTGGCGTCCGAGATCGGCAGCATGGGGAAGGCGTCGATCTCGCGGCCCTAAGTGGTGAAGTGTTGTAAAGACTGTGGCAGCTGCCTGTACACTCATCACAGCCTAAACCTTGCATAGTAAACATTACCCAGAATGGTTATTTCATGTGCCAATACAGCTGATTGATGTTACATTGTTAGCGTGGTGGCCGAGAACAGGTCATGCTGGCCGTCGGTGGCTGGTGTTGGTCGGTGCCCAGTCGTTCAGTAGCTGCTCAGTTCGACTCTGCCAGCCGGTGTGGCCGAGCGGTTCTAGGCGCTTCAGCCTAGAACCGCGCGACCGCTATAGTCGCAGGGTCGAATCTGCCTCGGGCATGGATGTGTGTGATGTCCTTAGGTTGGTTAGGTTTAAGTAGTTCTAAGTTCTAGAGGACTGATGAGCTCAGATGTTAAGTCCCATGGTGCTCAGAGCCAGTTCGACTCTCGGCCCATCCGTTGGTGGCTGGATGCCTTTCAAAGGCGATCTTGTCACGATGATGGCAGAGTGGCGGAGCCTACACAGTGGAGGCCGACATAATGACAGTTGATGATCTGGTAACTCACCAATTCCAACCATGACCAGCCTTATTGAAGGGCCAGTATTTATACGCACGAGAGCAAGTCGGTTGTGATGTTGCAGCTGCTAAGCTGACGTACGCCGAGCGCCGAAGGGCCTCCTGGGCAGTGATTGGCAGGCGGACAGTGCCGTCCGTTGAGCACCGTGCTGGACCACCGTACTGTCGCAAATAGACCACTTTATGACATCGACATCAGCTGCCGAGGCTCTTGTCTGTAGACACGATATCCTCAATCCAGCCATAAATTCTGTTTGATATCGCAAACGATAACATAATAATAATATACAGAAGAAAGGGAAAGAAAATAGAGGATCTGTTAGATGACGATCAGTTTGGCCTTAGGAAAGGTAAAAGTAACAGAGAGGCAGTGCTGACGTTGCGGTTGATAATGAAAGCAAGACTGAAGAAAAATCAAGACACGTTCATGGGATTTGTCGATCTGGAAAAAGCCTTCGACATTGTAAAATGGTGCAAGATGTTCGAAATTCTGTGAAAACTAGGGGCAAGCAATAGGAGGAGACGGGTAAGACACAATACGTACAAGATCCAAGAGGGAATAGTAAAAGTGGACGACCAAGAACGAAGTGTTCGGATTAAAAAGGGTGTAAGACAGGGATGTAGTTTCCCGCCCCTACCGTTCAGTTTGTACATCGAAGAACCAAAGATGGAAATAAAAGAAAGGTTCTGGAGTGGAATTAAGATTCAAGGTGAAAGGATATCAATGACACGATTCGCTGATGACACTCCTATCCTGAGAGAAAGTGAAGAGGAATTACTGTATCTCCTGAATGGAATGAAGAGTTTAATACATGTAGAGAATGGATTCAGAGTAAGTCAAAGAAAGACGAAAGCAATGAGAAGTAGCAGTAACGAGAACAGATAGAAACTTAATGTCAGTTTTGATAATTACGAAGTAGAAGAAGCTAATGAATTCTTCTGCCTTAGCAAAGTAATTCCGAGCAGACGTAGCAAGAAGGACATCAAAAGGAGACTAGCACTTGCAAACAGGGCATTCCAGGCCAAGAGAAGTGTACTCGTATCAAACACAGGCCTTAATTTAAAGAAGAAATTTCTGAGAATGTACGTTTGGAGCACAGCATTGCCAGGAGCGAAATATAAACTGCGTCGAAGCCAAAACAGAAAAGAATCGAAGCATTTGAGATGTGGTTCTACAGACGAAAATTAGTTGGACTCGTAAGATAGGGAATGAGGAGGTACTCCGGAGAAATAGAGGGAGCTGTAGAGCGCAAAAACTGTAGAGGAAGGCAGTTAATAATTGAGGATGTAGGATGCAAGTGCTACTCTTACAAGAAGACGTTGGCACAGGAGAGGAATTCGTGGCGTGCCACATCAAACCAGTCAGAAGACCGATGAATCAAAAAAGAAGCAAGCTGTCAATCTGCATCCGATTTCGACCTCCTAATCTCGAGTTAGCCATTGATCCTTAGAAGGCCGCCTCCTTTTGGCATACAAAAACACTAAAAACTATCAGCATCAGGGACAGATCTGCACTTTGAATATCGTCATTCAAGCCTCCGCCAACATAAATCATTACAAAATTTGAGCTTTTGTTGATCTTTTATTGTCCCTTTTTAATACCTTGTTTTAAATATGTTTATATTGCTAAATGGCACTTAGTTTGCTGCTTCCAATCGTTCTTAATACGGATAATGAAAGTCCAATAAAAAATGGAAAGTCAGCTACTCTATCCAACTATAAGTTCCCCACGCCAGCACGCATGTCCCCATAAAGCTGCATATAAAGGCAATATTTCTGCGGATTACTATTTTGCTGTCCCAAGAAAGATTCCTTTTACTCCTAACCGAAGGTCCTCTTCACAACATAAATGTTAAAAAACAAAGACTGGGAAAAAAATACGGGAAAAAACGCGAGAAATGCATACATGAACATAAATGCAGATGTTGTATATGTTCTCGAACGGCAGCTGCGTCATGTTCTCAATACGTTGCAAGTGTCATTCGTGTCAGAGCAGTGTTCTGTGTAGTTGTGAGAGAGTTACGCACGAACTAACTGAATTCAAAGGTGCAATAATTTTTGTTTCCTTATTATTTTTGTCCCTGATCTCATTCTGTGTTTTATGCTCTTTTTTCTCAAGACTTTGTAGACCTTACTCCATCCCACATTGTTGAAGTCTTATAACAAATTTCTTGTTTTTCATTTATCCAAAGTTAAACGTAAGGCCAGACATTCGTAAAATGTACGTTTACTTCTTTGGGAGCCAAACTGATTTTCAGTAATCATATCACCATATTACTCTATATTCTTCTGTAAATTATTGATGTTTGCAATTTAAAAGTGTGTGTCGTCAATCTGTATTAAATTTGTAAGTTCGACACTTTCACGGCGGAGATTTCTCCAGTCCCATAATTTTCATTCCAGTACATTCGGCAACGCCGTGCAAGACACTAACATCACAAAGTAATATGATTTTGAATTACAGTTCTTTTCCTTCTACTGAGGATAAGGGTGGAAGATAATAAAGGACTAAGACATAAAAAAAAGGATATGCGAATATGTCTACATATTTTTTTTATTAGATTGACAGGAAAGGCACAAACTGACACAATTAAGGTTTCTTTATGTGGTTATTTACGACTGACGACTGATTTCTGAAGAAAAATCTTCCTAGATTTTGCTTTTGTATATTAAATTGACATGTAGTGAGAAAAATAATGTGTAGTAATCCCATATGTGTATCATAGCCATGTAACGTGAACTTGAAACCAGTCGATAGCGACAACATTAAATCCCTTTAACAGTGAGTGTTGGTATTTTACCAACAAAAAAATTGGGAGCTTAATAGTCGTCTTAGTATCACATACGAACGAAGCGATAACAATTACGTTTAAATACGGATGTTTTAATGCCACATAGTGGCAGTCTCAACTTCATAGGTGCATTTGCTATAGCCTTCATAGTCCTCTGCACAAAGACGCAGTTTTTCAAAAGATGCGCATCAGCCCGGCCTGCCGGTAGGCGAAGACTGGTGCGCCCTGAGGCAGCAGGTCCTGGTAGTGGAAGCGCGCCAGGTAGCCGGGGTCTGCGGGCAGCGACAGCCGCTCCGGCAGCAGCAGAGAGGCGGCGGGGGCGGAAGACGAGGCGGGGGCGGCGGGCCCGTGGGCGTAGGTGATGCGCTGGAGGCGGCCGTCAGGCTGCAGCAGGTAGTACACGCCGGACTCCAGGGCGCGGGAGCCGCCGGCAGCCGCGTCTGAGGGAGCCGTGGTGGTGGGCAGCTCGGTGGTGGTGGTCTCGGCAGCCTCTGTAGTCGTGGGGGCGGGCGGGGGCGGAGGGCCGTACTGCTGTGGCGGCGGCGCGTACAGGCCGGAGTTCCTGGAAGGCAGGAAGAACTGCCGACCTTCCGGACGCCAGCCTGAGGGAGGGTACGGAGCCGCGTCTGGCGCGCCGTACTGCTGCGCAGGCGCTTCTGGCCGCGCAGAGGCGCACCCTGCGAGCAGCAAGAGAGCGGACGCCACCAGGAGCTGCATGTCGCTGTCAGGGGGAAGAGTCTCTATACTGACTGATGCCGCAGTGTGCGCCACAGCCGTACTTAAAGGCGCCAGCTGATATTGACCTCCATAGCATTACACCACAGGCCATTGTCTCACGGCCGATCGAGGCGGGGGCCTGCAGGGACGTGACGTACTTCTCAATGCTGAACGCTAGGTCCTTCAACCTCTCATGGAAGACTTCCAACAATTCCTTAATTCCTCGTGATTTCACTGCTCTGCTTTGTCACATAATTTCTTTAGAAAACAAACGGACCGTTTGGCTGCATAATATCACTGAATATGTAGATATTTTTAGGGTGGCAGTTCGTTTTAGCCAACAACTACACTAAATGGCAGAGAAATTCCCAATAGATACTAAATGGAAGGGGATTACCAGTTCCGACATCACCATACAATAAACGCCAAATCCCAGAAAAATCTAGATGAGGGCCAGATGATTTGAATAATTTCAATTCATTTCAGCGATACTGTTGTTCATTTTCGCATAGTAAGAAATGTGGGTGCCACTTTTTCTTAGTCCGTGGATCAAACACTATTTTTTTGTATATGTATGCCCGAAGCTTCTTAGCATTTTTCTACATATCTATCATGATTCTCCAACTCCTTTTAGTGCCATGAATTGGGGACATAAAATTTCCCGCAGGGAACACTAATGACTGGTATTCCAGCTACTGTCTCCAAAACTCTGAGAAGTTTGCCACTTTTTCAAATGCGGACCGAATATATACATTAAATGCATGGGAGACGAGAAATCTTACAATTATGTACGAATTCTTCCAGTCACATAATTATAATTATCTCATTTCTGGATTAATTTTTTCTGACAGGGAAAACAGTGCTTGATGTCTTCCGTTGACCAAAAAGTCTTAATTTTTTTCTTTTATGTCGGCCACAACTTTTGATACAGTAACCTCATGAACTGTTGGTGTTCCTTACTGGAAAGACCGAAATTTTCTTCGGGTTTAGAAGTAGTTTTTATTTTCTCAAAACCTTTCCTTTCACCTTGGATCAATTATCTACCAGAAGTACTTTACTCTGACGAACGTCGAATTTTTCGATGTCACAGAATGTCATATATATTTCTAACGACTTGTAGAGTCCATTCTAACGATTTAGTAGACGATTTGCATCTCATACACTTATTAAATACATTCAGATAACAAGAGAATGAGAAAACTCTTAGACACTCGGATCACTTGAACTTTATCACAAAAATTTTGTGTTTCTATTATCTTTGCATATAACTGGTTTTAGAGATACGAAGCAGAAAGTATTTTCTTAAGCTAAGGACAGGTATTTCTCGTTTCTTTTATTTTTTTAAGTGTAAGAAGCTTTGCTGCTGATCCAGTTGAGGTGATTTTATGACGTAGGTGGATATATTTAAAATTGTCGTAGCTTTCTGTCTCCCTATTGTAGTGATTCAGTTGTTATTTCAGTGTTGCACCAATTTTTTGTCGACTGATACATGGCAGGATTTTTAAAAAATTTCAGTGAGTTTCTATGAGTTTTCTGTCTACATGTATACCTCTCTCTCTTTCTCCCTCTCGCCCACTTTCTCTTTCTCTCTCTCTAGCTCATTTAGATTACTATGTACGGTTTCCCTACCGGAGTTCTAAGTGGCACATCTCAGTTCTGAAGTACTATTATTTAATATAATAATCATGTTCCTGAGTGTGTGCAATCCATTAATAGCAATTCGTTTTCCCCGTGAACACTTTGCTTTTTTTAAATTGTGTTTATTGATAGTTTGCGGGCACTGATGAATTTTTATTGATCGACTACATGGGATGCTGTTGAGACTCCTAATGTATCTAGCAAATAAGCGCTGTGTCATCAGTCATAGTGATCCCCTTTCCTTTTTAGAAACTGAAGTTTTGTTATTCATTTTTCGCAGACCTATTAACTTGTTGTTGCAGAAGGAGCGATCAGGTACAGTATGTCAAATTGGTCTTTTCACACACGCGGGACCTACAGCATGTATATTGTCGTGAAGCGCTGAGCTGATCATTGCAGACACACCATTTGTAGCTGTTTCTGCGATTTAATTTCACGGAACAGTTTGATACATCAGTAGAATGTGTTAAACGAATTTTTTGACCTATTTCCCCTCTAAGAAACAGAGAGTCCCTTCACGTGTATTAGCATTAGATTACTTTTTGAGTCGTCTCGTATATAAAACAATTACACAAGCTTTTGCAGCTGGAAACGACAGTCACACTATTGGCCTAATTGGTCATGATCTTGTAGGAAGCAATTGTAGTGTTTTCTTCTAACACTGTTTCTTCACTGGCCTAGATTCTCAGCCTTGTTGTATTGTACATAAGCTAAAATGAAAGCAGAATCTGTGTGAACAAAATTTTCTGTCAAACGAAAGAGAATCCTTGAAGCCAAGACAGTTTTTTTGTGATCTTTAATTACTTAGCAGTATACTTTATAAATTGATCCTGTCCATGTAAATTTGCAATTTCTGTTGTATGCAATATGTGATGCAACGAATCCCCTGGCATCATAATGAAGTTCTCCATTCAGGGTACTTTACGTTTCTTTATCTAGGCACTGGGTTAAGATCTAAATCTACAGCCATACTCTTCAAACCACTGTGAAGTGCATGGCAGCGGGTTCATCCAATTGTACCAATTATTAGGGAATTTTCCTGACCCATTCATATAAAGGGTGTTCGAAACTGTTCGTTCAAGTTAATATAGGAGGTAGAGAATGTCAAAACAAAAGTATTTAGTTATGGTACATATGGTCACTGAAGGCAATTTCTGACGCAAGGGTCGATTTACACATAAGGTAGTCTAGCATACTAATCACAGCAGTGGCGTTCACGGAACCTGCTCGACCGTTGTCCTTTATGCAGGTAGTATATCGTCAGACAATTGGCTGTCGTGTCCGTTCGAAGATTCCTGTCATGTCTGCAGTGGTATCAGCAGCGGCAATTCTAGCGTCGAGGTCCTCTTCTCTTTCCACAACGATTTCATACACTAGATGTTTCACATGTCCCCAAACGAACAAATAAAGACTTGTGAGGTCGATTCCCCAAGGTGGCTTTCAGATGATTCCTCACAGCAATGCTGAAATGGGCTGTCGCGCCATCGTGCTGGAAGTACATTCTTCGTCTAACATTCGAGGCACTTCCTCCAACAGTTCTGGCAACCCATGTTCCACGAAGATGCGATATCTCCGTTCGTTGAGGCTGAATGAAAGAATGTATGGTCCAATCAACCTATTACCGTTTTTGTCACAAGGTGACGGTGCTTGCGAATGAATCGGTGTGTTTCCAAGCAGACCTCAGAACCATCGACCCGGGCGGAGAGCAGTTTTGAATGTCAGTACACATTCCCAGTCAGCGTCACTGAGAAAACAGCTTACATCAGCACCACTAACCAAATGTTTGTTAACATTACAAGTTGACTTCAGTGTCCATCTGTACCTTATCTAAATGTATTTGTTGTGATGTTCTCTACCTCCTCTATTAATTTGAACGAATAGTTTCGGAACACCCTGTATAGAGTGGGGGAAGGCTGAATGTTTAAATGCCTCTGTGCACTCTGTAATTAATCTATTCTTGGCCTCGAGATCCCTATATGAGCGATACATAGGAGATTGCAGTATATTCCTAGATTCATCATTTAAAGCTGCTTCTTCAAACTTACTAAACACTTACTCAGTATGGTTTGTGTCTATTTTCAAGTTTGTGCCAGTTCGATTTCTTTATCATCTTCGTGGCATTCTCCTATGGGAAAAACACACTTGTGAGTATTAATACGGCCTTGTCTGTACACTTTGAATATCCCCTGTAAGAGCAAGGCACGAGTGTTTTGTGAGCAGTATTCTCTGTAGACTAGTTTAATTTCCCTGGTAATCCAACAATGAACCAAAATCTGTCTCCTGCTTTACTTACAACTAATCTATGTGATCACTGCATTTCATATCCCTGCAAATTGTTGCATGCAGCTATTTATATGAGTTGGCTCGTTGATATTTTAGTCATAGGATACGCCACTTCTGCCTTTTGGGATATGCGCAATTCTACATTTTTGAACATTTAAAGCAAGTTTCCGATATTTGCACCACTTTGAGTTCTTAACCAGATCCGACTGAATATTTTTGTAGCTTTTTTCACCCTATATTTCATAACAGATAACTGCATCATCTGTGAAAAGTCTGAGATTACTATTAAGATTGTCTGCAAAGTCATTAATATACTAGCACGAATAGCAAAGGTTCCAACACACTTCCTTGAGGCACACCCGAGGTTAATTCTACATCTTCTGATGATTAAATAATAATATTAATAATAAAATAAAAAATATGGTTCAAATGGCTCTAAGCACTATGGGACTTAACATCTGAGGTCATTAGTCTCCTAGACTTAGAACTACTTAAGCCTAACCAACCTAAGGACATCACACACATGCATGCCCGAGGCAGGATTCGAACCTGTGGCCGTAGCAGCTGTGTGGTTCCAGATTTATGTGCCTAGAACTGCTCGGCCACAGATTCCGGTTGCTGATGACTCTCCATCCGATATAGTATGGTGTGTTCCCCTACCAAGTGTAACGCTACAGAGTGCCATGACCACTACGAATGGGTTCTTCTACTTGTCAGTACGAGGTTAGGCTCTCACACCTGGCCGCTGTGAGTTTGGCCGTTTGGCAAGGTCTACGGGAGTTCGTCGGGGGAGTAAGATGGCCGCAGCAATATAGGTGTGCAAGTAAATATGTCATTGTTTCAACAAGCCTAGACAAACTGCAAATGTGCGCCCCTTTTAATTCCTGTAGCATGGCTTTGGTTCAAGGAATCTGTGACCTGGAGCATGAGTGAGGCGTCGACCTCGCGGTCCTCAGTAGGAAAGTGTTGTTGTAAGGACTGCAGCAGGTGCGTGTACGCTCATCACAGCCTTAACGTGGATCGACCATGCGTAGTAAACATTACGCAGAGGGGTTATTTCACACGCCGATGCGGCTCATTGGTGTTGTTGCATTGCTAGCAGGCTGGCCGAGTACTGGTTATGCTGGCTGGCGGTGGCTGGTGTGGATCGATGCCCAGTGGTTCAGTAACTGGGAGCGGCTCAGTTCGACTGTACTGAAATGTAGGAGGATCTGCAACGATGCATGGTGCAGGGAATGGCAATTGAATCTCAATGTAGACGAGTGGAATGTGCTGCGAGTACATAGAAAGAAAGAGCCTTCATCATTTAGCTACAATATAGCAGGTCAGCGACTGGAAGCAGTTAATTCCATAAATTATCTGGGAGTAGGCATTAGGAGTGATTTAAAATGGAATGACCATTAAAATTAATCGTCGGTAAAGTAGAGGCCAGACTGAGATTCATTGGAAGAATCCTAAGGAAATGCAATCCGGAAACAAAGGAAGTAGGTTACAGTACACTTGTTCGCCTACTGCTTGAATACTGCTCACCGGCGCGGGATCCGTACCAGATAGGGTTGATAAATGCAAATGTCGTGTAACTAGGGCCTCCCGTCGGGTAGACCATTCGCCTGGTGCAAGTCATTGGATTTGACGCCACTTCGGCGATTTGCACGTCGATGGGGATGAAATGATGATGATTAGGACAACACAACACCCAGTCCCTCAGCGGAGAAAATCTCCAACCCAGCCGGGAATCGAACCGGTCCCTTAGGATTAACATGCTGTCGCGCTGACCACTCAGCTACCGGGGGCGGATGCAGGGTTGGTAGAAGAGATAGAGAAGATCCAACGAAGATCAGCTCGCTTCGTTACAGGATCATTTAGGAATCGCGAAAGCGTTACGGAGATGATAGATAACCTCCAGTGGAAAACTCTGCAAGAGAGACGCTCAGTAGCTCGGTACGACCTTTTGTTGAAGTGTCGAGAACATACCTTCACCGAGGGCTCAAGCAGTATATTGCTCGCTCCTACGTATATCTGGCGAAGAGACCACTAGGCTAAAATCAGAGAGATTAGAGCCCACACAGAGGCATACCAACAACCTTTCTTTCCACGAACATTACGAGACTGGAATAGAAGGGACAACCGATAGAGGTACTCATAGTACCCTCCGCCATACACCGTCAGGTGGCTTTCGGAGTATGGATGTAGATGTAGATGTAGATGTAGATGTAGACTCTCGGGCCATCCGCTGGTGGCTGGATCCCCTTCGAAGGCGGTCTTGTCACCATGATGGCAGAATGGCGGACACCACACAGTGGAGGCCGACACATTGACATTTGATGACCATGATGACTCGCCAATCAACGACCAGCCTTATTTTACGGCCTTTATTTATATACACGAGAGCAAGTCGTTTGTGATGCTGCAGCTGCTAAAATCACGTACGGCGCGCTGCGAAGGGCCTCCTGGGCAGTGACTGGCAGGCAGACAGTGCCTCCCGGTCAGCACCGTGACGCAGTGCTGGACCACCGTACTGCCGCAGGTAGCTCACTTTATGACCTTGGCGTCAGCTGCCTAGGCTCGTGTCTGTGCACACGATATCCTCAATCCAGTTTGATATCGCAAACGATAACATAATACTAACACAGAGAAGAAGGAAGAACAAAATAGAGGATCTATTAGCCCATCAGTTTGGCTTTAGAAGAGGTAAGGCTTCAGAGGGGCAATTCTGACCGGAATGGAAAAAAAAAAAATCAAACGATCTTACTTTCAAACATTTTAAGGGTAAGTGTAGCACTGAGTCAACTGTTTTTCGGAAATCGTGTAGTGATTTCAGCCATGTTTAAACGCCTAGGCGTTGCAGTTTGGTGTTCAGTGCCAGTTTACTGCAGTGCTTTCTCGTACGCAAAGGGCACTTGTAAAACAGTTTCGCCAACAAACGTAAGTGGTAACAGTATTTCTGCATTTAGAAGTAAAAACAAAATACTTGTACATGTTTCTGGTAACTAATTCTCTGACTGACTAATTGAGCATTTCCTAGTGTCGTTATGCTTGACTGTTAATTCCTGTGGTATTCCCTTGTAACATTTGTTAAAGTGAACTGAACACCTGTCCAGTGTGCCGCCATTGTGATTGCACCCAAGGAAAAGGGAGAGGAGGCAGTACCAGTGCACGCTCCAGCATTGTTACAAGTGGGGTGTTCACACGCTGCTCATCTGAACGCCAATACCCTGCATAGCGCAGCAATTAAATGCTGACTGTCACTTTTATCTAACAGTGTATGAACCGATGTGTATTCTGAAAAAGAAAGCTATTGGCATCTTTAATTCTGATGCTTCAATTTTTTCGCTACACTCTAACACAGTCTGCTTTTTTGAAGCTATTTAGTTCGTTCACGTACGGTTAGTTTATTCTGGCACGTTTTTAAATCAAATCCCAAAGACAGAATAATTTTCTTGAGAGTTTCTTTGGTAGTCTTGAAGTTTTGTGAGATATAAGCTAAGAAAATTTTGCAAAGTTGCCATTTCATAATATCGCGGAAAGTGCTTCCTAATAACACATTTATCATCATTGTCGACAGGATATTATTTGTATGGACTTTGCATATTCTTCTTTTTCTTCTTCTTTGGGTTGTATACCTTAATCCCAGTGCGCATTGCTGCCAAGGATTGTGTGTCGATTTTGGTTGATCAGTTCCATCTAATGTGCGATATTTCATCCCCAGCGATGGTGCTTTGTTACGAGACGATACAGTTCGCGTCGTTCACAACTGGTTTTGTGAGCACGGGTAAGAATTGTCAAATCTCCCATGACCACCACAGTCATCAGATGTAAATGGTGAAGCTGTATTCAAAGGCGATACAAGCCCTGTGTTCATACCGTTCCGATCGACCACAACTGGTTTTGTGAGCACGAGGGCAAATTGCTGCATCTCCCTTCGCCAAGACAGTCACCAGACCTAGGTATTATTGAGCATTTGTAGTCTATTTTGGAAAGAATGGAGCTGGGATCGCTATCGATCTCCATCATCCTTACGTGAACTTGGTGCTATTTTACAGCTAGAATGGTATAAGTGTGGTGTAAGAGTCCCTCGAAAACCGTATAGTGCCTGTCTTTATCCATACTGAAAGGTATAGAAGCAGTTTTGAATACCAGCGAGTTTTCTACTCGTTATTAGGCACGGTAATGTATTGTGCTTTTGGTGTATCCATATTTTTGTCCACCCCTTGTTGGTACATATGCTTACCCGACCAATTTGAGTAAAATCCCTAGGCCGCGCTTAATAAAACATTAACCAAGCCGGCCGCTGTGGCCGAGCGGTTCTAGGCGCTTCAGTCCTGAACCGCACTGCTGCTACGGTCGCAGGTTCGAATCCTGTCTCGGGCACGGATGTGTATGATGTCCTTAGGTTAGTTAGTTTTACGTAGTTCTGAGTCTAGGGGACTGATGACCTCAGATGTTAAGTCCCATTGTGCTTAGGGCCATTTGAACCATTTTAATCAACTATAAAGCCAATATTTCAACAGCCTTTGCAGTTGTCTCTTCGGTACAGACGTTCTGAAGATGATCGCTGCAAAGACGGTGGTTTCTGTAATTGTTTCAGTGATTTATAAAGACTCAATGTAACATGCAACGGATTTTATTCATAGTTGCTGCTTTTAAGTACATAACTAAAGATTTCCGTCGAGGAATTGCTTTCGTGGTTCGGAACAGTATCTTAATCTCTTAAATACACAAGCAGTAGTACATTACTAATTCCAACTCAGTGTTGCATAAAATAAAGGATATTTTAAGGAAGTTGTATCGTTTATAATCATAACAAATTTCGGCTTCATAACTCTTTGGCACCTATCTTCACGGTATCACAAATCTATGTTCCAGAAGAAGAGAGGGCTAGGTTCCGGATATGTTGAGGCACTGTACAGTATTTGCAAGCAGAGGGGCTCAAAACACCGTTCACCATTCAGAGTTTGCGTTTCCGTGGTTTTCCTTAAGGCGAATGCCACTGTAGTTTATTCGAAAAGGCATCGCATGCCGTCCTGCCCAGTCTTGTCTAATCCAAGATCATACTCCCACTCTTACTGTAAACGGCTTGGCATGAAATAAGCGGCTGTACAAATGCACACACACCAAAGAGATAGATTACCGCAGAAGGGGATACCGCAATGACAGTCAGACAAACTGAACAACTCGCTGTCATGTTTTATTTTGTCAAGACAAACGGGTGATATTTAAGATAATAGCTGATAATGTGTCAAGTAACTACAACATAACATCTAAACGTTAACATTCATCAGTTTCAAGCAGAAATGAATTACGCCAAATTATAACGAAATAGCACTTTCAACATTGATTGTTATGTATAGATATAAATACTGTAGTCCCAAACAATCGGATGTGTGACATTCACAGTGAGAAGAAGCGATGTGGAAAATTTAATTTTGGATCAGTCTTCATGTGGCTTAATGTATCCTTTCACGTAGCAATGAGGTCACAAAAGTCATGGGATAGTGATGTGTACATATGCAGATTGCGGTAGTATCATGTACACGAGGTATAAAAGAGTAGCGCATTCGCGGAGCTGTCATTTCTACTCAGGTGATTCAGGTGAAAAGGTTTCCGACGTGATGATGGCCGCACAACGGGAATTAACAGACTCTAAACGCAGAATGGCAGTTGGGGATAGACGCACGGGACCTTCCATTTCAGAAATTGTTAGGAAATTCAATAGTCCGAGACCCACAGTGTCAAGAGTGTGCCGAGAATGCTGAATTTCAGACATTTACCTCCCACCACGGACTACGCTGTGACCGACGGCCTTCACTTAGCGACCGACAGCAGCGACTTTTTGCCTTGAAGTGTCGGTGCTGACAGACAAGCAACACTACGTGAAATAACCGCAGAAATCCATGTAGGGCATACGACGAACGTATCCGTTAGGACAGTGCGGCAACAGCTGGCGCTAATGGTAGGGCAGCAGACAGCAGACGACCGATCTGAGGACCTTTCTTAACAGCAGTACATCACCTGCAGCGCCTTCTATGGGCTGGTGACCATATTACTTGGCCTGGTCAAAAAAGTCCCGATTTCAGTTGGTAAGAGCTGGTGGGAAGTTTCGATTGTGGAGCAGAACCCACGAAACCATGGACCAAAGTTGTAAACAAGGCACTGTGCAAGCTAGTGGTGGCTCTGTAATGGCGTGGGCATTGTTTACATGGACCCCGGGTTATGTTCGGCTGCTTGGAGACTATTAGCAGCCATTCGTGGATTCGATGTTCCCAGTTAATAATGGAATTTTTATGGCTGACAGTGCGCCATGTCACCGGGACACTATTGTTCGCAATTGATTTGAAGAACATTCTGAACACTTCAAGTGAATGTTCTGGCCACCCAGATCACCCTACATGAATCCCGTCGAATATTTATTGGACATAATCGAGAAGTCAGTTTGTGCATCGGCAACACTTTCCTAGTTATCGACGGCTATACAGGCAGCATGGGTCAGTATTTCTGCAAGGGACTTTCAACGATTTGTTGAGTCCATGCTACATCGTGTTGCTGCACTATGCCGAAAAAAAGAAAATCCTACACGATCTTAGGAGGTATCCCATGACTTTTGTCTTCTCACTGTACATAAGACACATCCAATGCACGAAAATTCCAAAAGAAACAGTTTGCTATTATATAAATGTACTGTAGTGAACCCAAAGCGCTCACCTCAGGCATGACGTGACACGTGGTGACTAACGAGATCGACACTTCCTCCGCACTAGGAGCCAGTAATGAAGTAACTGTTGCATTCAAACAGTGGAATCAAACAGCGAAAGGTTATGAGAGTAAAGGATTGATATGTGAATGTAACAGATTAATTGGAGGATTAAACCATTAAATGTTTGCTATTATTACAGTGCCTTTTACATAAATTACAAAACCTAAGGACTGATTTGACAGGGCGTTGGCACAACTCAATTATTAAGGGGTAAGACGGGGGAATGAATCATGTCACCATTCTTTCTAATCGTTTGTCGCGTGGTCACCGCGTTAACTGCGCGCCTTGCGTATCCGAAGCAGCATGACCGAATGTTAGGCAAGTCGACTGCTGAGACGTAAAGATACGTCCGTTTGTCAGGGAACATGAAGAGAATAAATCACACAGTGACGGTGGACATTCGGATGGGACTAAGGATCAGTATCGAAGTCACCGGACTAAGGAGACGATGGGTGGAACTGCGTGCATATCTTCTTGCTTTTGTGCTGCCTCATCTTGTGTTCACTTTTCATCACGCTCCTTAGACCACAGACTACTTGAACTTTTTCTCCTCTCAGTGCCGTCAATTGCGGACTAAGTTTGCAACGCCACTTCCAGTGCAGGGCGGAAATTTTCTATCTTGTGTGGGCTGATGTGTGACTCAAAGACTGGTGTTTTTCTCACGTACTCACTGTCAAGGCATTCCCAGTGTTGGTCGCAATCAGTCCAGCACATTATTCCGAGGTTTTTACGCTTTCTTTAGTTTCTGTGAGAGGAACCACACAACAGTTCTCTTTAACGGCTGTCTCTGCATGATGTCTGGGCAGTCTTAAGTTTGTGCTTCGTCAAAACATCTGGTGGCGTTCGAGGCTCGTAAGCAATCGTCTTACCGTCCAGCAGACTTTTTTTAAGCAGCCTGTTTCTTCTTCCGAAAATCAATTCTGTCTCTCGCCTCCCTGCGCGTATCTGCTTGCGAAATGAGTAGTATAATGCTAAGCTTCATTTGTTGCATGACAGACGCTCGACCAGAATGAGGCTGTATGATTTGACGGAACAGTGGTTACAAGGATTTCTGCACCAAGTTTCTGACAACGTACTGGAACCTTGTCACACAACCAGTTGTGAATATGAGCATGTATCGGTGCCAGTCTATAGCAGAGCCGTGCCAATCCTTGTCAACATAAGACGCTCACATTTTCGATCTGGCGAGATACGTGGACGACAAAATGATAGAGTAGGAATGGTGCAGCACGAGGCGCTCACGTTTTCCTGCTCATGTACAACGTGCATTCGTCAAGGCGCTGTAGAGACAACAGTTCCTCGGTCTTTTAAGGTCCTTTAACGATATGGTTCAAGTGGTTCAAATGGCTCTGAGCACTAAGGGACTTAACAGCTGAGGTTAGAACTACTTAAACCTAACTAACCTAAGGAGATCACATACATCCATGCCCGAGGCAGGATTCGAACCTGCGGCCGAAGCGATCGCGCAGTTCCAGACTGAAGCGCCTTTAACGATATCGAAGGACAGGAAAAACAAAGGACAGCACAAGCAAAAGCAACGAAGACAGACAATAGTGCGCCACAAGGGTTTGCACAGCATATTTGACAGGCAGAATTGACACAACAACGGACGAAGGAGAGAAGAAGAGACTAGGTGAGAGCTGGATAGACACGATGGTACACACCAGGCTGAGAAAGGCAGCATCGAAGCGCCGGATCAAGGACGCCACGTGTATTGCGTGCAAGCGTCGCATAATGAGAGAGGGCGAGAGGATAACGGAGGCTCACCACCACTAGTCCCAACTCAGGCAGAGGTGCGTGAGATCGCACAAGCGAGTGACCGAAGACAGTGATATATCGCTGGGGACATCTCTACAGAAGGGACATCACATATGCAGCACGTGGCTGGATTTGTATTTGAATTTGAAATACATTGTATGTTGAGTCAAATATGGAAACTCTGACTCACATATCAGGAATAATACGACGTAGACCACCCGGCCAGTCGAATACGAAACGAACTGTTGGCTGATCGTTAAGTTTGTGGAGTTAAGGCACTTCTCCTGTGTCAGTTTATCCCCTATTCACTATAACGTACCAGATTTGTCAAAATGACTATCCACTTACAAAATGATACCAAGTTTGTTTCTACTTCTTACTCTGCATCCAAAGGGCTCCCTTTACAATCTGAAGTTATAGTTTAAAAGCTAGTAACTGTCTATTTACATAATATTACTTATCTTTTTGTATGTAAACCACAGTTTCTCATTTGAAAGCATCGCAAACCGTACCGCTCTTACGCCATGATTCTTACCTTGCCGGCCATTGTGGCGGAGCGGTTCTAGGCGCTTCAGTGTGAAACCGCGCTGCTTCTACGGCCGCAGGTTCGAATCCTGCGTCGGGCATGGATGTGTGTGTTGTGTCCTTAGGTTAGTTAGGTTGAAGTAGTTCTAAGTCTAGGGGACTGATGACCTCAGATGTTGAGTGCTATAGTGCTTAGAGCCATTTTTTCTTATCTACGACAACTACATTCGCATTTTCAGAGGTGGACCGTGTCAGCTGAGCTATCTGAGGCGGCCTGTTCAAAGTTTTCATCTGCCAGTTCCTGCCTTCTGCAGTAAAAAACTCCGCATGCATTCTGTGTGGTTACGGTGGTGACCCGCTTCATAGGAAGAGGTCAAGCAGCATTTACAACAACTTAACTTCAATCAGTGTGTGTCTCCAGGGTGAATTACTCCAACTGCAGAACCGCGTAGACCTCGATAAGCCTAGCTCAAAACTGTATATCTGATCGTTAAAAACGCTCGCTTGAGTGGACAATCAAAACAGAAGTGTAAGGTCAGTTCTTCTCACACTTGCAGTAAATAGGTCTACTGTAGTAACTCCTCGACTGCCGTCATTACGGTCAAGTTTACTGCTTTCTAGTCAAAATTTACGGCGCCTAGTGCCCTCCTGCTCTCTTCCCTTTACAAACTGTAACCTAGGAACCCCTCGCTCTGTCCGCGCAGTCGACGTAGAGTATCTGCAAAAACATCTCGTTGTTCACCATCTACAAGATAGTCGTGCCAAAAACAACCGCCTGACACATTAACTGGCTCTATTTACACTGCAATAAACATTGAAGTATCAAAATTACTCCCCCCTTCGGAGGTTCGAGTCCTCCCTTGGGCATGGATGTGTGTGTGTTGTCCTTAACGTAACTTATTTTAAGTTAGATGAAGTAGAGTGTAAGCCCAGGGACTGTTGACCTCAGAGGTTTGGCCCCATAGCAATTACCACAAATTTTTTAAATCAAAATTACAGTACATACAGATCTACTAAAACTTTCGAAACTTTATGTCTGTAACCACGTTTCAAAAATGGCTGTGAGCACTATGGGACTTAACATCTGAGGTCTTCAGTCCCCTACAACTTATAACTACTTAAACCTAACTAACCTAAGGACATCACTCACATCCATACCCAAGGCAGGATTCGAACCAGCGACCGTAGCGGTCACGCGGTTCCAGACTGAAGCGCCTAGAACCGCTCGGCCACCCCGGGCGGCGTAACCAGGTTTATTTCAGGGTATAGACGAAAGGTGCATCAGTAGTTTTGTTCAGGAAAAACCTAAATGTGCTTCCGTACAATGTCCTTTCCACAGGAAATTATTTTATCTGTAAGTTTCGTACAATCTGTAGTTTTACGTGGCGGCAAAGCATTGAACAGACACTTGGAGTCAATTGTGATGTGTCAAATTAAACCGATGAAACAGTGGCAGAAATTGGTAGATATGGTGTAGGGGTGTGTGTGTGTGAATGTATGTATGTATGTATGTGTGTGTGAGAGAGAGCGAGAAACAAACACACACACACACACACACACACACACACACACACACGCACGCACCCACCCAAGCACACAATTGGAGATAGACTCTATCCCAGCACAATCTGCCTTTCAGAAGATGCCCACAACTCCACTCTGACTATAGCCAAAGACTTGGGACGCCTTGAACAGCAAATCGAGCTCTTTTTCTGAAGAAAGCTTTCTTGGCTTTCCACGCCACCTGTGATGTCTCATTTGCTTCGGCCATAGGACGATCTGTTGCTTCATAGTCAGTTGAATTCTGTCACATTTTTGCCACGTCTTCTGCAAATTTCTCTGTTACCAAGCAACTATTTTCCTTTATATCACTTTTCATCGCATTTTTCTTCTTCTCTCATTTAAAGGCCGTCCAATCTGTTAAACAGTTTCATACGTCCTTCTTTCTTCGTAAGCAATGCAATGTTCGCTAGACTTAGAATTGGTATTTGTCCCCTAAATCGTTTCTTTACTGCTTCGGAATAATGTGACTATTGCCTGTATCCTTTTTACCTTTCCTTAAAACAAATGTGTCTTGTTGTGTTACATATTTACTAACCCTACTTTTAATGTTGATTATTCGTGTGTGTCTTCTCAATATTTGTAATAACGTGTTCCTTTCCAATTGTGGAAGGTTTCCTCTATTTACATAAATTACAAGAAACTATCCACTTTATTCTTAATGTACCTTTCATTACTAAGAAATATGGTCCCTGAGCTCTTTTATCTACCCTTCTGTATGTTAGTCTGTAATCAGAAAGAGCCAGATGGCAGCCCTATTGTGACAGAGTCCTCACATTTATTTGGTCCAGACTTCATTTGTAAGGCAACAAATTACTACAATATGATCGAGTATGTAGGTCATGCGTCACTTCTATATACGTTCGTAGTTAGTGATATACTGTCTATACCACTTCACACTCCCTTTCACCCAAAAATTTCGGAAATATACAGATATGTATTCACAATAAAATTTTTATATGTCCTGAGACTGGTTTGATGCAGCTCTCCATGCCACTCTATCCTGTGCAAGCTGCTTTATCTCCCAATACGTACTGCAGCCACATTCTTCTGAATCTGCTTAGTGTATTCATCTCTTGGTCTCCCTCTACGATTTTTACCCTCCACACTGCCCTCCAATACTAAATTGATGATCTCTCGATGTCTCAGAACATGTCCTACCAACCGATCCCTTCTTCTAGTCAAGTTGTGCCACAAACTCCTCTTCTCCCTAATTCTATTCAATACCTGCTCATTAGTTATGTGATCTACCCATCTAATCTTCAGCATTCTTCTGTAGCACCACATTTCAAAAGCTTCTATTCTCTTCTTGTCCAAACTATTTATCGTCCACGTTTCACTTCCATTCACGGCTACAATCCATACAAATACGTTCAGAAACGTCTTCCTGACACTTAAATATATACTCGATGTTAAGAAATTTCTCTTCTTCAGAAACTAGAAGTCTACAAATGCTAGAAACGTAGGTTTGCCTTTTCTTAATCAAGCTTCTGAGATAAGCTGTAGGGTCAGTATTGCCTCATGTGTTCTAACATTTCTACGGAATCCAAACTGATCTTCCCCGAGGTCGGCTTCTACCAGTTTTTCCATTGTCTGTAAAGAATTCGAGATAGTATTTTGCAGCTATGACTTATTAAACTGATAGTTCGGTAATTTTCACATCTGTCAACACCTGGTTTCTTTAAGATTGGAATTATTATATTCTTCTTGAAGTCTGAGGTTATTTCGCCTCCTGTCTCATACATTTTGCTCACCAGATGGTAGAGATTTGTCAGGACTGGCTCTCCCAAGGCTGTCAGTAATTCTAATGGAATGTTGTCTACTCCCGGGGCCTTGTTTCGACTTAGGTTTTCAGTGCTCTGTCAAACTCTTCACGCAGTATCATATCTTCCATTTCATCTTCATCTACATCCTCTTCCACTTCCATAATTTTGCCCTCAAGTACATCGCCCTTGTATAGACCCTCTATATACTCCTTACACCTTTCCGCTTTCCCTTCCTTGCTTAGAATTGAGTTTCTGTCTGAGCTCTTGATATTCATACAAGTGGTTCTCTTTTCTCCAAAGGTCTCTTTCATTTTCATGTAGGCAGTATCTATCTTACCCCTAGTGAGATAAGCCTCGACATCCTTACACTTGTCCTCTAGCCATCCCTGCTTAGCCATTTTGCACTTCCTATCGATCTCATTTTTGAGACGTTTGTATTCCTTTTTGCCTGCTTCATTTACTGCATTTTTATATTTTCTCCTTTCATCAATTAAATTCAATATTTCTTCTGTTACCCAAGGATTTCTACAGCCCCTCGTCTTTTTACCTATTTTTATATATTGGCTTTTATTTATTTTTAGTAAATATTTTGTACACCGTCGTGTTGAGCCCGAGCACCAACATCATGTGACAGAGAATAGATGGATTAAAGGAAGATAAATAAACAAATGAATAGCCGGCTGGTATGGCCGAACGGTTCTTCAGTCTGGAACCACGCGACCGCTACGATCGCAGGTTCGAATCCTGCTTCGGTCATGGATGTGTGTGATGTCCTTAGATTAGCTAGGTTTAAGTAGTTCCAGGGGACTGCTGACCTCAGATGTTTAGTCCCATAGTGCTCAGAGGCATTTGAGTTGAAACAAATGAATATCTTTGTTGTTTCAAGAAGACAGAGTATATAAATAGTAACACCTGGACAATTTTAGGTAGTTAAATGGATTTTGTTGGGTCTTGCCCCCTCGTCTCGTATAGGGTGCCTAATGATTACTACGTTCTCGGAATGGTATACAACAATTCAAGCAAATAACATTAGTAGGTTTTTTTCTGTAAATTGACAATACTTAACTTGGCGATTTACGAGTAGTAGTCGCAAACGATGGGCGACATCAAACAGTTACGTTCGTCGACCAAGTCCAACAAGAAACTAGTAAGGATCACAACTAGTTGTTCTTGTAGCACTCTCTGCCAGGCCGTGTTATGCTCTGCGAATACGTTCCACTAATGCCCACTACTGAACACTAACGTCCGCCGAGGCCGCCAGGAACGGCGCTTATATCCACTTCTTGCACCCCGCCCGGTACTTAGCTAGTTTTGGCGTGTGTTCACCCCAACTAATTGACTAACAGATCAACAGAGAGTGCAAAACTGCCGCAATATCGGATAACGCAAAAAAGTAATATGGTCCTGTGACTCCTGATTGAACTGCGGTGGCAGTGTTGACACTAATTTATTCAGAATTGATCACTTTTAATTGAAAAGGGGTGCACATTGATGTTATATTCAGCTATTGAACACCAGATGCAAATGTTGAACATAAAATTAATTAAGAAAGTGACTTGGGATTTCAACTACTTGATTAAAAACAGATGCAGTCGATTAGCACAAATTTATTTTTAACTCCCGACCTTCAATCATCACATTATAAGACTCTCCTATCAGGCAGTGGTATTAAATTGCGTTTGCGTGGAGTAAAGCGCGATAACTCAAAGTAATTCCTATCGACTGACCCAGGCGTAATGCGAAGTGCAAGGAGAATTCTACAATACACGTCCCATGAAATCCTCGTGGAAACTTTGCCGACTTGATCCAACAAATTAATCAGTAACCGGAGTTCGCGCAATATCACTGAATACGGCGTGGTGGAGCGGTGTCGTTGTGTGGACGTCGGCCGACCTCGTGGTGCTGCAAGGCTGCACTCATCTATACACTCCTAGCTATCTTGTTCAGTACATACCTGAGCCAAAACTTTCTATCTCCAAGCTCAATCGTTCCATTTGCTAAGTCCTAAACTGCAGAGATGCTCACCCTTTCTCAGGGAAGCTGAGTAAAGAACGCCACGTCCACACTCCAGGCAAGCTGGGACCGGAAGACCTCTACGGAGACTTCTCACAGTCCGCTCTTCGCCTCAGTTTCCCCTCCAGCAAAATCACTGACGCCAATTGCAGCGCAAGTCGCGTTAATTATGCGTCGCTTCCCAGCGCCGACCAATGCCTGCTGTGGGAAGTGAACAAATTCTCACAAAATTTCCCTTCCTCTCAACTTTTGTTATTTAGCTCCTCCCAGGCCACCCATCAAGGTTAGCGTCTGCACACACACCAATTTTTCCAGAATTCCGACTCCCAGGAGAGTACTTCAAATTCCTCGATCCTACGTTCCCATTGGAGGCCGGCGTGTTTCATTCTGTCGCTCTTCACCTGATTTACTTCAGACTCTGCGGACCGTGAATTCAGCGTAAAGTTGTTATAGTCATGAACACGCATATTTTGACCTCTGTTGACCGCTCCACCGTAGCTTTGCGCGTCTTTGTCGCATGTTTCACTGAAAACGGGAAGAAGGACATTTATCAACAGGCGTATAAGTTCTTTGTCTGCTTCCCAGTACACCAGCATGGGGTCGGGGTCAACCACCCATGCTGTCACTCATCTTAAGGCGGCTGGAGGCCGTGCCCCGTTACCGCTTTCTCAGAGCCTGAACCGCACTAAGCTGCCTATTGTCGCTTCCCTTCGCCGCTCCCCAGCCACGCGCAGTGGTCATTTCTGGGTACGTCCCTGGGATAAACTAGCCTCCAGTAAATCGACGCGTTTCCACAAAGTTTTCATGTCGTGTGAACTACTTTAAAACCATCACCCGACAATGATTATTCCAATCTGTCCATACTATACCATCTACAAGATGCATTGTGCCTTGTCAGTCATTTTGTTCAGCCCTACTGTTCGCTCAACGTGAGTTAGGTGATCTTTAATGACTTCATGTAAGGGACATGCTTCTTGCCATCTTACAGCCCCACATACGATATTTTCATATTTCACTTAAAAAGTACTTTGTTTTAGTGTTTGTTAATCCACACCTTTTTTCTAGCAATGATTTAACATGATAATTAACACAATACATATTTGTTTCAGTAACCAAGTATCTTACAAATTTATTGTTGGTAATGCTAACAAGTTCCTTAAATTGTAGTTTTTCATTTATTAACTGTTCGTACAACCTTCTACAAACATTTATCATAATTGGTATACATTACTTTCGCATATGATCTATGCACAGCTTTGTGTTACTTTCAAATCAACTCAATGGAATCGAATAGATGCATTTAGCATAGGTGATTTCTGTTTTACGCACACATTTTCTGCATACAGTTTTGTGACACTTTACAGTTTTCGCTGGTCTCGTTGCCTTTGCGGAGGCTGATTCAGCACTCCCTCCACTTGCTAGGTAATTTCAGTCCCGTACCCTATTCCTTTACCTGATGTCCTTGCTCTCTTGTTCCTTGAGTTTATTCGCCAGCTGACGTATGAACTTCTTCCTTTCGATTTTCTTGTTCATTAGTATGAACTATTGTAATGAACGGTCATTTATTGCTCCCATGTCCTCCAAGATATTGTAGAAGACATGCATTGGCCATCACCTACAAGCAGCCTTTGTAGTACATTTAAGGCTCATTTGATCAACCATGCCCAACCCATACTTTGTTGCATTGTACATAGAATGTTATGGTTTCAGGTTTCTTCTTCTCTATCTCGCTTATTGCTACTTCAGCAGAAGAGTGACACATTCATTCTTCTTTCCTTGATATACAGTCATGGTTCAGTCTGTGTTGCCACTAGGCTGTAGGATGATGGTGGAGTATATTTCAACACTAGGCTTCCTTACTTCATCGATTTCATGATGGATCTCGTTCATTGTATCAATTAATGAAGTTTTCTTTTCTTTGAGTTTCTTAGAAAGTTGAAGAGACAGAGTTACCTGTCGTCACATTTCTTCCTTACATTACAAATGGCTTCATGAGACGAAGAACGATGTACTCTCCAAGTGATTGCCTCGCTCTATGAGTGTTCTCTTTGCTGAGGGTATGTCGGCCACAGTGGCCGAGCGGTTAAGGCGCTACAGTCTGGAACCGCGCTACCACTACAGTCGCAGGTTCGAATCCTGCCTCGGGCATGGATGTGTGTCATGCCCTTAGGTTAGTTATTTTAAGTAGTTCTAAGTTCTAGGGGACTGATGACCAGAGCAGTTAAGTCCCATAGTGCTCAGAGCCATTTTGCTGAGGATATGAGAAAGCACTACATACATATTTTGTTATTACATCGATAGCCGACCATAATTTGAGACCATATTTGTCTGGTTTGTTGGGCATGATCTGAGTAAACTTAAACCTGCATCTTGTTTCTCTTGGTAATAGACGTTCGTCAATTGTTATATTTTCTCAAGGGCGGTAATAAAAATACCGTTTTCAATTAACTTTTCCCAAATTTGAGATACAAGAGCGAATTTGTTGGCTGCCAGGAGTTCATCGTGGGTTGATTTTTCATCGAAGTGGAGAACTCTCAGAAGGTCCTGAATCCTGTCCCTTGGCATGTATTTGATAAATGTAGCCCCCCCCCCCCCAAGGGAGCGACCAAAGATCATCCACAGACATACATTTTGCACAAATGACTACCAGTTTTTCCAGTTGCTCAGGTGACACAGTCCAGCAGTCCAGTCATTGCTCTTTAGTACTTTTCGAGCATTTGATATTGTGTATTTTTTCACGAGATGTAGACTTGCTTCGTCAAAAATGAAACGGAAGACACTGCTGAGAGAGTCGTGTACTCGTTGGTAAGCTAAGCAGTGGGAACTCCTCTCTCCCTCAGAAAATTCACAGCCGACCTTCCTCCAGAAGATGAAGAACTGGTAATCTCCCACACGGTTCCATTCCTAGCAGCCATGTTCGTAGAGACTTCCAACTGTGTCTGCAGTGATGGAAGAGCGACTGATTGATGCAGCTGATCATACGAATCCTCTTCCAGTGATCGCGCCTTGTTCGCAATCTCTTCATCTTCACTTGTCAAATTCAAATGGCTCATATGGCTCTGAGCACTATGGGACTTAACATCTGTGGCCATCAGTCCCCTAGAACGTAGAACTACTTAAACCTAACTAACCTAAGGACATCACACACATCCATGCCCGAGGCAGGACTCGAACCTGCGACCGTAGCAGTCGCGCGGTTCCGGACTGAGCGCCTAGAACCGCTAGACCACCGCGGCCGGCTATTATTTCATTAACGAGGTAAATAAATTACATATGACAATAAAGGGAAAATATATGGGAGGGGTCATTCTGTCCACCTCCGTCGGTGCAGCGTTAAGTAAGAGCCTGATCAGCATTACATACAGCCCAGTAGACAGAACCTTTGTCCTTCACACGATATCCATAAAGCATTAGCTTACTTTGAATTCTTGACTGAGATACACAAGAAGAGGCATGAGTATAGCTTACGCGCCACGTTGTGAGGCTGTTTATCTGTAGGCGTCTGAACATAAGAGGAAGTCAAAGTCATTTGTACAAAAGTGTGTAACACGCTATAAACTGGGTAAAAACGTGGATGACTTTAAAGAACGTGGCTCAGTCAGTAAAGTGTCTCCAAAACTGGAAAAAATTATTATGATTCCTTTTTCGGGAAACCCGTTCTAAACTCTGCGTCAAGCGCACGCAAAATTCACCTCGGAACAGCCGTCAACGGAAATTCGACCAATTTGAAGGTCTTTTCCACGCGAATACGTCGAAAACTTAGTTTCAAGCATGCAGACACGAGCAACTATCGACACAGTGGATGACTGGATGTTTTATCAAATGGCTCAAATGGCTCTGAGCACTATGGGACTTAACATCTGAGGTCACCAGTCCCCTAGAACTTAGAATTACTTATACCTAACTAACCTAAGGATATCACACACATCCATGCCCGAGGCAGGCTTCAAACCTGCGACCGTAGCGGTCGCGCGGCTCAAGGATGAAGCGCCTAGAACCACTTGGCCACACGGGCCGGCGACGTATTATCAGTTGTAATTGCATTCTTCTTTTGTTCATATAGGACGTATGTATATGTTTTAGTTTGTTGTCAAATTTCCACTTGCTTAACCCGTCTACAATCGTACTTAACAGACTGTACATGATCATAAGGCACGCATGTATGTTACGCCGATGTAATCCAAACCACATTCGCTCGAAAATGGTAGGCACTAATAGGAAAAGGTTGTAGATGATAAAAAAGTCTGTTCAAGTTTATGGAGCCGTTTACTGTCACGAAATCCAACAAATGGCTGTCTAGTGCTATACAGTGGTGGTAGCTGAAGCGTCTGAACTATGAAGTCATTTCAGTGAGAATCGGTGCAATTTTCAGAAGATGCGCATCAGCCCGGCCTGCCGGTAGGCGAAGACGGGTGCGCCCTGAGGCAGCAGGTCCTGGTAGTGGAACCGCGCCAGGTAACCGGGGTCTGCGGGCAGCGACAGCCGCTCCGGCAGCAGCGGGGAGGCGGCGGGGGCGGAGGCCGAGGAGGGGGCGGCGGGCCCGTGGGCGTAGGTGATGCGCTGGAGGCGGCCGTCCGGCTGCAGCAGGTAGTACACGCCGGACTCCAGGGCGCGGGAGCCGTCGGTAGCCGCGTCTGAGGGAGCCGTGGTGGTGGGCAGCTCGGTGGTCGTGGTCTCGGCAGCCTCTGTGGTCGTGGGGGCGGGCGGGGGCGGAGGGCCGTACTGCTGTGGCGGCGGCGCGTACAGGCCGGAGCTCCTGGAAGGCAGGAAGAACTGCCGACCTTCAGGACGCCAGCCTGAGGGAGGGTACGGAGCCGCGTCTGGCGCTCCGTACTGCTGCGCAGGCGCTTCTGGCCGCGCAGAGGCGCACTCTGCGAGCAGCAAGAGAGCGGACGCTACGAGGAGATACATATTGCTGTCTGGGGGACGAGCAGGTACGGTGACTGATGCCGCACTGGGCGACACCGCTGTACTTATAGCAGACCGCTGACATTGACCTCCATACCGTTACGACGCTGGCCATTGTCCCGCTGGCCGAATGAGGCGGAGGACTCGTAGGGACGTGGCAGGCTTGCCAATGTCCGCCCAACGGCCCCCTCGTCGAAGGCTTGTGGATATCGGACTTCCCCGTACCAGCGACGTAATAGATACGTGCAGCGCGCAACGGTTACAATCTAATGTTTCACAAAAGGTTCAAGATTCAGTTAGTGGCATTCGGCAAGTGATATAACTCAAAGAAATTAGCAAAAATCTTTTATGTTGAGCGTTCTACAATTTGCATACTCTGTGTTAAAGCCCTTTCTGCACGATACGAATTTGCATACTCTGTGTTAAAGCCATTTCTGCACGATACGTACAGGGTGACAATGGTTACAATCTAATGTTTCACAAAAGGTTCCAGATTCAGTTAGTGGCATTCGGCAAGTAATATAACTCAAATACATTAGCAAAAATCTTTTATGTTGAGCGTTCTACAATTTGCATACTCTGTGTTAAAGCCCTTTCTGCACGATACGTACAGGGTGTCAATTATTGTACTGAATGGGGGAAAAAAACGTAAACTAGTTACAAACCAAGGCGTGTGCACACTTTATTCAATATGTAAACGTCACTACAGGTATTCGGATTTAGGTTATGACATGTTCGATATGCTTGCACCATTGGCAATGATGCGGCGCAGACGAATGGCGAAATACTGAATGACCCGCTGAACTATCGGTACATGATGTCGAGCACCTCCTAAATGGCAGTTTCCATCTCAGCAGTGGTTTTGGGGCTATAGCTGTACACCCAATCTTTAATATAGCCTTACAAAAAGGGGAATAAGGCGGCCAATAGAGCCCATTCCAGAGGCTTCTGGGTACCCCAGAGCCAGAATCGGGTCCCCAAAGGGCTTCTCCAGGACATCACTCTTCTAATTCGATGGGGTCGAGCTCCGTCTTGCATGAAGCGAAACCTGTCTAAATCAGGGTCACTTTGGATAATGGGGATAAAATCACCTTCCAAAACCTTCACATACCATTCGGTAGTCACCGTGCCATCAAGAAATATCGCACCGATTACACAGGTCTGCGACATAAAAATTGTTTCAAATTTATTAAGTGATTTTTATAGTGTTTTCATAGCTGATTTCGGGAAAAATAGCGAAAAAATTCCATCACTTACAGTTCTTTCACAAACTGCTTGTCTAGTTTTAGCTTTTTTCCATATTTCAGGACTCTAGTGAGTTTGAATTTGGTTTTTAGGGTCTCAATAAACTGCTATTAAGCCGTTTTTATACCAGATATACGCAAAATAAAGAGTAATTGGGAGAAACCAGCAGTTGTCAGTACCTGTCTGTCCCGCTGCCCCTTCTCCTGCCATCTCCAAGCAGTGAGCTTCTGCTATTGCCCTTCAGTTCACAGTACCTCTTCACTCTGCTCTGTTCACGTGTTGCTGTTACTAGTGCTTTAAAGTAGTGACTGTTTTCTTGTGTTGCCAAGTTGTTTTATAGTCAATGGCTACCAGAGGATGTACAAACTCGCCAGATTGCTTCTGCTACAGTTGCGGTAACTATAGCAACAAAGAAACATTTTCGATTTTGTTGAAAAACTATATTTTGCCTATTTTGGTATAAAGATAGGCGATCAAGATAAGCCTTGGGCCCGACACAAAGCTTGTTCAGTGTGTGTTGAAGAACTGAGGCAATGGTTTCAACGTAAAAAGCAGTCCTTACGTTTTGGAGTACCAAAGGTTTGGAGGGAGCCCAAAAATCATAGTGAGGACCGCTATTTTTGTTCTTGCAACGTACGAAGATTCAGTTTGAAAAACAAAAGGGATATTTCTTACCCTAACATTCAATCAGACATTCGTCCTGTTCCTCATGGACCTGAAGTAACAATAGCCTCTCCTCCAGATTCTTTGGATGATACAGATGATCACGAGCCTGGGGTGAGCAAGGTGATAGTGAAGAAGACAGAGATTGCTACGATCCTTGCACAACCGATCCCATCCCATTCTCACAATCTGAACTAACGATTTAGTTAGAGACCTAGGTCTTTGTGAAGAATCGGCAGAGGTTTTAGAATCTAGACTCAAAGATAAACATATGTTGGCTCCAGGTACATCCTTTTCTTGGTATCTATCGAGGGGAAAAGAATTTGTATCTTTCTTCTCTCAAGAAGGTGACCTGGTGTTTTGCAGTGATGTTCCTGGACTTCTGGCACGTTTCAAAATAGAATATGCTCCTGATGAGTGGATACTTTTTACTGATTCTTCAGAAAGAAACCTTGAAGCAGTACTTCTACACAATGGCAATAAGTATGCTTCCATTCCACCACTTCACATTAAGTCGACGCTCATGAAACAGTTTGCTAAGACATTGCCAAAAGAAGGGGATTGTTTCGAATATCTTTATGGACAGTTTTGGTTTCTCCGAGGCAAAGCTCCTCTCACATCTTAACTACTCTGCAAACCATGGTGATGTTAGTGAAGAGCAGGGCGAAAGATTCCATCAAGACATCAAATAAATGGAAAGAAGATTTCAAGGAAGATGGAACGTCAACATGATAGCGGGCTACTGCTAGATGATAAAAAGAGATGATCCTCAACGAGTCCACAGCCGGAAAAGCAATAAAAGAAGCTTCAACAGAAAGCGAAAGCGTTATTATAAGGACTTATGAGCTTAAAGGGAAATGGAAGTGTATTGGAAATGCAGTTTAGAACATGGTTTATAAATAAAATAAAATTTTATAACTTTGGAAAAAGTGTGATAAATTGCTTAAATTTTGTTATCATACCAAAAAATACTCCCTTTTTTGTGAGAAAACCTGACGTGATAGAAAAAAATGGATTACATTTTTGAAATCAGCGCTGAAAAGTACATAAAAGTGAGTTATCAAATTTCAAACAACTTTCAAAAAATATTTTTTTGCAGACGTGCGTTATTCCGTGACTGGCCGTTGCACACCACACAGTCACCACCTGAGGGTGAAGAGATTTCTCGATCTCGAAATGCGGATTCTGAGTCCCCCAAATTCAGCAATTTTGGTTATTGACGAACCCATCCAAATAACAGTGGGCTTCGTCGCTAAACCAAATCATACAGCGCACACTACATACAGCGCACATTAATTCCTATCATGCCCCGCGGCCAACCGCACGGTTTGAATGTTCTAACGCAAACCGTTCTGAAGTTAAGACGATTTTATTTCATATAGTTCAGTAATTGTCACCTTGCGTGAGCTTGCAAGATTACCCATGATGCACTGGTTCCGCAGGCTTCAACCGTGTAGACGGGACCACTTTCTCAAGATTCACGCTTGCGATCGCTTTTAGACGAAATAGGATGGATCCTATCCTCACGCGTATGAAGGTGCTTTGCACACGCGCAGGTGGCCAAGTGGGGAGCGCATGACAAACACCGTGGAGTTGTTTGTGAATTCTCTCTCCTGTTCAGGGAAACGTTGTAGTTTGTTCATCTCACAAATAGTTAACGGGTGAACATCTGCTATAAGCAATCATTGGAACTTAAACACTAGTTCGTGCGAGTAAGTGTATGTAATTCAGTAATCCAGATGCATTTGGCACTACTCGTAAGGAATGTGGTCTTGTTCACTTGTGCATGCATTCAGGATGAGAGGTGAGCCACCGCGTGTCTTCTCATTAAACCAAAAACTTGTCTTAATCGAGTAAATCAACACCGGAAACGGAAAAGTAACATTTCTCTTAGTTTGGCCATGATTTCCATCTTTTATAATGAGGTAGTTTACACTTGTAAATGACTTAGTTACTCATAAACTGCATGAAAACAATTAAATACAGCGTCACAGTGTCCACGTAAGATACAAATAAATATAGTAAACATTAAATAAGGACATAAAATACTTGTTAGTCTCGAAAAGTGATTTTGAGCCGTCGATCCACTGGCTAGAAGTCGGCAATGAAAGCACTACGTACGAAGAGTAGCAGACTAGACACGCGGGTGCCGTCTACCGCTTGGGGCACAGTTGCAGACGACAACTTTCTTGTTCATGTGGCACGTCTCGTGTAAAATGGGATTTAACCTTAAATTCTACTAATGATGATCAATTGTTTACTAAGAATGAATTTACAAACTTAAGTTTATTTCATTACTCTAGCTTGAGATCTTTGAGTTGAAGAGGCAAATATGTTGTTGTGTTGATAATAATCTTAATAGTATCATTCTACATCATCTGTTCTCCGCAAGTCACCTTACGGGTGTATGGCGGAGATTTCTTTGTGTACCAGTATCAGTTCCTCCTTTTTCTGTTCCAGCTCCGTATGCTTCGCGAGACTAACGATTGTTAGTAATCCTCTGTATGAGCTCGAATCTGTGTAATTTTATCTTGATGGTCTATTCGTTAGATTTTCCGTACGGCGAAGCAATATATTGGTTGGCTCTTCTTTACGCCCTTGGAACTTTAGTCCACAGCTCGTTGTCGTGCGGTAGCGTTCTCGCTTCCCGCGCCCGGGTTCCCGGGTTCGATTCCCCGCGGAGTTAGGGATTCTCTCTGCCTCGTGATGACTGGGTGTTGTGTGATGTCCATAGGTTAGTTAGTTCTCAGTTCTAGGGGACTGATGACGGTAGATGTTAAGTCCCATACTGCTCAGAGCCATTTGAACCATTTTTTGGAACTTTCACACTAGACAGTACCGTGATGCAGAACGCCTCTCATGCTGCGTCTGCGAGTGGAGTTGGCTGAGCTTTTCGTGAGGCTTTCGCGCTTACTAAATGAAGCAGTAACGGAATGTGCTGCTCTCCTTTGGAGCTTCTCTGTTTCCTGCGTCTTTCAGTGAATCCGTCTGGCATCTGCCTTAGTCGCGATTAAGTTTCTGTGGTCATTCCACTCCTTATCGCTCTGTACGCACACTATTATATCTTTTATGGAAGTAACTGCTTCCAGTGATTACTCTGCAATTGTGTGATCATACAAAATATAGGATTTTTCTCTCTACGTATTCGTAAACCGTTACATTTGTTTATGTTGAGGGTCAGTTGCCATTACCTGCACTACGTGTCGATCTTCTGCAGGTCTTCCTGCACTTCGCTACAGTTTCCTAGCATCGCGGCTTCTCTGTGTGCAACATCATCCGCGAGAAGCCTCATGGAACTTTCGACTTTATGTATTGTGTATTGTGCTAAGGACCTAGAAACGACGGGGAGGCTTCGTCTCGCTGTAGCCCTCAGTAGTTCACAACCCCACAACAGGCCAAAGCAGTCCACCCATCCCACCGCCGCCGCACAATGAACCCAGGGTTATATCGACTTTGTGTACTAGGTCATTTATACACATTGTGAAAAGTAATAATCCTATAACACTCCGAAAGGCACGCCCGTACTTTTACGTCTGAACCCTTCTCTCCGTTCAAAAGTACTGTGTTTTGTTCGAAAGAAACTCTTCAGTCCTATCACACAGTGTGTCTGATACTCCGTACACTCGTCTTTCACTTGAGATATTGAAGCAACTAAGACGTTTTAAGCGAAAAGAAGTTCTTATTTTCCCTGCAGTAAAAAATTTTCACAAAAACTGCAGACATTTCGAATCACAAAGAATGAGAATGGCCAGACGCGGGACTGAACAGTCGTCCTCCCGAATGATCAGCTGGTGTGTGTTGAGTAGCTCGGGGTCTCGGTTATGGGCACTGTCTGTTACCTGAGTGATGGTCTGGGTTACGATAAGGTTACATACTGACTCATTATACAAAAGTTTCGGAGTAATTTCCATTTTTAAATTTAAAAAGAGAGAGAAGGGCTGTAAGATGGAACTATAAAAACACAAGCGGTGGCACGTCATTATCTATGAAACACACTGGTGAGCTCTGTTTTAACCTATTGCAGCACCTTCCAGCGTAATATCACTTATAATCATGGAACAGATAAAATATACAATAAGACTACCAATGCAGTACATAAAAAAGCGCTACAAAGCTTATGTACTAGATTTCAGACCGTATTAATATCAATAAAAGTGCCAACTTCGTAGAATATGCCGAGTAATAAAATATACAAGTGGTGCTACCGTTTCACAAAGTGTAGTACCTTTACCACGTTTGACGTGGTGGCAATAAAGCAGGCTATTGAGTACAGGTCTAGATTTAACATAACTATGGAATGTCGACTCTACAAGGTATGTATACTTTGAATCTGTATGCATTTTATGTTGGTTTGACGTTAGAATTTTCCACAATTGTACGTTTATATACATTATAGTTCTGCACAATTAACGTGAACAGTCGATGAAACGGAATGGTTCCGAAAAAATAATCAATACGAATTACCTGAAGGTGGCGACTTTATTTCGCTGGAACTAGTAATCATTGTGTATTTTTGTGCGATCTGGGCGAATAAGCGTCTGTAATAATAAGAGCAACCATGTTAGAGATTACTGAATTACGCTATCTTAATCATTCCTGTGTAGTCATGAGGTATAAATACTTCGGCAAAGCATATCCCTCTTGGCACTCCAAATACTCTCAATAATGGCGACACATTTAATTCACCTCCAATTCTGGGTAACACGTTTAATTTGCCACAGTAAAGCCTCCACGTAAGTTACATCAAGTAAAAGAGTCAATCATATCTCTAAGATTCTATGTCCACCTCTGTACCGTATTATCAAGATGGGAATTTGACAAGACAAAAAAGGGTGTGACCCATGATGGTTCACGGAAGTCTCCAGATTTCGAACTGCGGCTCTCAATAATGGCGACACCGTATTTAGACTCCGAAATCGCCTCGAATATTGCTGACAATGTCAGGCAATACTGATTAATAATCTCTGCCTATGAGGTACCAATATGATATGAACTCGACACGTGCTGTAGTCAGAGGCTGTAAATGATATGGCCTGTAATCATAAAGGCTGCCAAGGTATGTTTATAGGAAATATTTTACACGAGGTTTGTATGCGCGTCCACAAAGGATAACAGCGATTTCTGGAAGATGACGATGATAACAAGGCACTTATGAAATCTGTTCGATGCGTCAAACTGCTTGGTTGAAGAGCGCGTTACAAGATGAATACATTGACGTAACTGTAAGAGCGAATCTATTAATAAAAATTGTTCCAGCATATGCCATATGTGTGCGTCGGCGTAAGGGTGTTCCGCCTTTGTTGCCGTATTACATTATATTATGTTGTGTTGTAAAAGATTGTTGCCACCTGGTGGCGCGTCAAAACACGATGTATTCCTTTGATTGCCTGCTGCTACGATCGCAGGTTCGTGTGCTGCCTCGGGCATGGATGTGTGTGGTGTCCTTAGGTTAGTTAGGTTTATGCAGTTCTAAGTCTAGGGGACTGATGACCTCAGATGTTAAGTCCCATAGTGCTTCGAGCCATTTGAACCACTTTGTCAACAATGACACAATATGAAAACATTTAATATACGTCTTACGTATTTTATTTTTGACAGATGTTTGATGAATGACGGTACTATGAAATGTTATCTCTATACGGTATGTTCACTCTGAATTTTTATCCATTTTATGTTAGTTTGGCGCTAGAATTCTACGTAATTGTACCTTTATATAAATTACTGCCGCGTCAAATTAATGTGAACAGTCGACAATATGGATTGGCCCTTTATTTTTTTTTTTCTATACGAATGACCTGAAGATGGCTATTTAATTTCCCTGAAACTAGTAATCATTGTGTATTTTTGTGCGATCTGGGCGAATAAACTTTTGTAATAGGAAGAACAACCATGTTAGGGATTACTTATTCATATCTGTGTAGTGATGTGATATAAATATATCGGCAATGTATATGCCTCTTGGTGTTGCAAATACTCTCAATAATGGTGACACCTCTAATTCACCTCCACTCCAGGGTCACACTTTAAATTTATGGCAATTAAGCCTCCACAAAAGATATGTCAGGTGAAAGAGCGAATCATATCCATAAGATTTTGTGTCTTACTCCATACCGTATTATCAAGATTCGATGAACCACAATAGCAATTTGACAAGACAAATAAGTGATGGTTCGCGGAAGTCTCCAATTTCGAAGTGCAAAGTAGGAAAAACTGCAGGCGGATAAAAAACAAAACCGAAACACCTCCGTGATCTTGACTAAGATTACGAAATACTGATTATGGCAATCTGTCTGTTGTATAAAGGAATTAAGCAGCCTGCTTCGTGCTTTGCTAGGTATATTTCTAGAAAGAATAATATAAGGGACGGTCGAGGATAAACGAAGAAAAGAGCAAAGAAGAATATCTTGGTCAGAGAACATAAAGCAGTGGAGAGAACTGCCAAGCGTGTATCAACTGCTAAATACTGCGTTTCATGAAATAAAGATGCTCTGTGTGTTCGCCAACATCCATTAACGGATAGGGAACGATTCTCTGAGACACCGTTCTGATCTCTGAGCCACAGCCCCACTTTACATACAGCCTGGGTAAGGCTGGACGCTAGGCACACACATCCTTCTCTCTGACGTCTGAAATGTGCTCATTAGGCGCGTGGTCAGCATTCCTGAGCACACGCGACTCGTATTCACTGCGCGATGTGAGGTACTGTCCCCTCAGGAATACACGTGTGTCTGATGCCCTGGGAGAAACTGCTGGTCACACACTTTTTTCGTGTAGCACTGGTGTGTGGTTGACTGCACTGTGATCTGTCTGACCGCTTTAGAATCCGTGGTAGTCGGCGGCAGCCTCTATCACCAACAATTTGGGACTCACATCGGTTGACTACAGCAGTGTTCCTTTCTCCAAATCTAGATCCTCAGTGTACACACTTGACTTAGTAGCAAGTGAAAACCCCAGTTCCTGCTCGACCTGCGACAGGTGTCTAGTGATCTGTCCACGATGAAAGGGACTGACATAGTGCGTCTTCCCTATCCTACAGTGAGCTGTCACTCTGATGGCCACTATTAGGTTGAGGGCAACCCAGTCACGTGTTTTGGTGACAACTTCCTCCGGTTTTTGTTTATTGCTAGGTTCCACGACAGTATCCCTACAACTTGTGCACTGACCTGTTTTTCAGTGTCCAGTCATTGTCACCTCCGAAAAATACTGAAGCAAGGAATCACTAGTACCAGCACAGTAAATGGTGACTGAGGTGACACAACGGAAATGACTTAATGAATAGGATAACGTCGAACAACAATCGACCCGAACTACAAAGAGTTCTCTTCGCAGGGCAACCTCAGTTGTGCAAGTCCATTTCCACAAACAGCTACCACAATTGTGGTTTTCTTCATTTTGCGAAAATGACCCGAAATACTTGCACCTGCCTTACGAAGAATCCAACAACAACATGGCCGCATAGGCGATACGAAGTCGGGGTTGTCAAGACAGTACCTCCTCTCTCTGGAACCCGATGTCACAAGCCGGTCTGCTGGTTGCTATCCAGTCCACAAGGCAGCGGGGCCTTTGCTGTGGCGCAGGACTAGAGAGTGCTTGCCCCCCCCCCCCCCCCCCTCCCCCCTTCCACACCGTTTGGTACCTACCACGCTTGGCACAACACCAGTCTGCTGTTTCCCCTGTCTTTACTTGTTTTACACTCTACCTCATCTCTCCTTTCTATCGGGTTTCATTTAGGTTTGTTAGTTTTTAAATAAATTATAACCTCTTCAGTTTATAACTGCTGACGGCAGCACGCGAAACTCGGCTTTGTTTACGTATGGACCGGACCAAAAGCGTCCGACAATATTCCACAGTACACGATTGACGCACGTGGCCTGGCATTATACAGTCACGCTATAGCCATACCGCGTTACTGCTTCTGCGTATTCTTGGCGTCTGCTAAAGTGGACAGTCATCGCGCAAATATACGTATCGAAGACTAAAATGAGATGGAAAAGCGTTGATAAGTAAAGTAGTTCAGTTTTGTCGATAAGAAAAACGGAAAGGTTTGCTTCTTTTTAAAAAAATTAAAAATATTCACAGACCAAGCTGAGAGGGAGGACATTGTAACATGGCGTGCATGCTTTCTTAGAACAATGACAGATAACGATAAAGGCGCGAAGAATACTACAACTGCAATTTAAGTACTGACTCCAGTTATTAGATCGTAAAGCAACAGTTTCACTTTAATTCCGTGCACTTCTGTGTGTGGAACTTGTCCCCCTTCTTGCAGAGGTGTACCGAAGGTCTCTAAAAGAGCGTAGCATTCCAAAGGATTGGAAAAGGGCACAGGTCATCCCCATTTTCAAGAAGGGACGTCGAACAGATGTTCAGAACTATAGAACTATATCTCTAACGTCTGTCAGTTGTAGAATTTTGGAACACGTATTATGTTCGAGTATAATGGCTTTTCTGGAGACTAGAAATCTACTCTGTAAAAATCAGCATGGGTTTCGAAAAAGACGATCGTGTGAAACCCAGCTCGCGCTATTCGTCCACGAGACTCAGAGGGCCATAGACACGGGTTCCCACGTAGATGAGGTGTTTCTTGACTTCCGCAAGGCGTTCGATCGTTCGATACAGTCCCCACAGTCGTTTAAGGAACAAAGTAAGAGGATATGGACTATCAGACCAATTGTGTGATTGGATTGAAGAGTTCCTAGATAACACAACGCAGCATGTCATTTTCAGTGGAGAGAAGCCTCCCGAAGTAAGAGTGATTTCATTTGTGCCGTAGGAGAGTGTCGTAGGACCGTTGCTATTCACAATATACATAAATGACCTTGTGGATAACATCGGAAGTTTTTTCTTTTTTTTTTTTTTTCATCAGTCTACTGACTGGTTTGACGAGGCCCGCCACGAATTCCTTTCCTGTGCTAACCTCTTCATCTCAGAGTAGCACTGCAACCTACGTCCTCAATTATTTGCTTGACGTATTCCAATCTCTGTCTTCCTCCACAGTTTTTGCCCTCTACAGTTCCCTCTAGTACCATGGAAGTCATTCCCTCATGTCTTAGCAGATGTCCTATCATCCTGTCCCTTCTCCTTATCAGTGTTTTCCACATATTACTTTCCTCTCCGATTCTGCGTAGAACCTCCTCATTCCTTACCTTATCAGTCCACCTAATTTTCAACATTCGTCTATAGCACCACATCTCAAATGCTTCGATTCTCTTCTGTTCCGGTTTTCCCACAGTCTATGTTTCACTACCATACAAAGCTGTACTCCAGACGTACATCCTCAGAAATTTCTTCCTCAAATTAAGGCCGGTATTTGATATTAGTAGACCTCTCTTGGCCAGAAATGCCTTTTTTCCCATAGCGAGTCTGCTTTTGATGTCTTCCTTGCTCCGTCCGTCATTGGTTACTTTACTGCCTAGGTAGCAGAATTCCTTAACTTCATTGACTTCGTGACCATCAATCCTGACGTTAAGTTTCTTGCTGTCCTCATTTCTACTACTTCTCATTACCTTCGTCTTTCTCCGATTTACTCTCAAACCATACTGTGTACTCATTAGACTGTTCATTCCGTTCAGCAAATCATTTAATTCTTCTTCACTTTCACTCAGGATAGCAAAGTCATCAGCGAATCGTATCATTGATATCCTTTCACCTTATATTTTAATTCCACTCCTGAACCTTTCTTTTATTTCCATCATTGCTTCCTCGATGTACAGATTGAAGAGTACTGGCGAAAGGCTACAGCCTTGTCTTACACCCTTCTTAATGCGAGCACTTCGCTCTTGATCGTCCACTCTTATTACTCCCTCTTGGTTGTTGTACATATTGTATATGACCCCGTCTCTCCCTATAGCTTACCCCTACTTTTTTCAGTATCTCGAACAGCTTGCACCATTTTATATTGTCGAACGCTTTTTCCAGGTCGACAAATCCTATGAACGTGTCTTGATTTTTCTTTAGCCTTGCTTCCATTATTAGCCGTAACGTCAGAATTGCCTCTCTCGTGGCTTTACTTTTCCTAAAGCCAAACTGATCGTCACCTAGCGCATTCTCAATTTTCTTATCCATTCTTCTGTATATTATTCTTGTAAGCAGCTTCGATGCATGAGCTGTTAAGCTGATTGTGCAATAATTCTCGCACTTGTCAGCTCTTGCCGTCTTCGTAATTGTGTGGATGATGCTTCTCCGAAAGTCAGATGGTATGTCGCCAGACTTATATATTCTACACACCAACGTGAATAGTCGTTTTGTTGCCACTTCCCCTAATGATTTTAGAAATTCTGATGGGATGTTATCTATCCCTTCTGCCTTATTTGACCGTAAGTCCTCCAAAGCTCTTTTAAATTCCGATTCTAATACTGGATCCCCTATCTCTTCTAAATCGACTCCTGTTTCTTCTTCTATCACATCAGACAAATCTTCACCCTCATAGAGGCTTTCAATGTATTCTTTCCACCTATCTGCTCTCTCCTCTGAATTTAACAGTGGAATTCCCGTTGCACTCTTAATGTTACCACCGTTGCTTTTAATGTCACAAAAGGTTGTTTTGACTTTCCTGTATGATGGGTCTGTCCTTCCGACAATCGTATCTTTTTCGATGTCTTCACATTTTTCCTGCAGCCATTTCGTCTTAGCTTCCCTGCACTTCCTATTTATTTCATTCCTCAGCGACTTGTATTTCTGTATTCCTGATTTTCTCGGAACATGTTTGTACTTCTTCCTTTCATCAATCAACTGATGTATTTCTTCTGTTACCCATGGTTTCTTCGCAGCTACCTTCTTTGTACCTATGTTTTCCTTCCCAACTTCTGTGATGGCACTTTTTAGAGACGTCCATTCCTCTTCAACTGTGTTGCCTACTACGCTATTCCTTATTCCTGTATCTACAGCGTTAGAGAACTTCAAACGTATCTCGTCATTCCTTAGAACTTCCGTATCCCACTTCTTAGCGTATTGATTCTTCCTGACTAATGTCTTGAACTTCAGCCTACTCTTCATCACTACTATATTGTGATCTGAGTCTATATCTGCTCCTGGGTACGCCTTATAATCCAGTATCTGATTTCAGAATCTCTGTCTGACAATGATGTAATCCAATTGAAATCTTCCCGTATGTACCGGCCTTTTCCAAGTATACCTCTTCCTCTTGTGATTCTTGAACTGGGTATTCGCTATTACTAGCTGAAACTTGTTACAGAACTCAATTAGTCTTTCTCCTCTTTCATTCCTTGTCCCAAGCCCATATTCTCCTGTAACCTTTTCTTCTACTCCTTCCCCTACAACTGCATTCCAGTCGCCCATGACTATTACATTTTAGTCCCCCTTTACATACTGCATTACCCTTTCAGTATCCTGATACACTTTCTCTATCTGTTCATCCTCAGCTTGCGACGTCAGCATGTATACCTGAACTATCGTTGTCGGTGTTGGTCTGCTGTCGATTCTGATTAGAACAACGCGGTCACTGAACTGTTCACAGTAACACACCCTCTGCCCTACCTTCCTATTCATAACGAATCCTACACCTGTTATACCATTTTCTGCTGCTGTTGATATTACCCGATACTCATCTGACCAGAAATCCTTGTCTTCCTTCCACTTCACTTCACTGACCCCTACTATATCTAGATTGAGCCTTTGCATTTCCCTTTTCAGATTTTCTAGTTTCCCTACCACGTTCAAACTTCTGACATTCCACGCCCCGACTCGTAGAACGTTATCCTTTCGTTGAATATTCAATCTTTTTCTCATGGTAACCTCCCCCTTGGCAGTCCCCTCCTGGAGCTCGGGTTGGGGGACTATTCCGGAATATTTTGCCAATGGAGAAATCATCATGACACTTCTTCAACTACAGGCCACAACTTACCCTAGGATTACAAAGTACTTAATGTAACTTAAACTAGCTTACGCATGCAGGCCCACGCCCGAGAGAGGACTCGAACCTCCGACGGGGGCAGCCGCGCGAACCGTGGTAAGGCGCCCAAGAACGTGCGGCTACACCGCGCGACACGTGCACTTCTCCGTAGATAAATGTATTCATAGCAAATATATTACACATTCGCTTCCGTTATTAATAGTAAGAAAACAGCTTATTTCATTTCCTGTGCTTTCCTGCAGTAGAAGAACAGATCAAAAGCGAAAATTACTGTTGTTTCATACAGTCACAGCTGCACTGCTCGAGGGCAATGCAAGTTTTAGTTTCCTATTGTTAATTTCGATTGTTTTCTGTAAAGGAATGTGTTAACAGAATGTATGTTTGTTTTACCTGCCGCATGTGTACGAAGCACAGTTAAGGAACCGTGATCCATTTTGATGGAGCACAGTTATGTCGTTCGGGCTTCATTCGAAGCAATTCAATGAAACAATCAATAGCGGAACACGTCAGCTGCCGTTGCGTGCTCAGCTCAATGGTAGATGTAAAATTAACAGGTTGTAAATAAATGACCGAATAATTTCAATAACATGAATCACGTTGTGAACAAAATAATATACGCTACTGGCCGGTCATTGGACAAATATATTATACTAGAACTGACACGTGATTACATTTTCACGCAATTTAGGTGCATAGATCCTGAAAAATCAGTACCTAGAACAACCACCTCTTGCTGTAATAACGGCCTTGATACGCCTGTGCATTGAGTCAAACAGAGCTTGGATGGCGTGTACAAGTACAGCTGTCCATGCAGCTTCAACACGATACCACAGTTCGTTAAGAGTAGTGACTGGCGTATTGTGACGAGCCAGTTGCTCGGCCACCATTGACTAGAAGTTTTCAATTGATGAGAGATCTGCAGAATGTGCTGGCCAGGGCAGCAGACGAACATTTTCTGTATCCATGTAAGTAGGCTGTTTAGGCTTTTTTATTGGTAACGCCAAGTAGCGCTCTGTATGAAGATCACTCACTGGCTGTGCCGTGTGCAGTCTGAGGCTGGTTTGCATCGTTGTCTGCCACTGTAGTGTTGGACAGCGGCAGCTTGATGTTAACAGCGCGTAGCGTTGCGCAGTTGGAGGTGAGCCGCCAGCGGTGGAGGACGTGGGGAGAGAGATGGCGGAGTTTTGAAATTTGTAAGAATTGGTGTCATGAACTGATATATATATTATGACTATAAAGTTAAATACATTGTTTGTTCTCTATTAAAAGCTTTCATTTGCTAACTGTGCCTATCAGTAGTTAGTGACTTCCGTAGTTCGAATCTTTTAGTTAGCAGGCAGTAGTGGCGCTTGCTGTATTGCAGTAGTTCGAGTAACGAAGATTTTGTCAGGTAAGTGATTTGTGAAACGTATAGGTTACTGTTAGTCAGGGCCATTCTCTTGTAGGGATTGTTGAAAGTCAGATTGCGTTGCGCTAAAAACTATTGTGTGTCAGTTTAAGCACAGTCGTGTATAATTCTTCTAAGGGGACGTTTCATATGTCGACCCTTAGCCGAGGATACCTCACTGGAATCTTCTGATTTTTTCCTTGTAGTTTGTGTAATTAGTGTAGCTTTTGTTTATTGCTAGCGCGTGATCATAGAGAGAATTTCCTTTGTAGTTGCAGTCTTTCATTGTTGTACAGTAAAATAGTTGTGGCATGCAAGTAGTTTTGCACGAAGTATTTCGCAGCTGCGCTTGCAATTAACTATATATTATTTTTAGTGATATGTTAATGTGTTCTCTTATTTTTGCTCTTCAAATTGTGCTTTTTTTGAGTTGTCATGTGAACTGTTGTGAGAATAATGCCGTGTGAAAAACGTAATACTAGGCTCCAAAGTAAACTAAGAAATGACAGAGAAGACGAAAGCAGTGTGTTAGCGCCACAATGTAATGAATTAACTAGTCTTCAAAGTAGTAATTTGGTAATTGTGCATAGGGAAATGGAACGGGTTGCAAATAATGGTGTAGGCAGTGAAACAATTAGTGAACAGGGAAGCGTTAACGATCGATCGGTCGGCAACAGCTCGCCTCAGGATTCCGAAATGACAGGACACAATCTTGCAAATACTGTAGATTCAGGTTTTGCGTCCTCACCGTTTTCTCAAATAAGTCAAGACACATTTTCTGTTTTTCAAACTGCGAATATTGCCGGTTCAAATGCATTGCCGAATAGCACTAAGGAACATGTTTCAGACACCAGTGCATTGTTATTACAATTAATGCAACAAATGGGACAAAAGCTTCAAAAGTTAGACACAATGGAACAAAATCTTCAAAAGTTGGACACAATGGAACAACACCAGAGACAAACACAGCAACAGTTAGACAAAATGGAACAAAATCAGAGACAAACACAGCAAAAGCTTCAAAAGTTAGACACCACACTTGAACAAACACGTGAAGATTTAACTACTGATTTACAAAACATTGAATCGAAATGCCAAAAAATCTGTAATGAGGTAAAAACACAAATTTGTGAGTATTTTCAACCTATTTTTTCCCGGCATGAAAATGCATTACAGAATCATGAAACAGCCATAAAAGAACTGCAAACTATTGTTCGTGAAAATCACGACACCTTACAAGCTAAAATGGACTCAGTTGCATCCACCGATTCGGTTACGCAACTTGCAAGAACTCAGGAAAACTTAAAGGACACAGTAGATTCGATTTCAACACGAATAGACACTCTGAAACTTGGTTCAGAAAAACACACTGAGAAAATGTGTTTACTATCGGAGAAAGTAGCCGAACTTTCAGATCAGATCATTAACTTATCTACAAAGGTAGATGATGATCTGAATGATACAGAAGAGTGCGAACAAATTAGGAAATTCAAACAAAATCAGAATCAAATTAATACACAACACCAAAGAGAAATCCGGGAAGTGCAAGCTCAGCTAACACAGGTAATACAAGAATTACGTATTTCAGAGGACACTCGCGCTCCAACACGGGAAGAGGGACTTAGAAATACGGAAAAGCCACAAAATAATAACACAGGGAATTTCGGAAATTATGAAAGAAATTGGCAAGGTGCACCGAATTTTGAGATGGAACCGCCGACACGACGTAACAATGACCGATATGCTACCCGCCGACACGATGATTTTGACTATAAGCTGTTCATTACTGCATGTAAATTCAAAACATTTAAGAATTCTGGCAACGACATTCATCCACAAGCATGGCTCCATCAATTCTCTCATTGTTTTCCTCCCAACTGGTCATTAGAGCACAGATTAGAATTTATGTGTGGCTTCTTGGAGAATGAACCAGCTGTAAGAATGCGATCGGTCATTCACGATTGTCATACTGAAGAAGAATTTTATCATGCCTTCCTCTCAGCATATTGGTCTCAAGCTACACAAGACCAAGTAAAACACAGCATCATAATGATGAAACATTTCGAACAATCTGAATTTTCCAGTCTTGTCAAATATTTTGAAGGCATGTTACATAAGAATCAGTATCTTTCAAACCCATACAGCCCCTCAGAACTCATCCGCATTTGCTTAATCAAATTACCTGAACATTTACGACAGATTATTTTAGCAGGACGATGCAAAGACGACATTGAAGCTTTTCAGGGACTGTTACAAGAACTGGAAATTGACACTGACAATCGCGGAACACGAAAACAGGAGCACAACAATTACAGGTCACACCTGTCACAATTCCGCGATGACAAAAATAATACACCACAAGGCTATTCGTACAACGTAAATCGTGACCAAATCAGACACTACCTGTATGACAACCGTTGGCAGAGTAGTATTAATTACAGGGAAAGTTCGCGCCTCCGCGGTAATGACTATCACAGAGACTGCCATAGAAACAGACAATATGGGAACCAAAACTAATATTATCACGGGAGACAGAATAATTTCAGAGGCAACGGTCCACCGTGCAGTGATAATTCAGGGAGAAATTCTCCACCACGTGACCGACAAGTAATTAATTACAGAAATTACCGACATGACGACAGACGATATCATCGTAACGACAGACCTGAATTGCATCAGAACTGGCGAGCTTCAAACCGGGCAGGGCCTTCTCGACAAGGTGAATTTGTAGAAGTTAGGTCTCCTAATCCCAATAACGGCGCGCGCCAACAAAGAAACAGACAATGACTCGCACACAGGGCTGGCTCAGAGAAAAATAACATAAACGCTAACCTTGAGAAAAATTCCAGTATTCTTTACCGACATATACCGCATGATAATTGCGTTCAAGTTAACTCTGAGCACTAGGAAGAGTAAAGGATTGTACTACATTTCACATGTAAAACAGTTTATTGAAAGATAATCTGCTTTTTAACTTTGTCTTTGCCATAAAGCTGTTCACGTCACGTCACTAGTATACTTTGTCAGACTAAGAATCTGTTAACATGCAACAATGTTTTGAAGTTAACTATCCAGTCTAGAACTTAGAGAACTTATTTAGACAGTATTTACGAGTGCATAGTTATCGTGAACAGACGTCACAGTGTTATTGTGTGTGTACATTCTTGCTTGTTAGTTGCACGATTACGTAACGACTATAAGGCTTACATACTTAGAACATTTACCAGTACTGCTAATGAGATTTTAATGCAACGTTTTGGTTTACTTGAAAATACATTCTTTATTTGAAGTACATTCGGTGAGATTAAAGATGACTTAGCATTTGGTTTCTCTGATAGCTACACGATTATATCACGACGCTACTAATATGTGACACGATTTACATTGTTGCTTTTGCGGTGTATCTGTTTTATATCTGCACAGTTTATCTGTATTATTCTGGAAAGTAAAACATGTTTTAGTAGTAACTTTTGTGGTATAGCTACAATGAGACAGCCTTTATCGTAGCACAACAATACGTTACATTATAGTACTTTCTTGATCATGGTAAGGTACGTAATAACTACGATATCTATGCGGAAAGCATTTCCCTTTCGTTTATGATGAGGTAAGGACATTGATTTCAGCAGAACTTTGCTTACAGAGAACTACGACAGTTCCACAGAATTATCTTACAGCAAAACGCACATTTAGCATTACAGGGCAAACATTTGAGTGATTAATTTGGTACTTAAACCATTTATTTATCAAGATTGTTGAATTAAAAAGAAAGTTTTTCGTGATACATTTCATTCCATTGCTGTAATCTGTAACACCTGATGGTATAATTACATTAATCCTCAGGGGGGTACACGCCTACTTTGTGTACCATGTGTTTGGCAAGCACAAGGAGCCCTAGCTAATATGGTATTTGCTTATACAACTTTACACATCGGTACCACATTTCTCTAACACATAAATTACACAGCTATCTGATTATTTGACAAAGAAACAAACATATTTTTACTACGTCAGTGACACATGTTTACGCAATTACGCAGGTGGATAAGTTCACACTTATGAAATTGTATTTTGTCTGTACTTTGTGAACTGTTCATATTTTTTGGAACCATTTTGATACTATGAGAGCTTTGAATGACGTATTTGGTATGTGATCATGATTTTTAAAGTACGTTTGAGGCAGATGACACTTTTTACATGAGCAGAGAAATTTTTTAGGTTTTGGAATTATTGCAGAAAGCTGCAACGTTTTTGAGATTTGACTGAGGTGTTATGATGTTATTATTATGATGACAATGTGTATTATGCTGTTGAGGTATGTTTATGATCAATAAGATGATGCTACCGTATATGAGGAATTTGATTATGCTACGTATTTCTTATGATGAAATATTGAAGAAGTGTCGACGAATATGTATATGTGTAATAAGGTAAGAATAATGAGTAGTGCTTAGGGACTCTGGTTTGTGAAAAAGGTTTTTGGAAATCAAGAATCGTACTGAGTTATGAAATGTATGTAAGTGCGTGAATGTATTACAATGCCGACGAAAATTTTTTGGACACTGTTATATTTAAAAAATTTTAGATTCTACACATTTGTAACGCAAACACTCAACCTGTGAAAATATTTTTATATGAGTCTGTCACTGTAGCGGAAACTGTTGTCGTAAACATTTCGGTAAGAAAGTTAAGTGACCACCTGCACGTAATGCGTCATGGGCACCCAGCTGCGCGACAGGCGCCTGGAAAAAAAGCATTAGTGATTGCCTTTCAGAGGCACAGGTAAAAAAAAAAGAAAAAAAAGCCATTGTCCTCGGTATTGACATTCCTTTGTAGAAAGCATAGTCAATACGACACCCTCAAACTTGAAAACATGATTACACTGTAGAGTTCTTAATTTATGATATTTACTGAAATGAAATGATGAGAAACATTTTATATCTATTGTCTTTCTAGCTGAGAGATTGCTCATTTTGTTTAATATCCAGTTTCTATCTGCACTGCAGCATTGGTTAAAATAGAATTTAATAGATGTACTAATATCACTATTTTTTTGTCTACAGACCCAGTAAAGAATCATTTTATGATGTACTTTCTTGGAAAAGAGAGCACAAATAGACATTTCCCTTCACAGGAATCGCAAAAATAATTTTTTTACGATTTGGTAACTTACCTGCTAGCGTATGTTCTCGTGATGCATCGCTCTAGTGTTATATTGTGACATAGGTATTAAACATTTTTACTGTAATATTTTTTCTGCTTCAGCTTTGTCATGTTTAGATATAAGTTATTACATTTATTGCTGCTTGCTTTGCTTACTTGCATTTTTTTGCCGTTGCTGTTTGTAATAATTGTTTTGTGCTGCTGCATTGCCTCGTCCCTTAGTTTAGCATCTGAGCTCAGTAGCTTTAAGTAAGCTTAAGAGGGGGTAGACTATATAAGAAACTAACTATGATGAATTGGAAGAAAAGCATTGAGAAGCTATAAGAAAATGGTTTGGCCAAAAAAAGTAGTGTACAGTGGAGAAAAACTATTTTTGAAAGAGGATGTGAACAGAATACAGAAAGCATGCTTGGATAAGAATTTCTTTCGGCTGGAGCAAATGTTGAAATAAAAGGGACGATCTATGGTATGAAGTTTTGGTTTGGACTGCAGTAACAAATGTTACCCTGAAAACAAACCCTGTCTTTTACTTTTGTGTTATCACACTATGTGTTTGTGTACCCTTCCTGGCTCTGTGTACTGTTTCATAGAATTTTTTCTCTTCTAATACTAAGCTACATCCATTATGATGAGGAATACTGTTACCCTCAAATATAATTTGCATTAATAATATGTTATTTACTTTGTAAAGATGTTTAAACATTATTTATCTGTTCTGTTTCAATGTTCATGTGTGAAGTTGATGTTTCAAAAGTTATTCTGATCTTTTATGTATGTACTTATGTCGTAATTTTTGTAACTCTGATGTATTTGTTATTTCGATTCTTTTGTAAAGCCTGCATTACAACAAATGTTATCTGTTTATTATGTCTTCATGATGTTCTATATCTTTGTAGTTGTATTCTTATGTTATAAAATTGTAATTGACACCAGTTCATCAAACTAAGTAACTTGTAAGTTACATTTCAATGCACACGTTTCTGTTGGTCATAGTATATGGACAATATGTGAGAAGTAGGGACTGATAGTGTTTGCATGTGTGTTGACAATTCAGCAAGGGACTGGTTAACAGCGTTGCTGGTTCTAAGGATAATTCCAAAAATTTGTGAGTGGACTAGTGGTGGTTTATGGACTTGCTATATTGTCCACAAGACTCTTCGATGGTGATTGTGCACCTGCACAGTTGCAACAGATGGCTGCTGACCGTCTCTACAAGGACTACAGTGGGTTTGCACCTTTGATGACCCACCACTACCATTATTTCTACAAGGACTGCAGTGGGTCTGCACCTCTGGTGGCCCACCAACAGTAATCTCTACCAGGACTACAGTGGGTCTGCTCTGTGATGACCTACCTACCGATAGTCTTCAACGTCGACTGACTCTGCTGTGGCCCATTACCTGTCTGCATGTCAAGAGTCAGCACTGTCTTTCCGTTGGAAGGACAACACTACTTGTTCAAGACTGCATGGAAATCCACTACTTCTGTGTGCATTTTCTTTTACTACTCAGACTTTCAGAAAAACACTGCAATCTTACTATGATGGATGTTCAGGACTGCCTTTATGGACTGTGAGAAAATTTTAGCTTTTGACCAACATTGTATCGATAAGTGTGTGCATTTCATTTATTTGTTATTGTAATTATGAAATTTTTTTCAAATCTGTAGTGGCCACTGCCCAAAACAATTTGTAAAATTTTTTGTGAGGAGCATGGGGGCTATGTAAGTAGGCTGTTTAGGCTTTTTTATTGGTAACGCCAAGTAGCGCTCTGTATAAAGATCACTGGCTGTGCCGTGTGCAGTCTGAGGCTGGTTTGCATTGTTGTCTGCCACTGTAGTGTTGGGCAGCGGCAGCTGGATGCTAACAGCGCGTAGCGTTGCGCAGTTGGAGGTGAGCCGCCAGCGGTGGAGGACGTGGGGAGAGAGATGGCGGAGTTTGGAAATTTGTAAGAATTGGTGTCATGAACTGATATATATATATATATATTATGACTATAAAGTTAAATACATTGTTTGTTCTCTATTAAAAGCTTTCATTTGCTAACTGTGCCTATCAGTAGTTAGTGACTTCCGTAGTTCGAATCTTTTAGTTAGCAGGCAGTAGTGGCGCTTGCTGTATTGCAGTAGTTCGAGTAACGAAGATTTTTGTGAGGTAAGTGATTTGTGAAACATATAGGTTAATGTTAGTCAGGGCCATTCTCTTGTAGGGATTGTTGAAAGTCAGATTGCGTTGCGCTAAAAACTATTGTGTGTCAGTTTAAGCACAGTCGTGTATAATTCTTCTAAGGAGACGTTTCATCCGGAAACATGCGCTCATGCATTATCCTGCTGAAATGTAGGGTTTTGCAGGGATCGAATGAAGGGTAGAGCCATGGGTCGTAACACATCTTAAATGTAACGTCCACTGTTCAAAGTGCCGTCAATTCGAACAAGAGGTGACCGAGACAAGTAACCAGTGGCACCCCATATCATCACGCCAGGTGATACGCCAGTATGGCGATGACGAATACACACTTCCAATGTGCGTTCACCGCGATGTCGCCAAGCACGGATGCAACCATCATGATGCTGTAAACAGAACCTGGATTCATCCGAAAAAAACGTATTTTACATAAAAGCTCAATAACTATATATAAGTACTCACTTAACAAATTGAAAATAATTCCCCTCCTTAAAAATGACCACCTTGAAATCATTTTGCCTACTCTCATAAGAGAACTGGACAGAAAATCCTGCTGAGGTATAGTCCGTTTAAACTAAAAGATGAGCAGCACTCGTTATTTGAGAAGTCGCCTCTCCCAGAAGAACGCTACAAGTGGTATGTAGGAAAACTAAGAATCAATTTCCCCACTACCAGTGTTGAACGGTGCGCAGAGATATACACAGAATCTGCTCATACGCGTTTCATACGATAGCATTAGTAGTAACGCATATCTGTATTTCATGTAGTGTTAGGAAAAATAATTACCTCCATGGCCTATCTGCACATCGGGTGGTAGAGATTCATAAACTATGGGAAAACTGGAACATCGAACCGCTGAAGGTGTAGTGGTGTAGTACTATGGTTCAAATGGCCCAGAGCACAATGGGACTTTACATCTGAGGTCATCAGTCCCCTAGAACTTAGAACTACTTAAACCTAACTAACCTAAGGACATCACACACATCCAATCCCGAGGCAGGATTCGAACCTGCGACCGTAGCGGTCGCGCAGTTCCAGACTGAAGCGCCTAGAACCGGTCGGCCACACTGGCCGGCATGTGGTGCCATGCAAGGATGTTGAAAATTAGGTGGAGTGATAAAGAATGAGGGGGTTCTCACCAGAATCAGCGAAGAAAGGAACATATGGAAAACACTGACAAGATGAATGGGCAAGGTGATAAAACATGTGTTAAGTCCTCAGTGAATACCCTCCTTGGAACTAGAGGGAGCTGAAGAGAGTAAAAGTTGTAGGGGAAGACAGAGAGTGGAATACATCCAGCAAATGACTGACAACGTTGTGTGCAAGTGCTACGGTGAGATGAAGAGGCTGGCATAGGAGAGGAATTTGTGGTGGGCCGCATCAAACTAGTCAGAAAACAGATGACTGAAACGAAAATAGCACAGTTGAAAGTATAACAGATGTACTATGAGTAAATTTAGAGAAACTGTTTTCTAAGTAGACTGTGTGAGAATGTTCCTACCTGAGAAATTTATCTTACACAGAGAACATCAGAATGCGATAGGAGCATTGAGGCGCATATGGAGACGTAACTTTTCCCACGTCCGATACCGTACGTGATAAGGCACTGCATTTATAGGACTAGATAGTGTTAGTACGAAGTACCATTCATCGTACACTGTGTACTACATTACTGAGTATGTACATACGTAGATACAGATAGTGGAAACTAATCTACAGGCAGACTACGTCAAAAATATTAGTGAAACTGATTTAGTGAAATTATCAATCACATCGCTAGGACATGTACAGAAAACCTATTCTCTAAATCTGTCTGAAATGTATACGTAGATTATTACCGGAGCATCGCCCGCATCCAATTGATGGATACGGAGGGTTATGTGGTTCTATCCGATGAAAACTGAACAAATTCTTAAGATTTTCTGTAATATGGTTAGATTACTGCTCGTACAGTCAGTTCCACCAGAAAGTGTACGCCGTTATCTGTATGAAATAAAAGACAGTATTATAAATATATGGTTACATGAAGTTACTACTTGCACAATTACCTAATAGTTAACCCGATCGCCGCCATTGTCGATAATAGCTTGCCACCTTTTTGGCATGCTTTTCACGAGATTTTCTGTATATTCTCTGAGTAATGATCTCCATATCGTGCTGATGTTATATGACAGCTCCTTCAAAGTATATATTGGCTTTCCTTTAAGCTTCATCTTAATATACGACCAAACATTTGCCATGGAACTTGCATCCGGAGACATTGGAGGCCAATCAATTGTGGACACCCCAATGTCTCGTTTCCACGCTGTACAGAGACGGTTGCGATGTTTCAGATCATTATCATCTTGAAGCATTCAGTTTGCGTCGTTCGTACCAAATAGCTTCTTCACGGACTTCAAAAGACATTTATGATAACTATTTCATATTTTTTCAAATTGGCTGTAAATAAGTGCAAATAGCCAAAACTGCAACCGACAAAACAAAACATTCAACTCTCGCACTGTTTATCTATACAGTGTGCAAAAGAGCTTTGAGTACAGATTCGAGACCACTACCAGAGATCTCGCTGCGGACGTTATATTTACCATTATGGCGAACACCTTCTTGTGGAACTGACGGTATATCAAATATTCACCTGTCCTGCAGCAGCTTCTACGTTGAGATGATGGTAGTGAAAAATAAATAAAGTCAGGTCCGCTTAGTCGATGAAATTGTTATACACAAAATATTTTACCAAGTACCTACAATTTTCGGAGAATAATATCAGAAAACACAAGTAAAACTTATTCGTCTTCATTTTCCAGGATAAATTGTAGCAACGGCCATCAACGTTCCTTTCCTATTGGTGGTATAAGCGTTCATTCCCTTTGATGATTGTTCAAGATAAAGATGGAGGTCGGACATAATTAACAATGAGATTTTCAATAGTTTACATCCTTTTTGCTTTGTGTTGAATCGAAATCCTTTTAAGATGTGCTCCCCAAAACGGAAAGAAACACTGAGTTCATTGCGAAGTCATTCGACCACAGTAAACAGCCTGGGAAATTTTCATAATAACAACATTTCCCACGGTGAAGATTTGCATTCTGTAACCAGATAATCTTCTTCCTCGTAATACCCTCCATGCTAATTAGAAATTTCTCCTATATTAGTCTGAGAGCCTGTACCATCTTAAGCACTGCGGTTATACTTGTTGATGGTCAAACCGATATTTTCCTTTCCTCTCAGTCCTGAAGGCTCTTGAGCTATTTATTTTCCGCACACGGCACTAGTTCTGTTCACTTGCTTCAACACTGCTTGCGTCTCTGTCACTGTTTCTGCGCATTGTATAACAAAATATGATGTTTATGCGTTGCGTCATTACGCTAATGCACGGGGCCTCACGCCCTTGCGCTCGAATGCCGGACCGTGCTGTCGAACGTTAACGTTGAGCGTGCCGAGTTCAACGTGCTGCTGAACGCTCAGGAACTATGCGACTTGTGCATACGGTACGTGGGGCCTCAACGTGGTACACGCGATCGCAACGCACTCCAGCAACAGTTGAGGGATGTTTCTAGTTCGTAAATCACACTGTTTACTCAATGGGCGCGCGTAAAACTCCCACGTTAGCTCTGTTAAAACGCACATTTCCTCCATCGACCATGGAAATGAAAGTACCATGTCCAATCAATAAAGACACAGGCTTATAAAAGTTCCATTACAAACAGTGCGGTACAAATTTGGAATACTTCTCCGCATAAGATAAACATTATTTCATCACTCCCACATTTTAGTAAAAGCCCAAGGTCAGTCTTACTTGATGACTGTTCCCATCCAGTAGCAGAATCATTGTAACATGTGAGTTAGGAAGCGTAAAAGAAAAAGGAGCAAAATATCTTATCTTTATACCAGTAGCGCAAGCTGTCCTGTAGATAAATTCAATCGAACAAAGTCAAAAAAGGTGAACTTATAATTCCATAACATCAAATATTATAGCGTATAATTATATTAAACTAATAATACAGTATCAGAACCTAATAAATACGCAAATGTTAGGGGAAAAAATCATTGGAAGTGTCATGACCCGAACCACCGCCCAAGTGGAAACTCCTTAACAGACAGAGATGCTTATCATTACGGTTTTTTTTTCTTGGAAACAGGAAGGCAGGGTAAACAAACAGTCTTGATTCGTACAATTGTGCTGTCCTAGGGAGAAGAAAAGTATCGAGACAGCAGAAACAATTTGGAAACTATAAAATCAACACAAAGGCCGCCCTCTTTTTTTTTTTTTTTTTTTTTTTTTGTAACAGGAATAAAGTAAATGACAATCCTAGTCACGGGCGGACGCCCCAGCTATCGGGTGGATTGTGAAAAACACTTCCTAAAAAATTGGAAACGTAAGTCCTGTATTTCGTATGACTCCGTATGAGCTCGTGTTGTTCTTGTAAATACAGCCAATAATCCATCACGGACTTAATATCGTACGAATACAAATATTTCGTCGCATGTCCAGCGATCCAATTGACCGCATACGTCTTTTGTTTGGGAAAAAATGTCTTGTCCGGTAGAAAAAGCACATCCTATGTGATTTCCGTGTAGTTAGTGCGGCGAAGGAAGGCCAGTATTCGACGCGTCAGCGTCCAGACGCCCCTCGCGGCGCCACACACTAAACCATGTTCTTCCGTTGCTAACTGTCCACAGTTTGTGCAAAGAGGAGAATCGACCATATGAATTGTATGTAATCGACTCCTGGTCACAAGTTTACGGTTGATAAGAATATACCACATCGATCTCGCTGCTGTTGACAGTAATGGAGTATGCACTGCACACCGAATGTGGTTCCACGTTATCGACGGGTATTTGAATTCCATTATATTGCGGCCATGGTGATCCATCAAGCATCTATACATCTCCCGGGTCGTAGGTATTCTCGTCGAAGGTACTTTCAGACGAACATAACTGTAATCAACAAGAAATGAGGCAATGCGTGCAAGAGAAGGCGAAATATTGCCCACCGCAATAGGGTGTTCGTACGAAGGCGGAACAAGTACTTCTATCAGAGCTGACGTTATGGTATGCTTTATTTGTTGCCAATTTCGTATCATCGCTTCCATGTAAAGCGCCAGAACTTTGTTTCTCATGTTTGTGAGGTTGAGGCCACCGTTCCGGAACTGCAGCGTTAACGTATCATACTTGATCTTAAATAACATCCCAGTACTAACATAGTAACCAAAGGCAGCCATGAGGCGGTCTGAAATACCCTTCGGTATTGGTAGGATCTGCGCTAAATGGGGCAGTCGTGACGCTATGTGAACGTTGGTGTATGCCACACGTTGGATCATGTCAAAGGCTCTCAGTTCCGTATCGTCAGACGAACATTTTGCAGAAGCCGTAGTGAACGGGTAAATGTAATCCCCAGACATGTCAGCGATTCCACCGTCTGAAACGGTCCCGGTACGTCTTCCAGACCCCGTCCAATGTGCATAATTTTGGATTTCGTCATGTTAACGACACTGCGTGCCGCCGTCCCGTAAGAGTCTAGATGTTCAACAGCCTGACGCACTTCATGTCGTGATCTGACAAGGAGGATCAGGTCGTCCGCATATGCGCGGCAAACGAAAGAGTTCTCATTAAGCGCTATCCCAATAAGTGAACGCCTCATAACACACATCAGCGGCTCAAGCGCTATCGCAAACAACATCATGGTGAGTGGGCACCCTTGTCGGACTGAGCTGTTAATAGGAATCGAGCCCGCTTCCCGGCCGTTTACAATCACTTTCGATGTAGCCCCTCGTATTAGCCTCATAACGATGGAGATGAAAACAGGTGGAATCGCCATTCGGCTCATGACTGACGCCAAGAAGTCATGGTTTATCCTGTCGAACGCACGATCGAAGTCCACAGATATCATCGCTGCTCGCATTTTACACGTTTCTGCAAGGGTGATAACGTCACGGTATTCACTTAACGCCGAGGAGATGTTGCTTCGCACCCCTAGGCAAGCCTGATCAGGGGATATTGTCCTCGATATCGCCAGATTGAGACGAGACGCAAGTAGTCGTGGAAAGATTTTATAGTCGGTGTTTAGCATAGTGAGAGGCCGATATTGATTCACACTGCGACTCCCCGCCATCTTCGGGATGGGAAGAAGAAAGCCCTTCACAAAATCCGACGGTAGGGGCATGTCCGGACGCATCGCCTCATTGTACATGGACACCAACTGTGGCATCATCATGTCCACGAATTCTCGATAAAACTCTAGCGTAATCCCATCTGGCCCTGGTGATTTATGGGCCGCCCGTTTTGTGAGTGCCACCTTTATATCGTCTACTGTGAGTGGCTCCATAAGCGCTGCCTTATCCGTCTCTGTCAGTGTCGTTTGCAGATGTTGCAGTATCTCTTCCCCCACCAGACGGTCCGTCGGTGTACTGGCATAGAGGTGGTGGAAATGCTCTAAAATTTTATTTGCAATGTCCTGTTGTGCTGTCAGTTGACGGCCATCTAAACCGGGGAGCACTGTTATCAATGCCCGGCGGTAACGTTTATGTTCCCGCGACACATGGTGCATCGAGGTACGTTCCCCAGTGATGGTGTCGAGACATCGTGCCCGTATTGGGATGCCACCCAGTCGTCGTCGCGTGATCGATATGATTTGTGCCTTGACACGATGAACTTCCGCATGATGTTCTGCAGACGGCACCTGGAAGGACAGCTCACGAAGCATGGTGTAATAATAATCAAGTGTCTCTTTGCCATCTCCTCCTATCCCGACCATACTATATGAGAGCTCTTCTTATTGCCGGCTTAGAACACTCGAGCCACCATTGAAGCACGGAGGTATATGTTGGTAGACGGCGTTGACATGTGGCCCATACCTCCTCGACGCTCTGACGACATTCGGGGTCCGCCAAAAGGAACGAATTGAGCTTCCATGTCCCGCGGCTTCTCCACACACTTTGCCTAGGGTGTGATAAGGTACAAATGTAAGCCAGATGATCAGTAAATGCCGCAGGCCATCGTTCCGCGTGGACCACCTTATCCTGTAGGCCAACCGAAACATATATTCGATCGAGTCTGCTCGCCGAGTGACTGGTATAAAAAGTAAATCCCTCACGGTTCCTTTGAATCATGTCCCAGGTGTCGCTTAACTCCAGATCCCGGCATAGCACATGCAACTCACGACAGGTATTGTAATGTGGAGTCTGGTCTTTTTGGGCTAAAACACAATTGAAGTCAGCACCTATAATGAAATGATCGAATCCACCGGTAAAGAAGGGCACAATCTCTTCCGAATAATATCTCGCACGCTCCCGTCTGTTGTCGGTGCCGGAAGGGGCATAAGCATTGAGAATGCGAATTCCATTAACAGTTATCGCCAGTCCTCGTGCCGAAGGTAGATAAGCCATGTCGCGAACCGGAATCCCGTCCCGGGCCAATATCGCCGTTCCACTGTCGTTGTTCGAGTGCGGCGAGGTGTAGGAGATGTAGCCATGGACTTCCTGGAACTCAGGAATGTAGATTTCCTGCACCATCAATATATCCACATCCGACTCGTATATCATGTCCCTAAACAACTGCTGTTTCACGGGCGATCTAATGGTATATACATTCACTGTCCCTATTCTGTATGCCTGGGGTCGAGTAGCTGTCATCTCCACATGATGTTGAAATGACAAAGTTTCACCGTATCGATAATCCCTTTGCACTTACGCAGAGGGTCGCCCGACGGACGTGTCCATGCGGTATTAGGTTTCTTGAGATGCGGACGGATGCGAGTCCCCACCAGTAGAATTGTCCGCATCGGTGATTTCGTCGTCCTGTTCATACCAGCTGATATTATTGATGTGCTCCAAATTTTCCTGTGCGGCATTGATGAGTGACATCTGTTGTTATTTCGCACCTTTAGACTCCACCGCAGAAGGGGTAGCAGGCCCCTGAGCGGATGCGTCGTCTGAGCGGCATGATATCTTTTCACTGTCCGAATTCATATGGTCTGCGACATCCGAAGCTTGTGGTTCCAAGTCAGACAGTTCCATAGTGTTAGACTCATCTGGGCTCCCAAGAAGAGAAGGGAGCGTCTCCGCAGATTTTAGTCGGAGTTTCTTGCGGCGCTTTGGCGAGCGTTGTTTGCGGGCCCTAACCTCGGCCTCTGGTGTCGGGTTTCGTAAGGGCAATTCGCACCTGTGGGACACCATTGAGCACTGGATACGTGCTAAAACTTACCCACCATTCGGCCGTATGACTGATAACTCTGCCATACGGCCGGAGGGATTCAGTGACCAATGATTCTGGTACCTCGAAAGGCAGCTCGAAGACTCGAATCGTACGCACGCCCAAGCCCGAATGAGCGACTAAATCTTCGCCAATATGACCATCGGAGTGTCGGAACTGGAATCCTCGTTTGGCGGCTTCAATGATCCTATCGCATGCTGCGTCGTCAATCATCTTTACGTAAAGAGTTCTGCTCACGATTGATAAATGAAGTCCAATAATCTCCGTGTAATTAAGTTGCACTTCGTCCCTCAAGAAACATTCGATTTCGAAAGCCTTCGGTCGTGCATACTCGTTACAGAACGTGAACTGTATCGTGGTTTTTCGGAAATTGTGTGCCATGGCGTTCGATTCAAACAGTAACACAAGCGAGTGACGACGGTGTAAACACCGCTTCATCCGCGAACGTTCGCAGCCGGGACGTAAACAAGTCCGAGCTGCTCCGCGGCAAAACGCGGACTGTTTATCAGTTGCCTAGAACTTAGAACTAATTAAACCTAACTAACCTAAGGAGAACACACACATCCATGCCCGAGGCAGGATTCGAACCTGCGACCGTAGCGGTCACGCGGTTCCAGACTGAAGCGGCTAGAACCGCACGGCCACACCGGCCGGAAGCTAAACCAACATTAGGTTCAAATGGCTCTGAGCACTATGGGACTCAACTGCTGTGGTCATCAGTCCCCTAGAACTTAGAACTACTTAAACCTTACTAACCTAAGGACATCACACACATCCATGCCCGAGGCAGGATTCGAACCTGCGACCGTAGCAGTCGCACGGTTCCGGACTGCGCGCCAACGTTAGGCTTCGCAGATGTAAACATATTGTGTTACCCTTTGCTAAAAACGTTAATCGTAGATAATTATGTTACTAACTGAAATTTAATTATAGCAAATTGTACCAAGAACAATGCGTTTTGGGTGGATCTTCAGTGTGTCGCTGCCTTCAAATAGCCTACTCTCATAATACGCAATTTACAATAATTCTTTTGCCACGAATATAATGTTTCTCATTATTTTATTGGAACGAATCACACAAGTAACAACGAGTTTTACAGTGATTCTCAATTTGCTGGTGCTCAGAATATATATATATATATATATATATATATATATATATATATATATATATATATATATATATGTGTGTGTGTGTGTGTGTGTGTGTGTGTGTGTGTGTGTGCTTGAAATGAATGCCAATATGGGGCCTCACAACTGTGCTGAAGGGAGACGGCGTGCTTGTGACGTAGGTGGCGTTTGGCCATTTCATTGGTCAACGCACAGACGCACGCTCAGAATATCTGACATGCCCGACATTGCTCTGCACGTTCGGAAAGACTCCCGACCGTACTATTCCACGCTATGACGTCAGAAACTCGGCACGCTCAACGCTCAACGTTCGGATGCACGGTCCGTGTGCCGACGGCTTAAGTCTGTTTCACGTTACGCGACTCTTTACGCTGTATGTGTCCGTTCAGTAGCACACATTTCTAACAGCGTTGCCATTTAACTATCGTTACAATCATTGAACATTTGGACGCATCTTGCAAAACCTTGACTTTTCCGGTGTAGTTTGAAAAAATAGTAATCTGCGTTATTTTCGTTGAAGACTGCTCCAGACACATGTAGAGTCCACGATTTTTTTGTTGTGCATGGGTTCACGTGAACAGTTTTTATGCAGGTTTGTTGTTTAGGCAATGTAATGATAAAAGTTAAAACCCTCTATCAAGTGTGGTCTCTTGTTCTCGTTGTTCTTTAGGTCGAGCAGACTTCGCATGGGTCATGGGGTCAGCGTTATCTTTCTGCTGAGCGGCTTACTACGAACTCATGGCCGAGGTCACGGCTCTCGTGATGTAATCGCCGTCACGTTCTACGCTCCAGAGCGTGAATTTCTGCTGGCCTGAAGTTACTGCAGGTAATGTAGCTTAGAACAGGATCGAATCTTACATTGCACTCTACGTAGGTTCATTATCTACAACTGTTACAGCCAGATGCAGATTCAGCAGTTTTATGAAAGTTCTTTCACCGTGAAACAATCACCAAACACAAACCAATAGAAACGTTTAGAGACGCATAGTGAATGGAAACCATGAGCCTCACAGATTCTTTGAATATTTTCCAACGTCTAAATCATCAGACAGAGTACAGGCTGGAAATGGTCAAGAACGGGTAACGTAGTTGGTCATAGTGTTTTTAGGAATTCATTTCATCTTCGTCGCAATGACTGAGGGAAACCACGGAAAATCTGCATCAGGAAGTCATACGGGTATTCGCGGTTCTTTTTTTTTAATTTCTTTACTACGAATCCTGGAGGCTTGCAGAATTCTGCTGAGTTGGAGCACGAAATATTGCAATGGATCCGCAACTATAGTTTCAAAGGCATTCAACATGAATACCTAATATTACCATCAGCTAAACGATGGAAATTCTAAGTTACCACATAGCACTTTGATGCATTCTGTGATCTCTGTTTGTAATACGACACACGTATGAATGTTAGTGTCGTTTTCTTCAAGCGCTCTCAAGTATGTTTGCTGTGATGTTACTCGACGGCTGTGATACTATACTTTCTCAATCATACTAACGTCATGTTTGGAAGTGAAGAAATGTGACCATTGCCATTGAGAAAATCGTGAACAGAGATATCAGGCGAGTGAGGTCGTCAACTTTTGAAAAGATTATCTGGTGCCGATATTCGCCCTATTCTTCAATCTTATAGGGGTTTATTAGGTTATCAGTGGGCCTACGGATTTGGATCCAACAGCTGCATGAAACACGTTTACTACCGGATTGTCACATTCGATCTAAATCACCATACAGAGTACCTCAAGTCCCTGTGCCTAACCTGGACTGTGTCCTTTCTGGCAGTTTTCTTAGTTTTATCCGTTGCTGTCAAGTGTTGCTTCCCTGACTGTAATACTTTCGTAAAATAAAAAACAACAACAGGCCATAAATTTCGTAGACCTCACAGTTGTTAATGAACAGCGAGAACATATTCGTACATTTACTGGAAACCAACCTACACTGATATCACACCACATGACTCATCACATCATCCAAACACACACACGTATGCTGCACTTACATCCATGTTGAACAGAGCACAAAAATTACCTTTAAAATTCAAAGCACTAAAGCAAGAAACAGACACACTAAAGCAAATGCAATAAACAATGGTATTCAGTAAGATCAACTGACAAACTATCCAATGAAACACAGTCCAACATCAGTAATAAGAACACGACAGGTAAAACAACGCAAACTATCACAAGCATTCTCTATCTAGCCACAGCATCACAAAACATGCTAACTTATTCAGAAATACCAATATAAAAATATCTTTCTCCGTAAACAACAAACTTAGACATCACTTCCCTCACACATTAAGCATAAACACCCCAAGAACAGAACACAGTGGAATATATAAATTACAGTCCAACAGTTGCCTTGTATATTACATAGGGAAAACAGGAAGAACGTTCCATACATACTACAAAGGACGCACAATACTTTGACAAACCCGCAACAGCTAACCACATGTACCATAATAGATACAGACTAAGTGACATCCACAACAGTCTAACTCTATTCCACACGGAAAGTAGTGGTAGAAAACTTGATCTACTAGACAAATTAGAAATAATGTTACACAAAGAGAAATCTTCTGAAAACATATTGAATGAACAGGGTTTAACAACCGAAGTTTTATCAGAGAACTCAAAAGTTATTTCTTTCCTCAAGAAACAAATATTTAACAGTCCAACCGTTCCATAACTTACAGTCACATCTGATACTTATATAGATAACTGCTCTATGTATAATTTATATTGTAACATTTTTGTATGTTCTTTTAAATAACAGTACCTGTGTATATGTAGAAAGATAGCATTTTTGTACGTTGATATTCATTTACTTGTTTTGAATTGTATTTACAAATGTGCTGTACGACGAAAGGTGTGCATTTGTACATAAATATGACTACTCACATTGTATGTCAAAACCATGTAACCACTACTGGAAACAGTAAGTCATTTTTCGGCGTTGTCTTAGCTTTATAAAAAAAATGTATTCACAATGTGCGATATTGTCATTACATCTATGTAATCGTAACAGAGCGAATAGTAACCTAAATTTGAAGAATGATTTAGATGGATCAAAGACCTGAAGATGAGCCCCCAGTGCTAGAAATCCATCGTGCACTGAAATAAAGTCAGTATTTGTGACTGGAGGCAGCTTGGTTTTTTTCCGTCAGTTTTCAATTTCAACAAAGGCTTAGAAGCCGGCAGTTAGTCTATTTAGATTTCGGCACTCATCTCATCTACCAGAGTCCAAAATAACTGAAAGAATGTGCATTTCACGGCTTAACGGTATCTGAGGGCAAAGCGGGAGCCGAGGAACGAACTTTGCGATAGAGAGAGCTGCAGTATCAATAATACCCCACACACTTGCAAATGCGCGGGTACTCACTCGCGCGCACACATATACACACACACACACACACACACACACACACACATACATACACACACACACACACGTTCTACGTATTTAATTTGTCCCCGAAATAAGTTAGAACTAAAGTTAAAATCTTCTGGGTTATTAGGCCGCGTCATTTTTCTTCTAAAATGATCGACGTCTCTACCCCTCTGCTGATCTTCTAGTGTCCAACACTCCTAGAGTGTTCTTACTTTAACTTCAGTGACAACGGCCACGAAAAGCTGCAGACTTACATAACTTAGATCTGCATCGAAGAGTTCGACAAGGGGGGAGTGGGGAGGGGGGGAGGTGTTTCTCTTGGCTACTAAACAAAGAAACGAGTAATCTTTAATCTTTTCCCTACCAGAGAACCTCTTGCCACACTCCCAGCTCCCTGTGTTTTGTTTTGGCTGGAAAGCCAAAAATTCTACAAAGGCCGACTCTACCACCATGGGTATGAGTTGACCGGTAAGAAAAAAAGAGCTAGTTGGAATTCTGGCAGAGAGCGGACATAACACCAAATTTCGCAGGGCGTGGGAAGGCGACGAAGTCAGTAGTTGAAATACTGAGCACAAAAATGACATCATCACCTATTTGGTAACGAGCAAACGCATGTTCTTTATACCAACTGTTACACTGAACAGAATGTACACCTAGTAGCGTAGTGCAATGATATGCTGCTTACGAAGTCCACTGCACACTGGTTTGTGTCTTCCAGATTCATGCTTAATTGGCATGAGGACTCATGCTGTGGCATCCCTGTTTTCACGAGAGAGTGGGAAGGGGGAGGAGACGAGGGCGGGCAATGGGCAATCGAAAACGGAATGAGATGACTTCACTGGATAAATAGCTTACGAGTAACGTAAGAGTGGCAGTGAGGAACGTTTTCAACTCCGTTCCGAGACTTTAGACAGAGCTGAAGCGCTCTTGCACGTATCACTCTGTTTGGTTGTCGTATACGCCTGCGTCTTCTTTCTCGAAAACTGCTTTCAGAGACAATATAAGTCTCTTGCTGTAGCACCACTGGCGACTCCGGCAGTATTGTTTACAGGAAACAAATTACAGTGTGTTATGATGGACTTCAACGGCCTTGCCGCAGTGGATACACCGGTTCCCGTGAGATCACCGAAGTTAAGCGCTGTCGGGCGTGGCCGACACTTGGATGGGTGACCATCCAGGCCGCCGTGCGTTGTTGCCATTTTTCGGGGTGCACTCAGCCTCGTGATGCCAATTGAGGGGCTACTCGACCGAATAGTAGCGGCTCCCCCCCCCCCCCCCCAAAAAAAAAACTATCTTTACGACCGGGAGAGCGGTGTGCTGACCACATTCCCCTCCTATCCGCGTCCTCACTTGCGGATGACACGGCGGTCGGATGGTCCCGATGGGCCACTTGTGGCCTGAAGACGAAGTGTGCATGATGAACTTCATATTCAAATGCTGGAAGAAGGAAGACTATAGTTTAACATACCATCCTTAGAAATGAACAATAAGGACGAGGACAGAAATCGTGTGGTCTTCGCTTTTTTCGACGAACCATTAAGGCGTTCGCCTCCAATTATTGTGAATAACGACAGGAAACCTCAATTAGGGTGGACGGACGGTCCTTTTGGGTATGAGCCCGGCGTTGGAACATCACACCAGACTAAAATATGGGTTAATGATCCCCCGATAATTCAGGTTGTACAGATCGAAACTATACCTCTTGCTCATTATTCGCGATATTCTAGCAACACAACATCATTAGGGACCATCGTAAGAAGCAGCTACTGCTTTGTAATTGCCTGCCCAACCACCAAAAGTCTCGTCAGCTCAACAAGATTTTTTTCTTTAGTAAACAGTCTTCTGACCAATTTGATGTTTCCTGCCACGAATTCCTCTGTTGTGTCTACTTCTTCATCTCAGACTAGCATTTGCAACCGACGTCCTCAATTGTTTGCTGGATGTATGCCAATCTCTGCCTTCCTCTACAGTTTTACCCTCTACAGCTCCCTCTAGTGCCATGGACTTTATTCCGTGATGTCTCAACAGAAGTGCTACCACGTTGTCTCTTTCTCCTGTCAGCGTGTTCCATATATTCCTTTCCTCGCTGATTCTCCGGAAAAAAAAACATTCCACTTCCTTACCTTATCGGTGCACCAAGTTTTAAACATTCTCCTGTAACATCACATCTCAAATGCTTCGACTCTCTTCTTTTATGTTTTCCCACGTTCCATATTTCACTACCATATAATGCTGTGCTCCAAACGTACATTCTCAGAAATTACTCCCTCAAATTAAAGCCTACACTTATCTTCGCCAGGAAAGCCTTTTTTGCCAGTGCTGTCTGCTTTTTATGTACTCCTTGCTACATCGTCATGGGCTGTTTTGCTGTCTAGGTCAGTTATTTTGCTGTCTAGGTAGCAGAATTCCTTAACTTCATCTACTTCATGATTACCACTCTTGACGATAAGTTTCTAGCTGTTCGTCTTTCTTCGATTTACTCTCAGTCCACATTCTGTACTCATTAGACTGTTCTTTCCATTCAGCAGATCATGTAATCCTTCTTCACTGTCATTGAGGACAGCAATGTCATCAGCCAATCTTATCATTGATATCCTTTCACTTTGAATTTTAATTTCATTCTTGAATCTTTCTTTTATTTTCATCATTGCTTCTTCCTGTACGGACTGAATAGTAGGGCCTAAAGACTACATCTCTTTCCAAACCTTTCTTAATCCGAGCACTTCCTTCTTCGTCTCCCACTCTTATTGTCCCCACTTGGTTCTTGTACATATTGTATATTTCCCGCCCTTCCCTATAGCTTACACTTATTTTTCTGAGAATTTCGAATATCTTGTACCATTTACATTGTCGAACGCTATTTCCAGTTCGATAAATCCTATGAAAGTGTCTTGATTTTTCTTCACTCTTGGTTCCATTATCAATCGCAACGTCGGAATTGTCTATCTGGTGCCTTTACCGTTCCTAAAGCCAAACTGATCTTCGTCCAATAGATCTTCAATTTTCTTTTTCAGTCTTTTGCATATTATTCATGTCAGTAACTTAGATGCACGAGATGTTAAGCTGATTGTGCGATAATTCTAGCACATGTCATTAGATCTTCAATTTTTTTTTCAGTCTTTTGCATATTATTCATGTCAGTAACTTAGATGCACGAGATGTTAAGCTGATTGTGCGATAATTCTAGCACATGTCAGCTCTTGCAATCTTCGGTATTGTGTGGATGATGTTTTTCAGAAAGTCAGATAGTATATCACTACACTCATACATTCTACACACTAATGTGTGCTTACCACTTTCCCCAATGATTTCAGAAATTTTGATGGAATGTTATTTGTATCATCCGCGTTATTCGATCTTAAATCTTCCAAAGCTCTTTTAAATTCTTATTCTAACCCTGGATCCATTGCCTCTTCTGTAGCGACTCCTGTTTTTCTCCTGTCACGTCTTCAGACAAAGTCTACCCGCTCATAGAGGCCTTCAGTGTACTCTTTCCACCTATCTGCTCTCTCCTCTGCATTTAACACTGGAATTACAGTGCACTCTTAATGTTACCATCCTTGCTTTTAATTTCACCGAATGTTGTTTTGTCTTTCCTACATGCTGAGTCAGTCCTTCCAACAACTATTCCTTTTTCGATTTCTTCACATTTTTCCTGCAGCCATTTCGTCTTAATTTCCCTGCTCTTCCTATTTATTTCATTTCTAAGTGACTTGTATATCTGCATTCCTGAATTTCCTTGAACATTTTTGTACTTCCTTCTTTCATCGGTCAGTTGGGAATATTTCTTGTTACCCATAATTTCTTTGCAGTTACCTTCTTTGCACCTATGTTTTTCTTTCCAACTTCTGTGATTACCCTTTTTAGAGGTATTTATTCGTCTTCAACAGAACTGCCTACTGAGCTACCACCTATCGCATTGTCTATAGTCTTAGAGATCATGAAGCGTATCTACTCATTTCTTAGTACTCCTGTATCCCACTTCTTTGGGCACTGATTTTTTTCTGACTAGTCTCTTAAGCTTCGTCCTAGTTGTCATCACTACTAAATGGTGATCTGAGTGATTATCTGCTCCTGGATACGCATTATAATCCATATCTGACTTCAGAATCTCTGCCTGACCATGATGTAATCTTCCCTTGTCTCTCGGCTTTTCCCAAACACAATTCCTTCTCTTGTGCTTCTTGGACAGATTATTCGTTACTACTAGCTGAAGTTCATTGTAGAACTGGATTACTCTTTCTCTTCTGTCATTCCTAGTAACACTTTCTTCCACTCCTTCCCTACAATCGCGTTCAAGTCCCACGTGACTATTAAATTTTCACCTGTTGTTACGTACTGATATCGTTGTCGGTGTTGGTTTGATGTCGATTCTGGTGCGAACTATCCTATCACTGAACTGTTCACAGTAACTCACTCTCTGTCCTACATTCCTATTCATAACGAATCCTACTCCCGTTATACCATTTTTTGTTGCTGTTGATATTACTCTATACTCCTCAAGTCAGAAATCCTTGTTTTCTCTCCATTTCACTCCGCTGGCCCCTCTATATTTAGGTAGGACCTTAGCATTTTAGCACACTGGACTCGCATTCGGGAGGACGACGGTTCAATCCCGTCTCCGGCCATCCTGATTTAGGTTTTCCGTGATTTCCCTAAATCGTTTCAGGCAAATGCCGGGATGGTTCCTTTGAAAGGGCACGCTCGATTTCCTTCCCAATCCTTCCCTAACCCGAGCTTGCGCTCCGTCTCTAATGACCTCGTTGTCGACGGGACGTTAAACGCTAACCACCACCACCACCTTAGCATTTCCCTTTTCAGATTTTCTAGCTACCCTACCACTTTAAAACTTCTGACATTAACCTCTATGACTCGTAGAACGTTATCCTTTCGTTATTTCTTCAGTCTTTTTCTCATGGTCACCTCCCCCTCGGCACCCCTCCCGGAGATCCGAGAGGGAGACTATTCCGGAATCTTTTGCCTATGGAGATATCATCATGACACTTTTTCAATTACCACCCATATGTCCTGCGGATACACGCTAAGCGTCTTTAATACAGTGGTTTCCATTGCTTTCTGCATCCTCATGCCGTTGATCATTGCCTATTCTTCCGCCTTTAGTGCAGTTTCCTATCCCAAGGACAAGAGAGCCTCTTGCCCTCTTTGACGTAGCCGTTGGCTGAATGAGGATGACTTCTTACGCCGGAACTTTTGGTCGCCGTAAGAAGTCCTCTAGCAATTAATTTTAGTGAAATATTTACCAGTGACAAAGTATTCCATGCCCTCTTTAGTTCAGTGTTTTTGACAGTACGGCCCCACAGGACCTATTGAGTGAAAATAATATACACTGACGGAAAATAATCGCAACACCGAGAATTAAAGAGGGATAAAAATGAAAGTTAGTAGAAGTGTTGCACCATCTGAAAGATGATATCGTCAAGAATACCTTTAAGTCCACAAAGACGCTGTTATTAACATCCCAATGAGTTTGAAGGCGGCGTGTAACAGGTCTAAAAGAAGCTGTGCGTTTGCTTTTGAGATACTGCAGAAAGCCTCGGCATGAATGTAGCCACTGTACAGGGTTGTTGCCAGCGCTGGTCACCAGAATGTACGGTCGCAAGATGACCGGGCTCCAGACTACCACTTGGCACAACCGAGAGGGTAGACCATCGTGTTCGGCGTATGGCCCTGGCGCATCGCAGTGCATCTGCAGCAGCAACGTGATCAGCGCAACACACTGTTACAAATCTGTTACTTAAGGACAGCTCCGAGACAGACGTCCTGTAGTGTGCATTCCACCGACCCCAACGTGACTTCAATGGTGACAAGTGAGAGCGCGTCAGAGGGCAGGGTGGAGGTCTGTTGTGTTTTCTGGTCAAAGCTGGTTCTGCCTCGGAGTCAGTGATGGCCGAGAGTTGGTTAGAATGAGGCCAGTTGTCAGCATGCAAACAACTTATCTGGGTGCTACACACACTGGACCTACACCTGACATTATCGTCTGGGGTGCGATTTCGTATGACAGCGGGAGTACTCTTGTGATTACCCCACGCTCCACGACTGCAAAATTGTACGTCGATCTGGTGATTCGATCTGTTGTGTTGCCCTTGAACAGCATTCCAGGGGGTGTTTTCCAACATGATAACGTTCACCCATATACTGCTGTTGTATCCCAGCATGCTCTAACCAGCATTAACCCTCCCTGTATCGACAGACCAAGTGCAACAGGCACAGAACTCCATCCCACAAGCCGATATCCGGCACCTGCACAACACAATGCCTGCACGTTTGCATGTCTGTATTCAACACTGTGGCGGTTACGTCATTTATTAATGTAACAGCATTTCACCTTTGCAATGGCACACTCGCGCATACATTGGCCTCTGATCTTGCAATATTGATCACTTAAATATGTTACTTAGACAAATGTATTCCTGAAATTTCATTACTCTACATTGTTTATTTTTTGATATTCCTCAGTCTATTAAAATTGAATGTTAATTAATATTTAATTAAATATACGCAAGTTGTGTGAGATTTGGAATTATATGTTTAGACACCAGCTGTAACAGTAGAGTATAGATATATTGTAACTGGTTTTATTTTCCACAAATCACCAATTTTAGGTCAAGACCGAATTTTTTCATCCTTACTCACCTCAAGGGATCACAATACTGGACAAATAACACTTCCAGTATTTTTGGATATCGCTAATGAAATGTACTGAAGGCGTATCGCTGGCGATGATGTACTGAATCCAATGGCCGAAAGAAAATAAATTTATGCCACAATTTGACTAAAAGAAGGGATCGGTTAATAGGAAATATCCTAAGATATCAAGGAATCGTCAATCCGGTAACAGAGGGAGGTGTAAAGGATGAGTTCGGCCGGTGTGGTCGAGCGGTTGTAGGAGCTTCAGTCTGGAACCGCGCGACCGCTACAGTCGCAGGTTCGAAATCCTGCCTCTGGCATGGATGTGTGTGATGTCCTTCGAATAGTTAGGTTTAAGTAGTTCTAAGTCCTAGTCTGGCGAGATTCGACTTTCTCTGCGTTATAAATCTCCCTCGCTACAGAGACATCTGTGTATTATCCCAGCAACACGCCCAGCGAATCAAACTCATCACCTGTGGTCTACCTTATTTCACCTTGTAGTAAAGGTGCAAAATATTTTTTTCTTCTTTGAAAAAAAAATTATTCACTGGCCATTATTATTTCTGACATTGCAAACTAAATAGGACATGTAAACGTCTTCATAGTTATGTGCATCAGAACAGTAAAGTATAGTCCATTACAACACGAGTATTGTTGTGGTTGGCAGGAGAGCCAACCGTGTTAGTAAAGGAGGCCGAAATGCACGCGTTTTAGCTCACGCAGGCTGGCGTGAGGTCTGGAACATAACAAGGGAATTAGAATTGAGAAAAAACGGACGTAGCTGGTGGGATACTTAACTTTAATCCATTAATGACGAACGTCGCTCTTTCTGGTACATGCTTCACAATATCAATAGTACGGATACTGGCACCTTGCTAGGTCGTAGCAAATAACGTAGCTGAAGGCTATGCTAACTATCGTCTCGGCGAATGAGAGCGTAGAAGTCAGTGAACCATCGCTAGCAAAGTCGGCTGTACAACTGGGTGAGTCCTAGGAAGTCTCTCTAGACCTGCCGTGTGGCGGCGCTCGGTCTGCAATCACTGATAGTGGCGACACGCGGGTCCGACGTATACTACCGAACCGCGGCCGATTTAAAGGCTACCACCTAGCAAGTGTGGTGTCTGGCGGTGACACCAGAAGTATAACCCGTTATAATAGCAGATAACAACTGATCCTCATGTAGTAAACACATCTATCAATTGATTTTTCCAATAATGAAGCTACGCTGATTTGAAACGCTCAGCCTTCATTAGTCTTACTAGTGACTATGCTTTTGAGATGGTTTCATTGTTGTTGAACAGCTTGCAGAAACAAGATTTTGCCATGTGGAATAGGTACACATTTTTTCCCTGTTCTAATATCAGCCATCGAGATTATCCAAGCCGGAGGAAAGGATCACACGTGACATGAATGGTGAAAGAAACTGGTCAAAAACTTGTTGTAGCCATCAGTTAGACAAAACACGGACAACATTATGTATCGGAATGAATGTTTCCGAGTAATGATTAGTGACGTGCCAGCTCCCTCATGTGAAGGTAAAAATGCTCATAAAAAGGTCACATCTAAAAATAGAAATTTTTAGACATATTTTCTCTTAGCAGAAAACTGCACTGCAAATTTCTCGCAAATTTAAGACCTTTCGGAACAAGACAGACGTGCTGTAATTCTACCCATTACACCGCTGCTCTTAGAGTGCATGTATACTGTTACTTCATTCACAGATAAGTAACGGGATTATTCCAGATGGTATCCCAGTAACAAAAATAAAATAATCGCAACACTGCACTATCTCAGAACTATAACGAGAGTTACTTGTCTCCTTGTAATTTTTAATCTGTAGCAAGATATTTATTACTTCAAATATACACTCCTGGAAACTGAAATAAGAACACCGTGAATTCATTGTCCCACGAAGGGGAAACTTTATTGACACATTCCTGGGGTCAGATACATCACGTGATCACACTGACAGAACCACAGGCACATAGACACAGGCAACAGAGCATGCACAATGTTGGCACTAGTACAGTGTATATCCACATTTCGCAGCACTGCAGGCTACAATTCTCCCATGGAGACGATCGTAGAGATGCTGGATGTAGTCCTGTGGAACGGCTTGCCATGCCATTTCCACCTGGCGCCTCAGTTGGACCAGCGTTCGTGCTGGACGTGCAGACCACGTGAGACGACGCTTCATCCAGTCCCAAACATGCTCAATGGGGGACAGATCCGGAGATCTTGCTGGCCAGGGTAGTTGACTTACACCTTCTAGAGCACGTTGGGTGGCACGGGATACATGCGGACGTGCATTGTCCTGTTGGAACAGCAAGTTCCCTTGCCGGTCTAGGAATGGTAGAACGATGGGTTCGATGACGGTTTGCATGTACCGTGCACTATTCAGTGTCCCCTCGACGATCACCAGAGGTGTACGGCCAGTGTAGGAGATCGCTCCCCACACCATGATGCCGGGTGTTGGCCCTGTGTGCCTCGGTCGTAGGCAGTCCTGATTGTGGCGCTCACCTGCACGGCGCCAAACACGCATACGACCATCATTGGCACCAAGGCAGAAGCAACTCTCATCGCTGAAGACGACACGTCTCCGTTCGCCCCTCCATTCACGCCTGTCGCGACACCACTGGAGGCGGGCTGCACGATGTTGGGGCGTGAGCGGAATACGGCCTAACGGTGTGCGGGACCGTAGCCCAGCTTCATGGAGACGGTTGCGAATGGTCCTCGCCGATACCCCAGGAGCAACAGTGTCCCTAATTTGCTGGGAAGTGGCGGTGCGGTCCCCTACGGCACTGCGTAGGATCCTACGGTCTTGGCGTGCATCCGTGCGTCGCTGTGGTCCGGTCCCAGGTCGACGGGCACGTGCACCTTCCGCCGACCACTGGCGACAACATAGATGTACTGTGGAGACCTCACACCCTACGTGTTGAGCAATTCGGCGGTACGTCCACCCGGCCTCCCGCATGCCCACTATACGCCCACGCTCAAAGTCCGTCAACTGCACATACGGTTCACGTCCACGCTGTCGCGGCATGCTACCAGTGTTAAAGACTGCGATGGAGCTCCGTATGCCACGGCAAACTGGCTGACACTGACGGCGGCGGTGCACAAATGCTGCGCAGCTAGCGCCATTCGACCGCGGTTCCTGGTGTGTCCGCTGTGCCGTGCGTGTGATCATTGCTTGTACAGCCCTCTCGCAGTGTCCGGAGCAAGTATGGTGGGTCTGACACACCGGTGTCAATGTGTTCTTTTTTCCATTTCCAGGAGTGAATAACACTTTCTACCATTTGTGGACTTTTACTACGGGGTCTCTCTGAAATCAAAAGAAATCAAATTTAAATTAGCTGAAATTATAATTGTAGCCGATGTCAAACTTACATAAATTGTTTCTGCCAGTTGTAAATATACAACTGATATTGCTAAGATTGGAACCACATCACAATCGCCGTAGGGCCCTTCTCTTGCAAACAAATCGTCCAACAAGCACAGCACAGCCTCTACCGCAAGTAGTTGCCTTTAATTACTGTTTATAACTTCTGCATTTGGTAAATACTTTGCCCTCTACACTGCGTAGACGTCCCAGTAGCTTTTTTCTTTTTTCTTTTTAATTCGGTTTATTGGCTCTGAGGACGTGGCCATACAGTCATCTGAACATCGGGATGTCATTTCTGACAATACGAACTGAAGAACAGTTCCCCGAGCGAAAATAATATCCGACCCGGAAGAGATTCAAACCCAGGCTCCTTCGGCTAGCAACCTACGGCGCTGCTCGCGCAGCTACTGGGGCCGACAACTAGCAGCTGGTAGCCTTTAAGTCTTGTGAGAATACCGCGTCTGCATCATACCCAACTTTCAACAGTCAAACAAGCAATAGATTATTTATTCGCGTTTGTATTTAAAGTACGGACGAGTTCGGAAATGGGAATTTCCTGGAACTATCGTCGTAACAGGTAAGAACTGTCTGATACCAAATAATTTAACTCATCAATGAGACAGCTCTTCACAAAAAGTTCATACATCAAAGGCAGTCAGCGTTTCAATTGCATAAATAAAAAAAACTGGAAATGATCACGGAATGAGGCGTTCGCGTGCAGAAAAGCACTGCTGAACAATAAATTTTTAAACATTCCCATTGCACGCGCTCTCCGTTACTCATCCAATAACGTGACTCCTTGAAGTAACCACGAGATCTGACTACTCGCAGCAGAAAGGCGGTTATTAGGTAACATGCAGTTCCATTACACCGACTATTTTTTGAGAACAAACTAGTGTTTTTTGACGTGACAGACTTTCAAGGTCAAGTAGCAGATTCTGTTTGCACGGTTCGTGCCTCCTGCTCATGTCCTTGAGCTGCATTTACCACAGTGCACTACACTGTTCGTCAAGTGAAACGAACAGTGCACACACAACGAAGTATCTTAGCATCTAGTGGCCATTGTTTCAGGGTGAATGTTGACGAAAGATTATGAGTAACGTCCTTGGATTTGGCTTTCAGTTATTGCATAAGCTAGTGGGTCGCTGCTCTGTAGTCATTTTATTCCTCTGCGTCTGCCACTTATCGCAATACCAACAAGTCTCACGTGATGTTAAGACTTTATGTGTCTTGTTTGCAGCGTAGACAACTGTGTTTTGCGAGATTAAAAAAGGTTTTTTTTTGTAGAATATCGTCTCAATACAACTATTTTCCTTACTGATAAAACGTTCCACCGTTTCTACGGATTCCCAAAAATGTGTTACAGCTACAAAATAACGTCTAATTACTTGCTCATCTACGTCTACATCTACAGACATATTCTGCAAGCCACCATACGGTGCGTGATGGAGGGTACCCCATACCATCACTAGTCTCTTTCCTCTTCCACTCGCAGATACAGCGAGGGAAAAGCTCCTGCCCTTATGCCTCCATATGAGCCCTGATCACTCCTATCTTACCTTCGTAGTCCTTACGTGAAAATTATGTTGGCGTCCGCAGGATTGTTCTGCAGTCAGCTTCAAATGTCGGTTCCCTAAATTCTCTCAAAAGTATTCCTCGAAAACATGGTAGCCTTCCCTCCAGTGAGACTCATTTGAATTCCCGAAGAGTCTCCGTAACACTTCGTGTTGGTCGAACGTACCGGTGCTAAATCTAACAGCCCGCCTCTGAACTGCTTCGATGCCTTCCTTTAAGGAGAGCCGGAACGATGAAAATAACAAAATTAAGGTTTTTTGTTTTTTATTATAAAATTATTTGTAGTTTTCTGAATAAAACAAATCAAGTTTCACCCTTCTAAGTGTGTTTTTTTATCGCTGCACAGTTGACGCGCCGCGTAAAAGGTTGTAGCGACCTCGTGTCTCACCTCTGACGGCGCCGCTCGCTGGCTGCAAGCAGGGTATCTTTGTGGAATTAGACAGTGTTTTGTTTTCCAACGTTGTATGGCTAATGTGATTAGACGGGTTTACTCACCTACTAATTTCAGAATTAAATGGAGTAGCGTTTACCGGTATGAACAGTCACTTGTCACAGAGATAAACGCTATACCGTGTGTGTTGATTTGTGGAGTTTGCTTTGTGTTGTTTAGCTGTTCAATTTTGCGTATTTGACGAATTTTGCTCCTACCTGTAGCATTAATCAAATGAGGACAGCAGTATGGGCATTATTTTTTCATACTTCATCAACAAATGAACACCCACAACATGCACTGTGCTCCACAGGTGATGACTCGTGGTGTAAGTACCAAACAGGAAAGGAATGTGCCCATAAAAACAGTTGGCCAAATGCTGTAATTGATGTAATTAAGCCCATATTCAGAGATTTATCACAGCCAAGTTTATTGGAAAAGTGTTTACAAGGGAAAATACAAAATCCAAATGAAACTGTAAATAATTTAATTAGGATTAGGATTCCCAAAAGAGTGTTTGTACACATAAAAACATTGCATTTTGGAGTGTATGGTGCAGTGGCAACATACAGTGAAGGAAACATTGTCAAATGTGATGTGCTGAATCGTTTAGGTTTCCAACCAGGACACAACACCATTTCCACAATGCGCCTAATTGATGAAGAAAGAGTAAGAGGTGCAGGAAGAAAAGACAAAAGCCTGCAACACTCAGCAAAAGGGAAGAAAATACCAGTGAAAAGAAAACTAATTCTGGAAAAAGAAGAGGATGCTGGCAATCCATCATATGGGGCAGGAATATGTTTAAAAACTTTGGAAGCCATTTTCTGTTACTTTAAAATTTTCATTTTTGAGAAACACTTTCTCAAAAACTGCTAACAGTATATCAATGAAATTTATAGACAATATTGTTTACTTCGTTTCCTTCACTTTCGTAACAAATTGTAAAAAAATATTTTATAATTCAGGAGCTGTAGAAGAAAAAACGTAAAATTTTAGAGAAAAAATAAGCATCTGTTTAAAAAAATTGTAAAACAAAAACCAACAAATATTTCTTATTATGGCATTATAACTTTGTAGAGAAATATTCACTTAACATGTAGTCCAAACTTCAGAGCAATATGTTTAATGGTTTTAGAAGAAATGTTCCTTCTATTTGGTGAAAATTAACATGGAGGAGATGGATCGTTCCGGCTCCCCTTAAGCCGACCTGGAACGGATCCAAATCACTCGAGCAGTACTCGAGAACAGGTGGCACCAGTACCCTATATGCGCTCTCGTTTACAGAGGAACTAGAGTTTCCTAAAATTCTCCCGATAAACCGACCATTCGCCTTCCCTACCACCGTCCTCGCATGCTCGTTCCATTTCATGTCGCTTTGCAACGTTACGCTCAAATATTTAAATGACGTGACTGGGTCCAAAAGGACTGAACTAATGGTGCATGCGAAGAGATAACTGTCATTCATCACAACAACTAGAAATTTTGTCTACGTCATCTTGTTTCCTCCTAAAGTTACTGAATTTCGACCCCTTCCCATAACCACAGCATCTTCAGCAAACAACCGCAGATTGCTGCCCACTATGTCCCCTAGATCATTTACGTGTATAAATAAAAATGGCGGTTCTATCACGCTTCCCTGGGCATTCCTGACAATACCCTTGCCTCTGATGAACACTTGCCATCGTAGACAACATTATTGGTTCTATTTCTTAAGAAGTCTTCGAACCACTCACATATCTGGGAACCTATCCCGTATGCTCGTACCTTCGTTAACTGTCTGCAGTGGGGTACCGTACCAAATGCTTTTCGGAAATCTAGAAACGTGGAAACTGCCTATTGCCCTTCATCCGTAGTTCGCAGCAGATTATCTGAGAAAAACGCAAGCTGAGTTTCGCACGAGCGATGCTTTTCTAAAAACCGTGCTGCTTCGTGGATATGAGCTTTTCGGTCTCTAAGCAGTTTATTATATTCGAACTTAGAATGCGTTTCAGAATTCTACATCAAACCAATGTTAAAGGTATTGGCCGGTAATTTTTCGGGTCTCTTCTTTAACCCTTCTAGTATACAGGAGACAACTGCGCTGTCTTCGAGTCGCTTGGAGCTGTGCTCTGGGCGAGAGATTCGCGATAAATGCAAGCTAAGTAAGCGGACAATGCTGTAGAGTACTCTTTGTAAAACCGAACTGGGATTCCCTCGCCGGCCGCGGTGGTCTCGCGGTTCTAGGCGCGCAGTCCGGAACCGTGCGACTGCTACCGTCGCAGTTTCGAATCCTGCCTCGGGCATGGATGTGTGTGATGTCGTTAGGTTTAAGTAGTTCTAAGTTCTAGGGGACTAATGACCACAGCAGTTGAGTCCCAAAGTGCTGAGAGCCATTTGAACCATTTTTTTGGGGGATTCCCTCCGGACCTGGTGATTTATTTGTTTTCAAATCTTCCAGTTGTTTCACTACACCAGGGATGTTTATTATTGCGTAGTCCCTACGGAAGTCTGTGCGATGGTCAAACGACGGTATGTTTTTACCAGTCTCCTGCGTGAACGATTTCTTAAATGCGGAATTCAAAACTTCGGATTTCTTTTTGCTATCTTCATTTGCCACACCAGACTGGTCAACGAGTGACTACACTCGTGGCCATTGAAATTGCTACACCAAGAAGAAATGCAGATGATAAAAGTGTATTCATAGGACAAATATATTATACTAGAACTCACATGTGACTACAAATGGTTCAAATAGCTCTGAGCAATATGGGACTTAATTTCTGAGGTCATCGCACATGGAACTACTTAAACCTATCTAACCTAAGGACATCACACACATCCATGCCCGAGGCAGGATTCGAACCTGCGACATTGGCGGTCGCGCGGTTCCAGACTGTAGCGCCTATAACAACTCGGCCACACGGCTGGCTATGTGATTACATTTTCACGCAATTTGGGTGCATAGATCCTGAGAAAACAGTACCCAGAAGAACCACCTCTGGCCGTAATAATGGACTTGATACGCCTGGGCATTCAGTGAAACAGAGCTTGGATTGCGTGGGCAGGTACAACTGCCCATGCAGCTTCAACACGATACCACAGTTCGTCAAGAGTACTGACTGGGGTATTGTGACGAGCCAGTTGCTCGGCCACCATTGAACAGACGTTTTCAATTGGGAAGAGATCTGGAGAATGTGCTGGCCAGGGCAGCAGTCGAACATTTTCTGTATCCAGAAAGGACCGTATAGGACCTGCAACATGCGGTCGTGCATTATCCTGCTGAAATGTAGGGTTTCCACCACACCGGGTGATACGCCAGTATAGCGGTACGTATACATGCTCCCAATGTGCGTTCACCGCGATGTCGCCAAAAGCGGATGCGACCATCATCATGCTGTAAACAGAACCTGGATTCGTCCGAAAAAATGACGTTTTGCCATTCGTGCACCCAGGTTCGTCGTTGAGTACACCATCGCAGGCGCTCCTGTTTGTGATGCTGCGTCAAGGGTAACCGCAACCATGGTCTCCGAGCTGATAGTCCATGCTGCTGCAGACGTCGTCGAACTGTTCGTGCAGATGGTTGTTGCCTTGCAAACGTCCCCATCTGTTGACTCATGGATCGAGACGTGGCTGCACGATCCGTTACAGCCATGCGGATAAGATGTATGTCATATCGAGTGATAGTGATACGAGGCCGTTGGGATCCAGCACAGCGTTCCGTATTACCCTCCTGAACTCACCAATTCCATATTCTGCTAACAGTCATTGGATCTCGACCAACGCGAGCAGCATTGTCGCGATACGATCTTCATCACAGTCGGAAACGTGATGGTACGCATTTCTCCTCCTGACACGAGGCATCACAACCACGTTTCACCAGGCAACGCCGGCCAACTGCTGTTTGTGTATGAGATATCAGTTGGAACGTTTCCTCGTGTGAGCACAATGTAGTTGTCACCACCGGCGCAACCTTGTGTGAATGCTCTGAAAAGCTAATCATTTGCATATCACAGCATATTTTTCCTTTCGGTTAAATTTCGCGTCTGTGGCACGTCACCTCCATAGTGTAGCAATTTTAATGGCCAGTATTGTAGATGGAAGCCTTAGATCCACTTGGCGATTTCACTTAGGACCAGAATTTTCTCGAGTTTTCGGCTAGATCTTTTGCTAAGATACGACTGCTATGATTGTTGTTGGTATAGTATGCTTCGCTCATACGCACGAATCTCTACTAACTTTTTCATGTGGTCATTTGCATGTTCTCTTTTGAACCGAAAGTGCAACAGCCTTCGCTCCCTCAACATTTTCCGAATTTCGTTGCTAAACCACTGTGGGTCTTTTCCGTCCTTAATCCACTTACTAGGCATATACTTGCCCAGAGAACGATTTACGATCTGTTTAAACTTTTCCCATTATGCTCCTGTGTCCATCACACTGGATCATACTTGTTGGTCTCCGATAGACTCATAAACTGTGACAAGACCTACATTTCCATCTACTTCTATACTCCACAAGTGACTAGGAATTTGTGCTAGAGACTGCTTTTTATTACTCCATGTATTACATTTTCTGTCTGTTCCATTCACGGACTGAGTGTGAGAGCAACGGCTGTGCCTCAATTTTGGATAGGGTGTACAGGACTGCAAGACAAGCCGTTACTCTCTTGGCCTCCTAGGTCCCCTAACTTAACACCATATGATTTCTTTCAAAATGGTTCAAATGGCTCTGAGCACTATGGAACTTAACATCTGAGGTCATCAGTCCCCTAGGACTTAGAACTACGTAAACCTAACTAACCTAAGGATATAACACACATCCATGCCCGAGGCAGGATTCGAACCTGCGACCGTAGGGGTCGCGCGGTTCGGAGCCATTTCTGAACACTGATGAACTAAAGACCAGAATATCAGTTGCTGTAGCTTCAGTGACAGAAGACACCTTACATTCCGTTTGGGATGAATTCGGCTATCGGCTACATGTCGTCCGTGCAGCCAATGGAGGACATATTGAGACATTTATGATAGAGTTTTATAAACTTCTGTCTTTTCTGAGTAATTTAGTAAGCAATTTGTTGGTGTTAGGCCCTTCTTCCTAATAAATAATTCTATTTAAAATCGAGTCATTCTTTCTAGGACACCCTGTATTTTGGATTACAGAAAATGTCCTGGGTGTTCGCAGTGGTGATTATGTTTGTGCAAACCTAGCTAGTTATAGATACATTTAATTATCGATGGTGGAAGTGGTTTCAGATGTATCAAACTGGGTAGTCGACGTTGAGTAAAAACTTTTCTTCCCATACTTGAAGTGTATAAAATTACGGCGGCACGCGAACAGTTTAGAAAGTTAGCCTTTTCGGATATGATTCCACACATATCATATATTTCTAGTGCGGCCATCTACCTACTATGAGTGGGTTATTGCACGTTGACACCGAACACAGGCGCTGGACACGTTAATGTCACTAGGCCGTGTATGAACATGTTTATTGAATGTTTATGTGAAAGCGAGTGATAGAGGCCATGGCTAAGCAGGCGGGTACTGGTAACGTTGTTCCAGAGATAAATATAACTGATTCATATTTCCTGCACCATCGATAAGCGAGAACTGTTACACCATCACATTGGACTTAATGCAATCTACTATGATCAGTTTGCACTTCCAAACTCAACAAATTCTCCAGCTGACTGTTTCCCTACTAGCTTATGAAGTATTTTACTCTTTTAATAAACTCATATAGTTCTGATCATACATTTGAAGCTTACGATTGCAGTTACGAAACAAGATAATTCCGTTTGTTTTCATCCAAGGATGTTTCGAAACTCCTATTGAAATACTAAGGATACTATAACACAGGTGAAATATGTTTAGGGGTAGGGGAGGGAAAGAAATCTGTTTCTTTTTAACATTAGGCTGATCCGCTTAAAACAGAGAAAAATGTCCATCTACTGGCTATGACTGGATTGTGACTTCGTCTGTGAAGATGACTGGGTCATGACATCGTCAGAAAATCTTTTTCCTTTGCGACTCGGTAACTTAGAAAATAAACACGTTACGTATCACATCATCATCATCATCATCTTCACTCAATCATCAGGCCTTGTTTTGCCTATTATCGTGCCGATCGCTTGTTCTGACTTCCTTGACCTTTATCCGAACCAGCTTAAATCTTCATATCTGGAGGGGTAATCTTTTCCCATCATTCTTTAGAGATGTTTAGTCCAGGTTCTCCTATTTGCTTATATTTCATAGAGTATGTTAAATGTATTCAGTTCTTCCCTAATTTCTGAATTTCGGAACCTGAATCTCTTTACTGCTCTAAGAAAACTCATCTCAGTGGCTTTTACACCATGTGATCAAAAGTATCCGGACACCTGGCTGAAAATGACTTACAAGTACGTGGTGCCCTCCATCGGTAATGCTGGAATTCAATATGGTGTTGGCTAACCCTTAGCCTTGAAGACAGCCCCACTCTCCCAGGCATACGTTCAATCAGGTGCTGGAAGGTTTCTTGAGGAATGGCAGCCCATTCTTCACGGAGTGATGCACTGAGGAGAGGTATCGATGTCGGTCGGTAAGACCTGGCACGCAAACATCCCAAAGAGGTGCTCTATAAGATTCAGGTGAGGACTCTGTGCAGGCCAGTCCATTACAGGGGTGTTATTGTCGCGTAACCACTCCGCCACAGGCCGTTCATTATGAACAGGTGCTCGATCGTGTTGAAAGATGCAGTCGCCATCCCCGAATTATCTTCAACAGTGAGAAGCAAGAAGGTGCTTAAAACATCAATGTAGCCCAGTGCTGTGATAGTACCACGCGAAACAACAAGGGGTGCAAGCCCCCTCCGTGAAAAACATGACCACACCGAAACTCTACTGCCTCCGAATTTTACTGTTGGCACTACACACACTGGCAGATGACATTCACGAGGCATTCGCCATATCCACACCCTCCCATCGGGTCGCCACATTGTGTACCGTGATTCGTCACTCCACACAACGTTTTTCCACTGCTCAATCGTCCAATGTTTACGCACCTTACACCAAGCGAGGCGTCGTTTGGCATTTACCAGCGTGATGTGTGGCTTATGAGCAGCCGCTCGACCATCCAAGTTTTCTCATCGCCTGCCTAACTGTCATAGTATTTGTAGTGGATCCTGAAGCTGTTTGAAATTCCTGTGTGATGGTCTCGATAGATGTCTACCTGTTACACATTACGATCCTCTTCAACTGTCTGCCGTCTCCGTCAGTCAACAGACGAGTTCGGCCAATACGCTTTCGTGCTGTACATGCTACTTCACGTTTCCACCTCACTAACACATCGAAAACAGTGGGCCTAGGGATGTTTACGCGTGTGGAAACCTCGAGTGCACAGGTGTGACACAAGTGACATCCAATCACCTGACAACGTTCGTAGTCCGTGAGTTCCACGGAGCGCTCCATTCTGCTACCTCAAGATATCTAATGAATACTGAGGTCGCTGACATGGAGTACGTGGCAGTAGATGGCAGCACAATGCACCTAACATGAAAAACGTATGTTTTGGGGGGTGTCCGGATACTTTTGATCACGTAGTGTATGTGGCTTTCTTGACACTTACTTATAACCCACTATTCACTTCCATAAACAAGCACTGGAACTGCCATGCCTCAAAAAATTTCAATTTTGTTTCTCTCCTCGTTTCATGCTTTAGACATTGTTTACTGATCCATATACAGGGTGGGTCACCTAACATTACCGCTGGATATACTTCGTAAACCACATCAAATACTGACGAATCGATTACACAAACCGAACGTGAGGAGAGGGACTAGTGTAATTGGTCAATACAAACCATAAAAAAATGCACGGAATTATGTTTTTTAACACAAACCTACGTTTTTTTTAATGGAACCTCGTTAGTTTTGTTAGCACATCTGAACATATAAACAAATACGTAATCAGTGCAGTTTGTTGCATTGTAAAATGTTAATTACATCCGGAGATATTGTAACCTAAAGCTGGCACTTGAGTACCACTCCTCCGCTGTTCGTTCGCGTGTATCGGAGAGCACCGAATTACGTAGGGATCCAAAGGGAACGGTGATGGACCTTAGGTACAGAAGAGACTGGAACAGCACATTACGTCCACATGCTAACATCTTTTTATTGGTCTTTTTCACTGACGCACATTACATTACCATGGGGGGTGAGGTACACGTTCGACGGGCGTTTCATAGGACGTGGAGGACGCATAAATTGGCCAGCCCGTTCTCCTGATCTCACACCTCTTGACTTCTTTCTGTGGGGTACGTTGGAGGAGAATGTGTACCGTGATGGGCCTACAACCTCAGAGGATATGAAACAACGTATTGTGGCAGCCTGCGGCGACATTACACCAGATGTACTGCGGCGTGTACGACATTCATTACGCCAGAAATTGCAATTGTGTGCAGCAAATTATGGCCACCACATTGAACATCTATTGGCCTGACATGTCGGGACACACTCTATTCCACTCCGTAACTGAAAACGGAAACCACGTGTGTACGCGTACCGCACGCCTCTTGGTAATGTACAGCTGCGTCAGTGAAAAAGACCAATAAAAAGGTGTTAGCATGTGGACGTAATGTACCGTTCCAGTCTCTTCTGTACCTAAGGTCCATCACCGTTCCCTTTGGATCCCTACGTAATTTGGTGCTCTCCGATACACGCTAACGAACAGCGGAGGAGTGGTACTCAAGTGTCAACTTTAGGTTACAATATCTCCGGATGTAATTAACATTTTACAATGCAACAAACGGCACTGATTACGTATTTGTTTATATGTTCAGATGTGCTAACAAAACTAACGAGGTTCCACTTAAAAAAACGTAGGTTTGTGTTAAAAAACATACTTCCGTGCATTTTTTTATGGTTTGTATTAACCAATTACACTAGCCCCTCTCCTTACGTTCGGTCTGTGGAATCGATTCGTCAGTATTTGACGTGGTTTACGAAATACCTCCAGCGGTAATGTTAGGTGACTCACCCTGTATATTCCGAAACTTTGCTAATTCTTGCCTTTGTCTTAGTCATACTCATGTGTGACGTCACTTCCTAAATAGTAAAGTTCTATTTCTCATTGTTGACCACAATTTTTGTCCATGCAAGATATTTCACTTTGAAAGCTATTGATTTTGTCTATTTTCTGAACTCGCCAGATGCTACTCTTTACAAACCTTATCTAATGAATGTGTTCCCCTTTGTGGGTCATCTTCATTATCCACCAGAAGTGCGTCGTCATCTGCATATAAAAGACAATTCAGACGGGTATTACTGCTAATCTTAATTCCTCCATTAAAAATCTTATTCCGTTTCCGAACTGCGTCATCTAAATAAATGATAAAAAGTATGGATGACAAGCTGCACCCTTGTCTTACTCCTTTGTTTGTGGCTAAACGCTGTGTTTAAATCTAAAATTACAGTTATGTATATGCACAGGCTTTTTAAAAAGTTTGTTAGTTGCTGTAGATATTCTCTTTTCCTCGCAATTATCCACTGCTTCTTTCTATCAACATTATCGAATGCCTTTATAAAAACAATGAAAGCTATATGTTTTTATACAAACACTTCATCTGTTGTCGATCTGCCCCTCCGAAATTCAATTTTTTCTTCGCCCAGAAAACTCTCAGCTATAACCTTTAACCTCTTGTTCACTATTCTTGCATAAACTTCGTATGCCATGTCCAGCAAGCTGATTTCTCCGTAGTTCTCGCAGCTATTGCGGTTTCCTTTCCAAACAATGATATCACTTCTGCTTGTGACCATGCTTCTGTTGCTTGCGTATAAGTAGGAAATAATTACCTTCTTGCCTGACCATAGTGTCCGCCATTTCGATGTACTGAACTGTCAATAAAATGACAGAGCTGTCTCCAACAGGCGGACATCAAAGAAAGAAAAAAAAAATCTGTATTAAAGTGGAGTCAGCTTCGCTGCTACAGAATCGCTACGGACCGGGCGTGTTTTTAACCTGGTAGCTAGTACAATAGCTGGCACCAACCAGCAAGGAGACACCTGTCGCAGGCATGAGTGAAAGGTGGAAAGCTCGATTTTGCCTCGGATCGCTCCATTGAGGAGACCCCGCCAAAGAGTTTCGTCACACTCCCATGAGACACGAGACGCTGTCTGACTATTTTAAGTGGGAAACATGAGACAACCCTTCTGAGGTGAAGCCCAGACATTTAGTACGGACAGACACCTGTTGCGGTAAGAGATCTTATTTCGTTCGTGTCAGCTCTTATTAACAGAAGCTTTCAGTGGCGACAATCCTTGGATTGTTTCCGTACTAATCGTTATCCGTCTTGAGCTTATTGCAATTTAATTTGGGAGAACCACATCAGACGCGTTTCGCTTTTGTTTATAAATCATCTCCCGTGGCTATTCTACATATTGGGTACATAATTTTGTACATTTTTGCTGTTTTAGGTTAAAAACAGCGTTTTGTTTATAAAGCTAGTGTGCAAGATACTTACGGTGTTTCTTTTCATATTCTGCTTCTTACCTCCTTGCTAGCAGCAGTTCACGTCGAAAGACTTCGAATCACGTGTGCTCTTTGCATTTTTTGCCATTCTATAGTATTTCTTGCGCTGCATTATTTACACTTCACTTTTTGCACTGTTTCTCACTCTGCACACTAAAAGTAAGTATGTCTGTTCGTTAGACTTCGTTCAAGTTGTGAGTGTTGCCAAGATGTGAAACCACTTGTGTGTGTGTGTGTGTGTGTGTGAGAGAGAGAGAGAGAGTGTGTGTGTTAGTATAAATTAATGAAGTTGTCTTATATGTTAGTATATTAGGTACAAATGTGAGAAGAGACTGGGGGAGCTGATTGCAATTTGGGGGCGGGGGATGGACCTGAAGGTGGTGGACAGAATTTGTATATAATATTATATTAAGTGGTCAATCAGTTTAAAGAGTGAGTGGTTTCCCAAGTTGGTCTGATCATTTATGAGCCTTTTCTTTGCTGTTATGGTTTTCGGGATGTGATATTTTTCTTGTAAAGTGAGGAGGTTTTTTGTTGTTGTTGTAGGGAAGAAGCAGCATATGTAAAAAACGCACTAACTTTACAAACAAAACGCTGTTTTTAACCTAAAAACACCAAAAATGTACAAACGTATGTAACCAATTTGCAGAATAACCACGGAAGGTGCTTTGTAAATAAAAACGAACAGCATCTGGTGTAATTCTCTTAAATTAGAATGGAGTAAGCTCAAGACGGATAACGAATACTAACTGATTTTAACAGCGGCTGCGGAAGATGTTCATGCAAAGAAACGTATTATGCTTGGCTTGTTTACTTACTTACGCATTATTCCACATGGCACGATTAGGACGTTCATATTATTCTTATATGTGATCAAACATCCTAGTACTGAAATATGCATAGTACAAGCACACTACATAATGACAATAACTATAATAATGATAATAATAATACAGCAATCGTTACAAAATCGGTAGTATTAAGTACGTACTAATAAATACCATTATTATTATTAATAATAGATATAGTAATAAGTATATAGAATTTCGGAAATATTGCCTTTGTCAACTTTGTAGGAAGCATTTTCTCAGTACGTTACTTTGGAATTTTTAATGACTTATGACAGAAATGCAAAGCAGCAGTGCAGTAGGGTGCAGTCTGGAGAAACAGTTGAGTTGTCACAGGAAGGACTGAATTAGCAGCTTTGACTTGCCGCCGACAATCCAACACATAACAGGAAAAGAGCTGTGGAAAGGAAAGCGTATTAATACGGTCCCATTTACTATTCAATTTAAAATACACCCAAGTAAAAATTATTAGTAATGCAATGTCAGCTAAAGCACTGGTGATACGCTGTTATAAAAAAAATGGTTTCCACAGTGATACGCAATAACTGGTAACATAAGTTTGATTGATTGTGTAGCTCATTTACACTCTGTCGGAAACGGTGTTGTTGTGTATCTGGTTCCCACAGGTGCTGAAGATAAGTACACTGCGTGACATGGCGGATACTAGATATAAAGGGTGATTCAGTTGCCCCTAACGCTGTCGTTTTATGCAACCTGCCGCGTGATTTGAGGCGCCTTGTCAAGGATTGCGCGGCCCCTCCCGCTGGCGTTCGAGTCCTCCCTCGGAATCGGGTGTGTGTGTGCTGTTGTTAGCATAAGTTAGTTTAAGTAGTGTGTAAGCCTAGGGACCGATGGCCTAGGCAACTTAATCCCTTAGGAATTCACACTCATTTGAACATTTTGAACAACTTGCAATGCTGAATCTGACCTTCATAAACCACAAGCGAGATTTTCATATTCCCTCGCTCGCCATGCGCAAACTGTTAGTCCTACAGAAAAAAAACGAACTGGACTGTTTTGTGGGAAATTTAATGTAGTTAAATTTTGTACTGGTATACATTTTCGCTGGAGGCCGTAGTTTTCGAGTTATTCATGAAAAACGAATAAAAGTGACCGTCAAACGCACACCTACTCCCTCATTCAGCCCCCACTGATCTGGTATTCTAGTCTTTCTGCTACTGTACAAATATTTTCAACTGCACAAATTATTTCCTATATCCGACCTCTTTTTGTCTTCATTGACTGGCCGGGCTTACTCGAGCACTACAAATTGTAAAATTGACGTTTGTGTAAATTTTACTTAACAGTTTTGTGAATTTTAACAGCATCATATAAATAATTACATAGTTATATTCGTCAGACCTTCTGGCTACGAAACTATTGTGCTTGTGAAGACTAAGTTTCGATCGACTTGTCGACGTAATTAGTTTTAGCGTAACGTTTACAAAAGTCGGTTTTTTCTATCATCTTCCTCACGGGAATATTTAAATTAATATTGTTAACGAATTTGCCGACTATGCTGGTAGCATAATAGCCCAACCAGTAGACGCCAAGAAAAATTGAATACCGAGAATAAATCGTGTCCTCGGAAATTTTTATGCAGTGGTAGGAGGGAGTGCCACGAAGAACATATTAAAAATTCTGACTGTCGAGGGATGAGAGTGAGGCTGGGGCTACGTTTGAAGGTCATTTTTGTATCTTTTATTGACTAAAGCGAAAATGGTGGCCTCCAGCGAAAACGCATCTCATACAAAATTTAACTAGGCTGAATTTCCTATAAATAAAACTCTTGGGCATTTTTGCTATATCACTAACAGCTTATCCGTAGCGAGCGAGAGAATATGAAAATCTCGCGCGTGGTTTATGAAGGCCAGTTACAAGCGGTGAGTTGCATAAAACGACAGTGTAGGTGCAGCCGAATCACACTGTATGGACAGCACTTCATTTAGCCGCAGCTACGTTAACTATACATCTTCATTCACCTGTTCCACTGAAGAAGACATATGGTTCGTCAATTCTTTCGAACTTGCTGTGAAGTCTTTCGCGACGAAGTCCTAGGATAAAAAGTTCCCCGTTAACCTCTTGCGTCAAATTCGGATACATGTTTCTAAGAAATTTTCGTAAATCATTCGTACAACGTGCTCATCAAGTACAGTCAAAACAAAACTTAATACACTACTAGCAATTAAAATTCCTACAACACGAAGATGACGTGCTACAGACGAGAAATTTGACTGACAAAAGAAGATGCTGTGATATGCAAATCATTAGCTTCTCAGAGCATTCACACAAGGTTGGCGCCGGTGGTGACACCTACAACGTGCTGACATGAGGAAAGTTTCCAACCGATTTCTCATACACAAACAGCAGTTGGCCGGCGTTGCCTGGTGAAACGTTGTTGTGATGCCTCGTGTAAGGAGGAGAAATGCCTACCATCACGTTTCCGACTTTGATAAAGGTCGCATTGTAGCCTATCGCGATTTCGGTTTATCGTATCGCGACATTGCTGCTCGCGTGGTCGAGATCCAATGAATGTTAGCCGAATATGGAATCGGCAGGTTCAGGAAGGTAATACGGAACGCCGTGCTGGATCCCAACGACCTCGTATCACTAGCAGTCGAGATGACAGGCATCTTATCCACATGCCTGTAACGGATGCTGCAGCCATGTCTCGATCTCTGAGTCAACAGATGGGGACGTTTGCAAGACAATTACCATCTGCACGAATAGTTCGACGACATTTGCAACAGCACGAACTATCAGCTCGGAGACCATGGTTGCGGTTACCCTTGACGCTGCATCACAGACATTAGCGCCTGCGATGGTGTACTCAACGACGAACCTGGGTGCACGAATGACAAAACGTCATTTTTTCGGATGAATCCAGGTTCTGTTTACAGCATCATGATGCTCGCATCCGCGTTTGGCGACATCGCAGTGAACGCACATTGGAAGCGTGTATTCGTCATCGCCATACTGGCGTATCACCCGGCGTGATGGTATGGGGTGACATTGGGTACACGTCTCGGTCACCTCTTGTTCGCATTGGCGGCACTTTGAACAGTGGACGCTACATTTCAGATGTGTTACGACCCGTGGCTCTACCCTTCATTCGATCCCTGCGAAACTGTACATTTCAGCAGGATAATGCACGACTGCGTGTTGCAGGTCGTGTACGGGCGTTTCTGGATACAGAAAATGTTCGACTGCTACCCCGGCCAGCACATTCTCCAGATCTGTCACCAATTGAAAACGTCTGGTCAATGGTGGCCGAGCAACTGGCTAGTCACAATACCCCAGTCACTACTCTTGATGAACTGTGGTATCGTGCAGCTTTACCTGTACACGTCACCCAAGCTCTGTTTGACTCAATGCCCAGGCGTATCAGGGCCGTTATTACGGCCAGAGGTGGTTGTTCTGGGTACTGATTTCTCAGGATCTATGCACCCAAATTGTATGAAAGTGTAATCACATGTCAATTCTAGTGTAATATATTTGTCCAATGAATAACCGTTTATCATTTCTGCATTTCTTCTGGGTGTAGCAATTTTAATGGCCAGTAGTGTACTTCTCACGTGGCATGTATTGTCTAAGTGCCATACATTCTCAAGGCGGTCGGCAGAAGGTTTATAATAAGTGTTTTTGAATTTCGTCTTTAATATTATTTGCGACAACCAGATCATTTATGTAATGACTTCCACTCCTTAAGATGTTCAACGAATGAAACAAGTAGCAACACGAGAAATGTGTAATAATATAGGTATAGAGCGCTTCCCGTTGAGACAGAATCATGAAATTTGATAAGATACAAGGTTTCACAGTGCAAGTGAAGTAAAAATCTCCAACTTATTAAACTGTAATTATATCACATAAAAATACCTTCTGCCATTTGAATATACATTGCATTCACCATCCATCAAATGATAAAAGACGAATATTGCTGCATGCAAACATAAAATGTAAGTGGTAGTCATGTTTTAGTAAGAAAATAAAAATGTTTTATTAAATCTTCTATCTCTACGTATATAGACTGAAGTCCCCTTCTCGTGTCATTTTGTATTTCATGACTAGTCTGAGCACAACAGTAGGAATTTTACTGCAGAAATTTTTAGAAATGCTGGTCCTGGCATCCATCTTGCCGGCATCGCTATCGATTACAGTCAAAGATCGTTCAGATTCTCGGTTCTCAGGTTGTATGAAATATATGTATTTGCGGAAACCTATTTATTTCTGCGGAACCCTCAGTGCCCGACTCATGTTTGTACTAACCAGTTTTTTTTTTTTTTTTTTTTTTTTTTTTTTTTTTTTTTTTTTTTTTTTTTTTTTTTAGTGAAAGACCTGAATTATATTTGAGGAGAAGATGAAGCTCCAATAACTTTTAAGCTTCCTCCCGCTACGGAAGACTGAGCTAAGAAACAAACATGTCGATTAACCTCCGAGGACCCTGAAATTTTAACTCGGCAGCTCGTATACTGTACACAAATTAACAGCGCGGCTGGGAAACGCTGTTGACTCCTCAATTGCCTCTACTAGGCAGCGAAACAGGGCGACTGTAAACACACTAACTGATCCCGTCTCATCGCCCAGGGAGTTCCGTAACTAGTCTGTAGTGAAGTGGTAAGATGCTCCGGGTAACTCGGTTCTGGGCTGAGTATTAAGTTACGATGTCATTCCTGTATTATAGTGCAGCTCAAGTGTCCAATGTTCCAGGCCGTAGGCGCACATGTTGTGGCGATGCCGGTTGCGTTTGTATGGGACTTATGTCTTACAACCTGTACCGTTGCCGGTTTGCCCGTGCGCCGTCGGAAACTCGTCTCCGGTCTCGAGACAAACGCAGGTGATTTCGAGGTCACGGACAGGATGTGAGGTCGATGTCCTCCAGCTCCTCTCCACACACAAAAACTCTTGCAGTAAAGGGTCATCTACGTGATTACTCTCCTATTCACAATAAAGTGCCTGGCAGAGGGTTCAATGAACCACCTTCAAGCGGTCTCTCTACCGTTCCACTCCCGAACAGCGCGCTGGAAAAACAAGCACTTAATTTTTTTCTGTGCGAGCCCTGATTTCTCTTATTTTATCGTGTTGATCATTTCCCCCTATGTAGGTGGGTGCCAACAGAATGTTTTCGCAATCGGAGATGAAAACTGGTGACTGAAATTTCATGAGAAGATCCCGTCGCAACGAAAAACGCCTTTGTTTTAGTGATTGCCACTCCAATTCACGTATCATGTCTGTGGCACTATCTCCCCTACTTCGCGAGAGTACAAAACGAGTTGCCCTTCTTTGTACTTTTTCGATGTCATCCGTCAGTCCAACCTGATACGGATCCCACACAGCACAGCAATACTCCAGAATAGGGCGGACAAGCGCACTGTAAGCAGTCTCTTTGGTAGACCTGTCGCACTTTCTAAAGCGTTCTGCCAATGAATCTCAGTCTATGTGATCGTTCCAATTTTTGTTATTTGTAACTGTAATCCCTTAGTATTTAGTTGAATTTAGAGTCTTCAGATTTGTGTGACTTACCGAGTAAATGAAATTTAGCGGATTTCCTTTAGTACTCATGTGAATAACTTCACTTTTCTTTATTCAGGGTCAATTGCCACTTTTCGCATCATACAGATTTCTTATCTAAATCTTTTGTAATCCGTTTTGGTAAATGACAGCATCATCTGCAAACAATCTAAGACTGCTACTGAGATTGTGTCCTATGTCGTTAACATAGGTCAGGAACAACAGAGGGCCTATAACACTGCCTTGGGGAACGCCGGATATTATTTCTGTTTTGCTCGATGAATTTCCGTCTACTACTACGAACTGTAACCAGGAAATCACGAATACAGTCGCACAACTGAGGCTATATTCCATAGGCACGCAGTTTGGTTAGAAAGATCTTGTGAGGAACAGTGTCGAAAGCCATCTGGAAATCTACGAGTAAAAATATGGAATCAATTTGATACCCCTGTCGATAGCACTCAACACTCGTTTTGTTTCGCAAGAACAATATTTTCTGAATCCGTGCTGACTATGTGTCAATAAATAGTTTTCTTTGAAGTACGTCATAAAGTTCGAATACAGATTCCTTGTAAAAATCGACTGCTAAAAGAACGTGCGAAGGCAATCTCGTCACGACAGAGTCGGTGATGTCAAGCTCTACACAGCAACTGTGTCCATACTCTGCAAGCCAGTGAAGTGCACGGCAGAGGGTGCATTGCATTGTACCAATTACTAGCGTTTCTTGCCGTTCCATTCGTGTATGTAGCAGAGGAAGAATGAATGTTTAAATGCTTCTCTGTGGGCTATATGTACAGTGTTGGCTGTCCCTACCGACGTTGCAATGTTCGTCTGGCCTACACAAACCATGCACAAGACTTTTATATTCTCTCGCTCGCTAAGAGTAAACTATTAGTTCTATAGTCCTCTAGCGAAAACGTGTCTCAGTACAAAATTTAACTGTGTTAAATTTCCTGTTCAGTTATAGTGTCGGACTGATAGTTTGCGCATAGGGGGCGAGAGAATAAGAAAATCTCGTGTGGGTTGCATAAAACGACATCGGTAGGGGCAGTTCAATCATTCTGTATTTGATCTTGTCCTCGTGTCACCTAACTGAGCGAAATATAGAGGTTTGCAGTATATTCCCAAATTCATCATCTAAACCTTGTTCTAGAACCTTTGTAAACAGGCTTTCTCGGAATGGCTTGCATCTATCTGTGTTTGCCAGAACAGTTCCTTCATCATCTCCGTGGCACTCTCCCATGATTCGAACAGTCCTGTGACCATTCATGCTGTCCTTCCGTGTATATGTTCAAACGTCCGTGCTAGCCCTATATGGTACAGGGCCCACGCATTTGGGCGATATTAGAGGATGGATCATACGAGCATTTTGTAAGCAGTCTCTTTTGTTGACTGATATCATTTACCTAGTATTCTACCAATGAACCGAAATCTGCCAAGTGCTTTGCCTAAGACTGAGCCTATGTGATCGTTCTATTTTATAGCCCCACAAATTGGTACACCCTCGTGTTTATGTGAGTTGACCAGTTCCAGCTGTGACTCGTTGATATTGAAGTCATTGTATACTGCGCTTTATCGTTTGTGAAGTGAACTGTTTTACATTTCTTAACATTTAAATCAAGGTGCCATTCTTTGCACCACTTTGAAGTATTATCAGAATCAGACTTAGTGCAGATTTCTTCAGACAGTGCTTCATTAAACTGAATCATCTGCGCGAAGCCTGAGGATACTATTAATATTTTATGACGACTCTCCATCCATGATGACATGCTGCGTCATCTTTACGAAGAGATCTTCGATCCAGTCACAAATTTCCCTTGATACTACATATGATGGTAGTGTAATTGATAGTGACATCTACACAATGGTTGTTGATTTTATTTGGTCTGCAAAACTAACATGTTAGTCATCATCGCTATTTATCGATATATTTTCGCCAGTTGTTGGTATGAATGCAATGGTAGCTATATTTTCGCGGCTGCAAGTAGTTACATAATGCCCTCTTCCCCTTCTTATCGTATCTGCCATCTATGGACCACTCTGTTTCAATTGTACTTTTCGTTTTCCTTTCACCTGTGCTTCAACTCCAACCCAGTATTCCCTCTTTGTTTCTAGTTCTCTTCAGTCCACGTTTCGCCAGTTTTTAGTTTTGTCTTTTTTTGGATACTTGGGTGCTCTTGATAGACCGGAAAGCGTTTATGGATATATGGACATCCTGCTGTGCAGTCCGCTATCCCCACTTCTTGCAAGTCTTCATGTCTTTTTCTATCCTTTCTTTTTTTGCGAGAGATTAGATTAATATCTGATTTCTTAACCTTTTAGGACTCACGCGAGTAGTGCGGCCATAGAAAACAACCTCCCCCTTACGAATGACGTCTGTAATCTTTTCTACATAGCCCACCTATCAGCTTGAAAAGCCACTCTACCAAAAACATTGAGATGAATTTTTTATGGAAGAATGAAAAAACTCGTAGAATCCTACTCCGGAGAAGATCAGTTTTTCTTCCGGACGAAAGTAGACACACTAAAGGCAGCACTGAGCCTACGACTTATTTTAGAAGATAGGTTTCGGATAGGCAGACATACATGTGTAGAAGAAGCAGATTTAGAGAAAGCTTTTGACAATGTGTACCGGAATAAACTCTTTGAAAGTCTGAGAGTAGCAGATATGGAATACAGGAAGCGAAAGGTTATTTACAAATTGTACAGAAAAGTTGTAAGAGTCGACGGGCATAAAGGGAAGGAAGTGGTCGAGAAGGGAGTGAAACAGGGTTGTAGCCTACTCCGAGGTTATTCTTTCTGTACACTGAGCAAGCAGTAAAGGAAACCAAATAAGAATTTGGAATAGGTATTAAAGGTCAGGGAGAAGAAATAGAAACTTTGAGGCTCGCCGAGGGCAATGTAATTCTGTCAAATACTGGAGTAGTTGAACAGGATGGACACTGTCTTGAAAGGAAGATATAAACTGAACATCAACAAAAATAAAACAATGTTAATGGAATGCAGTCGAATTAAATCAGCTAATGCTGAGGGAATTAGTTTCGGGACCAAACTAACTGATGCTGGCTGACGTAAAGAGGATATAAAATGGTGACTGGCTGTAGTACGAAAAGCATTTCCGAAGAAAGGAAGTTCTTAACACCTACCATAAATTTAAGTGTTCGGAAAGAAATCTTTTCTGAATGTATTTATCAGGAGTGTAGTCTCATCCGAAGGCGAAATGTGGACGATAGATAGTTCAGAAAAGGAGAGACTAGGAGTTGTTTAAAAGTGGTGATACAGAAGAATGCTGAAACTTAGGTGGATGGATCGAGTTCTGAAACGAGTTGAGAAGAAACAGAATGTATGACATAAAAAAAGGAATAAATTGGAAGAACACATTGAGTCATCAAGGAATCATCCGTCTGACAATGAAGGGAGTGGAGAGGAAAGATTTGTAGCAGGAGACATAGGAATAAATACAATAAGCAGTTTCAAATGGACATAGCTGGAATTAGTTATTCGTAGATGGAAAAGTCTGCACAATAAAGAGTAGCGTAGAGAGCTGCGTCGCACCAGTATTCCGACTAAAGACCATGCCAGTAACATCCCCGGAATGAATGAACTGCCTACGTACATAACTAACTCATGTATTTCATATAATTAACTCTGTACGGAACCTTGAGTGCGCGAGTCCACACCTGGCCAATTTTTTATGCACATACTTGTTTTGGTATGTAAGTTTGGCGCCAAAATAACATAAAGCTATTAATTCAAATGTTTTTATTGCTTATATCGATATAGAACTACATGTTTCTGACTTCTGTCCATCATCTCCCGACTTCTTAAATCTGTCAAAAACACGTTTACATACTATAAAATAAAATAAAAGCCATGTAACAATTTATTATAGCAGTCTATTTGCTGTTTCTAGAATCTGAAAGAAAGATAGCTGCTGGGTAGGTTCATCTTATTCACACATTATGAGGAAGCAGCGCGTGGTATTCTATAGAATGGAATACGCAAAGAATCTCACAGTAGCGCTGATCAATGCATATCAGAGATTGAGTCGTTCCCAATGTAATCAAAACAAAAAGCTGCAATACCCAACCCATCCACCTCTGACATTCGTCAGATTTGCTGTGTTAATTGCACGTGACAAGAGAATGAAAAACATCAAATTACAGAACTATAGCACAAGAACAGCAAAAGTAACGGCGGCCCGAAGTTCTGAAAATGGGTTGAAAATACACAAATAGTGCAGACAACTACGGCTCCAATATTTGTCCTACTAGAGACACAACTGTGGAACAGCCAATTTAGGAAAGATCTGGGAACAAGCTTTCAAATTATATCCAGTATGCTACATTAGTATGCTACATTCTAAAAATGTACCAATTATGGTCAATGACTGTGACCTTAGAAATCTAATACCTGAAAACATGACACCTTCAATATTGATGAAAGAAATATATTTGCTTTTTCATGTTACACTGTACAATGCACTAAGAATCAGGTTGGAACGACATCTGGATTAGGAGATATAAATTAATATATACAGCTATGTGATGCAATAAAGCTATACAAATTGTATGCAGACAGCAACAAAATGACAAAGTACTGAAAAGATATTAACTGGTAAACGGTGGTGTGATAGCAGTGCAAAGAAAGATAGCAATATGAACAGGCCAAAAGCAAGTATTTTTATTTTGAAAAGTCACAGGTAATCTGACAATCTGAAGAGGCTAATAGCAAGTATACTTATTCTTAACGATCATAGTTAAACGTTCAATGTGAACAGGTCAATAGCAAGCAAGCAGTTTTAAGCACACCAAGAACGTGATGTAGCCACGCAAATGTTGTTAAGTTCTGTTACCTGACAGTAACTGACAAGATAGGAAATCTCGTGTGTGAAATGATGGCTACCAAAGCTTGGATGGCAGTGTAGACGCTGCATGTGCAGAGGAAGCTGTATCAAAAGTATACGAAGATGGAGTTCGAGAGTAACATGAATTGCTATAATCCCTTAAGGTAAGGCAAATACAACAGATACAAGAAAAGTCTCCATAAAGTACAAATGTGGATGGTTAACATCATCAGTCGCTTAACGACAGATCGCAGAATATGAGATAGAGGGAGGAAAAATTAGTGCAGAAACAAGGGCCTGCAGCTGAACCAACTACATTGAAACAACGAGGTATCACAAATTCGCGTAACTTCTCAGACGATTCACACACATCCGTAGCACCTAATATTACTTTAGTTGCATTGCTATAACAGTCTGCTTTCTCTTGATGAGTCCTCGATGAAAAAGAAAAGACTGGGAAAGGAAATATATACGCATAAAGAATTCGAGAAGGTGTCGGAGGTACTCCAAAGCAAATACGTACAAAGTGTTCGAGAAAATGCAATGATGAAACAAGCGAAATCTGAAATTGTAAAGCAACTGAAAGGGAAATTCATTACTAGTACAACAACCAGTGAAAAAATCTAAATACTGACACTTCTTCCGAAATGGGGAGCATTCGAAAGACTGAAAATGGATTACATCGTTTCTACGTGTTAAATATCAGTTCCTTGACGTTAAAGAGCAAGCCAAGAGTGAACTAACTAGATATCCACGCACTTCTACCTCCTTTGTCAAAGATCTTTCCATTCAGGTGTCCGCTTTAGATTATTTGTATTTTATTTTGAGCTCGATTAACGAGAAACGTATATCTTTGTTGCGACATCGCAATCAGCTGTTACGGAAAAGGGGACGCGAATATCGTTACTGAAAGGACGGACCCGTCAGTCAATCCTGTTGTGTGATAATTTCATCGTAATCTTGATAAAAGAGGTGTTCTTTTTTTAATATTTTGCAGTAATAGTTTTTATAACAAACTTTCCACATATGAATTATTAGTGTTGTAACAGCTTTATTCTTACATCGATATTATCCGCCCCTACGTTACTGAAAGCAGGGATTTTTTAAGCGTGATACGAAATACAAGAGTAGATTACAGCGGTTCATCATCGAAACTAAGATTTACATGCAGATCAAATTCAAGGATGTAGAAAGATCTGAAATACCAGTTTCCTTTTAAAATTCTCTCTGACACGCATAACGGTCTACTTTAAACATGGTGTTTATAATGCTGCCTTTTCCCTGTGCTCTTCCAGTGTTATTCTGGAAGAGTTTGAATCAAATTTCCAGTCAGCCACCTTCCTTTGGATCTTCCGAGGTTTCCAAAAATTAGTTAAAGTGAACGCCAAAAGGCTCTCTTTGACTATGTGACAGTCGATTCCTTTCCATATTTTCCGCCTAAGCTTCTGGTCCCTGTCAGTCCAGCTGTAATGATGTCAGACTCTCACGCTCTATCTTATTTTGTTTGTTTGTGAAGTTACAGCCTGCATATAATAACAAAAGGTTAAGTAGTAGCCCATTTACAAAAAACCAGTCATCAGGTTCAACGAAATTTAAGTCAGTTTTCCATCCGTAGGCGAGCTTCCGTAACGTGCTTTAATCAGCGGCAAAGAAGATTATTTAAAATTTATGAATATAATTTGGTATCCGATTTATATGCTACAGGAACAATAGCGGATGCAATATGAGTTAGTTGTACTTGATATTTGCTTGCTGTACGCCATTTTCGTGTTCTGCGTTCGTGATTTCCAGTAGCTGAGGCACTTCTACTGCTTTGTGTCTTTTCGTAATTGTCATGGGCAGTTTTCCCCACCTTTCTACTTGTACAGGTGGTAACAAATAGGTATCTTCATAATTCGTTGTGTATAGCCCCTACAGATACAAGATACTGACGTTCCACACCTCCGCTCTGTTGCCCAGAGCCAAAATTAGCATTTCACTTCGAACAGCAGTTAATTTGCCTCATTAGTGGGCTCTCATCACTGAAGAGTGATGATTTATATTTGATGCCTCAGCAATAACTGACTTGTTGCTGATTTTTGCCGCGAAACAACAGCTCTTTCTTTAGCCATAGTCTGTTCGATTTATTTGCCTATCTGGTATAAAGAGAAATATGATTGTCAGATGGAATACAATAAATTCCGTTCAGGAAGTCATAATCAGCTTCTCAAGTGATTTTTCCAAAGATGCAGTTTGCAAATTACATCTCCATGGTCATACACGGGGTGAAGGAGACACGCATTTCGTAAACACTTGCGATGCCTAAACTAAAATACAGTCCATTTTTCATTAATTATCTCACAAAAGATATAGAAAATTATAGCAATAGTCTTCTTTCACTTTCCCAGCATAAATAACAATGGTTGGAAACGAAATGAACTTCTACTGGCATGTTTGTTGGCTAAAACAGTGTTTAATATAAAAATAATATAGAAATGAAATTTGCTAGTACAGTGCAACTGGAATCACAAGACGATGCTATCTTCAGGAGCGCCCCATGGAAGTGTAGTAGAACCGCTCGTATTCTCTTATACTTGAACGACCTGACGTATAGAGTGGGGCAGGAATACTCGACTGTTTGCAGGTGAGGCTATATTGTACGGGAGTGGCTATAGGAGTGGCTAAAGGAGGATACAGGATGACTTAACCAGAATTTCAATTTGGTGTAATGAATGGCATCTTAATATAAAAATGCAAGTTAAAGCCGACGAGTAGGAAAACCAATCCCGTAATGTTCGAAAACAATATTAGAGACGTGAAACTTGACACCGTCACGCCAGGTAAATATCTAGACGTAATGTCGCAAAGCGGCATGAAATGGAACAAGTACGTAAGGACGATGGTAGGGAGAATTCTAGGAAAGTGTAGCTCATCCACAAAGGAGACAGTGTACAGTAGTGTGACTCATGCCGAAGAATGCCTGAGTGTTAGGCAACCCAACGAGGACATAGAAAAAATTCAGAGATGTATCGCTAGATTAGTTAGCGGTAGGTTATGTCAGCAAGCGAGTATTACGGAAGTACACCGTGAACTCAAATGAGAATTCCTGAAGGAAAGACGATGTTCTTTCATCGAAATACTGTAGAGACTATTCAGAGAAACAGCGTTTCCTGCTGACTGCAGAAAGATTCTACTACCGTCAACGTACATTTCGCCTAAGACCTCGGAGACAAGGTAAGGGAATTTGGTGCTCGTACCGAGGCATATGGACAGTTGTTTCTCCCTCACTCCATTTGCTAATGGAATAGGAAAGGGAATGACCAATAGTGGTACACGGTACACCCGTCATGTGAGTGTATGTAGAGGAAGTTATAGATGAAATAATAAATAATTTATTTGTGAAATATTTTCGATTTTTATACTTACTAGCACGAGAGACATACATCTCAACTTGTTAAAAGGAAAACAAAATGTAGTCCTTCCAAACATATTATAAAAACGTACACTGAAGCCTAAAGAAACTGGCATAGGCATGCGTATCCAAATACAGAGATATGTAAATAGGCAGAATACGGCGCTGCGGTCGGCAACGGCTATATAACTCAAAAAGTGTCTCGTGAAGTTCTCAGATCAGTTGCTGTAGCTACAATGGCAGGTTATCAAGATTTAAGTGAGTTTGAAAGTGGTGTTATAGTCGACGCACGAGCGATGGGACACAGCATCTCCGAGGTAGCGATGAAGTGGGGATTTTCTCGTGACACCATTTCACGACTGTACGGTGAGTATCTGGAATCCGGTAAAAAATCAAATCTCCGACCGCTGCGGCCGGAAAAAAACCCTGCAAGAACGGGACCAACGACGGCTGAAGAGAATCGTTCAACGTGACAGAAGTGCAACCCTTCCACAAATTGCTGTACACTTCAATTGTGAGCCATCAGCGTGCGAACCATTCAACGAAACATTGTAAGTAAGATTTTTAGGTTTTTATGATGGTAACGCCACGCAGCGGTCTGTATGAAAATCACTGACTGTGCTGCGGGCAGTCTTTGGCTGGTTTGCATTGTTAGAATATTTGCTATTGTAGTGTTGGGCAGTTGGATGTGAACTGCGCGTAGCGTTGCGCAGTTGTAGGTGAGCCGCCAGCAGTGGTGGATGTGGAGAGAGAGATGGCAGAATTTTGAGAGCGGACGATCTGGACGTGTGTCCATCAGAAAGAGTAAATTTGGGTAGTTAGAATCTTTTATTTAGCTGGCAGTATTGGCGCTCGCAGTATTTCAGTAGTTCGAGTAACGAAGATTTTTGTGAGGTAAGTGATTCATGAAAGATATAGGTCATTGTTAATCAGGAGCATTCTTTTGTAGGGATTATTCAAAGTCAGATTGCATTGCGCTAAAAATATTGTGTGTTAGTTTAGTGTTGATCAGAATAAGTAAAGAGAGAAATGTCTGAGTACGTTCAGTTCTGCTCAGCTGTTTGTAAAACAAAGAAGTTAAGAGGTTTATCAGCACAGTAATTCATTAATTTTTCTAAGGGGATGTTTCATAGATGTTACATCATCGATATGAGCTTTCGGAGCTGAAGGCCCACTCTTGCACCCTTGATGACTGCACGACACAAAGCTTTACGCCTCACGTGGGCCTGTCAACACATTGGACTGTTGATGAGTGGAAACATGTTGACTAGCCGGACGAGTCTCGTTTAAAGTTGTATCGAGGTATGGAGACAACATCACGAATCCATGGACCCTCTATGTCAGCAGGGAACTGTTCAATCTGGTCGAGGTTCTGTAATGGTGTGGGGCGTGTGTAGTTGGAGTGATGTGGGATTACTGAGCATATCTGGGATGCCTTGTAACGTGCTGCTCAGAAAAGATATCACCCCCTCATATTCTTACAGATTTATGGACAGTCCTGCAGGGTTCATGGTGCCAGCTCCCTCCAGCACAACTTCAGACATTAGTCGAGTTGAGTGCATGCCACGTCGTGTTGCGGCACTTCTGTGTGCTCGCGGGACCATATGCGACATTAGGCAGGTGTATCAGTTTCTTTCGCTCTTCAGTGTATGTGTATATGAATGTGTGCGTGAGTGTGTGTGTGTGTGTGTGTGTGTGTGTGTGTGTGTGTGTGCGTGCGTGTGTGTGTGTGTGTGTGTGTGTGTGTGCATGTTCCACATCTCCCTCTAAACCACTGGACCGATTTCAGTCAACCTTGGTACACACATCGCTAACAGTCAGGCAAAAATCACTGTGGCATAAGAACTATCTACATATCATAGTTCAGGAGATATGACGAGATAATAAAATGCACGAGAAACTGCCGCAACTTGCTTGACGTTTAATTTTATTTGTTCTATGCTGCTAACTCAGTTCGCAGTAACTTTTGCAGACATATCCGTATATGCCGCTAAATGCACCTTCAAAAATATATCATGGTATCACACATAGTTTAGGAGATACGACAGCATACACACTGAGCTGCTTGAGAAACTGCCGCATTGTTCATGACCCTTAAATGTAGTACTTCCTTGCAACACATTTCGTAGACAGTATACACAAACGCCGCTGAAGTACCTACAAAATTATATCATTGTCGACACACAGTTGAAGAAATATGACTTCATAAACAAAGTGGTGCACGAAAAAACACCGCATCATGCATGAAGTTTTGATACTGTTATTCCTTACTTCTAAGACACTCCTACAGTCGAGACACCTTAAGGAAATCATTGATACTTGGCATGGTTTTTAACAGATTTCAACTATCAAACGGCTGTAGGCGGAAACAATCGCCATCTATAGAGCAAGAGACGTTTACAAGATCGTGTTGTAGACAAACGACGTAGCCGCGCTCACCTCACAGAAAATGGCCGGGATATTACACTACAAACACAATTCATTATCATTTTTCGTTTCTAACAGAAAAGTGCCAAATGAATACCCTGTCAATGCCGAGTTTATCAGTTAGTTACGGATAAAAAGGCTAACTAAACGGGTGCATATCGATTGACGAATGCAGAGATCTACTCAGACCAGTTACCAGGATAGGACCTAACAAAAATATAGTGGAGAAAGAAATATCATTCCTCAGGATGTTACTTCCACTTTGCAATGTACGGTACGTATATGGCAGAACTTCACGTTTCATGCAAGCTGTGACATTTTACCCCACTGGAAGAGGAATTCCACATACGGTAATCCGTTGCTTCACTCCTGTTCCAAAGACTGTCTTTCTCCGGCTTCCAAGGAGCAAGATTCCTATTCTTCAGTACTGCCATTTTCCATCTAATTTTTGTGTCACGTCCACTACAACAAGAACTACAATCGTTATTTTCCTATCCTTCTCTCTGTGGTTTGGTAGTGTGAACCAGCTAATCAATAAACCACTCCTTCGTGGGAGATTTGTTGTGCAGATATTTTCTTCGCCTACCTCTTAGACTGGAAACTGAGTGCCTTAACGTGGATATAATCTAATCTGTGAACCAACCGTCTCATACTCAGCTAGTGCAACGCCTTTAGTGAACTTGATGTCGACAGTTCATTAAAGTCTGACCTCAATTCTGTTTTGCACTGGGTTATTTAAGCGCTGTGAACGCAGTGTTTGATGTTTCACAGTGGTCTGACAGCAGCCTATAAAGTCCCGGTGCAGTGTCGCCGAGTGCAGCGGAAATAGCAGTGAGTCAGCTCGCCGCATCGCGCTTCAGCGCAAACTGGCAGACCGTGCATGGGCATGAGGAAGATAACGCCGTTGAGGTTCATGAAACAACGTCATAAAACATGACGCCTAAATATAGCCCGGTTACACTGCAGGGCGAGGCAGTAATAACCTGGACATTCACACTGGGCTGTGCACGTAAGTTTTCGGTTCCGCGTCTGTAGAAATCACGTGGTTTTGAGGCAAAGAACTCATCGAGCCTGGTTCGGAGTGCATTTTCATTCGGAAAGGAAATTCTTTGAAGGTTGTTCAACAGAGAATGGAAAAGATGAAAAGCAGAAAGCGCAAGATCAGGTGAATGAGATGCGTGTGAAATGATTTCCAAACCAAACGCCTGTACAGTCTTTTTTTGTGAGTCTAGCGGAACGCGGTCGGGAGTTGTTGAGTAGCATGATGTCATGCACTCTTCTCAAACTGCGCCTGCAAGACGTCTCAGTTGTTGACAATAAATGTCAGCAGTCATGGTTACACATTGGGGAACCAATACGTAGTACACCACACCGCTGCTGTTACACCAATATGTATAACATTATCTTTTTAGCAAGCGCGCGGGTCTCTGTACAGGGATTTGATGCTTTGTCTGAGTTCAACCATTCCTTTCTTTTCCTTGTAGCGAGGCGGGGTGGTCGAGCGGTTCTGGGCGCTACAATCTGGGACCGCGCAACCGCTACGGTTGCAGGTTCGAATCCTGCCTCGGGCATTGCTGTGTGTGATGTCCTTAGGTTAGTTAGGTTTAAGTAGTTCTAAGTTCTAGGGGACTGATGACCTCAGAAGTTAAGTCTCATAGTGCTCAGAGCCATTTCATCCATTTTTTCCCCCTTGTATTAGCATAAAGACACCATTTCTCGTCACTAGTAACTATACTAGATACGAATGGTCGGTGTTGTCCACGAACCAATTTATGACAAGCGGGTAGAAATTCCTATAAGGTCACCTGCTGATCTTTGTGATTTTGGCTTAGAGCATGCTGTACACATACCCCCAGTTTTTGAACCTTCCCTATTGCATGCAAATGTCGCACGACGGTGGAATGGTCACAGTTCATCACGTTTGGAAGTTCTCAAGTACAATGATGTGGATCATTGTGGATTTATGCGTTTAAACGATGTTCATCAAATCCCTAACCTGAGGGCATAGAATCACTAGCGTCAAAACGATCCCCCTTAAAACTAAAAAAAAAAAAACATTTTCTTGCCGTTCTCTGTCCAATGGCGTTATCCTCATACACGGTGCACATGTTTATAACTGCCTCTACTGCTGTCACCCTCCTGCTGAGCTCATACAGAAGGATATGTCGTGAATGTTCAGATTTTTCCACTTGACACTCCATTTCCTAGCGTCTGCAGCTTCACTCACTATCTCCAAATGACAGAAAGGTAATACGTAAACTCAAATATCAACAGTGAACTACAGATGAAAAACGACAATCAAAAAAGAAACCCATAGCAAACAGAATACCAACATGCAAAACAAAACTGCTGCGAATTTATATATCAATTTACTAATTACTAATCGGTTCTCGTTACATGAATTTATGACTACATTACAGGCAAAGAAGTGATCCGCTGGTAATTACACGGACTGCGTACAGACATAAGGTTGACTCTCATACGCGGTCTCTCCAAAAAATTGCAGAAAGGAGTCTGAAACTTAAAAACGCATGTGCACTAGAAAGGCAACAAACCCAACAGACCCAGTGACATGCTGAAGATTTATTCTAACACTTACCGGCGTGCATCCTGCATAGAACTACACTTCTGGAAATTGAAATAAGAACACCGTGAATTCATTGTCGCAGGAAGTGGAAACTCTATTGACACATTCCTGGGGTCAGATACATCACATGATCACACTGACAGAACCACAGGCACATAGACACAGGCAACAGAGCATGCACAATGTCGGCACTAGTACAGCGTATATCCACCTTTCGCAGCAATGCAGGCTGCTATTCTCCCATGAAGACGATCGTAGAGATGCTGGATGTAGTCCTGTGGAACGGCTTGCCATGCCATTTCCACCTGGCGCCTCAGTTGGACCAGCGTTCGTGCTGGACATGCAGACCGCGTGAGACGACGCTTCATCCAGTCCCAAACATGTCAATGGGGGACAGATCCGGAGATCTTGCTGGCCAGGGTAGTTGACTTACACCTTCTAGAGCACGTTGGGTGGCACGGGAAACATGCGGACGTGCATTGTCCTGTTGGAACAGCAAGTTCCCTTGCCGGTCTAGGAATGGTAGAACGATGGGTTAGATGACGGTTTGGATGTATCGTACACTAATCAGTGTCCCCTCGACGATCACCAGAGGTGTACGGCCAGTGTAGGAGATCGCTCCCCACACCATGATGCCGGGTGTTGGCCCTGTGTGCCTCGGTCGTATGCAGTCCTGATTGTGGCGCTCACCTACACAGTGCCAAACACGCATACGACCATCATTGGCACCAAGGCAGAAGCGACTCTCATCGCTGAAGACGACACGTCTCCATTCGTCCCTCCATTCACGCCTGTCGCGACACCACTGGAGGCGGGCTGCACGATGTTGGGGCGTGAGCGGAAGACGGCCTAACGGTGTGCGGGACCGTAGCCCAGCTTCATGGAGACGGTTGCGAATGGTCCTCGCCGATACCCCAGGAGCAACAGTGTCCCTAATTTGCTGGGAAGTGGCGGTGCGGTCCCCTACAGCACTGCGTAGGATCCTACGGTCTTGGTGTGCATCCGTGCGTCGCTGCGGTCCGGTCCCAGGTCGACGGACACGTGCACCTTCCGCCGACCACTGGCGACAACATCGATGTACTGTGGAGACCTCACGCCCCACGTGTTGAGCAATTCGGCGGTACGTCCTCCCGGCCTCCCGCATGCCCACTATATGCCCTCGCTCAAAGTCCGTCAACTGCACATACGGTTCACGTCCACGCTGTCGCGGCATGCTACCAGTGTTAAAGACTGCGATGGAGCTCCGTATGCCACGGCAAACTGGCTGACACTGACGGCGGCGGTGCACAAATGCTGCGCAGCTAGCGCCATTCGACGGCCAACACCGCGGTTCCTGGTGTGTCCGCTGTGCCGTGCGTGTGATCATTGCTTGTACAGCCCTCTCGCAGTGTCTGGAGCAAGTATGGTGGGTCTGACACACCGGTGTCAGTGTGTTCTTTTTTCCATTTAGAGGAGTGTATATCTCCTCCCCATATTTCGGCTGATAACCTTACAGTAATCATTAGAGGAGGCAACCCGCTCAACCGAGGCGAAGGTTTCCAGTACGACAAACTACTGAAACCACTCACTTCATGTTAGCGCTATCGGAAGAGTTCTTGTTACGAGGGGGGGGTGTTCGCTGTCTGGCTTTCTAGCACATGCCACCCCCATTTCAATAATCAACCATATTATTGTGGTTTAAATTCTGATAGGGGTTCATGTTGAAGTTGTTTGTAGGGTTATCAGCTAGAGTAACGGAAGAATCAATAATACTGTACTATCCCAGTTAGCCGGCAGCTCCTGATCCAGCAGCACTACAGCGAAGTACATCAGTCGTTTGTGAATTATTTTGCCAGCTTCTAACTAGAAGAGGCTAATTTGGTTTACCTGTGTGCTTAGTAGTTTAATTCTTAAATTTCTTGCATGTTTTCGTAATTACTAGGCACATTCTCGAATTTTAAAGACTGTGTAGCCTAGATTTCCGCCGTCTTTACTTTGGATAGGGGCTGTTAATAGTGGGCATCAGTCACTTTGGGTGTGTGGATCGTAGGGACGTGCAGCATGTCCCACGAGTCCCCCCGATGGGTCTACTATTGTGACCAGCCTTCTTACTGACCGCGTTGAGGTTGATCAATCGAGTAGTTGTTTGTTGTGTGCCAGGCAGTGAAAGACTTTCTGGGGAGCCGACCGGAAAGCCCGTCTCACACGGAGCGAGGTTCGCGCCAAGTTTGCGAGATGGCGTGCATGCCTGCGGCTTGCAGGGAAAGGAGCCGGCTATCTTCCATGCCGAAGCTCTCCCACGGTGCAAGATCGGCAGCTAGTTGTGTTGTGATCGGTTGCATGTTGTATCGAACTAAGATGGCTGCTTCAGGTACAGATGTTCAGAGCGTTATTAGCTGTTTTGGTGTTAAACGCTGCAGAAATGCATGCTAATGAGAGAAGAAGAAAGACAGAATGGACGAAAAACTGGATTAAGTGGAGAAACGCTGGGAAAGGTGTGCTCTACAAGCTTCATATAGAGATAAAGTTAGTTTTCATAACACCTACTTTTGTTTGAAAAGTATCACCATTTCATTACTGTTTGGCTTTATATATATACCATGTAAGGTGTCAGGCAAATCCAACACCTTACATGAAAACCCTGACATGATAAGCAAATCCAGTAGTATGTCACATAGCTCGGAATAAATCGTGACATTAAATTAACCAAAGTAATACGAGTAACGAGTGAGCAAATGGAATACCACAGACTAACACAAGAATGCCTAAATGCATGTCGTACCTTCCCACCGTGAGGCAGACGCAGTTCCGAGGGGAGAAACGAGGACAGAAGCCGAGAGCAGAACCGTGTCAAGCTACATAAGGGAGGGACTGGGCACCCACGCCGCGAGCCTACCTGTACGACTATACAACCCGCACATTTTAGCGTGAGGCTTTTTCGCGTCTCAGGTATGTCAAGGACAACCCCCAGTCCATGTTAAAAGCTAGAGCCCTCCAGAAAAGCAGTATAGATCTTACGATAACACAAAAAGGGCCACTACCACCCGCAAGTTTTAGCGTGAGACTTTTTCGCGTGTCTGTTACATTAGGACAATCCTCCAGCCCATGTTAAAAGATAGAGCCCTCCAGAAGAACAGTATAGATCTCACGATAACGCTAAAAGGACCACACCAGCTGCAGGTTTTAACGTGAGACTTTTTAGCGTCTCTGTTACGTTGCAAACTTTAAAAACATTGCCCCACCACGAAAAGTATAACGTTTCTCATTGGATAGACAGAATTTTTGTAGGCGGAGCTTAAGGTTAACATTGAGACCCTGATTGGTCAGATGAAAACATAGCCAGATAGTTTTTTTAAACTAACTTCGGTAAATTGTAGTAAGGAGAAGTTAGAGTGAGAGTTGGTTCCGAGACGGCGGGCTGGATGGCTGCTGCGCCGGCCGCTGCCTCCCTGACGCTGCTTAGACACCGACAAGGTAATGAACGCACGCGATGCCGCATTTTTGAGCGCATAAGGCTTCACTCAGAACTGCAGAAGTCTCATCTGTTACACCCCTTTTTGCGTAATACTAGTGACGACCGTTAATTAAAACTCATGGTGTTCACATTTGCCACTTGAAGTAAAGATCTGAAACGCGATGATTTTTCTATTTTATAGTTATTGAGAAGCCACATCAGCCACTGTAATTTACGACAAGTTAAATAAGTAATTAAAGATAATTGAGGGTCACTGTAGACCATTTTGATAGTTTTCTCTTTTGTGAAACTTAAATTAAACCGAGATTATAGATGTGATATGGCATAGGTCATCCTTCGATCGATTGTAGAACTTAGAAACCCATTTAGGGAATATTCGTTCACATTTTTGTTGAACGCAGTTGGTTTTTACCATCCTGTATTAAAAAAATTTCCTTTTATCAATAGTGCAATTTATAAACGATGTTTTGTGATTAGAATAAAATTTCCAATGGTAAACTTAACTGATTTTTCGACGTTATTTTACCAGCTAACTAAAAATAGGAAAGCCTTGAACCCTTTCCACTAAATTTAGTTAGTATTAAGATTCTTTTACAGGGAGTGCAGTGGAGCTGACGCTGAGATCATTTAGTATTTGGTTATATCACCGCTAGTCTCACTGAACTCTTCTGAATTCTACATGTCATGTGTGGTCTGGCGTCTCCTTACCAGCAACAGGTCCCAGGTTCAAACTAGTTAATTCCCTAAAAAACAAGCTCAGAGCGTCGTTGCGCGAAAGTGGTAGGGAGACACGATATAGTACAATCAGACACCACCATGAATGTTTAGAACCAATAATGACTGTTATATAGGACTTAATTGTGCATTTTGCTATAGCACCTCTTGCTCGTCGTATATGGTCGAACAAGACACACGGCACTTGCAACTATTTCGAGTGCTACTGCACTCAAGTGTTTATTATAGCAGTTTGCGTTTTTCACGACGTACAGACACTGGTCTTCCCTATAAGTACACATCAATGCTTCAATCGCTTCCTTGGACCACTGTGGTGCCATTATTTAATAATTATAAGAACTTCCTACCGCACAGCAGAAAAGCGAGTATCAACAAAGGCTTCCCGCCCAAGCTTTCCGTGTCTGAAGTCACAAATGAAACGTCTCATGATTGGCTAACGCAGGTAGCACGCAGGGAACCTTACAAGAAAAATAGCACCGGCCCTATCCTGAAAATCTTACAAGGTTCCCAGCAAGGTAGCCCGCTAGCAGACGACGGCGTCCGCAAGATAGCCGTCGTGCGAGCCAGCAAGGAAACTTACAGCGAATCTTGCTCCGTGTGAGACGGGCTTAAGGCCTCTGCGCTTCGCCTGGCAATCAGGTTTGGGGCACTGTCTGTAGCTGAAAAAGTTCCTGAGCCAGATGTGGTTGCCTGTCCTGCTTTAAAGGAAGCGTCTCGGCCCGCAATGTCCCGGGGATTCATAGACAGAGAAAGAGAGAGAGAGAGAGAGGGGGGGGGGGGGTATTTGCTGGTTGGTGCGAGCTCCAATGTTAGGTTCGTAATGGACCCTTTAAGGATATGGTTACCAGGGAGGGAAAGAAGTCCAGCGTGTTCTCTGTGTACATACCAGTGGGGAGTCATCCCAGATGCGGAACGTATGGTTCCCGATGTTACGAACAGCACAGAGTGCAGCCAACTGTAGGTGGTTCATGTCGATAACAACGATGTGTGTCGCTCTGAATCGGAAAAGATTGTCTCTGGTTTCGGGTGGCTATTTAAAGAGGTAAAGACTGCCTGTCTTTTTCCATCACTTTTCAGACGTGCTTCAGGGATATTCTTAACTCTTACCCCGATATTTCAGCTGACAACCTTTCAGCCATTACTAAGATTAATTACTTGCAATATTTTTAAATCACTTAACACGGTGGAGTAAGCGCGCATGCATAAGAGATTATACTGTTGGTAACTAGAGCGTCAGCCAGACAAAAGTTCATATGTCTAAGAGCAAAATAAAGCAAGTATGATCCGCTTTTCCGGAAGGCGGGTGGTCAGGGTGTTTCTCCTGAGAATCATCAGTCTCATTATCTTTGTCTTTTCGGCAGGTATTTCCCACTTCGTTTTTGCAACATGGGGCTGGAATCAGCCCAAACTAATTCTGCTCATCACTTCTTTAAGCGACGACCATTGTCCGTGGAAAGCACCGGTTTATTTCTCCTTACAAACGAAATGATTTTTAAAATTTAATTTCAGGTGCCCATTCGACAGAGTAGTCGCAGATTAGTCTAGCGCCTTATTCGTTTTATCGATACGTGTTAACAGGGACAGTAAAAAGCAAAGAACAATCAGTACTGCAGCAGCCATATCTCTGCCCTGGCCGGCGTTGATTGCTACCACCAAGCATAAGCACACTGGACTCGCAATCGGGAGGACGACGGTTCAATTCCGTCTCCAGCCATCCTGATTTAGGTTTTCCGTGATTTCCCTAAATCGTTTCAGACAAATGCCGGGATGGTTCCTTTGAAAGGGTACGGCCGATTTCTTTCCCAATCCTTCTCTAACCCGAGCTTGCGCTCCGTCTCTAATGACCTCGCTGTCGACGGGACGTTAAACACTAACCATCACCCCCACCACCACCACCGCCAAGCAGAAGCGCTGCTCAGTGGCTGCTGAAGTACTCATTGTTCTTTCTGTTTTATTGTCCCTGTTAACACGTATCGATAAAACGAATAACGCCCTAGACTAATCTGCGACCACTCTGTCGAATGGGCACGTAAAGTTCGGCTTTAAAATTAATTTTGTTTACAAGGGAAAACGAATCGACACCCTCTGTCAACGCTGGGTGTCGTATGCGAGACGTTATAAGAGGAATTTGTTTGGCCTGGCTCCAACTACGCTTTGGAAGAACTAAACTGCAAATATCTGCCGAAACACAAGAGAAAATCTGCCTGGTGACCCATAAGAGAGACACTCGCTATATGACATTCCTTACGAGCGTGGTAAAAGGTATATAGGACAAACCATATACATTGTACAAGTACGTTGCATTAAGCAGCAGTAATACACCAGTCTTTTATAGCCCATATCATCCACACAACTCCAAAGACTGCAAGAGCTGACAAGTGCGGGAATTATCGCACAACCAGCTTAATAGGTCATGCATATAGGTTACTTGCAACAATAATTTACAGAAGAATGGAAAAGAAAATTGAGGAAGTGTTAGATGACAGTAAGTTTGGCTTTAGGAAAGGTAAAGGCTCCAGAGAGGCAATTCTGACGTTGTGGTTGGTAATGGAACCAAGACTGAAGAAAAATCAACACAAGTTCATAGGATTTCTCGACCTGGAAAAAGCTTTCGACAATGTAAAATGGTGCAAGATGTTCGAAATTCTGAGAAAAGCAGGGGTTATATACAATATGTACAAGAGCCAAGAGGAAGTAATAAGAGTGGACGATCAAGAACGACGTTCTCGTATTAAAAAGAGTGTAAGACAGGGATGTAGTCTTTCACCCCTACTGTTCAGGTTGTGCACCATAGAAGCAATGATGGAAATAAAAGAAAGGTTCGAGAGTGGAATTATGATTCAAGGTGAAAGGATATCAGTGACACTGTTCGTTGATGACATTGCTATCCTGAGTGAAAGTGAAGAAGAATCACAAGATGGAATGGAATGAGTACAGAATCTGGATTGAGAGTAAAGCGACGAAAGACGAAAGTAATGAGAAGTAGCAGAAATGAGAACAGCGAGAATCTTGACATCAGGGTTGATGTTCACGAAGTAGATGAAGTTAAGTTCTACTACCTAGGCGGCAAAATAACCAATGACGGATGGAGCAAGGAGGACATCAAAAGCAGACTAGTACTGACGAAAATGGCATTCCTATCCAAGAGAAGTACACTAGTGTCAAACGAAGCCCTTAATGTGAGGAAGAGATTTCTGAGAATGTACGTTTGGAGCACTTTATTGTATTGTAGTGAAACATGGATTGTGGGAAAACCGGGACGGATGAGAATCGAAGCATTTGAGATGCGGTGTTACAGACGATTGTTGAAAATTAGGTGGACTGATAAGGTAAGGAATGAGGAGAGGAAAGGAATAGCTAGAAAACAACGAGAAGAAGGGACTGGATGATAAGACATCTGCTAAGATAGCAGGGATTGACTTCACTGGTATTAGAGGGAGCTGTAGAGGGCAAAAATTGTAGAGAAAGACAGAGATTGCAATACATCCAGCAGGTAATAGAGGACGTAGGTTGCAAGTGCTACTCTGAGATGAAGAGGTTGGCACAGGAGAGGAATCCGTGGCGGGCCACAGCAAGCCAGCCAGAAGACCGATGACTCAAAAAAGTTGCAACCGCTGAACACTGTATTTCCATTGGCCATTCCATGCATCACGGGAAAATTAAGATACCGGCCACAGCCTCATGCTACTGGCATTCAGTGCTAAAGGAAGCTGTGGCAGTACAATTAGCAGACAACCTGCTCACCAGAGACGAAGGTTTTCAGCTCGACATATCGTGGAAACCTCTCATTTCATGTCTACCTAGCATCCCAACATACGCACATACGCCATCCATAGTAATCAAATACATACTTTGTAAGGATGGTAAATTCGCTGATTCTGTGCTTTCTTTGTTTTGCTCTCAGAAGCATAAAATTTCATCTGTGACTGACACTCTAGTTGCCAACAAGGTATCTCTGACGCATGCGCGTCTACTCAGGATAAGGTGAATTATAAATACTGTAGGGGGAGAAAGAGATTAGAATATAGCCAACAACTAATTGTGGACTTCGAGTACAAGTTGGAATGAAGATGTTGGCACGGGAAAGAAAGTTGTGGGCGGCCACATCAAACTAGTCAGAAGATTGATGACTCAAATGGTTCAAATGGCTCTGAGCACTATGGGACTCAACATCTGAGGTCATAAGTCCCCTAGACTTAGATCTATTTAAACCTAACTAACCTAAGGAGATCAGACACATCCATGCCCGAGGCAGGATTCGAACCTGCGACCGTAGCAGCAGCGCGGTTCCGGACTGAAGTGCCTAGAACCGTTCGGCCACAACGACCGATATTGATGACTCAAATACATATATTCTTATCTACGCTGTGTTGGCTTTATCTTTGTCCATGTATTGCAACCCCTAAGTAATTTTTTGTTTTGGACATTTTGTCTCCTCTTGTGGGAAAACGCTCGTAGGGAAAACATCTAATTCGCATGCAGCCTTCACAAAGTATCGTCAAACTTCTGAATGTGCCACTAAAACAAAGTAAACACTAAAATAAAGGTTTACTGTAACATGAGTAAACGCAGAGATAACTTCCAAGTTATCAGACGACACCAATGGGTTCCGTTTTCGCTCATGTGCTTTATTAAGCATACGCAGGATTTTAGAACTCCACACTTAGCACAATCAGTTGTTATTGGCGAACCTGACCCGTTCGCACCCCACTGATTTACACACAGGTACGAGACACACATTTCCCATTGTTAGTCGATTTTGATCAGAAAATCGTTAATGTAATACGGCTTAAGGACACAGAGCCACGCACGATGCACAGAAGGCGATGCCGCTGCCGCAGATGTGAACGATACTGCAACGACATACGCAGCTAGGATCTCTCCACAGATTCCATGTCCGAATCGGTTTCCACAGATAAAGCATAATGCAGGTGATTTTATTTACAGAGATCTTGATACAGATATAAGGTTTTGAATGGAATCATTCAATTTTTTAAAAAAGTAAATGGTTACTCGAATTTTACGCAATAAAGAAGTTAATGTGTCGGTAATTTCTCACTTAAAATTTATCACATGCACCGCCTCCTGAGGAAAATGTTTCACAGTAAACCATAACGATGTCGTGGCAATATATCCCACTTCCTCGGTACTTACGATGTGGATTAAAAACTAAATACATCATTTTTAGGGGGCGTTGATTTGCTGCTTTCCAACATTTATTTTTTTTAATCCTGATTTGGTGCAGCATTTACATGTCACTTCTTTATTGAATAGACTACCTTCTTCGGTCAAACAAAACACCATCTTCAGCTATTAATAATATCCGCCATCTCATGTACGTACATAACTGGTAATGCTCTTGCCCTTGTGCTAACTTTGCACTTGAATTTCTGAAATTGAAATAATTTCGAAACGCGTAATGTATACTTTGTAATCAATAAAATTATTGTTCATCTGCTGTATGACTTTTTATGCGATCTAGCTGGATTAACTACAGATCTGCCCAAGAGGGAAGTTGGCCGTGCCCTTTCAAAGGAACCATCTCGGCATTTGCTCGAAGCGATTTAGGGAAATCACGGCAAACCTAAGTCAGGATGGCCGCACTGGGGTTTGAACCGTCGTCTTCCCGAAAGCGGGTCCAGTATGCTAACCACTTCGCCACCACGCTCGGTGAAAATTTATTAATAAGGTCATGTGTTTAAGAAGCATCAAAGCCTCTGTTACCCATTGTCTGCATCAAAACTGTAAACTGTAAGCGACAGATCTACAAAAGACGTAGTGTGTTGTCAGCGCGAAACACGAGGCCAATCTAACCTTCACAAAAATTTGATAACGGTGATTTCGATACAATAGATTATGTCTGGACGCAAGGCCTGTAATTAATGTCTATCTTAATGCCAGCTGATGGTCTGTTGTTTGACCACAAACTCGTAGAGTTTTTATAAAGAAGTGCCATACTTATCTTGTGACAAATAATGACTTTTTAAACACGAGTCCATGCAAAAGAACAGCAAGTGGATCATTTGCCTCAATAGCAACGAAGTTACAAATATACCATAAAATAATTTGCTTTCTACTATTCGTCTAAAACCTTGCTTTGAAAGTACAGGTGCTGTGTGTTCTGTTATAAGAATGAGCTACTATCATGAGTTGTTAGATAAAGTCCTGATGTAAAACGTTTGTTCATTCACAGAATGTTTACGCCCCTGTATACAACTCATAAATAACTATGAATAGACTGAAGTTAAGAGAATCGTCTGAAAGAATCAATATGGAAGGAAGTTGGATAATGAAGTCATGAGGAATAACGAGAGGTGTTTGAAGTTTCTTAAGGCGTCGGTACTGCGATAACGAATGCCAGTGTAGGCATTACATTTACAATGTCTGTAACGTCTCTAAAAAGAGACGTTATAGACACTGCAGAGACAAACGTTGGTACAAGGAGGGTAACAGCGAAGAAACGTTGGGTAAAAGATAAAATACTTCAGTTGATCGACGAAAGAAGGAGATACAAAAATGTTCAATGATAGGAATACAGCAATTGAAGTCATTTAGAAATGAAATGAATACGAAGTGCCGGAAATAAAAGGCGAAATGGCTGCAGGAAAGATTTGAAGAAATCGAAAAAGAAATGATCTCCGGAAAGACTGTGTCAGCATACAGAAAAATCGAAATAACCATCGGTAAAAATTAAAAGGAAGGATGGTAACGTTAAAGAGTGAAACAGGAATCGCGCTGTTAAATGCAGAGCAGAGAGTGGATAGGTGGAAAGAGTACATTGAAGGCCTCTAGGAGGGGTGAGATTGGTCTAATGTGATAGACGAAGAAACAAGAGTCGATTTAGAAGAGATAGAGAATCAGAATTTCTAAAATCGTTGCGAGAAGTGCAAAAAAATGATCATTCACTTTGGGAAAAATATCATCCACCCAGTTCCGAAGACTGCAACAGCTGACAAGTCCAAGAATTACTGCACAATCCGCTTAACGGCTCATTCGTCCAAGCTGCTGAAAAAAATTATATACAAACTAATTGTAAGGAAAATTGACAATCTGTTAGTTAATGGTCAGTTTGTCTTTAGGAAAGGTAAAAGCGCAAGGGAGGCAATTCTGACGCTGTCCTTCATAATGGAAGCAAGGATGAAAAAAAGATCGAGGGACGCTCATAGGATTCATCTACTTTCGAAATTCCGAGCAAAAGAGGAGGAAGCTATAGGGAAAGGCGGATGTACAAGAGCTAAGAGGGAACAATAAGGGAGGAAGACCAAGACCGAAGTGCTCGAATTAAAAAGGACGTAAGGCAGCGAAGTAGTCTTTCGGCCCTAGTGTTCAACTTATGCATCGAAGAAGTAATGACCGATATAAAAGAACTTCAAGGGGGGGATTAACATTTAGGGTGAAATGATATCAATGATAAGAGTCGCTGATGACATTGCTATCCTCAGGGAAAATGAAGAAGAATTACAGGATCTGTTGAATGGAATGAATAGTCTAATGAGTACAGAATATGAACTGAGAGTAAGCCGGAAAAATACGAAGGTAACGGGATATAGCGTAAGTGCGAATAACAAGAAATTTAACATCAAAATAGGTGGATCAGGAAGTAGGCGAAGTTTAGGAGTTCTGCTATCTGGGAAACAAACTTAGCCATAATAGACGAAGCAAGGAGGACACAAAAAGCAGACAAGCACAGGCAAAGAGGGTGTTGCTGATGAAGAGAAGTCAAAGACCTTAACTTGAAGAAGGAATTTCTGGGAATACACAGGGTGTCACAAAAAGAATGATCTAATTTTAATTAGATTATTTATAGGAAAAAGGGCTTAATACCAACAAATTGCATGCTAAATTACTCTGAAAAGGCAGAAGTTTATAAAAAATCCATCATAAATGGTCAATATGTCCTACATCTAGCCAACAGCCGAATTCACCCCAAACTGAGCATAAGGTGTTTTCTGTCACTGAAGCTACAGCAGCTGATATTCTGGTTTTTAGTTCATCAATGTCACGAGGTAAGGGAGGAGCGTAAACACATTGTTTAACATATCCCCACAGGAACAAATGACATAGTGATAAGTCAGGGGACCTAGGAGGCCAAGCCTGTAAAGCCTGGTCTCGCGGTCCAGTACGCGCTATCCAAGGTTGAGGCACGTTGGCACTGAGCAAACAGCGCTCGTAGCGACATCTAGCGGATTTTTTCTGAAACTCTACACCATACTGACTACATCTAGCGCTGTTTCAGTTACCTAGTGACATTTATCTCAATATTATTACGAATTAAAATCTGGTAATTCTTTTTAGGACACCCTGTACATTTGGACCAAAACATTGACAGTTAATTATGGTCTGTGGGAAGAACAGAAGAGAAGTGAAGCGTTTGAGATGTGGTGCTACAGAAGAATTTAGAGAATTAGGTGCACTAATAAAATAAAGAATGAGGCTCTCTGCAGAATCGGCGAAGAATGGAACATATGAAAAACAATGAAAAGAAGAAGTGTGTTACGACATCAGGGAGTAACTTCTGTGGCACAAGAGGGAGCTGAAGAGGGTAAAAAGTGGAAGGGAAGACAGATATTTGAATGCATCCAGCAAATAATTGAGGACGTAGGATGCATATGCATTGATTATCCTTGTTTTTTCTGAAATTCCAAAGTTTTCACTGACTCAGAGTACCTTTCAAGACCTACACTATGTGATCAAAAGTATACAGACACCCCTAAAAACATACGTTTTTCGTATTAGCTGCACTGTGCTGCCACCTACTGCCAGGTACTCCATATCAGCAACCTCAGAAGTCATTAGACATCGTGAGAGAACAGATTGAGGCGCTCCACGTAATTCACGGACTTCGAACGTGGTCAGGCGATTATGCGTCACTTGTGTCATACATTTGTATGCGAGATTTCCACACTGTTAAACATCCCTAGGTCCACTGTGTTCCCATGTGTTTATGAATTGGAAAAGTCAAGGGCCAAGTACAGCACAAAAGCGTATAGGCCGACTTCATCTCTTGACTGACAGAGACCGCCGACAGTCGAAGAGGGTCGTAATGTGTAATAAGCAGAAAGCTATCCAGACCATCGCACAGGAATTCCAAACTACAACAGGATCCACTGCAAGTACTATGACAGTTAGGAGGGAGGTGAGAAAACTTGGATTTCATGCTCAAGCGGATGCTCATAAGCCACCCATCACGCTGGTAAATGCCAAACGACGCCTCGGTTGGTGTAAGGTGCGTAAACATTGGACGATTCAACAGTGGAAAAACGTTGTGTGGATTGACGAATGACGGTACACAATGTGGCGACCCGATGGCAGGGTGTGGATATGGCGAATGCCCCACGAACGTCATGTGCCAGAATGTGTAGTGCCAACAGTAAAATTCGGAGGCGGTGGTGTTACGTTGTGGTGGTGTTTTTCATGGAGGGGGCTTGCACCCCTTGTTGTTTTGCGCGCCACTATCACGGCACGGGCCTACATCGATGTTTTAAGGACCTTCTTGCTTCCCACTGTTGAAGAAAATTGGGGGATGGTGATTGCATCTCTCAACATGATCGAGCACTATATCATAATGCGCGGCCTGTGGCGGAGTGGTTACACGACAATAAGATCCCTGTAATGGACTGGCCTGCACAGAGCCCTGACCTGAATCCCAAAGAACACCTTTGGGGTATTTCGGAACGCCGCCTTTATGCCAGGCCTCACCGACCGACACCGATACCTCTCCTCAGTGCAACACTCCGTGAAGAATGGGCTGCCATTCCCCGAGAAACCTTCCAGCACGTGATTGAACGTATGCCTGCGAGAGTGGAAGCTGTCATCAAGACTAAGGGTGGCCCAACATCATACTGAATTCCTGCATTAGCGATTGGGGGGGGGGGGGGGGCATAAACTTGTAAGTCATTTTCAGCCAGGTAAAAGTTAGTAACAGGTGACTGATGCGCAGTAGCTCTACAGAGGGTATTGACTTACTAAAACATCCTTGGCGAATGTGGAACTATTTGAGACTCAGTAAGCATATGTACACTCCTGTAAATGGAAAAAAGAACACATTGACACCGGTGTGTCAGAACCACCATACTTGCTCCAGACACTGCGAGAGGGCTGTACAAGCAATGATCACACGCACGGCACAGCGGACACACCAGGAACCGCGGTGTTGGCCGTCGAATGGCGCTAGCTGAGCAGCATTTGTGCACCGCCGCCGTCAGTGTCAGCCAGTTTGCCGTGGCATACGGAGCTCCATCGCAGTCTTTAACACTGGTAGCATGCTGCGACAGCGTGGACGTGAACCGTATGTGCAGTTGACGGACTTTGATCGAGGGTGTATAGTGGGCATGCGGGAGGCCGGGTGGACGTACCGCCGAATTGCTCAACACGTGGGGCGTGAGGTCTCCACAGTACATCGATGTTGTCGCCAGTGGTCGGCGGAAGGTGCACGTGTCCGTCGACCTGGGACCGGACCGCAGCGACGCACGGATGCACGCCAAGACCGTAGGATCCTACGCAGTGCTGTAGGGGACCGCACCGCCACTTCCAAGCAAATTAGGGACACTGTTGCTCCTGGGGTATCGGCGAGGACCATTCGCAACCGTCTCCATGAAGCTGGGCTACGGTCCCGCACACCGTTAGGCCGTCTTCCGCTCACGCCCCAACATCGTGCAGCCCGCCTCCAGTGGTGTCGCGACAGGCGTGAATGGAGGGACGAATGGAGACGTGTCGTCTTCAGCGATGAGAGTCGCTTCTGCCTTGGTGCCAATGATGGTCGTATGCGTGTTTGGCGCCGTGCAGGTGAGCGCCACAATCAGGACTGCATACGACCGAGGCACACAGGGCCAACACCCGGCATCATGGTGTGGGGAGCGATCTCCTACACTGGCCGTACACCTCTGGTGATCGTCGAGGGGACACTGAATAGTGCACGGTATATCCAAACCGTCATCGAACCCATCGTTCTACCATTCCTAGACCGGCAAGGGAACTTGCTGTTCCAACAGGACAATGCACGTCCGCATGTATCCCGTGCCACCCAACGTGCTCTAGAAGGTGTAAGTCAACTACCCTGGCCAGCAAGATCTCCGGATCTGTCCCCCATTGAGCATGTTTGGGACTGGATGAAGCGTCGTCTCACGCGGTCTGCATGTCCAGCATGAACGCTGGTCCAACTGAGGCGCCAGGTGGAAATGGCATGGCAAGCCGTTCCACAGCACTACATCCAGCATCTCTACGATCGTCTCCATGGGAGAATAGCAGCCTGCATTGCTGCGAAAGGTGGATATACACTGTACTAGTGCCGACATTGTGCATGCTCTGTTGCCTGTGTCTATGTGCCTGTGGTTCTGTCAGTGTGATCATGTGATGTATCTGACCCCAGGAATATGTCAATAAAGTTTCCCCGTCCTGGGACAATGAATTCACGGTGTTCTTATTTCAATTTTCAGGAGTGTATTTATTGTACTTTATTCTTTTTCATTCAAGTGAAGTGGCGCAATGGTAAGCCAATGGGCTCGTCTTCTGCAAGGCGGAGGTTCAAATCCCCGTCCAGTCATCCAGATTTAAGTTTTCTGTGATTTATTTAAGTTCCCTGAGGTGAATGAACAGAAGATTCCTTTCTGTAGGCACGTCCGGCTTGCTTCCCTCTGTTAATTCATTGAATTTTCTCGTTATGAGTATATTGAAGGGCGATCTGTTTTAATTGTTAAAAATCGTACAAAATATTTTTATTCAAGGCAATCCGTTTCGACAGCCTTAGGTGCCATCTTCACGTCTGAAATACGTTTTGGTAGTATGTTCATTTTACGCAGTTGTCACTTGACGTTTTGTGCATGAGGTCAGCGTAAAATGAACATGCTTTGCTACAAATAATATTTAAGACCTGAAGATGGCAGTTAAAACTGTTGAAATCTGTGTCTTGAATAAAAAATGTTTTGTGCTATCTTGGCCTTTGAATGATCTTACATTACATCAATCGGTTCGCCTGCGTAACTGAGCAGCTGAGAAGTCAAATCGCTGTCTGCCATGCGGAGCGACCGCGTAAAATTACCAGTGATATTTCCTTAGTGGAAGCAATCTTGTGTCCAACTGAGGAGCTACCTGCAAGAAATGTAACAACTTTAAATTTTAGAAAGCGGACAACAGCCTTGAGTGCAGTGTACAAACACCATGCTCCTCCATACCGCACCCAAATAATTAAAAAAAAAGGGTGCTCTATGGCAAAGTATGAAAAGGCGTCTGAACGCAGACGTTTATCCTACCCCATTCCGAGATTTTGCTGCTCCTTCTAATGACCACTTCATCGACCGGAAGTTAAACAGTGCTCTTTCTTTTTGCCTTCTCCACTACCATTTCCTTGAGTGGAGTAGTTCAGTATCGGAACAGAGATGCATTTGGAAGAACATTCCTGGCGCACTGAACTTAGTACGTTTCTTTTAATGAGGAGACAATGTCAGAGGCAAAAGAAAAAGGAACTAACTAAAGGAAGTGCAATGTCGTTGTTCACGATGTTGAGGTTTTTGCGGTCCGAAGACTGATTTGCTGCACTTCTCAACGCTGGTCTATCTGGCGCAACCCTCTTCATCTCTGAATAACTACTGCGATCTACATCCATCCGAGCCCGCTTACTGTTTGTATACCCTGGTACTGCTCTATCATTCTCACCTCCCTCACTTTCACCCATTGCGAAATTGACGATTCCTTGATACCTGGATGTGATTGAGCAGTCGAGCCCATTGTACCATCGATCTGGTTTCTCCCCAGTTCTATTCAGTGCCTTCACATTAGTGACCCCTGTCTTCAGCATTCTGCTTTAAAACCTCAGTTCAAAAGCTTCTATTCTCTTCTTGTCTGAACTTCGTATCGTCCTTGTTTCACTTCTGTACAATGGTACACTCCAGATAAATAGCTTCGAAAAGACTTCCTAATGCTCATCTATTAGTTTTAGTGGCTTATTTCCTACTCTAATTGTACCAGCTTCGCCTGATTTAATTCTGCTAAATGGTATTATCTTTGTGTTACTTTTGTTTATGCTCATCTTACAATCTCTTTTCGAGAAACTACCCATTCCGTTCAACTGTTCTTCCACGTCTTTTGCTGTCTCTCAGAGAATTACAATTTATTTAATCTGAAGTTGGAGGGGGGAGGGGGAGGGGGGAAAGGAAAGGAACTGCATCGGGACTTTATTCGGAATCAGGAGGGCCGAGTGAAAATGTGTGCTGAATCAGAACTCGAACCCGGAATCTCCTGCTTGCTAGGCAGCTGCATTAACTAGCGCCTCCGCCCCCCCCCCTTTTTTTTCCATCTGTCTACTGACTGGTTTGATGCGGCCCGCCACGAATTCCTTTCCTGTGCTAACCTCTTCATCTCATAGTAGCACTTGCAAACCTACGTCCTCAATTATTTGCTTGACGTATTCCAATCTGTCTTCCTTTACAGTTTTTGCCCTCTACAGCTCCCTCTAGTACCATGGAAGTCATTCCCTCATGTCTTAGCAGCTGTCCTATCATCCTGTCCCTTCTCCTTATCAGTGTTTTCCACATACTCCTTTCCTCTCCGATTCTGCGTAGAACCTCCTCATTCCTTACCTTATCAGTCCACCTAATTTTCAACATTCGTCTATAGCACCACATCTCAAATGCTTCGATTCTCTTCTGTTCCTGTTTTCCCACAGTCTATGTTTCACTACCATACAAAGCTGTACTCCAGATGTACATCCTCAGAAATTTCTTCCTCAAATTAAGGCCGGTATTTGATATTAGTAGACCTCTCTTGGCCAGAAATGCCTTTTTTCCCATAGCGAGTCTGCTTTTGATGTCTTCCTTGCTCCGTCCGTCATTGGTTATTTTACTGCCTAGGTAGCAGAATTCCTTAACTTCATTGACTTCGTGACCATCAATCCTGATGTTAAGTTTCTTGCTGTCCTCATTTCTACTACTTCTCATTACCTTCGTCTTTCTCCGATTTACTCTCAAACCATACTGTGTACTCATTAGACTGTTCATTCCGTTCAGCAAATCATTTAATTCTTCTTCACTTTCACTCAGGATAGCAAAGTCATCAGCGAATCGTATCATTGATATCCTTTCACCTTATATTTTAATTCCACTCCTGAACCTTTCTTTTATTTCCATCATTGCTTCCTCGATGTACAGATTGAAGAGTACTGGCGAAAGGCTACAGCCTTGTCTTACACCCATCGAGGCGTATCAAATAAATGCTGCGGTTTCTTTCGGACAAATCAGAAAGAACAGACACCACGCATTCATAGAATTACAGTGGCATTTTCCACAACATACACACAAATAACATGGTATGTAACGTCTGTAGCCATATTAGTCTGTTTGCAGATGGAGGAATTGTGACCAAGGAGGTGACGTTATAGGAAAACATGCAAGGAGACTTACTAGAGATAAGCGTTAATATAAAGACTGACAGCCGACACAAACCAAAGATAAACTTAACGTAAATGCGTAAACAGATGAAAAGACCTGGTCTCTCGACTCATCCGAAGTCGGCAAGTATCCTGGAGTACCATTCCGGAGCGATTCAGCGTACAAATCTCACCTAGTGGAAGGTATCAGCCAGGCTGTGTGTGTCACTGAAGTGGTCAAAAAAGTCAGGTGGTGTACGGTACAAGAAAGGCTTTATGCAGTGCAGAAGAGCGGTATTTTTATTTCGTTTATTTTATCTTCGGCGTCTAAATGCCATTTAGCAGGCTAATTAATTGACATACAGCACAAACATAAACTGATAGCATAATATAGATACACAGATAGAAGTTTAACACACTGATTTGGATAACTAGTGTTGACTGACTTGTACGTAAGATTCTGAACTATAGGTTTGCTTAGTTTAAAAGATAGCATACAGGAACAACGTAAGAATATTAATGATTTGCATGCCACAAATATACACATCAAAAAAAGTTTTGCATCATCCAGAACTCCTGAAGATAGACATTGACTGTGGGGAATTTATCACAGACACAGTCCCTTTGACTATTCAGAGATGTCACTAAACCCGACCAGTGATGATGCATGAGGAGTGCCTATTAGACGGAGGAAGTCCGACAGCCCATCAGTTCCAGTCATTCCACCAGAAGGAGGTACACGGCTCGTGTTGTCTGTAGTTCAACCATGCCTAGACGGTCAATACCGCGGTTCCATCGCGTCCGCATAATTACTCTGTGCTAGGAAGAGCTCTCAACAAGGGAAGTGTCCAGGCTTCTCGGAGTGAACCAAAGCGATGTTGTTCGGACATTGAGGAGATGCAGAGAGACAGAAACTGTCGATGATGTGTCTCACTCAGGCTGCTCAAGAGCTACTACTGCAGTGGATGACCGCTACCTATGGATTATGACTCGGAGGAACCCTGACAGAAACGCCACCAGGTTGAATAATGCTTTTCGTGCAGCCACAGGACGCCGTGTTACTACTCAAACTGTGCGCAATAGGCTGCATGATGCGTAAGTTCACTCCCGATGTCCACGGCGAGGACCATCTCTGCAACCACGACATCATGCATCGAGGTTCAGATGGGCCCAGCAACATGCTGAATGGACCGCTCAGGATTGGCATCACGTTTTCTTCACCGATGCCACATGTTCCTTCAACCAGACAATCATCGGAGACGTGTTTGGAGGCAATCTGGTCAGCCTGAACTCCTTAGACACACTGTCCAGCGAGTGCAGCAAGGTGGAGGTTCCCAGATGTTTTGGGGTGGCATTATGTGTGGTCGACGTACTCCGCTGGTGGTCTGGAAGGCGCCGTAACGCCTGTACGATACGTGAATGCCACCCTCCGACCGATAGTGTAACCATATCGGCAGCAAACTGGCGAGGCATTCGCGCCGCAACGTGCACATCTTGTGAATGACTTCCTTCAGGACAACGACATCGCTCTACTAGAGTGGCCAACATGTTCTCCAGACATGAACCCTATCGAACACGCCTGGGATAGATTTAAAAGGGCTGTTTATGGACGACATGACTCACCAACCACTCTGAGGGATCTACGCCGAACCGCCGTTGAGGGGTGGAACAATCTGGACCAACAGTGCCTTGATGAACTTGTGGATAGTATGCCACGACAAATACAGGCATGCATCAATGCAAGAGGACGTGCTGCTGGGTATTGGAGGTACCGGTGTGTACCAGCAATCTGGACCACCACCACAGAAGGTCTCGCTGTATGGTGGTTCTACATGCAAAGTGTGGTTTTCATGAGCAATTAAAAGGGCGGAAATGATGTTTATGTTGATATCTATTCCAATTTTCTGTACAAGTTCCGGAACTCTCGGAACCGAGATGGTGCAAAACCTTTTTTTGGTGTGTGTATAAATATACAAATACTCGCTTAACAAAGGGACCTGAAATGCGGTTTTGACGTTACAGGGTAATTTGACAAAGCTACTTGTCCTGACACAACACAAGAAAGGAAACGAAAAGGTATAGGAACAATAGCAATATAAATGCTCGATGCTAAACTTGGAATATCTGTACATATAAAATACATATTAACATGAAAAGAGTACCGAGACAGTTCTCAATAAGCTGCTTTATTCTACATCTACATCTACATCTACTTTTATACTCTGCAATCTACTGTCAAGTGAATGGCAGAGAATAATTGCTTAAAGACAATTATTACTGAAAGTATATCTTGGTAGCTTGTAAGACATGAGAAGCTCTTTATCATATGCAGGATTACTCGAGGAAAGTAGTATGGCGGCTCTCGCGGGGAACTACTTTCAGACTGTGCAGTTGTTGCAGGAACGATTATCTTTTATCCTCGCATTTTTCACATGCAAAGAGGATATGACTGAAGTCACCTTCGGTTGTGTTAGTGCAATCGCAGAATGGAGCTGGATTAATTACAGTGCAGTGAAAGTGCATCGGAAAACTGCCGTGGTTGAATCTGATGAGGCAGTTTTCTGGGTAGCCAAACAGCGTGGAACGATGCTGTAGGACGAATATAAGATCTTCCCTTGAGTAACTGAAGTATTTTGCTGTACTCTTGGAGTTGTTAAAAGTAGAATTGTAAAACTATCGTAGGCTACATAAGTAAGCGTAAACTACGACAGTTTTCTTAGTAGCTTTGGTCAGTTAAGGTCGTGCCTGTGTTATCTTTATGATGGGTGTCTTGCATACTGATTTGGCCTTATCTCTTAACGACTGCTTTCTTTACATGTGCGGTCATTGTCTTACAAGATTCCCCTAAAACTCGGAAGCGCTGCACCTTCTAGAGGCTGAGTGACGATATACACTCCTGGAAATTGAAATAAGAACACCGTGAATTCATTGACCCAGGAAGGGGAAACTTTATTGACACATTCTTGGGGTCAGATACATCACATGATCACACTGACAGAACCACAGGCACATAGACACAGGCAACAGAGCATGTAGAATGTCGGCACTAGTACAGTGTATATCCACCTTTCGCAGCAATGCAGGCTGCTATTCTCCCATGGAGACGATCGTAGAGATGCTGGATGTAGTCCTGTGGAACGGCTTGCCATGCCATTTCCACCTGGCGCCTCAGTTGGACCAGCGTTCGTGCTGGACGTGCAGACCGCGTGAGACGACGCGTCATCCAGTCCCAAACATGCTCAATGGGTGACAGATCCGAACATCTTGCTGGCCAGGGTAGTTGACTTACACCTTCTAGAGCACGTTGGGTGGCACGGGATACATCTGGATGTGCATTGTCCTGTTGGAACAGCAAGTTCCCTTGCCGGTCTAGGAGTGGTAGAACGATGGGTTCGATGACGGTTTGGATGTACCGTGCACTATTCAGTGTCCCCTCGTCGATCACCAGAGGTGTACGGCCAGTGTAGGAGATCGCTCCCCACACCATGATGCTGGGTGTTGGCCCTGTGTGCCTCGGTTGTATGCAGTCCTGATTGTGGCGCTCACCTGCACGGCGCCAAACACGCATACGACCATCATTGGCACCAAGGCAGAAGCGACTCTCATCGCTGAAGACGACACGTCTCCATTCGTCCCTCCATTCACGCCTGTCGCGACACCATTGGAGGCGGGCTGCACGATGATTGGGCGTGAGCGGAAGACGGCCTAACGGTGTGCGGGACCGTAGCCCAGCTTCATGGAGACGGTTGCGAATGGTCCTCGCCGATACCCCGGGAGCAACAGTGTCCCTAATTTGCTGGGAAGTGGCGGCGCGGTCCCCTACGTCACTGCGTAGGATCCTACAGTCTTGGCGTGCATCCGTGCGTTGCTGCGGTCCGGTCCCAGGTCGACGGGCACGTGCACCTTCCGCCGACCACTGGCGACAACATCGATGTACTGTGGAGACCTCACGCCCCACGTGTTGAGCAATTCGGCGGTACGTCCTCCCGGCCTCCCGCATGCCCACTATATGCCCTCGCTCAAAGTCCGTCAACTGCACATACGGTTCACGTCCACGCTGTCGCGGCATGCTACCAGTGTTAAAGACTGCGATGGAGCTCCGTATGCCACGGCAAACTGGCTGACACTGACGGCGGCGATGCACAAATGCTGTGCAGCTAGCGCCATTCGACGGCCAACACCGCGGTTCCTGGTGTGTCCGCTGTGCCGTGCGTGTGATCATTGCTTGTACAGCCCTCTCGCAGTGTCCGGAGCAAGTATGGTGGGTCTGACACACCGGTGTCAATGTGTTCTTTTTTCCATTTCCAGGAGTGTATAAAGGGCCGTGTAACCTATGGAACGTTTTTGGTTTGCCTAGTCAGCATCCTGTCTGTTACGTAAAAATAAACAGTATTTATAGCAGAACAGAAATTTTCTATGATTAATTTAAGTTTTTACCGAAAATTGTTGATTTACCGTGAAACAGAGGGACTTTGTAGTAAAAATAAAGAAAACAACACAGATTTATCAAACAGCGCTAGGAAAGGCAATTCCTCGACAAAAAAATTAAAATTTAAAAAAAGCATACATAACAAAAATATATGAAACAAGGCTTCAATACTTCGTCAAATTTATATAAAACATATTTCTGTTGTCCATAAACAATTTCAGCATTTTTCAATAACGACACGAATCTCTTGCTTTTGATCATAGTGACTAATGTTCTATTGAGACAAAATAACAACAATAATTATATATATGTTTTTATGTTTGTGCATGTAAACTGCACCTGCATCAAAAGTAATTGCTTTGGTTACGTAAAAGTGTAGAACTTACGCGACAAACTAAATTTCGTTACTGATTAAATACAATTTATGTTCTGTGAGGATATAAAATACACAATGGACTAACATTGAATTAAGTACGGTTCTAATTAAGTGTAAAACGACAAAAAAGAAGAAGTCTTCGTTGACCCGTTATGGATCGTGGGACGATGGCTGGCATGAACTTCTTGATCAAATAATTTACCAACAGCCGTATGTATTGTAGAAATTTACTTTATTTTATGAACTTCTATGTGCTACCAGTTTCGGTATTATATTGATGCCATCTTCAGGCGCCGGCCGAAGTGGCCGTGCGGTTCTAGGCGCTACAGTCTGGAACCGAGCGACTGCTACGGTCGCAGGTTCGAATCCTGCCTCGGGCATGGATGTGTGTGATGTCCTTAGGTTAGTTATGTTTAATTAGTTCCAAATTCTAGGCGACTGATGACCTCAGAAGTTAAGTCGCATAGTGCTCAGAGCCATTTGAACCATCTTCAGGCCCCACTCGTCATAGTCCTAAAATCGCTTTACTCGGAAGGAGCCATATAACTGGACCCGTGAATAAAATCGTCCTGGGAAAAAAAAGAAGCGGTGATTGCAGCCTAGCCAAGCGTTTGTCAAAACGATAGCGGAAAACTACCAGAAAATCACACTCCGGCTGCCCCGTGTTCCAGATAAACAGCCGATAAACCCTTGCCATTTTATTACTCAGCAGCATGTCCATAATCTGTCTTCTCGCTTACCAGCCATGAGCAGAGTACGAAAGTTGGAGAAAGGATTACTCCTGGCGTACTATACACCGTCCGCTACGCTTCGTACGATGGCTTGACCGAGAATTTAATCTCCAACTAAAGCACAAAATGAGTCAGTGCACCCTAAGTCGCCTGCGCAAACTTGGTTCAGGTGGGGTACAGAACCCTTCCTTCCATATGGAAAGTGCAGTATATAAAGCAGCTGCAACATGCTCGTCAGTGGACAGTACACAAGCGAGGCGACGGTCTGGTTGCCTAACAGCTGCGGCTCTTCCTGCAGCCCGGCCGGCTGCTGTGAATGCGTCGACCGCAACTTTACGTAACGGTGCAAGGCCGCGCTGTTGAACAATACCTTGGCGACTCGGTTGCTTACGGAGCTGCCATCTCATGTGATGCCCGGTACGTGCCTCACGCGATGGTCGGTTTCCTGTTAGAAGCCGCGTGGCTCTCTGCCTTCTCAGCATCCTAGAGCGTAGTGCCTACGACGGCAACATCGACATTTTGCACAGTAACGTGTCGCTTGGCGCTTCCGGGTGTGAGAAGTGCACTTAGATATCGTTTCTGCAATGAATCGAGCATACAAGCTCCGTCGTTCTTAGCATTTATGCTGTCGTATGTCATCCGCTTTTTTCATGATATGGCAAGTTTATTTTTTATTTAACTCTGTGACCTGCTGTCTTTTACGCCAGCACGGTCTTCAGTTTTCATAAGAGGGCATGTCATTTGCACCATCTGTCTGTGAATCGTGTAAGCTTTGTTCCCTTTGTTATTGTACAGGGTGTATCAAAAATGACCGGTATATTTGAAACGGCAATACAAACTAAACGAGCAGCGATAGAAATACACCGTTTGTTGCAATATGCTTGGGACAACAGTACATTTTCAGGCAGACAAACTTTCGAAATTACAGTAGTTACAATTGTCAACAACAGATGGCGCTGCGGTCTGGGAAACTCTATAGTACGATATTTTCCACATATCCACGATGTGTAGCAATAATATGGCGTAGTCTCTGAATGAAATTACCCGAAACCTTTGACAACGTGTCTGGCGGAATGGCTTCACATGCAGATGAGATGTACTGCTTCAGCTGTTCAATTGTTTCTGGATTCTGGCGGTACACCTGGTCTTTCAAGTGTCCCCACAGAAAGAATTCACAGGGGTTCATGTCTGGCGAATAGGGAGGCCAATCCACGCCGCCACCTGTACGTTTCAGATAGCCCAAAGCAATCACACGATCATCGGAATATTCATTCAGGAAATTAAAGACGTCGGCCGTGCTATGTGGCCGGGAACCATCTTGCATAAACCACGAGGTGTTCACAGTGTCGTCTAAGGCAGTTTGTACCGCCACAAATTCACGAAGAATGTCCAGATAGCGTGATGCAGTAATAGTTTTGGATCTGAAAAATGGGCCAATGATTCCTTTGGAAGAAATGGCGGCCCAGACTAGTACTTTTTGAGGATGCAGGGACGATGGGACTGCAACATGGGGCTTTTCGGTTCCCCATACGCGCCAGTTCTGTTTATTGACGAAGCCGTCCAGGTAAAAATAAGCTTCGTCAGTAAACCAAATGCTGCCCACATGCATATCGCCGTCATCAATGCTGTGCACTATATCGTTAGCGAATGTCTCTCGTGCATCAATGGTAGCGGCGCTGAGGGGTTGCCGCGTTTGAATTTTGTATGGATAGAGATGTAAACTCTGGCGCATGAGACGATACGTGGACGTTGGCGTCATTTGGACCGCAGCTGCAACACGGCGAACGGAAACCCGAGGCCGCTGTTGGATCACCTGCTGCACTAGCTGCGCGTTGCCCTCTGTGGTTGCTGTACGCGGTCGCCCTACCTTTCCAGCACGTTCATCCGTCACGTTCCCAGTCCGTTGAAATTTTTCAAACAGATCCTTTATTGTATCGCTTTTCGGTCCTTTGGTTACATTAAACCTCCATTGAAAACTTCGTCTTGTTGCAACAACACTGTGTTCTAGGCGGTGGAATTCCAACACCAGAAAAATCCTCTGTTCTAAGGAATAAACCATGTTGTCCACAGCACACTTGCACGTTGTGAACAGCACACGCTTACAGCAGAAAGACGACGTACAGAATGGCGCACCCACAGACTGCGTTGTCTTCTATATCTTTCACATCACTTGCAGCGCCATCTGTTGTTGAAAATTGTAACTACTGTGATTTCGAAAGTTTGTCCGCCTGAAAATGTACTGTTGTCCCAAGCATATTGCAACAAACGGTGTATTTCTATCGCTGCTCGTTTAGTTTTTATTGCCGTTTCAAATATACCGGTCATTTTTGAAACACCCTGTTTGTTTATCCCATTTTATGAAGAGTTGATCGTGGCCGAAGAGCAGCATTTGCCAAAACGATCGCGGGAAACCACCTACAAATCACCAATCAGGCAGCCCGGTCTTCCAGACCAACGATCGTTAAGGAGGTTAGGACGTCAAACGGGCCGACTTGGAGCGGGAGAGGCACCACAGGACATTTTAATTTACACTGTCTATACTTTTACAAATAAATTCATAAAACTTTAACAGCATGACCAGAAAGGACTCAGGATTCATACTCATAGCAGTGGAAGCTAAAAAACGTAACAAACACTTTTTTTTACATGTGAAATTTCATCATTTTTTCGCTTACAACTGGCTGCATTTGTTGCTATAGGTACACTTTTCTTCCTAAGTAAGAGAGATTCTTCGATGAATTTTTCATAGCATACAAACAGTAGTTACATGTGTATGAAACTCTAGAATTATCCAAATCTATTAAAAAACTGTGGGAAAAATTGAGATAATTAACTGTAAAACTTGAGTTTTTTCTAAACATGAAGTTTAAAATATAACAGTTCATTCATTTCTTCATAAATTAAATAACTTCTAGAGTTTCATACACCTGTAACTATGGTTTGTATGCTGTGCAAAAGTCATCGAAGAATCTCTCTTACTTAGGAAGAAAAATGTACCTCTAGCAACAAATGCACCAAGTAGTAAGTGAAAAAAATGATGAAATTTCACATGCAAAAAAAAAAATGTGATTTGCTACGTTTTTGAACTTCCACTGCGATGAGTGTGAGTCCTCAATCCTTCCTGGTCATGGTGACAAAGTTTTATGAATTTATTTGTAAAAGTATAGATAGTAGAAATTAAAATGTCCTGTGGTGACTCTCCTGCTCCAAGTCGGCCCGTTTGACGTCCTACCCCCCTTAAACACTTGCCCCTTTGTTTAGTTCGACGAAACCGTGCCGAAGCAATTGGACAGGACGCTTGCAAAACGGGCCGGCAGTTTGCGCAAGACAATCTCAAATTAAGCCGACATCTTGATACCTGTTATGTAGCTACATGTTTATTTATTTCTTATGCACATTAACATTAATTTAATACGAGGCTGTTCATAAGGAAAGGTACAAAACAACATTGTTGATATAACTGAAGTCTTTATTCAAAAGTAGTGACCAGAGGAGCACAACTAACCCACTGTTTCACGAGGCGAAGGATTCCCTTTTTCCAGAATTCCTGTGGCTGTGAGAGGAGCCAATGAGAGAAGCCAATCCCCTGTGTCCTTCAATTAGTCGTCTTAACTTTAAGATGTTTTTTTAGGGGACCAACACATGGAAGTCCCAGGGGGACAAGTCTGCGCCGTAGTGCCGCTACTCAAGCTGCTCCTACCTGAATTTGTCCATAACACTTCGTGTGAACTTGGAGACCTGGGGACGCGCGTTATTGTGGAGCAGAATCACCCTCAACGTACGCAGCCCTGGCCTTCGCTCCTGACAGACTGCTAGGCTACGGAGAGTCTCACAGTGCACGCCACTGTTAATGGTTGTCCCATGCTCGATGAAGTCGATGAGCATCGGACCTCGGACGTCGAAAAAGACGGTGAACTTCACCTTGACTTCTAGGGGCACAACTCTGAATTTTTTGGGGAGACGTGTTTCACTACGTTAACCCAAAGCGGCATATGAAAATTGTAATGGTTTAGTTGTTATATATTGTTAATACAATATTTCAAACAATGCTTCAAAATATAAACATAAATTTTACACGTAAGCAATATATTAATACAAATTCCAATCTTCGGTATGACTTCTTCAAAAGATGAACGGAGGTACTGCGGACAAAAAATTAATTACAGGAAGATACACTCCCCTCGAACGAATTTGCAATACGAAGATACTGGCAACTCTACAAATTAGTAGTCCTGTCTGGCGTAGAAGTTTCGAAAGCATTGTGGCAGATGTAAAGGCACTTTACACTCCCTGCATTCCAGTGTCGTTGCGCTTCGTATTTGGAGTGTCGTGCAAACTTTGCACACCCTTGTTGCTTTTTTAGGCATCGGATAAATGTGTTTCGGGAAACGAGTCCAGTATTGCTCTTGGAGTTGAAGAAGTGTTTTGCCTAGTGACGGTTGTCGACCCTTTTCGTAATCCGGCAGTTGGACAGTTTTTAACATTACCTGTGTTATATTTATCCGGTAGTCAACATGTTTCTTTTCTCTGACCATGTATTGTTTTATTGATAAGGTACATGTTCGGCTGCCCACAATGTGTCTCGTGAGGTTCACGTTTGGTTCGCATCTGTACGCACGAGTCAGACTCGTCAAAGTGTAAGGTGTCCATAATTAAAGTTTCAGTTTCAAAACGCTATAGAAAGAGACCACTGCTCAGGACAACGTCAAACTTGAGCAGTATACTACTGACGCAGGGGTAAACGTCATGGAACGAAAAAATTTTTACTAAAATTTTACCAATAGATGGTGCTATAAGCGCCTTAATGTAAATGAGTTCGGCTACAAATTACAAATGAATTGCAATACGATGGCTATGGTTTGAGTTGCACATGACACTACGCGTATTGTTAAATGTGGATAACTACATAATTTCCACATTCAGCAGTTGTGGAACTGTTAGTTAGGTAAGCCCATCCACCACGGCAAGGTCGTATGGGAAAAATGGTTTTTAATTGTCCTGCGGCCAAGAACCGCATAAAATGAAAAATGACATCGATTTCTGATTGTCGCGAGACAGACGCAAGACAATTTCAATATGGTGTCCACCGTTTTCTGCCACAAGTTGAAATCGAGAGACAGCACGTCCCATAAGAGATCGGAGTGTCTGGGGGGTCACGTTCAGAATGCGTTGCGCAATGCGTGCCTTCAGTTCAGTTATGTTCGTAATTGGAAGACTGAACACTTCTTTCAAATAACGGCACAGCCAGAAGTCACACTGATTAAGATCAGGTGATCTGGACGGACAAGGAAGTGACGGCTGATAATTCTAGCATTTCAGAAATACCTCTTCAGGAGCCGCCTCACTGGCAATGGGATATGTGGAGGAGCGCCATCTTGATGTAACTGATTCTACCCACACATCCACGCTGGTCTTTGGAATGAAGCTGGTGCGCAAAAGCAGGTGAGTAGCAACAAGTGTCGGGAGCATGTGCTACTTTTGTTTTGCAAAGACAACAAAGGAGCGAAACACCAAATAGACTGAGTCAATAAAATGAAAGGTGGAGAGAGTTCCGTTTTTGCCAGGCAGCCAGGGTTGATGAAGCGGACGTTCTGGGAAACCATGGAAATAGAACACCCAAATACCATGAACATAGAAGACAGCTATGGATCCGCTCCAAGCTGGCTGCCAACCATTAGAGCCAAAGAGGTTGCACTAAGAACTAAAGCGGTAACAGTGAGAAACGGACACTGTGGGTCGGATGCAGTGTTTACAGGTGACGGCACAGGTAGCAACACGCTCAGGACTCATCTCCTCGAAAAAAAAAAAAAGCAGCCCTTCAATAAACTATGCCGTCAACACGAAGCACTCAGTCTTCTTTGCAGAATGGAGTCGTACCGATTGATGTGCGTGCGGATTTGCCTTTGTCCATATTCTGCAATTCTGCATGTTGACATGTCTTTGGAGCTGGGAATGGCCTTTGGCTGTCGACGGAATGTTCCATGGTCATTCCCTGTCCACTTCCATGCGAGCAAGAAATTCCAAAGCGAGCTTTTGTTGCTGGCGGGTCATAAGGTATCAACTCCTGAACAGGAATTATTTTGTATGGGCAGCAATGCAGGAGGTTTCATACGATTGTTTGCACCATGCTCGCAGGTATATCTAGCATGCACACCGCGCTCGACCTCTCCGCATTTTCGACAAACCTCAGACTTCCTTCCTTCCTCCCTCTGCCACACTGCACTTCAAAAGAACCTGTCTATACTCTAGGTGCTTAGCAGACATCGGGCCAGTGTCTTTTATCATACCCTTGAGGGTCCGGAACTTCAAAAGGGCTACTGGGGCACAGCCACCGTTCTCGTAAAATAATTTTATCAGTAGGGCGTCTCGGACGCAGAGTACTACCGTACGCCGCGCGTCTGTTGGCGAGCAAATTCTGACCCTTACAGCGCCATTATTGGTCAAATTATCATTAATTTTTTTTCCATTGCCTTTTATCTCTGCTTTAGTAATATGCTGTTAAAATTCTGAGCAGTAGTACTTTTCCTACAGCGTTTTGAAACTGGAACGCTAATTATCGACACCCTGTACGGCAAGGGGTTATTCCGCTACGTGGATTCGACACGAATCTGTCTCATTCGCCTGCCTCGCAACTGAGGACAATGGATCGCCGCTCCCCCCCCCCCCCCCCCCCCCAACTCCCATCCCCAACTGACGTACTTCTCCTACCACAGCTCCAGGTCTGTGCTCAGAGACAGCCGGCTTTACGCTGTCCGTGGAGTAAGGGGATACAAAGGCGGCACACGGCGGAAGACAGCCAGTCATCAGGAATGGCAATAAGTCTGCTTAGCTAAATATCACGCCTTCTGGATGATACTACCCGACTGAATACTAGAGAAATAGTCAAAAAATTCAGACACATCACTGAAAGTGTACCCAGCAGAGTTCAAGCCATTATAAAGGCAAAGGGTAAACACTCCCCATATTAATGTCCACTAATAGCTATCCAGACGATTTTGATCAAATAGCGTAAACCATTTGGAGAAGGTGTAATGACTGTGATAATCGTGGTGAATTCTTCTCGGACCAGAAGATGATGGGTGCGAAACTCATTGAAACAATGCGACAAGACAACGCCACCACTCAGCTGACAACCCGAGAAGAATTCATCAGTGGAATACGCCGAGAAAGACTGCAATCGCATATATGATGATCGTCTTCCAATCTAGTACTCAGATCTGAGAGTCTTTTCAGAGTAGCTGGACTGTCGCAGACCAACCCTGCCTCACGATTCTAAGTGAGGCTGGTCGTGGACGAGGCGATGGTTCGAAACGTCATCGATCCCAACTTCGAAACCCGACATAGCTTCAATTTTGATTAATAATCACCCTAGTTCTCCTAACAGCCTTGCCAAAGAGGGCGGAGGAGCGGATAGAGGTTAAGGGCACTCTATTGCCCTTGGGGTGGAAACTGCCCCTAAACACGGAAGAATGAGCGATGATCGATGGCATGAGGATGCACAAGGCAATGTAAACAACTGCATTAGAGGCACTTAAGGTGTATGTACAGAACATGTAGCCTGTAACTGAAAGTGTCATGGCAAAAGATTCCGGATTAGTTCCCCAATCGGATCTCCGGGAGGGGTCTGCCAAGGGGGAGGTGACCATGAGAAAAAGAGTCAGGCTAACATTGTACGAGTCGGGGCGTGGAATGTCATAAGCTCGAACGTGGTAGGGAAGCTATAGAATGTGAAAAGGGAAATGCAAAGGGTCAAGCTAGATACAGTAGGGGTCAGTGAAGTAAAATGGAGAGAAGACGAAGATTTCTGGTCATATGGGTGCATGGCGATATTAACAGCAGCAGAAAATGGTATAACGGGAGTAGGATTCGTAATGAATAGGAAGGCAGGGCAGAGAGTGTGTTACTGTGAACAGTTCAGTGATAGGGTTTTCTTATCAGAATCGACAGCAAACCGCCACCGCCAACGATAGTTCAGGTATACATGCCGACGTCGCAAGGTGAAGATGACGAGGTAGAGAAAGTATACCAGGATGTTGAAAGAGTAACACAGTACGCAAAGGGAGATGAAAATCTAATAGTCATGGGGGAATGGAATGCAGTTGTGGGGGGAGGAGTAGAAGAAACGGTTACAGAAGAGACAAGGAATGAGAAACAAATCACTCGCTTGTTCAATAGGGAATAGTCATACCATTCAAAAGCAATGTGCTGTGCGGCATGCAAGCAACTTATTTGAATGTGCACCTAGGATCACTGCAATTCGAGGAGATTAGCGGAGGTGCAACACAGTAACAAGTCGAGTGTCTGAAGTGTCACTACATCCATTAGTAACTACCAACGGCATGATGAGAGATAGTTGTAAACCGTAAACAGCAGTGCGCTGTTCATAGAAGTGGTGGAAGTAATCTGGTGTCGTTGACGATTACATGGGATGAAATGGTACAGTAATACGTTTGCAGTCGTCATACCAGCGAACCATTTGAGGCGCTGAGAAGGCCTAAAGTACAGTACCGTCAGTTTTAAAGTTATAGCATGTAAGCATGCTCCTGGCATCTGTTGATCTTGCGGTGAACCAGCTTTATCAATGCTGTACCGCTATACTCTATTTATGAAAAGTTTCGAAAACCTGTCTGATCAAATTCTCTGATATTCACTTCTATATGGGCCCAAAGCACAAATTTTCATTGTTGTAGGAACCCTCACTGGCCACACAGACGCCTATTTCTACAAATAAGCTGGAATCTCTGGAAGGAAAGTTCCACTATAACCTCAAGTTCCATGGCTTCAGCACTCCAGTCTGTAAAATGGACACTGTGGATTTCAGAATCTTTAAGCGTGTTACCAATCTCGCTACCAAACGAAAAGTGAATGTTCGTTTTAGCAATGCACGTTTCAGAGATTTTGCAGTGATAAAGTTTTCAACAGGTTATTATTAACTGTTGTTTAAAGTAACATATCACTTATTAGAAACGTGGGAGGTCACCATTTTCTTTAAAAGATCACATCGATCGAGACCACGGTTTGTTATTACCACACAGTCTTGCAAAAAACAAATACGTAGAGGGAAAGTCCGGTATACAAGTACGCACGTGGAAGACAAATATCGACCTTGAAACACAAAGATTTAATAAGCTACTAGATCAGACTTGAAACACACATAGTTATCAAAACTGCTTGATTTCATGCCTGAAGTGAATAAAAAATTTAATCTGAATCGCAAGCCAGGAAGTGTGCTTAATGAAAATAAGTATAACTAGGACCACGAACTGTTAGGATAGGTCATAATTGTGTGTGTGTGGTGCATTTAGTATCTGTTCTTTATGTTCTAATTCTAGTTTCACATTAATTAGAAACTGCACAACATTAAAAAGACACTATTTATACTAGCTTATATAGGAAAATTTTGTGGACTAGCATTCATTTTAATAACCCTAAATATTAATTAAAATGTCATAACATAAAGAGGGTACATTACTCTTTCGTCAGAAATACTGAGTGTTAACATTTGGTTATGAAACAAGTCAGACCTATGAACACTTGCTTTGCCTACAGACTGGATGTTCACAGACATCTACTTTTATCGAAACTTTGTGTTTGGGCCGTTATGGTGCTCGGCGCCCCATATGTGAACCTACTGTCATAGAAGTTGAGTGAATGTCGTGCCACGTCCTATTATAAAATACGTGTCACTGAATAACACATTTCGGCCACTGTTGCAGCGACCTTCCTTCGTTGTTGAGGGTCCAATTCGTCATTGCCCCTTTATTGGGCATGGAATTATATCACAATTTAAAAAACTGTTGATACCGTTAGTTTGCTGTAGTGGAAGGAGTGGGAGACTTCAATTTGCTTTATGCGGTGGAGAAATTCTGTTGTCTGTTCCCTATTCGCTATGAGCTTTGATACTCAACGGGAAAAGAGGTTTCCTCCCGCGCGACATCCGATCCACATTGTCCGTTTCTGTTACCGATCTAGTTCTTCGTGCGACCTCTTTGGCTCTAATGGTTGGCAGCCAGCTTGGAGCGGGTCCATAGCTATCTTCTATGTTCATGGTGTCTGGGTGTTTTATTTCTATGGCTTCCTAGAACTTCCGCTTAGTGATCCCTGACAAAAACGGAAGTCTCTCCACATTTCGTTTTATTGCAGCAGTCTTTTTGGTATTTGGCTCCTTTGTTGTGCTGTGCAAGGCAAAAATAGCAGATACCCCCTGACGTGTGTTGCTACTAATCTGCTGTTTTCGCCAATTTTAGTTCTCCAAGCTCGCAGTCCACCTACTACGCACCAGGATTGTGTAGAGCGCTTATCTTGTCCCAAGTGGAGCCTACTGTTCAGTCGTGTGTATCCGTTTGTTCTCCACTGGAGCGGCTTCTACCTTTGGCAAGACAATGCACATCTCTTATATTGTATTGTATGTTAACCAGGGGCCTAGAAGCGACGGAGAGGCTCCATCCCCGCCGCAGCTGCTGTGGTCCACAACCCCACGACTACCGCAGTGGACTTCCACCCCTCCGCCACCCCACACCGAACCACTCTTTTAGGGTTATTGTGCCGTTCGGCTCCCGGTGGATTCTCTCAGGGAACGTCTCACACCAGACGAATATAACCCTCATGTTTGCTTGGTAGAGAAATGGTGGTGTACGCGTATGTGGAGAACTTGTTTGCGCATCAATCGCCGACATAGTGTAGCTGAGGCAGAACCAGCCCGCATTCGTCGAGGCAAATGGAAAACCTCTTAAAAACCATCCACAGACTGGCTGGCTCACCGGACCTCGACACAAGTCCGCCGGGCGGATTCGTGCCGGGGACCAGGCGCTCCTTCCCAATGCGGAAAGCCGTACGTTAGACCGCTCGGCTAACCGGGTGGGCATACAATGCACGTCTAAGTCATACAGAAATTATGGCAGGCTCGTTTGAAGAACACTCGGAGAGCATTGGGATGTTTGCTCGTACTCTCATATCACCAGAATATGACCCTGTTGAGCACATCTGGGACACTTTAGACATGCTCGCCATTTAGGACCAGTTCCTGTTATCTGAAGGCGCCAGAGGAATGGTCCTATCTTTTGTGGAGTCGATGCTAAGACGTGTTGTCATTATTGTGAAATACTTGGTAGATATCTGTGCTGCTATTGCTTTTGAGAAATACTGTATACCGTGAACAATATCCGTCAAAGGAACTCGCCACGGTTACCGTCGAAGTTGTTCTCACAGCTGACGAGCACGATGTCCTGAGTACTGTTTGTTAAGGGATAGTATTCTAGAAAGAAGAATTAGTTGTCACTTTGGGAAGGCTTTTCCTTGCATTTTACTTTTATGTAGTGAATATTTTTAATTTTATGTTTGTGATTTATGGGTTACCAACCTTTCTTAATTCCTTAGTTTATGTATTTATACATTCATCTTCCTCTCATCACGGTTTATAGCGATATTCCCTATGTCGGTTAGTTTTTCACCTATGTGGTAAATTACAGTTAAAACACAAATAATATTTCACAGTATACACACATATCCATAAGGATATGTGCGTATAATAAATGAAATATAGGCAAACAAAAATTTTTTCATAATTTAATTTGCTAGAGATAGGCCCTCATTTTCTCTTTCTGCTGAAATACTTTAATGTTGATCCTGCGTTAGCAGAATCCTTATCAGCCAGTTTTCGTCGCGTACTATTGATGTGATAATCATCTTTGACTCGTGTGCAGTAATCGTGCACTTCTCTGTTTAGCGTTCGCTCACAATTTACTATGAAATGCATGACTGTTTCACATACATACAGAGAGTGTAATACCAAAATTCAATGAATTTTGCTTTGCACGATTCTCTTGGTAATAGCCTTCCAATATATCTCATTTCTTTCTAAGTTTCAGCAGTTTGCTTGTATGTCAATTTGCTGCCCTGTCTAATATTACTCTACAGTGCGGTAAATTGGATGAATTAGTCCATAGTAAATCTTTAATATTGTATCCTCCATCTCTTACTGTTGGTGTCTATGTAGTAATATTGTGTTGTGTATAATATCAAACGCCCGGTTTATCCGCTCGGATAGCCGTAAGTGTTTAAGCGCCGCTTCCAGGACGAGGAGGTGCGCTGTCCAGGGTCGAATTCGTCCAGCGGATTAAGGAAAGGGGTTGGTGAGCTGGCCAGCCTGGATGTGGTTTATAGGCGGTTTCCCACATGCCACTAGATGAATCCCGGGCTGGATCCCACGTCCCGCCTCAGCTACACGATTCGCAAACATTTCGAAAACTATCGCTCACTTTGACACGAGTGACACTACACGCAGACAGTTGGGGTACACATATTCAGTCCTGGGGGCTATGGGGTGGTGACAGGAAGAGCATCCGGCCACCCTTTCAATTAACAGTGTTAAACCCGTCCATAACAATGCCAAACCCGTGTCGATGGGAGAAAAAACTACATGAAAATGACGATACTCAATACCCTATTAATCACACGCAGCTTTCATTGCTAGTCATGGGAAAAACTTCTCAATCTTGCAGCAGTAATTTATCAATTATGAGCGCAAACTTTTTCTTCGTCCATTTCTAGATTTGTCCCCGTTCTTTAGACGCTAAAACAGAGCGTCGAGGCTATCACTTTGTTACGATGAGGATTATCTATGAGATGTATTTTAAAATTCTTCTCTTTAGTATGCATCAAGTCTGTCGTGACATGGTACATTTATAGGAACAAGCTGTATCGTGTATTATTCTCCAATAGCGATGGGTAAAATACGGAATATACGGAGAATAGTTGGCCCACGGAAAATATCCGAAGTTGATTTTGTCAGTAAAGGGTTTGGCATTGTTACAGAATGTGAAGAAGTGAAAGGGCGAAGAAACTTAGCTACTGATTTTTCTTTGGAGAAGTATTCTTTGGGGATAGAAGGGATTTATTTTTAGTCTTCCTTCATAGACACATAGTTTGAGATATGTGGATGAACTGCCACATTTTCCTTTTCCTCAGTCGATAAATCCATTTTTAGAAATAAATGACAAGAAGGTTTGTCTGAGTTTTAGGAAGATTTTTGTACTTTCATGTCTGTGTTTTTTATCGTCTGTTGTTCATGTTCCAGTGGTGTGTCGTGAAAATTTGAAAAAAATGAAAAGAATTTTTGATGGTTTATTGTTTTCCATGAAGTGGTTCTAGCGCGAGAATCATAGTTTTAATAGAAAATGAGCATATTAAAAACGATACTTTCTAATATTAACGTAGTTGTGGAAATAGTTGTAATAATTCAACAATCGTTTGCACGTCAGTCACAAACAACGACAAATTTGCTGTGACAGTATTAAACTGAGATTACTGTTTGTACGATTAAACTCTGAGACAGTATCTTTTCGATTAAATACGTCACCAAAAGAAAACGAAGCCACTAGATAGGACCAGATTTTACTAATGTGCAGTTGGAAATGATAATAGTGTTTTGAATTACGCGCCAAATTAGAAATGTCTGGTACGTGGTTTTTTTGTCTCGTCAGACATTTAAGCTTTTCCGACACAACAGTGCTAAAGGGATGTCCTTGTACCAAACGTACTGACGTAGATGCATAACAGGAGAGCTCAGTTCATGATGAGTTCGTTAGCTCCTCATAAGACGGTAAAGTGGTTGTTGTTACGTCCCATTCGCAGTAGGCTGTGAAATATTCACGAGATGAGTACGAAGGATACCGACGCATATTTGCATTGACTATACCATGTGAAACACGCACAAGTAGAACAAAACAGCCCTGGTGTCAGAATGACAGTGGCTCATCAATAACTGATCCCCACGCTAATCGTGAGCTTACATGTACTTGCGCCACCGCCAATCACTGAAGTAGGTCAGATAATGTGTGCAGTGTAACATAAAATGCAGCCTGTAGCAGAAATATAGCTCCGCGCAGCAGAGCATTCAAGCTCAGTGATTTATTTTAATATTTGTCATCCGTGTGACGCAGATGCTTCTACAATATTTCTGGATAAAATAAAACAATCTGACGTGATACTTCTACATTTCGTTCACACCAATGAAAATGTAGTAATCGGCAGAAACATAGGTAGGATAGAAGAGAAAACTGTAATTCGTCCTAAGAATAAAAAGGACCACCTTAGAGCAATAGGCTGAGGTGACGAAAGTCAAGGGACAGCGATTTGCACCTATACACAAGGTACAGGGTGACACACGGGAGACGGACGGTTTTTAATGAAATAACACTCAACCAACTTTGAAACTAATGTATGTTTATTTACACAAAACCAAAGCTCATTATTTGCCATTTTAGTTAAGAAAGTTATTTGTGAAAAATAATGTCGTCAAGGTGATGTCCATCATTTCGAATGCAGGACTCAAGTCTCTTCTCAAAATCTTCCATCACACGGACTAAAATCTCTGCAGGAATGGCAGCAATTTCTTGAATGATTGCATTCTTCAGCTCGTCCAGATTTCGTGGTTTGTGGTTATAGACACAGTTCTTAAGGTACCCCCACAGAAAAAAGTCACATACTGACAAGTCGGGAGACCTGGGAGGCCCAGGAACGCTGCCAAAACGTGAGATAATCCGGCCAGGAAACATGCGTCTAAGAACCGTCATTGAAGAGTTTGCGGTGTGCGATGCTGCCCAGTCCTGCTGGAACCAAACGCGTTTTAAAGGGATTCGTCGTCTTCTGGTTTCAAGAATGTTTCAAGCATACGAATGTAACGAACCGCGAACCGAATTAACAGTAACTGTGGCCCCGTTCTCTTCAAAACAATAAGGTCCAATAATGCCACCAGAGCCAAGAGCACACCAGACTGTTACTTTTTCTGAGTGTAGAGGTCACTGGTGGATAAGGTGTGGATGCTCTGGAGCCCAGTAACGTTGATTTTGCTTATTCACGGTCCCGTTTAAATGAAAATGAGCTTCATCGCTCATCAACAAAATTTCATTTTCATTCGATCTCAAAATCACTTGCATTCTGTAAGCAAAGTCTTCTCGTACAGCAAAATCAGTTTCCTTAAGATGTTGGTCAATGAGCGTTTTGTAGGGATGGAATTTTAATTCTTTATGCAAAATTCGTCTAACTGATTCACGATTGATTCGTAACTCACTAACATGACGTCTAGTTGACCGTCCTCGGCTTCTGACTGCCGCTTGCCTTACCCTTTCAACATTTTCTGGTGTCGTTACTCTGCGCCTCGGGCCAGGATGCTTCTTATCCAGTATGTTTCCAGTTGAAGTTTTCCACCCATCTGAGGATTGCGTTACGGCTCGGAACAGCTCCATGTCGACCGACATTAAACCGCACACGAAACAATCGCTGCGTAGCCATTATAGACTCACCACTTTTCACGAAACTGTCATAGACGTTAAAAGTCCCACTGCTCCATAGGGACTGAGTAAATGAAATGGCGTCTTGTGTGGATCAGAACGATATCCACCACGACCACTTCCCACCACCGCGCCCTCAGTACTATACAGTTCAAAACCGCCCGTCTCCCATGTGTCACCCTGTATAAAAGGGCAGTGCATTGGCGGAGCTGTCATTTGTACTCAGGTGATTCATGTGAAAATGTTTCCGACGTGTTTATGTCCACACGACGGGAATCAAACACACTTTGAACGCGAAATAGTTTGAGCTAAGCGCCTGGGACATTCCATTTCCGAAATTGTTAGGGAAATGGGAATTCAGTAATCCGAAATCCTCATTGTCAAGAGTGTGCCGAGAACACCAAATTTCAGGCATTACCTCTTCATGAGCAACGCAGTGACCGACGGCTTCCACTTAGCGACAGAGAGCAGCGGCTTTGCGTAGAGTTGTCAGTGCCAACAGACAAGCAGTAATGCGTGAAATAACCGCAGAAATCAGTGTAGGACACACGACGAATGTAGAGGTAGGGGTGCAAATGTGGAAACCCAGTTTGTTTTTGCTGTATAAAATAAAAGTTTACTTCTCTTTCAGCTTCAAAAATTAGCCAAAGCTAATTCATAATGTTTTAGCAATGAATGTAATATTATGAAACACAAAAACTAAATATGTTAAAAATTAAAAAACATTTTCTGCTTGCACAACAACTCACTAATTTTTCAAGAAGTGCGGTTAAGGTGGAAACGCCTTAAAATTGTGGGAAACAGACTACTTCAAACGAATAGTAATGTTAGAAACTATTTTATTTTATATTAAATTTAAATTACACAAAATATTTGTAAACGCAACTATGTTACAAAAATGCTTCATAAGCGAAGTTCACTTGCAAAAATCGCATATGTAAATATATCCTTCATTTCCGGCACACAAAGAGTGACTCCACTCCTCACACACTACATACTTAATCCACAATTCTCCCCGAATGTCTCTGGAAAATGCGCCTTCACAAAAAATCAAAATTGCATCTTCTTCAGTCGGTTTTTCTTCCCCAATTGCGAGATCAAAATGTGACTCGCCTGAAGAGACAGTTGGTGCATTGGGCTCTTTATCTGAATCCTCAGGTAACTTAAGCCGTTATTTGCACTGTTTTCTAGGAGGAGCTTCACGTTTTTTCTTGCTTTTGGCAGGTGCCTTAGGAAGCTTCTGTTTACCCTTCAGTAAGGAGTCTTCAAGGCGTGTTTTATAAGACGAAGATGTCAAAACAGTTTATGAACCTGGCTTACGACCTGCGTTTGAAACAGTGCTCTTTGGAGGAGAGACTGGCATATCTTGTGGAGACACACACGTAATTGATGAGGTATTTGACAACGATGTTGACCTTCTGTTTTATCCATTTCCATGAGAAACTATGTTTCTCGATAGCATCAGGTAGTACAACCTTTCGTCCAAGTCTCAAAGAAACACATTCTTCAGGTGACATATCGCTATGCACAAACCTTTGAAGTGTCGTCTGAGGTACACTGAAAGCTTTTACTGCTCTTCTTAACCCCACCTGCTTTCCCTTGACGCTATAATAGCCTTAATCATGTTTTCTGCATCCCACTTCTTCACAGTAGCTCTTGGTTTCCGATCAGTTAGCTTTCGTGGCATCTAGAAACAGACGCAAAACGTATTAGAAGTAATGTATTTGATGTTGGTATTGTGGAAACATTTCCACAATGCCATCGTATGTATGCTTCGACATTACCTACACAATGGCCATTTTAATTTTCGGTAGGTTACATTAAGCAACTATGCATTTAAGATTGACAAAGGACTGCTAAAACCTTCTATACACCTCCATTTATAAGCTATCAGACGTAAAGAAAGATAACTAAAAAGTATATAGATAAATATAATAGCACAGGTTACCTTGAAAAAGGTTTAGAAAATGCGCGAACGTAAATTGCATCACTGTCACGGCGTCTGTTGCTCAACTGACGTCTAACCCTCTACCGTGACAAATAGGAACCACAGCAACAATTTCTGGCTGGCCCACTACAGTGCAGCATTCTGCAGACCAGATACTAGACGTTTCCGCATTACCCACACGCTTCCACATTTACACCCCTACCTCTACCCGTTAGGACAGTGCGGTGAAAGCTGGCGTTAATGGTGCCTTTCTTAACAGCACGACATCACCTGCAGCGCCTCCACTGGGCTCGTGACCATATCACTTGGCCTGGTCAAAAAAGTCCCGATTACAGTTGATAAGATCTGATGGTAGGTGGGGCTCAGACCACACGAAGCCACGGACCCAAGTTGTTAACAGGACACTGTTCAAGCTGGCGGTGGCTCCATAATGGTGTGGGCTGTGTTTGCATGGAATGGAACCTGTAATTGACTTTAAGATCATTTGCAGCCATTCGTGGACTTCCTGTTCCTAAACAACGATGGATTTTTTTTTAAGGATGACAATGTGCCATGTCACCGGGCCATACTTGTTCGCGATTTATTTGAAGAACTTTCTGGACGGTTCCAGCAAATGATTTGTCCACCCAGATCGCCCAACATGAATCCCCTCAAACGTTTGTGCTACATCTACATCTACATCTAAATGACTACTCTGCAATTCACATTTAAGTGCTTGGCAAAGGGTTCATCGAACCACAATCATACTATCTCTCTACCATTCCACTCCCTAACAGCGCGCGGGAAAAACGAACACCTAAACCTTTCTGTTCGAGCTCTGATTTCTCGTTTTATTTTGATAATCATTCCTACCTATGCAGATTGGGCTCAACAAAATATTTTCGCATTCGGAAGAGAAAGTTGGTGACTGAAATTTCGTAAAAAGATCTCGCCGCGACGAAAAACGTCTCTGTTGTAACAACTTCCATTCCAATTCGCTTATCATATCTGCCACACTCTCTCCCCTATTACGTGATAATACAAAACGAGCTGCCATTTTTTGCACCCTTTCGATGTCCTCCGTCAATCCCACCTGGTAAGGATCCCACACAGCACAGCAATATTCTAACAGAGGACGAACGAGTGTAGCGTAAGCTGTCTCTTTAGTGGACTTGTTGCATCTTCTAAGTGTCCTTCTAATGAAACGCAACCTTTGGCTCGCCTTCCCCACAATATTTTCTATGTGGTCTTTCCAACTGAAGTTGTGGGTAATTTTAAAAACCAGGTACTTAGTTGAATTGACAGCCTTGAGAATTGTACTATTTATCGAGTAATCGAATTCCAACTGATTTCTTTAGGAACTCATGTGGATCACCTCACACTTCTCGTTATTTAGCGTCAACTGCCACCTGACACACCATACACCAATCTTTTCTAAATCGCTTTGCAGCTGATACTGGTCTCCGGATGACCTTACTAGACGGTAAATCACAGCATCATCTGCGAACAACCTATGAGAACTGCTCAGATTGTCACCCAGGTCATTTATATAGATCAGGAACAGCAGAGGTCCCAGGACGCTTCCCTGGGGAACACCTGATATCACTTCAGTTTTATTCGATGATTTGCCGTCTATTACTACGAACTGCGACCTTCCCGACAGGAAATCACGAATCCAGTCGCACAACTGAGACGATACCCCATAGGCCCGCAGCTTGATTAGAAGTCGCTTGTGAGGAACGGTGTCAAAAGCTTTCCGGAAATCTAGAAATACGGAATCAACTTGAGATCCCCTGTCGATAGCGCCCATTACTTCATGCGAATAAAGAGCTAGCTGCGTTGCACAAGAACGACGTTTTCTGAAACCATGCTGATTACGTATCAATAGACCGTTTTCTTCGAGGTGATTCATAATGTTTGAATACAGTATATGCTCTAAAACCCTACTGCAAACCGACGTCAATGATATAGGTCTGTAGTTAGATGGATTACTCCTACTACCCTTCTTAAACACTGGTGCGACCTGCGCCATTTTCCAATCTGTAGGTACAGATCTATCGGTGAGCGAGCGGTTGTATATGAGTGCTAAGTAGGGAGCTATTGTATCAGCGTAATCTGAAAGGAACCTAATCGGTATACAATCTGGACTTGAAGACTTGCCCGTATCAAGATATTTGAGTTGCTTCGCAACCCCTAAGGTATCTACTTCTAAGAAACTCATGCTAGCAGCTGTTCGTGTTTCAAATTCTGGAATATTTCATTCGTCTTCCTTGGTGAAGGAATTTCGGAAAACTGCGTTCAATACCTCCGCTTTAGCGTCACAGTCGTCGGTAACAGTACCATCGGCACTGCGCAGCGAAGGTATTGACTGCGTCATGCCGCTTTTGTACTTTACATACGACCAGAATTTCATCGGATTTTCTACCAAATTTCGAGACAATGTTTCGTTGTGGAACCTATTAAAGGCATCTCGCATTGAAGTCCGTGCCAAATTTCGCGCGTTTGTACATTTTAGCCAATCTTGGGGATTTCGCGGTCTTCTGAACTTCGCATGCTTTTTCCGTTGCCTCTGCAACAGCGTTCGGACCTGTTTTGTGTACCACGGGGTATCCGTTCCGTCTCTTACCAATTTATGAGGTATGAATCTCTCAATTGCTGTTGCTACTACATCTTTGGATTTGAGCCATATCTCGTCTGCCTTTGCATAGTCAGTTCCGTGGGAATGGAGATTGTCTCTTAGGAAGGCTTCTAGTGACACTTTATCCGCTTTTTTAAATAAAATTATTTTGCGTTTGTTTCTGGTGGATTTGGAAGAAACGGTATTGAGGCTAGCTACAACGACCTTGTGATCGCTAATCCCTGTATCAGTCATGATGCTCTCTATCAGCTCTGGATTGTTTGTGGCTAAGAAGTCAAGTATGTTTTCGCAACCATTTACAATTCGCGTGGGTTCGTGGACTAACTGCTCGAAATAATTTTCGGAGAAAGCATTTAGGACAATCTCGGAAGATGTTTTCTGCCTACCACCGGTTATGAACAAGTACACTCCTGGAAATGGAAAAAAGAACACATTGACACCGGTGTGTCAGACCCACCATACTTGCTCCGGACACTGCGAGAGGGCTGTACAAGCAATGATCACACGCACGGCACAGCGGACACACCAGGAACCGCGGTGTTGACCGTCGAATGGCGCTAGCTGCGCAGCATTTGTGCACCGCCGCCGTCAGTGTCAGCCAGTTTGCCGTGGCATACGGAGCTCCATCGCAGTCTCAGGACTGGCTCTCCCAAGGCCGTCAGTAGTTCTAATGGGATGTTGTCTACTCCTGGGGCCTCGTTTCGACTCAGGTCTTTCAGTGCTCTGTCAAACTCTTCACGCAGTATCGTATCTCCCATTTCATCTTCATTTATATCCTCTTCCATTTTCATAATATTGTCCTCAAGTACATCGCCCTTGTATAGACCCTCTCTACACTCCTTCCACCTTTCTGCTTTCCCTTCTTTGCTTAGAACTGAGCTCTTGATATTCATACAAGTGGCTCTCTTTTCTCCAAAGGTCTCTTTAATTTTCCTGTAGGTTGTATCTATCTTATCCCTAGTGAGATAAGCCTCTACATCCTTACATTTGTCCTCTAGCCAAGCCTGCTTAGCCATTTTGCACTTCCTGTCGATTTCATTTTTGAGACGTTTGTATTCCTTTTTGCCTGCTTCATTTACTGCGTTTTTTTTATTTTCTCCTTTCATCGATTAAATTCAATATTTCTTCTGTTACCCAAGGATTTCTCCTAGCCCTCGTCTTTTTACCTACTTGATCCTCTGCTGCCCTCACTACTACATCCCTCAGAGCTACCCATTCTTCTTCTACTGTATTTCTTTCCCCCATTCCTGTCAATTGTTCCCTTATGCTGCCCCTGAAACTCTGTACAACCTCTGGTTCTTTCAGTTTATCCAGGTCCCATCTCCTTAAATTCCCACCTTTTTGCAATTTCTTCAGTTTTAATCTAGAGTTCATAACCAATAGATTGTGGTGAGAGTCCACATCTGCCCCTGGAAGTGTCCTACAATTTAAAACCTGGTTCCTAAATCTCTGCCTTACCATAATATAATCTATCTGATTCCTTTTAGTATCTCCAGGATTCTTCCATGTATACAACCTTCTTTTATGATTCTTGAACCAAGTGTTAGCTATGATTAAGTTATGCTCTGTGCAATCTCGCAGTAGTGGTTGAATATTTTAACGACGCCGCTGTGGCATACCTCTTCTCAAGGTAAAATGACAATTTCCTTACGGTCTTCTTGTTTTCACTAGCGTTTACTCTGTCTAGTACGGGATCCGCATTTCTTCAGAAGTCGGATTTTTTTTTTTTTAGTCATCAATCTTCTGACTGATTTGATGTGATCCGCCTTGAATTCCTCTCCTGTGCCAACCTCTTCATCTCAGGGAAGCACTTGCAGCCTACGTCCTCAATTCTTCAATTCTTGAAAGTCTCTTCGGGTTAGCTGCCGAAATACTGAATCTAGTTGATTTTAGGCTCCGGTAACCAACCCGAAGAGACTTTCAAGACTTATTAGGTCTTGGAAAGCCTACGAAATTAAGTCCTCAATTATTTGATGCCCTATCATCCTATCCCTTCTCTTTGTTAGTGTTTTCCACATTTTCCTTTTCTCTCAGATTCTGCTCAGAACCTCCTCATTCTTTATCCTGTCAGTCCACTTAATTTTCAACATTCGTCTGTAGCATCATATCTCAAATGCTTCGAATCTATTCTGTTACGATTTTCCCACAGTTTACGTTTCACTACCATACAATGGTGTGCTCCAGACGTACATTCTCAGAAATTTCTTCCTCAAATGAAGCCATATGTTTGATACTAGTAGACTTCTCTTGACTAGGAATGCCCTTTTTGCCAGTGCTAATCTGCTTTCGATGTCCTCCTAGCTCCGTCTGTCATGAGTTATTTTGCAGCCTAGAATTGCTTCTTCATCTACTTCGTGACCATCTATCCTCATATTAAGTTTCTTTCTGTTCTCATTTCTGCTACTTCTCATTTCTTTCGCCTTCCTTTGATTTACTCTCAATCCCTATTCTGTACTCAGCAGACTCTTCATTCCATTCAGCAGATCATGTAATTCTTCTTCACTTTCACTCAGGATAGGAATGTGTTAAGTGAATCGTATTGTTGATACCCTTTCACCTTGAATTTTAATTCCAACCCTGAACCTTTCTTTTATTTCCATCATTGCTTTTTCGATGTACAGATTGAACATAAGGGGTGAAAGACTACATCCCTGTCTTACACCCTTTTTTATCCGAGCACTTCGTTCTTGGTCATGCACTCTTATTATTCCCTCTTGGTTCTTGTATATATGTATATTACCCGTCTCTCTCGCTGTAGCTTACCCCTGTTTACCTCAGCATTTTGAAGATCTTGGTCCATTTTACATTGTCAAACGCTTTTTCCAGATCGACAAATCCCACGACTGCGTCTTGATTTTTCTTTAGTTTTGCAAAAGTTTATTCAAGGTTGACGTTATGACTGGATATCCTTCCTGACGCAATAGTCGCCGAGGTAATCTAAGGGAGGGAAATCGTATGCGCCGTCTGTGATTCGTGTTATTTTTTTTCACTGTGTTTTCGTATTACGTCTATTGGTTTACTGTATTTCCTGAGATGGAGTTTGGGAACACCCAAGCTCTTTTCGTATTATGGCAATTGGCTTATGACGCGGAATTTGAGGAGCACCCAAGCTTTCGCCTAAACCTCCAAAAACCACACTCAGGCTGAATGGAGCTCCAGTGCGCGGTAGTTAACGCGCCTCACAGACTCGACCCAGGACTGGTACACTCCCCTGTTTCCAAGCTAGCCCCACCGCTTTTTACGCTATACGGGCAGTTAATGCGAGCACGCTCAGAGCTCCAAAATACCCTTCAAGGCATATTGGCTGACTGAACGTTGTGCACTACTCTCAATGTCTACATCTACATCTACATCTGCAACTGCATCTACATGGATACTTTGCAAATCACATTTAAGGGCCTGGCAGAGGGTTCATCGAACCACCTTTACAATTCTCTATTATTCCAATCTCATATAGCGCGTGGAAAGAATGAACACCTATATATTTCCTTACGAACTCTGATTTCCCTTATTTTATCGTGGTGATCGTTCCTCCCCATGTAGGTCGGTGTCAACAAAATATTTTCGCATTCGGAGGAGAAAGTTGGTGATTGGAATTTCGTGTGAAGATTCCGTCGCAACGAAAAACGCCTTTCTTTTAATGATGTCCACCCCAAATCCTGTATCATTTCTGTGACACTCTCTCCCATATTTCGCGATAATACAAAACGTGCTGCCTTTCTTTCAACTTTTTCGATGTACTCCGTCAATCCTATCAGGTAAGGATCTCACACCGCGCAGCAGTATTCTAAAAGAGGACGGACAAGCGTAGTGTAGGCAGTCTCCTTAGTAGGTCTGTTACATTTTCTAAGTGTCCTGCCAATAAAACGTAGTCTTTGGTTAGTCTTCCCCACCACATTTTCTGTGTGTTCCTTCCAATAGAAGTTGTTCGTAATTGTAGTACCTAGGAATTTAGTTGAATTTACGGCTTTTAGATTAGACTGATTTATCGTCTAACCGAAGTTTAACGAGTTCCTTTTAGTACTCATGTGGATGACCTCACACTTTTCGTTATTTAGGGTCAACTGTCACTTTTCGCACCATTCAGATATCTTTTCTACATTGTTTTGCTGTTTGTTTTGGTCTGCTGATGACTTTATTAGTCGATAAACGACAGCGTCATCTGCAAACAAACGAAGGGGCTGTTCAGATTGTTTCCCGTATCGATCATATAGATAAGTAACAGAAAAGGGCTTATAACACTACCTTGGGGAACGCCAGAAATCACTTCTGGTTTACTCGATGACTTTCCGTCTGGTACTACGAACTATGACCCCTGACAGGAAATCAAAAATCCAGACAGATAACTGAGAAGATATTCCATAAGCAGGAATTTCATTACGAGCCGCTTGTGAAACTGGTGTTTGGAGCACTTCATTCTTGATATAAAAAGAAACACGGTGAAAAATCGAGTGGCTTCATGTATGCTTTGTAGGGCGCCAACCAGTCGATGGACTACCTGTTCCAGTCCAGCGATCTGGGAAGTCATGACCCAAGAAATCCCTCACAATGGCGTGGTGCGGCATCTTGTTGAAAGATTACATCACGAAGAAGTTGCGGCATAGCATAGAGCTCCAACATGTCTATGTAAGTTGTTCCATTAACTGTAAGCTATGTTGGCGGTCTGGCGCCACTTGCCTATGTAAGCTAATTATTGCGGGCAACTTTCCACACTCACCCATAGTGCACCTCTCTTGTACATGGTGATCTGGACTGTCAACTAACCGCCAGTACAGCTCTGCATGAGCTGGCTAACTTAACACAACAAGTACTGTCTACGTATGTAATTGATTCCCCCTCCACAAAGGAGGCAGGTGGGAAGTGTCAGATTGGAGAATTGCTATAATTCATTAATAAACAATGATTTATTGTCTAAATAACACTTTCGCATAAGCGTAAGTTGGTTATGATTCGAATAGAAAGACAGTTTATGCAATGACACCTTGAGACATCTGATATACTGGCAATACTCTTGCATCGATAGTGCAGTGATCGAACGTTCCTCGACGGTGTGTTCTCGCTACAAGGTGCTACTGAGGAGTTCTACTGCTTTGCGTGAGCTACACGATGTCGAGTTTGAATCGTGATGGGAATACCTGTGGCCGAGCGGCTCTAGGCGCTTCAGTCTGGAATCGCGCGACCGCTACGGTCGCAGGTTAGAATCCTGCCTCGGGCGTGGATGTGTGTGATGTCCTTAGGTTCGTTAGGTTTAAGTAGTTCTAAGTTCTAGGAGACTGATGACCTTAGATGTTAAGTCAAATAGTGCTCAGGTACATTTGAACCTGCAAGCCGTTTCCAGACGGAGCTGCGTCCTGCTGTGTGGCTGGCGACTTGTGAACAAGAGATCGTTTTTCCTGCTCATGCACATATACACTCCTGGAAATGGAAAAAAGAACACATTGACACCGGTGTGTCAGACCCACCATACTTGCTCCGGACACTGCGAGAGGGCTGTACAAGCAATGATCACACGCACGGCACAGCGGACACACCAGGAACCGCGGTGTTGGCCGTCGAATGGCGCTAGCTGCGCAGCATTTGTGCACCGCCGCCGTCAGTGTCAGCCAGTTTGCCGTGGCATACGGAGCTCCATCGCAGTCTTTAACACTGGTAGCATGCCGCGACAGCGTGGACGTGAACCGTATGTGCAGTTGACGGACTTTGAGCGAGGGCGTATAGTGGGCATGCGGGAGGCCTGGTGGACGTACCGCCGAATTGCTCAACACCTGGGGCGTGAGGTCTCCACAGTACATCGATGTTGTCGCCAGTGGTCGGCGGAAGGTGCACGTGCCCGTCGACCTGGGACCGGACCGCAGCGACGCACGGATGCACGCCAAGACCGTAGGATCCCACGCAGTGCCGTAGGGGACAGCACCGCCACTTCCCAGCAAATTAGGGACACTGTTGCTCCTGGGGTATCGGCGAGGACCATTCGCAACCGTCTCCATGAAGCTGGGCTACGGTGCCGCACACCGTTAGGCCGTCTTCCGCTCACGCCCCAACATCGTGCAGCCCGCCTCCAGTGGTGTCATGACAGGCGTGAATGGAGGGACGAATGGAGACGTGTCCTCTTCAGCGATGAGAGTCGCTTCTGCCTTGGTGCCAATGATGGTCGTATGCGTGTTTGGCGCCGTGCAGGTGAGCGCCACAATCAGGACTGCGTACGACCGAGGCACACAGGGCCAACACCCGGCATCATGGTGTGGGGAGCGATCTCCTACACTGGCCGTACACCTCTGGTGATCGTCGAGGGGACACTGAATAGTGCACGGTACATCCAAACCGTCATCGAACCCATCGTTCTACCATTCCTAGACCGGCAAGGGAACTTGCTGTTCCAACAGGACAATGCACGTCCGAATGTATCCCGTGCCACCCAACGTGCTCTAGAAGGTGTGAGTCAACTACCCTGGCCAGCAAGATCTCCGGATCTGTCCCCCATTGAGCATGTTTGGGACTGGATGAAGCGTCGTCTCACGCGGTCTGCACGTCCAGCACGAACGCTGGTCCAACTGAGGCGGTAGGTGGAAATGGCATGGCAAGCCGTTCCACAGGACTACATCCAGCATCTCTACGATCGTCTCCATGGGAGAATAGCAGCCTGCATTGCTGCGAAAGGTGGATATACACTGTACTAGTGCCGACATTGTGCATGCTCTGTTGCCTGTGTCTATGTGCCTGTGGTTCTGTCAGTGTGATCATGTGATGTATCTGACCCCAGGAATGTGTCAATAAAGTTTCCCCTTCCTGGGACAATGAATTCACGGTGTTCTTATTTCAATTTCCAGGAGTGTAGATCACTCACTTTCAAATTCGGGGCTTCCGTTCACGGCTATTACCCTATCAGACTGATCCGATCGCCGTTGTGCAAATCGAAGTTCGATATGCAAAGAGATTCGACTATCGATAAATATGGAAAATGGATCAGTCTGTATGGCTTTTCTACATCTACTGGAGCAGTCAGAAGGCCTCGTATCTTTCATAACCCCCCCTACGTATATCAGACATTTTGTGCGGTGTGTGTTGTACAATAAGTTAAGGTTGTGTAGCACAATACCAGCAAAAGAGCTTATAAAACAGTGTACACCTTAAACACATAACTCCTCTCAACAGTCATTCACCCATAGATCGCATGTGGTGTCCTGCCCTCTCGTCTCGTATAGGGTGCCTAAAGTATGCTGCGTGCTCGGAATGCTATACAACAATTCAAGCAGATCAATAAATAGTTTTTATTACAAGAAAGAAGATAGACAATACTTGAGCCTTGCTGCGGCTCGCGTTGGTGCTGTTTGTAGGTTTCCGTCCTCTGTTGGAGGCTATTCCGAATCGTTTAGCTGACATGGTTGCTGTTGTTCGTCTTCTTCTCGTATTGACTGGAGCCACTCGGGTTCGCAAGTGTTGCCTGTCCGCTAGTGGTAGCAGCGGCTGTTATCGATGTGTAGTAACTGTGGCCCTATCTTTGGGGCGAAGTCGCTGTTCTTCCGGGTCGTGTGAGTGGGCAGTTCGGTTAGGGATTCAGGAGGAGCCAGGTCCGCGCTGTGCGAGAAAACGCCGTGACCGCCGGCACCGCGCATGGACTGCCGGATCGAAGGCCTGTGGTCACGAGGGTGCACGACTTTGTCGTAAACCGGACCCTGCAAGCTTTAAGTTGAGTGCATTTGGATTCAAGTAGAGAAATCTCCACCATTGTGAGATCTTGCGATACTCCAGTGACTTGTGTTCGTGTTGCTGCTCGTAGTCTTGCCTAGGCGAAGAGCAGCGGGTGGAGCGCTTGGGGAAGGCGGATCTGATTAACTTTCCTGGACTTTTAATTACTTTTTTATTGCGTTTAGTTTGTTATTATCTGTTAAATTCAACCAGCGGTATTTTTGCTGCCTCGTGGCCGCTAATGCCCGTTACCTGCCCTGGGGGTTAGTGTATGTAACCGCAACGTACATTTCCTCCTGCTGCCCGGTGGGGTGTGTAGTTTTGACAGCTTCCATGATTGTAAGTTGGTCGGCAATTCTTCTACTCTGGTGGTAATGATTCCTTTCTCGTTCCGGGCGCTCTAAGCACAGTATTCTGAGGACCGATTCCAAACCGCCGGTTCTGGCATTGGCATATTTTTACATCTTTGCATTTGGTTTATTCGACGTCAGGTAGCCCCAGCAAATTAGTCATTCGTTACACTGCCACTTGTCTGAGTTACCATCTTGTGAAGTGAATGCAACTCTTGGCTGCCTATCTGATCGCTCGCGAAAGTGTTTTTTTCGGACCTACTTAAAGGTGTGACTGGCCCTTGTTTTTTATTATTGTATTTGCTGTTTTATTGTATGTTTCTAAATTTTTATATAATTGCCATTCTAGGCATTACAGCAGGTTTAAATGAATATGCTACCAAGTTTACCATCATTTTGTCTCACCTGTTTGGTGATCAGTTGTCTGTCTTTTTAAATTAACCTTGGTAATGCATTTCTGTTTTACAGTATGTTTGTTAAATTTTCTTATAGTTACCGTTTTTGGCGTTAAACGCCTTCAGCCGTGACTGTGGTTACTTGCCTTAAAATTCTAATTGGGATCACATTGGCGTGTTTTTAAAACATTATTTGCTGTGTGTCTATTTTTTGCTCATTTGGTAAATTGTAACGTACTGAAAGCACCATTAATTACACTGTTCTTTATTCCTTCATCAATAACGTGTGATAGCTTTATTTATTGCTGTTGTTGAGGTCTTCAGTCCTGAGACTGATTTGATGCAGCTCTCCATGCTACTCTATCCTGTGCAAGCTTCTTCATCTCCCAGTACTTACTGCAACCTACATCCTTCTGAATCTTCGTAATGTATTGATCTATTCGTCTCCCTCTACGATTTTTGCCCTGCACGCTGCCCTCCAATACTAAATTTGTGATCCACTGATGCCTCAGAACATGTCCTACCAACCGGTCCCTTCTTCTTGTCAAGTTGTGCCACAAACTCCTCTTCTCCCCTATTCTATTCAATACCTCTTCATTAGTTACGTGATCCACCCATCTAATCTTCAGCATTCTTTTGCAGCACCACATTTCGAAAGCTTCTATTCTCTTCTTGTCCAAACTATTTATCGTCCATGTTTCACTTCCATATATGGCTAAACTCCATACAAATACTTTCAGAAACGACTTCCTGACACTTAAATTTATACTCGATGTTAACAAATTCCTTTTCTTCAGAAACGCTTTCCTTGCCATTGCCAGTCTACATTTTATATCCTCTCTACTTCGACCATCATCAGTTATTTTGCTCTCCAAATAGCAAAACTCCTTTACTACTTTAAGTGTCTCATTTCCTAATCTAATTCCCTCATCATCACCCGACTTAATTCGACTACATTCCATTATCATCGTTTTGCTTTTGTTGATGTTCGTCTTATATCCTCCTTTCAAAACACTGCCCATTCCGTTCAACTGCTCTTGCTAGTCCTTTGCTGTCTCTGATAGAATTCAATGTCATCGGCGAACCTCAAAGTTTTTAATTAGTCTCCATGGATTTTAATACTTACTCCGAATTCTTCTTTTGTTTCCTTTACTGCTTGCTCATTATGGAGATTGAATAACGTCGGGGAGAGGCTACAACCCTGTCTCACTCCCTTCCCAACCACTGCTTCCCTTTCATGCCCCTCGACTCTGGAAATTACCGTTTACAAAAATAAATGTAACTGCAAAAGGGAACCAACAGTAACTGATTAAGCCCTGTCCACAATCTTAACCGAATCCTGCCTTCAATGATTACCAGGTTTCAATAGTTTGTATTACAAGAACGTGTCGCAAGCGATGGGCGACAGGCGAACAGGCAGTGTCTTTCTCTGTATACGATGTCCATACAAGCAATGAATATGGATCACTAATAGCTGCTGTCGTAGTGCTCTACTAGTGCCGGTCTAGTACTGTGCGGCCGAGGCTGGCAGGAGGAGGCGCTTGTATTCTCTTCTTGTAGACCCCCCCCCCCCCCCCCCCCTGTCGTGGTGCGGTCTCAGTCAGCTAGCTATTGGCTGACGTAGTCTCACAGCCTTCTCTGTTCTTGTGCTCTTCCTCTTCGTGCCGGCGTTTGTCTATACGCCGGAAAATGGCATGCTGCCTCGCATTCACTCACTGATTTGCATGGTGACTGGCACCAGGCTGAAGGTCAGTAGCATGTGGCTGATTAGAAAGCTTGGATCCAAACAACTAAAACGTGGATGGGAAGATTGATACATTGGTGATGTGACAGTCCAGCTCCAGACAATTCATCCATACTTTTTGCGACACAGATCGTTGTTGTGCAGGACAATGAACTTAATAGATGTTTACATGTCTACAGAGATTTTTCATTGCTCGGCAAGTTTGCGACATCCATACCTCCAACATGCAAGTAAATACAAAAGAAACATAAGACTGAGAATAGAGGAGAAGTAATGAGTCAAGCAAGGTACAACCCAATAAACATTATAAATTGTTGTGTCACCTTCATTTCACTAAATGACAAAAAAAAAATGAATTAGTACTGAGCTATACTAAAACATGGTTTAGACAATAAATATATTCGATACGAATTGTGAAAGAAAAAAAAATGTTCTCTCCTATTTTGATTCTACTGGATTTCACACGGGTACTTAAACCACAGTGCACATTCGTCATACGCAGAGACTCCTTTGTCGCTGGCGACGGCGGTCAGTGGGCATGGCGCACGGCTGGCAGCGCGTGAAGTGGTGTAGAAAGTAGGCGGTCTCATGGACCTTGCCCAAACGTGGACGCCGAGACCTCTTAGTGCCCTGTGGAAGTGACTTGGCCGCAAGGGCAGGCAAACTCCCCCACGACGCACCCTCCTTCCTCCCCCCCCCCCCCCCCCCACCCTCCTCGCCCATTCCGGCCGTGGACGCCTGGCTGACTGCGGACCCGTCGCAGCGCCGTTTTGTCTGCTACCCCGCCTGTGGCTCAGGGGCTGCTCACCGCTGAAGGACGCGCCGACCCCTCGCTGTGGTGGCGAGAGTAGGGACCGACCACCGCAGCTGGCTGACCAGCTTTGTGATTCCCGGCGACCTTGACGCAACCCAGGTCGTCCGCCTCTGTGTAGGCGCCCTGGCTTTCGTTGGGCCCAGCTGCCTGCCTGACGTCAGACCCCCCCCCCCTCCACTCGGCACCCCGTCTACTGGTACAGACCCTCACGGTTGCCTCTGGCACTGTCTCTCCCCAACTGTTGTGTCCTGCACATTATTCCTTTCTGTTTGACTATAACCCATTCATCATGAGAATAAACCTGGTGTAAACACTGCACTATGTATTCTTCCGCGTTTGCTGGAACCTCATTGGATTTCCGTTTCACGTGGGACTGTGGCCAGGCTGTCCCGAGTACTGTTAAGTACGATAATAAGGGTAAGTTTTGTGCTGTGCGTTGCGCGCACATCGACTTAGCGATAATACAGGGCAACAGCCTTACCGGCGCATTTAACTTGGACAACACTGGCCGGTCAGCTGGTACAGCTAAGCTGCTGTGATATGCGCAGCTGCAGTTACGACGTATCTTAAAAGAGGCTAGCAGAGGAGCAATACAGCTTCGAATGTCATTTAATTTTTAAGCAGAATGAAATAATGCACTGCAAATCTACCAAAACACGCTCCTTTGATGACTAGACGAAAACCGCAACACGTTATCGTTTTTAGCTAACGTGCTATTGTAACTAAAAACAAGAATGATGAAAATTCTTGACTAAAACACAGGGTAATTCGTCTACATAAGCTGTGTGTAACGTAAGAGCGTATTGAAGGATTGCACCGTATACTTAAATATTGAAGCCACTGAAGGTATTACTTACAGTCAGTCGTCTGGTAATCTCTCAACTCCTTCCTCATCCGAATCCGAGACATACATTTCAGTCCTGGAAGTGTCACCTGCTACGTTGATAACGAGCCTACCAACAACAGAATCCACGAAGCTAACCAGGCACAGCATTTGCTCTTCTTCTTTTGCGACGAACCGTTCTGTATCCCGCCAGCGTTCGTCAGTGACGTGTGAAAAAGCTACGTGCCTTAGTTCCAGTACGTCTGGCAGCTTAACTGTCTTGTTACTTCTCGGGTCAAATCCCACAGCTTGGCTCCAGATCAGTTCTTTTGGGTTCATATTGTAATGGTACAGCAGAAAATGTAAAAATGCAGCATCAGTATGATGTGCTCGATGCTATGAAAATTGTTGTTTTTTACGTTTCTACGATACTTACCTACCGCTGTGGTATAAAACGATGGACATAGTCCAAATAAACAGGATTTGGTTTTTCATTTTTTCTAAAAAATTAAATTGTTATGTTTTCTTAATTTAAACAAAAGTCTTTCATAAAACATTGCATGATACTTGCTTTCCGCACCCTCGGCAGGCATCCTCAATTTTATAAATGGCACCTGTACTATCGAAGACGCCGGCGGCCATTTGCAGCAACAAGCATCAATACTCAAACTAAAGTTTTATTCGGTGGTTTTGATCAAGTTACAAATTAGAATATTATTATAATGAAGTTTTAATACCACCTTACAGAGTTTATTAAATGAAATATGCCCATGAGTGGGACATAGACAGTTGATTAACTGAGATACGCATACCAATAATATGCTGTGAAATGATAAGGGAACATGGTGTGGCTGGGATAAGTCACTGTAACATATTTGTATAATAACACAATCACATTTATTCAATAAACATTACCATCTCCTCTCACTTATCACGGAATGCTGGCGTGATACAAATAATATAATATCTAAGTAAACTTAGTTAAACATCCGGCTAACATGTGCCGTGAATCGACAATGCCTACCGCCTGCACATTTCTATCATCATTTAGCCACACATACACACACTAACATTCACTCTATTCGTTTTATCTAACGGATAAAAGAGGAAGGTTCCCATACACCAAGTGGGACAACATTGGGAGAGAGCACATGGTTCCAACTGTAAATTTAATTCGTGCAAGTCCCGTCTTCACGTTTAACTAACTCCGCGAGTTTTACTAGATATTATGAAGGAACAATTAAATCACACGCGTGAATTTACGTAGAAGATCCAGCTCGATCACGAAATGTGATTACGTCGAGCTGAAGCTTCTCACCAAGAAATACACGGGGTCTGCGGACCACGTGTTACCAATCTCTCCACAATCAGTAGTCAATAAACACATTTAAATAAAATACACTTTGCATATATATACTTCACACTCACACTGAAATGCAAATTGAGCAATTCTGAGTATTACTCGGCAATGAGCGCCTGTTCACTCCCAAGTGCAGTGAACACAAATTCCCATGAAATTACTTGGCAAGAGAAATCATCTCCCTATCTCTCCTAACCGAGATGATTCTAGGAAATACCATAGTGGCTTTCCTCAGCAGGGAAGCTGCTTCCAAGTTCAAAGTGAACATGGCATTCTAAATCTTCGCTAACTATCGGAGCGATGAGTGATAAAGCAGAGCGTGCTTACTCACCGCCGGCCGCGGTGGTCTCGCGGTTCTAGGCGCGCAGTCCGGAACCGTGCGACTGCTACGGTAGCAGGTTCGAATCCTGCCTCGGCCATAGATGTGTGTGATGTCCTTAGGTTAGTTAGGTTTAAGTAGTTCTAAGTTCTAGGGGACTGATGACCACAGCTGTTAAGTCTCATAGTGCTCAGAGCCATTTGAGCTTACTCACCCAGGTCTTCCCAGCAACAACCCCGATACCGTCTCCCTCGTCCGGGTCCACACATCGTGGCCGCAAGGACTCAACCGCACATGGTTATTTGCCAACCTAACGAGCGCTAATGACGCGCGTGGAGCTTATGCCTCTCTGGTCCAGTGCAGTCGCGCTCTACTAGATTCGAGGTTGGCTACACTTCCACTATGCCTATAGCACACCCACCGCCGACATCTCACGCATACCTCATCATGCGTTCGCATTCACACTTTGCAGACAATTACCATATCTAATATTAAAATGATCGTCTATATTTAACTAAACCTATCTCACTAATTATCATCAGGCTCTTCCCTGAGTGTCGGAAGGGCACTCAGGTGTCTTTAGTTGTGGGGTCGAGCCATGTAGCGGCTTACATGGAGCCGTTACAACATCAGTAATTAAGAATTTGTATTTGAAATGGAACCAGGAATTTCCCGTCCAATATGTAATTAGAAACAAGCAAGTTTTACATTATTCATAAAATAATGATGATGAGTTTCATATTTACGAGATGTACATATTTCAAATTGAGCCCGGGAAGATTTGAACCAATGCACGAATATATGCGTTTGGATAACATTCCATTACGCTACCGATTGCGCTACACGCTCAATCTGCACTCGTTGATCAACTGCATTATATACAACGCTGGGTAAACTTCAAAGTCGATTATCTTCTTAAATTTGCGAAAAACATTAAGAAGCTATTTGTCGGCACTTTTTAACCGTGTTCCACGTGCGTGTTTCACTACGGAACAGATGGCAGTTAAGCCATTTTTATAGTGCGCATTAACAGCGCGAAAATCACAGTACAACACTGCAGAGGCTGTGACTGCACACGATTTTTGAAATGAAAGCTACGTAGCTAAAGTGTGATCAAGAGAAACGTTGATGACTGTTAATACATTTGAATATTGTAAAGTTTCATTTAACGTAACTTAGTAATAAGAAATTTAATACATATGTAGCACCTACTTCCAAGAGCGTAACAACACCAGTGGACGTGTGCTACGGCTTCTGACCAATCATCGCGTTTGTGTTTATTTACATGAGGTTTATTCTTATGCTGAACGGATTATAGTGCACCTGTCAAAATGTTACAAAAGTGAATGTCTGCCTGTCACATTATTACAGCTACTATACAAAATACATTTTTATATTCTAATACATATAATGAAGACAATCAACCAGTTGTGTCTCTTATGACAAAATATAAACAGAAAGTTGTTCATTTAGTAAAAAAAAATTCTGTCGATACTCGTAAAAAATTTAACAGACAGTAAAACTAAACAGACAGTAGAGCCTTAAAAAAAAAAAAGGGGCATACGACAAAGTGTCTGCCTAACCTCAATATTTTTTAATCGTGTATTAGAGAAAATAGTGAAAATTTGGAACGAAAAACTTATTTAACGCAACAACTCACCTATTAGGTTAGGAAGAAGAAGCAAAAAGATCCAAATCAACTACCTTGCATTTGCAGTTAATTTTGCTATATTTATCGAAAATGTGGTATCTCCTACAACACAAATAAATCTCCTGGAAGAAATAGTCAGCAAAACTGGCTTAAGAATTTCTGCAGAATAAAAGCAAAATTTGTAACAAATGTTAAGGGTGCTCCAAAACTTCTGAAACAGATATTGGCCAAATAGAGAGGGTAAGAAAATACAAATGTCTCGGCGAGATAATCCAAGAAAATGGTTTGGAAAAACCTGCAGTAGAGGAAAGGTTGCATAAAATGCGGAGAGCACCAAAGACCTCTACTAAAAATTGCGTATCCTAAAATGCAAAAATAAGGCCTTACAACACAGTAGTGAATCCAGAATGCCTTTTTGAAAGCGAATGACTGACATTAAACTATAATTTAGATAAATTAGAAGCACTAGAAAGGTGAATTGTAAGGAAAATATTAGGACCACAAAACACAGCAGAAGGCTGGAAATTACGAAGTACTGCTGAAATATATCAGCATGTAGAAAATATTTCAAACTTAATGAGAAAAAGAAGACACATGTTTTCTGGACAACTATTTAGAATTCAAGACAGTAGATTAACTAGTAAGATTTTCAAATAATTGTGGGATAAGAAGTCCGCAGCAAGCTGGGTCAACGAAATAATAAAGGATTTAGAAAGAAACAACAAAAAAATAGAAGATATAAACAAAAGAGAAGCCTTTCGGGAAAAGTGTTGAAAATTGAATGATTCCAAGGCAGGGGAGCTAAAAAGAATGGTTCAGAATGGACTGAAGAAAGAAAGAAGAAACATAGTGAACAGATAAAGGCATACTGGAAGAGAAGAGAAGACCAAAGAACAAAGAATTGAAATTGGAATGTGGTCCTCAGAAGATGGCTTATTCGTAATTTAAAAAGAAAAGAAAAGAAAAGAACAGCTAGTAGTACATGTAATGAGAGAAAAAAGTACACAGACATCTTATAATTGAAATTATAGCAAAACCTCCGGTTGGAAACCAAAATATTTGCATTGGGGTCCCCCACCAATGTTCTGTATGAGCGAAAAATACCTATTACTTAAGTAACTTACTCGTACCCTCCACTATAAAGAGATTCATATCCGAATGTTAGCCTAACATGCTTAAGTAATGTCTCGACCTAATGTCCGAAGTTTTCTGATTCAATCCCAACATGCAAAGAAATGTAACCCTCTTAAACCTATATTGCTTAATACGATAGACTTTTATTTTATTTTATTTTATGTTTGTCCTTTGTGTCTTGCATGTAATTCTTGCAGTTTCTAACCTTTCTTCCCGTTGTCGTCGCGAATGCAGCACCTGAGACTTAATTTAGTAAGAGAACACAAGTGCGTTAATACAAACAAATTTGTAGCAAATAAATTCGGCAGTGAGTTCTTATAATTTACAGAGAGCCCAAGCAACGACATCTCAGACTCCTCTTGTGGTGCGACGTGGCAGCAGACGTCATGGTGAGGCGTTGGATCCTGTAGACACCTAGGCAGCGACGGAAACGTCAGGTCGAGTGCCGGAGTGTCAGGTTCTTTTACAAATAGTGCGTCGTTATCTGGAACTTAGATGCACTCGCTAGTTCGCTTCTGATTGGTTGTCCCGCAGTGCCAGTGCAACACTGTATCTAGAATTCTACTCTGCAGCGTGTCCTCTAGAGTTGGGATTTCGTCATGGGGTACACGCCTCTTCTTCCGTACTTCCTGACGTCACTATGTCTCGCAATGACGCGTCTCCGCGGGGCGGACACGTGATGCAAAACAATAACTGCCGGCGACACATCGACCCTGCGAGGGAAGCCCTAAGGCAGCTTAGCGCCTCGCAAAAATCTCTGCCGGCACACCCAAAAAAATTGGCGTGGCCTTTCGCCCGGGAGCAGATAAAAGCTTCATGAGAGACCCTGCGCAGGAGCGGCGAGGGTGGCCTGGTGGCCACTTTAGCATCGCATTATCTACGCGCACAACGCAAAACGCCGTCGCACATCTAGAGCGCGCCCGTGCGCAATGTTGCCTGGCGCGTGATCGGCGCCGTGCTTCCCGCTCGCTGGTCTTTATACAAAGCGTTTCCGTAAGACCGTGAAAAAATGTAACAGGATACAGAGAATGCTCCACTGAACAATTTGAGATAGGGAACTGCATGAATCGTTGACAGAAGTTTGTTATTCCAAGGAGCCCACGCACCTGTCTCTTGGTTGCCTGTCTCGGAATCTCCACCTCAATTTTCTCTGGATTTGGTTTTATGCCATCTCTAGTAATATATGTCCTAGAATCTCTGCGGACTTGCATCCAAAAGAAGATTTTTTCTATGTTTACCATGACGCCGTGTTGTCCGAACGTGGCCAATAGTTCTCGTAGTACTTGGTGGTGATCCTATCACGTCTTCTCCGCAATTAGCGGGTCATCAACATAACGTGTCACCCTCTCCTTCAGAAAATCGTTCAGCATGCCGTGCAATCCCCTGAAGAAGGCGGCTGACGAGATATTTAATCCGAACGGCAGTCCTTTAAATTGGTGATATTCTCAAATGCTAGAAAGGCGGTGCCTGTATTCGGGATGCCACTTTATCTATCAGAAACTGCTCTGTACGTCAGGAGAGGAGAAAACAGAGGCGCCGTGAAAATTATGCGAAAGTTCTTCCAACCTTTCCAGCCTGCCCGTCTCCGCGTCAATGATCGCAACTATCTGATGGAAATGGAAATGAGCGATTGGCGTCATTGGCCGGGAGGCCCCTTGCCGGGAAGATCCGGCCGCCTTGGTGCAGGTCTTGTTACATTCGACGTCACATTGGGCGACCTGCGCGCCGGATAGAGATAAAATAAAATATCGTGTGACTATGGCCTCCCGTCGGGTAGACCCTTCGCCGGGTGCAAGTCTTCCGATTTGACGCCACTTTCGGGACTTGCGTGTCGATGGGGATGAAATGATGATGATTAGGACGACACAACAATCAGCCGGGAATCGAACCCTGGCCCGTAGGACGGCAATCCGTCACGCTGACCACTTTTTTCCGACACAGTTCGTTGCGTGCGGTCTGGGCGGACGTCACAAGACAAGCGTTCAAGTTGATCGTTGATTCCTTGACTCAGTTTTTTTTTTTTTTTTTTTTTTTTTTTTTTTTTTTTTTTTTTTTTTTACTACAGAGAGCACGCAGCACTCTGACCGAACAATCTGAGCTACCGTGCCGGTGACCACTCAGCTATCGGGGCGGTCAACTATCTGATGAAACTCAAGTACTAACTGAATTGGCCCGTCCTTATCTCCACGACTTTGATCGGGCTGTTGTAAGCGGATCTAACACGTTCGATCACACAATCAACTAACGTTTTTGTGGCCTCGGCTGCTACTTTGTCATGGTATATGTGAGGCAGAGTGTAAGGCGCGACGAAAAATTTTGTGAGTGCCCTGACTCTCATCTCATAAGCAAAGTTATTGATCGTGCCAGATTTGGGCACGAACACTTCCTTGTTCGCAGTAGAATATTTGTGAGTTCTTCTTTATCTTCTCACTCATTGTTTTCTACAGAGCCTATCTTCTCTTTTGTTACTTCCGTGATTTTTTCCTTAGTTTCGTCCTCTGTCTTTTCACTCCCTTTGTTGAGTGTATCAGCAGATCGTTCACAGCTCTTCTCCTCCTCGTCTGTGCAGCACATTTTCCGGCTGTCTGCAGTAACTTCTGCCTGTATGGCTCGTTCCTTGAAATTAATCTCTATTTTGGTCCCCTTATTTAGGCTAAACACCCCCCATACCGAGGTCGAGTATTGCCTGGTAATCCCGCAGAAAGTTAATGCCGGTTACCATTTCGACCACAGGTGCGGTACGAGAAGAAAATTCGTCTTTAGGCGGTTCCTTTGGCAAGAAAATTCTAACCTAATCTGCTGGTTAACTTCTGTACTTTTTCACACAATTGCACCTCATATTCTTTCTCATCTTAAAGATAGGTCATCTCCTATTTTCGTAGCAATGTCGAAATTCCTGCTCTGAGATGGCCGTAATATGGCTGCCAGTATCGACGATGCCACTCTCGATCAGAGTTTCGCGGATATCTTCGTATCCGAACATGTGTATTCGGCCCGTTCCGAAATTGTGGGCGGAGCGCTTTTGGCCCTTTTCCCGCCCGCCTCTGGCGTCAATTGCGGGTTGGATTACGCAGAATTTCCAACGGGTTCGGACTCCTAATCTCAACTCTTTCACCATTCAGCCGACTGATGTAGAGCACGCGCCTCCCGTTTCCCTCGCGCTGGTTCGATCTCTGCTCTCGCCAATTCCGATCTATTTGACGGTTCTTATCCTGATACAATCCTCAATTCCCGTAACTGCCGTTTGACCCTGTTGCCCGGCCTGTTTTTATCATTTCGTTTATCGTCGTACTTTTCTGTCTGGTGATTATTCTCGTCTTGTCCCTTGCCCGCCCTTTTTCGTGAGCTGCTTCCGCTTGGCACAGCAGGGTTTTAAATGCTTCTATGTCCTCACCACACCTGCCTATTAATGCTACTTTGTACTCCGTCGGTAAATTGGAATAACAGAGCCATACGGCGTCGGTTGCGCTCTGTGGGCGTTTCATTCTTTTGCAGTAGGACATCAAACCTCTTTGCAGGGCTTCTGTGGCCCGACTCTTTGAAGTCCGGCCATGAAACTCTTATGTCTAATCCTATCTTGCACCAATAAGTGGTAAGAAATGCTTCCTTGAACTCTTCAAACGACTGGACGCTGTTCGCGATGTGGCGCATTCTGTCGGCCGATTGCGCCCCATATATCGGCATGTAAATTCGAGTTTTGCCATGGGTGGCCATGAATTTGGGCGGGTGTTTTCGAATTTTTGCATCTAAATCTTACGGGTGCAACCCATTTCTTGAGTCCTTAAAAGTTTGAAACTTCATCAGGGGGAGGTAATGCTTGTCGTCGAACGTGGGTTCGACTCTCGCCCCCGAGCAAGTCACTGACATCGACATGGGTGGGTTCCAGATGTGTTGTGATATTTCATGTGCCCTGTTGCTATCGCAACGGCCAGAAACATCGCTGCATGCGTCGGAAGTTCTCGCCCTGCAAGGCTGCTCATTTAAGCAGGTCGTAACACTGCATGTGTTACGTGAGTCACCGCTCAGGTCCGATCCCGACGGTATTGTCCCCACCAGAAGCCTCACACGCTTTCCTCCTACCCTAAACGCCTGTTCAACGTGCTCAAGCCTGTCATCAATTTACGACACTATTCGACATTTCCTGTTTATCCTCCGCTGGGATCACTTTATCTAGCGTCTTCACTTTACTGGAAATAGCCTCTACGACTTGTCGTCCGTCTCTCACCCGTGATGCCAACGCCTCGGCTGTTTCGCACAAGTTTGTTCTCTCTCGGCTAATTGCGGCAAAAGCTAATTTCTTTGTCCCCGCTACCGCCACCCTGTCAAGTCGCGCGTCTATTTTTACGATAAGTGCGCTTTGCTGCCCTTCCGCAGCTGTTCGAGCTAAATCTGTCGTTCCTCCTAAATTGCTTATCTGGCCGGTAAGATTCTCCTGGAGCTCTTTCGAATCCAGTTTTCTCTGTTCTGCTGCGTCTTAAATCTCTTTTTCTGCCTCTTCTTTCTTTTCCTTTACTTCTCGAAGGTCCTTCCTTATCTCCAGAAGTACGGTCAGGGTGGAAGAGTCCGGTAATTCGTCAGTCTTATTAATGACTGCCGATGTTATTAGTAATTGCGGTGCACTGCTCACAATGCAACGGCTTATTGATCTGTCTATTATCTCATGATCGTCAGGTAATTCGTTTAACTTTTAAGGATCACGAAGTGTCTGTGCTTCACTTCTGTTTTCTACCTCCAACGGATGGTAATCATCAATTTGTGGCTGCCCTGCTCCGTGGTATCGTAAGTTAATTCTTCCCACGCAAAGTTTTCGTCTCCTCTGTCTATGTCTCCCATTTCCTATTGGAGTCACGTCTTACTGCGCGTCTGCAGACATGCATAAAACTACAAAGTAGTGTCCTGTTCGAAGCATCTCTAACGGAACAGCTGCGCTAACATGTGATCGTTTTATACCTTACTAATGGAATATAAGGTAAGAGAACTACCTTTCCCTCAAAAAGAATATTAACTGTGGAAGGTTAATTCACCAATAACACAGAATGAAAACAGATCGTCAACACTGTTGTCAACCAGAATATCGTCAACAAATCTGGGATGGAACCTACAAAACCAATGAATCTGGAAGGGAATCTACAAACCCAGTGAATTATGATGAAAGATAATTCTCTATACAGAAAAAAAACTCGCGTCAGAACTTACGATTCAACGCGAAACTAAAAATGATATAAAAAATGAAACTAGGAAAGGAAAAAAAATATAATTACTGAAACTTTTCAAAAATTTTAAAACGGAAATTCTGTATTCCTGTTTAGAAAATTCCACGGGACACACAAGCTTGTGCAGGGTCAAAAAAGTGGCTCTGAGCACTATGGGACTTAGCTGCTGAGGTCATCAGTGCCCTAGAACTTAGAATTACTTAAACCTAACTAATCTAAGGACATCACAGACATCCATGCCCGAGGCACGATTCGAACCTGCGACCGTAGCGGACGTGCGGTTCCAGACTGTAGCGTCTACAACCGCTCGGCCACTCTGGCCGGCTTGAGCAGGGTCGTCAATATGTAAGTTAGACTATGGTCGGGGTCTGGCGCCACTTGACTACTATTTATTGGGGGACCATCTTCCAGGCCGGCCGCGGTGGCCGTGTGGTTCTGGCGCTGCAGTCCGGAACCGCGGGACTGCTACGGTAGCAGGTTCGAATCCTGCCTCGGGCATGGATGTTTGTGATGTCCTTAGGTTAGGTTAGGTTTAAGTAGTTCTAAGTTCTAGGGGACTTATGAGCTAAGATGTTGAGTCCCATAGTGCTCAGAGCTATTTGAGCCATTTTTTTGAACCATCTTCCAGACTCAGAGTGCATCTCTCTTGCGAAAGGTGACCAGGACTGTCAACTAACCCCAGTACAGTTCTGTGTGAGCTGGCTGACTTAACAAAACAAGCATAGTTAATTTAATTTACTTCCTGCCTACCTATATAATTGCTTCTCCCCTCCAAAAACGAGGTGGCAAGTGGGAAGTGTCAGGGAACAGCGTATACAGATTGGAGAACTGTTATAAGTCCTGAATAAATAATAATTCATTGTCTAAATGACAGTTTCTCATGAACTGTACATAAAGTTAGCTATGATTCGAATATTTCCTAATACTAACACGAATTCTTAAGGGAAAAACTGGTAGAAGCCGACCTTGGGTACCGTAGAAATGTTGGAACAAATGAGGCAATACTGACCCTAAGACTTATCTTAGAAAATAGATTAAGTAAAGGCAAACCTACGTTTCTAGCATTTGTAGACTTAGAGAAAGCTTTTGGCAATGTTGACTGGAATAGTCTGTTTCAAATTCTAAAGGTGGCAGGGGTAAAATACAGGGAGCGAAAGGCTATTTACAATTTGTACAGAAACCAGATGGCAGTTATAAGAGTCGAGGGGCATGAAAGGGAAGCAGAGGTTGGAAAGGGAATGAGACAGGGTTGTAGCCTCTCCCCAATGTTATTCAATCTGTATATTGAGCAAGCAGTAAAGGAAACAAAAGAAAAGTTCGGAGAAAGTATTAAAATCCATAGAGAAGAAATAAAAACTTTGAGGTTCGCCGATGACATTGTAATTCTGTCAGAGACAGCAAAGGACTTGGAAGAGCAGTTGAACGGAATGGGCAGTGTCTTCAAAGAAGAATATAAGATGAACATCAACAAAAGAAAAACGATGATAATGGAATGTAGTCGAATTAAGTCGGGTGATGCTGAGGGAATTAGATTAGGAAATGAAACACTTAAAGTAGTAAAGGAGTTTTGATATTTGGGGAGCAAAATAACTGATGATTTTCGAAGTAGAGAGGAGATAAAATGTAGACTGGCAATGGCAAGGAAAGCGTTTCAGAAGAAGAGAAATTTGTTAACATTGAGTATAGATTTAAGTGTCAGGAAGTCGTTTCTGAAAGTATTTGTATTGAGTGTAGCCATGTATGGAAGTGAAACATGGACGATAAATAGTTTGGACAAGAAGAGAATAGAAGCTATCGAAATGTGGTGCTACAGAAGAATGCTGAAGATTGGATGAGTAGATCACTTAACTAATGAGGAGGTATTGAACAGAATTGGGGAGAAGAGGAGTTTGTGGAAAAACGTGACAAGAAGAAGGGACCGATTGGCAGGACATGTTCTGAGGCATCAAGGGATCACAAATTTAGCATTGGAGGGCAGCGTGGAGGGTAAAAATCATAGAGGGGGACCAAGAGATGAATACACTAAGCAGATTCAGAAGGCTGTAGGTTGCAGTAAGTACTGGGAGATGAAGCAGCTTGCACAGGATAGATTAGCATGGAGAGCTGCATCAAACCAGTCTCAGGACTCAAGACCACAACAGCAACAACATTTCCTAGAAAGACAATTTCTTCAGCGAGACCTTGAGACCGAGCGAGGTGGCGCAGTGGTTAGCACACTGGACTCGCATTCGGGAGGACGACTGTTCAATCCCGCGTCCGGCCATCCTGATTTGGGTTTTCCGTGATTTCCCTGAAACGCTCCAGGCACATTCCGGGATGGTTCCTTTGAAAGGGCACGGCCGACTTCCGTCCCCGTCCTTCCCTAATCCGATGAGACTGATGACCTCGCTGTTTGGTCTCTTCCCTCCAAACAATCGAATCGACACCTTGAGACACCAAATATATTGGCAATACTCCTAGTTGGATGAGTGTGAAGACTACGACTGCTGTGGGGCTATCACACCTATACTATCAATTTGAACGGACTGCTAGTAACTGACTTCAACAGTGCAGTGATCGAACGCTCCTCTACGTTTCTTTCTCACTACGAAATGCTGCCATGGAGGTCTGCTGCTTTGCGTGAGCTACACGACGGCGGGCTCGAGTCGTGATCAAGATGCCTAAAAGCCGGTGCAGCCTATGCTACCGTTTCCAGATGGAGCTGCCTCCTGCGGTGTGGTTGCCGACATGGATTGGTGCGTGCTGCCGCTTCCGTAGATGTCCCCTGCCTAATCGCGATCCCGCAGATTCGGACAAACAAAACTGGGAACTCAAACTCTTTCGCAAAGTGCACAAGAGTACTGAGCCGTGTTGCGGCTCGCGTCGGTCTTGTTTGGGTTTGCCGCCCTCTGTTGGAGGCCAGACGGTATCGTTTAGTTGGCGTGGTTGCGGTTGTTTGTCTTCTTCTCGTGTTGACTGGCGTGACTCGCTTTCGCAAGCGTTGCCTGTCCGCTAGTGGCAGCAGCGGCGGTTATGTAGTAACTGTTGCCCTATCTTTGAGGCGGCGTCGTTGTTTTGCCGGGTCGTGTGAGTGGCGAGTTTGGTTGGGGACTGAGGAGAAGCCAGGTCCTTGCAGTGCGAGAAAACGACAGGACCGCTGGCGGCATGCATGGACTGCCGGATGGAAGGCCTGTTTACACGAGGGTGCACGACTTCGTCAGAAATCGGATCCAGGGATGAGTGCATTTCAATCCATGTAGAGAAACCATCATTGTGAGATCCCATGATTCTCCAGTGACTTGGGTTCGTGTTGCTGCTTGCAGTGTCGCTGAGGCGAAGAGCAGCGCGTGGAGTGCTGATTAGCTTTCCACAACTTTTTATTACTGTTTACTGCGTTCAACTTCTTACAATTTGTTAAGTTCAACCATCGGTAATTTTTCTTGCCTGGTGGCCGCTAATGCCCCAGTTACCTGCCCTGGCGGTTAGTGTATGTAATGGCAGTGTACGTTTTCTCGCCTTGCTGCTGCTGTCCGGTAAGGCGTGCTGTTTAGAGATGGGCAAACTCGTTCATCCTTGGGAACTAGTTCACTGCTGATCGTTCTTTTTTGGGAACCGTTCATTTTTACTCGTTCACCGTTCATTTGTTCTTGGTATATGGTTCTCATGAAAAACTGAAAACTAGTAGTGTAGGTGACTCAAGAATGGAGGGCATCAAGAGAGGGCACTTGCCTTCCCCCTGGAGTATAGAGTTTTTATTCATTACAGAATTCTTACACACTTTTCGAAGTAATGTCTGTGATTCTGCAGAACCTCTCGTTTAGCCAGCTGTAGCGTTGTGTGGCTGATAGCAGGGGAATAATATAGGGTGGCGCACGGAAAACCGGCCCACAGTAAAGACGGCTCGCCAATTACGCACGATGTGTTGGCCGTTACGAGCAGATACAACAATCAGACAGACATGTAATAATTCTGCAGTGAAGAAATAACAAGCTAATGCAAGCAACAATGGCTAAACAATCGATGGCGATGTGTAGAGAGCTAGAGAAGAGAACATGAAAATCTCACGCGACGCGCATGGGCTATAGCTCATGTAGTCTTGTAAGCCTGTTTGTGGCTGTTTCCCAGCATACTAGACCACAAGTCTCTTGTATAAAATTATTCTTCTCAACTTCCACTATATAGCTCTGCTACGTTGTAGACAAGAATCGTGTACACCCTATATATACTTCACGTTGTCTCTGAGTTCGTAGGCGAAATAGAGACTTTGTGGAAGCATAAAATAAAATGTGGTTTTCTCATCATACTTGCGTCACACGCTTAGTAAAAATTAGGTTTTTATGTTGCATTATTAAAGTTAATGCTGCAATAATAATAATAATTAAGTTCGCAGTAATAATTTTTTGGTTTGAAAGCTCCTTTTGAACAAATGTTTTCGATATAATAAGTAAATAGGATTTTATGGCAATCTATGTCTTTTCAATTACAATTCGCGTGGGTTCGTGGACTAACTGCTCGAAATAATTTTCGGAGAAAGCATTTAGGACAATCTCGGAAGATGTTTTCTGCCTATCACCGGTTATGAATAAGTACACTCCTGGAAATGGAAAAAAGAACACATTGGCACCGGTGTGTCAGACCCACCATACTTGCTCCGGACACTGCGAGAGGGCTGTACAAGCAATGATCACACGCACGGCACAGCGGACACACCAGGAACCGCGGTGTTGACCGTCGAATGGCGCTAGCTGCGCAGCATTTGTGCACCGCCGCCGTCAGTGTCAGCCAGTTTGCCGTGGCATACGGAGCTCCATCGCAGTCTTCAACACTGGTAGCATGCCGCGACAGCGTGGACGTGAACCGTATGTGCAGTTGACGGACTTTGAGCGAGAGCGTATAGTGGGCATGCGGGAGGCCGGGTGAACGTACCGCCGAATTGCTCAACACGTGGGGCGTGAGGTCTCCACAGTACATCGATGTTGTCGCCAGTGGTCGGCGGAAGGTGCACGTGCCCGTCGACCTGGGACCGGACCGCAGCGACGCACGGATGCACGCCAAGACCGTAGGATCCTACGCCGTGCCGTAGGGGACCGCACCGCCACTTCCCAGCAAATTAGGGACACTGTTGCTCCTGGGGTATCGGCGAGGACCATTCGCAACCGTCTCCATGAAGCTGGGCTACGATGCCGCACACCGTTAGGCCGTCTTCCGCTCACGCCCCAACATCGTGCAGCCCGCCTCCAGTGGTGTCGCGACATGCGTGAATGGAGGGACGAATGGAGACGTGTCCTCTTCAGCGATGAGAGTCGCTTCTGCCTTGGTGCCAATGATGGTCGTATGCGTGTTTGGCGCCGTGCAGGTGAGCGCCACAATCAGGACTGCATACGACCGAGGCACACAGGGCCAACACCCGGCATCATGGTGTGCGGAGCGATCTCCTACACTGGCCGTACACCTCTGGTGATCGTCGAGGGGACACTGAATAGTGCACGGTACATCCAAACCGTCATCGAACCCATCGTTCTACCATTCCTAGACCGGCAAGGGAACTTGCTGTTCCAACAGGACAATGCACGTCCGCATGTATCCCGTGCCACCCAACGTACTCTAGAAGGTGTAAGTCAACTACCCTGGCCAGCAAGATCTCCGGATCTGTCCCCCATTGAGCATGTTTGGGACTGGATGAAGTGTCGTCGCACGCGGTCTGCACGTCCAGCACGAACGCTAGTCCAACTGAGGCGCCAGGTGAAAATGGCATGGTAAGCCGTTCCACAGGACTACATCCAGCATCTCTACGATCGTCTCCATGGGAGAATAGCAGCCTCCATTGCTGCGAAAGGTGGATGTACACTGTACTAGTGCCGACATTGTGCATGCTCTGTTGCCTGTGTCTTTGTGCATGCTCTGTTGCCTGTGTCTATGTGTGGTTCTGTCAGTGTGATCATGTGATGTATCTGAACCCAGGAAAGTGTCAATAAAGTTTCCCCTTCCTGGGACAATGAATTCACGATGTTCTTATTTCTATTTCCAGGAGTGTAGTTAGAGCCTTCCTAAATGTATTGTATATGAAAGATACACGAAAATCATTTAATATGAATTTTCTTACACTAAAAATTAAGCAAATTATTGAAAGTTAGTTGCTAAATCAAGTCGACGTAACCAAAAAATATATGAATAGCAAAAAAACTTGCCTTGTTATAAGTATGTCTTCTGCAGTTCATCGATATAATGAAGTGAGCTGATACGCCCTTTTGTTACCTGAAAAGACGTACCTGTTAGATACAACGTACTTATTGTGTAATTTACGTAACTATAAAATACTTTTTGGTTACCGGTCGTGGACGCTGAATAGCCACGACCAAGGGCAAGAACAGTTTGGAACGAAACGAACAACTGAATAGTCAACTAACTAGGAGCAGGCGGCAGTGGAACTGCGACAGGCGGTCATGCGAAGAACGATGAGTGCTGCCGAGGGATACGGAGACTGAGAGGAGCACGCAACCGAGGCTGGAACGAGAACTGCCGAAGTGACCGCCGCGACCGAAGTAAACTTGTGAACTATGAACCGATCGTTCCTCGTTCCCGGGAACTATAAGTAGACGGCCGCGACCGATGTGAACTATGAACCGATCGTGCCTCGTTCCCGGGAACTATAAGTAGAGCGCCGCGACCAAAGTGAAGTATGAACCGATCGTTCCTTGGCATTCATTCCTCGGTCCTTCCGTTCATCTTGGTGAACCGTTCCTTTGCACCCGTTCGTTCGCGAACTACCCATCTCTAGTGTGGTTTTGACAGCTCTCTTGATTGTAGGCCGGTTGGTGATTCCTCTACTCTGGTGGTAATGATTCCTTTCTCGTTCTGGGGGCTTTAAATACAGTATTCTGGACGTAGTGCAGACCGCCAGTTCCGGCTTTGGCATATCGTTTCATCGTTGCATTTGATTTATCGGACTTCAGGTAGCTTCAGCAAAATGATCATTAATCATTCGTTAGACTGCCACTAGTCCGAGTATCTTGTGAAGTGAATGCAACTCTTGACTGCCTATCTCATCGCTCGCGAAAGTGTTTGTTGCCAGACCTTCTAAGAGGTCGATTCCTGGAGCACCGTCAGGATCAGTGACTTGTTTTTTTATTAACTTTTGCTATTGTATTTGCTGTTTTACAGCAGGTTTCAAATTTTTTTATGTTATTGACGTTCCTGGCTTGTAAGGCCTTCAACCGTGATTGTGGCCATTTGCCTTACAATTCTAATTTGGTATTTATATTTTAGCAGTAAGCCTTAAAACCTTATTTACTGCCATTCCTGGCGTCTGATACCTTCTGCTGTATTTGTGGCGACTTATCGTAATATTTCAATACCTGTAACTTATGAATTGCAGTGAGTTCTTAAACACTTCTTAATTTATTGCCATTCTTGCCGTGTAAGGCCTTCAGCCGTGATTGTCGTCGCTTGCCCTAAAATTCTAACTTGATATTTGTATTTACGCAGTAAGCCTTTAAAATCTTATTTACTGCCATCCCTGGCTTCTGATGCCGTCTGCTGTGTTTGTGGCGACTTGCCTTTAATGTTTCAGTACCTGTAATTTATAAGTTGCAGCGAATTTTAAGCAATTCTTAATTTATTGCCATTCCTGGCATGTAAGGCCTTCTACCCAGATCACAGTGGTTTCCTTTTAAAACATTATCTGTTGTATCTGTATTTAATGGTGATTTGCTAAATTGTAACTCACTGAAAACACTATTATTTACAATGTTGTTTACGCCTTCATTAATAACATGTGGTAGTTTTTATTTATTGTCGAGTCTGGAATTATTGGTTTAAAATATATTGTGTGTGATTGTAAAAGGCAACCAATAGTAACTGGTTACAGCCCAGTCCACAATCGTATCAGAATCCTGCCTTCCCTTGACTACCACCAGTTTTCAAGTAGAGAAAACGACCGTCTCCTGTGACGACCACAATACATCTCTCATTAACCTCTCTCCTCAGCGCAACGAGCAACTTCCCTCTCTCTCTCTCTCTCTTTTTCCCCAAGAGAGGACGCAATCGTTGATCTGCAACAAATTTTCTACCAATCGAAACTCCTCCCGCCTTTAGCGCCGGCGGCTCGATTCTAGTGCTAAGTGTATGTCAAAAGGGCAAGTCACGACCTGTGCCAGAAGCGGCCGCGGATCGCTTTTCGGGGACGTTCTGTGCTATGTCGTGGCGCGACTAAAAGCGCCAGCTTGGCGGGCATGGGAGCAACTTCCTAGAACTCGTATCGCTGTACTTCGCCGACGCAAGCATCGTTCCCTGTCCCACTTATTTAACACTAGCCTTAGTTTCGCAGCGTCTGCTGTGTGAATGGAAAGATATTGTGAGAGGTGCCACCGCTGGTGGGTTGGTGAGTTCACAGTTCACTCGCCGCAAGGCCGACACAGGTTCCGGTGTCCATTGTCCGGCCAGAGGGCGGCTGCACGTTCGGAATGCAGCCCGCTGTTACCTGCTCTGAGTCGGGCCTGACTCGTCTCTCCTGTTTTGCAGCAGAGCCACGAGAAATATTTTTGTCAACAAGAGATGGATTTTCCTACTCATTCACATACGGAGTCCTCACATGCAAATTCGGAGTCTCCGTTCACTGGTATTACCCTATCAGACTGACCCGATCGTGTTATACAAATCGAAGTTCGATATGAAAAGAGATTCGATTATCGATAAATATGGAAGACGGATCGGCCTTTAAGACTTTTTCATGTGTCGTGGACGAGTAAGAAGGCCTGCAATCTCGCGAAGAAACATGGGCCTATAACCCACTCTTTTAACAGTCCACGACAAACATTCACTTTCGGAGAGTCACGTTCGCACTCTATCACCACGTGTGGAGGAGGGAAGGGAAGGAGGTCTCGTTCCCCAGATGCGGCTGCTGCGGGTGTTTACCGTGCCGAAAGTGCAGGATGTAGCTTCGTCCGAGAAACAGACGAAATCGAGGAATGCCTCGTTTACATCCATTTTTGTCAGAATTGTCTCCACGAATTCCTTCCGTCACGGCCTGTCCTCAGACTTGATTTTGTGGTGAAGGTGCAGTTTGTACGCCCGTATGCGCACCCATTTACGCACGATTTCGTCTAATGTCGAACGAAGTAACTGATTTATGAGGGCTCCGCTGGAAGAACGTACGGATTAATTCAACAGTAGGCTCTTCAAATGCGTGCTTGACGCGCTGGCACGATATCGAAAGCAAACTCGCAGTTTCCTGAAGCCGCTAGTCCCATTTCTTGACTGTTACACAAGTGGGAACATTGTCACTTGGTCGCAGTCCACACCCACGCCGTAAACGACATTGTACTAATATAACAGACTTGAGCTGTGCGAGAGAAAACACACACAACACATTCTGGTGTGGAGTCCAAATGGCTACTGACACGCTTTTACGTGAACAAAGTAGTTACGTGCATTCGCACGTGGTATCAATTACGGCAACAAAACGTGGAAAACATTACTATACTTGTCGAAGCAAACCGCCACTAAATATCTCAGTTTCGCCTCAAGTTATTAATTGAATATGAACCATGAACCATGGACCTTGCCGTTGGTGGGGAGGCTTGCGTGCCTCAGCGATACAGATGGCCGTACCGTAGGTGCAACCACAACGGAGGGGTATCTGTTGAGAGGCCAGACAAACGTGTGGTTCCTGAAGAGGGGCAGCAGCCTTTTCAGTAGTTGCAGGGGCAACAGTCTGGATGATTGACTGATCTGGCCTTGCAACATTAACCAAAACGGCCTTGCTGTGCTGGTACTGCGAACGGCTGAAAGCAAGGGGAAACTACAGCCGTAATTTTTCCCGAGGACATGCAGCTTTACTGTATGATTAAATGATGATGCCATCCTCTTGGGTAAAATATTCCGGAGGTAAAATAGTCCCCCATTCGGATCTCCGGGCGGGGACTACTCAGGAGGATGTCGTTATCAGGAGGAAGAAAACTGGCGTTCTACGGATCGGAGCGTGGAATGTCAGATCCCTTAATCGGGCAGGTAGGTTAGAAAATTTAAAAAGGGAAATGGATAGGTTAAAGTTAGATATAGTGGGAATTAGTGAGGTTCGGTGGCAGGAGGAACAAGACTTCTGGTCAGGTGACTACAGGGTTATAAACACAAAATCAAATAGGGGTAATGCAGGAGTAGGTTTAATAATGAATAGGAAAATAGGAATGCGGGTTAGCTACTACAAACAGCATAGTGAACGCATTATTGTGGCCAAGATAGATACGAAGCCCACACCTACTACAGTAGTACAAGTTTATATGCCAACTAGCTCTGCAGATGATGAAGAAATTGAAGAAATGTACGATGAAATAAAAGAAATTATTCAGCTAGTGAAGGGAGACGAAAATTTAATAGTAATGGGTGACTGGAATTCGAGTGTAGGAAAAGGGAGAGAAGGAAACATAGTCGGTGAATATGGATTGGGGCTAAGAAATGAAAGAGGAAGCCGCCTAGTAGAATTTTGCACAGAGCACAACTTGATCATAGCTAACACTTGGTTTAAGAATCATGAAAGAAGGTTGTATACGTGGAAGAACCCTGGAGATACTAAAAGGTATCAGATAGATTATATAATGGTAAGACAGAGATTTAGGAACCAGGTTTTAAGTTGTAAGACATTTCCAGGGGCAGATGTGGACTCTGACCACAATCTATTGGTTATGACCTGTAGATTAAAACTGAAGAAACTGCAAAAATGTGGGAAATTAAGGAGATGGGACCTGGATAAACTGAAAGAACCAGAGGTTGTACAGAGTTTCAGAGAGAGCATAAGGGAACAATTGACAGGAATAGGGGAAAGAAATACAGTAGAAGAAGAATGGGTAGCTCTGAGGGATGTAGTAGTGAAGGCAGCAAAGGATAAAGTAGGTAAAAAGACGAGGGCTGCTAGAAATCCTTGGGTAACAGAAGAAATATTGAATTTAATTGATGAAAGGAGAAAATATAAAAATGCAGTAAATGAAGCAGGCAAAAAGGAATACAAACGTCTCAAAAATGAGATCGACAGGAAGTGCAAAATGGCTAAACAGGGATGGCTAGAGGACAAATGTAAGGATGTAGAAGCTTATCTCACTAGGGGTAAGATAGATACTGCCTACAGGAAAATTAGAGAGACCTTTGGAGAGAAGAGAACCACGTGTATGAATATCAAGAGCTCAGATGGCAGCCCAGTTCTAAGCAAAGAAGGGAAGGCAGGAAGGTGGAAGGAGTATATAGAAGGCTTATACAAGGGCGATGTACTTGAGGACAATATTATTGAAATAGAAGAGGATGTAGATGAAGACGAAATGGGAGATACGATACTGCGTGAAGAGTTTGACAGAGCACTGAAAGACCTGAGTCGAAACAAGGCCCCCGGAGTAGACAACATTCCATTAGAACTACTGACGGCCTTGGGAGAGCCAGTCATGACAAAACTCTACCAGCTGGTGAGCAAGATGTATGAGACAGGCGAAATACCCTCAGACTTCAAGAAGAATATAATAATTCCAATCCCAAAGAAAGCAGGTGCTGACAGATGTGAAAATTACCGAACTATCAGTTTAATAAGCCATGGCTGCAAAATACTAACGCGAATTCTTTACAGACGAATGGAAAAACTGGTAGATGCAGACCTCGGGGAGGATCAGTTTGGATTTCGTAGAAATGTTGGAACACGTGAGGCAATACTGACCTTACGACTAATCTTAGAAGAAAGATTAAGAAAAGGCAAACCTACGTTTCTAGCATTTGTAGACTTAGAGAAAGCTTTTGACAATGTTGACTGGAATACTCTTTTTCAAATTCTAAAGGTGGCAGGGGTAAAATACAGGGAGCGAAAGGCTATTTATAATTTGTACAGAAACCAGATGGCAGTAATAAGAGTCGAGGGGCATGAAAGGGAAGCAGTGGTTGGGAAAGGAGTGAGACAGGGTTGTAGCCTCTCCCCGATGTTATTCAATCTGTATATTGAGCAAGCAGTAAAGGAAACAAAAGAAAAATTTGGAGTAGGTATTAAAATTCATGGAGACGAAGTAAAAACTTTGAGGTTCGCCGATGACATTGTAATTCTGTCAGAGACGGCAAAGGACTTGGAAGAGCAGTTGAACGGAATGGACAGTGTCTTGAAAGGAGGATATAAGATGAACATTAACAAAAGCAAAACGAGGATAATGGAATGTAGTCAAATTAAATCGGGTGATGCTGAGGGAATTAGATTAGGAAATGAGACACTTAAAGTAGTAAAGGAGTTTTGCTATTTAGGAAGTAAAATAACTGATGATGGTCGAAGTAGAGAGGATATAAAATGTAGACTGGCAATGGCAAGGAAAGCGTTTCTGAAGAAGAGAAATTTGTTAACATCGAATATAGATTTATGTATCAGGAAGTCGTTTCTGAAAGTATTTGTTTGGAGTGTAGCCATGTATGGAAGTGAAACATGGACGATAACTAGTTTGGACAAGAAGAGAATAGAAGCTTTCGAAATGTGGTGCTACAGAAGAATACTGAAGATAAGGTGGATAGATCACGTAACTAATGAGGAGGTATTGAATAGGATTGGGGAGAAGAGAAGTTTGTGGCACAACTTGACTAGAAGAAGGGATCGGTTGGTAGGACATGTTTTGAAGCATCAAGGGATCACAAATTTAGCATTGGAGGGCAGCGTGGAGGGTAAAAATCGTAGAGGGAGACCGAGAGATGAGTACACTAAGCAGATTCAGAAGGATGTAGGTTGCAGTAGGTACTGGGAGATGAAGGAGCTTGCACAGGATAGAGTAGCATGGAGAGCTGCATCAAACCAGTCTCAGGACTGAAGACAACAACAACAACAACATTATTACTTGAATGTTTAAGCCAGACACTGAGTATCAGAAGATCTAAAGCGGATTGTAAGTGATCTTAGGAATAGCAGGTATTAGCACAAGAGAGAAAAGGCGGAGAAGGGCATCAAAGAAAATCACATGTCCAAGTCATTACTTTTACAGCATCCAGAGAGTGATGCTGTGGTTAACGCAGGGGACTTTGCATTCAAGTTGAACAGTATTCAAATCCCCCTCTGGCCATTACTTTCCGCAGTTTCTCTAAATCGCTTAAGAAGAATGCGAGGATGGTTCCTTTCATAAGGGAAAACCCAATTCCCTGTCCAATTCTTTCATTGTCCGAGTTTGGGCTTTACGTGTAATGTTGTCGTTGAACGGCCGATAAACCCCTTCTTCCTAACCTACCTTCTCATTCATTCCATTGTACATTGGTTTTCATCATCATCATTCGTGGCAGTGGCTCGGTTAGACTGTGTAAGAAATTGGACTGAAAAAAGTTGGGGCTTTGGTCAGGTGCTGATGACCGCGCAGTTGAACGCCCCACAGACCAAACATCATCATTGTTGTACATTGTTTCCTTTGCAGCAGCAGCTCATCAAAGATCGCTAGAATAACGAAGAATACGTAGCAACTGGAAAAAAAATCGCAGGTCATTCCCGCCCTCATAAAGGATCTTTGGACAACTAAAATCCTCTTTACAAAAATCAAATTGGATTCCGCTGGTTCTTGTGAAACTCAGCTCATTTTTGTCCGTCAAGTTTGCAAAACCGAAAACAAAGGCTCCCACAAGGCATTCCATACAGTTCAGGTTTGACTAAAAAAATATCTTACCAAGTATCACACCAGCTCTGTAATTGAATTCAAAACCTCCTTGCAGACAGAACTCGATATGTCGTTATTAAAGGAACTCAATCGACAGATGTAAAAATAACTTTGGGAGTTCCACAAGGGAGTGTTGTACGGTTTACTCCTTAAATTAATTGTCTAGCGGATAATGTGTGAGGCTCTTTGAGACTATTCGCGGACGAAGCTGTTGTCCATAGGAAGGGTGCAATATAGCATACAAAACACTTGTTTGATCGGTTCTTGTGTATTGGTCATAAGCCAGGCATCCTTACCAAGTTGGATTAAAACAAAAGACAGATGAGATCCAATGAAGGGCGGCGCGTTTCGTCACGGGATCATTTAGTAAGCTCGAGACTCTTACAGAGATACCGACAAACTTCAGTGGCATATGCTGCGAGAAATGTATTGTGTATCACAGAGATGTTTACTTTTCAAATTCCGAGAGCTTAAGTTCGAAGATGAGTTGGGCAACATATTACTTCGCCACACACGTCTCGCAAAGTTACCGAGACGAGAAAACCAAATAAATTAGAAGACATAGGTTGATTTATAGACAATCGTTCTTTCCACGGATCATTCTTGAATACAACAGGGAAGGGTGGAAAAATTTAGTAGTACGAAAAATACCCTCCGCCACACACCGTAGGGTGGATTGCAGGGTACAGATGCAGTGATGTAGGTGAAGAGTGAGAGTCTCGCGTAGTGACCGCGACGAGAAAACCAAATAAATTAGAAGTCATAGCTTGGTTTTATAGACAATCGTTCTGCCCACGGATCACTCTTGAATGAACTGGGAAGGGTGGAAAGATGTAGTAGTACAAAAAATACCCTCCGCCACACACCGCAAGGTGCATTGCAGAGTACAGATGCGGTGATGTAGGTGAAGAGTGAGAGCCGGGGCCAATGAGAAAGACAGGCCGTAGCGCGTTCATCACAACAAGTGACGAGTAATTATTTCAGACGAGTTTGATCATTCTCAACAGCATGTTTAAATTCACGGAAGTCTCGATAGCTTACTATACAGTTAGGTCGTTTAGTGGGTACCTTTTCACTGACGTATTGGTTTTCTGTGGGCGAGTTCGTTGTGGGGCCCGTATTTCTCGTGGGCCTGGTGAGAACAGAGTGAAGTGCGGTGCCGCTGGCTACGTCACGCTGGCGCCTGCCGCTCTCAGCATACAGCCGGCCCCGTGTGACCCACTGAGCAGCGGTGGCCGGCGGCCGGTAACTTTCCTCTGGACTGCCGAGCCAGGCAACCGGGATAAAACCCGTAACCGGCCGAGAGCGCGGCGCTGTTCATCTGTTAGCGAAGCTATCAAAAAGTTCCCGTGCTCACGCGGAAGAAACCGAGTCACGTATCTTGCAGTATTCCTTTAAAGCAATGTAATGCAGAGCGAACAACAGCAACTACGGATAAGGAAGTACAGAAACGGCAAATGACTGATTCAGTGGGAGGATTCGTTGAAACATATTTTATTTGCAAATGTAGCACGTAAAACTTCTGTTCGGTACAGTATTGTTTATTGGACTAGAATCTTACCGAGATTGGGTTACAAGGGAGATTACAAGGGAGACTGAAAGATTTTGATGTTAGGCCATCTGAATTGCAGATTCGTCCGATCTCCACTTTTTTGTATTGCAATTGTTATGATCTTGGAAAGTTGAAAGCAGCCTGGATACTTGTGTAGAACAGATTAAAACGGTGTGCCAGACCGTATCTCAAAGATGTGGCCTTTGTCTGTCGCGAGCAAGTGATCTGCAGAATTAGTTATCGAAGCACAACTCACGACCCGCTTTACGTACACTCAGTCGCAAAAGTATTCTGACAGTGGGAAGTTTCACAATGAGTACTCGAGAAACACTGACTATGAAACCCAAACATATTTATTAGCAATATGTATGCGTAACAACATTAATTACAAAAGAATTATTGTATTATTTCGTTTCCAAAACATAAATAACAAAAAATTAACAACAAAAATGAAACATCCTGCACACCCCGCTGCTGCAAAAGTATTCGGACACCGTCCAATAAATGAACGTAAGTTGTACGACGAAAATGTCAATACCTTGTGGGTCCACCTTTCATTTTCAATACCTCCTCCAATCTACTAGGCATACTTTCCACGGGTTTTTTCGTGAAATCTGGGCCTATATTTGCCCATTCTTGGCGCAGTTTCTCTTTCAAGATCTTCTTCGTATAGATGTCCGCGCTGAGGGTCCGTTTCAATTTATCCCACAAATGTTCGATTGGGTTATGGTCTGGTGATTGGGGAGGGGGGTGCAATACTTTCGGGCAATTGAAGAGCAACCACATTTGTACAATATGCGCGGTATGCTTGGGATCATTATCCTGATAAAAATGAAAACTGTCCGCAATACGTAGATGTCGTACACTCTGCTTCAAATGTCCTCGCAGTATATTCAAATGCGGTTCCTTGTTGATCGTATCCTCAATGAACACTCAATCACCCACACCATTGCCGGACATGCATCCCCACACCATAATGCTCCCACCTCCAAACTTTACTGTTGGTTTGAGGTTCCTGGGATTCAGCTCTTCATTGGTCTTTCGCCACACGTTTGCCGATCCGTCGCTTTGCCATAATGTAAATTTACATTCGTCTCAACATATCACCTGATTACACCAAGCCTGATCGTATTCGGCGTATTCCCTCGCAAACTGCATACATTTGTTATGGTTCACTGCATTTATGAATGGCTTTCGCTGTGCCACTCGACCATGGTACTGCGATCGTCGTAGTACTTTCCGCACGGTTTCGGGATGAACTTTTACACCAAGGTCTCCCTCCACCTCACTAGCAATTCGTGTGGCAGATATTTTCGGATTCTGTTGTACATTTCGCACAATCACACGTTCATCTCTCTGTGAAAATGTCCGTGACCGTCCTGTACTGGAACGGAATTCCAATCTGTCTTCTTTCTCGAACCGTTTAATAATGTCGTGAACTGTACTTTTCTTCATGTTCACTATTGTGGCAATTTCCCTGCAGGTTTTCCCCTTCGCGTGACGATAAACGAAAAGTTGCCTTTGCTCGAACGTAGAACACTTCCCTCTGCGTCCCATCGTCGACCTGCACAGGCTCACGATACGAGTTTACTAATCATCGCTATCGTCTCGCGGAAATGTCGGACACACTGCAGTCGCTTCACCCTCTGTGCGTCTCGGAATGAACTATTCTCTCACGTTGTCCGCCTTTGTCCGAATACTTTTGTTGCACCTTCCCACGCCGTTTTTAAGAAATATTACGTAACAGACACATCTCCAACAACAATTCTTCGTATTTGACGCGTGTTTCACGTTGCGCCATCGTACCCAGAGTCCCAAATACATTAGAAAGTGCAATTTCTGTATTTGTTCATGCGGCAAACTGCAAAATTATGTGCCGTTACGTGCTGTCCGAATACTTTTGCGACTGAGTGTAGCTTTACTTCCGCCAGTAACTCTCCTCCTACCTACCAACTCCACGGAAGTTCTCCCTGAAAGAAAAGATATGCCGCAACCTTTAAGATTGTTTTCAGAATGAATTTTAACTCCGGGGCGGAGTTGGAGCTCATATAGAACCTCCGGGCAAATTAAACCTGTGTGTCGGAGCGGGAATCGAATAGGGACATTTGCCTTTCGCGAGCAAGAGCTCATTCTGGAGACAATCCCCAAGGCTGCGGCTAGGCAATTTATCCCCGTTATCCTTTCTTCCAGGATTGTGAGTCTCGCATGGAACGTGGGAAATTTTCTGTGGAGTTCGGAAGGTGGGAGAAAACGTACCGGCGGAAGTGAAGCCGTGAAGGCCTATGGTGCGTCGTTGAAGACTTATCCGCGAAGGACAAAGTTCGAGTCTTGAACGGCCTACAGTTTTAATCTGCCACAAAGTTTCATATCAGCGCACGCGCTACAGCAGAGTGAAAATTTATTATGGATTTAAAGGTCGTATTCAGCGCTGGTTAGGATAACACATATTTAACATAGAAGAAACCTCTAGGTATCTTCATCGTGTCTCTTCGAAGGTAACCTTTTTCAGTTACAAAATTTTATGTTACTCAGTACAACTGGTCATTACAACCTTGTTACCATATCTGATCGACCAAGGTCGTCATCTAATGATGGAGTTAAGTCTCTGAAAGGTTTCATGACAATAACATACGTAACTTATAGCGAGTCGCTACGGGATGTTATCGTTGCTGTAACAGTTTAACATACAGTCACTTGTACAGCCAAAACAAACATTGATAGTGCAGAAATGATTAACTGTCAGTTGCTAATTGAACCATGGTGCCTCTAGTTCACTTTATCTCTGTCTTCCCGGTGCCTTGTTTCACTGGCTCCCCGATAGGCTGCGCGAATTTAATTCACAGTTTTCGTAGATGATGGCTGGCTCAGAGAGTTTGAAATAAGCCGGCAGTGGGTTGCGAGATGAGAATGGACGGGAGGGGCTCAGCATTAGGGTAGCACGCGGCCGTAAATTCTGTTTGAGCCGAGACCGACTTGTCACTCCTTTGGGTAGTAGAAATCACATTGCCTCCTACGGCCTTCAGTGGGTTTGCACTTCGCTGTTTATCCATACTGTGCAGTTTTGACCTCATCGTATCTGCGTATGCAAGGACCATTAATGGAAAATATTTGAGCTCATTATTGCTCGCGCTCCGATATCTGTGCCTCTGCTGCTGGTGCATAATGGGTCACCGGAAAATTTTAATTTGTTGTGATTAATCTTGGCCCCAACCATGTTGTACCTTTCCGTTTATTTCATTGGTGGAGATCTTGGGTGTCAATTACTGACTGTCCCAGCGTTGGCGATAAACTTTAACATTGAGACCTTTACTTGCTGTGAATTACCGAGGCCTTAATCCGTGCAGCACTTTCAAATTCAGTGGTTTACTAGTGAAACTTAAATTTCACCTCGTGTGTTCGGCAGTTCGCTGTTTCAGCTTTAGTGTTTAATGAAGTTCCTTAGTCAGTTTTATTAACTTGATCATGGGCCGTGTGACATAATTCATGTTGACTGAGTTTCAGATTTTTTTACGTTTTGTAAGCTTCGTAATTTTACCTTTTAATTATTTTTAAGGTAAGTTTTGAAACTAGATTCTAGATGGTTGTCAAGGCTGAGGTCTGATTCAAGGAAACACTGTTTGTAATGCCTAGTCAATAAGTATTTCCTTGGACGTGCACCTTATTTTCATTATTACAATTTATTTGTTCTATCTGTGATTCAAGTAGGCACCTGGTGGTGTAATTTTGCTGCAAAGTTTACCTAAATTGTTTGGGGAGATGTTATTATATTTTCATACTTCATTACCAGTGATCAGTGATTTAAGATATATGTCCTTTAGACAGTGTTTTTTAGTATTGTGTTATGATGAACTTTTTGGACTTATAGCCGTGATCTGCTAAAAAGATGGCGATTGTTGTTCATGCAGTTTGTATTTTTGCAGCCTATATCTCACCTATGTGGTGTTTGTTAGCAGCGCCTATTTGCCTTATGAAGCGCTACCGGTCACGAGGATCTGCTGCTGCTGTGCCCATGCACATGGCTTCCTACTGTGTTTGAGGCGTGTCCGCTATTGCTATAGTGGAACTGTTCGCCTTGGAGGCTTGCCTTGTTTAACTTTAGGTGCGCCCTGCTCTTCTTAAGGCTCTGATAGACTTGTTTTATCTTCCAGCATGTGAGCGACGTTGCAACTAATTTATGAGGCAGTTCCTTTGCCTGTTGAAACTTTTTCGTATATACTTAGTGTGCCGAGGAAAGTTTTAACGTAATTTCCGTTATGACTGCCATCTCCTTCGGCTTCTATTTTTAATTATAACTCTCTGTTCTTCTCTTGAGCTTAATTTATCATTGTATCCGTTCTAAGGACGTAATAAAATCTGTCAGGTCTGCCATGGTTGGATGTTTATTCTAAATGAGCGGTTATTATCTTAATACGCGTGACTGTTTAAGAAGGTTGTGCAACAGAAGTTTTATTGTAATTTCTTTTTTATGTGTTACTGGCACTGATACCTTGTAGCAGGAATTGAAAGTTTAGTCATGTCAATCTGTGGTTAAAATTTAAAAAGTCTCCATTTTCATTTAACAGCCTGTTATATTCCGAAATATTTGGTGATTATTGCATGTCATTTGGTGCCATCATTTGCACTGTAACTAAATGTGATTATTTAAAGGACAAATGATGCAAGAATTGTGGACCCTCCCTCCCATGTGATTATTTTCCTAAAGCAACCCGTATCTTGAAGTTACACAGATGTAGTAGACTTTAAAAAAAAATGAAAGGAAAAGAAGAATAAAATAAGTGTAAAGACTGATATCTCTCTGCGGATACAGAATCATGTAGATATTTTCGCTTCGCGAAAATGGACTGACCTTCTACACGATTAGTGAGTTAGTACTGAAATCAGTAACGTCATACAAATCATTGGAGTGACACTGAGTAGTAATATAAAGTGAGACATAGCCTCACGTGTAGGTAAGGCAAATGGTAGGCTTCGATTAATTGACTAAATACTGGGAAACAATATTTTGTCTACGAAACAGGTTGCGTATGGAACACTAGCCACAAACAGGCCGGAGGTAGAGTGTAGGTGGAATGCTGAAAGACCTGAACTAGGAAACAATTTAATGGACGCATCCAATAATCTCGAGCAAGCCTCCATGAAAATTTCCAGCACATGTGTTTCGCTGTGAAATGTACGTCCCATTTACATAATCTTGCATACATTAAAAAACTAATAAGTTGCACTGACAGACAAAGTGATAGCATTTGTTATCTCCAAACCCACATCAACACAACCAGAGCGCACTGAAGAACAGCCTGGATGTGAACGTAAGTGAATGGAAACCATAATATAGATTACAAACTGTGTTTTATTTTACATATAGCACCAAGAGATCGATCCAGAGTAGTATATTCAGAGTTATAAAACGCCAAATCTTAAACTTTATGGTTGTTAGTAGGAGAATCCATAAAAAACTTGTAGCACTTTTAGTTAGGACGTTCTCCTGGCGTTTGTGGATGCCCGAAAGTTGGTGGGTAGGTACAAGAAACATAAACAAAACATCGACTTTCACTGGCCTCTGTTCCGCGTCGCAGTGAAAGGCTCGTTGAAACTAAATTGGCTGATCGTGCACGGCTTTCGTCGCGGAAACAACTTTCCTTCCTGCAGGTCCGTCCATTCACGCCTGGTGGACACACCGTCAAGCCAGAACATAACGTCCACACCTCTGCTATGGGAGCAAACAGGTGTAGGTTTCGTGAAAAAGAAGTGATATAATACGAAAAGTGCACAACTGGAGACAAAACACAAAGATATTATGAATGAATAAGCAAACGACGCTGGCGTAGTATTTCTCAATATTTACTATTTTACAAAACGTTTTTCGGCTGCTCGCCATCTTCAAGTACAAAGACAAATATGTGTGGCTATGAAATTCTTGTGGGATCAAAGATTTTAAAGAAGTGCAGCTACAGAGGGACCTCAGTTGATTTCCACAGATGACAGTTATTGTTGATGTTTGATTTAGAACTAAAATGAAAAAGATTATTTCAGTAACAATGTTATGTAAAAATATTTGGGTTGGATAAAGTATTGAACTAAATGACAAATTACAACACTTGTTCTGAGAGGAAAAATAAGGATTTTGGTGACATGTTCCAAGGGGAGACTGAACAAGATAAACTTGTCCTTAAAAGATCCAATATTACAAACAGGTACAATGAAACTAAATATGTAAATGAAACAACAATAATTATACATAGTAAAATTTTAACAGAACTAGTGAAAATACAGTAACTGAAATAAAGGAAAAAATTAGCCCTGTGAGTAGGAGGAGTAATTTATAAAATCGTCTGGGTGGGATTATTTTCCATTATTTTTAGTTAGAAAAGGCGAGTAAGGGAACTGTGTCTGACCATTAAATACTGTGAACATATGTTTACTAATTTACATCATTTCGAGGTAGTTCATCATCCTTCCTTTGTGGACGTTGTCTAAGACTTCATGTTGCCTCTTGCAATTGTGATCTCCTTTAAACAGGTTCTCTGCAAAAGTAGAGTCTTCTTTTCTAGGTCACCTATTTCTGTGGTGTTCTTACAATCGAGCGAATATTGCGCGCCTGCCGGAGTGGCCGAGCGGTTTTAGGCGCTACAGTCTGGAACCGCGCGACCGCTGCGGTTTAGGTTCGAATCCTCCCTCGGGCATGGATATGTGTGATGTCATTAGGTTGGTTAAGTTTAAGTAGTTCCAAGTTCAAGGGTTGATGACCTCAGATGTTAAGTCCCATAGTGCTCAGAGCCATTTGAATATTGCGCTGCCAGAATAGTCTATATAGAATTTGCCACAGTTACAAGCGATTTTCTACATTCCATTTTTTTCAAAGCTACTGTCCTTACCATGAGCAAATATTGTCCAATAGTGTTGTTCACATGAAATAATGTTTTAAGGTTCCTGCATTTGAGATTTCTCCTCACATTCAGAGAGACTTCGTAAATATGGAACCTTGCAGCTTTCATTAAGGCCTTCGTGGGGTCGAGTCAAACATAGGGAAAAGAAGAGAGCTGTAGTTTTTCTGTGTCACTGTATTATGGAGGTCACCATGGCAGAGTGGCAGCCGTTTCTTGATGGCACTTGTTTGACTGTATTATACCAGTGTCGTGAGTGTTTTCATTCTTAATGTATAAAATATTATGCCTATAACGACGGAACAATCAATTAACATAAAATACAAGGCATCTGGTACGCAAATAATTGGGAAAAATATTCTGATTTCAGTGAATTTCACATAGGACGAATTCTGCTGGCCTGACAGCTATGAAGGTACGATGAATTTTAAAGAAAAGGTGAAGACTTGTTGGATGTTCCAATACTGCAGTCATCACCGTCTCTCAAAATAAGGTGAATGATGTCTGGCAGATCTTATAAAACGAAGCCTGCAAATCTTTGCCTCAACCTCCAGTTTTATGTCGGATGTCCGTGTAATCTATGAGAAAAATATACGGAAATCTGTGGCACAGCTGCTGGGGAAATGTTAGGGAAAAGCGAAGACCTTCTGTGGTAGTGGTGCCCCTGGTACACGGTTTTTCAGCTGCCATCATCGTCAAATCCGATTGCGACAGCTGACAGGCAGACTGGATTACGACTGGATCTTGGAATAATGGGAACGAGTAGCTTCCATAGATAAAAAAAAGCTTTCGTCTTAAACCGAATCAGTGGCATAGCCATGATGCGCCGTCTTACAGAACGATCCCTACTCGCTGTATGTACCTAGTTATGTCGACAGAGCAGTGATGGCAGGATTATAACGTGAGGTACCTGTATTTTTTTTAACCAGGGAAGCTGTTTACTGCATTAATTGTTTCAGATCACTTTCGCTTCGTCGTTTCTGATATTTTCCTTACCAAACGATACCAGTCGCAGCTGTAAAACACTCACTATCACAATATTAGAATCTAACAAGATTGGTTTGAGGAGCTTCATGATAAATTCCCGTTGATGTTCTAGACCAGGATTTTGCCCGATATCCGTCCTATGGACCTCATACGCCATGCCACAACACTCTACATACTCTAAACAGCATCCTGTGCAAATCCACCGTCGTATATTTCTTTTGTCTTACCAGTTGTTCGTACATTCAAGAACCAACAGGAAACAATACGACTGGAAGACCAAGAACGAAAAGTTCGGAGTAAAAGCGGTTTAAGCCTTTCATCCCTACTATTCAGTCTGTACGTTGAGGTAACAATGGCGATAATAAAAGAAAGGTGCAACAACGGGATTGAAATTCAGAATGAAACTATATCAATGGTAAGGTACACTTATGACTTCGCTATGTACATTGAAGGTGAAGAAAAATTACAAGGTCTGTTAAATGGAATGAACAGGCTAATCAGTACAGAATATGGATTGAGAGTATATCGAGAAAAGACAGAAGTAATAAGGAGTAGCAGAATTGAGAATAGGGAGTAACTTAAAATCAAAACTGATGTTCACAACGTGGAAGAAGTTAAGTAATTCTGCTACCGTACCTTGGAGGCAAAATAACAGACGACGGACGAAGCAAGGTGGACATAAAAAGCAGATTACCACAGCCAAAGAGGGCATTCCTGGCCAAAAGAATTATCAAACACAGTCTTAATCTGTACAATTACAGGGATGTACGTTTGGAGCACAGCACAGTACAGTACATTAACTGTAGGAAAACAGGAAGAGTGCAGCTCTAATCACCTATGCCGTTTATGCTCAGTACACCGGTCCACCACGGTCCTGATAGCCTGACCAATGTGTACCATGCCACAGTTACAAGGAATGCGATATACAACCGCCTTACGCAAACCAGGATCATACTTGCTGTTTTACCTGCGAACAAGGGCAATGCCACTGATGTTTTACACATACAGGATTATGTACAAAAGATGCAATTTTTTTTATCTGACTCAGCGTATCGCAGGACCGATGTTGACGGTACGAAAAATGTTGTAAGAAAGACCAGCAGCCTCCTGAAGAAAAGTGGTTTATCGCAGGACACTATCAAGAGTCTTAACACCTATAGTAATTTCCCCCTAGGCTATATGGCCTTCCGAAAGTACACAAGGAAAGGATTCCTTTCCGTCCTATAGTGAGCAATATCGGCGCTCCGACATATCGTGTAGCCAAGCATCTTGCTTCTGTGTTAAGTCCACAAGTTGGTCGGTGTGAACATCATATCAGAAACTCAGCTGATTTCTTACGTCGTTTGGAGGGAATGCGGTTGAATGACTCCGATATTTTAGTAAGTTTTGACGTGGTCTCTCTCTTCACTCGTGTTCCTCTGCCTGATTCGTTGCGGTTAATTGAGGTTAGGTTTGGTGTTGAGTTAACTAATCTCTTTCGACATGTGTCGACATCCACTTACTTTTTGTTCAGTGACCAGTAATACGAGCAGACAGATGGATTTGCGATGAGTACCCCGTTGTTTCCTGTGACTGCGAATATGTCTATGGAAGACTTCGAGGAACGTACATTGGAGATGGCGCCTTTGAAACCCGCCTTTTTCTTCAGATATGTTGACGACACTTTTGTTGTTTGGCCTCATGGTTAGGAAAATTTGAATGCCTTTTTAGAACATCTGACCTCGATCCTCCCGAACATTCGTTTTACGATGGAGGTGGAAGAGGATGGATGCCTTCCATTTCTTGACGTTTTGGTTAAGAGGAAGGTTGATTGATCATTGGGACATGCTGTTCACACTGACTTGTATTTACAGGCTGATAGTTGTCACCATCCGAATCAGTGTGAAGGGCTCCTTCGTATCTTGGTACACAGAGCCCTTTTCATTTGTGACACTGAGACTTTGCCAGCTGAGGTGGCCCATCATGAAGCTACATTTCGTCAGAATGGTTTTAACGAAAGACAAATTGAACGTCCGTTGCGCTATCGACCAACTGTGCATCGGGTGACTCACTGTATTTTTGCCTTACGCAGGAAGCACTTCCAACAAGAGCAGTCGTATTTTAAGTAAATAATATGTGAAATATGTTTACTGACCTCTATTTAAAATTAGGGTGCTTCTGGGTTGTGTTAAGGATCATCTTGGTATGCTTACGGGGGGGTGTATATTGCATTCCTTGTAGCTGTGGCATGGCATACACTGGTCAGATTATCAGGACCGTGGAGGACCAATGTACTGAGCATAAACGTCACACGCGATTACAGCAGGCAAGTGGATCTGCTATTGCCGAACATTGTGTGGTTCCTGGTCACCCTATGTTATATAACAGTACTGAGATATTGGTATGCACGTCCAGCTATTGGGACTGTGTTGATAAGGAATCTATTGAAATTAAATGGCCGCGCGGGATTAGCCGAGCGGTCTCAGGCGCTGCAGTCATGGACTTTGGAGCTGGTTCCGGCGGAGGTTCCAGTCCTCCCTTGGGCTTGGATGTGTGTGTTTCTTCTTACGATAATTTAGGTTAAGTAGTGTGTAAGCTTAGGGACTGATGACCTTAGCAGTTAAGTCCCATAAGATTTCACTTTTTTCTTTTAAATTAAATTAGCGAGCAACCTTGTAAACAGGGATGGAGATTTTCGTTTAAACTCTTCTTGGAATCCTGCTTTCTCCTTCTAGTCTGTAATCTTTCACTACCGATACCTCTGACTTTGGTCATCTTTGGTGGCACTAGTGTTCAGTGTGTTCGCGCGTTATCTTTCCTGAATTACTCCAAGAACCAAGGTTTTAAATTTGCTGTGCACCTGCTTAGCTGTGTGATAACGTGCTTGCCTTCCATCAAGTGGGCCCGGGTTCGATTCCCGGCCGGGATGGAAATTTTCTCTGCTCGGGGACTGCGTGTCGTGTTGTCCTCCTTATTATTTCATCCTCATCATCAAGTCGTCCAATGTGGCGCCGACTGAAATAATGCAAGTTTCATAGGATTTTCACTGTGGTAGTCATTTCACGATGAATCTTATGTGCGTAGACTTGACCGTTGACAACCATTTTCCGTTACACGAGGCTCTTCAAAGAGAAAGCAATGTTATAATAAAAAAATTATCATATGGCGTTTTGGCCGGAATGTCCCAGTCGGGTTCGGCCGCCAAGTGCAAGTAAGAGGGTGAGTCAAATGAAAACCTTAAATTTGCAATAACAAATCGAAATTTCGCGCCGTTATCCTGTAAGTTCCAGAATGAGATGATATGAAACTTCCTGGCAGATTAAATCTGCCAGGAAGTTTTATATCAGCGCACACTCCGCTGCAGAGTGAAAAATCTCATTCTGGAAACATCCCCCAGGCTGTGGCTAAGCCGTGTCTCCGCAGTATCCTTTCTTTCAGGAGTGCTAGTTCTGCATGGTTCGCAGGAGAGCTTCCATAAAGTTTCGAAGGTAGGAGACGAGATACTGGCAGAAGTAAAGCTGTGAGGACCGGGCGTGAGTCGTGCTTCGGTAGCTCAGATGTATAGCACTTGCCCGCGAAAGGCAAAGGTCCCGATTTCGAGTCTCGGTCGGGCACACAGTTTTAATCTGCCAGGAAGTTTCATCCTGTAAGTTGTTAAGCGTGCTACAGCGTGCAGAGGGGCCTGTAGGTGACAGCGTAATGCAGATGCACACATACCGTTGCAGTATCCGTATAAAGATGGCCGTGCCACTTGCGACTTGCACCAGGGAAGAACAGCGTTCTGTTATTCGGTTTTTGCGTAGTGAAGGTGTGAAACCTATTGAAATTCCTCGACGAATGTAGGTTCAGTACGGTGATGCATGTTTGTCACAGCAGCGAGTCTACGAATGGAGTAGGAAGTTCGCAAATGGTGTGACTTCAGTGGAAAATGCTCCTCGTCTAGGTGAGGCACAACGAGTTGTGGCTCCACAGAACATTGCAGCAGTTGAACCATGGTGAAGGAAAGCCGCCGAGTGTCACTGAATGACATTGCAGCATGTTTACAGATTAGTCATGGGTCAGCACAACACATTGTGCATGATGTGCTCCAATTTCACAAAGTGTCTGCAAGATGGGTGCCACGGCAGCTGACTGATGAAATGAGAGAACGACGTGTTGATGCATGTGAAGAACTTCTTCGGCGCTTTGAAGGAGAAGGTGATAGCTTCATTGCAAGAATCGTTACTGGGGACGAAACCTGGGTTCACTTCCACCAACCAGAAACGAAGAGAGCGAGCAAGGAATGGCGCCATTCCTCATCACCAAAATCAAAGAATTTTCGAGCAGAACCATCATCAGGGAAGGTTACGCTGACTTTATTTTAGGACGAAAAAGGCGTCATTTTGGAGCATTACATGCCTAGAAGGACCTTTGTCACAAGTGCATTATACACAGATCTCCTAAAAAAAATCATCTAAGGCCTGCAATCAAATCAAAGGGGCGTGGATTGCTGTCAGCAAGTGTCCTTTTGCAACATGACAAAGCAAGGTCCCACACTGCGCGTGCAACAGTTGCAACAGTTACAGACCTGCATTTTGACTTTCTTCCTCATCCACCATACTCACCTGACCTTGTCACAAGTGATTTCAATCTGTTTGGACCACTCATAGACGCAATGGGAGGAAATAACTTCCGTTCTGATGAAGAGCTACGCGACACGGTGCATGAATGGTTGCGCGGACTACCAAAAAATTTTTTTCCCAAAGTACAGGTAATTTATCCACTTTGTAAGCGCTGCAGGACTTGCATTGAGCGTGGGGGAGATTATGTTGAAAAGTGATACAGCTTTGTACCACTTCTGCACAATAAATAAAATGTAAAAAAATATTTAAAGTTTGCATTTGACTTGGCGGCCGAACCCTAGTAGGACATCCCGGCCAAAATGCCATATGATAATTTTTTTTACTGTAACACTGCTTTCTTCTTGAAGAGCCTCGTCCAACGGAAAATGGTTTTCAACGGTCAAGTCTACGCACGTAAGTTCGATCGTGAAATGGCTACCATAGTGAAAATCCCATGAAACTTTGCATAGACGTATTGATCATTGTCTGTAGTATGCCTGTCGATCACTTCACGTTGCTCTTTTGCTCTGAGCGCACAAAGAGCTAGTACAGATGCTTAGAAAATAGTGTCTCCCGCCGATTATGGGTGCCAGCTGCGAGGTTTCGCCTAATTTCATGCAACTCCACATAACGCACCTGTCATGCATTTCCTCCTTCATGACCATTCTTGGCCGCACCCTGGGGAGCAGTGAAGGCACCCCTGTAGCATTTTCGATGGGAAATGTCTGATCACCCACCTTACAGTCCAGAATTGACTCACTCTAACTTTTATCTCTGCCGACATGTTCTGCTGTCTGTGGAATCATATTGGCATAGACAACAAGCTGCAGATCAATGTAGAAAGCAAAGCCACGTGCCATCTTTGACGAAGGCATTGCAAAGTTGGTACAATGCTACGACAGATGTCTCAATCGGGCTGACGACTACCTGGAGAAGTAGTCAAAGGGTGTAATTAATTAACTGTCGCAAACGCCTTGCTAGCCCCGCGTAAACTCGCAAGGCGCTGTGATCGATTCTGTGGCGTGTTCATCATGAAATGTTTCCATGTTGTTAGCCCGTGGTATTTACACTCCTGGAAATGGAAAAAAGAACACATTGACACCGGTGTGTCAGACCCACCATACTTGCTCCGGACACTGCGAGAGGGCTGTACAAACAATGATCACACGCACGGCACAGCGGACACACCAGGAACCGCGGTGTTGGCCGTCGAATGGCGCTAGCTGCGCAGCATTTGTGCACCGCCGCCGTCAGTGTCAGCCAGTTTGCCGTGGCATACGGAGCTCCATCGCAGTCTTTAACACTGGTAGCATGCCGCGACAGCGTGGACGTGAACCGTATGTGCAGTTGACGGACTTTGAGCGAGGGCGTATAGTGGGCATGCGGGAGGCCGGGTGGACGTACCGCCGAATTGCTCAACACGTGGGGCGTGAGGTCTCCACAGTACATCGGTTGTCGCCAGTGGTCGGCGGAAGGTGCACGTGCCCGTCGACCTGGGACCGGACCGCAGCGACGCACGAATGCACACCAAGACCGTAGGATCCTACGCCGTGCCGAAGGGGACCGCACCGCCACTTCCCAGCAAATTAGGGACACTGTTGCTCCTGGGGTATCGGCAAGGACCATTCGCAACCGTCTCCATGAAGCTGGGCTACGGTCCCGCACACCGTTAGGCCGTCTTCCGCTCACGCCCCAACATCGTGCAGCCCGCCTCCAGTGGTGTCGCGACAGGCGTGAATGGAGGGACGTCTTCAGCGATGAGAGTCGCTTCTGCCTTGGTGCCAATGATGGTCGTATGCGTGTTTGGCGCCGTGCAGGTGAGCGCCACAATCAGGACTGCATACGACCGAGGCACACAGGGCCAACACCCGGCATCATGGTGTGGGGAGCGATCTCCTACACTGGCCGTACACCTCTGGTGATCGTCGAGGGGACACTGAATAGTGCACGGTACATCCAAACCGTCATCGAACCCATCGTTCTACCATTCCTAGACCGGCAAGGGGACTTGCTGTTCCAACAGGACAATGCACGTCCACATGTATCCCGTGCCACCCAACGTACTCTAGAAGGTGTAAGTCAACTACACTGGCCAGCAAGATCTCCGGATCTGTCCCCCATTGATCATGTTTGGGACTGGATGAAGCGTCGTCTCACGCGGTCTGCACGTCCAGCACGAACGCTGGTCCAACTGAGGCGCCAGGTGGAAATGGCATGGCAAGCCGTTCCACAGGACTACATCCAGCATCTCTACGATCGTCTCCATGGGAGAATAGCAGCCTGCATTGCTGCCAAAGGTGGATATACACTGTACTAGTGCCGACATTGTGCATGCTCTGTTGCCTGTGTCTATGTGCCTGTGGTTCTGTCAGTGTGATCATGTGATGTATCTGACCCCAGGAATGTGTCAATAAAGTTTCCCCTTCCTGGGACAATGAATTCACGGTGTTCTTATTTCAATTTCCAGGAGTGTAAATCCGAGACATATGGAGGCTCCTGTATCCGTTAAAATCGATACCTACACTTTCACTTTCAAATTACAGCACCATTAAGGCGGCATGGAACGAACGATTTACTACTAAGTCTGCTACATGATTCTACACTGATCAGCCAGAACATTATGACCATGGATCTACTATCGATATAAAACCATCTAGGCGAAAGCAGCGTCGCCTGGTGGGGAATGACTGCACCCACACACGCACGATGTAGAATGGGGAAGGCGCACGATTTATCTGAGTTTCACTGAGGGCAGATTCTGATGTCCCGGAGGCTCGGCACAAGAATTTCGGTAACTGCACGACTTTTCGAATGTTCGAGGAGTGCTGCGGTGGGTGTCTTCAAAACATGTTGAATCCATTGAGAAACCATCAACACATCGTGGGGTTGGGCGCCACTCCTCATTACAGTTGTACGACGTCGTTGGCTGTGTGGACTGGGAAAACGGGACAGGCGGCGAACTGTGGCTAACTAAGATCACACTTGTTGGGCAGAGTACAAGTTTGCCAGAACACACAGTGCACTGAACATTCCTAAGATAGGTATCCGCGGCCGACGACACATGCATGTGCCAATATTAACACCATGGTATCGGCAACTACGCCTGAAATGCACACGTGACCATAAGCACTGGGCATCGGCGCAGTGACAGAGCGTTGCGTGGTCTGATGAATCCCGATACCTTCTTCATCATGCCAATGGGAACAGCCTCCTGACGCTTATACTGCTGGTGCCAACTCCATTATGCTCTGGGGAACATTTATGTGTGCGTCCATGGGTCCAGTGCAGCTCGTGCAAGGCTCCTTGACGGCCAAGGAGTATCGTACACTGGTTGCAGATACGTACACCTCTTCATAACCATCATGTTTCTCGATGGCAGTGGCACTTGTCAACAACATAATGCGCCACGTCACGAGGCCAAAAGGGTGATGTAGTGGTTCGAGGAACACAGTGGAGAGTTCCAATTGATGTGATGGACCCTCAACTCACCCGAACTAAAACCACTGGGAGGTGACGGAACGTGGTGTCAGAGCTCATCGCCCCCCGGGAGTTAGGTGACTTGCGTGTACAGATATGGTGCCAGCTCCCTCCAGCGACCGACCAAGGCCTCATTGTTGCCATGCCACGACGTGTCGCCGCTGTTATCCGTGTCAAAGGTGGAAATACCGCCTATTAGGTAGGTGGTCATAATGTTCTGCCTGACCATTCTATATGCACAGGATTATCATTTCAGCGCAACCACACGAAGTAGATAAGAGTCAGGCCATATATATTCTGTAAATGGAAATGCTGTGTGGCTGGGGCATCCCGTCGGGTAGACTGTTCGCCTGGTGCAAATCTTTCCAGGTGACGCCAGTTCGGCGACTTGCGTGTCGATGGGGATGAAATGATAATAAGGACAACACAACACACAGTCCCTGAGCGGAGAAAATAATCTCTGACCCATCAGGGAATCGAACCCGGGTCGTTGTGACATTCCGTCGCGCTGACCCCTCACCTACCAGGGGCGGACGGTAGAGTCTGTACATAAGGAAAGATAATGTAGCTGGTTTCCTTTTAGAAATTGCTTATGAATTAATTAGCTGATCACATGCGATTGCAGTCTTTCTCGGTGTATTCCAGTGATCAATTCTTTCCGGGTTATCAGCCGAGTGGTGGCGTCGTCACCACTTGGCTGATAACCCGAGAAGAATTCATCATGAGAAGACCATGTTTTGCCTCATTCAAGAAGGAGACACTGCCACAAGCGCGTGTTGGAACTCGACAACGACCTATCGAGAAAGTGGTTCGTCGTTCTATGACACTTTACTCGTGTTGGTCTAGATCCTACGAGGGTCATTAAGCTCCCCCCACAGACGTTTTATGCAACCTGCACTACGGTTGTGTCAGAAACCGTATCCAAACAATTGACGGACACGTAATCGGTATAAGTTCCCTCTCAGAGCTTTGGGTGACAGTTAACAAACGCAATAGTAGTGTGAAATACCTTACTTATGCAATTCTTATTCAAGTACCTCCAGTCGTTCTCTGTGTAATTACCAGTGTAGCCATACAGGTTTTGGTTGTAAGTTTGTTCAATTTACAGCAATTAATCTTTCGTAAATCGTACATAAACGTTGCCTTATAAAACGTGTTTCGCCATTAGAAACAACGAAATTAAGAGAGATATCAAAATGGGAAGCGTGGAAGTAGTATCTGTGTGGTATATAACCCAATTAAGAGATAAATATACGAGATGACTCAGTTGCTCATGCCAATGTCGTTTTATGTAAACCCACATGACAGAGCAATGTTGTGGATCAGTTCGCTCTGGCTTTCTGGTGAGTCGTATATTAATCTTTTCATTGGGTTATATACGGAAAAGTTATTACTTCCATATTTCTCATTTTGATATCTCCTGTTAATTTCGTTCTTTCCAATGGTGAAACACACTTTACAAGGCAACCTTTCTGAGTCATTTATGGCAGATTAAGTACTATAAATGGAATAAACTCACAGTGACATCAAAACCCATATGACTTCACCACTAACTACACAAAGAAAGAACGGAGGCACTTGGATAAGTATGGCTGAACTGAGGTATATCTGGGTCCAAAAGTGTTTTTAGCTCACGGCCAGTCCTCACTTGTATCTTTTATAGAGTAAGTCTGTTCCTTAACGGTCCCCCAAAGCTCTGAGAGGGAACTTACATTGATTACGTGGCTATCGCCTGTCTGAATAGCGCTCCTGATAGAGACATAGTGTGGGTTGCATAAAACGGATCGGTAGTGACAGATGAATCGCCCTGTATAGAATCAGTGGATTCAGAAAGGCCATACTCTATGCCATGCAACGTCTAGCGGCGCTAAGTAACTAGCGCCCGGGTGGACTGCTATTGTTCACTATGCCGTGTGGACTCGTGCAGCCACGACACATACCTTGACTCGGGAAGTGGGCTAGTTTGCAGCAAGACAATTCTCCAAATGTGCAGTGCGGCGCCGTTTGGACCAATACAGGCAGTCAGCACAGCGATCATTATTGCGGATTCCTTTAAAGCGGCAGTAGAGTGAGGCAAACACGAAAACAAGCAGTAGAAACCCTCGCTGTGTGCGGACGGGCATTATGTTGCTGAAATGTAAGTCCAAGATGGCTTGCTATGAAGAGAAAAAAGGAGAGGTAGAATATCGTATCTGTAAGGGTACTGCGAATGACTGTTACAGGTATCCTGCTATGAAACGGAATGGCACCGCAGAACATCACTTCCGGTTGTTGGGCCCTATGACGGGTGACGTCAGACTGGAATCCCACCCCCGTCCAAGGCGTCTCCAGACACGTCTTCGCTAGTAATCGGGGCTCAGTTCATCACTGAAGTTAAGTCTTCTCCAGTCAATAAGATTCCAGGCTAAAAGACATGTCCGAAAGAATGGACACGATATACTGTATAATCAAGGCGAGAACAAGGATGCACACCAACCTCGAACACTTAAGGGAATCGGCGAAATGCAGAGAGCGATGAGGATAATGGGCAAGGGGCACTGTATCAGTAGTGTTTGGATAACTGAGAATTTGGGTCAGATGGGAGGCGTGATAGGGGAGTCCGTGCAGTTGCGATCACCACTGTGTCAGGATGGCGCCCTGGTGAATGCATCTGTATAGTAATCTGGAGACCCGGGTTTGAATCCCGGTCCACCACAAATTTTCAGCTTTCCTCATTGATTTAAATCAATGCCCATTGATAGCCAGTGTCTTGAATTCCGTAGTGTCTTGATACTAATGACAGTTGGCTACATCTGGTTGGACCGACATATCAGCCGGAAGGCAAAGAGCGTGGCGTCTAAGGATCATCCACCATTAATGTAAAAATTTCTATTTTCGTTTCGGCCAGAGCTTTGAAAGACATGAAACTTCCTGGCAGATTAAAACTGTGTGCCGGAGCGAGACTCGAACTCGAGACCTGTGCCTTTCGCTGGCAAGTGCTCTACCAACTGAGCCACCCAAGCACGACTCACGACCCGCCGTCACAGCTTCAATTCTGCCAGTACCTCGTCTCCTACCTTCCAAAATTCACAGAAGCTCTTCTGCAACGGCGGGTCGTGAGAAGTGCTTGGGTAACTCAGTTGGCAAAGCACTTGCCCGCGAAAGGCAAAGGTCCCGAGTTCGAGTCTCAGTCCGGCACACAGTTTTAACGTGCCAGGAAGTTTCATACGAGCGCACACTCCGCTGCAGAGTGAAAATCTCATTCTGGAAACATGCACCAGGCTGTGGCGAAGCCATTCACCGCAATATCCTTTCTTCCAGGAGTGCTAGTTCTGCCAAGTTCGCAGAAGAGCTTTAGTGAAGTTTGGAAGGCAAGTGAAGAGGTACTGGCAGAACTGAAGCTGTGACGGCGGGTCGTGAGTCGTGCTTGGGTAGCTCAGTTGGTAGAGCACTTGCCAGCGAAAGACAGAGGTCTCGAATTCGAGTCTCGCTCAGGCACACAGTTTTAATCTGCCAGGAAGTTTCATATCAACGCACACTCCGCTGCAGAGTGAAAATCTCATTTTGAAAGACATGTTCACGCCAGACTCAATGACTTTGTGAAACAAGGGCTTGAGGTGTAAAGATTGTACTTACATTGCAAAATTACATCAGCAAAAGCAACAGAAAGGAAATCACAAAAGAATACGGTCATTAACACTTCCTTAGAATTAAATTTATGTCACCAGTTGTTCGAAATGCCCAACCCCTACTGTAATACAAGTTTGCGGTCGGTGGTGCAAGTATTTCTGGACAGATTGAAGAGATTCCATCGATAAAATTGCAGTTGTACAATGCAGTGTTTTGAATCATCTTGGGTACTCCGGACTTGTGCATAGACTTTAATTACGAGTTTATGCGAGAGAAAAAAAGTCAATGGTGTCAAATCAGACGAATGTACAGGCTAACAGACAATGCCTTCATCACTATCCAGGGGTGAGGAAAGAGCTGTGTGAGTGTTTTCCTAAACACAGGCAAGTAGCGGACCAGACACCCATCGTGCTGCTACCACATACATCTGTGTATTTCAAAGTGGTACTTCCTTTAAGAGTGCCAATATCACGCCGATAAGAAGTTGTTCGTATCTTTTACCCTTTAAGGTTTCTTCAGTGAATTAGGGGTCTGCCATCTAATCCCCAATAATCTCGCATCAAACGTTCGCATTCCACTGTATCTGAAAATCAGCCCGTCTCAGGTAGTGCGGATTCTCAGCGGCCCATATTTCCTACATTCAGCTCTCCATGCTTTATGAAGGTAAAGAACTTCTTTGGAGAAAGAACTTATTGTCATGACGTCGCATGTGACAATTCCATCTTACTTACGCAGTATCGTTTGTTAATCTGCTTGTGAAGTGACACATGATACGGATGGGAGCTGCTTGCGCGCAAAATGCGAACGGCGCTGGGCTGTCTTATTTCAGAGGCACTCGCAGCTTCTCTGCACCTAACGTGCGGATTTTGAATAACAGCTGCCACAAAATCTGTTTCGTTCTCTAAACGCATTGCAAGCTTGCTCCTTATCATCGTTGTAGAATTCCAGAGTCCTTCCGTTAACAAGTTTTTACACATTCCCTGAATTGTCATCCTTGTTAGATAGTATCTCTTGAGATACCTTTTTGCGTACACTTCAACTGTTCTCTTTGAGTTACTTCTTTATTCTCCGCAAAGAAATAACATATCTTGCTTTTCGGTACCTGTGAAAGGAATTTATTTTGCAAAGTTAGCAGCGCTAGACACAGACCATTACACCGGTGTCCCGACGATCCAGTACTTTTTCCCCTCCTTATCCGCCGTCATGTATGAAGTCACGTGAGGTAAGGAAATCAAGAACATTTGCATAACACAGCAGATAAATGTTCCAAACAGATAAATTCTAATATCTAAATATTCCAATTACTCTGACGTTAGTAATAGGATTTTCAAGAGTAAGACTTCGTTGGAATCGTCTGATTTAGAATTACGATACTAGCAACAGGAATTACTATATTTATCTGTTTATTTATTTAATTGTTTAACCTGATCTGATGAAGGCCACCAGGCCCTCTCTTAGCTGACAATTCTGATATGACATATTGTACTGAAATGATTTTCGTGTCTATAGAGTCATTGTGATAATAATAATAATAATAATAATGACATGATTTCTAAAATCTTCCCGGCGTAAAAAGTGCTCCTTGAAGTTCCATGTCTGCAACCGGATCACGTAGACAATATCGTTGCAAGAAGCCGAAGTTATCCGGCTGCAATCCCAAAACTTAATGGAATAACAATAATGACAATACTAATTATGATAACAACAACAACGCTAATGGCGGATATAAAATAATTCATAGGTGTACAAAATAGATGTTTTGTGGTGTAGGGGTTCTGGGGAAAGGAAATATAAGAAGACAGCACGAGCTAGGAATATTGGGAAATGAGCAACATCTGGTTGGAAAGAACGGTATACAAGGGTAACGAGTGCTTACAGAGGCTACGGCAATCGTCACTGTCGCTTCAGTATACAGGGTGGTCGGAAATTCCCGTTACAGACTTCTAGGACTTGTAGAGGGGAGTGAGTACATCGTATTTTGAATAGAAATCCATGTCCGGAAACGTCATCCAACGAGACTACAGAGCGTCAGAGTTATAGACGCGGGCGTCTGTAAATGTACGTATACACGGGGTGATTCCGTGACGATGTACAGACTTTCTAGGAAGATGGAGAACGATAAATGTATTAATTTGAATTAAGGATCCGTGTGCCGGAAACGAACGAGTCGAAAGTTATAAACGAAACCCGTTTGATATCTCTGACAGTTGAATACATGTACTGGTTCTTGTGTTGCGAAGAGTGTAGGGCTGGTAACTTTCAGTGGTGGTAGTGTGGACAAAAACGAGAAAAAATCTCCAATAAATATGGGTTCTAAAGTGCATACCTGAGGAGCTATGACCATTCGTTCATCTTCGCTAATGTGAAACACATCTCCATACTGAGCAAGTGTTCATAGCTGTTAAGGTACGCACTTTAGAGCCCACGTTTATCGGAAATTTCTTCTCGTGCAAGTAGAAAATCTGGAAGTGGAAATAAAGTTCAGTCAGTATACAGTGTGGAGCCGCGAAGTGTAATGGAAAGAATGTAATGGAAAGAAAGTAAGCAGTCGGCTGTGGTGGCCGAACGGTTCTAGGCGCTACAGTGTGGAACCGCGCGACCGCTACGGTCGCAGGTTGGAATCCTGCCTCGGGTATGGATGTGTGTGATGTCCTTAGGTTAGTTAGGTTTAAGTAGTTCTAAGTTCTGGGGGACTGATGACCTCAGAAATTAAGTCCCGTAGTGCTCAGAGCCAAAGAAGGTAAGGAACTCTAAACAGAAGACTATAGCGACAGCAAGAGGGAATAATAAGAGTGGAAGACCAATTACGCAGACAGAGATGTAGTCTTTCTCCGCTACTGTTTAATCTATACAATGACTGCAAGAAAAGAAAGGTTCAAGAGTGGAATTAAAATTCAAGGTGAAAGTATATCATTGACAAAATCGCTAATGGCATTGCTATCCTCAGTGAAGAATTGCAGGACCTACTGAATGGAACGAACACTCTGATGAGTACAAAATATGTATTGAGAGTAAATCGAAGAAAGGCGAAAGTAATGAGAAGTGGCAGAAATGACAATAGTGAGACACTAAACATCAGTACTGGTGATCACAAACTAGATGAAATTAAGGAATTATGCTACATGGGCAGCTATGCTATGACGGAGGGAGTAAGGAGGGCATAAAAAGCAAACTAGTATTGGCAAAAAGGGCATTCCTGGTCAAGAGAAATCTATAGTATCAACCATGGACCTAAATCTGTGGAAGACGTTTCTGAGATTGTACATTTGGAACACAGCATTTTATGGTGAAGAAACATGGACTGTGAATGTTGAAAATTAGGCTCACTAATAAGGTAAGGAATGAGGCTCTCCGCAAGATCGGTGAGGAAATTAATATATGGAAGGGGCCAATAAGAAGGGGAAGGATGATAGGACCTCAGTTAAGACATCAGAATATAACTTCCATGGTACTAGAGGGAAATGTAGAGAGCACAAATTGTAGCGGAAGACAGAGATTGGAATACACCCACAAAATAACTGAGGACGTAGGTCGCAAGTGCTACTCCGAGACGACGAGGATGGCACACGAGAGGAATTCGTGGCGGCTGGCGTGTGGTGTGTGCTGAGTGGCGCGCTGTATCAAACCATTCAGAAGACGTCTCGAAAGAAATAAAAGGAAAGACAAGCAGCAGGAAATCTTATAACGGCAGTAGGATTCGTTATGAATTTGAAGATTGGGCAATTCCTCTCAAATGCGTCTTACATAAATACGAGAGCGGGAAAATCGGAACAGTTCGAGCTCGCAAAGCAGCTTATCAACTTGTTCTCAAAACAATATACTTATTCACTGCTAAAAAAAGAGTCAGTCTAAAATCATTTTACTAACTGGACAAGAGTGCCTTAAACAGCATCCTGTATATCCGTATCTAAAGACAAATGACGATCTTTCAGCAGTTTCAGAGACCATATTGCTGTAGTGGTAGCCTAGCCGACAAGTTCTCGTCAACACAATCGCCGTATGGAGCCTGAGCATGCACTGCAATAAATGTTTTCCGTAGATACTGCAACTTATAAATCAAATCGCATTGGATCAACATTTAAAAGATACATATTACAGTGTTATATTAATGAACTGAAAATGGATTATGACTTCAAACTGCAGATCAAACCAAAATGTCAGTAGCACTTTTAGTTATCTCACATGGCATATTTCCGGGCAACTCTGTTCAATCACCAAGAACATTCTTAGTCTACAAAAGGTTGATCAGTCAGATTTACGTTTCTGTTCCCGAACTTCGCGTCCTGTATTGCGGCCGCACCGTGCAATCGACGTAGATAACCTCTGCGAGAAACATCGATCTAGGGCTGATTTCCGTGCTGCAAGTAACCACAAGAAGTAGCTGCACTAGCGACGCTGTCTGTCCGAGACAAGGCTCACTATATACAACATTTTTTTTATATTGATCCAACCGCTGCGTGCCGTATGAGACCTGTAGCATCCACTACTATCCTATTCACTTCGCTTGCTGGTTCTCCGTTAAGACCGTCTCACATGGAGTAAGGTTCTTCGCAAGTTTGCTAGATGGCGCGCGTGTCTGCCGGCTAACAGGTGGGGGTAACGGCCACTTTGCATGCTGAACCTCTCATGCGGTGTATGACTCGGCGCGAAAGTTAGCTGGTTGAGTTGGCTCCGCGAGCTGGACGAACTGTTCCGCAAAAAGCAATTTATTCAAAAATGGTTCAAATGGCTCTGAGCACTATGGGACTTAACATCTATGGTCATCAGTCGCCTAGAACTTAGAAATACTTAAACCTAACTAATCTAAGGACAGCACACAACACCCAGTCATCACGAGGCAGAGAAAATCCCGGACCTCGCCGGAAATCGAACCCGGGATCCAGGAGCAATTTATTTCCTCAAATCTTGTAGCTTCATTTGTCAGGTCCATTTCGTCAATGGTCGTATTTATTGTGATATTTTGGGATTAAGTAAACTACTGTAAGAATTTCGGAAAGTTTACAGTGAAAAATAGAGGTTGCTATGAATTTGTGTTTGGTGCATATTACGTCATGTTTCTCCGTATGAAATTAGCTAACATATTCAATTTTTCTTTAAACTTTGAAGGGCATTGATATCTTTTACCAATCTGGAGAAAATGGATCGTATATAAACCGCTTAGTCGCGAGCACATGCATCATAACGAAATATTCACAAAATTCTCCGAATTTCGTGAACGGTTTCTGATATCTAAACAAGATTTTGGTAGCGATAGTACGCAAAGAGGAGAGTATTTCTCCATATGATTAATATTCGAAACTTTCGTATCTACCACGATATTCAAGCGACTACAGGTTTCTTTTCAGTGAATTGATGTAATATTTAAGCGCCATCAGTAGCTGGTGAAACGAGATTTACTGTGGGTTTGGAACAACATATCTGGGGCGGTTTCTTTCTTGTACCGAGAATGGGCATTTTCATAAACCATTGACTTGTATCCCCATCAGTTGCTGTTTTATGATTCTGTCGCAATGCCAACTGCGTTAGAATGTTACTGTTATGAATACTTACAGATTCTGCTGAAGCAGTTTCAGATGTGGCAACAAGGAAAATCAACTATTACTCAAATTCGACACTGATAACGTCCGTCTGAACAAAATTAAAGGGATAATAAGTCTGGCGAAACGAACCTGATATTATTGTTGAAATTTTAACGGAATCCTATACCCCAGTACATATGTGTTTAATAATGAGTGATGTTGATTGACACAGGCACAGAATCACATTTCTGTATCTCAGTGATCTGAGAGATATGAAAACATTTAAATTCACAAACCACAGTCAACTATCTATCAAGATGTAAACAGATTATCAATATCTTTGACAAACTAAAAGATGTTTGTGGTGAAAAAGTATAATTCCTCATTATGTATGCGGTTAGGACAGGAAAGATGGCATGCTATGTGCTATTAACTGTTTCTACATTTCTTAGATTATTGAGGCATAGAAAAAAATATGTTGTCCGGTTTCAGTTCATATCATTGGTTATTATAAATACACTGAAGTATAGAGTTTCGCCGAAATTTCAAAAGAAATAGCGATTTATTTTCCCCAGACTTATTATCACCTTTATTTTTCTTCAGAGAAACGTTATCAGTGATGAGTTTTGAGAAATACAGAAGACTCCTTGTTGCCATCTTAATCGGTTTCTTTCGCCAAAATACAGCTGCGTTTATAAACATTCATCTCACTGACATTCTGATGCAGTTGAAATTGAGACAGAATCATACAAGAGCAACTGATGTAAAGACATGTCAGTAGTCTATGAATGGCTCTGAGTACCATGGGACTTAACATCTGAGGTCATTAGTCCCCTAGAACTTAGAACTACTTAAACCTAACTAACTTAAGGACGTCACACACATCCATGCTCGAGGCAGGATTCGAACCTGCGACCGTAGCGGTCGCGTGGTTCCAGAGTGTAGCGCCTAGAACCGCTCGGCCACTCCGGCCGGCGTAGTCTATGAAATGCCCGTTCTTGGTATAAAAATAAACTGTCATTTATTCACATATTTATATAATACGCAGTAATTCTCTTTTCACTAGCCATCGATGGTGCTTAAATATTAATCATTTCATTGAAAAAGTTTGAAGTCGCTTGAATATCACGATAGATACGGAAGTCACGATAGATACGGAAGTTTCTAATATTAATCAGATGGCGAAATACTCTCCTCTTTACATAATGTCATTTGCCAAAATCTTGTTTCGATATCTGAAATCGTTCACGAGATACGAGGAATTTTGTAAACATTTCATTCTGGCTTTTCCGCTGGCGCGCGAGCTCGTGACGAAGCGCTTTATATACGATCCACTTTCTCGAGACTGGTAATAGATAGGAACACATATCAAATTTTAAAGAAAAATTAAGTATGTTAGCTACTCTTCATACGCAGAAACATAGGACATAATACGCACCAAAAACAAATTCCTATCAAACTCTATTTTTCGCTGCAACTTTCCGAAATTCTTGCAGTAATATACTTAATCCTAACATATCACAGTAAATATGACCATTAACGTAATGATAGGCAGTTCCTCATGAAGCTGACGAATAAAGCTATAAGATGAGCGAGAAGTTTTTTTTATTTTTTTTACGGGTTACTTTCTTTACTTTGGCACATCCGTGACGTTCTTTTACGTCTCACGGGCTGATGGCGTTGTCTCAAGAGCTCCCTCCGTGTAGGCTGTGACGTCGCCAAACGGGACTCTTGATTGGTCGGCGCAGATAGCATGCGGGGAACCCGACTAGACCTCACAAGAAAAATAGCACCGGACCTATCACGGGTAACATGCGCAACTCTCTGCAGGGCCGATTGCGAGGCCAGCGTTTACGTTGAGTATTAGCAGCTCCCTGCTCGTGATCGTGCTACTTAGGGCTGCCCCGGAATTCTAACTACATAATCCCTGTACACATCACACTGGTACGCGATTTTTCAGAAGAAACTGCAACATTTATGTATTGAGTACAAGAAAGAAATGCGTGTCGGCAGCCGTTTATGCCCTTGTTATAATTACCAATGGGCGGAGGGTGGCCGAAGGATCTGTCGCCGTTGGAATCTCGACAGACAAGCAAAAGATTAGTTGACAAAAATGCAGCTTGAATAAACATATTGTAATCATCTTATTCTGTTGACAACTTGTTACAGCCATGGCTAGCAATAAGCACAGGCCTGACACAGGCTAGCACCTATACTGGGTGTTACAAAAAGGTCCGGCCAAACTTTCAGGAAACATTCCTCACACACAAATAAAGAAAAGATGTTATGTGGACATGTGTCTGGAAACGCTTAACTTCCATGTTAGAGCTCATTTTAGTTTCGTCAGTATGTACTGTACTTCCTCGATTCACCGCCCAATTGAAAAGGGTAATGTTGACTTCGGTGCTTGTGTTGACATGTGACTCATTGCTCTACAGTACTAGCATCAAGTATATCAGTACGTAGCATCAACAGGTTAGTGTTCATCACTAACAAGTTTTTGCCGTCAGTGCAATGTTTACAAATGCGGAGTTGGCAGATGCCCATTTGATGTATGGATTAGCACGGGGCAATAGCCGTGGCGCCGTACGTTTGTATTGAGACAGATTTCCAGAACGAAGGTGTCCCGACAGGAAGACGTTCGAAGCAATCGATCGGCGTCTTAGGGAGCACGGAACAATCCAGCCTATGAGTCGCGACTGGGGAAGACCTAGAACGACGAGGACATATGCAATGGACGAGGCAATTCTTCGTGCAGTTGACGATAACCTTAACGTCAGCATCAGAGAAGTTGCTGCTGTACAAGGTCACTGTATGGAGAGTGCTCTGATTGGCCTCCACGGGTACACTTCTGCGAATGGTTCATCCAACAACGTGTCAATGCTCATTTCAGTGCAAATGTTCTCATTACGGATGAGGCTTCATTCCAACATGATCAAATTGTAAATTTTCACAATCAACATGTGTGGGCTGACGAGAATCCGCACGCAATTGTGCAATCACGCCATCAACACAGATTTTCTGTGAACTTTTGGGCAGGCTTTGTTGGTGATGTCTTGATTGGGCCCCATGTTCTTCCACCTACGCTCAATGGAGCACGTTATCATGATTTCATATGGGATACTCTACCTGTGCTGCTAGAACATGTGCCTTAACAAGTACGACACAACATGTGGTTCATGCACGACGGAGCTCCTGCACATTTCAGTCGAAATGTTCGTACGCTTCTCATCAAGAGATTCGGTGACCGATGGATTGGTAGAGGAGGACCAATTCCATGGCCTCCATGCTCTCCTGACCTCAACTCTCTTGACTTTCATTTATGGGGGCATTTGAAAGCTCTTGTCTACGCAACCCCGGTACCAAATGTAGGACTGTTCGTGTTCGTATTGTGGACGGCTGTGATTGAATACGCCATTCTCCAGGGCTGCAGCAGCGCATCAGGGATTCCGTGCGACGGAGGGTGGATGCATGTACCCTCGCTAACGGAGGACATTTTGAACATTTCCTGTAACAAAGTGTTTGAAGTCACGCTGGTACGTTCTGTTGCTGTGTGTTTCCGTTCCATGAGTAACGTGATTTGAAGAGAAGTAATAAAATGAACTCTAACATGGAAAGTAAGCGTTTCCGGACACATGTCCGCATAACATATTTTCTTTCTTTGTATGTGAGGAATGTTTGCTGAAAGTTTGGCCGTACCTTTTTGTAACACCCTGTATACACTAAATTTTTGCCGGTAGAGATAAGTATCAACAACTTGGAGTATTGTGCGGGCACCACCTAGCAACACGGAACTCTCACGAGAAGCACGGACGTACAAGTAGAAGCAGAATACTGCTGCCCTCTCTCACTCTCATTTGATACTTGAGGACTTTTTAACCTTTTGGCTTTTACTCCACGTGTTTGCTAGTGTGTGTGATTTTCTTTTCTATGATTTTTGGATGTCTGTGTAACGTCATTCATGTTCTGTGTGCGTCTGGTACTTGCCTGAGATTGGCGATGTGATTGATTTTAGGGGGGGGGGGGGGGAGGGAACAGGATTTGGAATTGGAGATAGGGATTTTCTCTTCGACTTACTGGTGTCCATGTAGCCTCCGGCGACCTGCAGGTTCTTCCGCAGGTATCTTCGAGGCGCCGGCTCTGGCAGTATCGATAACTTATGATACAGTTGCTTTGTGGCACACTAGACCAATTCTCCGCAAGAGTTCTCCGCAGCAGTTGAAAAATTTCTCTGTTTGTTATTTATTTGTATACCTTCCACATACATTTTGTGTTTGATTATTTCTCAACCCCTTTTATCATATTTCTAATCAGCATTCTGTAAGCTCTGTGGTGATTCCTTCCATAGCTTTGGCTTGCTTAAAACCCATGGAACATGGTAAATAAGTCTTAAAGAATAAAAAACGTCCAATGTAAAACATCTATATCCACATCTACATGGTTGTGCTGCAATTCACACGGAACGAGCCGATTTCTCTTACTTTGTCTTCGCGGTCATTACGCGAAATGTAAGTTGGTTGTAGTAGAATCGTTCTAAAGTCAGCCACAAATTCCGCTTCTCTAAGTTTTCTCAACAATGTCTCGCAAAAAGAATGTCGTGTTCCCTCCACAGATTCCCATTTGAGTACACAAAACATCTCCGCAATACTCGAGTGCTGACCGAACCCGCCGCTAATAAATTTAACAGCAGACCTTTAAATTGCTCAAGTGTCTTCCTTTAACTCGACCTGTTAGGTGTCCTCAAAACTTGAGTATTACTTTGGAATGGGTGCCACTACTGTTCTACACGCTGTACCCTGTTTAGATGAAAACACATTTTCTGAAAATTCTCCCAATAATACGAAGTCTACCCCTACAACTGACCTTACGTGTTCATTCCATTTCATATCGCGTTGCAACGTAACGGCTAGATATCTAATCGTAGTGACCGTGTCAAGTGACTGACACTGACGCTCAAACCGGCAGCCCTATCCCTAGGTCTGATGAAATGACACTTGATGTTTCAAGCAGCAGTCTAACAACATCGTATTCGTATATTCCGGGATTGTTTTTACTGCTCATCTGCACTGACTTACATTTTTCTACATTTGGAGTAAGCTGACATTCATGACAGTAAATAGAAATTCTAGGTGACCCTCACCCTGTCAGTCAGATCGGTTGTAAATATTGAGAACAACAGTGATCCAGTCACACTTCCCCGCGGCACTCCTGACGATACCCATGTTCTGACGAGCTCTCGCCGGCCAGGGCCACGTGCTGGGTTGCATTACTTAAGAAGTCTCCAGGCCACTCACGTCTTTTGCAACCTGTTCCGTTTGCTCGACCTTCGTTAACTGTCTGCCTGCGTCTAACGCTTTCCGGAAGTCTAGGAATATGGAATCAGCCTGTTGCCCTTCATTCTAGGTTGGCAGGATATCGTGAGACAAAAGGGTAAGCTGAGTTTTACACGAGTGACGCTTCCTAAACCAGCGTTGATTTGTGAGCGACGTACAAGTCCTTTGTACAATTTCTTATAAAGATGCCTAGCAATTTTTGCCGTTAACTGCAGATTTCTTCACGTAGAAAGTATAATCGCCAACATCTTCAGTCACAAATCTTCGTGTTCTATTACACGACGCATCTATTTCTACGTCGTTTACTCCGAAAGATACCTTACCGCGTGCGGCGGACGTTTTTTATCTACCACCACCACCTCCCACCCTTTCCTCTTCCAGTAGCGAACTGTTCACCGAAAGAACGATTGTTGCTATGAATTCGTGTGAACTTGAATGTCTCCAGTTTTACCTACACAGTCTGCGCGAAAGACAAACGTAGGATGAAGCAAAATATTCGCGAACTCTTTTAGTAAAGTACATAGACGAAATTTTGACGGCCGGAGTGACCGTGCGGTTCTATGCACTACAGTCTGGAGCCGAGGGGCCGCTACGGTCGCAGGTTCGAATCCTGCCTCGGGCAGGACTGATAACCTCAGAACTTAAGTCGGATAGTGTTCAGAGCCATTCGAATCATTTGAACCATTTGACAGTAACGTACACCGTAATGCAGATGCCTCTCCTGTAACGTCTGCCACCGGAGATGGATGAAGTTTTCAAGTTTGCTAAACAAACCTGTGGCGAAATTCGCTATTCTTCTTTGGATTTTCCTGTATTTCCCTTATCAATAAATTCTGGTACGGACTGCAGACTGACGAGGATCGGTTGAACCAGGCTTTCGTAAGCTACTTGAGTGTTATACACTAATGGCCATTAAAATTGCACACCAAGAAGAAATGCAGATGATAAACAGGTATTCATTGGACAAATATATTATACTAGAACTGACATGTGATTACATTTTCAAGCAATTTGGGTGCATAGATCCTGAGAAATCAGTACGCAGAACAACCACCTCTGGCCGTAATAACGGTCTTGATACGCCTGGGCACTGAGTCAAACAGAGCTTGGATGGCGTGTACAGGTACAGCTGCCCATGCAGCGTCAACACGATACCACAGTTCATCAAGAGTAGTAATTGGCGTATTATAACGAGCCAGTTGCTCGGCCACCATTGACTAGACGTTTTCAATTGGTGAGAGATCTGGAGAATGTGATGGCCGGAGGAGCAGTCGAACATTTTCTGTATCCAGAAAGGCCCGTACAGGATCTGCAACATGTGGTCGTGAAGTATCCTGTTGAAATGTTTGGTTTCGCAGGGATCGAATGAATGGTAGAGCCACGGGTCGTAACAAATCTGAAATGTAACGTCCACTGTTCAAAGTGCCGTCAATGCGAACAAGAGTTGACCGAGACGTGTAATCAATGGCACCCCATACCATCACGCCGGGTGATACCCCAGTATGGCGATGACGAATACACGATTTCAATGTGCGTTCACCGCGATGTCGCCAAACACGGATGCGACCATCATGATGCTTGAAACAGAACCTGGATTCATCCGAAAAAATTACGTTTTGTCATTCCTGCACCCAGAATCGTCGTTGAGTACACCATCGCAGGCGCTCCTGTCTGCGACGCAGTGTCAAGGGTAACCACAGCCATGGTCTCCCAGCTGATAGTCCATGCTGCTGCAAACGTCGTCGAACTATTCGTGCAGATGGTTGTTGTCTTCCAAATTCCATCTGTTGACTCAGGGATCGAGACGTGGCTACACGATCCGTTACAGCCATGCGAATAAGATGCCTGTCATTTCGACTGCTAGTGATACGAGGCAGTTGGGATCCAGCACGGCGTTCGTATTACCCTCCTGAACCCACCGATTCCATATTCTGCTAACAGTCATTGTATCTCGACCAACGCGAGCAGCAATGTCGCGATACGATAAACCGCAATCGCGATAGGATACAATCCGACCTATATCAAAGTCGGAAGCGTGATGGTACTCATTTCTCCTCCTTACGCGAGGCATCACAACAAATTTCACTAGGCAACGCCGGTCAACTGCTGTTTGTGTATGAGAAATCGGTTGGAAACTTTCCTCATGTCAGCACGTTGTAGGTCTCGCCATCGGCGCCAGCCTTGTGTGAATGCTCTGAAAAGCTAATCATTTGCGTATCACAGCATCTTCTTCCTGTCGGTTAAATTTCGCGTCTGTGGCACGTCATCTTCGTGGTGTAGCAATTTTAATGGGCAGTAGTGTACCACTGAACGCCATTCTGGCATCTGCGTTTAGAGCGATTAGATTCATGTGGTCGTTTCGTTTTAAGTCGCTACGTACGCTTGCTTCTAGACATTTAAAGAGAGTGTTTGCATCCAGTGCCTGTTTGGCAATAGTGTAATCACACAGTAACACGTCTTTCCATCCATTTATACAAAGTACGTTACATCTGTTTATGCTGAGAGTCAGTTGCCAATCCCTGCACCAAGTGTCGATCCTCTGCAAGTAGCATTTTGCTACAATTTTCTGGCCTTTTGATAACTCCGTACATAACAGCATCATCCTCGAACATCCTCATGACGCTTCTGACGTTATCCCCTAGGTCATTTATGTCTATTGTGAAATATAACAATCCTACGAAGTTGCTTTTACGACTGATGATTTCTGTCCCATTAATAATGACGCGTTATGTTCTCTTTTACCAAAATAAATTCAGTCAGAAAGCTAATCTGATATGTGTTTTGTTCATTAGGCTTGAGTGTGGAACTATACTGCAACCTTCCGAAAGTCTAGGGACACAGTATCTGCCTAGACACTGGTATTTACTGCCTTCTGGGTTTCGTAGACGAGCAGAGCAATCGTGTTGCACCAGGTGCAGTTTTCTGCTACATTAGTTTCCTTGTTCTTGAGCAAGATGTAATAGAAAAATATGTTCTTATTTTTTTTATACACTGTAAGTCTTTCATCATTGCATCTCGCTCGAGAACAAGGAAAATAGCGTAAGAAGCAGGTTACTTCTGGTTACGGAGCCACAGGAATCTAAGAGTGTTGTGCAACAGTGAAAGCGCGAATATTCCTCATTGAGAGAGTTGTCCACTGGGTCTGCTCTTCCCGTGTAGTCAGTCTGGTTAACTCCACCACTGTGAATTAAATGTAAAATTAGGACAACCAATTTATTACAGAAAAAAATTTGCATTACACTGGCCTGTTTTTGAAGCCATCACAACGTGACAGATGCCTATTCTAGAGCCGCTATATCTGCCGTGATAACGAGGAACATCTGAAGTATTAAAACCGCCATTTTAATTTTTCTCTATTTTTTATTACTCTTGTCTCGAAACTTTTTGGACTAACGAGGTTTATACGCGGTTACAACAAGAACACAAAATTTATGAGTAGTTTCTTATACAGGCCGCTGCCATTTACGTCTCCCATCGTTACCCAGCTAAGTTAAGTTCTCCATTTGTAATGACACCGACATCGACGAGACGCAAAACTCTGGTTTTCTTCTTTTCTTCCTTCCACCAGTTATGGAGAAATTGTGCTGCATGGATCGAGTCCTTGGTGGTAGAATACATTACTGTCCTCGTTGACTATTGCCACATCGGACTTTCCCTACAACCGAAACCGCAATTGCATGAGGAGTTAGTTATACGTACACGCTGCATCGCAATATGCTGTGACATGTCAGCACACTCTCATTCGAGTTACACATTCACGGAAAATTGTAAATTTAGTAAAAGTTTCAGTGCAGTGGTTAAACGGGACTGAAATTTTGCCTGATGACGATTTAAAGCAATATTCTCTTGATGTCATCTATAACACGAACACACGATGCCTGGCATGTTGAGATTTAACGGCTGTACTCTCCAAGCAGTTCACCGTAGGTGAGCTTCGCAGTGAACATCTGAACCTGGGCGCTGGCCTAAATATCAGTGAAGGATAAACCTGTCCGCAAATGAACCCAGTTTTAGCTTGCTAGTAGACAGCAGAAGTTGCGTGCTCTGGCAGGGATACGGTCACAGTTATTGTATGTCAGTGAAGCAGTGTTTCCGCACGAGGCTGTATCACTGTGCAGGGTGACGTACTCATATCTTAAGACGTGGGCACTGACGTGCTTGCCTTTCACATAGAAATGCGGCTGTGCCGTTAAATAGAGGTGACGTAATCGACGCTTACAGGCGTCCTTATGCCGGTCCGATAAGTGGTGATTTTATCCTACAAGACTTTCAGTCCTTGACCTCAGAGCTCTTTGATCGTGGTTAAAAAACGGGTTGAGTAAGCAGCAAAGGTACGAGCTTTGAGGGGTGACAGTTTTAGCTGTTCCGAACTAGTAACTTCATATCGACGTATGCCCCATTTCGATTGGTTTCCGATGTTGTTATTTATTTTCTCTATTATCCAAACATTGTCACTGTTTACAATGTACCATAATAATGTAGAGGAGGTTGAGACAGGACACTTACAATCCATCAAGTCGGGAAACTACCTCAGGTTGAAACGTCCCCTTAGAAAAATTAATGAAGTACTGTGCTGATAAACCTCTTACATTATTTGATTTTCAAACAGCTGAGCAGAACTGAACGTACTCAGACATTTCGCTCTTTAGCTATTCTGATCAACACTAAACTGACACAACAATATTTTTAGCGCAACGCAATCTGACTTTGAAAAGTCCCTACAAAAGAATGGCCCTGACTAACAAAAACCTATAACTTTAATGAATCACTTACCTCGCAAGCCAATACTGCCAGCTAAATAAAAGATTCTAACTACTGAAGGGAATAACTACTGATAGGCATAGTTAGCAAATGAAAATTTTGATAAAGAACAAGCAATGTATTTACCTTAATAGTGTTCAAAAGTTATAATATATGTAGCGGTTCATGACATCGAGTCTTACAAATTTAGTGTCTCTGATGGACACACGTCCAGATCATCCGCTCTCAAAATTCCGCCACCTCTTTCCCCACATCCACCACTGCTGGCGGCTCACCTCCAACTGCGCAGCGCTAGGCGCTGTTAACAGCAAACTGCCCAACACTACAATAGCAAATATTGCGACAGTGCCAACCAGCCACAGACTGCACACAGCACAGTCAGTGATTTTCATATAGAGTGCTACGTGGCGTTACCAACATAAAAACTTAAACAGCCTACTTACAAGGTAGTAAAAATGGTCAATGTATGTGAAATCTTATGGGACGAACCTGCTAAGGTCAACACTCCCTAAGCTTACACTCCACTTAACCTAAATTATCCTAAGGACAAACGCACACACCCATGCCCGAGGGAGGACTCGAACCTCCGCCAGGACCAGCCGCACAGTCCAAAACTGCACCGCCTCAGCTACCTCAGGTAGACCTACAAAAACTATCCAAGCTACAGGGTACGCACATCTGCGAGTTTTCAGTTTTCTTGAGGTCACTTCACACAGTCCCGGAGAAAAAAATTATTGTCCTTTTTTGTGAAAAATTTAATGTAGATTAATTTTGTACTGCAAAAAATTTCCGTTGGAGGGTGAGGTTTCGGAGTTATTCAAGAAAAAACGTGCAAAAGTGATATTTAGCGTGTTCTATCTCAGAGACCATTAGGAATATGGCATATGTCGCATTAAGTTTTTTGTTCAGAATCACTAGTACAGTCAACGTGAAAGCAAGTACCACTCCTCCTGGCTCAGCCCGAATCTTCTACAGGAGACAAGTTATTGCAAAATGTGCACTGATTTTCCCCTTCCTTCCACTACCAAACACTTCCCACCCTTCCGCCCCCTTTGTCCTTCTCTCCTAAAGCTAGATAACAAATTTTGAAGAAGGAAGCTAATCACTTTCGTTGTTGCTCATACTCTGTACCACATATTGTTGTGTGTACAGCTACTGACTGAAAATGCACTTCACATTGACATTACTTCTTCCTGTACCAAAATGGTGCATTCACATTTTCCAAAATGTTTGTAATTCGTCTGAGTGAGACAGCAATCGGAAGAAATGTGGATGTGGACTGACTTTTCGTCCAGGCTTCCAGAATTACACGGCCCAGTCACATTAATGCGATCACAGCCTGTGTTCGGCGTCAGTGTGCAGTTACAGTTCACAGAAGGCAGTTGGCAGCACTACCAAAAAAATGGTTGAAATGGCTCTGAGCACTATGGGACTTGAAATCTATGGTCATCAGTCCCCTAACTACCAAAAAAAAAAAAAAATGGTTGAAATGGCTCTGAGCACTATGGGACTTAACATCTATGGTCATCAGTCCCCTAGAACTTAGAACTACTTAAACCTAACTAACCTAAGGACATTACACAACACCCAGTCATCACGAGGCAGCGAAAATACCTGACCCCGCCGGGAATCGAACCCGGGAACCCGGGCGTGGGGCAGCACTACCACTAGAGGGTTTAGAAAGCATGTCGAGTGGAGGGAGAAAACCATGGAGTAGTAAAGAGGAAAAAGAGCGATTATTTGATGTCCAAAAGAGCATCGAGCGGTTCTACAGTCTGGACCCGAGCGACCGCTACGGTTGCAGCGTCGAATCCTGCCTCGGGCATGGATGTGTGAGATGTCCTTAGGTTAGTAGTTCTAAGTTCTAGGGGACTGATGAACTCAGAAGTTAAGTCCCATAGTGCTCAGAGCCATTTGAACTATTTTTGAAAAGAGCATGATCATTAGCTTTCGGGCCGAAAGTGGAAGCATATCCGAAATGGCTAAGTTTGAAAACTGTTCGCGTGCCGCCGTGGTTAAAGTATACCGTGCATGTCAATATGGCACCGAGGCATCTGTAGTGAACCACGAGCCACAGATAACAGGGGTGAAAGACGGCTACGGAAATATATACGGGCGAATAGAAGCGCAACAGCCGTTAAGCAACTGACCGCCCAAGAGCCAACCAACAGTGCCTCCTCAACGACCGTTCAGGGAACGTTGCTGCGTATTGCTCTGCAGTAGGCACGTGGCTCATGTACCGATGCTGACTGCTGTTCACCGGCGACGAAGGTTTGAATTTACTCCCAGTACCGCAACTGGATGACAGAGTGACGACAGGTGGCCTTTTCAGATTAATCACGTTTATGCTCCATCGGGGTGAAACGTCGCAAAACAAACACCCTCCGAGAACTGTTGGAAAGGTCCAGACCGGAAGAGGGTGCTTTATGGTCTAAAGAATATTTTCAAAAATGGTTCAATTGGCTCTGAGCACTATGGGACTTGACATCTCAGGTCATCAGTCCCCTAGAACTTAGATCTACGTAAACCTAACTAAGGTCATCACACACATCCATGCCCGAGGCAGGATTCGAACCTGCGACCATAGCGGTCGAGCGGTTCCAGACTGAAAGGCCTAGAACCGTTCGGCCACCAACGGCCGGCAGAATATTTTCGTGGCCTTCCCTAAGCGATATCGTCGTTCTGAAAAGCACTATGTATTAGCATGCATATGCATCTATCGTTGGAAATCATGTCCACCCCTACATACAGTTCGTTCCTCCCTCGGCGCGATAGGCATCTACCAACACGACAACGCAACGTGTCACACAGTTCGCAGTGAACGTGTGTGGTTCGAAAAAAGACAACGATGAGTTTACCGTACTCCTCTGGCTACCTAACTCCTCGGATCTAAACCCAGATAAGAATCTGTGCCACCACCTCCATCGGGCTGTTCGCGCCATGGATCCTGAGCCGAGAAACCTTGCGCAACTGGCCGCGGCACTCGAGCCGGCATGGCCCAGTCAATGTTGTTGTTGTTGTGGTCTTGAGTCCTGAGACTGGTTTGATGCAGCTCTCCACGCTACCCTATCCTGGGCAAGCGTCTTCATCACCCAGTACTTACTGCAACCTACGTCCTTGTGAATCTGCTTAGTGTATTCATCTCTTGGTCTCCCTCTAAGATTTTTACGCTCCTCGCTGCCCTCCAATGCTAAATTTGTGATCCCTTGATGCCTCAGAACATGTCCTACCAACCGGTCCCTCCTTCTCGTCAAGTTGTGCCACAAATCCCTCTTCTCCCCAATTCTATTCAATACCTCTTCATTAGTTATGTGATCTACCCATCTAATCTTCAGCATTCTTCTGTAGCACCACATTTCGAAAGCTTCTATTCTCTTCTTGTCCAAACTATTTATCGCCCATGTTTCACTTCCATACATGGCTACACTCCATACAAATACTTTCAGAAACGACTTCCTGACACTTAAATCTATACTCGATGTTAACAAATTTCTCTTTCTTGCCATTGCCAGTCCACATTTTATATCTTCTCTACTTCGACCATCACCAGTTATTTTGTTCTCCAAATAGCAAAACTCCTTTACCATTTTAAGTGTCTCATTTCCTAATCTAATTCCCTCAGCATCACCTGACTTAATTCAACTACATTCCAATACCCTCGTTTCGCTTTTGTTTATGTTCATCTTATATTCTCCTTTCAAGACCCTGTCCATTCCGTTCAACTGCTCTTCCAAGTCCTTTGTTGTCTCTCACAGAATTACTATGTCATCGGATAACCTCAAATATTTTATTTCTTCTCCATGGATTTTAATACCTACTCCGAATTTTTCTTTTGTTTCCTTCACTGCTTGCTCATTACAGAGATTGAATAACATCGGGGAGAGGCTACAACCCTGTCTCACTCCCTTCCCAACCACTGATTCCCTCTCATCTCCCTCGTCTCTTATAACTGCCATCTGGTTTCTGTACAAATTGTAAATAGCCTTTCGCTCCCTGTATTTTACCTCTGCCACCTTTAGAATTTGAAAGAGAGTATTCCAGTCAACATTGTCAAAAGCTTTCTCCAAGTCTACAAATGCTAGAAACGTGGGTTTGCCCAGTCGATATCTTGCAGAATTTCATTGACTCTTTTCCTGCACGTCTCGCAGTGGTTCGCGCTGCAAAACGTGGTTATACAGGGTTTTGACAGGGGTTGCCATTAATGTGACGGGACATTGTGAGTTTGCACGGTTTCCCTAACTCAAAAAATGCCAATGCCATGATAATTACTTTGAAAAGAAACGGTCGATTTTCTTCTTCAGGGCCGGCCGGTGTGGCCGAGCGGTTCTAGGCGCTTCAGTGTGCAACCACGCGACCGCTACGGTCGCAGGTTCAAATACTGTATCGGGTATGGATGTGTGTGATGTCCTTAGGTTAGTTATGTTTAAGTAGTTCTAAGTTCTAGGGGACAGATGACGTCAGATGTTAAGTCCCATAGTGCTCAGAGCCATTTTTCCTTCTTCAGTTTGAGCATGTGTTTCATCTCTAATGATGTCGTCGTCGACTCGACATCATAATTGCGATTGTAAAGATTTGGCTCTGCAGTTCATCTCACATGCCTTCTTGAGTTACCGTCATTTTTGTAATTTTTTCCAGCTTTATTGAAACCAACAGAGTAGGTTCTGCCACCTGACGCCACACCCATGTCTGCGACGAAATGCTGCGTTACATTCAACTGAACTTCGCCGTACTCAATGCTCTTTAAGCGAACGTGACCCTCAGACGTTGCCCGCTGCGAAACGACCTGCCTTTACGGTCGATAGCGGCAATAAAGCTGGCAGCGTATAACTGGGAGGGGCCTCCCCTCCACTATCCCACCGCACCTCAGCATACAGTCGTCACGCTACTCGCTCGATTCTCTTCAAGCGGACGCACAGCCATTGTCGAGTGTCGTACTCGTGTGAGCTAACGACACTAGCGCTCCCTGTATATGATCGAAACGTGCCGTAGCTTTGAGGAGTCTCCCAAATTCGCTTTTCCTACACTAATTGTGCCCTCCTCTGGACCCTCAGGTTTAAATATTTAACATTAAAATTAATTATCGATTATTGAAGCCAAATCAATAGCGTCACCTAGCAACAGACTCTCTGACCGTAAGCTAAACTGATATCACGTACATCCCATTTTTTACACATGTCACACGCTTATAACAACAGAAAAACACTCCTGTTTTTTTGGCTCTGAGCACTATGGGACTGAACATCTTAGGTCATCAGTCCCCTAGAACTTAGAACTACTTAAACCTAACTAACCTAAGGACATCATACGACACCCAGCCATCACGAGGCAGAGAAAATCTCTGACTCCGCCGGGAATCGAACCCGGGAACCCGGGCGTGGAAAGCGAGAACGCTACCGCACGACCACTCCTGATTGCTCGCTTATTTTTGGACACTATACAGATATTCTACAACAGTATTTTAGGATTCATGCAAGAAATACATATTTCGAATGTTGAAATCACCCATTATTTTGCTGCCATGAACTGAGGATCTGTAACAACTAAATCATTATTAGATAATAGGTTTCATAGAGAACTTACTCTTTTGGCTAATTCCAAAATTGTGCCACGTATTAACGAAAGAAATTATGTTTCAATATTGAAATTTCCCCCCATGAACCATGGACCTTGCCGTTGGTGGGGAGGCTTGCGTGCCTCAGCGATACAGATGTCCGTACCGTAGGTGCAACCACAACGGAGGGGTATCTGTTGAGAGGCCAGACAAACATGTGGTTCCTGAAGAGGGGCAGAAGCCTTTTCAGTAGTTGCAGGGGCAACAGTCTGGATGATTGACTGATCTGGCCTTGCAACATTAACCAAAACGGCCTTGCTGTGCTAGTACTGCGAACGGCTGAAAGCAAGGGGAAACTACAGCCGTAATTTTTCCCGAGGACATGCAGCTTTACTGTATGATTAAATGATGATGGCGTCCTCTTGGGTAAAATATTCCGAAGGTAAAATAGTCCCCCATTCGGATCTCCGGGCGGGGACTACTCAAGAGGATGTCATTATCAGGAGAAAAAAAACTGGCGTTCTACGGATCGGAGCGTGGAATGTCAGATCCCTTAATCGGGCAGGTAGGTTAGAAAATTTAAAACGGGAAATGGATAGGTTAAAGTTAGATATACTGGGAATTAGTGAAGTTCGGTGGCAGGAGGAACAACACTTCTGGTCAGGTGACTACAGGGTTATAAACACAAAATCAAATAGGGGTAATGCAGGAGTAGGTTTAATAATGAATAGGAAAATAGGAATGCGGGTAAGCTACTACAAACAGCATAGTGAACGCATTATAGTGGCCAAGATAGATACGAAGCCCACACCTACTACAGTAGTATAAGTTTATATGCCAACTAGCTCTGCAGATGACGAAGAAATTGAATAAATGTACGATGAAATAAAAGAAATTATTCAGATACTGAAGGGAGACGAAAATTTAATAGTCATGGGTGACTGGAATTCGAGTGTAGGAAAAGGGAGAGAAGGAAACATAGTAGGTGAATATGGATTGGGGCTAAGAAATGAAAGAGGAAGCCACCTAGTAGAATTTTGCACAGAGCACAACTTAATCATAGCTAACACTTGGTTTAAGAATCATGAAAGAAGGTTGTATCATGGAAGAACCCTGGAGATACTAAAAGATATCAGATAAATTATATAATGGTAAGACAGAGATTTAGGAACCAGGTTTTAAGTTGTAAGACATTTCCAGGGGCAGATGTGGACTCGGACCACAATCTATTGGTTATGACCTGTAGATTAAAACTGAAGAAACTGCAAAAATGTGGGAAATTAAGGAGTTGGGACCTGGATAAACTGAAAGAACCAGAGGTTGTAGAGAGTTTCAGGGAGAGCATAAGGGAACAATTGACAGGAATGGGGGAAAGAAATACAGTAGAAGAAGAATGGGTAGCTCTGAGGGATGAAGTAGTGAAGGCAGCAGAGGATAAAGTAGGTAAAAAGACGAGGGCTGCTAGAAATCCTTGGGTAACAGAAGAAATATTGAATTTAATTGATGAAAGGAGAAAATATAAAAATGCAGTAAATGAAGCAGGCAAAAAGGAATACAGACGTCTCAAAAATGAGATCGACAGGAAGTGCACAATGGCTAAGCAGGGATGGCTAGAGGACAAATGTAAGGATGTAGAAGCTTATCTCACTAGGGGTAAGATAGATACTGCCTACAGGAAAATTAAAGAGACCTTTGGAGAGAAGAGAACCACGTGTATGAATATCAAGAGCTCAGATGGCAACCCAGTTCTAAGCAAAGAAGAGAAGGCAGAAAGGTGGAAGGAATATATAGAAGGTTTATACAAGGGCGATGTACTTGAGGACAATATTATTGAAATGGAAGAGGATGTAGATGAAGACGAAATGGGAGATACGATACTGCGTGAAGAGTTTGACAGAGCACTGAAAGACCTGAGTCGAAACAAGGCCCCCGGAGTAGACAACATTGCATTAGAACTACTGACGGCCTTGGGAGAGCCAGTCATGACAAAACTCTACCAGCTGGTGAGCAAGATGTATGAGACAGGCGAAATACCCTCAGAATTCAAGAAGAATATAGTAATTCCAATCCCAAAGAAAGCAGGTGCTGACAGATGTGAAAATTAACGAACTATCAGTTTAATAAGTCGCAGCTACAAAAGACTAACGCGAATTCTGTACAGACGAACGGAAAAACTGGTAGATGCGGACCTTGGGGAGGATCAGTTTGGATTTCGTAGAAATGTTGGAACACGTGAGGCAATACTGACCTTACGACTAATCTTAGAAGAAAGATTAAGAAAAGACAAACCTACGTTTCTAGCATTTGTAGACTTAGAGAAAGCTTTTGACAATGTTGACTGGAATACTCTTTTTCAGATTCTAAAGGTGGCAGGGGTAAAATACAGGGAGAGAAAGGCTATTTACAATTTGTACAGAAACCAGATGGCAATCATAAGAATCGAGGGGCATGAAAGGAAAGCAGTGGTTGGGAAAGGAGTGAGACAGGGTTGTAGCCTGTCCCCGATGTTATTCAATCTGTATATTGAGCAAGCTGTAAAGGAAACAAAAGAAAAATTCGGAGTAGGTATTAAAATTCATGGAGAAGAAGTAAAAACATTGAGGTTCGCCGATGACATTGTAATTCTGTCAGAGACGGCAAAGGACTTGGAAGAGCAGTTGAACGGAATGGACAGTGTCTTGAAAGGAGGATATAAGATGAACATCAACAAAAGCAAAACGAGGATAATGGAATGTAGTCAAATTAAATCGGGTGATGCTGAGGGAATTAGATTAGGAAATGAGACACTTAAAGTAGTAAAGGAGTTTTGCTATTTAGGAAGTAAAATAACTGATGATGGTCGAAGTAGAGAGGATATAAAATGTAGACTGGCAATGGCAAGGAAAGCGTTTCTGAAGAAGAGAAATTTGTTAACATCGAATATAGATTTATGTATCAGGAAGTCGTTTCTGAAAGTATTTGTTTGGAGTGTAGCCATGTATGGAAGTGAAACATGGACGATAACTAGTTTGGACAAGAAGAGCTTTCGAAATGTGGTGCTACAGAAGAATACTGAAGATAAGGTGGATAGATCACGTAACTAATGAGGAGGTATTGAATAGGATTGGGGAGAAGAGAAGTTTGTGGCACAACTTGACTAGAAGAAGGGATCGGTTGGTAGGACATGTTTTGAGGCATCAAGGGATCACAAATTTAGCATTGGAGGGCAGCGTGGAGGGTAAAAATCGTAGAGGGAGACCGAGAGATGAGTACACTAAGCAGATTCAGAAGGATGTAGGTTCCAGTAGGTACTGGGAGATGAAGCAGCTTGCACAGGATAGAGTAGCATGGAGAGCTGCATCAAACCAGTCTCAGGACTGAAGACAACAACAACAACACTAAAATTCAGTTCACAGACTGTTTAAAAAAATAATATTCATTCAACTGACGGTAGAGAACAAAATAAAATGTTTTACACCTTCAACCATAGCCCAAATGCATCAGATGAAATAGCGGAGGAAGAGGTACAAATACGAAATAGGGGTACCAACGAGGAATACTATGATTTCTCTCCGTGTAAGTGTTGTACATTGATTAGCTGCTTGAAAACTACGTTCAGCAACTGAAGATTGGTTTGAGGTGCATTCATATGACAGGTGGCAGCCACTGCGAGTAAGTGAAACTGTTTTAACGAATTCACTAGCAGTAATAATTATTGCAGGTTTATGATTTTCAGTTTCATTTCTGTCATAATAAACAAATTATTAATATATTTTTAAAGAGACGTTTATCTAACACATTAAGCCGTAAAATGACATGTTTGTTGCCTACTTCAATTTAATTTTCTATTTTATTTACGTTTCTGAATTTCAAGATGGCTGTGCCGCTAATATGAAATACTAGTGTTTCATATGTGTACCCTGGTATTCCATATCTGTACTGCACTTTCACAGCCTGTTTTACTTACAGAAATTGCTTCAGAAATGATTTCAGGAGCTCGAAAATAATGGAATGAGTCTGCTACGCAAACAGCAGTTAAAAATGTTCGAGAATAGAGAATGGGCCACTCCAGAATCTATATGTTACACATCTCGCACACAAAACTACGTCAACATCAGCCTCCTCATGCATCTCACAAGATGCAACGGCTGGATACAGCTCTCACGAGTCCTTTAGATACCTATTATTCTGAGCAGGTTCGCATAAGGATGAGGGAAAATGCACATCCAGTAATAAACACGGACATCGGCGAACTGAGTGGGAAAGTCCGTCTCAATCGCCAGATGGGAGTCAGCAGTCAATGGATTTAGGGTGACAAGAATATACCAATTAAACCCTCATATTCTCATGGATGCAGATTTCATTGGCAGCAGTGAAGGTGTAATCACAGATTTACCCAATGATCCAGTCAACGAACCATCCTGCAGGAGTTGTGGCTTCTAAAAGTGGGAAGGCTGATGTTGTAATTGAGTGACGAACATGTTGTATAAATAAAGAAGAGGCTAGGCATAAAGGGAAGAAAAGCAGGGCCTTCAGCAGTCCTGTCGTTGTCTCCATACAAGAGATCTCTCGAAGTATCGACAACAGCAACAAAGAAACCGGAGACAAACAAGCAGAGGCCACGACAGCCTAGGAACCAAGAATCATCTGATTCTGAGGACGATGCTTTTCGAGTGAGAGATGGTTCATCCACACTCAGTAGCGTTCTGGACAACAGTGCACCGCTAACGAAGATGGCAAGTGTCTCTTTCGCTCTGGTAAATTTTCGCGGGATGAGGCAGGGGAAGAATGTGTAATGTGTCTAATTTGCGAAATGTGGGCCACACTGAATGTGCACGTTACGGTAAAAGACGATATGTGTGTGACTTCTGCAAGTGAATTTGCTTAGAGTAAGGAATTTAATAACTGAAAATAGTACATTTCGTATTTTTGCTCCGTGTTATTACGTTTTATAAATTTTTCTTTGTTAATGAATTATTAGATTTTCCGTTATTTGTTTTAACTTTAACAAAGTAGAAACAAATGGAATGTTCCATAATTGTACCCCATAATGTGAAGCGCCAAAAACATAAAACTTTGTAGAATTCGAAAATATAGTAAACAATAAAATATACCCCGAAGTTTGTGCTACAGATATTTTGTTTCCTCAGTGTGAAAAACTGTTAAATTTATGAACGGAAAACAAAATGGTATTCCTTATTTGTACCACTTACTCTATTAATAAAATATTATTCACGATATTAGATTCTTCGTAACTTCGGAAATATTACAGACTCACAAAATTACCAGTTTCAGAATCACAAAAATTTCTTTAAGATGAGACATTGTACACATCATTTCACAGTCGTTTTAAATTTCGTAAAAATTACATTTACTGTAATCTTCTAAAATGGCAGAAGATTCACATAAGGTTGCTATCACATTAACATATGTTACGATTAATTTATTATTCAAAGGATAACTTTTTTTCCTGTTCAAACTAATAGTTCTATTTCTTTCATCATGGTCTAGCTACATATCTGTTACGTCTTCTAAGTATCTGGACTCTTTTTCTTGGTTTTCCTACGAATCTTATACCTTTAGGTCTGAAATTTAGGGCTTGTTTTGATGGTCTTGAATCTGACATTCTTTGTAGATGGCTCAAATGGCTCTGAGCACTATGGGACTTAACATCTTAGGTCATCAGTCCCCTAGAACTTAGAACTACTTAAACCTAACTAACCTAAGGAAATCAGACAACACCCAGCCATCACGAGGCAGAGAAAATCACTGACCCCGCCGGGAATCGAACCCGAGAACCCGGGCGTGGGAAGCGAGAACGCTACTGCACGACCACGAGATGCGGGCCTTTGTAGATGTTCTAGCCAGCTTTGTCGATTGGACTTGATCTTTTCATTTTTATTTAATATAATGTTCGGTATTTTGTTTATGCTTGCTGTTATTTTGTGCCCTGGATTAAGTATTTATACTTGTTTTTCATAATTTACGTGTACAGTCGCATGGTTATATGAGTAATATGTTTGCAATTATACAAAAAAATAAGAAGATAACAAAATTTAAAAATATAAAACAAAATAACAAACTAATAAAAATATAAAAAATAAAAAATAAAACAAAAACTTCCCAGGCATGACACTTTGATGTGGTGGTGTGGCTTGTGTAATAGGAGGACACTAGGCTATACTAGACACGTTGAACCTGAAAGAGCCAGACTAGCGATGCCCAACTCAAGCAACATGGTTCGAAAGACAGTAGAAAAACCGGTACTGGTTAAATCATCACCCTAATTAACAAAAGCACAATTCGATTGCTAAGTTATGGCGGTCTAATGTAAAAAATCATGGTAGAGCAAAAGTTGGGAACCATAATCAAAACTGCTTTCATCATAGCACAAAAAATGCTAATATGACATGGACAGATTAGGGATGTAAAAGAAGGGAACTAGCCTTTCGACTTTTCTGGATGCTTCAAAGACATTTAAATCAAAACATCTTGATGTATTCGCGTTGTTTTATGAATTAACCCTACTTCTCCAGCGCAGTGAGCTTTCTTTACTGCAAGGTGTTAGCACACCTGCATCTTGAAATTTACAAGCTAAAGTTCCTGATCCTGTGCCTAAAACCCAGACGATTTTCCAGCAATTGTAAACATTATAACAGATGATTCAAAAAGAAAGGACGAATTTCAGTTCTTTATTACAGACAAACTACAAAAGGTAGAAAAACAATGCGCATGTCACTGAATAGAGGAACGTTCAAAGCTTTGACACATTTGTTGTTGTTTGCTGTAACACGATGACTACACCTCAAGAGAAATAACTTGGTGTGTGTTGAAATCTGCGCAAAGTCAGTGCGAGGTGCATTGCGCCGTCGACACAGCAAGAAGCCGGTTCTTCACAAGCAGATTTATGAATGACGTACAAAATTATGGGAAGCTGGTTGCATATGCAAAGAGAAGAGTACTGGTCGGCCATACAAATCTGACGAAAATGTCGAGAATATCCGAGATGTTGTGACCAGGCGAAACTCCTTTTGTTCGGTCTCAACTGTGAGTTCTTTGACTGCTCTGGAGAAGGCTCATTACATTAGAACACATGAAATATCAATTCACTTGATTACATAACGAATAAAACACACACTTCTTTGCTGCAAGAGTGCTGCACAATTTATAGCTGTCGTGGACTAGCAGAGTATCGCTTGATGCAAAAACTAACAAACTGTTCTCTTGATGTGCAATGTTCATTATTGGTGAAGTACATTCCATCAGAAAATTTTAACTGTCACGTTGGTCCTATATTATGACTGTTATGTTGACTGCTGTAGCTGACATCCTGAACTGGACAGAGCTCTTACTAGCTCGACACTATATTGACCTCAGCATGAAGGAGCTGCTAGGCGTGGTCTCCAAGAGCGCCTCCCATACGTCATTGTGAGTTGCAGCGAGCCCTCGCTAACGTCTATGGTATCGATTCGCTTTGCCAGTTATGGCCTGGCAACGCGAGCTTCGTACTGTACCATACCAGAGGCAGCCCCCAGAAGTACGCAAGACACGAACATCAACTTCCAAAATGATTCAAATGGTTCTGAGCACTATGGGACTTAACATCTGAGGTCATCAGTCCCCTAGAACTTAGAACTACTTAAACCTAACTAACCTAAGGACATCACACACATCCACGCCAGAGGCAGGATCCGAACCTGCGACCGTAGCGGTCGCGCGGTTCCATACTGTAGCGCCTAGAACTACTCGGTCACTCCAGCCGGTGAACATCAACTTCCTCAAACGATGCTGTGACATATGCTAAAAAGACGCCTGCATATGAAGCCATACAAGTTGCAGTTAATGCAGGAGTTGCTTCTCAGCGACCATAAAAAAAGATTCGAATTTTCCATTTCAGGTCTTCGGGATATGGCAGAATATACGTTTTCCGAATGACTTATCTTTTCGGACTAATCGACGTTTCATCTGTCGGGTAAAGTAAACCGTCATAATTTAAGGATCTGGGGGTCACAAAATCCTGGCACCGTCGTCGAACATGAAAGAGTTATGTTCCGCGACGTTTCCGTTCACAGAGTTTATGGACCTTTCTTTTTTGCGGAGAAAACTGTGACAGCAGTATCATACCTGGAGATGCTGCAAAATTTGTTGTTTCCTCAACTTCACGAAGATTCCAATGTTTTCAATTTTATGCATGACGGCGTTCAGTCTTACTTTCACTTTGAAGAGCAGCGTTTTCTTGACAACACCAACCGACAATGTTGAACTGAAAAATGTGTCCAACAATATATTGTTAATTGTTTTTGGCCTCCCAGGTGACGAGACCTCACACCTCGCAATGTTTTCCCTGTGGGTGTACGTAAAAGTCAAAGTCATTGTCCCACCTAAGGAACTCTTCAACAGAGAAAAAATTGAATTTTTGAAGCCGTCGTTTCAATGAACAGAGAGCTGTTGATTCGTGTGTGGAATGAAATGAACTGCCTCTTCGATGTTTCTCGAACAACGCATGATGTTCATGTTGAGTGCTTCGTATAGTGCCTATGCGAACGGACATCCTGAATGTGTTTCCGTCTTTCATAGTTTGCCTGTAATAAACCAATGAAATCTGTTCCTTCTTTTTGAATCTCCTTGTACAATATCATATGGCTGCAGAGCATCCAGGTGACAGTTATTGAAGTTTTTCTGGGGGGATAAAATTCCTGGGCAGGATATTGTTCCTGGGGGCACACTAAAACATACTTTTTTCATTTCTGCGTGAGATTTATGTGCTTTAAGAGAGTGGCATGTTTCTACAATAGGAAGTATCCGAGGTGAAAAGCATCTGTAAAGAGAGTATCCCAGAGTTAGGATGCAGGCAAGTTGTGTCATACTGCACAGGATTTCAAATGCCATGCTGGATGACACGGTGGTATGTGTCATGTTATATGACATGACATCAGGTATCATGATACTTCACTCGACACGACGCATTACGCTACATAATATGTTTACTAATCCTAACAAGTAAAAGAACACAAGTATGTCAAGACGTTTTAATTTAAATGTCTTTGAAGGTGACATAAATCGAAAAGCTAGTACCCTGCTTGCACTTCCCTAACTCTGCCCTGTACATATTCGCCTTTTCTGTGCTATGATGGAAGCAACTTTAATTTGGGTAATGTTATTTATTGTCTTTTCAACTGTTAAGGCTTCGAACATGGATTTTTGATCAGTGATTTCGTCTCATTGCCGCGGTTCCACACCTGTCGCTTTTGTAACATACTTGTAAGGCAGTTTGTGTATTTCACTGAAATTATATTAATGACGATATAAAAAGTCACAGGCCGCTCCATCTAAGCCCGTTCCGCGGCCATGCCGTAGAAAATCACGCATACTTCTTTCCACCTCGGAAAATCCCGACGACCGCCGCTTTTTGTAGCTTGCTAGCCACCGCTATACGAGCCTGCACTCTGCGCTCCGACCATCTCTGAAACATCCCCTTAGGAAAATTATTAATGACTGTGCTTATTTGATACAAAGACAGCTGAGTAAAACTGAACGTACTCGTAGACAGTTCTCTCTTTACTTATTCTGATCACCACTAAACTGACACACAATAATACAGGGAGCGCCAGTAATGACAGCTAAACAAAAAATTCTAACTACTGAAGGCATTAACAACTTATAAGCATAGTTAGCAAATGAAAGATTTTGATAGAGAACAGACAATGTATTTACCTTAATAGCGTTCAAAAGTCATAATATATATATAATTTTGTGACATCCAATTAAACAAATTTCCTTTTTCTGACGGATACAGTTCCAGATCGTCCGCTCAAAACTCTGGCATCTCTCTCGCCACATCCACCACTGCTGGCGGCTCACCTCCAGCTGCCCAACGCTACGCGCTGTTCACATCCAACTGCCCAACACTACAATAGCGAACATTCCAATAATAGCAACCAGCCACAGACTGCACACAGCAGTCAGTGAATTTCATACAGAGCGTTACGTGGCGTTACCAACATAAAAACCTAAACAGCCCACTTACATCTCAGTTCTGCTTCCCGCAGTCCAGCGGATAGCTGATTGCTCCAACAAACTTTTACGTTGGCCTACAGCTGTGCTGTTTCATTTAAAATGTCCTGCGGCAGTGAAGCCTGCTGCCCGTAGTGTTACAAACTTCCTGTCGAACTGTGATCAGAATTGTCATCACAGCTCTTCTACGATTTTACCTCAAAAATAAATTAATTAATTAGTTAAAAATTCTCGAAGGTCGGGTGCAATGTTACCAGACTCTACTCTACTAAACGGCTGTCCCGAACCACGATCCCAGTTGTCTGTATAACGACTTCCAGGGGCACAAAAAAAAATGTTTCACATAGTTATAGACCGAATTTAAAAAGTTAAAATGCTGTCATAATCTGCTCATTAGGAGCTATACACTACAGATAAAAACTGTGTGTATATCTTGAGGCAGCCTGATCACGCCTCGCAAATTACGCAGACTATATTCACCCAGTATTTGAGAATGAGAGCATTTAGTGGCCTCCAACAAACTTTAGCCATAATTTAAAATCTTTACGAAACATTTTTCTCGTCGACATCCCCACAAAATAATGAAAGGAAAAAAACGTTTATCACTTCTTATATTTCTGCCGCGCCTACAGTAAAACTGCAGAATCAGTGTTTGTTGTTTTAATGTATTACATTTCTAGTACTAACTCTACTCGCAACCCATTTTACAGATAATATCCATATATACCACTAAATGTACTTGCAAAATTATTTCGTTGTATGCTCGGGACATTCGTCGTTTTATGCACGGGAGTTCGATTGTTTAAATAATCGTGGGTGAGGATTTACTGGTAGTTTCTAATTCGCCTCAAGCCGAACATTGTACTAAATGAGTAGTTCGACTCCACCTCACGACCATGTTCAGTGGTGCATATTATAAGTACCAGACCGACTAACAGTTTAAAATGGTCATGAAGATTCAAGTACTTAACAGAAAATATAAAAATGGAATATTAATTTTTCTGTTTATCTGCTTTTCGGTTGACAGGTTAATTATCTGACAACAATGAAATATTAATGGTAAATGCAACAACTTGGTAGTGAACAGTCCTGAGTCCAAAGAACAAACACCTTTTCCTTATGACGAAAATCCACGTGGTTAGTTACACATTATACGTAATGAGAACTGTAACGCCTAAGGCGTGTAAACACCTCAACCGTAGATAAGTCCGACGCTGAATCATACACACAGAAAAACGAGGCATTAGCATTATCCTCCAAGGTACTTTCAGACACACAACTTGATGAAATGCGAGACGAAAAGTATCTTAAGGATGTCCGGTAGAATCTCGTAAGCAATTACCAGATGCCTTGCAAAAGGTGCTACTCAGAGGTATTAAGGGCAAATATAATCGAAAGTGTAATAGACAAGAATTGTTCTGAAAGGAAATTGTTCCGAGGGCCATCTTTCTACATGTATTACATTTCATGTACATCTACATGATTGTTCTGCAATTCACAATTAAGTGCATGGCAAAGGATTCGTCGAACCACCTTTAAGCTGCTTCTCTATCGTTTTAATCTCGAACAGCGGGCGGGAAAAACGAATACTTAAATTTTTTCGTACGAGCCCTTATTTCTTTTATTTTATTACTATGATAATTTATACCTCCGCAGGTGGGCGACAACAAAATATTTTCACACTCAGAGGAGAAAGTGTGTGATTGAAATTTCATGAGAAGGTCCTGCCACAGCGAAAAACACCTTTGTTTTAACGACTGCCATCGCAATTTAAGTACTTTATTCTTGGTACTGTCTCCCTTATTTCGTGGTAATACAAAACGAGCTACCCTTTTTTGAACTATTTCGATGTCCTACGTCGATCCTATCTGATCCGGATCCCACATCACACATCAGTACTCCAGAAAAGGGCGGACAAGAATAGCGTAAGTACATTTTCTAAGTCTTCTGCCAATAAATCGCAGCCTTTGGTTTGCTTTCCTCACAACACTATCTATGTGATCGTTCCAGTTTAAGCTATTCGTAGTTGTAATCTATAGGTATTTAATTGTTCAGTTGCGTTTACAGCATTTAGACATGTGCGATTTATCGTAGAACAAATTTTGCGGATTCTTTTTAGTGCTCATGTGGATATATTCATACTTTTCATGATACAGAGTCGGCTGCCACTTTCTGCACCATACAGATACCTTGCGTAAATCATTCTGCAATTTGTTTTGGTCGTATGTTGACTTTACGTGACGGTAAATGACAGCATAATCTGCAAAGAATCTAAGAAGGCTGCGTGGATTGTTTCCTTAATCGTTTATATAGCTTAAGAACAGCAGAGAGCCTATGACACTTCCTTTGGGGATGCCAGATATTACTTCTGTTTTAGTCGATGACTTTCCGTCAGTTATTACGAACTGTGACATTTCTGACAGAAATCACAAATCGAGTAGTAGATCTGAGACGATACTGTATACGCGGGCAAATTAATTAGAAGTCGCTTGTGAGAAAGGGTGTTGAATGCCTTCTGAAAAATATGGGATCAATTTGACGTCCCTTGTCCATAGCGCTCATTCCTTAGTGAGATTTAAGAGCTAGTTTAGTTTCGCAAGAACGATATTTTCTGAATCCGTGTTGGCTATTTGTCAATTCTTCGGATTCATCCTATACATGTTAATCTAGTGTCTGCCTTCTCTACAACTAGACTGATATGAAAAGTTAGAATTGTTCCAGACAGGTATCCCTACGTACTTCACGATTGTTCGCTAAGTGGGTGGCTGTTGATGCTGTATTCTACCAACATCCCTTCTTACCGCCTATTTACACAGCGAAGGTATTACAAGGTGACATAACTGAAAATTTATGCAACCTCTGGAAACATTTATGGTTACATGGAGCGCCTTGGGAGAGGATATGAGGCTTGTTGCACCACTTACGAAATAATATAACAATATGTTAATTACTTTCCTCGCCCTGATTAAACTGGGTGCTTAATGAAGCAAAATACTCCAACATATACACATTTCTGTGTCAAGAGCACCCGACATTGTGCATATAGATAATATTGTAGTTGGGTACCTTCGAAACACTAGTAAAATCATTACCATTCACATCACGAGCGAGCGTTTCAATGACAGTGGCTCGAGCGACTGTGAATGAATAAGTACCTTAAAAGAGCGGTACGACCGCTACCCACCCTCTTGTCTGCCTAGTGACAGAAATGGAAAACGACTGTGCACCCAATGAGAAGGTCGCGTAATAGAGCCGACAAATGAGCGGAGCTTATTCCTGGAACACTGGACTGTTGGAGTCGCGTTGCTTACGTAAGCGCGCTCTGCCGATTCCAGGAACCTACTGAAATGCCACCAACGGCTGACTCGGAATCGTCGCCAGACAAGCTTCTTATCGATTCTCTCAAGCAACGCCACATGTTTCGCCAGAAACAAGAGGTCTGACTCGAACTTCAGTAGCAGACAGACCGCGCTACAATATGAGAGATATTTGTAACCACGCGAAGAAGACGCATTTTAGAACGCTGGAGAGTGCAAGCTGAAACTAATTAAGGATCACTAAATACTGAATTTTGAGATTCTATGGAGAATGAGGCAATGTTATGCGCCTCCGATTACATGACTTTCCACTCGGCTTAAACGTGGTACAGCTATTGCTTATTTTGTGTTTACGTCTGCGAGAAATTACTGGAAGTGTCAGTGTCAGTATAGATAATGTGCGGAGTGTGCAGACATGACTCGATTATTTTCTATTCATATGACTGATGCCGCAGAGTTGTCGCAACTGTACCAGCTTCACTACAACGAAAATCCAGCCAAAATTGCAAATTTCACTTTTTTTATTCAGTCTATTACTAGTTTCGGGCCGGGGCCCATTTTCATATCATCATAATATAGTCAAAAATGGTATGTCCTAAAATGCAAAAACCGTCTCAAAAATGTGCTGACGAACAGTGACAGAGCATATGTATAACTCTGCCCTGTCACTGTTCGTCTGCACATATTTGACATTGTAAGGTAGCAGATTTTGCACCTTACATGATGCTAAATCTTTACTAATACGCCGAATAATAATTGATACAGTCCGGAAGCGCGCGTCTGCTACGGTCGCAGGTTCGAATCCTGCCTCGGGAATGGATGTGTGTGACGTCCTTAGGTTAGTTAGGTTTAAGTAGTTCTAAGTTATAGGGAACTGATGACCACAGCTGTTAAGTCCCATAGTGCTCAGAGCCAATAATTGTAATTGGCCCACCGGTAGGAGAGAATGGACACAGAAAAGGAACTTGTGTGTGTCATGTCAGACTAACGAGATGGGCTCAGAGGCTGGAACACGGTCGAAACCCATAAGGAAGGTGTTTATGTCATGTCAATCTAACGGGATGGCCGCGGCCGGACCCCTTTGTCGGCTGGCACTTCAGACCACCAAAGACGTTCGGAGAGGCTGGGCCATCACAACCGGAAGCGAGAAGGAGCTATATGCGAAAGAGAGAAAGACGATTTCGCGCCACAGTGGAAAATTTGCGACAGACTGTGACGGGATTGGCGCAGAACGCGTAGAGATACTTGTTAAAAATTTGGCGGCAACAGTAACCGCGGGAGAATTCTGTGTCGTGGTTGGGTACAAACGCGCACGGATACATGGAAGTCTGTGCCGCGATTGGCTACCAACGCGCACGGATCCATGCTACGAAGAACGGCCAGGTTTGCAAAAACTCCGAAGGGGGACTCTGGGGTCGGCTGTGGAGGAGAGAGTCGCTGTGTCTGGCTGCCCTGCTTGGAGAGCGTGGAGAGATGTAGGTTGGAGAAGTTAGCGGCATTGAGTCCAGTGGTTACTCTCCAGGTCTGAATAGTTTAGAGCATACTACTCCACACACGTAACATTATCTGTTCCTCTGAGGAGAGAAACAGATTTGAACTAACTTGTGGTGTTCATATGCAATCTGAAGTGTACCTTTGCTGCCGCGCACTTGAGTCGACCAACTACTCTTGGCATATGTGCAAATAGCTTGAGTATTGACTAGTGACGGACTCCGCAACTGTACACTTACGTACAGGAGTTTACGGGCGCAAATCACGTCCACGTTGGAGATTAAAGGCAAGCTCGCTCACGTAAAAGACGGTATCACGACGTTGGCTGGGCCGACCGCCGTAATCATCACGGAGAATTACGGTGATATTAGTAATCATCAGCCAAAGTAGGGCACTGTAATTCTAAATGAGTTGGTATTCCGCTAGCTCTTTGACTGGCGCTCTCTGGGTCTGTGTCCTTTCAGGCAGAACTGTAATAGAGTCACTTGCGTGTTCAGTGTTGACTTAAGTAGGAAAAGAGGATACATTGTGCCAATGATAGGCTAGTTAGGTTAGCGAGTGCATGGTATTGTCATGTTATGCTAGAAATATTGCTCATACTTTTCTGAATAAATCTTAATTTGGTATCATATGCTAATCACCGTATTATTGATTTCGTAGCTAGCCATCACCATATTTTTGTTTAATAACTAGAGTGTAATGATAATTTCTATGCAAATGATACTGGGGGCATAACCGCGCGTTTAAACATAGCCATCTTAAGTAAGATAGCAACTCAAGGTCGACTAAGACCACCAATAGATATTTTTCAATGTATCGATGATTTTACAACAAACCCCCCATACGTTGCAACATTGTTTTTGCATTTCAGGACATACCATTTTTGACTGTATTACAACGATTTGAAAATGCGTCCCGGCCCGAAATTAGTGATAGAGTGAATAAAAAAAGTGAAATTTGCACCGTTGGGTGATTTTTCGTTGTACTGATTAACAGAAATTGCTGACCCACAGCTGTTCCAGCATGCTGAAAGTTCGTTCGTGTGTACTAGCTTCACTATCTCCTCTGCCATGTAACAGTGACTTTCAGTTTTTTATTCGAGATGAAACGACATCCGCCTAGACATTTCTTCAGCTCCGAAAAGATGAGAAATAAGTATTCGGACGTTAGGGAAACTGCTCAATCACTTTCTACTTCAATTATTGAGTGAGTTCTTGATCTAGCAGCATGTGGTCGGACATTGTCTTGCACCAGAATAACATTGACATGTCGTCTCGCCTCCAGAGAATAGTTGCACGCCAACGGACGACATGGCTTGAAAGACGTACTGCAGCTTTCTTTTCTATCCAGAGAGTACGAGTACTCGCTCATAGTTACGATGAGTCCTTCAATAATCGTCGTTAGTATGTTTACCAAATTAGTCAAAAATGGCTGTTACAACTATACACTGAAATGACAAAAGTCATGGGATAGCGGTACGCACATTTACGGACGGCGGTAGTATCACATACACAAAATATAAAAAGGCAGTACATCGTCGGAGCTATCATTTGTATTCCGGTGATTCATGTGAAAAAGTTTCCGACGTGATAATAGCCGCACGACGGGAATTAATAGACTTTGAACGTGTGATGGTAGTTGGAACTAGACGCATGGAACATTCCATATCGGATATCGTTTGGGAAATTAAATATTTCGAAGTCCACAGTCTCAAGACAGTGCCAACAGTATCAAATTTCGAGCATTACCTCTCATCCTTTAGGACGCAGTGCCCAACGGCATTCACATAACGAGCGATGACAGGGGAGTTTGCGTACAGTTGTCAGTGCTAAGAGACAAGCAACACTGCGTGAAATAATCACAGAAATTAATGTGGGACGTACGACGAACGTATCTGTTAGGAAAGTGCGGCGAAATTTGGTGTTAATGAGCCCTGGCAGCAGACGACCGACGCGAATGCCTTTGCTAATAGCACAACATCGCCTGCAGCGCCTCTCCTGCTTTCTGTTACCATATCGGTTGGACCCACGATAGCTGGAAAGCGATGACCCAGTCACATGTCCCAATTTCACGTGGTATGAGCTGATAGCAGGGTTAGAGTGTGGCGCAGACCCCACCAAGCAACGAACCCAAGTTGTCAACAACCTGGTGCTGGTTCCATAATGATGTGGGCTTTATTTCCATGGAATGCACTGGGTGCTCTCGTCAAACTGAACCGAGCACTGATTAGAAATGGTTACGTTCGGCTACTTTGGCCCCATTTGTAGTCATTAGTGGACTTCATGTTTCCAAACGATGATGTGATGTCAGGGGGGCATAGTTGTTCGCGATTGGTTTGAAGAACATTCTAGACAATGCGATCGAATGTTTTGGCTATCACAATCGCCCTACATGCATCCTATCGAACATTTATGAAACATAATGAAGAGCTCAGTTCTTGCACAAAATCCTGCACCGACCACACTTCGCAATTATGGACTGCTAAAGAGGCAGCATGGCTTTCTGCAGGGGGTTTTCAACGACTTTTTGACTCCATGCCACGTCTTGCCTGGAAACAGAAAGTGCGACACGGTATCAGGAGATATCCCATTACTTACGTCACCTCAGTGTATATGAAACCTTTCTAAAATCACGCTTGTCGTAATTATGGCTCTGCCGGAAAGTGAAAGAAATTACCGCCGTAAACATGCACCCTATCCCCTTACCGTGCGTAGCTACAATGCTCGACTGCAGTTTAAAATACATTCAACGGACTGCAAATTGTTGCCGCGCGGGATTAGCCGAGCGGTCTAATGGCGCTGCAGTCATGGAGTGTGCGGCTGGTTCCGGCGGAGGTTCGAGTCCTCCCTCGGGCATAGGTGTGTGTGTTTGTCCTTAGGATAATTTAGGCTAAGTAGTGTGTAAGCTTAGAGACTGATGACCTTAGCAGTCAAGTCCCATAAGATTTCACGCGCATTTTTTGACTGGAAATTGTTACACCATGAATATCTTGATCGGACACTAAGAAACTGAAACTGCAGCATTTCCGTGTCAGTGACGTTTGTTGTTTGAAATGTCGTCCTATACGAACTTATTTTCAGTACGAAGTGCAGAGCCATTCTAGTAGATGAGTACTGTTGTGGTTATATGATCGCTATTGTGGGGCTGCCAAACGTTACTGGAACATTTCAAGTGGAAATCGCAACACAGTATGTCTAGAGGACGTGAAGGTGGAGGTTACCGACCACAGAGCAAGACTGGGCTGCCATGGGAGGACGTATACTTCCATACCAGACACCAGCCGACAATTTTCGTGAACTGATGCAGCCTGTTTGTCAGCCAAGGCAAGAAGCACTTAGGAGAAACAGTACAGTACACAAATCACACTTACTGGTGACCAGTTTCAGTCCAACGGTTAACACCCTTCAGACCGTACTCCACGCTTGATGTGTCAAAACAGATCCACGGAGCAGAAGCTGAATAACTCTACAGATGCTGCCAACTGATTAGACTATTTTTCTAAGTACAATTGTGGAGTCGATCGCTGTTTTTTCCTAAATGTTTTCGAAACCAAAAGCCAAGAAGTTCCTGAAAATGACTTTCAGAGGCTGTTTGCTTCCATGCCAGAACGAATACAAGAGCATATTCGAGCCTGTGCAGGTCACATTAACATTTAATATTGTTGATGGACATCAGTTTCGAGTGCAATGAGAGATAAATCATTTAACATAATTGACGTGTCCGCAGCTCGTGGTCGCGCGGTAGCGTTCTCGCTTCCAGCGCCCGGGTTCCCGGGTTCGATTCCCGGCCGGGTCAGGGATTTTCTCTGCCTCGTGATGACTGGGTGTTGTGTGATGTCCTTAGGTTAGTTAGGTTTAAGTAGTTATAAGTTCTAGGGGACTGATGACCATAGATGTTTAGTCCCATAGTGCTCAGAGCCATTTGAACCATTGGAACAACTGACGTGATAAACATTTCCACAAAATTTGATAATTATCAGACTAGTGCTTCGGCGTGTATGTGTGATCGTCGGCAGTTAAGTCCGACGTTAAGTGTGAAGTACAAGAACTGACACTGAAATACGAGAATCAGGTTTTTCTTCACTCTTCTTTGATCCTATTCGTTTGTAGTCCAGGGAACATGTGAGAATGAAATTATCGCCACCTATGCAGATGTAAAACAAAAGCTAAACACAGCAATATCGAGAAAATTGTATTGGAACCGCATACATTTCCTCCAAAGAGGTGACTTTCATTCCCAGCTTAAACACAGTATTAAAAATCTTTCAAGCTTAATCGTTGCAGCAGAATGTGATTGAATAGTGGAGTGTCGATATCTGCATATTTTTGACTTGGTTATCTGCAAGGCCTGCCAGACCAACAGCATCGAGATTATACTTATCACTGAAAAAAAAATTGAGACAAGGATCAAATACAGCTCGAATGACGTCACTATGGCGTATACCAGTTCGGCGGGAAACTTACTGTGGTCGCAACTCTTCTGTTGTAAAGTAACAGTTCGCGCACGGTCTTAGCTCTCAATGGTATGTTGACAGGCTGAGCAGCGTACACTGGCCGCAATGTTCCTCTCATGATTCGAGACACACTGCACCCTACTGAACTACACTGAGAATTCGTGTTTTAAATGTAGGTGCATCACACAGCTGGCTGTTTGCAGCGGCTAACTGTGTGTAGGGAAGCTGCTATTACGTGCAGTCAAAAGACTAATAAGAAATAGTTTTCCGTAAAAACACTAAAAAATTAGTTAGAAGCGGCTTAGAATTGCCATATTTATGCTGGTTGTATTTATTTTCGGCAAGAGATCTCAGTTAGAGGGACAGAGGCAAGACAGTCAACAAGGCCACGAATTCAAGTCAGTTGAATACATGGCTACTGCACTACATTTCTATCATGCTCCGCAAGTCAACTAATGGTGTGTGACGGAGGGTACTTTTGTAGCGCTAACTGAGCCCATCAATCCTATTCAACTCGAGAATAGCGCGTAGGAAGAATGATTGTCAGGAAGCCATTGTACTGGCTGTAATTTCTCGAATTTTCTCCGTGTGGTCATAACGCAAGACTCATGTGGGGGAGGGAGGGGGGCAGGGGGAGGAGGGGGAGGGGGAGCGAGCGAGTAATATGTTGTCAGACTCTTCCCGGAAAATGCTCTCTCCAAATGTCAATAGTTGATCCCTCCGTGACACACAACGCCGTCTGCCAACATAGTTTGTGGGGCATCTACGTAACGCACCCGGGCTCGCAAAACGACCCCGCGACGAAACGTGCCGCTCTTCGATGGATTTTCTCTCTCTCTTCTATCAGACCTACCTAGTAGGGTCCCAGAACCTTTCTTTCTTTCTTTCTTTCTTTTCTGACTCAAAGTCTTCTGACTGGTTTGATGCGGCCCGCCAAGAATTCCTCTCCTATGCCAAACTTTTCATCTCAGAGTAGCACTTGCAACTTAGGTCCTCTACAGTTTTTGCCCTCTACAGTTCCCTCTAGTACCATGGAAGTCATTCCCTGATGTCTTAGCAGAAATTCTATCATCCTGTCCTTTCTCCTTGTCAGCGTTTTTGACATATTCCTTTCCTCTCCGATTCAGACCAGAACCTCGTCGATCGTTACCTTATAAGGCCATCTAATTTTCAACGTTCATCTGTAGCACCACATCTCAAATGCTTCGATTCTCTTCTGTCCCGGTTTTCCCACAGTCCAAACCTACCTTCTCAGAAATTTCTTCCTCAAATTGAGGCCTATGTTTCATACTAATAGATTTCTCTTGGCCAGGAACGCCCTTTGGGCAAGTACTAGTCCGCTTTTGATCGTCCTTGCTCCGTCCGTCATTTGTTATTCTGCTGCGTAGGTAGTAGAATCCCTTCATTTCATCTACTTTGTGACCATCAATCCTGATGTTAATTTTCTCGCTGTTCTCATTTCTTCTACGTCTCAAAACCTTTGTCTTTCTTCGATTTATTCTCAATCCATATTCTGCACTCAGAAGACCATTCCATTCAGGAGATCATGTAATTCTTCTTCACTTTAACGCAGGATAACAATGTCCTCAGCGAATCATCTTGAATTTTTAATTGCACTCCTGAACCTCTCTTTCATTTCCAGCACTGCTTCTTCAACGAAGAGATTGAGCAGTAAGGGCCAAAGACTACACCCCTGTCTTACATCTTTTTTAATCCGAGCGCTTCGTTCTTGGTCGTCCACTCTTATTATTCCGTCTTGGCTCTTGTACATGTTGCATAATACCCTCCCTCCACATAGCTTACGCACTTTCTCTCAGAATTTCAAACATCTTGCACCATTTTACGTTTTCGAACGCTTTTTCCGTGTCAACGAATCCTAAGAACCAAACTGATCGTAATTTAGCACATCCTCAATTTTCTTTTCCTTTCCTCTGTATATTATTGTTGTCAGTTACTTGGATGCATGAGCTGTTAAGCTGTTCAGCTGTTATAGTCTTCGGAATTGTTTGCATGATATTTACCCGGAAGTCAGGTGCTATGTCGCCAGACTCATACATTCTACACACCAACGTAAATAGTCGTTTTGTTGCCAGTTCCACGATCATATAAAAAATTCTGATGGAGGGTTATCCATCCCTCCTGCCTTATTTGATCGCAAGTCCTCCAAAGCTCTTTTAAATTCTAATACTGGACCCCCTATCTCTTCTAAATCGATTCCTATTTCTTCTCCTATCACATCAGACAAATCTTCCCCCTCCTAGAGGCCTTTAATGTACTCTTTCCATCAATACACTCTCTCCTCTACACTTAACAGTGGAATCCCGTTGCACTCTTGATATTACCACCCTTGCTTTTAATTTCACCGCGGTTGTTGTGACTTTCGTATATGATGAGTCAGTCGATCCGACAATCATTTCTTTTTCGATACCTTCACATTTTTCCAATTCGTCTTAGCTTTCCTACACTTACTATTTATTTCAATCCTCAGCGACTTGTATTTTTGCATCCCTAAATTTCTCTGAACATTTTTGTACTTCCTTCTCTCATCGATCAACTGAAGCATTTCTTCCGTTACCCATGGTTTCTTCGCAGTTACCGTCTTTGTACTTATGTTTTACTTTCCAACTTCTATGATTGCCCTTTTTAAAGACACCCGTTAGTCTTTAACTGTACTGCCTACTGAGCTATTCCTTATTGCTGTGTCTGTAGCGTTAGAGATCTTCAAACTTCTCTCGTCATTCCTTAGTACTTCCATATCCAACTTCTTTGCGTACTGATTGCCCCTGACTAATCTCTTAAACTTCTGCCTACCGTTCATCACTACTGCATTGTGATCTGAGTCTATACCTGCTCCTGGGTATGCCTTACAATTCAGCACCTGATCTCGAAGTTTCTGTCTGAGAATGATGTAATCTAAATGAAATCTTCCCGTATCACCCGGCGTTTTCCAAGTATACTTCGCTATTTTGCGATTCTTGAACAGAGTTTCCGCTGTTACTAGCTGAAACTTATTACAGAACTCAATTCGTCTTTCTCCTGTCTCATTCCTAGTACCAAGTCCATACTCTCGCGTACCCGCATTCCAGTCCCACATGACTATTAGATTTTCATCTCTTTTTATGTACTGAATTACCCATTCAGTGCCCTCATATACTTTTTCTATCTCTTCATCTTCAAGCTTGTGACGTCGGCATGTATACCTGAACTATCATTGTGGGTATTGGTTTGTTGTAGATTGTGATAACAACAACCCTATCACTGAACTGTTCACAGTCACACGCACTTAGAACTACCTTCCTATTCATAATGAATCGTACTCCCGTTATACCATTTTTTGCTACTGTTGATATTACTCTATATTCATCTGTCCAGAAATTCTTGTCTTCCTTCGATTGCACCTCATTATCCCTATTATTTCTAGATTGAGGATTTGAATTTCCCTTTTTAGATTTTCTAGCTTGCCTTCGGGCTTCTAACATTCGATGCCCCGACTCGTAGAACGTTATCCATTCGTTGATTATTCAATATTTTTCTTATGGGCACCTCCCTCTTGGCTGTCCCCTCCCGGAGATCCGAATGGGGGACTATTCCGGGATCTTCTGTCAATGAAGAGTTCATCATGACACTCTTCAATTACAGAACACGTGCTCTGTGGATACATGTTATGTGTCTTTAATGTAGTGGTTTCCACTGCCTTCCGCATCATTATGCCATTGATCATTCTTGATTCTTCCAGCTTTATGGGCAATTTCCCACCTCAACGACTAGAGAGTGCTTCTATCTACTCCTCCGCCCTCTTTGACAAGGCCGTTGGCAGAATAAGGGTGACTCCTTATGCCGGAAGTCTTCGGCCGCCAAGGCTGATTATTAATCAAAATATATGCGGTGGCAGGTTTCCAACGTTGGATCGAATACGTTTTGATTACTAATCAAAGACGCTAAAGCAGACCACGGCTCCTATTCCAGATCCCAGATAGATGAACAATATTCAAGCACCGGTCGAACAAGCGCGTTATATTCCATTTCCTTCGTGGATGAGTTACATTTCCTTAAGATGCCACACGTAGCAAACGAATAGTGCGCAGTAAAGTTGAAATAAAGGATGAAAAGAAATCGAACCCGACTTCTTTGTTCAAAGGGCCGTCCTGGCGATCACCTGAACTGACATACTGAAACCACGGAAAATCTAGAGAAACGCAGCTGATTAGGTTTCGAAACCGTCTATTTCCAATCACTCGTATGGAGTACAATGGCTTAACTAGTGTATTCCTACTCTGACACCTAGTTCGTTGTATTACCCCAGCATTGGTATTGCCACCACAACTACACTGCCTCATAAAGGAGTGAAGCACTCAAAAGGACAGCAAGAAACGAAATGAAACTTTGCGGTCTGAGACGGTATGTGATTTTAGTGCAGTGATTTCAAAACCGAGACATAGTAGCGATGAACTTCGCAAAATGAGCCCACTTATCATTACGACGTTGACTCCGCCCCTCCCTCTGTCCTAGCTTGGATACATATGCTGAATAGGTTTGGAAGAGCGCCAAAAAGCCGTTGTATTCATTCCTGAGGCAAGCTGTCCGTAATTGTTTTAACAGGTTATAGTAACCTCGATACTGGTACAGGGTTGGAGCTGACATCGAAGCTAGTCCCATACATGCCCTCTTGGGAACAGATGTGTAGGTCTTGCTGGCCAATATCAAGCAAACAGGTGTCATGTGTGTGAATGCCTTGTCCTGTTGAAAATTGCACTACGAGACTACATATGAGCTAACACATGAGGACGCACGATGTCCGTGACATACCGCTGTGCTTTCGAAGCTTCCTTAGTTACGACCAGACATGACCTGAAGTCAAATCCGATGGCTCCCCACACCATGATGTCATGAGTAACATCACTGTACCTGTCCAAAACACTTTAGATCTCTTCCCACGTCACTACCATAGTCGCCGACGGTGGTCGTCCAGGGTAGAGCAGGGCAGTGATGCATCGGTGAACACATTGCGACGCCGACATCAGCAGTCCGTGCGTCCAGGCAATAGCAACAATACAGATACAGCCATTTGTGTTGTGGTGTCAATGGCAGCTTACGCATGGGATGGTAATTCCCTAGTTCGGCTGTTGCTAGTCTTCGAGTAATGGTGCGAGATGACACAGAATGTTGGAGGAAGTCTTCGTACTTGGTCTCAGAAGACTGCCACAAATGTGGAGGACGGCGATCCACGCTTGTGGTGGTCAGATGTGGTTGACTGGAATCTTGACGACGAACACGCCTGCCGTCACCTTACCATGCAGACCAACATCGGGCCAGTGTCCCATCCGAATGTCCCACATATCTGGATATTACACGATTCGACCAAGAAGCCAAATCTTGACCTGCAATGAAGCCCCTTTCAAAATTCGTCACGTGCTGATAACGCAGTCTCGCACTAGTACACAGTGTCTTCGTCTTTCACGGCGACCCTTAACGCCTGACGCCGTATATGCCCCTTAAAGCCGGCCGCGTTGGCCGAACGGTTCTAGGAACTGCAGTCCGGAACCGCACGACTGCTACGGTTGCAGGTTCGAGTCCTGCCTTGTGCATGGATGTGTGTAATGCCGTTAGGTTAGTTAGGTTTAAGTAGTTCTAAGTTCTAGGGGACTGATGACCACAGATGTTAAGTCCAATAGTGCTCACAGCCATTTGAACCATTTTTTGCTCCTTATATACCACACCAGGCCTACTAAAAACACCAAACGTGTACTAGATTAATTAACTCTGATTAGACCCTCTACCTGTTGCAGGGACTTGCAACTCTAATGATTTCCATATCTGCCGACGGTGTGGACATATACAAAGTTACACTGAGAACCGACCATGTCTTCTGTGTGCTTCATCTTTTTTGGCAGACGATGTACTTAGAAAAGAAACAAAAATGATGTCCATCATATACAGTTAATGTTTCTAATTCCTTCTCTGTTTCGCCTTCCTCTTCTTTTCTCTCCTTTCCACTCGGCATCTCTCCCCTCTCCTTGTCTCGCCCTTCTACTTTCCCCTCCCTTCCCCCATCATTCCCACTCCGCCTGTCTACCGTAATGAGGCGAACGTACCCACGTGCTTGTGTTCTCTACGGGACCAGGTAAATAAGGTATTACACTCAATTCACCGGCGGAATTGGGCCTTCTTGCTTATTGGATCAGTCGCCCTCGTTCTTTCAATGGCTTCCTTAAGGTCACTAACCAGAGACAACACAGACGAGGTTCGTCGGTAGTAAGCTGCACGGCGGATAAACATGAACTCCGTTGCCAAGTCCTGCGTTACACTCACAAATCTCAGTTTCAGTTCGGAGGCAGAGGCGCGTTGCCGCGTATAGTTGAAAAATATGCCCGAGCAGTCTTGATTAGTATTTTTGGGGAAAGATGTGTTATCAACAAAAAGTTTAAATTTTGTCAAATCCACAATTACAAAAAGTATAAGGCTACAGAATCGTCTCGTGGCAGTGCTGATCTCCCTGCGATATAGTGTGGCGTAGATCACGGTTGTCAAAATAAAATAATAATAATAATAATATCAACAGATCAGCCAGAGACACATCACGCACAATCCGTTCAACCACCAAATATGAAAGAAAGGAATGGAAGATTGGGGATTAACACCACATCGACGAAGAGGCTATTAGAGACGAAATACAAGTTCGGTTTGGGGAAGGGCAGGAAAGAAAACTGGAGATGCCCTTTCAGAGGAACTACCCCGAAATTTCTCGGAAACGATTTAGGGAAATAATGAAAAACCTAAATTCAGAGAACCAACAGGGATTCGTAACGCAGCTTCGTGAGTAGGATCGACTTCGTCAATACGATCACAGCGTATTATCACTGCATCATTTTCCTTGCCCCATTGAAGAAGATCGTCCCTGTGTGATGAGAAGGAAGACTGCAGCCACTACGTCCTCAGCCGCATTTGGTGCTGTGTGTGTCCACGTGTGTGTGTGTGTGTGTGTGTGTGTGTGTGTGTGTGTGTGTGTGTGTGTGTAGGTGGGTGGGTGGGTGGGTGGGTGGGTGGGTGGGTGAGTGGGTGGGACGGTGGGTATGTATTGTCCGTAAGTCCCCAAACACAACAGTTTCGCCTTGACAACGTTCGCCGAACGTAGTTAACCCTAGAGCACTAAAGGCGGAAACGTGTTACATTATTATTAAAACATTTTAAATATTGATGTTTATGATGAAAATTCTTCTTTCTGTTGTACCGCGTCGGTGTGTAAAACAGTCCCATTAAAAACTTAAAACCAACGTTTCTATCGTATTACAACGACCTTCCTCAGGATAAGACTGGTTTTGATGGAGAAAAGGTGTCTTTGTTTACTGCAGACGCTTGGAGACAATACTTCATTTTTTTAACTTCATTGACCTTAGAATATAACAGGCTGGTCAACACGAAAGTGGGAGGTTAGGAAAGAAGCTATTCGGGGGCTATCCAAATTTTATCCGTTGTTATTGTTGTTGTTCTTGTTGTGATCTCCAGTCCGAAGACTGGTTTGAAGCAGCTCTCCGTGGTACTCTATTCTGTGCAAACCGCTTCATCTCCGAGTAATGACTGGACCCTACATCCTTCAGAATCTGCCTACCATATTTTTCTCTTGGTATCCCTCCACGATTTTAGCGCCTAAGATTGCTTTCAATACCAAATTTGTGATCGCTTGATACCTCAGAATGTGTGCTACCAACCGAAGCCTTCTTCTATTCAGGTTGTGCCACAAATTCCTCTTCTCCCCAAATCTATTCACTACCTCCTCATTAGTTACGTGACCTACCTATCCAATCTTCAGCATTCTTCCGCAGCACCACATTTCAAAAGCTTCTACTCTATTCTCGTCTGTCCATCTTTCACGTCCATACATGGCCACACTCCATACAAAGACTTTCATAAAAGACTTCCTGACACTTGAATCTACACTCGATGCTAATAAATTTCTCTTCTTCAGAAACGTTTCACTTGCCATTGCCATTCTACATTTTCTATCTTCCCTATTTCGACGATCATCAGTTATTTTGTTTCCCAGATAACGAAACTCATCTACTACTTTAAAAATGTATCACTTCCCTCAGCATTACCTGATTTAATTCGACTACATACCATTATCCTCGTCTTGCTTTTGTTGATGTTCATCTTATATTCTCCTCTCAAGACATTTTCCAGTCCGTTCAACTGCTCTGCCAAGTTCTTTGCTGTCTCTGACAGAATTACAGTGTCATCTGCAAACCTCAAAGTTTTTATTTCTTCTCCCTGGGATTTAAATCTACTCCAAATTTTTCTTTTGTTTCCTTTACTGCTTGTTCGATATACAGTCTCACTCCCATCTCAACCACTGCTTCCGTTTCGAGCCCTTCTACTTTTATAGCTGCCGTCTGGTTTCCGTACAAGTTGTAAATAGCCTTTCGCTCAATATATGTTATCCCTGCTACCTTTGGAATTTGGAAAAGATTATTTCATTCAACATTTTCATAAGCTTTCTCTAAGTTTGCAAATACTGTAAACGTGAGATGCCTTTCCTTAACCTATCTTCTATGAGAAGTCGGGAATTGGAATGATTAAATTCTTCTTTAAGTCTAAGCGTATTTCGCCTGACTTATACATCTTGCTCGCCAGGTGGAAGAGTTTCGTCATGCTTGGCTCTCCCAAGGCTATCAGTTCTAAGTAAAAGTTATCTACTCCCAGGGCCTTATTTCGACTCCGGCCTTCCAGTGCTTTGTCAAATTCTTCACGCAGTATCGTATCCCCATCTCATCTTCATCTAAGTCATTTTCCATTTCCATAATATTTCCCTCAAGTACATCTCCTGTGTATAGTCCATCTGTATACTCCTTCCACCTTTCCCCTCTCATCTCTTTGCTCACGACTGGTTTCCCGTCTCAGCTCTTGATATTCACACAGGTGGTTCCCTTTTCTCAAAAGGTCTCTTTAATTTTCCCGTAGGCACGATCAATCTTACCCCTAGTTATTTATTCTTCTACAGCCTTACATTTGTCCTTTACCCATTTCTACTTAGCCAATTTGCAATTCTTATCGATCTCATTATTTAGTCATTTGTATTCCCTTTCACCTACTTCATTTATATTTTGTCCTTTCGTCAGTGACATTCAATATCTCTTGTGTTACCGAAAGATTTCTATTAGCCCTCGTCTCTGTTTCCTTCACTATTTCATCTCTCAAAGCTACCCATTCTCCTTCTACTGTATTCCTTTCTCCTGTTCTTGTCAATCGTTCTCTAATGCTCCCTATGAAACTCTTTACAACTTCTGGTTCTTTCAATTTATCCAGGTCCCATCTTCTTAAATTCGTACATTTCTTAGTTTCTTCAGTCTTAATCTACAGTTCATAAGCGATAAATTGTGATTAGAGCCCACATCTGCCCCTGGAAATGTCTTACAATTTAAAACTTGGTTCCGAAATCTGTGTATTATCATCATATAACTAATTTGAAACATTCTTTTGTCTTCGGGTCTCTTCCACGTATACAACCTTCTTAAACCAAGTGCTAGCGATGATTAAATTACGCTTTGTGCTAAATTCTACTAGGCAGCTTCCTCTGTCTTTCTTTCCACCCCAGTCCACGTTTACCCACTACTTTTCCTTCTCTTCCTTTTCCTACTATCGAATTCCAGTCCCCATGACTATTAAATTTCCGTCTCCCTTAACTACGTGAATAATTTCTTTTATCTCATCACAAATTTCTTCAATCTCTTCCTCATCCGCAGAGCTAGTTGGCATATAAACTTGTACTATTGTGGTGGGTGTAGTCTTCGTGTCTATCTTGGCTTTATTCAAAGGAAGTTACGCAGGGTGATAATTATTGAACTATGTGATGCTATATTAAAGACAATGTGTACAGCAATAACCCCGAAACCATTGCTGAGCTGAAAACAGCCATTCCGACGCATCAGCAGGTTATCCACAATTTCCCTACTTGTTTGCGACATATCATCATCAATGTTGGCAGGCACATTGAGCATGTCATAATCTAAATCCGAATATCTGTAGTGTAATTTCCATGTTGAATAAAGTATGTGGACGCCGTAATTTGTAACTAATTTCCTATTTTTTCATATAGTTCAATAATTGTCACCCTTTAACTTACTGGTTATGCACTTGTTAACAACAGTTATTATATCTCCAATGGTATACAAAATAAGTAAAAACTCCTAAATGACAATTTTGCTGCTCAAAATGTTATGAGAAAATGTCATGATTTATGTCATGCACAAGCATAAATTGTTATAATTATTATGATTCCAAGAGTACTTTACACACAAAATGAGTAGAGGGTCTTCTGCTTTTTTCCACGGTCGCAGAGGGATTTTTCTTCTTGTTTCTTGTTTTCCTTATTTTCTGCTGCAAAGTCGGGTGTACATCACTGTCATCTGTATACTCAACATTATCTTCTCAGCTTCTTGAAGCAAATCATCCCATATGTTAGTGTCAAAAGCAAACACAGCGCCAACCATAATATGATAATTTCAGTAGCAAATAAGAAATTAGCACTGAAGAGGGTCAATGTGATATAAAATAACAGTCTCCTAACTGTGACTGCTGATGTTTTGCCTAAAATGCCACACTGACATAAATTCTAAGCGACAAAACCAATTGCCGACTATTAGAAAATAGGCGCACAATTACCAGTGCTAGCAAAAGACTGAAATCCGGCAATAAATAATTAACAAATATGATATCCATGAAAGTATTCAAGTGCACGTGTTGCTTATGTGTCCTCCCTGGCGATAACTACGAAGAGATACCAACGGCAATCGTAAATTTTATGATGGTTTAGTAATCTAGCTTTAAGCTGAAGAATGCAATTAAATCAAAATACCTTAACGTCAAATACAGGATGTGCGAAGATTGTAGGGTCAAAATTGTAAAAGTGCTATAGATGCAGTACTTTGGATTGAAGAACTAATGGTCGAAAATTAATGTTTAGTTTTTTCATGAAATAAACAACTTGCGTTTTATAGAAGCAAATTATTCTCATAGTAGCTATTTCAGATTATCACCGCTATTGTCTACGCATAATTTGCAATAGTGCATAAAACTTTGCCGCACTCGCTCAAGTATCCCTTTTGTCTGTTGTACAATGAGATAGGTAGACAGGACATTTCCCAGGAGGTTTTCTTGAGTTTCTTCTGCGGTTCCAAGCAGCAACGACTTCGTGGAAGCGCACGTAATTACACCCACCGTAAACACACCGCAAACGACTGTGTATTGATTTTCAAGGTAGCGCCACCAATATTTCAGCATAAACAGTTGGGAAACATTTTTCTCTCAGTTATTACTCATTCCAGACCTCGTATCACGTGAAACATTTGGTTCCGACAGACGGTTTCTTATTTCACGGTAGTCGGTCTAGTTCACCCCTTATACAGGGTGGTCCATTGATATTGACCGGGCCAAATATCTCATGAAATAAGCATTAAACGAAAAACTACAAAGAACGAAACTTGTCTAGCTTGAAGGGGGAAACCAGATGGCGCTAAGGTTGGCCCGCTAGATTGCGCTGCCATATGTCAAATGGATATCAACTGCGTTTTTTTTTTTTTTTTAAATAGGTACCCCCATTTTTATTGCATATTCGTGTAGTACGTAAAGAAATATGAATGCTTTAGTTGGACCACTTTTTTCGCTTTGTGATAGATGGCGCTGTAATAGTCACGAACGTATAAGTACGTGGTATCACGTAACATTCCGCCAGTGCGGAAGGTATTTGCTTGTGATCAAAATGACCAACGGGCGTGTGCTATGTATGCTGCTCGGTGTCCTGGACGACATCATCCAGGTGTCCGGACCGTTCGCCGGATAGTTACGTTATTTAAGAAAACAGGAAGTTTCCAGAATGAGATTTTCACTCTACAGCGGAGTGTGCGCTGATTAGAAACTTCCTGGCAGATTAAAACTGTGTGCCCGACCGAGACTCGAACTCGGGACCTTTGCCTTTCGCGGGCAAGTGCTCTACCATCTGAGCTACCGAAGCACGACTCACGCCCTGCGCAGGAGAGCTTCTGTAAAGTTTGGAAGGTAGGAGACGGATACTGGCAGAAGTAAAGCTGTGAGTACCGGGCGTCAGTCGTTCTTCGGCAGCTCAGATGGTAGAGCACTTGCCCGCGAAAGGCAAAGTTCTCGAGTTCGAGTCTCGGTCGGGCACACAGTTTTAATCTGCCAGGAAGTTTCGAAACAGGAAGTGTTCAGCAACATGTGAAACGTCAACCACGACCTGTAACAAATGATGATGCCCAAGCAGGTGTTGTAGCTGCTGTCGTGGCTAATCCGCACATCAGTAGCAGACAAAATGCGCGCGAAAAGGAATCTCAAAAACGTCGGTGTTGAGAATGCTACACCAACATCGATTGCACCCTTACCATATTTCTATGCACCAGGAATTGCATGGCGACGACAGTTTTTTTGCACGCGTTCTATTTAGCGACGAAGCGTCATTCACCAACAGCGGTAACGTAAACCGGCGTAATATGCACTACTGGCCAACGGAAAATCCACGATGGCTGCGACAAATGGAACATCAGCGAGCTTGGCGGGTTAGTGTATGGTGCGGCATTATGGGAGGGACGATAACTGGCCCCCATTTTATCGATGGCAATTTAAATGGTGCAGCTTATGCTGATTTCCTACGTAATGTTCTACCGATGTTACTACAAGATGTTTCACTGCATGACAGAATGGCGATATACTTCCAACATGATGGATGTCCGGCACATAGCTCAAGTGCGGTTGAAGCGGTATTGAATAGCATATTTCATGACAGGTGGTTTGGTCGTCGAAACACCATACCATGGTCCGCACGTTCACCGGATCTGACGTCCCCGGATTTCTTTCTGTGGGGAAAGTTGAAGGATATTTGCTATCGTGATCCACCGACAAAGCCTGACAACATGCATCAGCGCATTGTCAATGCATGTGCGAACATTACGGAAGGCGAACTTCTCGCTGTTGAGAGAAATGTCGTTACATGTATTGCCAAATTCATTGAGTTCGACGGACATCATTTTGAGCATTTATTGCATTAATGTGGTATTTACAGGTAATCATGCGTTCTCAGAAGTGATAAGTTCACAAAGGTATGTGTATCACATTGGAACAACCAAAATAAAATGTTCAAACATACCTACGTACTGTATTTTAATTTAAAAAACCTACCTGTTACCAACTGTTCGTCTAAAATTCTGAGCCATATGTTTGTGACTATTACAGCGCCATCTATCACAAAGCGAAAGAAGTGGTCCAACTAAAGCAGTCATACGTACTACACGAATATGTAATACAAAATTGGGGTTCCTATTTTAAAAAACGCACTTGATATCCGTTTGACCTATGGTACCGCCATCTAGCGGGCCAACCATAGCGTCATCTGGTTTTCCCCTTCAAGCTAGACAAGTTCCGTTCTCTGTAGTTTTTTCGTTTGACGCTTATTTCGTGAAATATTTGGCCCGGTCACGATCAATGGACCACCGTGTATAAACGAGGACGGCCCAGAAAGTAATGTACCTCATTTTCTTCTTCTACAATTCTTTATCCAACACAATGAGAATTACACACACGAAAGAATGATGTTTTATCTACACACCCTATTTTTCCACGTAATCTCCATCCCGTTCTATGACATTCCAAAAGCGCGAAACAAGGGGGTGTATGCCCTGTCGGTACCAATCCTTGTTCTGCTGGCGGAGCGCAGGACCCACCTCGCACATACTTTTAAATACCCAAGAGTGCGGACAGTTGCATCCACGCTTACTTAGCTGGTTGACAGATGCAGCGTCAACTGCCGAGTCGTAATGCGTCTGTCCTCGCGAATGACATCAGCTCGATGGAACATGTCAGGTGTGACAGCCGTGGATGGTCTCCCCGACCGCTGCAAATTGTGGCGCTCCGCCGAACCTCCTTGTGATGACCTCACCCTCCGTGCCCAGCAACTAACCGTACATCTGTGAACAAGCTGTTGTGAATATTCTCCACAGTTTCTTTCTCTGCAGTGAGAAATTCAATGACGGCACGTTGCTTGTAACCTACATCACGTACAAACGGCATTTTAAACTTGTCCTGGAGCTACGCTATCTGTCGGAAGTGACCGAAACTTGGCGCTCTCACTCAGGATGCTTCAAATAATACATACGTAACGTTTCGCATTCGTAGAATTGTTCTCGCCTGAGAAAAAAAAATGAGGTGCATTACTTCCTGGGCAACCCTCGTAATTTATGCTCTGAAGGTTTGGAGCAGGAGACAAAACCTCTCGTCGTTACAGCAATCAAACAACGAGGGGTGCGACGGTGCGACATTCCGTTTCTTCCTTATCTGGAGCAAAATAAGTTTGACGCTCAAAACAGAGTAACCCTGAGAACCAAGCAATGCACTTTCGTCTAAACTACTAATCGTATTTCAGTTAGTGAAATGTCGTTGAATTAATCTCACATCAACGATACTAACTGCAAACATTACGACGAAAAAATAAGAAAGAAGAAAAGAAAAATACGTAGTTGGGTTAATTCACCTCGGTAAAAACAGAGTTGTGATATAGCTAACTCATCCTCCATAAGAAACGGTTGTAAGTGAAATACGAAATGATATCAGACTAAGTGATACTACGAGTGCGATGACCACTATCATCAATAAATAAAGAGAGAAGTAATAATTGTAAGAGAAAGTGCAGTTGAAATGGCAGTGTAATTCTTACCCGAAATTACTTTAGACGTACTTAAGACACATACTCTTGCTCTTTATTATTTCAATATTAAGTTGTAAATTCTCTTTTTTAGAAGAATATTTCGGACGTAGTGACATACCACGTTCACAGTTCTCGATAATATTTCCTGTGAGAGAGTAAACATGTTACTTTATAAATATTACATCCGTCTTATACATACTATCCACGATGGCTGATCACAAAGATAGCAGACAATCGCGAGGGACGGGGCCATTACCTGCTGTCATCTCAGCTGACGTCACCGAATCACAGAAGTACGTATAATAGGGGAGACCATACCGCAGGTCAGAGAATATAAACGAAGGACATTGAGTGGTAAAGAGTTAGGAGATTGGTGGGAACGACTCTGAAGATTGTAGTGGATGAAGAGCAATGTCTGGTACACGAAAGTAAATGGAAAGTTTGTGCTAACATTAGCTGCTGACATAAATGTAGGCTATCGGAGAACAAAGAAACAACAATAACGGAGGATCAGCAGCATAATAATTCTCCAGTCATCCAGATTTGGAATTTTTGTTGCTCCACAAAGTCACATATCGGAATAACCTCAGAATAGCGTCCTAAAGAGAAACTAGTTAGCTCCTCTGATACTTTCCAGAAACAAACTGCACTCTGCTTCTATTGTCTTGATTTTCTGAAGGAAACATATTTTTTTGGGTTTCAGTTATTTACGTGGCCAGTCCGTGGTTGGCCGGGCTTGAAAACTGTATCCATGATATTCGGTACAATACAAATAGTAACATACAGCTAAGCCATTTACTATTCTCAGGTGCTGCCTGACTAGCCATAATAAGCAGTACAGTATGAACAACAGCACACAACTATGCCTTTTGCTATGGTCAGGTGCTGGAGGACTACCCGGCAATAGCAAATGGTGTAGTTTTGTGTTACTATTTGTACAATGCCTAGTATCATAGCAACAGTTTTCAAGTCCGGCCAACCATGGACCGCTCATATAAATGGTAGCCCAAAACATATGAAGCAAACGGGTAAAACATTTTACTTGACAATGGCTACACACGTCTTCGGATCGGGCACTGTCCTCTCACACATAGCTTTTTATTACGGCGGGAGGATCCACCGTTTTGTGATGCTTGTGGTGTGCACATCTCTGTCCGGCACATTTTAACAGACTGCATTTTATACCGTGATGCACGGGCGGAAGCACAAGTTGCTGGGGATCTGCCTTCTGTTTTAGCTAATGATGAGACGTGTGTGTCTAGGGTTTTTAAGTTTTGTGATGTGTCTGGACTCTGGCCTAAAATTTTAGGCTGGAGGTTTTAGTGTATTGCAGAGTGGCTGACTCCTCCCCTTTTTTCTTTGCGGTCAGCCAGCCACTTCCATCTGTTACATTGTTTTAGCTTCCTCTATCATTTTCTTCCTGTGTTGTCCATGTTTTACTGCTGACGCTCTGCTTCATCCCACGCTTTGGTGTGGGTGAGCACATGTTTTTCGACGATTATTACCCATGTTTTCTGTTTCGTTTTATATTCCTGTTCTGGGATTTTTCTTGACACCCGTCTCACTGTTACTGAACGGGCGCTGAAGACCTTGCTGTCGTGCGCCCAAAACCCCTCTACTACTACTACTACTACTACTAATGGCTACACAGCCGAAACATCGTGATACACAAAAAAGAAAAATGTAAAGTGAAAATAAATAACAGCCGTTGCAGGAAACTCATTTATTTGAAGAAATTTCTGACTAAAATATCCTCTCCCATTCTTTGTGAACAATAGCACGAGGTTTGTCCGGAAAATACGTATAAAAGTTGAATAACAACTTTATTTTACAATTGTTCAGGTATTACAATATGGTCTCCTTAAAAGTACTCGTCCTGAGACGCGATACACTTCTGCCAACGCCGTTTCCACTATTGATAACATTGCTGAAAGTCTTCAGTTGTGATGTTGTTCAGTTGCCGTGTCGTTTCCGCCTTGATGGCTTCCACATCTCCCAAGTGCCGCCCCGAAGCACCATTTTGCATTTCGGGAACATGAAGAAGTCACACGGGGCTAAATCGGGTGAATAAGGCGGGTGATCTGTCACGGTGATTGAGCTTCGGGCCAAAAACTCGCGCACCCGCATCTCGTGGTCGTGCGGTAGCGTTCTCGCTTCCCACGCCCGGGTTCCCGGGTTCGATTCCCGGCGGGGTCAGGGATTTTGTCTGCCTCGTGATGGCTGGGTGTTGTGTGCTGTCCTTTGGTTAGTTAGGTTTAAGTAGTTCTAAGTTCTAGGGGACTGATGACCATAGATGTTAAGTACCATAGTGCTCAAAGCCATTTGAACCAAAAACTCGCGCACAACGAGCGACGAGTCGTGATGAAGGATCCACCTGTCCCATTTTGCCAACTCCGGTCGAACGCGGGCCACAAGAGCTCTGAGACGTGTCAGAACTTCAACGTAAAAATTCCCGTTCACTCTCTGGCCGGGAGGGACCAATTCCTTGTGAACAATGTCCCTAGAATCAAAGAAAACAATCAACATTGTCTTCACATTGGACCTTGATTTTCGCGACTTTTTTGTTCTCGGTTCTCCTGCTAGTTTCCATTCCTTGCTTTGAGATTTGTGCTCCACATCGAATTCGTAAAACCGGGACTCGTCTCCAGTGATGACTCGGTTGAGAAAGTCCCCTCGTTCCTCTGCTTCCAACCAATCGTCACAGCACTTAACCCTCTTTGCTGTCTGTTCTGGCATCAAGAGCTTCGGTACGCTTTTCGCACACAATTTCTTCATTTCAAGTTTTTGTGTCAGGATTTCGTGAACGATTGTTTTGGGGATTGACAGCTCGTCAGCAATCATTCTGACTGTCCATCTACGTCTTTAAGAACGCAAGCCCGAATTCGTTCAACATTTGCATCGGAACTCTTTGTCGACGGGCGTCCTGGGCGAGGGTGATCGTTCACTTCTTTTCGGCCATCCTGGAACCTTTTTAACCTCTTGTTCACGGTTGGTTCACTCAGAGAATTGTATCCGTAAACCTGTTTCAAGCACTCAAAAATCTCACAGTCATTCTTGCCTAGCTTTGCAAGAAACTTGATGTTGACGCGCTGTTCCTCAATCAGAGAGAGCCCCATGCCGACGGCAGGTGAAAAAGGGTAACTGTCAACAAGCTACCGCACACTTCCACCTTCACGCAGAGTGCACTGACTCGAACTGAGCGTTGATGGGATTGATTACAGCAGTAGTCCCACCTGGCGGTGACTGCAACTTCTAACATAAATACATTATTCAACTTTTATACGTATTTTCCGGACAACCTCGTATATGCAGTTCTACGAGAGCTATTTCAAAAGTAAGGTCTGATCGGCCGCGAAATGGAAATCACAGCTAAAATCAAAAACATTTTACTTGCACCATTTTGCTACGCCTTCCAGCTAATTCTCAACATAGTCACCGCTTCGATTTAGACGTCTGTCGTAGCGTTGTACTAACTTTCCAGTACCCTCGTCATAAGTAATAGCAGCCTCTGTTTTCCGTCACTTTTCTACGTCAGCATGCAGTTCGTTGCCTGTGCCAAAAAGTTGTCTTCATATCCAGCGGTTCATATAAGCAAAGATCAACATCAAACGGAGCCAAGTCCGGGCTGTATGGGGATGAGGGGGGAGGGGGGGGGGGGAGTGAGTGATCAAACACTTCCTACCGAAAATGTTGCCCCTGCAGTGCATGGCCAAGAATTGTCATGAAGAAGAAAATGCGTGACAGGTACATTATGTGGAGGCGAAACCTCGCAGCGGGCACCCATAATTGGCGGGAGGCACTACTGTGACGATATTCTCTGAGTAGTAAATTTTCACTAGGAGCGATGGACATTCCGATGATTTTTTAACGTTGTTGCACCTGATGATGCCGCTTCAAGCAACGAAACCAGTTGTGTTTTAATTTTAAAAGCAGTAAGCGGAGTTCTTCCTAACATAATGGCTCTCAACAGCTGTTGCCGGGATATGAATTAGTTTGTCACTAATGTTCGAGCTATCTTTACCTGCTGACTGTGTGCTCAGAATTGAAAACAGCGACATGATGCGACAGACAGGCATATTAGAGACACTACCCAACAAATATGTGGAGAGCTTCAGCGGAGTTTCACTGTCGCGACCTATCGGACTTTACTTCCCGAATCGCCCTCGCACATATATTTTTTAAAGGTAGTATGGAAAACCGCGAATATCTCCTGACTTGTTTATGTGTCTACTTTACAGATCTTTCATCAAAAGTATTTTTATAGTCTATAGACGCGAAATGTATTTCTAAATTGTATTGTCACAGATTTTCTATAATTTTCTTAACGGTTAAACTGTTACTATGCTGGATCGATCTCTACTAGAGGCAGCCGACTCTTCATCTAACGTTGCTGCCTTTATTGTCTTTTATCTGGTGTACATTATTTTTGAACAATTTTATGGGTTTTAGCTTTATAGACCGAGTAGGACAAGAGACAGTCAACAAAGACCAACAAGAATGATTACAGAAGGGACCTGTCTCTAAGTAAATGGAAGAGGAAATCGGATCCAGCTAAGAGACCAAGGGAATCTGTCGGCCGACCTCGTATCGCCTTGTTGGTCCACGCGTCTGTATTCGTTATACTCTGAAGAACCCCACCATATCTGATGGAATCCCCCACATACAATTTCAGTGTTTTCCGAGAAAGATACGTTTGGATTCCACATATCAAAAACCCATGTCTTCGTCAATAATGGCACAGAATTACCGTGATGTTCCAATTCGGAAAGACGCCATAACACTAATAACAGGAAGCACATTGCGGATAAATACTAGTATCGTTAGTCGTCCTTCATTACTTTCAACAGTGTCATGCATGATTTGAAACATCTAATGGTTATGCGATCACCAGCAGAGGTTTTCAAGATAAAGCACATGTCAAATTCTCTACTTCGTGACGTAGATAGAAGCGTCTTTAACTACAGTGAAATAAGTGACATTTGTGATGTGTCTGACAGTGTCATAATTTCAGTGTTACGGCCAGAGGAACAATGGAGTCAGAGATTAAGAGCGCGCAGCTGCTCGGGAAGACTCACAACGGCGTGGTGTGTGCGAGGAACGTTCGCTGAAGAATGACGTGCAGCTCTGTTCCTACTGGTCGATACACTCTTCAAAGAGAAACGTCTCCTCGTTCTCGATGCGTGTGTCACCTCCTTGTATGCCATGTTGTGTAGCGCAATCGGAACTTTATGTCTTGTAACGATTCCATACTCTAGGCAGTTGTACAGACACGGTATTAGTTTTATACATCTACATCCATACTCTACAAATTACTATGAAATATATGGCAGAGGGTATTTTCAATTTTACCAGTTATTAGGACTTCTACCCTTTCCATTCATGTACGGATTGATTGCTTTAACGCCTCTGGGCGCTCGGTAATTAGTCTAACATTGTCCTCGCAATCTCTACAAGTACAATACTAGGAAATTGTAGTATATTCATAGATTCACCACTTAAATTTGATTCTTGAAACTAAGTGGGCTTTCAGGGGGTAGTCTGCGACCGTTTAACAGATCAGTCTTTCAGCGCTTTACTGGGGTTCTCTCACGATTTATTTGTTTGTGTCATTTCCGCCTCTTGTGAATCACACAGTTTCGTTTTTCTGGAAATCTGAAGAAAGTTTATAACCTTTTGCACTTCACTGAAATTCTAGTTAGATATGAAAATATTGCTGCAGCTTTTTAAGACAATACTTCATTATACATAACTGTATCATCAGCAATAAGTCTGCCGTTACTATTGTCTCCCGGGTCCTTAGTATACACTGTGAACAGCAAGTATCCCAAGCGCATACAAAACAATTTTTCCTTGAGACCTCTTCGGTTTGTAAGATGAATTCACGGCGTGTTTAGGAAAAAGTCAGTTCTTACTGAAGCACGTTATATTTTGTTTGTTCCCAATTTTTTTCAAAAAAAGTTCAAATGTGTTTGAAATCTGTGGTGTCACCGCTAGACACCACACTTGCTAGGTGGTAGCCTTTAAATCGGCCCCGGTCCGGTAGTATACGTCGGACCCGCGTGTCGCCACTAATAGTGAATGCAGACCGAACGCCTCCACACAGCAGGTCTAGAGAGACTTCCTAGCACTCACCCCAGTTGTACAGCTCACTTTGCTAGCGATGGTTCAGTGACAAATTACGCTCTCAATTGCCGAGACGATAGTTAGCATGGCCTTCAGCTACGTTATTTGCTGCGACCTGGCAAGACGCCATGATCAGTTTCTATTGATATTGTAAATCATGTACCGTCAGGGGCGACGTTCGTCATTAATGGATTAAAGTTAAGTATTCCACCGGCTACGTCCGTTTTTCTCAATTCTAGTTCCCTTGTCATGTTCCAGACCTCACGCTAGCCTGCGTGAGCTAAAACACGTGCATTTCGGCCTCCTATAGTGGCACGGTGTTGGATCTCCTGTCAACCACAACAAAATCTTATGGGACGTAAATGCTAAGGTCATCAGTCCCTAAGCTTACACACTACTTAACCTAAATTATCCTAAGGACAAACTCACACACCCATGCCCGAGGAAGGACTCGAACCTCCGCCGGGACCAGCCGTAGAGTCCGTGACTGGAGCGCCTAAGACCGCTCGGCTAAGCCCGCGTGGCTCCAATTGTTTGTTGAGAATATATTTATGTAAGCGTCTGTGACGTTTCGAGATTTAAACTGCTTCCATAATATCGAATCTGAGTTATTTAAGTTATGCATACAGTGTGGTAAATATACAATTAACTCGTAGAAAGATATGTTCGTTTGCAACTCGCCTGTATGAAACTGGTCATGAATTCTAGATAACTGGAGGTAACAATGCCCTGCAAGTTTTAAAGTCATGTGAAGTTCAATTGGAAATATTTCGATATTGGCAGCACCGTGTAAGTAAGGAAGAACGAAGTGGGAAGCTTCCGCTGCATACTTGTAGCGTTCCTGATGATGTGACATGGACAGCCGTCAGAGGAATGTAGTGTGCTAAAAGTTTTGTTTCTATTGACGCTGAATGTTTTCCGCGTCATAAAGGACGTACGTATAAATTTTTAACGTCATTCTCATTCAATATTGCGATTACTATGTGATTAAAATACATCATTTCATGTATACAAGCATATAAATAGATTTTAATATATTTAAACATTTTTCAGTGTATTCGATAAAATCTTCACTAAGAAACCTGCAGGTAATAACGCCATTTCTGTATTTTTCGCATCTAGGTGACGATATGGGTATACCGTTTCACAATCTCTGTGCAAGGTGGACTATTGAGGACCTGTGGGAGGCCACCGAATCAGTTAAATCTGGAATTACTGTTTCGGACATTTAATATTCCACGAAGGACCCTTTGGGAAGACGCCAACAAGGAAACTTGGCCGTAATCCTGTGTTGAATCCCAAAATTGAAAAAGAACTTAAATAAAGAGTTGTTAGCTGCATCAAGTGGATTTTAGTGTCACCAAAAAACTTCTATGCAAGAAGACAGCTGAAATCAGCACAGTCTTGGACATAAAAACACCTTTCTCAGGAAGATATTGGTTTAAAGGATTTCTAACGTGCGATCCACACATTGTTCTTAAAAAGGGTGAAAATTTAAGTTTTACCAGGCTTAATCAAATCAGTACGCAGACAGTGAACCACTTTTTTATCTGTTGCCCTCGGTATATGACCAAACTGAGCTGTTGCCACAGCAAAATTATAACGTGGATAAAAACTAGCCCGCTCTAAAGGACAGATAAGTGTGCATCTGGCGACGTGTGGAGAAATAGGGGAAACAATTACCGTTGTTGCATGTTATTATGCTGCTGGTAAGTGGATTCTGCCCATTGTCCTTTACAAAGACGTCTATGTTAAAAAAAGAAGTATTCTGAGATGAGTTGTCAGTGGCAGTATATTTGCTATGTAACCAAAGGGCTATGTCACAACAGAGGTTTCCTGCTCACTTCTGAGACATTTCGACCAGTACTGATCTTCTAGAAACTGCTTACAGAAGTCGGACGGCATGGAAGTCACATGGATCTCAATCTACTGGGTGGAGCAGAAGAACTAGTTATCAAGACACTCTCCCTTCATGCCCATTGTACCCATGAGCTCCAGTCCCTGGACAAGAGATTTTTCAAATCTCTCAAAGTCCACTGGAATGAGGCTGTTGACAGTTTCCGTCGTCATAATCCAGAACGATCACCTGGAAAGCTACGATTTCCAATACTACTTTCTGAAGCATGGTACCGAGTTGCAACTCCTGCTAATGCTACTTCTGGGTTTAGGACAACTAGAATTCTTCCATACAACGCAAATGTTTTCTCAGAACCGTTATTTGCACCGCGTTTTGTGTCCTAGAGATCGATTGCAGAAGTCAATTTGCCAGCTCAAAGGGAGAAGACTACTGAGAAATCTACAGTTCAGCAACTAACGCCAGGAGAGAAAGGAAAGCTGCCAATAGAAGGAAACTCAATGCCGAAGCAACAGTTCTCAACAGAGAGTTGTTTGATACTGATTCATCAGCAACACCAACATGGGGTTTTGCAAATGCCTCTATCAAAGCAAGCTCCAAGAACTGTAATAAGGATCTGTGCTGCGGTGACTGTGCTGACCTTGAGAGTGACTGAACTAGAAGTCCATTGTATGCTTAAATTTTGTATTGTTGCCATAAATGTTGTATTTATCACTTCCATTATTGATTAAAATTATACATTTTTTTAACTTTTGACTAATGTATGGTGGGTTGGGTGTCATGAATCTGAGAGAATTTCAAGGTTGCGTTATTACGCTTCCAAGATGCTACTCCTGGCGGGTGTAAAATGAATGTGCGCAACGGAGAATAATAAACGCTAAAATGAAGATTTGGCCCTGTTTTACTACACCCTGAAGCATGTCTTAGGACCTCTTAATTCTATAAATTACAATCTAAACATAAATGGATGATTAAGGCAACTAATCCTACTAAATGATAAACGTTGTTCCTGATGATATATTTATTGTACATTAAAAAAAATTATATTACAGTTTACATTTCCTAAGTAAAATTACTAATCAATTGTCCAACTCTATCCCTTATTATGACAGAGCGGTCTAATATCAATAAAACGAAATGACTGACATCATCTATGTACCAAACACTAGATGACACTACTTTCAAAGATGATCTACGTTGTTGTGGAACCTCAGTGGAAATAAACTAACGTGATCACAGCTTTTAGCTTTTATAGCCCTAATAAGCAGAAGCAATTTGCGATATCATCGTATGTACTGCGTCCGGGGCGTCGAAGTGATGGTTCTCGTATGCGTCTGCGACGATGGAAAAACTCCATCCACAAATAAACTCTTTCAAACACTAGAACGCCAGAAGGCGGTCCTCTGACTAATATTCTCTAATACTGTCTTCTCCTCTCTGTGTTCTACAGACGAGAAACGTGAATTCCCAGCCACAAAGACGGAGTTCAGATAACGTCTTAACGTTAAGTATAGGCAGAGGAAGTGCTCTCAATTACTGAACGCTGCGTACTCAACGACGACTTCCAACCCGGCAGTGAAGCCCAGAATTGTATAGGTTCGCAACGCTACAGTGCCTAACTGTTCTAACTATAAACTCTCCTGATAGCATGTCCGTCTGTTCTAACAAAAGCTGATATCAAGCGACCGTCACGAACGGGCGCTCACAATGGAAGACCCCGTCTCTCCAGTGCTGGCTTCCCAGCAAGGCTTTGCTCCCCACCATCGTAATTCCGAAAACGAATCATTTTCCCGAAACCACGGAATATTCTCTCTCTCTACAGATTCTTCCGAAGGCCGACCAACCAAATTTTACTCTTTTGTCGTCCAGTACAATGGTATGCTTCTGAATAAAAATCCTTGGAACTAACCCAGCCTGCGTGGTTTTCGAGGTGCCGCTTCGTAGTTCCTCTCACCTGTGTCCAAGATTTTCAGCGTTCGGAAGTATTATCCGGTTATCCTTCTGGCCCCTACTACAATAGCGGCCGGCCGTCTCCTATTGCGCTCCAGAGCTCAGGTGCCACGACGTCTGTCTAGCTACTTCCTGTGTTTAAGTAGGACCAACACCTGTGTGGGCCTTCCACCCAGAGCTTGAGTTCTGCTCGCCGTTTCATCTCCACTGGCGTTCCAGCCTCTACTAGTATAGGCAATCATTCATTATGCCGTTTTTATAATAAAAACACCCCGTCACCTTTCATGCAATAACCGTTAACAATTATTGACAAGACGTACGAGACAATGTCAGTCTCCTTTATATATTCATATATACGATGTACAACCTACCACATGATACCTAATTGTGTTTGTAGATCACGGGAAAGTATGTGGATGAATTCTTGTAAGGTGCGAAATTATAGCCTCCTTACATGTTCAGTATTCCTTACAAATGCTAGTTTTCGCTTCCCTCGACAAAAATTATACTTAAAAATACTAAAGTAGGCCAGAGACAATTGTGAGGGAAAGCGAGGCGTTATTACCTTCAGATACCCGGTATAATAAAGGTTACCCGCAATAGAGGCCAAACGCTATGTATTTACATCACGTCGCGCTACTAGAAGAACTTCATGACCGAATGGTTCCTGTTGCAGAAGTACATGCTCATGGCACTTAACACTAACTAGTTTATGTGTGGCTTTGCAAATGTAATACTGCAAAGAGGCACATCAAATTCAATTTTTTTATGGCGTAACTAGTTCGAATTCTAAAATGGGAAGGCTAACCGCTGAGTTGCTGAGATGCGCATTATCTGCCCTTCCCGGGCGATAAGTGGTAAATAAACGGCTGCAAAAACAACCTTGTGACGCATCTGCAGATCTGTTATCACAAACTAGTTGGCATACAGGGTTATCGGCGAGATTCACAGATGGAGTGCTACTCACGATAACGATTTTCCGCGAACTTTGTCGCTATTATTCCAGTCAAAGAAATAACGCAATACGGAGTTTATTCAGTGTCATGAGGACTCATCTTTAATTACGTGTGAGGCGTGGGCTCAGTCCGCTTGCTGTTGATGATTGTGAAACATCAATCTCTTTTGATCCATCATGGACAGGGGACATCAGCTATTTAAGTAATTGTCAATATCAGTAAATGCTCCAACAGCCGTGTAACTAAGATGTCATTTTATTTTGACGGTAACCAGTTTCAGCATAGCATTCCACTATGCCAACTGCAGGCTCGATATGCATATCTCAAAATAAATGATAATGTTATACAGTGCGAGACATCCCTGGATTTCGTGAATTCAAACCTATCGTTAAACAAGTGCATTATTCGAAGACTTTGTAGCAGTTGTTACCAGGTTTTCGAATGAAGCACTTGTGAAACGATAGTTACACGGCTGTTGGAGAAACAATTGTGATACATCAACGTCCTACCGTCTAATCTGGCCATTGTACACAGGTACAAAACCGTCACAGCACATTTTGCAGCGCAGACGTGCAGGAAGACAGTCAGCGAGGCTCTGGAAGGTATGTGGAGCCTTGCCAACTGAAGTGCCGTGGTCTATGGCACGAACAGTCCGATCCAGGTAGTCCCTCAGATTCTCGATGCACCACAGAATTTCAGGAGTTATCAGCAGAAATAAACCCGTTTTGAAGTAACCCGATGCTGTAGAAAGAAATTCAGAACACGAAAAATTCGAGTCAGTATTGTATTTTTCTTTTTTGTTCAAACAGCCAGGTCTTATTTAGGTCTAGGAGAATGGAGATTCGGACCTATTCACTGTTGACATCTTCGTTTTCTGCAGTATTTCTAAAATAAGCTCTTAAATATATTACTCAAATCGTGTCTGTTGCCAGACACAGCTACAGTTTGCGTAGCAACCATTTTCTGAATGATACACTGCCAACTGGCTCGATTCCAGCACGACAGCGCTGATCAGATCATCTGATTCGAACTACAACGCAGGCTGTTCCACTAATGCTCTTACAGTCTTCAAGAGGTTATATTGGAGGCTTAGTAGATGAAGTTTTTCATAGAAACGAAAATTAGGATTATTGTGACCAGACTGAACCAGGATTTTCCGGCCACAACTGTGAGTTCTTTGAGCGCTCTAGAAGAGGGTTTATTTTTAACTGAAACAGATGATATATTATTTCACTTTATTACATGAATGAATAACAAGATTTACTTAACCTGAGATTGATCTTTACTGCAGGAGAGCCGGCCGCAGTGGCCGTGCGTTTCTAGGCGCTACAGTCTGGAACCGCGAGACCGCTGCGGTCGCAGGTTCGAATCCTGCCTCGGGCATGGATGTGTGTGGTATCCTTAGGTTAGTTAGGTTTAAGTAGTTCTAAGTTCTAGGGGACTGATGACCTCAGAAGTTAAGTCCCATAGTGCTCAGAGCCATTTGAACCATTTTTTTGCTGCAGGAGAGTGTAGAATATTTACGACTGCCATTGACTAGCAAACCACGTCTTGATACACCAATTAAGAAACTGCTCTCTTGAGGTACAATGTTCAATATTAACAACAGTCCTTTGACTACTTGTGGATACTAGACTTGACATCTGCAGCTGTGGTCTCGAACTGGTTTGTTCTCCTATGTGGTCAATATTATGTTGACCTCTGGTATGAGAGCGCTGCTGATCTGAGAGGGGAGGGGTAATCTTCAGGAGCAACGCTCCCCTCCCACCTCCCCCCCCCCCCCCCCCCGCCCCATACGTCGTTGCGGATTGCAGCGAGCCTCGCTAATGTCTGTGATATTGACTCGCGTGGCTGACTTTGATGTCCACCATTATTTATGAACAATATTACAAGGACACTGTCTGCAACAAAATCAGCTCACATTATATGACAGGTGTAAAACAGTCAAGCAGTTGGCTGTTTTATACCTATCATATTTTCGTACAGTTGCTGTCTCACAGCCATATTTCAAATTGTCAACTCACACTATTACCTTTCGCGCAAATGTTGATGTTTGTTTTGTAGTTGTCATGTATGTCAGGTTGCCGACGTTGAGTGCTGACATGATATAAGTAATCGAAGTCACATGATTAGAGGAACTTGTACAAATTTGGGTTTCAATTTACTTTTTAAAACACAGTTCTCGCTCGATTGAAAATAGATTTTAAAACAACTCAGCAAAATTGAAGGAAAAATAATTTTTACACTAAACAAAATTAGAAACATTTTATAAAGTAGTTGAAAAAAATATACGATGTATTTATATTTTTTAGTCACTGAGTTTTATAAAAAAATATGCTCACATAATGTAAAACGTCTATTTGTAAGGTGCCTGGCAAATCCAACACCTTCCATGAAAACCCTTACATGAGAAGCAAATCCAGTAGTATGTCACATAGCTCTGAATAAATCGTGACATTAAATTAACCAAAGTAATACGAGTAACGAGTGAGCAAATGGAATACCACAGACTAACACAAGAATGCCTAAATGCATGTCATACCTTCCCACAGTGAGACCGACGCAGTTCCGAGGGGAGAAGCGAGAACAGAAGCTGAGAGCAGATCCGTGTTAAGCTAGAAGGCCCTACGATAAGGGACGGACTGGACACCCACGTCACCAGCCTACCGCTAAGACCACACCATCCACACGTTTTAGCGTGAGACTTTTTCGCGTCTCTGTTACGTCAAGGACCACCCCCAGCCCATGTTAAAAGCTACAGCCCTCCAGAAGAACAGTATAGATCTTACGATAACGCTACCAGGTGCAAGTTTTAGCGTGACACTTTTTTGCGTCTCTATTATGTTGCAAACTTTAAAAACATTGCCCCACCACGAAAAGTATAACGTTTCTCATTGGGTAGACAGAATTTTTGTAGGCGGAGCTTAAGGTTAACATTGAGACCCTGATCGGTAAGATGAAAACACAGCCAGATTGTTTATTTTTAAACCAAATTCGGTAAATGATACTAATGAGAAGTTAGGTGAAGAGTTACTTCCGAGTTGGCGAGGTGAGTGGAGCTGTGCTGGCCGCCGCCCCCCTGGCGAACACCGACAAGGTAATGAACACACGCGATGCCGCATAACAGCGCATGAAGCTTCACTCAGAACTGCAGAAGTCTCATCTGTTACACGCCCTTTTTGCGTAATACTAGTGTCGATCTTTAATTAAAACTCATGGTGTTCACATTTGCCACTTGAAGTAAAGATCTGAAACGCAATGATTTTTCTGTTATATGTTATTGAGAAGCCATATCAGCCACTGTAATTTACGACAAGTTAGATAAGTAATTAAAGATAATTGAGGGTCACTGTAGACCATTTTGATAGTTTTCTCTTTTGTGAAACTTAATTTAAACCTAGATTATAGATGTGATATGGCATAGGTCATCCTTCGATCAATTGTAGAACTTGGAAACCCATTCAGGGAATATTCGTTCACATTTTTGTTGAACGCAGTTGGTTTTTACCATCCTGTATTAAAACACTTCCTTTTATCAATAGTGCAATTTATAAACAATGTTTTGTGAGTAGAATAAAATTTCCAGTGGTAAACTTAACTGCTTTTTCGACGTTATTTTACCAGCTAACTAAAAATAGGAAAGCCTTGAACCCTTTCCACTAAATTTAGTTAGTATTAAGATTCTTTTACAGGGAGTGCAGTGGATCTGAAGCTGAGATCATTAAGTATTTGGTTATATCATCGCTAGTCTCACTGAACTCTTCTGAATTCTACATGTCTTGTGTGGTCTGGCGTCTCCTTACCAGCAACAGGTCCCAGGTTCAAACTAGTCAATTCCCTAAAAAACACGCTCAGAGCGACGTTGCGCGAAAGTGGTAGGGAGACACGATATAGAACAAACAGACACCACCATGAATGTTTAGATATTCTCTTGACAAAGTAACACGTCTAAATGTTTCTGTCACCCACTGCACATCCATTGTGCGACCATACGTTATACGTGATGCATATAACACGTCATCAGGAAAGTTCCCTTCGCGAAAAATGAGTTCTGCGTCATCTGTGGCTGGCTTGTTTCTTTCCATCAGGGAGTTCTAAATCACTCAATTCGCCATTAACGAGTGGCGTGGCCAATTCATCCATCTGTGACTCATCTGAACTATCTTCTTGCTTTTCTCTGCCTTTTCCGTTTGTATTTTTTCTTTTATTTTCCTCAGGCTTCACTTCATTGTATGACGTTTCAAACTCTTTTTAAACTTCAGTTGATTTTTCTCAGCGTTTCGTTTGGAAGAGCTCATAGACTTTTTCTTCGATAACGTTGTTTTGTAAGGAGTATCAGTTATCAGCACAGCTGGTACGATTTTTAGTCCTTTGCCGCTTTTCGCTTTGTGTGCACTAAGAACAGGAAAAACGTCGTAAGGACTAAAAGCCGATGATGTAGACCTGTTTGGCTTAGGGTAATGAATTAAAAGGGCTGACACGTCAGGTGTTTCACGGCATATGAGTATCCGGAGAAGACAAAACATCTTGACCAAAGTGCCGCGATAGTTTTATCTCTGGCTGCACGAAACACCTTCATCATTGCTGTTTCATTCCATTTCTTGCTCTTTTCCCACGGGGTGTACACTGATTGAAAAAAAATCGCAACACCAAGAAGGATTTGTACGACCTAACGAACGTTGGTCGGCGTTTTTCTACATGTGAAAGATGATTTTTATTCAATTACACTCCAGTAGCATAGGAGTGCACCTAGCCACTATGAGAGCGCAAATCAGGTTTGCTTTAAACACACGCTGCCGTAACGGTCATGAGCTTTAGTTATCTTTGAGACTGGATGTGGTGAGCTGATGTTAGTCACGAACGCCTTTAAGGAGGCAAAGACGTCACGCCTTTAAGGAAGCAAAGGCGCTGTTGTCAACACCGCATTGTGTTTGAAAGAGATAATGTAATAGGGCTACGAGAAGTTGGATGTTCCTTCTGCAGTACATTTCAGAAGTGTTTGGGGGATTGAAAAGAGCGCCAACGTAAGTGTGTAATATCTAATCAGGACTTATCAGTATGGGATAGCATTGTTGTAGATGAACAAATAAAATTGTTTCCAAAAAATAAAAATTTCCTTTACTCTTTGAACATTCCTGGTGTTGTGGCTGTACACACAGTGTCTGGAAGTGAAGTGCACGCTCTACCAGCAGCCAAGAATAGATGGAAGTTAATTAATCGTGTTAATGTTGTTACGCTGCTGCGTGAAAGGGTACATCGAATGTACACACTGAATAATGGAGATGTAAATGAAGTAGAGTACTGGCCGTCTGCATGCTTTATGCATGACAACCCAAAGCAAAACGACTTAACAGGATTACAAATTGTTCATGTGAACGTGCATATGTGGCAAAGCAGTTACTGTATTATACAGAATGAATTCCAGTTATAAGCAGGAACCGTCAATACTGAGGGACTTAAAAGAAATAGCTTTCCAAAGAGATAAATAATATTGCCACATACACTGAGGTGACAACTCATTGAATACCTGCTAACATCCTGTCGGATCGCCTTTTGTCCGGCGTAGTGCAACAGCGGATTCATCAAAGCAAGTCGTTGGAGGTCTCCTGCAGAAATATTGAACCATGCTGCCTCTAGCCGTCCATACCTGTAAAAGTGTTGTCGGCGCAGAATTTTGAGCACGAATTGACCTCTCCATTATGTCCCACAAATGTTTGACAGGATTCATGTAGGACGATTGGGGTGGCCAAGTCATTCGCTGGAATTGTCCAGAATGTTTTCTAACCAATCGCGAATAACTGTATCCCCGTGATATCACATTGTCGTTTGGGAACCTTAAGTCCATGAATGGTTACAACTGGACTCCAAGTAACCGAACGTAACCATTTCTAGTCAATGATGTGTTCAGTTGGACGAGGGAACGAGGTCCATCCATGTAAACTCGGCCCACATCATCATGGAGTCAGCACCACCTTGAGCAATGTCTTGCTGACTACACGGGTCCATGGCTTTTGGGGGTCCGTGTCACACTATCATCACCCTTTACCAACAGAAATCGGGACTCATCCGACCAGTCCATGCTTTTCCAGTCGACTAGAGTCCAACCGATACGGTCAAGAGCCTAGGAGAGGCGCTGCAGGCCTTGTCACTCTGTTAGCAAAGGCGCTCGAGTACGCCCAACATTGATTTCTGTTATTTCACGCTTTGTTGCTTGTCTGTTAGTATTAACAACTCTCCGCAAACGAAGCTACTGTATCTCGTTAAGTGAAGGCCATTGGTCACTGCGTTGTTCTTGGCATACTCTTGACTCTGTGGGCCTCTAAGTACAGAATTCCATGACGATTTTCGAAGTGGAATGTCCCCTTTCTAGCTCCACTTACCATTCCCGTTCATAGTCTGCTAATTCCCATCATGTGGCAGTAATCACATGAGAAAATTTTCACATGAATCAGCAGAGTAAAATGAAAGCTCCGCCAATGCATTGCCCCGTTACACTTTTGTGCTTGACACTACTGCCATCTGTATATGAGCAGATCGTTATCCCATGACTTTCGTCACATTAGTGTAGTTCCTACAGAAAAGTGATTGGACTTCGATCTCCTCCATAAGCTTTCACGCTCCTTTGCATTTATTCTAGACTGACAGTCACGTCAACTTACCATTCAGGCCGTGATTGGCGGCTCGCTAAGCGAAAGCTAAGTTTAGAAATAATGGACGCACGCTGAGAGAGTACCGCGTCTGGAGAGGAACGTTCCCCGCGCCGTGACACGTCGGACGAGCTGTGTCTTCGCAATCGCAGTACCCCAGCAAGAACAAAAGAATACACGTCACTATCGCCTACTATTCTGCGTATGGTTCCAGCAGCCAACTTTTGTGCAGCCAACTGACTTTGATAAAAAGAAATTTATAAAACAGAGAGCGAGTAACTATGCTTGAGTATAAATGCTCCTAATCGTAACATGCCAAGTGAGCTATCAAAACATGTGATGTATGGTATATCTCATTTTACTTTTCAAACGTACGAAATGCATTCAAAGTGGCGTCCAACAATATAAAAACATATTAGACTTATATCCTTGGTAATATTGGGTTTGTGGGCATTAGACAGTGGTCTAAGATGTGGTTCGACGCGTAATGTTTTCTCTCTCGCTGGCAAAGAAGACAACTCCAGAATCTGAAAGATACAGTTAATTTTCTAACACAAACTTGCTTGGCTAACCGGAACTAACAAACTGTTTGTTGGTAACGGCGAAACGCGTCATCCAACAGTCTCCAAAGACGGCTGAGTCGCGCCAGTGGAGCTTGTGCAGCGGAATGTTAGGGTTCCTTGCTTTATTTAGCACTAAGGCTCTCAATGTTTCTGATGCCAGTCGTCAGAATAGGAAAATCGAATTTGTGGGTTCCCTAGTACTAACAGCCTTGCTGCAATGGATACACCGGTTCCCCTCAGATCACCGTAGTTAAGCGCTGTCGAGCGTGGCCGGCATTTGGATCGGTGACCATCCGGGCCTCCATGCGCTGTTTTTCTGGGTACACTCAGCCTCGCGATGCCAATTGAGGAGCTACTCGACTCAATAGTAGCGGCTCTGCTCAAAGAAAAGCATCGTAACGACAGGGAGAACGGTGTGCTGACCACACGCCCCTCCTATCCGCATCCTCAGCTGAGGATGACACGGCGGTCGGATGGTCGCGATGGGCCACTTGTGGTCTGAAGACGGAGTGCTATTCCCAATGCATGGTCTGCTACTGCTGATTAAGCAGTGTTGACGGGTGTTGCTTCTTCTTTAAAAGTTCCTGTGCGCGGTTGATCGTATGTTCTAAGGTTTTGTGTATGCTACTCCTGCCGAGGCAAGCAGTCGGTGCAGTACCTTTGAAGTGTCCAAATACACTTTTCTTATCGCTTTAAACACTGTGTCAATAGTGTGTCCCCTTAACACTCTGCAGATTCGTTCTGAGGCTCTTTTTACGAACGGGAGGAAACCTAAATAAATTCTTTTAGAATGCTGTGCCCTAATTGTCTCTGTTTCAGAGTAGCTATTTGTTCTAAAAGCAAATCTTAAACGATTCAGCTCTTCCTATAGGTATTTCAGTTGACAGATTCAGCCAGCTCGGTCCATCAAAGTCGTAATCACCCCTCGTTTCTGCTTTGGATATCAATACCGCCAGTGAATGCCTACGTTGTATGATCAAGCTTTCCTCCTCGGGCGTAATACATACTAAGCAACACAGGTAGTATTACTCTTTACGCTGCCTGGCGGAAGCACGGCTTGAATATTCTGTTTGCATAACGCAGACCTGAAAGATTAAGCTTGAGGGGGCGTAAATTACTCATATTACTCAGTATGCCCATACGTCCATGTCGTCCAGTGCTTAATAAATTAAATAATAATGTAAGGAACAAGAGGAAATGGGAAATGTGTGTGGCCGGGGAGGGGGATTCCACATGCTGAACATAGGAAAGGTGTCATCTGTGGTAAACTTTGCATGCACAATGGTGTCATCCACCCATCCATCTTATACTAGAGGAAGGTGGCCATTTCTGTAAATCAGCATCTCTTCATATAATTATTTAACAACAGACTTGATAGCAGCCGACGTTAACTTCTGGCCAGTTTCGGCCTTTTAATTATGAGCCATCATCAGAGTTTGCACTCGCACGGGAAAAGTGCTGTATTGGTTCAAATGGCTCTGAGCACTATGGGACTTAACACCTGAGGTCATCAGTCCCCTAGAACTTAGAACTACTTAAACCTAACTAAACTAAGGACATCACACACATCCATGCCCGAGGCAGGATTCGAACCTGCGACCGTAGCAGTCGTGCGGTTCCAGACTGTAGCGCCTAGAACCGCTCGGCCACAACGGCCGGCAGTGCTGCATTACATGGAGAAGCCAATGATGTAAAAGTATACTCTAAAACGATGCATCATTACCCATATAGACGACGGCGATGGCGCCTGAACAGCTATGGAGGTCTCAGTCACTGTAACTGATGCTGATGGCTAAACAGCCACGAGTTATACAGGGTGAAGGAGGGCGCTCCAGAGCCTAAGACATCGCCGTGTACCAATGGGGAACGGCTTGTATTCTTTTATGGTTCATAATCTGTGTTACAGCCAGCCCCATAAAATGCATTAAAATTTAGGGTAATTCGTTAACTGACGTCCAGAGCGTCGTGAGGAGGAAATAATTTGCACCATAAGATCGGTAATTCTGTAGCTACTGCTATTTATTCGTAATAAAACCAAATGTATGGCGTATTAATACGAAACTTATACTCATTGAATTATTTATATTAGTAGTCAGTTATTTAAAGTCTTAAAAACACTAGAAAAACTAAATGCATCATTGTTTATGTGTACCATCTCTTGATGCCTGTAATAACGAACGTATTATGATTTTTAGCATCAAGTAGGCAACAAATCCTATAAATGTACCTCACTATTTTAATAGTTGTGTATAAAACGTGGAACAGTTGCAGAAATATTAATTTATAATACCAGTAACGTCAACGACCACAGATGACATGTATACGATTTTAACATAATTTTTATTGCTCTTCTTAAGATACATTTTTATTCTAAGCTCCAAATGTTTCTAAATTATTTGTAACAAATTGTTTTCTCTTGTGAACAGTGATGTATTGCATATTATTCACTATAACACTTTTATGAATAATGCCCTTTTACCTTTGGTGAGCGATATCGACCCCCATTGCTATTCAAGCGCCAAGTACATCTTTGACAACTGACAGATATATCAACCTGGATGTATCCATGGAAATGGCGTCATAATACTTTATTACAGGCATCAAGAGATGGAACACATATACAACGATGGATTTAGTTTTTCTAGTGTTTTTAAGACTTTAAGTAACTGACTTTTATTACAAATAAGTCAATATGTATAAGTTTCTCACGACGCTCTGGACGTCAGTTAACGAATTACCCTAAATTTTAATGCATTTCATGGGGCTGGCTGTAACACAGATTATGAGCCATAAAATAATGCAAGTCGTCCCCTACTGGCTGACGGCGATGTTCTAACTGGTTCAAATGGTTCTGACCACTGTGGGACTTAACATCTGAGGTCATCAGTCCCTTAGAACTTAGAACTACTTAAACCTAACTAACCTAAGGACGTCACACACATGCATGCCCGAGGCAGGATTCGAACCTGCGACCGTTAGCAGTCACGCGGTTTCGGACTAAAGCGCCTAGAACCGCTCGGTCACCGCGGCCGGCTGACGGCTATTTCCTAGGTTCTAGAGCGCCCTCCTTCACCCTGTATAACTCGTGACTGCTTAGCCATCAGCATCAGTTGCAGTGACTAAGACCTCCACAGCGGGCCAGGCGCCATCGCCGTCGTCCATATGGGTAATGATGCATCGTTTTAGAGTATACTTTTGTTATGAGAGAGCAAACTCTGATGATGGCCTGTTACTACAACGCCGAAACCGGTCAAAAGTTAGCATCGGCTGCGCTCAACACTGTTGTTAAATAATTTTATGACAATAAAGATCGCTGTTCTCCAACAATGTTATATAAAATTATGGAGCATCTCTTTAACCAACAGCTTTATTTTGACTTAGGTCTTCCAGTGCTCTGTCAAACTCTTCACGCAGTATCGTATCTCCATCTCATCTTCATCTATGTCCTCTTCCATTTCCATAATATTGCTCTCAAGTACATCTCCTGTGTATAGTCCATCTGTATACTCCTTCGCCGCGCGGGATTAGCCCAGCGGTCTAAGGCGCTGCAGTCATGGACTATGCAGCTGGTCCTGGCGGAGATCCGAGTCCTCCCTCGGGCATGGGTGTGTGTGTTTGTCCTTAGGATAATTTAGGTTAAGTAATGTGTAAGCTTAGGGACTGATGACCTTAGCAGTTAAGTCCCTTAAGATTTCACACACATTTGAACATTTTTCTTCAGCCAACACTTTTTTTCAAGGTCATCAGTTTCTTGAGTGATTTCAATCTGTTACCTATCTTCCTATCAATACCTCACTTTCCTTAAAATTTCTTTTGGATATTCTAGTCTTAGTCCACCTCTACTATTTTTTTCATCTACTACTCCTTACAGCACCAGACTGACTATTCCTCGATGGTACAGCTGATGACTCTTCATCTGGTGTCTTCCATGGACTTATACCCTCGCCTCTTACTTCTGCTGCATCATTTCGTACTTCATCTGTCCACTTAATTTTTAACAGTCTTCATCAGCACATTTCATATATTTCCGGTTTCTCATTATCCAGATTTCCGATGGACCTCGTTTCAGTTTCATATACTGACGTGCTCCAGACATACAATTTCAGGAATTTATTCTTCACTTCGACATTAATATCTAAATCAGTACAGCGCTTTTATCGAAGAAAGCTATTTATTGCCTGTGCCAGTCTCCTTTTCCACGCATTGTTGGAAGCGAATCTATCTTTATTCTATGACGGCCTTCCTTAAACTGGTATTGTAATATTCAAGGATTTGGTGCTCTTCTGCAACCTTCTATAGCGTGCAGTAACTGTGTTCTACATCAGCATATGGCAGCACTGTATAAATTTAGAAAATGCTCAGCATTAACGTATGTGTAAGACGGCGTTCTGTAATTAAATTCCTCACTGCAGAGGGCGAAATGCCCAATCGTATTCATGACAGACTGAAAGAGGTGAATGTCAGTACCGTTAAACGATGACTGTGGAGATGATCAAGGGCAAACACAATTGGCTGATGCAGCGCGGAGCGGGCAGCGACTACAGTGACTTTACACATCTAGTCGAGGAAATCAGCCGTGACGGTCACCCGGAACCAACAAGTAACTTGTTTCGCCAGTCATCCATCGGTAAAGGTTGGTGATGGCCTTTATGGAACAACTGCCTACGCCAACATCTGTGCACGCTGGGTATCGAAAATGTTGGGTGACCAGAATAAAGTGACAAGGAAGACAATTGCTGTTGAAGTGCGAGAGGATGAAGGAATTTTTGACGAAAATTGTGATTGGAGATGACACTTCCGTTCATTTTCTTGAACCTGGCTGAGCAATCAGGGCCATGATTTTTATTGCACACATATAAATGCTCTTTTTTCAATATGGAAAAGAACCGGAGTCAAAGGTGGTGACTGTATTGAAAATTGACAAATTAGTCGTGAATGTTGCAGCTGTTATTACATATATTTGGCATTTAATTCCCTCGTAAAATAGTTTAAAAAAATAGGAGGCGTTAATTTCTGCCTGACCCTTACAGGATTAACCCCACTCCAATCCACGCGAAACACAGTTGCGTATCAAACTTCTCTTTGCATAGTTGTTAAGCTTTGTTCTGGTTGGATAATCATCATTTCTTGTTATAATTTGGTGAGTAGGACTTTTTATTGTGTCGTGTGTGTATATGTGTGTGTGTGTGTGTGTGTGTGTGTGTGTGTGTGTGTGTGTGTGTGTGTACCTGTCTTTGGTTAACCGGTTTCATCTGGTCTCATCTCGAGCACGGCCGATGCGGCTATCAATGTCTATTTCACTGGTGCACTTAAAAGGACTCATTCGACGTCGCTGAATCACACTCCCAATTCTTACGAAACTCCCAATTCTACGAAACCTTGGCAACCGCATTGTGGGCTATGGTCCACTTTTCCCTGAAGCAACATTACTATATTAGGTGGTCTGGTGGCCTCGCCGCGTCCCTTAAATGTTTAACGTGCCGCGGGCTATTGCCTATAGTGAGAAAACGCAATTGCAGTAAATGCTTCGAGTCCTCAAAAGCATTCCCCCACTTACAACAGCACATCTGCAACAAGACTATATTCCTGTTCATTGTTTTAACAGACTGTACTGATTATTCCGCAAGTACTTCACTGAAGTTCCTGAAGCGTCAGGTCAAGATTAGCAGTCATAACTTAATTATCGCCTCTGAAAAATAAAGTTACGTAATTGATGTTTGCTTTTTTTGTAGGTACGTATGAAGACCTCGGCTGTAAACATTGGTAAGCGACAGTTTGGTTGTTTCGAGAAATCGCACAGTAAAGCTTCAATTAATCCCCGTAATTGCATGTACGTCCATTGTGGCTTTGGTTACCATTGAGTTACCACTGTTTACACGATAAGCGAGTTAACGAAACATTACTGCGAAAACTCTCCAAAAGACAAATTTAACAGGTCCTTTAACGAATAACGCTTTTCGAACGTAAAGAACATGGCAGGTAAACATTTCGCGTATCATAGCAATCCAGCTGCCAGAAATTTCTGAATATGCTTTGCTTCTCTTCTTCACTTACACTCTAGAAACATTTTTAGAGCATTCACGTTCCATTCCTTCATTTCTCCCTTTCATCACTTCTTCCCGGATACCTCCATCTTTTACCCTGCGCTCCGCCGGTTATTTGCATCATCTGTATTTGCTTGCAGAATGTCGGGACATGGTGCTTCTTCTGAAGGATAAATTTTTGTGATGTTCTTTCAGCCTATAAAAATTCAGAGCTATAAGTTCAAAATCTTCCATATATCTCAGAATAATTTCAAGCACAGGCGTAAGATACATCCATCGATAGTTTGCAGTATGTACTCGATCACACTCTCAAACATACACCAAATATACAGATACACAACACAGACCTTAGAGAATACACAGACGAAATAATTGAGTGCGTTAACAGGCAAATAAGTAACTGACTTGTTCGCAAGTTCGCGAGATATGAATACAGCAGTAAATAATGCCTTATGAGAAACCAATGCAAGCAGCTTACTACAGCACGTTAACAATGTTAAGGATAACTCTAAACAGGTCTCCCATCGCACTATCATGTAATTGCACGTAAACTATGGTAAGCGACACAACTTAACGTCGTTTAGTTGCTTAACAAAATATGAACGTTTACCTGATTAGTAAATCCTTTTGACGAGCATTTCCGTTCAGGAAGATACGGTATGCAGGATCTCCATCGGAGTCATATGTATTCACATCATCCCCTAACTCGTACAGCTCGTTCCTGGAAAGCATTTTCTTGGCACGACCACAGCACACGTTACGCCTACAGGCAGCCATGTTTGTGGCACTTAACACTGTTTACACGCACACATCCTACCGCCACTACGAAAAACTTAATTTCGAAATAGAGGTGCTGCGCCTCTGATTACAAAGCAATTTTGAAATAATAAGAATAAATCACTTCACTTACTACGCACTGATTGGACAAAAGTCATGAGTATATCCCAATATCGTGTCGGACCCCCTTTTGTCCGGCGTAGTGTAGCAACTCGACAGGGCATAGACTCCACAAGTCGTTGGAAGTCCCCCACAGGAATATTGAGCCATGCTACCTCTGTAGCTGTACATAATTGCAAAAATGTTGCCGGTGCAGTATTTCGTGAACGAACTGACTTCTAAATTACGTCCCATAAATGTTCATGTCGAGCGATCTGGACCTCGAACTGTTCTGAATGTTCTTCAAACCAACGGCCAACAATGGTGGCCAGGTGACACGTTCCGGAACATGACACCCATGAATGGTTACCATTTCCAGTAAATTATCGGCCCAGTTGGACCAGAGGACCCAGACTGTTCCAAGTAACCACAGCCCACACCATTATGGAGCGAACAACAGCATACGCAGAGCAATTTTGAAATAATAAGAATAAACCACTTCACTTACTACGCACTGATTGGACAAAAGTCATGAGTATATCCCAATATCGTGTCGGACCCCCATTTGTCCGGCGTAGTGTAGCAACTCGACAGGGCATAGACTCCACAAGTCGTTGGAAGTCCCCCGCAGGAATATTGAGCCATGCTACCTCTGTAGCTGTACATAATTGCAAAAGTGTTGCCGGTGCAGTGTTTCGTGAACGAACTGACTTCTAAATTACGTCCCATAAATGTTCATGTCGAACGATCAGGACCTCGAACTGTTCTAAATGTTCTTCAAACCAACGGCCAACAATGGTGGCCCGGTGATACGTTCCGGAACATGACACCCATGAATGGTTACCATTTCCAGTAAATTATCGGCCCAGTTGGACCAGAGGACCCAGACTGTTCCAAGTAACCACAGCCCACACCATTATGGAGCCAACAGCAGCATACGCAGTGCCTTGTTGACAACGTGGATCACTGTCTACGTGGGGTCAGCGGCACACTCGAACCCTGCCATCAGCTCTTACCAACTGATCGGGACTCATCTGACAGTCCATGGTTTTTCAGTCGTCTAGGGTCCAAGCGACATGGTCAAGAGTCGAAGACAGCACTGCAGGCCATGCCGTGCTGTTAGCAAAGTTACTCAAGTCGACCTTCGGCTGCCACAGCCTATTAACGCCAAATTTCGCCCGACCATCCTAACGGATACATTCGTCATACGTCCCACATTGATTTCTGCAGTCATTTCACGCAGTGTTGCTTGTCTATTAGCACTGACAACTCTACGCAAAAGCTGCTGCTCTCGGTCGTTAAGTCAAGACCGTCGGTCACCGCATTGTCCGTGGTAAGAGGTAATGCCTGAAATTTGATATTCTCGGAATTGTCTTGAGACATTGGAACTCTGAATACGGAATTATCTAACGATATCCGAAACTGAATGGCCCATGTGTCTAGCTCCACCTACCATTCCGCGTTCGAGGTCTGTTAATTCCCCTAGTGCGACCATAGTCACATCGGAAACCTTTTGACGTGAATCATATGAGTACAAATGTCAGCTCCGCTAATACATTGCCCTTTTATACCTTGTGTTCGCTATACTACCGGCATTTGTGCATGTGCATATCGCTATCCCATGACTTCTGTCAAGTCGCGTACAATAGCTCACTTCCCCATCGAGTCTTCACATCGGTAGTCCTGGTACACATTGTATTCGCTGCGCCTCAGTACCTCTGCATGCAACTAGAGCAGCCAAAACAAAATCGTGCTGCCTCTTGCTAAAGTGAAGTGTTGTTGTTGTTGTCTTCAGTCCTGAGACTGGTTTGATGCAGCTCTCCATGCTACTCTATCCTGTGCGAGCTTCATCTCCCAGTACCTACTGCAACCTACATCCTTCTGAATCTGCTTAGTGTACTCATCTCTCGGTCTCCCTCTACGATTTTTACCCTCCACGCTGCCCTCCAATGCTAAATTTGTGATCCCTTGACGCCTCAAAACATGTCCTACCAACCGATCCCTTTTTCTAGTCAAGTTGTGCCACAAACTTCTCTTCTCCCCAATCCTATACAATACCTCCTCATTAGTTACGTGATCTATCCACCTTATCTTCAGTATTCTTCTGTAGCACCACATTTCGAAAGCTTCTATTCTCTTCTTGTCCAAACTAGTTATCGTCCATGTTTCACTTCCATACATGGCTACACTCCAAACAAATACTTTCAGAAACGACTTCCTGATACATAAATCTATATTCGATGTTAACAAATTTCTCTTCTTCAGAAACGCTTTCCTTGCCATTGCCAGTCTACATTTTATATCCTCTCTACTTCGACCATCATCAGTTATTTTACTTCCTAAATAGCAAAACTCCTTTACTACTTTAAGTGTCTCATTTCCTAATCTAATTCCCTCAGCATCACCCGATTTAATTTGACTACATTCCATTATCCTCGTTTTGCTTTTGTTGATGTTCATCCGATATCCTCCTTTCAAGACACTGTCCACTCCGTTCATCTGCTCTTTCAAGTCCTTTGCCGTCTCTGGCAGAATTTTAATACCTACTCCAAATTTTTCTTTTTTTTCTTTTGTTTACTTTACTGTTTGCTCAATATACAGATTGAATAACATCGGGGACAGGCTACAACCCTGTCTCACTCCTTTCCCAACCACTGCTTCCCTTTCATGCCCCTCGACTCTTATGATCGCCATCTGGTTTCTGTACAAATTGTAAATAGCCTTTTGCTCCCTGTATTTTACACCTGCCACCTTTAGAATTTGAAAGAGAGTATTCCAATCGACATTGTCAAAAGCTTTCTCTAAGTCTACAAATGCTAGAAACGTAGGTTTGCCTTTTCTTAATCTTTCTTCTAAGATAAGTCGTAAGGTCAGTATTGCCTCACGTGTTCCAACATTTCTACGGAATCCAAACTGATCTTCCCCGAGGTCGGCTTCTACTAGTTTTTCCATTCGTCTGTAAAGAATTCGCGTTAGTATTTTGCAGCTGTGACTTATTAAACTGATAGTTCGGTAATTTTCACATCTGTCAGCACCTGCTTTCTGTGGGATTGGAATTATTATATTCTTCTAGATGTCTGAGGGTATTTCGCCTGTCTCATACATCTTGCTCACCAGCTGGTAGAGTTTTGTCATGACTGGCTCTCCCAAAGCCGTCAGTAGTTCTAATGGAATGTTGTCTACTCCGGGGGCCTTGTTTCGACTCAGGTCTTTCAGTGCTCTGTCAAACTCTTCACGCAGTATCGTATCTCCCATTTCGTCTTCACCTACATCCTCTTCCATTTCCATAATATTGTCCTCAAGTACATCGCCCTTGTATAAACCTTCTATATACTCCTTCCACCTTTCTGCCTTCCCTTCTTTGCTTTGAACTGGGTTGCCATCTGAGCTCTTGATATTCATACACGTGGTTCTCTTCTCTCCAAAGGTCTCTTTAATTTTCCTGTAGGCAGTATCTATCTTAACCCTAGTGAGATAAGCTTCTACATCCTTACATTTGTCATCTAGCCATCCGTGCTTAGCCATTTTGCAGTTCCTGTCGATCTCATTTTTGAGACGTTTGTATTCCTTTTTGCCTGCTTCATTTACTGCATTTTTATGTTTTCTCCTTTCATCAATTAAATTCAATATTTCTTCTGTTACCCAAGGATTTCTATCAGCCCTCGTCTTTTTACCTACTTTATCCTCTGCTGCCTTCACTACTACGTCCCTCAGAGCTACCCATTCTTCTTCTACTGTATTTCTTTCCCCTATTCCTGTCAATTGTTCCCTTATGCTCTCCCTGAAACTCTGTACAACCTCTGGTTCTTTCAGTTTATCCAGGTCCCATCTCCTTAATTTCCCACATTTTTACAGTTTCTTCAGTTTTAATCTACAGGTCATAACCAATAGAATAGTCCACATCTGCCCCTGGAAATGTCTTACAACTTAAAACCTGGTTCCTAAATCTCTGTCTTACCATTGTATAATCTATCTGATACCTTTTAGTATCTCCAGGGTTCTTCCATGTATACAACCTTCTTTCATGATTCTTAAACCAAATGTTAGCTATGATTAAATTGTGCTCTGTGCAAAATTCTACTAGGCGGCTTCCTCTTTCATTTCTTAGCCCCAATCCATATTCACCTACTATGTTTCCTTCTCTCCCTTTTCCTACACTCGAATTCCAGTCACCCATTACTATTAAATTTTCGTCTCCCTTCAGTATCTGAATAATTTCTTTTATTTCATCGTACATTTCTTCAATTTCTTCGTCATCTGCAGAGCTAGTTGGCATATAAACTTGTACTACTGTAGTAGGTGTGGGCTTCGTATCTATCTTGGCCACAATAATGCGTTCACTATGCTGTTTGTAGTAGCTTACCCGCATTCCTATTTTCCTATTCATTATTAAACCTACTCCTGCATTACCCCTATTTGATTTTGTGTTTATAACCATGTACTCACCTGATCAGAAGTCTTGTTCCTCCTGCCACCGAACTTCACTACTTCCCACTATATCTAACTTTAACCTATCCATTTCTCTTTTTAAATTTTCTAACCTACCTGCCCGATTAAGGGATCTGACATTCCACGCTCCGATCCATAGAAGGCAAGTTTTCTTTCTCCTGATAACGACATCCTCCTGAGTAGTCCCCGCCCGGAGATCCGAATGGGGGACTATTTTACCTCCGGAATATTTTACCCAAGAGGACGCCATCATCATTTACTCATACAGTAAAGCTGCATGTCCTCGGGAAACATTACGGCTGTAGTGTCCCCTTGCTTTCAGCCGTTCGCAGTACCAGCACAGCAAGGCCGTTTTGGTTAATGTTGCAAGGCCAGATCAGTCAATCATCCAGACTGTTGCCCCTGCAACTACTGAAAAGGCTGCTGCCCCTCTTCAGGAACCACACGTTTGTCTGGCCTCTCAACAGATGCCCCTCCGTTGTGGTTGCACCTATGGTACGGCCATCTGTATCGTTGAGGCACGCAAGCCTCCCCACCAACGGCAAGGTCCATGGTTCATGTGTGTGTGTGTGGGGGGGGGGGGGGGGCTATATTTCTTCTTCTGCACCTGAAGGGGAGCAACCGTGCACCAATATATGCTGAGTTGGATGTAAGCGCACGGCAGCAATGCACCGTCGTTTGACACATTGAAGACGGTTCCAGTGTGATTAAAGAATTATGACCATCTCTCTGCGGAGAATCGGAAATCGCAAGAAAAATGGAGGCCTTAGTGTTCTAAGGCTGGCATATCACATTCAAAGCGATTGTAGAAAAGATTTTCAATACCTTGCACAACATACAGAAAATAGTCACCGCCCGCCGGTTTTTGTGATTGCTCCCAGTCATTCAAAATGACCGCCGAATGGCGTGCAAGTGTGTCATCACCAGGAGAGGCAAACGTCTTAAATAGGTCGACTGCTGAGTTGTTCATCTTCTTAAATGAACGGGAAGTATTGACGTCGAAAGATTCTGTAGAATGTAGAAAATTAGAGCATTATTTCAAAGCTTTGTACGTGAATTTGCGGTGGATGCGACCACAGAACATCTCAGCGATTCGTGTCCTTCCTTGTTGAGGTACGTTCCAGTGTGCTACAAGAGAGATTTGTAGCGTAAGTGTTTAGTGGCTTTTTAATTATATGTAGTTCTTTTTCAGTTATGAGGTGTTTTATGTCAACTGAAGATCAGAGCTGAACGGGTATGTACAGTTTAGGGAAGAAAACTTAGTATTAAGATCAGAACAGGGCAAAGGACGTCAAATCGAGCAACATTTGGCAGTTATCGATAGTTTATTCATAACAACTCACTTTCACAAACAAGTTCACTTCAGTTGTTTGTCCATGTCGTTTTCTGCCATCACCACTCGTTTTTATTCCATTGTAGGAATCTGTGTGAAAAGTCATTCATCTTCAGATGCCTGAGCTCTAGAACGCAACAGAAATACGTCCGTACGTCCGAATACAAACAAAGGCTCTTACCGCAAGTTTTTTGTTGATGTTCCTCTTTTTTCAAAATTATCAGTCTTTTGACTGGTTTATGCGATCCGCCATCATTTTCTCTCCGGTAGTTTCAGCAGTATAACTGTCGTAATAATTTGTTGAACCCGAACAGGTACGATAGGAATGTAAATTGGTAAGTGTCATAAATTTATATGTAAAGGAGTGTTAACTTTCGTCTTATTGATAATGGTTTTCTTTTTTTAATTCTTTTGGTGAATATTTTGGATAGATACAGCATGCAGTTGGCAGTTGAACGTATCAAACGGCTAGTGTAATGTATGGTGTATAAGATTAAGAAAAACAAGTTAGCGTCGAAGACTGTTAAATCGTGTTTGCAGAAGCACAGAACCTGATCGTACGCCGGCCGAGCAGCTGAAGTAACCAAAGAGGAAATACTGAAAAGTTCGTTGATACCATATTGTGAAATAAATGATCGTAACATACCTGATCCTACAGGCATATCAAGAGCGCGGTTACACTACATTGTCCACGAAAGAGAGCCTTGCATTAAATGGACTTCCCGATAGCTGACTTCTGATACAAATAACATTTTAGAATAAAATTTTACCACATTATGTTAGAAAAAGGAAGAACCATGAACTATCAAATATTTAATCGTCTGAAAAAGGAATGCAACGATCACGACGGGTAGAAATGAAGGAGTTCCTTCATTGAAACGACATTCCAGCCAACACAACATCTGACACAACAACGAAAGTACGTCAGTTATTTGAATTTATTCTCATCCACTATATTCTCCAGTTTCAGCCACAGCTGAAGTCTTCGTATTTCCTGCTTTCAAAATTTGGTTGGGTGAGATGAAATTTTCGATTACGGCGTATGATAAAACACACTTCGCCGATGGAGATGAAAATTATTAGTCTCATTGGGTGGTGTGTGAAAGCGTAAGAGGAGAATGTGATGAGCACGAAAAAGATTTAAAATGTGTTTTGCTTTTATATCTTCAACACTTCGCGGCCCTGTCAGCAAATGTATAAATATTAATTTTAATTTTAATAACCAACAGCCTCAGTTGCACCTAGAATTTACCTAGATTTCAGTCGGGATAACCCAACCTTCTTCAGAATAACAGTAACTACAGTTTGTCCATGGTGGATATCGTCAAGCTAAAACTACAAATCCATTAATTATCGTCAGACTGTAAAACTTATCTGAAACTTCCTCGGCCCCACTTCGCGACCGCGATGCGGCAGCCACGAGTGCTGTACTGGAACTCAGTGATTATCTGACGATAATTTATGGACTTGTAGGTTTAGCTTGACGATGTCTACTACGGACAAACGATAGTTACTGTTAACCTGAAGAAGGTTGGGTTATCCCGACTGAAACCTAGGTAAATTCTAGGTAAACGGTGCAACTGAGGCTGTTGATTATTAAAATTAAAATTAATGTTTTGCTTTTGTCCCACATCCATGAATGTAACTTCGTATTTAACTGTAAACTATGATCCCTTTCGGACTTTTTATAGTTACCACCATCGACGAGACCTGATGATGACCATGAAAGGCCGAAACTAGTCTTCACGCTAAATGTATGCGAACAAAATCAATCGAAATTCTCACTTCAAGGATTAGCTCCAGACTTGTCTCCAGTGCTCCGATTTTGTCCAGTTCACTGGCTGGAGTGAGTGCGCAGAGTACTGCGGCTGAAGCCGTCGGCTCCTGCAGCCATCGACTCGAGGGACAGCAGAGGTCTGGCGATCTTAACAGGCCGCAAGGAGAGAGAGTTAAGAGGCTGACCACCCCAGTCCGGTAAACGCCGACATTCACCGGTTCCTTCCCGCACGAACCAGGTTGGCAGTGCGGTCTGCGAGCCGCCAGTATTCGCGAGTTCGCTAACAAAGCACGAAGGCGAGATGTGCCGTTCTCCAGGAAATTCCGATATCCCGGAGTTATCATTGTTTCTCTATGCGTGTGAGTGTCGCAAATATGGTTACCGATTCGCAGATAAGAGGAAAAGTGTATTTTGGATAAATGCTGTGAAATGGCGAGTGCGGATTATGCAGACAGATTGCCTCGATGTTCACCCCAACGGTGAATGCGGTCGATATCTGACTTCTCCTACAGTGAAAGCAAGTGGAATTCCTTAGTGCTTCATCTATAGTCGCCAGTGTTGACTTAAAGTGTGATCAAATCTGCGAGCCAGAATCTGTGATACTGTGACTTGCCAGAATAAAACACCTCGTCGTTCTTTCACAATTACTCAGTTGAATAGGTGGCGCCTGGTACATGGCTATATTTTATGAATGAGAACTGTCCCAATAATCTGTGAATCAAATTCCGCAGAATGATTCAGACCTGTGATTCTGAAATTCTCAACTCAAGGATTCAAGAGAGCGATGTCGCAGTACCTGAAATTTCTGAATTTCCAATACTGGAGTCAATCTACAGTGCATTATCACATTGACAGTCAAACTGTGGCAACTTACGTAAGAGACAAAGCCTGTATGATTTAAAAGACGGGACGGAGGTTGTTGTATGTTGCGTGTCCATCGAGATCTCTTGGGACGAAAAGATTATGGTGATATCAGCATCACTTGAGCATTTACATATTACGTATTTCATTTTCAATACGTCACGAGCTGTTTCGCGCCAAGGCTCATATTCAGAGGTTCATTCACAACTCAGGACATTAAATTCAACCTTAATAAGTTGTGGTCAGCCTAAAGCCAAACTCAAGAATGAAATATATAAAAAATGAAATATATAGGGTAAAATGGAGTATGTGAATCAGTGTCAGTATCTGCGCAATTAATCAAATATGGGGATATGATATGGCTGAGTAAGGTGACCGAGCGATTGTGTAGTGTAATGCTACAATCCTTGTTTGGCTTTCTGATGAGACATAGAAACGTTGGCCTCTTTTGAAAGTTCTGAAAATTCCCTGAAAGTTATTTCATCTGCAGCCCTTGCGTCGAGGACGGGTTGATGATATAGCGAATAGTATTTCGACGTTCACAGAGTACAATGGATGTAATCTGACAGAGCCTTTAGCTGAGCCTGATACACTTCAACAGGCATCTGCATGCGTATATCAAATTCCTCATATATTTACATACTACAGGCATTTCCACAAGTTATACTCGTTGAGTACGGACTAGACAACAAGTAAATTTATTGAGTGGATCTTTCTAGTATAACACTTTAGTGTTACTTACGAATTTTGGAAAGAATTATTTCTTATCTTATGGTATGTGAAGATAGAGGAAACTAACTTGAACATATTCTTCCTGCTCATTAGTAAATTTTCATCTTTTGGATGCGAGTATAGGAGAAGAGAGACTTCAGAAAGTTGATCCAGGGAAAGAGTCGGAAATGTCCGAAACTCTGACTCATCTTTGTACCGTAATCATTATCCAATGAAATGTAGGCAACACACAAATTTCCATCCAGTTCAGACAGTTAATGTGTCACCAGAAGTGTTAAAAATGACGTGTGGAGTGTCTGAGCATATGTGTGGTCATAGAAAGGCGATATATGTGTGTGCAAGCAGAAATGCCTGAAGTGACGTCGTCGTCAGCGGTTATTGCAACAGATCTGTGAGGTAAGCAGATCAACTCAGCTAGCCAAAGCCATTTCAAAGCTAGCACCGTGCAGCGCATGCCCGAGTACCTCTCTTCCGTGCACGCACTTTTGTGTGTGTGTAAGAGAGAGAGAGAGGGAGGGAGGGAGTGGGAGAGGGGGGCGGTGGGGTGGGTGGGGGTATGTCTCCCTCCCTCCCCCCCCCTCTCTCTCTCTCTCTCTCTCTCGTTTACGTTCTGTCACACCTTTCACTCGTATGTGTCCCTTGCTCGCTTTTTACTCAAGTCGAAGGACTTGCAGATGTAAGCTTTTTCCAGTAATTCACAGTGAATATTTCATTCTGTAGCGGTGTGTGTGTGCTCTTTTGAAACTTCCTTAGAGATTACTATCGTCTGCTAGACGGGGACTCGTTTGCGGAACATTGTCTTCCGGATGTAAAGCGGTTTCCAACCAACGGTCAAGAAACTCTCAGTTCAGTCGGCAAGAACATCGCATTACAAGTTTGAGGTTGCAGATTCGAGCCCCGGTTCGGAACAAGGTCGTGATTGCCAGAAGTTTCTTCCCTACTTTCCCTGCTAAGCCCTTTGTAGGACGACTCTGTCTTGTAGCATATTGTGCATCGTCGTGTCAGAATGAAACACAACAAATACACGGTGTAATTTTCTAAGCTGCTGTTCAAGCACTTACGGATAAAGCTATATTTATAAATTTTGCGTAGCTTATTCCGAGCTCGTAAATATCGAGACCTGTACTTTACAACAGGAGCCATGTTTGAGTTTACGACCTTTAGTCATGTTAGGTACTACGAAGATGTTATAAATTCCTCTAGGTCACAAAGTTTTGATGGTGTGGAAGCCATGGAAGACACTTTCTTGAATACATAATGATGGTGGAAGCAATATGGAGTTTTAGAATTATTGAAGCAGAGATGGAGCCTCAAATGAATAGCAATGAATTTGGCATCAATGCAATAATCTTAAAATTCTGGAAATCGACATGTCATTTACTTGTATCAGATTATACTACGAAACTCTATGAAAGTGAACACGTGAAATCAGCTGTAAGGAAATCGGATGAAAAACTGTTTTTCCTTGAATAGGGAGTTGAGAGGAGGCAGGCTAGAGTTTCACGTCCTTGTGAAGTACACTAGGCAGAAGGCTTCCAAGAAATACAGAGGAGCGCTGTTGGGGTCGTAATAGGTCGTCACAACTCATACGAAAGTGTAACAGAAATCTTCAAGAAACTTAAACAATATTTGCAGGAAGATATGCGCTTTCTCTCCCGTGAAACTAGCGAATAACTTCAGAGGTAGACTGTGCCAGACTTCTACTGTGTATCTCGAACGTCACGTATAAGAATCGTGATGAAAAGACACGTGCGACGCGAACAGGCAGTCATTTCATCATCGCAGCATATGCAAATCGAAAAGTCATACCGTCACTCGTACCACATGCATTACAATGGCACGTAAACTGTTTTGCGAAACCCTGTTCAATAACTCTGATTGCTGTTGTGCATTATGACAGTCAGTTAAGACTCCTCCAACCAGTTCGTCCTCAGTATCTACTGAGTTATGTGCACGAAGGAATTTCGTGGGAACCCACAGGAAAACACTGCGCCGGCCTTTGTGGCCGTGCGGTTCTAGGCGCTCAGTCCAGAACCGCGCGACTGCTACGGTCGCAGGTTCGAATCCTGCCTCGGGCATGGATGTGTGTGATGTCCTTAGGTTAGTTAGGTTTAAGTAGTTCTAAGTTCTAGGGGACTGGTGACCACAGATGTTAAGTCACATAGCGCTCAGAGCCATTTGAACCATTTTGAAAAAACTGCGGATACGTCACTATCAGTTTTGCATTGTTCTTCAATGTAACGCCACCAACGTCGATTCACACAGATAAAAAGACCTACTTAGGTCGGCGCTTTTCAAACACCTGCCTTACAACCTGTACTTAACACTCACTCAGGCCCTTGTATCGACTGAAATTTTCTCTCTAAAACATAGATTACTTACCTCAATATACCCATTTTAGAATACTCTATCGTTAGTAAAAATTCTTCTCAAACATTTCGGGACAACCAGTGTATGCACATATACTTGTGCTCGGAGTCTTACACGGAAAGTCAATTCGTAACTTTTCTTTCTCCATCTCCTAGACTGTCCGCCACCAATGATGGAGTGTGAAGCTTTTGCAATACCAGCCACTCGTGTGGTGAAACATCAGGAAAATCATCGTAGGAACGTCGCCTGAAGAACAGGAGACAGAAGCCAATTGGCAATATGTTCAAAAGTGGCCACGAAAGCCTCAACAATTTTGTGCTAGATAATTTGTAGATCGTCCCTTTCGCAACCCAATCTAACTCCGTCATTGATTTTGCTTTCTCCTCGTGAAATTCTCCACTCTCCTATGACTATTTTTACAACACAGTTAAAGAGCAATGGGGAGAGATCATCTCTTCCTGTCTGGCTCGTCAGAAATTTCACATCTGAATTTCAATTTGAAATGGCTGTTTGTAAGTATTCACTTAATTAAAGCTGTGGTCTCACTAAGCCCAGTTCGTTTATTTTCTGAAGTCAACAAAAGTGATTACGCAAATTTTACACATTTTTCGGATACATTATCATAGACTTTAAGCTGAAAATTTGTTCTGAATGACAATCTACTTCTTCCAAAATCACTTTGATATTTACCAGCTTGAAGGTCAGGTTGTTGTTCTTGTGTATTGTGCTCCTTTATTTTATTATTGTTATTATTATTATGTTCTTGGAGATGTAGTTCGTCTACGCGACTAAATAAAAGTCTATTTGTTTATGCCGTACACGTGTCATTCCTTTTTATTTACGAAGCGTCCTCAGTGACCTATAATACATGTTTGATGAACGTGTATAATAAGTGTGTTTCTAGTTAACTTTCTATTTTGCAGTTTTTTTATTTTTCTCTCATTGTTGGGTAAGAAACAGCTTTTTTGGAGCTGTTTGATTCTACATTTATTTTACCTTGTTTTAGCGAGTAGGAGTCCGATCTTTGGCGATTGCCAGCTTCTTTTCACTGACATATTTCACTTTCACAGTGTGTAAAATGTGTACTGGTTGTGTGAGTTTACCGTTCATAATGTTGCCAACTGTTAATGTGTGCTTTTACATCGTATTTCATTCGTGTGGTGCCTTCTGTATGCATATTACACTCGTTTTTTTGTGATGGTGACTGTGTTACTGTCTATGGTCCGGGATGCTCTAGGAAAAGGGAGGAAAATGAGGAGAAGGAATCGCATGCTTTAATTGCAATGTCAGTAATTAGTTTCTACGTAACGACAATAGAATAACAAAATCATCTGTGGTAAGTAAAACATTTGGAAACATTTATTATATTCGTACAACAAACATGTATTACAAACCACTGAGAATGTTCTACAAATCAAATGAAGTAAAACGCGTACGGTATAAAAATTAACAGGCTTTTATTTTGTTGCATAGACGGACCACATCTCCGAAAAGTAAAAATATTCTGTAATTTACAGAAAGTACTATATTTTTCTAAAGACGGCCTTGGATAATTTATTATTTACGTCAAGTTTGCGCGTCGTGCACTCAAAATGTGGGCAATGGAAGTATTCCACAGTTCTCGTCGTTTTGTTTACTAATTGTTCAACGGATTTCTGCTTTGTTGAAATGGCTGTCGAGCACTGCAATTTAATAACTGTTTATAACTTTATTTTGTATGACGTAATGCACACCAACTGTCATGTTTAATTTATTTTTATTTGTATATTTGTTTTTGTTTTCTTAATATAAGAAATAAACTATATTTGGGACTTAACTCAGTCTTGGAGATCATAATCATAAACACTCTAGAACGTCTTAAATGAGTATTTTGAGATCAGAAAAGCACGTGGTCAGAAATGAATATTTCAGGTGCTACGAGTCTTGAAGGAGCAACGTATGTGATTCGCTTGTTTGTAAACGTATTACGTTTCACAACGGACAACTGTCTACCGAATAGACGTTGGTTGTGTTTCCTTAAGAAGAACTCATAGTCACCTGTGATGTATCAATGGTTCGCCCATCATTGTTTTCAGCTCATAATTGACCGTCGAAGATGAAGCATTACTCGTTAAAGGAACTTTCTGATATGCATTTAATGTCCTGTGCAGCAATATGTAGGACCCATAAAGTCGAATGAACGTACAGAAAAAAGTTTCGCAACAAGTTTCAATCGCTACGGGTTGTTAACTTTTCAAAAGGATCGTTCGAGCAAGGCTCTCGAGGAAGAACTGTTTTTGGGTAGTAGAATCTGACGAACTGCGAAAAAAAATTCTGAAGATAGCCCAAAATTTTTGTTCCGTCGGACAAGTAAAACGAAAAAAAAGAATAAAGACCGGGATCCTATTACTTTTTGCATAACAGAACTGGACTACTGCATATTATTATACTTTCTCTCGATGCAACATGTGTCCCATTTATTTTATTATTTCATTTTGGGAACTGACAATAAAATGTGTCAAATACAGTTTCCGTTTTTGTAATATCTATATTTTCCAGTGAGGAATACTGTCATATTTAGATTGTTTGAGCTTCTTTTACACTCATTGTACATTGGGGATTCAGACCGTAAGAATTTTAAGTAGAAATGGATTTCTTTTAATTTAATAGAGAATATAGTTTACATACTACAGACCAATCAAGGTTCACTACCTGTTTACATAATGTAACATTTGAAATTGTTTTGATTTTACAGCTTCACATAGTGTTCCGTTTAATGAGAGTAAATGGAAAGCAACCTTCTTACAGGAGCTTTTCACAGGCAGGGACACACAGGATCGCCGTGGCTTTCTTGTTTTGGCTGGCACAGCTTGCTGGCAGTCTCCAAGGTCTTTGCTGCGGACAACACCAGCTGGTTCATTGCCCGTCATACAGCGCCTGTGGGTTACTTTGGGAAATTGTATTATACTCTCAGCCGCGCTACTGTCTTTGGGTGACACAGGGCTGCCACCAACAGTTGCTTCATTCCACGTCTTAGGAGTCATGGGACGGATGTGGCCACTCTTTTGATGCACCACATCCCCAGCCATCAGTGTTCACTAAGAACCAGGAACGACTTTACTTGCTCGCTGCCAAGAATTTGCCGAAATGTTCTGAATTGATCTGAAACGTCTGATGGGATACCATTAGCTCACCACACTGGTAATAAGCGAAAAACAATAAAATTGCTTTGTCCATTCAGATCCGACACCACTCATCTCGCCTGTAGCTCGCGCTTTCCTTATATGTAATTACTATATAAGTTGAATGGATAATACAATACGTCACCAGAAAACTGTGGTGGAACGTATCATCACCAGGTAATGAAGGGAAAAAAACTTAATAGAGCATGTTTGAAAGTAGGCCCGAAAAATCAATTACATTATTAAAAAATAACCAACACATCGAAAAGAAAATGATAGAAACTGAGTTTTTATGCATTTTCTTATTTAATTCCGTTGAAGACAATGACTCGATGGACAGGAAAAGCATAAACAAAGGAGTATAAATGGAATGTTTCAGATAAACCAGACTGAGTTTTCAATACTAAAATTCTGTTTTATCTGAAAAGGAAAGTTTACAGTCAGTGTTCAAATGTTCAAATGTGTGTGAAATATTATCAGTCCCTAAGCTTACACACTACATAACCTAAATTATCCTAAGGAAAAACACACACACCCATGCCCGAGGGAGGACTCGAACCTCCGCCGGGACCAGCCGCACAATCCATGACTGCAGCGCCAACAGACCGCTCGGCTAACCCCGCGCGGCTTACAGTCAGTGTGTTTTATCAGCTTTAACTCAGGTAGTAAGATACCAACTTTTAAAGCGAAGATTATTCAAAAACAAAGCCTGATTACTCAGCTAGAAGGTACAGGGAGACAGGGAAATAAATGGTTCGAGGAACAATTTTGAGCCCAGGGTGTTATTAAGACTGTAGTAAAATGGAATTAAGGTAGTCAGAACAAATAGCCATGTGGTTAGATGCGTCTTGAATCAAGGAAATGCCTTGTTAGTTTCCAAAAGGTAAGGAAATAATGAGACGTCGATCTAGTAGAAGATGACCAAATGCCATTATAAAACGCGTAGAAGCAGCAGAGACTGGAACCCTTGTACAAAGAGACGCTTCTGCGGAGAGATAGTTCTGCGCAACATGATGGGATAAACGCCTTTTCGAATGTATTCTATTTGTGAGCTGACGAAGCGAATGAATGTAAAAGAAAAAACGCTGGTTGTGGTGACAGACTGATCTGTAGCTTAGCCCAAGGTCTAGGTTAGGTAGTAGTGTGACAGTTTGGTTGTCAGTTGGTGAAGGCAACGAACGTGGAAGCAAAAAAACTACCTGAAGAGTCTTGGGTCCCTCAGAAATGTCAACACATCTACGCCCAAGTGCCACTCTGCACAACTGTCATAAACTCGAAGCAACGTGGATGCTTATTGCTGGATGGCGAAACGCTCAGAGATGTCTCGAGCAGGCTTACATGCGGCAGTGAATGGCTATGAAGTGATGCATGATAAGTTCGACAATTTGCGGAATATAATTATAAACGTGAGGAACAGCAGAACAAAGGCAAAAAAAGTATTAGATTTCTGAGAAGTCAAGAAATACTTGCTCTGAGAATTTAAATTTACCTGGAGAATCTTCAGCGACTCCAGGATTCATTCAGAAACTGTGCACGGCATGCTATGCGTTCGAATTTTGCGTCTAGGAAAAAAAGAATACACGTAACTTCCTTAATCAGGTTTCTTCAACTTAGGTACAAGATGCTACTACACTAGCTACGCATCCACAGGTCTCGACAAGACTATAACGATACGTAACGAGAGTTGTAGAGAAGACGTACGGTCGACTTCTGTTTCTGTGAGGCTGGTCCCGGCGGAGGTTCGAGTCCTCCCTCGGGCATGAATGTGTGTGTCTGTCCTTAGGATAATTTAGGTTAAGTAGTGTGTAAGCTTAGGGACTGACGATCTTAGCAGTTAAGTCCCACAAGATTTCACACACATTTGAACATTTATTCGACTTCTGTTTTCTGGAAGAATTGTGGGAAATCGTGGTGTACCTATAAAGGTGACTCCGTGCAGAACGCTTATTCCAACCATTACCAGCTGCTCCCCGATTGTCTAAGATTCCTACCAGAATTAAAATAAGACATGAATGGTAATGATCGTTTATCGCCATTGGCCGGGAGGCACCTTTGTGCCGGTCTTTTTACATTCGACGCCACATTGGGCGATCTGCGTGCCGACTGGGGATGAAATGATGATGACAGCACAACACCCAGTCTTTGAGAGCAGAAAATCCCCAGCCCAGCCGGAAGTCGAACCCAGGCTCGTAGGATGGCAATCCGTCACGCTGACCACTCAGCTATCGGGGCGGACAAAATAAGACATGAAAGCAAGTGTTTCGGAAATATCCCGATTCTACTGCCTCCAGTGTACACCTCAGATAGTTACTGTCGGAATAAGATGAGAGAGATTAAGTTTCGAACAGAGGCTTCATTCTTCCCTCGCTCGAATGAAGCGTGCAACAGGAAAAGGAATAGGTAGCAATTATCATTCCACCCTACACCATGCACTATACGGCAATTTATGGAATATGTATGTAGATATGAATGTAAGTGAAGAACAAATGGCGGGAAAAAGTAAATCAGACATGTGGGAATGAAAAACAACATATACCACACATTCACCTTGTAAACGCTATTTTTCAATGCTATATTCGAAACAGTCCTCGAGTTCACAAGGTAAACTGGTAGTTAAGTGATTCTCTTCGATTACACTGCGATTAAAGAGGCGTTCTAGTTCTTAATGAAAGTGTTGCCATAAAGTATTATAATACAGCTGCTGTAATTCAGCTTAACAGACCGCATAAAACTATCATCATAATGAGATGTAAGGTAAAATAATTGCGGCGAAAGGTTAAACATCTTTCACAGCAAACTTTCACTTGCGTCATTTCCAAATTGGCTGACTGCACAATTTCATATTGTCACCAGGGGAACAACGGATTTCGGGTTTGTGTTGGTGCAAATAGGCCAGACACTTGCCAAAACCTATTTTCGCACAAAATTTGGTAAATGGCAGTTCTCTGCAATAGTACATAAACATAAGGAGATGACTATAAGAAAGAGAAAGAAGAAGACAGTTATTAGGTTAATGGAGTCTTTATGAAGTAGAAATGACAACTCAGAGAACCGCTGCTAGATGGTAACAGGTAGGTGTAACCCTCATGAAAGTGTAGCAGAAATATTCTTGGTGCTTAAATGGGAATCGCTGGAACAAAGCCAACAAAGTCATCGCAGAACACCATTAAATAAATTCAGATAACTTGAGTTCTCCTACTGTGTGTGACCATTATGATACTACTATCGCATATCTTGTGTAGGAAACTTGAGAATAAGTGGGCAGACAATTATTTTAGCCTTGCTCAATACCCGAAGGTAATAGGACAAAAAATGCTGATGATGGTGTAAAATACCCTACATCATCCACTCTATAGTAGATTCCGCAGTGATGAATTTGTAGAGGTAGATGGTTACCTTTCACGAGCGTTGCGCTGCAACCTGCGCTTTACGAAAACTCTTTATGGGCCAACTTGGAACGTTAACTTTCCACACACTTTTCCCATTCATTCAGAACTCCATAGAGACTCTCCCACGAAGCAATCTGTATAGTACAACAGGAGGTTTTGAGGAAAATGTGGAAACCTGTGGCAAATCTGAGTTTCACTTTCTCTGAGGCGTCCCCGGACGGTGCACTGCAAGTCAAGAGCGCCCATGCGGTAGTTGGTAGGAGAGGGAAGCGGGGCTAGATAAACCTGTGGGTACGGAGTATGTTGAATATTTTGAAACTCGATTGGGGACTTATAAGTATCCGTAAAAGAGTTCCAGTTCCGACTCTGTTAAAAACCTGCGTAATACCGACTTTTTAATCATCTTCTTCAATGGAAAAAATATGACTACGCTGTAGTTTCTTCTTTACCTAAGAGCTACGGTGGAGCGGGGGACCGCGCTACCCCCTTACCCCCGGGTATGGGCCTCCTTGCTGTCGGCGGAATACAGGAACAGTATTGGAATCCGGGTTCAGCAACAATTTTTAATTTTCGTGTGTAAACAACTCAGTCTCTTGTAAGATTAAACTGAATAATTATTCATTGGATTATATACAGAGCGTTCCAAAGTCTTTGCAGCAAAACAAAGGCATGGTGCATCAAATCATAGGGAACGTCTTTTGTTAGAGAGAAAATGTTGCTGACGCTTTCCAACGATGTCAGGCATCGTTTTATTGAATTTGCCGACCCTGGGACGACGAGATTCCATCAGAGTGACAGGGTCTACTAACCAAGTGTGCTGCATCTGCGTACCAACTCCCCCAGAGAATTCATAGTCATTTTCAACAAGCAACTTTAACTATGAGTGTCTGTAAGCCGAGAAAGAAATATATTTTAGAAGTTCATCCTGGCGCCTTCATGCGGAGCAGATGTCTGGTTTAAAATGCAACACACTCTGCATACGACTGCCCGTATCTGCCTACATTCTGCTACTTCTCAGGGGCATCACCAATTATAATAACAGAAGTTGCTCCACGTAACATGATATATCACTCCCAGAAGTTTGATGCAAAGACTTTGAAACACGCTGTGTACCAGTAGTCGTCAAACAGTGTGGATAGCGGTTCAGCTGCATTTTTCAATAGTATGCATCTGGCAACTAACAGTTTAAATCAAAGATGTCAACAAAATTAAGAGCTTCTTAAGACTGCTGATTTCCTGCACAGTAACAGACAAAAATACTGACAAAGACAGTAATATTTTAACACTAGATTACTAAACCCTTGTAAATTTACAGTTGGTATCAATTCGCGGTATCAGCCAATCTAGCATTTTCAGTGTAGGGCGTAAAATACGGCATTTTGTACTTTTTTGTATGTGATATACCATTGGAGATCTTGTAATTAACCAGCACATAAACTATAAATTATGACTTCCTTTGAATAAAATTGTTGTTGGGGTCTTCAGTTCAGAAACTGGTTTGATCCAGCTCTCAGTGCTACTCTATCCTGAGCAAGCCTCTTTATCTCCGAATAACCACTGCAACCTACAACCTTCTGAATCTGCCTAGTGTATTCATCTCTTGGCCTTCCTCTACGATGTTTACTCTCCACGCTTTACTCCAACACTAAAGTAATATTCCCCTGATACCTCAGAACGTATCATACCAACTGATGCCTTCTTCTAGTCAAGTTGTGTCTCAAATTCCTCTTCTCCCCAATTCTATTCAGTAGCCCCTCATTCGTTACGTGATCCACCCATCTAATTTTCAGCATTCTTCTGTAGCACCATATTTCGAAAGGTTCTATTCTCTTCTTGACTAAACTAGTTATCGTCCATTTTTCACTTCCATGCCTGGCTACACTCCATACAAATACTTTCAGAAAAGTCTTCCTGACACTTAAATCTGTATTTGACGTTAAAAAATTTCTCTTCTTCAGAAATGCTTCTCTTGTCATAGTCTACATTTTATATTCTCCCAGCTTCGACAGTCATCAGTAATTTTGCTTCCCAAATAGCAAAACTAATTCACTACTTTAAGTGTCTCATTTCCTAATCTAATTCCCTCAGCATCACCTTCTTCAATTCGACTACATTACATTATCCTCGTTTTCCTTTTGTTGATACTCATCTTATATCCTCCTTTCAAGACACTGTCCATACGGTTCAGCTTGAATGACATACAGAGCAGTAAAATTTGCGATGGTTTAGTAACAATGCAACAATTTCCCGCTTTAGTATTCAAAGGTTAAGATCTATGTAATAATAACGTAACACAGGTCAATTCAACCGTGAGCTAAGTAAAGTTGCCCGCTTACCTCCTTGGCAGAGGGGTACGTTACAGGATGTGCGAGGGGGCATATTTTATTGTCTGTCTTCCAGTGCTGACAAGTCAAGAGCGCGCGACTCACACCGATTGGCTACTGTGGTATAAAGACAAGTTCGGAGAAGGCCATCTTCAAATGCAATACTTATTTGTAGCAAGTAACATGAAATTAATTAAGGGGACGCAAATAGAAGTACATTTAGTAAACATTTGTGAACATGTCTCATATTGAATAATGCATTGAAATATGGATATAGTTACCGTTATTAAATACTGAATCATTCGCTCACACAGACAACACTTGGCTGCATAATTACTTTGGGGTCGCTGAGGATTTCTGCAGTCTGAAGCAAAGGACGGTAGACACAAAGTGTTCCGAATGGTGCCGCCTTTTAACGACCGGTACTGTAGTGCAATAGCTAGTCCACTGAGGGCTCACAACATACTTATTTGTGTATGTTACCGATTAATAGTAAGATCGGCACATATTCGGCCCCATATACTGCCCCACATTGTCAGTATTGGCTCCTGAGCAAAGACGTTTGACGACCGCTGCTGTATACTACTCCAAGCCTCATTGGTACATGTTTAATGGTTTCGACAGTATTTAGTCAGCTCTTCATCGACGATTTATTACCACGAATTGTATGTTTTGTCATGACCTTGAGAACTGTTAGTTTCAATTCAGGATGACAATGGAACTTTTCAATATGTCTACTTCGATTAACAGTTGGCGAAGTATATTAGGAAGTGTGGTAACTGGATGGTAAAGACCGTCGTACTACGAACGACCGAGGTTCAAATTCCCGTACAGTCAACCAGATTTTTGTTTTCCTTGTTTTCCCTATACCACTTGAGGCAAATTCCGACATGTCCTCCGTCTTTAATGCACTCATTATGAGGGGGACCGGAGAATGGAGGGAAAGCAAGACAAATCATATTTTTTCGTGTTCTGGGGTGGCCTAAGTTTCTGTATTCCATGGGAAAGCGGAGGAAGATCGTTGTGCAGCTAACAAATTCTCTGCCGCAACATGTCTTCTTTTTCTTGTAACATTTCACCCTCTATATAAAGTCTGATACTGGTCTGTCGGGGAAACTATTTGGCGAGCAGTGATTCTTTTCTGTCTTAAGTGTTGCCACCATTATTCAGTGTGAAACTGTAATTCCTATTTTTTGTCCTTCAGCGTTTCTTGTGGTACCGCCTCCTGACCTGCCTTATAATTATAAAAGCACTTACACAAGCATCAAGGGCCCCTCGCTCGTCCATGACACACACAGATCATAAATGACATAACAAGAGCACGTGCACTTCTAGAGGCTCGGCGTTACAAGACTACGCAGTACGGGAAAATAAAAAGGAATCCTCTCTTATCTCAGAACGCTTTGTTCTTGTTACGAAAAACTGAAACGAGTTAATCCTGCCAGATACGTTTATGTACAGACACAAAGATACAGACGCATGGCTTCTAATTTGGAAGTGACTGAATTTTTTTAGTGAACACTGGGTCATTCCTCTATTTCTTTTTTTCTTCCAAAGCCTGTGTTGTCAGAATTATTTACGGAGGAGGAGGAGGAAATTAGTGTTTAACGTCCCGTCGACAACGAGGTCATTAGAGACGGAGCACAAGCTCGGATTGGGGAAGAATGGGGAAGAAAATCGGCCGTGCCCTTTCAAAGGAACCATCCCGGCATTTGCCTGAAGTGATGTAGGGAAATCATGGAAAACCTAAATCAGAATGGCTGGACGTGGGATTGAACCGTCGTCCTCCCGAATGCGAGTCCAGTGTGCTAACCAAAATTATTTCCGTGTTTCAGAGCAATATCTACTTCTCTCCTTGTACATAAATGCTTCCCTCTCACAATTAGCCTTCCTTCGTCTTTCTCATTCGCTGCAGTGTGCAGTGTGCAGTCGAGAGCTAAAACATTATTATTATTATTATTATTAGTTCGAAAGTTGGCGTACGTTAAGACATTACTTATTTTTTGTTGTTGAAAAAATGGAGAAGTGGGCTAGCGAGACAGCCACGAATTCCATAAATCTACGACCAAAGCTATGGAACACAGAAATTAATACCGGTCAAGTCACAATAATGGCCAACAGCATTGCCGCAGTGGTAACACCGGTTCCCGTCAGCTCACCGAAGTTAAGCGCTGTCGGGCTGGGCTAGCGCTTGGATGGGTGACCATCCGGTCTGCCGAGCGCTGCTGGCACGCGAGGTGCACTCAGCCCTTGTGAGGCAAACTGAGGAGATACTTGCTTCAAAAGTAGCGGCTCTGGTCTCAAAAACTGATATACAGCCGTAAGAGCAGTGTGCTGGCCACGTGCCTCGTCATATCTGCGTCCAGTGATGCCTGTGGTCTGAGGATGACACGGCGGCCGGTCGATACCTTTGGGCCTTCGTGGCCTGTTGGGATGGAGTGTAGTTTAGTTTTAAGTCACAACAATGTGACCACCGCCTGTGTTCGAAGTCAACGTGCAGTATGCACTCACAGATGCCAGATGGCAGCACTAGCATCTACATCTACAGCCATACTCCGCAAACCACCTGTCGGTGTGTGGCGGAGGGTACCCTGAGTACCTCTATCGGTTCTCCCTTCTATTCCAGTCTCGTATTGTACGTGGAAAGAAGGATTGTCGGTATGCTTCTGTGTGGGCTCTAATCTCTCTGATTTTATCCTCATGGTCTCTTCGCGAGATATACGTAGGAGGGAGCAATATACTGCTTGACTCTTTGGTGAAGGTATGTTCTCGAAACTTTAACAAAAGCTCGTACCAAGCTACTGAGCGTCTCTCCTGCAGAGTCTTCCACTGGAGTTTATCTATGATCTTCGTAACGCTTTCGCGATTACTAAATGATCCTGTAACGAAGCGCGCTGCTCTCCGTTGGATCTTCTGTATCTCTTTTATCAACCCTATCTGGTGCGGATCCCACACTGCTGAGCAGTAATCAAGCAGTGGGCGACCAAGCGTATTGCAACCTACTTCCTTTGTTGTCGGATTGCATCTCCTTAGGATTCTTCCAATGAATCTCAGTCTGGTATCTGCTTTACCGACGATCAACTTTATATGATCATTCCATTTTAAATCACTCCTAATGCGTACTCCCAGATAATTTATGGAATTAACTACTTCCAGTTGGTGAGCTGCTATTTTGTAGCTAAATGATAAGGGACCTATCTTTCTATGTATTCGCATTACATTACACTTGTCTACACTGAGATTCAATTGCCATTCCGTGCACCATGCGTCAATTCGCTGCAGATCCTCCTGCATTTCAGTACAATTTTTCATTGTTGCAACCTCTCAATACACCACAGCATCATCTGCAAAAAGCCTCAGTGAACTTCCGATGTCATCCACCAGGTCATTTATGTATATTGTGAAGAGTATATAAAGTGTGCCGAGAGGATGTGGAAATTTTCCCGCCCTATCCTCTGTTATGCCCATCCTGCCTGGATCTCCGCCCCCCCCCCTACCTTTTACAAGTCCCTTCAGATCCTTGAACGCCATGCTCTCCGCCTCGCCTGTCGCATCTGTCTCCTCTCCCCCATGCGGTTCCCGTACGGCCTCATTCCGTTCCCCCACCTCCTCCTTTCCCTTGAAAGGATACGGATCCTTTATACTTCCCATAAACTCGATCCTCTTCACCCACTTGTCTCCCCCATCCTCTCCTACCCCCGCCCACTGCTGCACCTGTATTCCCATGTCCCACCTGCTCTCCATCTCTCCACCCTGCTTACCCTCTCCCAAGGTGTCTTCTGCAAGCTCCCCCTCCCTGATGATGCCCTCCTCCCCTCCATCTACCCCTCCTACCAACCTTGATCCTCCCTCCCTCTTCCTGTGTTTGCTCCTTCAGGCACCCTCCCTCCCATCTCTCCTGCTTCCATCCCTCCTCCATTTCTCCCCACTCCTCCCCCGGGCTTCTCTTCCTCTGTCCCTCTACTCCTCCTCCCATCTCCTCAGCCATTGGCATCTTTGTTCTCCCCTCTCCCCCCCACCCTTCTTCCTCCCTTGGCAGGTCCCTGGGCTCGCACACGCTATGTGGACATTCGCGCGCTGGAGATCATCGCCATCATTGTCTCATGTGTGCCGTCGTGTTTAGTGTTCTCACCTGTGCATCGACACCTTCAGTGTTTGTGCATCATGTCAACAGTTTGTAGTGTGGATTATCGTCGAGTGTGAATGGCTCCGTGTTTGTCTTTATGTGTTTACCGTTTTATTACCCACCATTATGTAACTTATGTGTATTCTCTCTGTTGCTTCTTTGTCTATTCTATGGCTGAAGAGCAGTGTAACATGCTGCTGACAGCCTGCCTGTTGTACGGGTTTAAAAATAACAATAAAAGGAAAAAAAGATGTGGAAAATAGAGCAGTCGTTGCCTTAATGTGGAAATGGAGCGATTTATTGACGTCCAACAGGGTTTGATTTATGAGCTTTCGGGACAAGGGCGGAAGCATTTCCGAATTGTGTAATTTTCTAAACTGTTCTTGTGCGGCCGTGGTTAAAGTATACCGTGCATGGTAAAATGGCGTTATCCAAAACCAGCGTAGAGACAACTGTGGTGCACCACGAGCCGTAGCTGAGAGGGGCGAACAACAGTAACGGGTAAGTGTACGGGCGAACAGACGTGCAACTGCTGGGCAGCTGATCGCCCTGATGAACCACTGGGTTACCAACAAAGTCTCTTCAATGACCGTTTAGCGAACGTTGCTGCGTATTGGTGGCCGCAGCCGACGCATGGTTCATGCAGCTGAGCTAACTGTTGTTCATGGGCAACAAAGGCTGGAATTTGCACTCCAATATCGCAACTTTTCAGGTGAATCACGTTTTATGCCCGTCGGACAAATGGCCGTTGGCGTGTACGGCTCGAAATGTCAGAAGCCAAAGACCCTGTCCCTGGACGAGTCCCTGCTGCAGGAGGGGGAGTTATAATGTGGTAAGTTCTCGTTGCATTCCCTCGGTGATCTCTTCTTCCTAGGAGACACACGGATAACACAAGTATGTCTCTATCCTTGGGGGGCATTTGCAGGCATCTGAAAGAAGGTCACATTAATGTGAGTGGCCAGTATATCGAAAGATCTAAATCTGAAATACTTCAGTCACGCTGCAACCGCCTTAGTAGGTCTGTATTAGTATTAAAGTGACGCTTCTGGGACGGATGTCGGCCAGCGTGGATATTGTTTTAAGGCAGTTTCCCGTATAGCACTAGGTGGATATGGACCTGGTACCGAAGTACAGCCTATGTGTAACATTACACGCAGACACTAGGAGTACACAAATTCTGTCCCAGAGCGGAGGAAGGGTGGGGTAGGGGTGGGGGGGGGGGGGGGGTGGGAAGGAGAACGAGGTAATGTGGTGGTGACAGGAGTGGCATCCAGCGATCCCTTAAATTAACCTGCCAAATCAGTTAATAACCATGTCGACCCTGCACTGATGCTGGACAAAGACCCGAGGGAAGAATAAGACTTTTAAGACTGGTAAACTTTTTTGAAGCTTCATCACGTGTGTTTGCATATTCATTCACACAAACTTGCCAACTATCTTTCTTCTTCCTTTGTTATTACTACATATTGCATACATTACTTTTCGAGTCCCATACCTCTGGTTGTAAATGCATTTAGTTCTATTACTGTACTGGTGAACCACAATAAAATTCTGGGTGATTATAATTAAAGTGCAGCTACTCGCTGAGGTCCAGTGTGGGCCATAATGATCGTAAGGCAGCAAAACTTAGTAGACATACTAATGCTTTAATGCGGAACCGATTTACTATGGAAAAAATTAGTTCCAATTTCGGACACCAGGTGCAATTCTGGCGCTGTACACTTTCTGACAAGCCATAACGTCAATGAACAGTACGGCTATTGAGAAGAGGCCATGCGCTGTTAGTGAAACTGTTTTATGTGAACGGCAGCAATTACGCTGCTGCATTGAGAGAGTATCGCCTACTGAAAGGCCAAAGGAGAAGCCCGATGTCATTAAATGGTTTAAATAAGATGAAAATGAAATTCGAAAACACATGTAAGCTTGATGTGGTATTTGGATGAGGTTGGCATCCTATCCCGGCGGAGGTTGTTGACGAGGTTTCCTTTTGCTGTAACTGTACATACAGCACCTACCCCAGGTAGTACTAGTGATCATGCAGTGTTACGAGAATTGTCCAACCCATGGTCAACGGTACGGGAAGTTCTGCGGTCTATTTTACGCTGGGACTCGTACACTGGTAACCGTACAAGATCCAGACGCTGCAGCAACTGAATCCTCATGATCTGAAACAGGATTCTGTATTTGCTCTTCGGCTTCTGTCACGGAGGGAAGTTGATGACATGTGGCGGCACTATATTCAATGGAAGTGACGAGGCACATTTTACAACACAGAGTGCAATGACTACACAAAACTGCCGAATGCTCAAAAATGGTTCAAATGGTTCTGAGCACTATGGGACTTAACTTCTGAGGTCATCAGTCCCTTAGAACTTAGAACTACTTAAATCTAACTAACCTAAGGACATCGCACACATCCATGCCCGAGGCAGGATTCGAACCTGCTACCGTAGCGGTCGCGGGGTTCCAGACTGTAGAGCCCAGAACCGCTCGGCCACCGCGGCCGGCCCTGCCGAGTATGTTGTACTGTTAAGCCATATTCCACTGCACACGCCGTGTGTGACTATGTGGTGTGGATTCAGAAGCACCTTTATTCTAGGTCCGTTCTTCTTTGAAGAGAATATACCCAGAGGGCCCGTCGGGTGTTCTGTGATGTTGACACGTTACCTGGACCTCCTTGTACAGCGTGAGATTCCTGCATTGGAAGAGCGAAACTATGTGTAAATAAGTGTTTGCATGCAATATGAGGCAACGACTCATGTCGCTCACCCAGTGAAAGATCTGCTTAATGCAGCCTTCCACGAAGGCGTTAGCTGCACACGTTTTGTAGATGCGTGCCCTGCAGCATCACCTGATCTGGATTCATGCGACTTTTGGCTCTGGGGATATCTAAAAGTATGCCTTTACCAGGGACACATTCGGTCTCTACCTGATATGAAGGCCAGTAAATAGGAAAACGTTGCTCAGATTCCACCGGAACTCCTGCGAGCAACTGCTGATCAAGTCGTTTTACTGATGCAGCATCTCTTCTACGTCCCTGGTGCTCATATTGAACAAACTGTGTAAGCGCCGATGAACAATAAAATGTACATTATGCCTTTCTCAGTTGCTAGAGCTTTTCTGTCCACGTCCCGCTCCTAATCCATTACGTATGGAAACATTTCTATTCGTCTTTCTTGTATTCACAGCTCCAGACTGCACTAGGTGACCAAAACTTGAAGTAATTTTTTTCCAGCTTAAATCGGTTCCACATTAATGCATTAGCGTGTCTAGGATAATTGCAGTCAACACTGGACCTCTTTGAGTAGCAGTACTGTATTTGAAACCACCTGGTTTTAACATAAATGTCTGACTGTTACTTCAGACAGCTTCAATGAATTCCGAGTCCTCCCACCAAATGATTGCAAGAGTCTGATAACTAGAAATATATCGATGATAAATTAGGCCTACTAAAGAGGTACATCTAACTTCTATTATAGATGAATCGCCAGTGACCAAAAACGGAATGATGATTGCCATTCTGGTTCAACTGGTATACTTTCTTTCATATTCTCGGACAAATTAATTTTAACAATATTTTTGACCGAGTCAGCATTCTTTAATGCTAATTTTTTTCCCTGTGGAATACAAATGCTGGGCAGCCGCTCTCACTTCCACGTGCTCGCATTCGTCGATTTCGTGGCCACGGTGTGGCCCCTGCAAACACTTCTGGCTGGGAAATGTAGTGCAGCAAACACTGCCCGGCAACAGTGGTTGGCAACGTTGCCGTACGTATTGCAGCAATACAAGTAGGCAGCAACGTTGCCAGGCAACATTACCATCTATGTTGTCGGCAGTAAGCAATCTTTAAGCTTGTGAAAAGTTACATTATGGTAAATAAAAGAAAATACGCCCCATCTTTGTCTTTCTTGTAACAGGAGCGAAAACATAATACTTTGCCTATCTTTGCGGGGTCTCATTTTCTTCGAGGCGTTAATGAACGACAATAGTGCAGAATATCGCTGCTGGCGTCTTAAAGAACATGCACTATTCAGCAACGTTCGTATCTCCACTATATCGATAAACAGCTGCATCAAGTTATCTTCGATACCGCTCGACGTTCAGGTAATATGGTCATGCTTACTCCGCGTTCAGAAAAAAAAAAAAACATTTTTTTCAAGTCCCTCATGTTTTGTTGTCTGCTAAGGATGACATTTACTTAATTTTGTTGAAATGCGACTCAGAGACAACTAACGTCTTACAGTGGGAATAGATTGCTAGACTCTGTCTCTTTGAGAAGGTCGTATCTTTGTCAAGTACACAGATCACTATCAGTAATCTTATACTGCCTTTCTTATTTAATTTACAATCTCCCTTTATCGATGGTCTCCTCTGGCATATGGAAGCCATAGTGATATACTGCCGGCTTTCCTAAGTCCTAAGCTTGGCGCTGGTCCGGATAATTCGTCTATAGTCATACGACCTGCTCAAGCTGTGGTTAGGTTCCTGCTTTTGCGAAGTATCTCACGCAGATGTACAAACTATCTGTTCTGAGCAACGAGTAACGAGAGATTAATTATAAAACTGGTTTCAACTCTACACATTGGTTAACTGTTTGCCCAGGAGGCACCCACTCTTTATGAACAATTTCCTTGGAATCAAAGAAGCTCACAAGCATGCATTCCATTTTTGACTTTGATAGGCAAGCTTTTATTGGTCTGGGTGATTCCTTTGAGCACCATTGCGAACTTTGACGTTTTGTGTCTAGGTAGTACTGAAAATACCAACATTCATCATCAGTGATAACACGGCTCAACAATTCTGGATTGATTTCTGTTTGCTCTAACAGATCGGCCACCACATTTTTCCCTGTTTCTCGCTGTTGTGGTGTGAGATTTTTGAGGACCATTTTTGCACAAATCTTTCTCATACAAAGATCTTCAGTTATTAGTAGACGAACCGTTTCTCGATTGATGTTCAGTTCTTCTGCAATCATTTTCACGGATAATCTTCGATCAGATCGTACGAGTTCACGTACCGTGGCCAAGCTGACATCCGTCCGTGAGGTTGATAGTCGTCCGCTGCGGTCTTCATCTTCAACATTCCTTCTGCCTTCACTAAACATTTTATGCCAACGAAAAACTTGAGCTCTTGACATAACCTCCTCTCCAAAAGTCTTCTGAAGCTTACTGTAAGTTGTCGTCGCGTTTTCACTCAGTTTAACGCAAAAAGATAGGGCATACCGTTGCGCAATATTATGCGGTTTCATTTCCGTGACGAGAGACACAAACACGTGTTAACTTATTAAAGCACAACTCACGACTGAGCAGTTGCATCGATGTGGCACTTGGACTAGAAGCAGCTTATATACCAAGGTCAAAGCAAGCCTGCAGGGTTACCACATCTTGCAAAGTAAATCAGTCTCATTACTTTATTGTCGCACCTCATAGGTGCCTACAACCTTCCTCAGTAATGATACAAAAGCGAGGAGCTCTGCGACTTCATCTACCGGCTTGTCGACGTTTCAAAGTGAAAGGTGACGACACACGCGAAAAAAAGGGAGGAGCTCAGAAGCTATAAAGCGAGTTAATGATGTCCCTTTGCCACCAAATTTCACCACACTTTCGTCCAACGCCACCGTGGACATGTCACACTATGGTAAGGTTGTCACACCCCCTCTTACCCTACATTTCGACCCTTTCACTGACACCTTTGTGATGGATGTCACAACTGCGACACCCAACTTTGAAACCATGCCGTTTTCTTATGGTTGGTCGAGGAAAACTTTTCAGACACAGCAGCTCAAAACCGACACGAAAAGAGCTCAGAGGCTGGGCATACAGTGCGTCAATGAAATCACCCCTTTCCTTGGCGCGTTCATTCCCACACATTTCGCTGTCGAAAACAGCAGTTCACAGTGCGACGAGCATCACGACGACATTATTCATAAATCCGACCACTGCTGACGCCCACTGGGCATTTCAGCCCCACTCTAAGGACATTGCGGGACTACAGTCTCACGGAACGTGACCTTTGGAATGCAACGTGACAGCAGTTTTTGTTGTGTCATACAGTGTGGAACTACTAGGGCCATTCAAAACCATTCGATGAACTTTCAACGTGATCCGAAGCAGTAACGTGTTTTTACGCTTGTCCACCTCTCCTTTTTCATGCCCTCCTGTGGCTTAAGGGGGGACGTTGATGAAAAACAACATTATTTCAAAAATGCACCAAATCCACAGTTTTGGAGATATGACAATGAAATTTTGTACCACGCTTTACATGAAAGTAACACATTTACAAATAAAAATCTTTGATTATATATATTCAACTTTTTTAAATGAAATTTGAAGTTTTATTTTCAAAAAATAATGTATGTTCCTCTTTCTCAGAAAGTATTCAAGAGATTTCTACAAAAATTTCTCTGTTTTATCTTTATTTATGAAGTAAGCTTCTCTCATGAGATTTTTGGAATAGGGCAAATAGGAGAATTTTCATAATTTTTTAATTGTAATTTCAGAAGTACAATTTTAAATTCATGTAAAATTCCAAGCGCTTTGCCCCATATCCCAACTTGCAAAAAGAATTTCAAAATTTGCTCTTGAGACAACGTTTATTAGATTTACAGAAATATGTGTAAAAAATTTCATAATTCTAGCATTCATAGAGTCTGAGAAAAAGGTACATAAACATTAAAAATTTAACTTTTCAGGAAACGCAATTTAAAGTTCAACCAACTTTTTTCGTTGCATCACTTCTTCAGAAGGCACTACATTTGTACTCTGGGTCGTCTTTTCTTGCAAAGCTTCTCTTCTGGTTTCTTGTTGCCTGTCTTCTTTCCTTTACCAGGTCTTCAACTGACTTTTCAGGTGCAGAGACGCGCTGTAAATCTATTTTTCTCGGAATGTCTTTAGTAAAATTTCCTATCTTGAAGCCCATTCTTTCTAATACCTTCATCCTCCCGACGTTCCCATCATTACATACAATAACTGCATGATAAGTTGCAAATTCTGACAACTGTAGCAGTACCAAATGTATTTTTAGGGCATCGTTTCCATTCGAGTGAATTTAGAGACTCATTTGGATTTTAAGTTTTGCCATGAACACACTTTTTGAGAAGTGCAGGATCGGCCAGAAACCTGTAAGTGGTCTTGACAAGATCCAGGATACAATTTGGAAGCCTCTGAGTTTGAAGTGCTACTTCAAAACGTCAGTGTGGCAGGGAGGCCGCGCCACACTTTTAATTAATTTTCAGGCACTTCGGATGCGATTTCAACACTGAAACTTGGGGAACTTATTGGCCATGAGTTGTACTCATAAAAAATAAGTCGAAAGTTGACATTTTTGGTCGATTTCATCAACGTCTCCCCCTAATCATGGGACGGTTCGACCCCGACACATGCGTGAGTAAAACGGGAAAGTGTCCCTTAAGACCATCCAGTTAGGCAACACACTTGGTGCCACAAACACACTTTTGTTAAGCACGTTGGAAATGAACTTGTAGGAAACTTCAACACCAACTCTGCCTTGCAGCTACTCTAGCACCTGAAGATAGACAAACTCCACCTACGAGTGTTAAAGGAGTCAGGCATCTTTCCGGCGCTAGAGAAACGTCGCGGCTGAATTGGTGTCGAAGTTTCTGACAGGTACATTTTTAACGTGCTCAACAAAGGTGCCTGGGAGGCACAGAAGGTGTTGTCGAGCTGGATGATCTTAGAGGATTGTCATTTTATTTTCACCTGTGTCAATGTCGAATCCTCCCATGATCACGTCACAGGAAGGAACGAAAAAGGAAGGACGAAAAAACGTAAAAATACGTTACTGCTTCGGATCACGTTCAGATTTCATCGAATGGTTTTGAACGGTCGCAAGTAGCGGTTCCATTCTGTCTGGCACCGCAAAAAGTGTATGGCACAGCAAAAACTGCTGTCATCCCACATTCCAAAGGAGTGACACCGCGTTCAGTGGGGTCGGAACAACCCAAATCCTTTACTGTAGAGTTGAAACGCCCAGAGGGGTGGAGCAGTGGCAGAATTTGTCAGAAAATCGCCATTTTGCTTATCGCATTGCGAACTGTCGTTTTCGACCGCGAAACTTGTGGAATTCACGCGCCAAGAGAAGGGGTAATTTCATTGACGCTCTTTATGACACCACCTGAGGCCTTTTCCAGTCGATTCTGAGCGGCTATGTGTCTGAAATGTTTTCCCCTACCACCCGTACAAACATCGTCTGATTTCAAGACTGGGTGTCGCAGTTCTGACATCCATAGCAAAAGCGTCGATGAAAGGAGTGAAACGTGGTTAAGAGAGGGTGTGGCGTTGCACAGAATTGTGGTGAAATTTGGTGTCAATGTAATACCATTAACCCACCTTACAGCTAACACGAAATTTTGAGGTGTGCCCTGTTTTTACGCATGTGTCGACCTCTTCCTATCTGAAACGTCGCCGTGCTCGAGGGTGACATCGCAGGTTGTCGTCCTTTTGCATCATGACAGAGGAAGATTTGTAGGCACCTTTGAGCCAAAATTCAAATTTATACGTTGTAATGGGAAACAATTCCCGGGTTTCGAAAAAGTGATCCTTTAATTTTGTTGCGCAATGTATTACGGTGTTACAATACATCGTCATCAGGATACCAGGTGATCATGTGGACACCAAGATACATTCCTGCTTATGGTGTAAATGGCATCAGAATGTGCAATGAACTTCAGACGACTTCTCGTTATTTCAGCAAAAGTTGCTCAATATATTACAGCGAAAATGAGAAATTTTACTAAAAGGCAGCGCTAGGCAGAGAAGTGTTATCAACCACAAAAGCTATTTCCTTATTTACTCTGGACTAATTACGCACATAGCTCAATCGCACTCGTTGCGCCCTGTGAGCAACACTACGAGACGGAAAACAGCGTTCTTCTGCAAATTGCCGTTTCGTTTCTTACTTCCATTACGATTACACTGTACAACACTTTTAAAAAATTGAAGTTAAGTAACCTGATTAGCTCAGCGTATCAGAGCTTGGAGGCGTCATAGGGTAAGTGCTTACCGACAGCAGTGATAAAAATGATTTAATAACAAGTTTTTTGATTACGTAAAACGATAAAAAAAAGATACTTCGTCCATAGCGAACAGATCTCCCGCGGTAGCAGTCCACTGCGAATTCACGTAGTCATAAAGCAAACTACATCCAGTGTTGAAGTCATCAAGGAGACCCGTTTTGCTACATAAAATTTAATCCAACGTGAACGTCTTAGTTCAGGAGTAGCGAAGCAACCTTTATCGTGTTATTAATTATTCATCAAGATACTGCAGAAGGAAAACAGTTGTGAAGTGCCTTCGCTATCTACGAGTTTCTCAAGAATTGTTGATAAATGTTACTGCAATACGTTGATTATCCAAATGTAATCTTGTTTCTTCAAATGTAATAATTTCCGGACAGAACAGTTCCACTTAACTCTCTTAATAATCGCATAACACTTAATTCATACTTCAAAAGAAGCCACCCATCATCAATTGACGTCTTATCGGTTTTTTTCTCCGGAAAGACGTCCGTGTGCATCGCATAAGCTTTTTAAACAATTTATTTCACGTAGCGGGATCGGAGGACTATTGGCATAGAACCACGCAGTAACTCCGTTATCCAAATATTGTGCTAATTTTTCGAAGGATACTTATCATCCCCCTCTACGAGTTTTACCCCCTCCCGTACTAAATTGGTGTCCTATTAACCGATCCCTTCTTTTGGACAAGTTGTGCCACTAATTTCTTGTCTCCACAATTTGATTCAGTACCTCCTCATTAGTCACGCGAAAGACCCGTCTAATCTTCAACATTATTCTGTAACATCACATTTCTAAAGCTTCTATTCACTTTTTGTCTGAGCTGCTTATCGTCCACCTTTCACTTCCATACAACACCCGAGACAAATACCTTCAGAAAAGACTTGCCAACACTTAAATTTGATTTATTTCTTTCGGTGTTAACAAATTTCTCTTCCTCACAAATGCTTTTCTTGCCATTCCCAGTCTACGATTTACATCCCCTCTGCTTCAGCCATCATCAGTTTCTTTGCTGCGAAAATAACGAAATTCATCTACTACTTTAAGTGCCTCGTTTCCTAATCTAATTCCCTTGGCATCACCTAACTTAATTCGCCTACATTCCATTATCCCTGTTTAGCTTTTGTTGATGGTCATCTTATATCTTCCTTTCAAGACACTCTCCATTCCGTTCAACTGCTGTTCCAAGTTCTTTGCTGTCCCTGACAGAATTAAAATGCCATCGCAAACTTTAAAGTTTTTGTTTCTTCTCCCTGACCTTCAATACCCTGCTCCAAATTTTTCTTTCGTTTCCTTTACTGGTTGTTCAATGTACAGATTGAATAACATCAGGGGTAGGCTACAACCCTGTCTCACTCCCTACTCAATCACTGCTTCCCTTTCGTGCCCGTCGACTCTCATAACTGCCGTGTGGTTTTTGTACAAGTTGTAAATAGCTTTTCGCTCCTTGTATTTAAGACCTGCTACCTTCAGAATTTCAAAGTGAGTGTTCCAGTCAACATTGTCAAAAGCTGCCTCTAAGTCTATAAATGCCAGAAACGTTCGTTTGTCTTTCTTTGTCCTATTTTTTACGATAAGTCGTAGGTCAGAATGAGATTTTCACTCTGCAGCGGAGTGGGCGCTGATATGAAACTTCCTGGCAGATTAAAACTGTGTGCCCGACCGAGACTCGAACTCGGGGCCTTTGCCTTTCGCGGGCAAGTGTTCTACCATCTGAGCTTCGGTAGCTCAGATGGTAGAACACTTGTCCGCGAAAGGCAAAGGTCCCGAGTTCGAGTCTCGTGTCGGGCACACAGTTTTAATCTGCCAGGAAGTTTCATAAGTCATAGGGTCAGTATTGCCTCGCGTGTTCCTACATTTCTACGGAATCCAAACTGATCTTCCCCGGGTTCGGCTTCTACCAGTTTTTCCATTCTTCTGTAAAGAATTCGTGCTAGTATTTTGCAACCTTGACTTATTAAAATGATAATTCGCCCCGGATGCATGCACTGATTCGGTAGGAAAGGGCGCTATAAAGCTACTGTATGCTTTCCTGAAACAAGCCGTCCCACAACTCTAGTGACTGGTCGTTGATGGATGTCCTGTTTACTGGGTCTTGGTCTGAGTTTACGTCAGAACTGGTCCCACACACGCTCTATCGCACGCAGATCTGGGGATCTTGCTGGCCACAGGAATACGTCAACGTAAGTGTAACAAATCTTTCCTTAATGACAGAATAAAATTTGGAACAAAAATATTTAGATGTTACAAAAATGTATACAATGCTTTTGAGAAAGTTTCGCCTCCGGAAAGACGCGTTAAAGTGCGATGGTACGAAGCCGTAACTAGATTAACACACACCACAAAATTTCCAATTATTTGTATATTGCTAATCTGTTGTTGTGTCTAGCGTATGCCATTGCGATTTTGGTGTCCTCTTGATGTATCAGGTCCTGGTGATTATTGGACATCGTCAGTGTTTGAACGCACTGATCGTGAATAACATTATACTGACTCCCACACAGAAAGTGGTAAAAATTATAGAATCGGAAATGACGCAAAGTTTCGACTATTTTATATGTAGATAATAGTGAAAGAACACACGGTGTAAGCTATCGGCCATTTTGCTCTCTAACAATGTGCACGACCCTGATACACGGACCTGAAATACTAAAACACATAAATCAGATTAAAATATTTAGTTCAAGAGAATCCTCCAAATAACTACAGCCAGGTTTAGCGTTAAATTAACAGTTGTTATTCAATAAAAATTACAAATTACACAGAGCAGTAGCACATATATCTGATCGCTAAGAGAAAAACGAAAGAAGTGAACATCAGAAGAGGAAGACCTCCCTCCCCTATTTTTGTTTTAAAAAGGAAAACATCTAGGTATAAATGTTGATGGTGTTGAGACAGCAACCAGCCACAAATTTATTTTCAGTTCCTTTATTCAAAGGGTACCGTTACCGGTTTCGAATCGTCATGATTCATCAGCAGATGGTTTTCATGCTTTCATTATAACGTTTTTTTACAGATTAAAATAATAGTAATACATAATTATAAGCACGCCACACACATGGTTGCGTTAGAGGTTTTTATTGGATGTGACTTACGCGAAATGTCGCTTTGGAGTGTTTGTTTTCATTATATTTGTCCAACAGATGTGAATACATTCCTACTGCATTCTTATCGTTGCACACGTAAATTTTTCTCGCTGAACACTTTAGATTTGTGACAGAAAATATTTCTAGCACACACTATATGTTTTGATACAATACAAACTGCTTACAAACATATGAGTGACAAAGATGCTATGATATATCGTAACATCATGAAGATGTTCCATGTTTGGAAGAAGTTCGTAAACTCACTTATGCAACTGAAAAGCCTTTTACACTAGTACAGAGAGACATTGATTTTGTGAGCTTTAGAGCGAATACTGTTACATTAATTACAAAGTTGATACATTTTTTAGTACTGTATAGGTAAGACAGTACATTATTTATTTATATTCAGCATCATGAGAATTGTAGTAACATATGAATTTGTTACTTGACCTGCAGATATGCGTAGGAATATTATTTGTTTGGAGGGTGGAAAATAATTTTTGGAAATTTTTCAGGACAAAGCTAAAGTGTTCAGCGAGAAAAACTTACGTGTGCAACGATAAGAATGCAGTGGGAATATATTCACATCTGTTGGACGAATGTAATGAAAACAAACACTCCAAACCGACATTTCACGTAAGTCACATCCAATGAAAATCTGTAACGCAACAATCTGTGTGGCGTGCTTATAATCATGTATTATTTATATTTTAGGACAACTAATCTGTAAAAAATAACGTTGTAATGAAAGCATGAAAACCGTCTGAAGACGAATCATAAGGATTCGAAACCGGTATTATTCCCTTGGAATAAACGAGCTGAAAGTAAATTTGTGGCTGGTTGCTCAACACCATCAACATTTGTCTTCAAATAACGGCCACAGTCTCCAACCATGTCACCATATAACAAAATTGCATCTTGGTATAATCTTTAGTGGTTTTTGATACATAGTTTGTGAATTAAATCTACAGTTTACTCTCCTCCGATTAACATTACATTTATTTTCAATGACACCGTTTTTACACAGCATGATTTTTTTCTTGACAATATAGAGAATAAATGAATATATAAAATTGTCCAACCTTTCGGCCACTTGCAATAGCGGTCGAAACGGCAATGAGGTCAACAGTCCAGAATAATTTTTTTGACAGTGACAACGGTCGCCGAAGCCTACACCTACACAGAATAAATGAAATTTAATAAATGCTTTAGAAGAATCGTTTCAACAGTCCACAGAGGCAAGGGCCATCTGCGGAAGACCGTTGTCCTGTCGAAAATATCACTATATTGTCGCACGAGAGATGAAGCATGAGCCTCAGGGTGTCCGTGACGTACCACTGAGACGTCGGAGTTCCCTCAGTCACAACCAGCTCTGACCAGAAGTCATAACCGATGGCTCTCCACACCATGACTCGGGGAGTAATAACGCGGTGCGTTTCCAAAACAGTGGGACAATGAAACCTCTCCTCAGATCGCCACCATGTTTGCGGACGATGGGTGTCCGTGGCCATGCAGAACCGCGTTCCATCGATGAACACAGTGTGAAGCAATACATCAACATTCTATGCTTCCAGTTAACGGCACTTCTCCAATCGCCGCCGTTTATATCGTGACGTTAACCGTAGCCTATGCGTGGGACGTTAATTCCCTAGTCCTGCTGCTACTATGTAGCACGTAAACAAAGTTACATAGACATCTGCCGATGTCTTCTAGGTGCTTCAGTTTTCTACTCTAGCAGTTTATATAACAAGCTGTTGCCTGGAAGTATGTCCTTCAGACGCCAGTAACACAAAAACAGACACACCGAGAAGACACAAAGGCGAAACGTGCTACTCAACGCAGGTACGTTTCGTTAGAGTAAGGACGCCGGTTGAAAGTTCTGAGAACTCCAGTGGGAGACGTTACAAAATATTTGGTGCATCACGAACAACCCTACTCTCAGTATTTCGGGAGCGCACATTGCAATGCGATTCAAAAACATTTGCTCCTCCACACACTCGCACAAAGACCACGATACTAAAATTGGAGACATTTATGCTTATACACTGAGTAGGAACACGCGGAGCATTAATGACCCTACTACTCATAAGTCAGGTTGAAGAAAGGCAAACCTCCATTACAGCAATTGTGGTTTTAGAATAAACTAAAGGAAAAATTAGTGATAAAGTCCGTACAGTGTATTTTCAATAGCCTCTGTACTTTGCCAGTGTACATTTCAAAGCACAGTTTCGCCATAAGTGTTTCAGTTCCTTATCGAAGCACGTCCATTTCGTTGCCAATGCGTCAGGAACGCGATGAATGACCTTCGATAAGCAAACTGAAGCGCTGATGATGAAGCTGTGCTTCGAAGTGTGCACTGGCGAAGTAAAAACTCTATTGAAAAGACACTAGATGGACTTTTTTTTCTTTCATTTCATTGTTTCGGTTTTGCCAAGCATTTTACTATGACTGTCACAAAATTTAGAGGAAGCTTTTGAAAGCGTTGACTGGAAAACATTCTCTGGAATTCTGAAGGAATCAGGGATAAACTAAAGGGAGCGAAAGATTGTCTACACCTGATACAGACACATGGCTTTAGAGGGCGACAGTAACTCCGAAGGTAGAGAGACATGATTGCAGTTTTCCTCCTTGTTATTAAATATGTGCATTGAGCAGACTGTACAGAAAACTAAGGGGCAACCTGAAAAGGAAACAGAAGTTGAGGGAGAAGATTTAAAAATATAGGGCATGCTGATGATATTCTAATACTGTAGGAGATGGTTAAGGAACTGGAAGAGCAGTTGAACTAAATGGATAATATCTGTAAAAGACCTTATAAGATGAACACCTCTGCAAGTAAAACTGAGGTGACAGAATGCAGTTGCATGAAGTCAGGAGATGGTGAGGAAACTAGATTAGAACCTTCCAAGTAAAGTGGTTATAAAATGTAGACTAGATATACCTACAAAACTTGAATACACAGTATTAATGTTCCACAACAATATTTATTTAATAGTTAATTGTGTGCCAGCTTTCTTCCCATCGTCAGATAACTTGACACTTAACAGATAATCCACACAACTTCAGTTAGAATTCATAGCCGTATAAAGATTGTTGCATAAAGAAATGTGACATTTAATGACTATATGTATGCAAAACATAAACATAATGTGATACCTAAAGAGATTCTAAACAAATAAATCTTACATTAAAGTATAGTGAAATATTAAAACTGTATCAATGTCTACGCCAAATACGTTGTAGAAGTGAGTGATGTCACAGGCTACTATGTCATACAGACAACTCGTGATGTGATGAACGAAAAAGGAAGGGGGGGGGGGGGGGGAGGAGGGGAGAAAGAAATCAATGGAAGATGGATGTGAAACGGTTATAACAAGATTATTATCTAATGGTGAGAGAAATAATAATTGGCTGCTGTTACTTTAATACTGGTGGGTAATGGAACTGTGTACTGTTATTAAAGTTCAGATCAGAATTCTTTAATTGGTTTTTATTAATGGCCAGAATTTCAAGTAATGTTAGTTTTCTGCTTTAGTTCCTTTATGGGGAACATCGCATTTCATTTCCTATGAATGAGTGTCATAAAGGCCAGGTCCTCGTAACTCAGCCCAAAAATGATGTACTTTTTTCTATTTTTCCAACACCCCTACATGTAAGTACCAAAAACAGTTGAATTAAGGGATAATATTATATGAATACGTGGTGTCTGTTCTTTCGTCCATGCCCTAAAGAACAGACACCAGAATCCGCAGCTGTGATACATATTATGTAAATTGAAGGGAGCTGCTTCAGGACTTTATACGGAGTGGGCAGTGACGAGTGAAAAAGTGTGCTGCGCCGAGACTCGAACCCACGATGTCCTGCTTGCTAGACAGTTGCGTTATCCACAGCGACATCTAGACATAGTGTTGCTGCAAGTCCACGAACTATCCCGGCACGCTCCCCAGCTGATCGACGCTCCGACCTAGCGCCCCCTTCCGCAGCCCCTGTCCATGTGGCCGGCCGCAGTGGCCGAGCGGTCCTAGGCGCTTCAGTCCGGAACCGCACTGCTGCTACGGTCGCAGATTCGAATCGTGCCTCGGGGAATGGATGGGTGTGTTGTCCTTAGGTTAGTTAGGTTTAAGTAGTTCTAAGTCTTGGGGACTAATGACCTCAGATGTTAAGTCCCATATTACTTAGAGCCATTTGAACCATTTTGAACCTGTCCATGTGCTGTGTACTCGCTAATTTTAGATTTCCGCAGGAGGTCGAATGACATTGTGCTTCCGCACTTAAGGTTTTGCTTTCATTGCCCATCGAGGCATATGTTCTCTCGGACACATTATGAGTTCCTTCCCTTTCTCCTCCATTCTCCCTCAATTTATATAGCGTTAATATGCAACAGCTTCATAGTTTTGAAAAAGTTTTTCACTGCTCCCCCCTCGCCCACACCCTCCCTGGACTCAATCCTGGATCCGCCTCTGCACATCCCAGTGTCCTGTAACACAACTACTGTATCGTGCTACCAAATCCTTCCTTGAAATGGCGATATGGTCCAGGACCAGCAATACTGTTTCGTATCGCATCTCTCCTGGCCTTCCGTGTCAATTCAGTTGTTACCGATCAGTAGCACCAAATCGGCATAAAGTAGACATTTCCAGAGGTTTCTCTTCGCCCAATACTAGTAGGTGGCATAAGGCTCACACACGTTCAGAAGTAAGTCCTTTTGAGCGATTCAAGCGCCTCATTCTCAGCAATTGCTGTAATAGAAGGGGGTCTCATTGTGAATTTATGTTTGTTTGCGACCCGAATCCCTACTAAATTTAGCACATCGTGACAACGTTGTTTCTTCATCCGGTAAATCACCCTACTTTATCGAATACGAAGAAGTTATAAGGTGACTTATCTGATTAGAATTGGGTTACTAGTCATCCCATCAATCGAACAATTTCTAAGGGGACTGCTCTGATTAGAATTGGGTTACTAAGAGTATTGCAAGTAACTCCTAACGTCCCCTCATTTGTGAAAGCTATGTAAGCTATGTCTTATAATAGAATAATTTACGGCTCATATAATTAATTAACAAACGCAATCTGACCACAGCATAAGAAATGGAATTTATCTGAGCATTTCTCACTTACGTTGATAGTCTCACGTAATCAGCAGGCATAGCAACAGAAAACTGAACACAAATGAACATGAAAAATCACCTCTAAGATTCCAGCAATAATAAACCTATTTTAGCAACTAGATTTGTAGTCGGTCACCGTGCAACAAGATGCAACACCGATTTGTGATTATAGCTGTCATGCATGAAATGTTGAACATACATAGCTGTAGAAGCACGTACAGCGCCTCTAAAATTCGTTCCGGGTTCACACACTGTTCGCTGTAAACGCTTAGATAGAACGGAATACAAAATGTTCAGAACAGAGGAAGCTATCTTTGATGTGGGAGTACCAAGTGATAATGGTAGTATTAATCAGTCAGAATAGCCAAAGGTTACGGGCTGCAGTCTGCGATCGTATAATGGCTGCGAAGTATCAGTCTCGTTAATGCAAATTAAGTAGTAAATAAAAGACAAGCAAAATAAAGAGATGCGTTTTGTATCATTGCATGTAACTGAATTATTAAACCCAGAACATTACATGCCCTCTGAGTCCACAAACAACACTTACACAAATACAAACACATACCCATCTGAACAAAGGTTCCATACACGTTTAATAAGCTGAACTGAAGAGAAGAGTGACTGAAATACGTCTCGGTAACCTGCCCGGTTAGCCGCTCGGTCTAACGGAGTGCTTTCCGGGCGGGAAGGCGTGCCGGGCCCGGCACGAACCGCCCGGCGGATTAATGTCGACGTCCTGGCCAGTCTGTGGATGGTTTTTAGGCGGTTTTCCATCTGCCTCGGCGAATGCGGGCTGGTTCCCCTTGTACCGCCTTAGTTACACTATGTCGGCGATTGCTGCGCAAACACTGTCTCCACGTTCGCGTACACCACCATTACTCTACCACGCAGACATTGGGGCTACACTTGTCTGTTGTGAGACATTCCCGAGGGGGTGGGGGTCCACTGCGGGCCGAACTGCACAATAACCCTGGGTTCGGTGTGGGGCGGCGGTGGATTGAGTGAACTACTGTAGCTTGTTGTAGGGTTGTGAATCACTGAGGACTACGGCGGGGGACGAAGCCCCTCCGTCGTTTCTAGGTGCCCAGTTCTATACAATACAATACAATACGCCTCGGCAGCTGCGGGGTCAGTGTGGCGGATTGCTAACCAGTCCCGGGTTAGATTCCCGTTGACTGGGTGTTGTGTTATGCTTACGTTCGCATCGTCGAAACCAACAAGATTCCAGAACACTGCCGTAACGACTCTCAGTTACTGAGATGGCTGAGTGAGCAATTGAAAGCCAATAACTCAATTGGCTGTAATACATTTCAAATTAAATGACCAAAATCGGATTCCATACCACGTCACGTGGCTTCTGATCTCACAAAGACGCAATGAACTGGCAATGGCACTTGGAACGTGAGTCCAATCGCGTTATTCGTAGCAATTTCGCAATGGAAATGGAAATGCCGTGTGGCTAGGGCCTGCCGTCGGGTAGACCGGTCGCCTGGTGCAAGTATTTCGAGTTGACGCACTTCGGCGACTTGCGTGTCGATGGGGATGAAATGATGATGATAAGGACAACACAACACCCGGTCCCTGAGAAAATCTCTGACCCAGCCGGGAATCGAGCCCGAGCAGTTAGGTATGACATTCTGTCGCGCTGACCACTCAGCTACCAGGGGCGGACATTTTCGCAAAGGGAATCAATGACAATATAACCTTGGCATGCAAATACTTCACGAATGAATAACTTTGCAGGCAACTAATATTCACAGGTAACCCTAACAATATAAACCATCCCACCAAACCGGAATCCTGCGACAAGTCGAATTCAAGACTCAACCTTCTCGCCTAGCTGCAGTCCACGCCACGCCAGATTCAGTTATGGTGCGATAACTATTTCACGAAGCAATGAAATATAGGAATAATAAAAGTTAGTATTGAAAGTCGCTATTTAACAGGGAACTTCAGAAGTATTCTGCGTAGCACGATGTTGGCTACCCGTACTAGTCTTGTGAGCAGAAGTTCGTGTGCCCAAACACTCGAGCAGTATCCCAAGATCATACTTAAGATAGTGTTCTTACTTTCGCTTCGTAGATTATGACCATGCTAGCTAGTTTTAGTTAGATTGGGCCCGCTGCATATTACATATCACAATATGAGGTTTCGAAAATGGGAGGTCCAGACTAGCTGTAATGAGTTTAATATTGTTTACGATGACAGCTGTTTCGGCTTTATTGTCATTCTCAAGTAACGTGCGCATACAACATGGGTGAGAATATCTACATATGTGGTGGTTGTCCATGTGACTAATTTTATATTGACTTACATCTAGTTTGATTTGAGGTCCATACTGCATCTATAGTAGTCACTGTCTGATGGGTAGAGACTGAGTGAATTAGTAATTATAATGCTATGGATTGTCCGCCACCGGTATCTGAGTGCTGCCGGCACGGTAGCTCAGGGTGTTCGGTCAGAGTGTTAGCTGCCCATCGTAATAAAAAAAAAAAAAAAACTGAGCGGACGGATAAACGATTGACTTGAACGGGTGTCGCGAGACGTCAGCCCTGAACAAATGCAACGAACAGTAACGAACAAAATGAGATGACAAAAAAAAAAAGAAGTGGTCAGCGCGACAGAACGTCAATCCTAAGAGCCAGGGTTCGATTCCCGGCTGGGTCGGAGATTTTCTACGCTCAGGGACTGGGTGTGACGTTTGTTTGACACTTCATCTGCTAAGATGCTCTATGTTCAATTTGACAACAACACATACTCGGACCAAAGACATAACTGACAGAAAAGTCCAGTCAGTGAAATATAACAATATCGTTGCTTCATTAATTGTACTTTGTAAACATAGTAAATAGTCAAGTAAGCGCCAAATCATACTTTCTAGCAAACGAACTGTTAAATACGTATCGAAAGATGTTCCCTACATTACTAATTACTATATTTCACGTAATCACTACGAATGAAACAGTGACAGTTTAGTATAAATGCAGTATAGACGTCGAAACAAACTAGACGTAACTACAAATGTAAAATTATCCACATGGAGAACCACCACATTTGTAGATAGTCTCACCTACACTCCTGGAAATTGAAATAAGAACACCGTGAATTCATTGTTCCAGGAAAGGGAAACTTTATTGACACATTCCTGGGGTCAGATGCATCACATGATCACATTGACAGAACCACAGGCGCATAGACACAGGTAACAGAGCATGCACAATGTCGGCACTAGTACAGTGTATATCCACCTTTCGCAGCAATGCAGGCTGCTATTCTCCCATGGAAACGATCGTAGAGAAGCTGGATGTAGTCCTGTGGAACGGCTTGCCATGCCATTTCCACCTGGCGCCTCAGTTGGACCAGCGTTCGTGCTGGACGTGCAGACCGCCTGAGACGACGCTTCATCCAGTCCCAAACATGCTCAATGGGGGACAGATCCGGAGATCTTGCTGGCCAGGGTAGTTGACTTACACCTTCTAGAGCACGTTGGGTGGCACGGGATACATGCGGACGTGCATTGTCCTGTTGGAGCAGCAAGTTCCCTTGCCGGTCTAGGAATGGTAGAACGATGGGTTCGATGACGGTCTGGATGTACCGTGCACTATTCAGTGTCCCCTCGACTATCACCAGAGGTGTACGGCCAGTGTAGGAGGTCGCTCACCACACCATGATGCCGGGTGTTGGCCCTGTGTGCCTCGGTCGTATGCAGTCCTGATTGTGGCGCTCACCTGCACGGCGCCAAACACGCATACGACCATCATTGGCACCAAGGCAGAAGCGACTCTCATCGCTGAAGACGACACGTCTCCATTCGTCCCTCCATTCACGCCTGTCGCGACACCACTGGAGGCGGGCTGCACGATGTTGGGACGTGAGCGGAAGACGGCCTAACGGTGTGTGGAACCGTAGCCCAGCTTCATGGAGACGGTTGCGAATGGTCCTCGCCGATACCCCAGGAGCAACAGTGTCCCTAATTTGCTGGGAAGTGGCGGTGCGGTCCCCTACGGCACTGCGTAGAATCCTACTGTCTTGGCGTGCATCCGTGCGTCGCTGAGGTCCGGTCCCAGGTCGACGGGCACCTGCACCTTCCGCCGACCACTGGCGACAACATCGATGTACCGTGGAGACCTCACGCCCCACGTGTTGAGCAATTCGGCGGTACGTCCACCCGGCCTCCCGCATGCCCACTATACGCCCTCGCTCAAAGTCCGTCAACTGCACATACGGTTCACGTCCACGCTGTCGCGGCATGCTACCAGTGTTAAAGACTGCGATGGAGCTCTGTATGCCACGGCAAACTGGCTGACACTGACGGCGGCGGTGCACAAATGCTGCGCAGCCAGCGCCATTCAACGTCCAACACCGTGGTTCCTGGTGTGTCCGCTGTGCCGTGCGTGTGATCATTGCTTGTACAGCCCTCTTGCAGTGTCCGGAGCAAGTATGGTGGGTCTGACACACCGGTGTCACTGTGTTCTTTTTTCCATTTCCAGGAGTGTATATGGTATTCACGCGCTACCTGAGAATGGAAATAAAGCCGGAACATCTGTCGTAATATTAAACTTACTACAGCTAGTCTGTACCTTTCATTTTCAATCTAGTTACGGTCATACTTCAGTTCATTATGTTCGAGCCTCTCTTTCTCATTTCTTCAATATGCGCGACAGAAACAATAGAACGTAGTGACAATCGGTCTTCCAGTGTACCGTAGGCAAAATGGAGACGAGAAAATCACTGTAGTACACAAAGTACCCTCTGCCACACGCAGAACGATGTTAGAAATGGATACAACCGAGACGCGTTGTGAAGCTTACAGCACCAGTTTATTGGGAGTTGATCCCTTTATGGCGGTCCGAGAGTGCCGGGCTGGCGGACGGACGCGGCCCCTGTACCACTCGTCACGTGGTGGCGGCTCCCGGAATAGAAACCTCTGTTTGCCCGTGATGTCCGGCCCTCCGCCACGCGCCGTTATATAGCAACCAGCAGCGCACGGCGCTGGCGAGTCAGAACTCCTCCCTGACCACGGCAATCGGCGCACACTGCTCTCCACACCACCTCTGTCTGAGAAAGGACATGCTCTCATTCTGCTAACAGTACCGTTTTAATGTATAATCTTACTGTTTTTTTTGCTGGGAACAATAGAGCCATTTATGAGGGATGTTTGATAAGTAACTAAGGCCGGTATTACACTATCAAATTTCTTTGTCAAAGATTTGATCAAAGATGTGATCAAATATTCCGTCAAATATATTTGACAAAGATCTTTGACGTAGTGCTAGAAGGGGTATTACACTGTCATTATATTTTTCGCCAAAGTTCAAGATGGCCGACAACAACAACTTGTTATTAACCGCAGCAGTTGCATGTACCACATTTGCACTGTGTGTACATGTGGAAGAGAAGCGGGGGAAAAAAAGGAAACACACCTGGGTGATGCCGTGGGTTTTACGACGACACGATAAAAGCATTCAACAAAACTTGTTACGTGAGCTTATAGTGGAGGACGTCAAGTCGTACACCAATTACTTAAGAATGGATGAGCTTACATTTCTGTATGTGCTCAATGAAGTGTATCCTCATATCACAAAGCACAATATTCACTTAAGAACTGCTACATCTGCAGAAAACAGGGTCACTGTAACACTGTGATTCCTTGCAACAGGAGAGGGTTGGGTTGGGTTAGGTTAGGTTAGGTCAGGTCTCCAATCTTCGTAATCTGTTTTTGTATTCAGCGTGCCTCACGTTGTAAAGCGCCTCATCAGCTTCATACATCTCGATTAATTTTGTAGTTGTCCGCAGACACCAATTGTATTTACCGGCAATGTTTATAGAAACACTACAGACGACAGAATGCAGCGATGCTAGCGCTCCATGTGGTAACATGTCACATTGCAGTGAACAGAAGACAAGCGACTTCTTTGATCAAATATTGGACGACTTTTGACAAAGTTCCCCATTACACCATCAAATATCTTTGACAAAGATATTGGACAAAGATATTTGACACAGAAATTTGATAGTGTAATAGCGGCCTTAGTTACATTTTATTTCGACCAGTTTCGGTTGAAAAAACGCTGACTTAAGGCCCACACCTCGGTTCAGGTCGAAAAAAATCTATTTTCGGTTTTCATCATATTTCGATAGATTAAGGTTTTATTTTACTCTGAAAAGGATTTTACTGAAAAAATCTTTTTTCCAGCATTTAAAGAGCATTTTCCTAGTACGTGTGTTTATGTGCCACGCCTACTTTTGTGACACCCAATTTTCTGTTTCCGACTTTTTTGCACATATTTTAGATCTTTATATCCCCTACAGTGCACGTTAGGGATTTTTTTACTCCCCAGTGTGCTGGCTATCCTTGGAATGCAACGGTCGGATTTCGTTTTTTCCTGCTGTTTGTAAACAACACGCTTTCAAACACGTGGTTAGTTTTTTTTCAAGTGTGCTTGCGAGTTGTTATAGAAAACTTGCAGGTATACTATGGGCAGGCATATAGGAGAAATAAAGAAAATCTGGAGGCAATGAAGAGGGATGTCTGGGCCATATTCTTCCATAAGTCCTCTACTGATGATAAGCCATGTTATGGATTGTGTCCATCAGCAGAAAATTCGTGGCGCAAATACAATAGGGCTCAGGCAACTGGAGAATAAATAGATTATATGGTGTTTTGTGTTTAAGAGAAGGATCGCAATTTACGAATAATTGAATATTACAATAGATGAATACAATTAAATTCATATTCATAGAAATTCGGATTGGGAAAAGAAAGATATAAAGAATAAATGAAACAAATGAAAAAGTTCATACGATGATTAAAATAATGTGACAAAGAAATAGAAATAAAAATTTCCATTTAAACCAATTAATTGAATTAAGATAAAATGAGGATAGCTGATGCAGTCAGGTCTGCATCTAATATGGCAAAGAAAGCAAGCGAAACATCCAAGAAGGTGGAAAATAATAATTTCGAACTGCCTTCCTAAAACTGTATTTGTAGGCATGCATACAGTGAAACTAGGTGTTCATGATGCTGTTATTACATTCAATTGTGGTAGTATTGGAAAGTGTTGGATACTGAAAAAAGCTGGGAATTGGAAAAGAAGGTGGAAGACCAGCTAGAGGCCAAAGAAGGGCCACCATATGCAGCAGGGCACTTTTTAATTAACTGTAAGTAACAACTTTCAAAAGTTTTTCCTTCAAAGCCAATGCCCCGCAAACTAAAATTTTTAGTATATATGCCCCATTTGCTGGAAATTGACGAAAGAAATATTTGGCGTGTCTTCAGTTATTGTGGGACAATGGGAAATATTCCCGCTTCGGCCCCTATAGTTACATGAAGTTTCCACAGGTGGCGACAATAAACGTAGACTTGAATATGGCGTCAGTAGCGACGTGCGTTCCAAGCGGAGAGTTGTCATTTCTTTAGGCGGAAAAACAGAACACCGCAGATATTCATAGGCGCTTGAAGAATGTCTACGGAGACTTAGCGATGAAGAAAAGAGTGGTGAGTCGCTGTGCGAGACGTCTCTCATCATCGCAACAGGGTCGCGCAAACCTGCCCGGTCTCCCGCGTGGGATTAGCCGAACGGTCTGAAGCCGTGCAGTCATGGACTGTGCGGCTGGTCCCGGTGGAGGTTCGAGTCCTCCCTCGGGCATGGGTGTGTGTCTACAGGATAATTTAGGTTAAGTAGTGTGTAAGCTTAGGGACTGATGACGTTAGCAGTTAAGTCCTGTAAGATTTCACACACATTTGGACATTTTTCTCCTCGTGCCGGCAGGCAGCACGCAGTTGTGTCTCCTGCAGTGTTGGAACGCCCGGACACTCTCATTCCAGGTGATCGGCGGATGCAAAGGAACTTCTCCTTCTCCATGACAACGCAAAGCGTCACACAAGTCTGCACACTCGAGAGGACGTCACAAAACTTCATTCGACTGTTTTTTCTCATCCACCCTACAACCCGGACCTCACCCCTTCCCACTTCCATCCTTTGGCCCAATGAAGGATGCACTCTGCGAGAAGCACGAGCACGACTGGGATGTTATTGATGCAGAAAGATGTTGGCCCCGATGGCGATTAGTGGAGTGGTACCATGCAGGTAAACAGGCCCTCGCGGTAAGGTGGCGTAATTATGTGGCATTGAACGGAGATTATATTGAAAAATAGGGTTCTGTAGCCAAAATAGTGAGGAGTAATATGTTTATTGAAATCCTAACTAAAACCAAACTGCTGCAAACAAAAAGAAAAAAACAAGAAAAGAAAAGGAGTATTGAACGCCTCTCCTACAAGTCGCTATAAAAGTTTGTTTTGGATTTTGTTTCCACTCTTGAGTCATTATCCAGAATATTTGAAGATTAAATGCTATAACCTCTACGTTCGGCTTTACATATACTGACAAAAAAACTGAAGCGCCCAAAAAGGGTGAAGAAACGAAATGAGACTTCAAGCGTTCAAAAATGGTTCAAATGGCTCTGAGCACTATGGGACTTAACTTCTGAGGTCATCAGTCCCCTAGACTTAGAACTACTTAAACCTAACTAACCTAAGGAAATCACACACATCCATGCCCGAGGCAGGATTCGAACCAGTGACCATAGCGGTCGCACGGTTCCACACTGAAGCGCCTAGGACCGCTCGGCCACACCGGCCGGTGACTTCAAGCGTTGAGAGCATATTTGATTCTATCGCAGTGAATACAAAATAGAGTAGTGAGTACAAAATCGAGTCAAATTAGGAAAAGCGTGGCGTATCTGTATGACGTTCCATCACTTCGACATGGATACGTCGGTTCGAAAGGGTGTTATAAAGATGAGTCGAGCTAACCCACAACTATTGTAACTAATGACACAAGGATGGAGCTGACATCCGAAGGAAAGAACGAATGAAGATTCAGGTTTAACGTCACATCGACGTCGAAGTCACCAGAAACGGAACACAGCTCGGAATATTTCAAGACTGATGAAGGAAATCGGCCGTGCCCTTGCAAAGGAACTACCCTGGCATTTGCCTGGAGCGATGTAGTGAAGTGAAGCAAATTCTAAACCTGGATGATTGAAGGCAGATTTGAACCGTCGCCCTCCTGAATACGAGTCCAGTGTGATAAACAGTTCACCACCTCACTCTCTACACTCTGACGTCCGAGCTGGTCTCAAACACTTTCTATCGGGGACACATCTGGAGATCTTGCTGGCCACAGCAATACCTCAGCATCACTCACACAGTTCATAGAGACACGTGCCGTCTGTGGACGAACATTCTCCTATTGAAAAATAGAATCACTATACTGTCGCCTAAGAGATAACTCATGAAGACTCTGGTTTTCTGTGACATACCGTTGCACTGTCACTCTCAGGCCCTACCAGGCACTACCAGACGTCCTACCTGATGGTTTCCCATACCAAGACACTTTGAGTATCACCGCTGCGCCTTTCCGAAACATTGGAGAAATGACAACCCTCGTCAGGTCGCCAAGATACTCACACCCACGGTAGCGCAAAACCGCGATTCATCACTAAACACTGTGGCGACATTCCCAAGGAGTTCTTGCTTCCCGGTCACGACAACAGTCCAATCGCAGACGTTTATGTTGGGGTGTTAAAGGGAGTCTACGCATGCGACATTAATTGCCCAATCTGGATGCTGCTAGCCTCCGACCAATGGTGTGGTGTGACACAGACAGTTGCAGGGAACCATTACTTGCTCTCCGAAGACAGGCGCAGATGTGAAGCGGTTACGACGTGATTGGTACACAATACGGCCATCCTCCCCCGTGGCGGTCTGAGAAGTTAAACCGGTAACGTCATGACAAGTATCCCTACCCTCAAGTTCCCATGCAGTCCAACATCGGACCACTGTCACATTCAGATGCCCCACAAATCTCATTCAACAATTCGACCAGCTAGCCGAATGAACATCCGCAATGATGCCATGCTCAAACTCTGCCAGATGCTCACAACGCTGTCTCACACTATTACATTTCGTCACCGTCTCCTGAACAGTTTTCACGCCTCTTACGAGTATAGGCACTACCTGATAACAACACTAAGCACGAACAACTCTAATGCACTCGTGTGGCTGTCCCACATGCCACAGAGAATCGTAAACTTGAATGAGATTTTCACTCAAAAGTGGAGTGTCCGCTGATATGTAACTTTCTGGCAGATTAAAACTACCGGCCGCGGTGGCCGAGCGGTTCTAGGCGCTTCAGTCTGGAACCACGCGGCTGCTACGATCGCAGGTTCGAATCCTGCCTCGGGCATGGATGTGAGTGATGTGCTTAGGTTAGTTAGGTTTAAGTAGTTCTAAGTCTAAGGGACTGAACTCAGATGTTAAGTCCCATAGTGCTTAGAGCCATTTGAACCAGATTAAAACTGTGTGCCAGACCGAGACTCGAACTCGGGACCTTTGTCTTTCGCGGGAAAGTGCTCTACCAACTGAGCTACCCAAGCACGAGTCACGCCCCGTCCTCACAGCTTTACTTCTGCCAGTATCTCGTCTCCTACCTGCCAAACTCTACAGAAGCTCTCCTGCGAAAACCGCAATATCCTTTCTTTCAGGAGTGCTAGTTCTGCAGGGTTCCGCAGGAGAGCTTCTGTAAAGTTTGGAAGGTAGGAGACGAGATACTGGAAGAAGTAAAGCTGTGAGGACGAGGCGTGACTTGTGCTTGGTTGGCTCAGTTGGTAGAGCACTTGCCCCCGAAAGGCAAAGGTCCCGAGTTTGAGTATCGGTCCGGCACACAGTTTTAATCTGCCAGGAAGTTTCATATCAGAGCACACTCCGCTGGAGAGTGAAAATCTCAATCTGGAAACATCCCTCAGGCTGTGGCTATGCCATGTCTCCACAATATCCTTTCTTTCAGGAGTGCGAAAGTCAAAGGTCCCGAGTTCGAGTCTTGGTCCGGCACACAGTTTTAATCTGCCAGAAAGTTTCAATCGTAGACTTAGTCTTGTATATACTCGCCGAGGGTGTGTGAATGTTACAACGGTAAACAACCACGCAATTTTCTACGCTAATGTTCATGATCTGTTTGGGAACAAGCCCTTCATAAGGCTAATATTATTTTGAATAAATAGTTCCGAAATGAGAAGTTCCTGTTCCATTCCCAGATAGCGAGAGGGAAAAAGACTTCCTAAACGCCTCCATGCGAGTCCTAATTTCTCTTACCTTGCCTTCGTGGTCTTGACGCGAATTCTGCGTTGGCAGCGGTAGAATCGTTCTGCGGTCAGATTCAGTAGATGATTTAAATTTTCTCATATTGGCGTCAGTTTCTTCCTTCAGTCCGGCGTGATGGAGTCCCGAACACTCAGGCAGTACTCAAGATTGGCTCGCACTAGTGTTCTACCGGCGGTCTCCTTCGCGGATGAACCACACTTTCCTAAAATTCTCCCAGTAAACCAAAGTCGACCATTCGCCTTTCCTACTACCGTCCTCACGTAATCGTTCCATTTCATATTACTTTATAACGTCACGCGTAGGTGTTTAATCGATGTGACTGTGTAAGGCAGCACACTATTAATGCTGTATTTGAACATTACAGTATTGTTTTTCCTACTTACCTCTTTTCTACGTTTAGAACAAGCTGCCATTCATCACGTCAACTAGAAATGTTGTCTAACAAGGAGAGATCCCCAGCAGTGGGATCGACTTTTTTAAACCAAATATACGCTGATGTGATTTAAGATCCCAGGTATCACACCGTGCAGCCATCCACCCTGGTGGGCCCTCATTTGCTAGTAACTGACGAAAGAAAATTTCGGAATTTTGCGTGATTGTTAGTACCAATCGAAAAGGCGAGTTACGTAGACTGTGTGATGTAATGGCTGGCCGCGGTTGCAGAGCGGTTCTAGGCGCTACAGTCTGGAACCGCGCGACCGCTACGGTCGCAGGTTCGAATCTTGCCTCAGGCATGGATGTGTGTGATGTCCTTAGGTTAGTTAGGTTTAAGTAGTTCTAAGTTCTAGGGGACTGATGACCTAAGGTGTTAAGTCCCATAGTGCTCAGAGCCATTTGAACCATTTTTTTAATGTAATGGATAGGATAACAGTTGCATTATGCAAGAGCTTATGGGTTCGTATCTCATGAGGTCTAGTAAATTTCTTTATTAGTAATTCCTTATCGAAATGACTGTGATTTTTATTTTTTCAGTTAATTGGTTTGAAAATAATTTTTTATTTCTATTTCTTTGTCACATTATTTTAATCATCGTATGAACTTTTTCATTTGTTTCATTTATTCTTTAGATCTTTTTTTTTCCAATCCGAATTTTTGTGAATATGAATTTCATTATATTTATATACTATAATATTCAATTATTCGAAAATATTCGATCCATCACTTAAAAACAAAAGACGAAATAATCTATTTATATTTGCTGTCCAGTAGTAAGAAAAATATTTTTTCGTTGCCAGATGTGTATTTTTTGCATGTTAATCGGCATACAAACATTTAAACCATTACCTAAATATATTTTGCACTATGGGCAATATAACGCAGATGAAGATTTAAATGAAAGAAGTGTTTAGAAGTACAATGGAATTCAAAAAAATGAGTAATAGATATAGCTAATGCAATAATGTGGACTAAAAAATAGGATGATAAAAATGTATATATCAAGTTAACTGAAAACGTATGAATAAAGATTTCAAGTGAAAAAAGGATGGTAGTCAGAAAAGAAATTAATTGGATAAAATGATGATCAAAGTCATTTCGAGAAAGGTTTAAAACAAAAGTGAGTGTGAGTGCCACACAAAATTCTGAAATATTTTTCACCGATTATTCGCAAATGAGGACCCACCAGGCTGAGTGGCTGCAGTGTGTGATACCTGGGATCTTAACCTACGTAACTGTATATACAGTTTCAAAAAGTCGATCCCAGTGCTGGGGACCTCTCCTAGTAAGTCACCTTGTATCCTCCTACGACATCATCAGTAAAGAGCCACACATTGCCGTTCACCCTGTCGAACACATCGTTTATGTACAAGCAGGATTAGAGCTCTCCCTTAACCCTTCCACGGGCCTTTCCTGACGATACCCTTGTCTCTGATGAACACTCGCCGTGGAGGACAAAGTCTGTTACTTAAGAAACTTCGAGCCACTCGCGTATCTGGGGACCTAACAAGTTGGAGTGGGGCACCGTGTCAAACACTTTCCGGAAGTCTAGGAATACAGACTCTGCCTGTTGCCCTTCATCCACGGTTCGCAGGATACCATGTGAGAAAAGGGCAAACTGAGTTCGGCGCGAGTGATACTTTCTAAACTCATGCTAATTTGTGTACAGAAGCTCTTCCCTCTCAAGGAAATTTATACATCCGAAATGAGAATGTATTAAAGAATTCTGCAGCAAACCGATGTTAAACATATGCGTCTGTAAATCTGCGGGTTCTGTAAGGGTCAATGCAGTAGAATCCTATCTGTAAAACCGAACTAGCGTTCAATCAGGAGCTTTGTCGTTTTCACGAGGAGAACATGGCAAGTGGCGTAACCCGATTTCCCAGGAACATCGCATGGTGAAAGAAGGGTCAAAATAAGTGGAAACGTGTCTCGGCTTAAACGTAGACTTAAAGTGCCTCTTAGGGAAAGAATATTTCAGCTGAGGTGTTGGCATCGCGGCCTCGCACTTTGTTGCCCCGTGTTCGAAAACCATTTTTTATTTTTCACATTTATACCCATGTCCGTAGAACGTCACGACACGGATGTTTTCCAGTGTATACTGAAATAACGTTGTCCTTATTAGTCTGCTAAATGTATGCCTGGTGAATGAATTAAACAAAAGCATGAGAAAATTAATTGAAATTGTTTTCTAGAAAGCCCAGTAGTACATCCTGATTCACAATCAACGGTAAGCACCTGTTTTCGATAAAGTGATCCGTTACGCATGATTTGCCGAGAAATTACTGCCATCGTGTGAAATCTTCAGCAATATTAACCACGTTTCTTTTCCGAATGAGATTCATAAGAAGAAACGTCACAGTGGCAAACCAGACTTCTAGTGAGTCTCGCAGTGTTCCTGAACAAGAAACATAAGAATCAAATATAAGAATTAAATATAAGAAGAAGAGAATTTTTAAAAAAATTGTAAACCCTCTAAGTACCATACACATATACAGGGTGATTATAATTAGAGTTAAACTTTCAAACCGCTGTAGAAATAACACCAGTGGTCAGAATGACGTCAAATATCGGAGAAGGGGGAAAACATATGGCAGAAGAAAAATAAATAGTTACAAAATGCAGCAACAGATGGCGTTGTAAGCATCATAATTTAATAGTGGTCGACTACAAATGACAAATGAATCATACAACACTGCCTAAGGTGTACGTTTGACGTTAAACAAACTGTACTGCTCAGTGTGCACGTGTGTGCAGCTGTGAAACTGTTAGTTATATAAGCCCATAAGGTCGTATCACATTGGATTGGGAAAATCGGCTTTTAATTGTCCTGAGGCCAAAATCCTCATAAAAAGCATCCATCACTCCGGTTTTTAATTGCCTGAGGCCAAAAACCTCATAAAAAGCATCAACAACATAGGTTTTTAATTGTACTGAGGCCAAAAATCGCATAAAAAGCGTCAATCACAATCATATCGGATTATTAATTTCCTCCTGACTGGTGCGAAACATGTTCAACATGCTATCCACCCTTTCTGCAACAAGTTGAAATCGAGAAACAGCATGTTCCACACTAATCGAAGTGTTTCCGGGATCACGCTCAGAATGTGTTTCACAATGCGTGCCTTCGATGCAGCTAAGTTTGCAATCAGAATACTGAACACTATTTTTTTTCACTGGCTGCTTATATTTTATGACCCACCGTCTAATTTCTTATGGTGGGTCGTACGTCGCCACTTAGCCGCTGTGACTGGGTCCGGGGTCCGGAGTGACTGAAAGTATCACCACCCCGGCTCCCGTCCCCATTCACACCGTTGCCCGTGTCCCGCCACGTGGAGGCGGGTTCTGTTTAGATCCATTTGAGATCTTTTTTTGTGTGCAGCATTAGAAAAAATAATAACTAATACAAAATCAAGTAAGATATTAATAAACAAAACAAAATTACATATTTAGAAAGAAGGAAGGAAGAGAACTGAATAGAGAAGGGATAGGTATAATGTTGCCCGTCACCTGGTTGTGGGCGGCGGCCCGGGTCTTGGACTGACCCTCAAGACGCTGGCCGTCGCTCACCATGCCTTTAACATCTACCATCCTAAAAGCTAACTTAACTAGAAGAGATTAGAGTACGTTAAAGCTAGAAACTAAGACTAAGACCTCCATGTCCAGCCTGCTAAACCTTTTACGATATAAAGTAGAGAGGTAACTGATTTTGTGCTTGACTCAAAGTTGCTAATGAAAGGGTACTTGTGATAAAAGTAATAAGGTAATGACACTAACGGTTTGTGTTGAGCCTAAAAGGCTCCTAGTAGAGTACATCAGGCGCAAGTACCTCCCGGTCCCGCCGACAACACGACCTGAACGGTGGTTTTCCCCGATCTACCATAGGTATCCGTCGGGTTGGGTTCAAAAGAGAGGGACCACAATTAAGATCCTTCCATCCAGACTGTGCGCTGCCTCTTAACGGAAGGCGTAGGTCCCTTGAAGAAGTACCCAGCTTTAAGCTCTTATTAGACATGGAGATGCTGTTAACTATTTACATATAAGATGCAATCTGTTTCTAGGATTGTGTGTGACTTGTGCACCTCTTATCGGTTGTTCCACTCTGTTCTTTGAATTTGACTTGGTTGAACACTATGGATCATCCGCGCTGGACGCATCAATATCTGTGTTGGGGGCCCTGGTCTGTATCTGTTTCTGCTTCATCACTCGTGGTGCTAATCATATCTGTGTCCCCCTGGGCATCGTGACGTCTGTTTGGACCGACTTGCCTTCGGTAGGGTCTGTTGCGCAAGTATTTATTTGTTGGATCTTCGAGATTTCGTCCGTTAGTTTGTTGATTTCAGTCCACCTTTCCGGGTCACGTATTATGGTATGTAGTTCGTTCTGTGTGTTCAAGGCGATTTATGTGTACTGTGTGTCTTATGTTCGTGCGTTGTCCGCAGAAGAAGACAGTATGTTCAGAGAAATATTCTTCTCCGCATGTACATCTATTAGTCTGCTGCAGACTCACGCGGTACAGGTGCATACCGCGGCTGGGATCAATATGTTTTAGTTTTAGTCTTTCCCGGATGTCAGGGAAGAAGTTGTATACACGGCAGCCCTTACCGCTGTTGGCCCACTCGCTCTGCCAGGTTGGTGTGTTGTCTCAATCGGTACACCAGTGATCTGCCGAACCTGGTCTATTCTCCCCATCCTAAGCCAGTACATTGCTGCGCGGTACCTGATGGGGAAGATTCCCATGACGACACATAGTGCGTCATTTGATGTTGTGTTGAATGCCCCTGTTAGCCGAAGTAGAACACTTCTTTGACCTCGACGTACAATGGTTCTGTTGGTTGAGAGATTTAACCTGTGGGCCCACGTACTGGCAGCAAGGCATAGTACTTACTCGAAGAGAGCGCAATGGTATGTTCATGTCACTGACAGGGGTAGTCTGAATTGTTCCGAATTTAGCCTAGCCAGTTTGTGTACTATCTTTTCTGCTTTGTTTGTGCATATTCGCATGTATTCGTGGAAATTCAATCGTTCATCAATGTATACTCCTAGATAGCGTGTAACCGCGAGTCTTTTTATGTTTGTGTCCCCGATTTTGACTATTGGGTTCCTGTGCAGGATACCCTTTAGCAATGTATAGGTTGTTTTATTTCCTGCTATCTTCAGTTTATTACCTGTGCACCATTGGGTTATTGTCCTAAGTGTTCCATTGGCTCTTTCTTCTAGCTGGGCACCGTTGCCGTCATCAGCATAAGCGACAACTCCATCTGTCAAGATGTGCTCCTCTAGTAACTGTAGGAGCGGTTCTATAAATATGTCCCAGAAGATGGGGCCGCAGATCGACCCTTGTGGACAGCCTTTTGTAATTCGTTTAATCACTTTCTAGTTGTCCATTTGCCAAACGACCGTTCTGTCTCTGCAGTAGTCCATGAAACTATTATACAGAGACTCCGGTGCCTGCAGGTGTCTGAGCCTCTTGAACAAGGCCGGCCACCAGAGGTTGTCCAAGGCACCTGAGATGTCTATCATAATTGCAACTGTATATTTGGAGGGTGTGTCGTGTACTATTTGGAGTGCACTGTCAATTCAATTGTGTCGTCTACAGATTTCCCTTCCCTGAAGCCATATTGGTGTGGTGTCAGCCCCCGTAGTGTTCGGTGTACTTGTAGTCTTTTGCAGAGTAGTTTTTCTTGTACTTTACCGAGTGTATTGATAAGGCAAAATGGTCTGTATGACTTGAGGTCTGATGGGTCTCTGTCTGGAGCCTTTTTGATGATAACCGCCTTCGAGGTCTTCCACACTACAGGCACACGGCCCAGCCTTAATGTATCGTTTAACAACGTTGTGAGAAACGGGGTGATCCGCGGTGCAATTTGCTTCAGTACCTCAGAGTGGATACCATCCGGTCCAGGTGCCTTTTTGTTTTTGAGTTCTGAGATCGCTGTCGCCACTTCTTCCTGCGCAAATGGACAGGTGACGGTTGGTGTGGTGTATGCTGTGTCTACTTCGCGTCTCAGAGCTGCATATTGTGGTGTGTCTGTGTCTGCGAAGTCGTCGGGCAGGAGTTTGCTCAGCGGGAACTCCGCTGTGCGTCTCCAGCCCTTAGTCATCTCACCATCCTCCTGTCGCAGCGTTCCCAGAACCAGAGGGCTCTTAATTTTCTCTGTCACGATTTTGTATGGTTCCCCCAAAATGTTTAGTTGTGTTTGTGCTGCTACATGGCTGTTCCAATGGTCTTTCCTGGTCTTATTCAGCTCAAGTTTATATTTGTCCTTGGCAAGTCGGTAGTCGTGTAGTCGTAAATGTCTTTCTCTATCTGAAATTGCTCGTTGGTAAAGCTTACGTTTACGGTTTGAGTCTTGCTTGAGTCGTGTTAATTGTGTAGTCCAGGGAATATTTTGGCGTTTTGTCATTCTTTGTGTGGGTATGCAGGTGTTCTGTGTGTGTGTGTGATGATATCTGTCAGCATGTGTGCTCTGTAATCAACACTGTCGGTGATGTCTTGCGGTATGTGCTCATGTATTTTTTGTCTGACCCTGTCGCAGTCTGTTTTGTCAAATAATAGTCTTTTTGTTAGTGTTTCTGTGTTGACATTTGGTGTACCACTTAAGGTTAGTGTGATGATGTTGTGGTCGCTAGCAAAGATCTGGTCGTGTACAGTCCAGTCTCGTACGTGGTTGATGGCGGCATTATTAACGCGGGTATGTCTATGTTTGATGAATGACCGTTGCGTCTGATGTGAGTCGGGTGATGTCCTCCCTTGTTGAGTACGTGTAGTCTGTTTTCTTGGATGACGTCATTTATTATTCTACCTCTGTCGTCAGTTCTGCCTGAATGCCACAGGGTTGATCTGGCATTTATATCTGCACAGATGAGAAGTTTTTTGTTGCCAGCGTATTGCGCAACATTTCTGATGCGGTCTGCGTATGGTTTGATGCAGTGACAGAACTGGGCGTACAGCGACGCGATGATCCAAGTATCCCCCTTGTGTGTGACTTCAACTGTAACAGAGTTCTGTAATTTTGACTGGATGTATTTCTTTGTTTAGGATTATGACAGATGCTATGGAGCCTGCCCCCTCCGCAACTGTCACCGCACTTGGAGGGAAGTTGGAGATATGCCCTTGTCTAGTGTAGGGCTCCTGTATGCACAGAATGTCACTTTTTAGTTCACGTAGGACCCGTGGGAGCTCCGAATTTACAAGTATACTCCGCATAGCATTAAGCTGTGCTATTAGCAGTTTGGGTGTTTAACGGTGGCGTAGCACTTGCTGCCAGTCTGACTGTAATCGAAGTATGTTCTCCCATGGGCCCTTACGTGATCCTTGTAAAGCTTGTCCATATCGAATGGTTCCTCCCTGCGGGCGCACACCTGCATGAGCAGATCTAGTAGGCTGTCTGCATGAGCAGATCTAGTAGGCTGTCTGGATCTGTTGGAATATTCTCCGTTTTGAGAATCAGTCTACCGGTTTGCTCTGATGTACAGATGTACAGATTGGCCGTACGGGTGTAGGGTGCAGATGAGCATCCGCTGTGCCGTCTCTCAGTGTCTCTTTTTTCTAGCCTACTTAATTTTACATTTATGTCTAGCTTGTCGTAACTAAAACTATCGGTGTCGATGGCGTGTGTTGGCGTCTCTGATGGTGTAGAGGCGTTGCTGTGCACCTCTGCAGGGTGCGCTGGATTGGCTTCCTCGCTGGTTGTTTTGGGGGTTTCCTTGGGCGTCGGCATTGAGGTAGTTGGTTGGGGGGCTGCGAAGGTGTTGGTATCATCAGGGGTATGCACTTTCGTATCACTAGGTTTTGAGGCAGCCTGCGAATGCCGCAATTGGTCGTCACACGCTTTCACTTTCTTGACTCTCTTAGGCTGTTTGGGTTTTCTATGCGGTTTTAGTTTCCTAAAGGCTGTGATGATTCGTTTGTTTTCTGTGTGTGTTTCGTTTGTGCAGTCTTGATGTGTATCAGATGTTTTGGTTGTTTGGGCCTCCATTCTGCATTGATTTGACGTGATTTGGTTCCCACTTGACTGCTCGTCTACGCTATCTGTGACAGACATAACAGCTTTTGGTATGTTATGCGCACTGTCGCCTCTATTGCCGGACCCTCCGCAGACTTTTGTTGCGGCTGTTGCTGCGGCCTTATGTGTGGCATTCGGGGTGTCTGCCGGCTCTGTGGCCTGTTAAAGGTCGGTATTACGGTTTCGAATATCATTGTTATGAACACTACAATCTCTGGCGTAAGGGCAGTAATGGACGTCGTCTTCTTCCTCTGTCAGTGAGTCAGAGAGAGTTATTTTACGTTTGATTTGTTTACAGTCTGAGGTGCCTGATTTGTCCATGTTTTCCGTTTCGGCTGCAGTTGTGCTGGCTTGCGTTACGGTTGTATTTAGCACCGTTGTGTTCAAGGTCTCACCTTGTATGAATTTGATTGGTTTGATGCGTCCTTCGCATTTTGTAGTGTCGTATGTGCGTCGTTGTCTGGAATGTCATCCAGTACATTATTTGTCTTTTGATTAGTTTGGCGGCTTCTGGTGACATTTGTCCTGTGAGTGTTAGGTCGTCTATGTTTTCAGTGATTGCATGATGGCTGTCCTCCAGGTTTGTATTGTATATCAAGCCTGGAATGTGACCATTGTTGGGGTAGTCGTCAGGTAATAGTTTTTGCCTCTTACGCCAGAGTATTGCACGTAGATGGTTGCTGTGCCTGGTGGATGGTGACTTGTATGATCTTGTTTTTTTCAGGGGTTGATTTATGGAGCATGTTGGTTGACTCAGGGGGGTGTTCAGTTGCCATAGTCAGTACTGTCAATTAGTCTGTCAAGCGGTTGTTTGTAGGTCTGGCAGACGCCACCCCTGCTCTTATTGCAAATTCGGTTTCTGTTCCTGCAGGGAATGCAATCGATGGGCTCTGATGCTCGACAGTCCGCGCATTTTTACCACACCTTGAACAGTTCGTACCTGTGTCTGCGCAGGCTTTGGTTGTATGGCCAAGGTCACAACAGTTGTAACACTGGCTCACTGACGTAAAGTCTTTGACAGATAGGGATTGGAAGTCTGTGTACACCCTTCCTTTTTTGGTGAGGTACCAATAAATTCTGAGTGTGACTTCCAGCACTTGATGGTTGTGTCCCTTTCCTTTGGGCCCTGTGCGGAATCTGATTTTCACGCCTTTGTCGAATTCCTCTTTTGTGAAATCGTCACTGATGGTTCAAATGGCTCTGAGCACTATGAGACTTAACATCTATGGTCATCAGTTCCCTAGAACTACTTAAACCTAACTAACCTAAGGACATCACACAACACCCAGCCATCACGAGGCAGAGAAAATCTCTGACCCCGCCGGGAATCGAACACGGGAATCCGGGCGTGGGAAGCGAGAACCCTACCGCACGACCACGAGATGCGGGCAAATCGTCACTGAGATTTTGGTCGTATAGACACTCAAGAAATTCTCTATCCGAGATAGTGTCTGTCACTCGATGGGCTATCACCAAAGGTTACCGCTTTCTGGGCCCCTTACACGCGATATTCTCAATATCTTTCGTCTTTTCTATTATTTTCCTACAGTCCTCCTGTGTTGCTGCTTCGACAATCACAACTGTTTTCGTGTTCCTTATTGACTTAATGTGTAGGTTGTCTCGTCTTGGGTTGATGTTTTTTTTTGTCAACGTTTGTTTTATTGTTTTCGTGTCTTCGTTGTTGGTAGACTTTATGAAGAGAGTGGTTGCCGGCTTAGCTTTTGCCACCTCAATGCGTTTATGTTCTTTGGGTGCGGTGGAGAGTGCCGCAGCGTATGTCAGTGTCTTGGCCTGTTGCTGTGCCTGTTCAGTAACCTTTCCTGTCGGATCCCTAATTTGGTCCCTGAGCTCTTGGTTTATTTCAGCGAGTTTTGTATTGTCTTCCTCGAGTTTGTTGTCCTGTTCTGTGAGAGACTCAATTCTAAGGTCCTTAACTGGGTCAGCTGAGTGCTGAAGTTCGCGCAGTTGATCTATGTTCTGCTCTTGCAGCAGCTCGACCTTTGCTTCTGCTAACGTGAGTTGGAAAGCCAAAGGGAATATTTTATTGCTTATCGTATTCAGTACACTACTCGATACGTGTTTGGCCTTTAATTCCGCCCCGATGTCATTTAATAGCTCGTCAATTGCAGCGATCTTCTGGCTCGGTGACATGACGGCATATTTGTGGGCGCCAGACGCCATGCCCATAAGCGATACTTTGCAACTGGTGCTGCTCTGCGCTCTACTAAGCGTCCATTTCGTGGACTTGGGTGTGGTCTTAGCACCACTTAGTTGGCGTGCTCGATCCAGGATTGCGGATCTGTGTTATTGTTCTTAAAGAGTGACCTTTATTTGGTGTGTATTGCGTGTGCGGCACCACATTGTGACACGTAAGTCCCAAAAGCGTAACGTCACAGAGCGAGGTCGAATGTGGATCGACACTGAGCGCCGCGGTCAGCTCCGCACGTCAGCCGGCCACATGGTTCGCGGGACCAGGTAGGGACTGTGAGTTCGCGTAAGCTGCTGACTCCCGCGGTTGGGCGCGGAAACACGAGTCGTGCTTAGCAACACCGGTTCGCTGCGGCCAGCGCAATTTGCGAAACTCACGTGTAGTGCGTGTCAGCTGGCGCACTGCGACCTACTCTCGGCATATAGCTTTACATTACTCGTAGTCAATTTTCCTCACTTTCCACAGTTTGACTTTCACCTATAATATGTCTATAATTCAGAATTATGCTCGTTTCCCTTCACTGTATGGGTATTGTTCACACTGGTTTTCTTCATATTAAGCTAGTCTTTTCTGCGAGATTTGCTACCATATGTTAGTCTTCGTTTTTAGTCTAAATCCGTTATTGTCAGTTTTTTTTTTAATTCGGGACACTTTTGGAAGCTACCCTTCACTGTTCTAACATGTTATCGTGAATTTGGTGTATATTTACCGTCTAATTACGGAGAAAAATCCTACCATACGTTACTTTGATGATTTGTCACACGGCAACTTTCCTTTCATATTGTTTTTAACTCTTTCACAGCACTACGGTTAGTAATGTTAGTAATGTCAAGCGATCCTAATCGTATTAGTAGTGTTTGTGGATGTTAGTTGTAGTGAAATACCTTTGATGAGGTCCGACATGCTGTAAATGTGCCAGCGAAGTCACTAATTGCACTATTTCTCTAGTCGAAACACGAGAAAATTTTGTTGGACTAGTTCACTTCACTATTATCCATCACTGATCATTGTTTTTTCGTTCACTGGCGTGATTGTTCCCGACAGAACCGACAAAAAGACCGTAGTTGCCGGAGCGCGCGCGAGACACGTCCGTACTCGCTCGTGGTTAGGACAACAAAAGGACAATACTGAACACAACATCTTTCAGATAGCTCCACAGCCAGAAGTCTCACGGATTAAGCTCAGGCGGTCGGGACCACCAGGCTGAAGCGAACTGATGACTGATAACTCTAGCATTTCCGAAATGGCCCTTCAGCGGCTGCTTTAGTGGATTTGCAATGTGCGGAGGTGCGCCATCTTGCACAAAGATGATCTCATCCACACATCCACGCTATTGGAGGGCTGGAATGGTGTGGTTGCGCAAAAGACACTCATAGCGCTTACTAGTGACGGTACAGGTAACAGGACCGGGAGCACTTGTCTTCGAAAAAATATGGCCCTACGATAAATGATGCGGTAAACCCGCACCACGCAGTGACCTTTTCAGGATGAAGCGGTACTGGTTGATTTGCATGCGGATTTTCCGTTGCCCATATTCGACAATTCTGTGTATTGACATCTCCTGTCAGATGGAAGTGGGCTTCGTCTGTCCACAAAACCTTCCACAACCAGTCATTGTCCACTTCCATGCGGCCAAGAAATTCTAAACCAAAAGTCTCTCTTGCTGGCAGGTCAACAGGAAGCAACTTGTGCATATGGGTAATTTTGAATGGATAACAAACAAGGAATGTTTCGTAGGATTTTACGCACCGTGCTCTCGAGCAAATCCAATGTTCGGGCAGTTCTCCGTGCACTGCACGTTTGCACACCACCACTCGTCTCCTCTTGCATTGCCGTGGCCACTGCGTCCACTGACGTCGAATCATTTCTTTTCCTCCCTCTACCAGGCTGCACAACAAAAGAACCCGTCTTTTCGAATTCCCAAATCATTTTCTCCAGACCCACAGCAGGGTCGCCATATGAAACCTCCCCTTAGAAAAATTTAAAAATGACAGTGCTGGAAGACCTCTTACGTTATTTGATTTTCAAACAGCTGAGCAGGACTGAACGTACTCAGACATTTCCCTCTTTACTTATTCTGATCAACACTAAACTGACACACAATATTTTTAGCGCAACGCAATCTGACTTTCAAAAATCCCTACTACTGAAGGCACTAAATACTGAGAGGCATAGTTAGCAAATGAAAGATTTTGGTAGAGAACAAACAATATATTTACCTTAATAGTGTTCAAAAGTCATTATATATCAGTTCATGACATCCAGTCTTACAAATTTACTCTTTCTGGCGGACACACGTCCAGATCATCCGCTCTCAAAACTCTGCCATCTCACTCCCCACATCCACCACTGCTGGCGGCTCATCTTCAACTGCGCAACGCTCCGCGCTGTTCACATCCAACTGCCCAACACTACAATAGCGAATATTACAACAATGCCAACCAGCCGCAGATTGCACACAGCACAGCCAGTGATTTTCATACAAAGCGCTACGTGACGTTACCAATATAAAAACCTAAACAGCCTACTTACAAAAGTACCTCGAGAACGTTGACGGTCGTTTCCTCAGAAACGGTCGGATATCAACGGATAACCTGGGACACGTGTGCATTTATTTTGATTTCTCTTCCATCCCGCGAAGTTCGGGGAAATCGGGTTATGGCACTTGCCGTGTTGTCCTCGTCAGTTGGCTCCGCTATTACCTACTCTACAGTGTTTCCCCAGCAGACAGGGCTAACTAGTCAAGCGAAAGACGCTAAATGACTAAACAAGACCATTTCATGATTAGAGATGATTCGAGGTATATGGCATGGCTGAGTTCTACACGGTGGAGTGAAGAATACGTCTGTCCTCTCAAGTTCTAGACGCGTGGGGGCGATGAGATTCTGCTTCGCACTGAGTGTGGTCCTCCTGAAATCATCGATTCTGCATTGGCGTGACAGCAGCAGAATCCCAGCCAATGCTAGCACCAACGCTGCAGAACGATAAACTGCATTACAGATCGGCTATAATCCTGCTCCTGGCGATTTACGACACGTTTCTCTTCTATCTTCTCAATAACAACCAATATCCAAATGCTAGTTATCAAAGAGAAACCAGCTGCATAATCTTCCTTTATGTGCAGAATGTAGACTGCGGGGTTACTCCTGCCTGCTTTCTGCAATTGTGCTGAATAGCTAATCACCTGCATATCAAGGCATGCTGTAGATTTTATGCCGAGAAGGTATTTGAAGGATGAGGCCTTCATGGTATTGCAGTTTTAATGAACAGTAGTGTAATTTGCTGAAGCAGTGCTCCGTTTTGTTACTGCTTGCATTATAGGCACAGGGCTTCGTCGGTTCGTGCAGTGGCCGGACATTTACGTGAGGCGACATTTGGAGGGAGCCCCACCCTGCCTATATAGGTCAGCCGGCACCGACACGCCCTGCGGAAGGGCAACCTGCCCTAACCCAGATGTCGGAAAGTTCCGACATAAATAACGTGGAAAAAAAAGAAAAAAAAACATTCGGCGCTGAGCCAGCATCGCATAGCTGCTTCTCCTAACAGAAAGCTCACAAATCGGACGGTACGTCGGTATTTGTGTTAAGCTATCAGGGGCACGTTGAAGACAGTACTGGGAGTTGAAGAGCAGTCCCACCTCTCTTTAAAATCGCGCAGCCCGACTCAACAGGCCGGGACGGTTAGTTCAGTGGGTTTAAATCGAAACTAATGCAGCTTTTAGTAACAGCACAGTTACGAAAATGTAATCGTCTTTAACGCTTACAGGTTAAGACGAAGATGAAAAAAGAGGCTGGTTAATCACTGATAATATTTCTTGAAGTAGCACAATTAATAAAATATCTTTATTATTACCTTGATCGTGATTATACCATTGTACTAAAAAAGAAAACATAGCATCAAATATAATCCACACAGTGTTTCTACTTACGTAGTACACGCATATTTAAGTGGTTGAGCATCGCTTTTAATACTAGAGCACTTTTTTGCGTTGACAAAAACACTGCCAGCGATGTTGCAAGAGACCTGTGTGTTAGCGAATGTGTTAAGGGTTTTTGTGTGTCTTGTGTTCGGTACACGAGAATAGTAAATGATACACGTTCCTTTTTCATCGCTTGAATAACATAATGGAGCTTCCTCCAATTCTGTTCAGAACACATGGGTCGGGAATTTGCCATGATTTGAAGTAATGAGTGTTTTTAATTTTTATGAATCGTCAGCTCCTATTCCTGTCAGTAAACTAAGGATATAATGCTATTTTAGATAGCAGTTCGCCTTAATGTACTTCTTTTGAAGTCTTGTCGAATCCCATTGTGTTTGTCCATCGTTTCTCAGTTATGCTTTGATTAAGCTCAGCATTTTTTGTAAGAAAGTCTAGGATTTCACACAAATTCATTGCTCTCTTCGCTAAACTGTATACTATTTCACTATGAAGGATGCCTCTGGCCCTGGAATCCACAATAAACTTATTACTACTGCTGCTTGCTTATTTGTTTCGACTTCTTTAATAACTATTGGCGACGAAGTTTTGCTCCATTTTGTTTTTTAGGGCTCTTTAGGGAATCGGTTAATATCCCCGTACTGCTTCGTGTGCGAGATCTGCCGTCCTTTGCTGCTTACCTAACAGTGATATTTTCCGCGTAATAGATTGTTGCCTCCTTAGGTACAGAATACAGGGGTTGATAATTATCCGCTACTTTGTATGTTGCACATCCTACTTTGTCGCCAATATGGTCTTCGATCCATCCGTACAAGTCTTCGGCGAACTCAGAAAAAAAAATACATTGAGCAAAGTGTTCATTTCAGTCTCCAAGTTTGGAGAATCTTTATATTGTACGATATAACGTATCGTAATCCAAGACTGCTCTCACAAGAGTCCTACACGAGTTGAGCAGAATTTCCGGATCAGCTCTCCACTATGCGCCGGCCACATATCTCATTACATTCACCTTTGTTTCTCTCTTAGAAATATGAGGGCGTGCTGAGAGGTAATGCCTCCGACTTTTTTTCTGTGAAAACTAGTAATGCCTTTAAAATAAAACAAACGTTATTAACATTCTACATCTTTATTCTTCGTGTCTAGGCCGGCCAGGTGGCCGAGCCGTTCTAGGCGCTACAGTCTGGAACCGCGCGACCGCTACGGTCGCAGGTTCGAATCCTGCCTCGGGCATGGATGTGTGTGATGTCCTTAGATTAGTTAGATTTAAGTAGTTCTAAGTTCTAGGGGACTGATGACCTCAGATGTTAAGTCCCATAGTGCTCAGAGCCGTTTGAACCATCTTCGTGTCTAAATATTTATTATGCAACGTGATCACCCAGGCGCCGAGTACGTTTCTGCCAACGAGAGACCAGTTTGTTTATTTCTTCACTGCAGAATATTTTACTTTGTTGACGAAACCACAGCCTCACTTTTGCTTGAACCGCTTCATCACTGTTTTGGAAATGATGAAAATCGGTTATGGCCAAGTCGGGACAGTATGGAAGATGATCGATGACAGTGAACCCAAGGCGTTAGATTGTTGCAAATGTCGCAGCGCTCGTGTCTGATCTGGTATTGTCATGCTGACGGAGAAGGTGCCCCACGTGTGTACGAGCTGTTCGAATTCGAAACTCGATTACATCACGCTGTTTCTCACGCAACGACGTAGTTACGTTACTCACCTCCAATTCGAAGCTCTTTAGCGACAGAGGACTGCAAATGCCGTATGTAAATATGAAAAATAAAGGTGTAGAATCTTAATAACGATTGTTTTATTTAAGAAGCTTTAAAATTTTCCACAAAAAATTAGGAGGTATTAATTTTGTGTACGCCCTCATAAAATCATAATGACCTCGTTGTAGATGGGACGTTGAGCACAGGCCTCCCTTCCTACCTTGGGAAAAAAAAAAAAATACTGGAGATGCTTTCTCCAAACAAAATGAAAACGGGACATTACGAAGTGTGGTGTGTCTACCAGACTCATAACAGCGAACACTTTAGAATATCATGTTTAAAATAACCGCACAACGGAATAAGATTTTACACTTTGAAACTACTTATTCTTTCTAGAAAACCTCAGTGAAATCTAACAATGTTTTTATTACGTGCTATCGCTAAATACTGATGTCATATGCAAGTTTAGTTTCCTATTTGCGACACAGTTGTCACAAGTAATTGTAATATCAGTCACGTACATTACTATCGAAGTCTTCTCGCCGATTCCCGCAATTCATACGTCCGTGGCAGAGTTCTCAAATAATAGGCAGTTTCATTCATGACTTTTCTGTTATTTCACGATAATCGGCAGTTAAATCTGAAGGAAGAGATCCGTGTGCGCGTTCTGTGGGTGATGTACAGTTTTTGTGTGTTTGTGTCCTCTTGTCTGTATTGCTTATCATCCACGTTTCACTTCCACATAACACTACATTTCAGATAAATAATTGGTTGTTGTGCAACTACAATGTATCTGAAGACGTTCTAAAATGAAATGAAACCGTTAATCGTTATAAATACAAAGTCTACTACAGACTGAAATTAAAAAAGCATCATAAAAATAGTTGTCGCTGATACATATCTCGAACTTGACGTTATGTCAAATATTCACAGGAAAACTTTTTCTTTATCAGAAACGCTTTTCTTACTGTTGCCAGTCTGAATTTTGTATCCTCTTTACCTTGACCATCGTCAGTTATTTTTCTGTCTAAATACCAAACCACGTTTACTGCTTTTGGTGTCTTGTTTCCTAATCTAATTTCCTCACATCATCTCATTTATTTTGATTACACTCAGTCACCCTTGTTTTACTTTTATTGATGTTCACCCTGTAACCTCGTTTCAAAATTGTGCATTCAGAAGATTCTGCAAGCCTCTGCCTTTTTGAGGGAATTACGCTGTCGACAAAACTTTGACAGTTTTATTTCTTTTCCTTTAACTTTATTTCGTCTGCATCTCGTGGTCTAGTGGTTAGCGCTGCTTTCTCGTAGATCGCGGGATCCCGTATTCGATTTCCGACGGGATCGGAGATGTGCTTCGCTGAGGTACTGGGTGTTTGTATTGTTTCATCATTTAGTCTCATTTTCTTCGAAGCGCAACTCTCGGAAATCAATAGAAAGAGTTGCACCAGCCGACCTAACAACCCAAGACGTGGTCTCCCGGCCAAGAACGCCATATGATCATTTCCTCTCTCAGATTTAATTCCTTTGCAAAGTTTTACTTTACTACTTATTCTGCAAAAGACAATAACATTGGAATTGCAACAATGTCTCACTCCCTTCTCAATTACCGATCCCTTTCCTTATCCTTCGATTCTTGTTAAGGGAGTCTGTTCAGATGTTCAAGTGTGTGTGTGAAATCTTATGGGACTTAACTGCTAAGGTCATCAGTCCCTAAGTTTACACACTACTTAACCTGAATTATCCTAAGGACAAACACACACACCCATGCCCGAGGGAGGACTCGAACCTCCGCCGGGAACAGCCACACAGTCCATGAATGCAGCGCCTGAGACCGCTCGGCTAATCCCGCGCGGCAAGGGAGTCTGCAGAAGTCGTTAGATAACATAGCTTCCTACGTTTTACCACTGACAGCTTCAGAATTTGAAAGGGTTTATTCCGGTCAACATTAAAAACTTTTTTCTAAATTTGTAAATGACTGGAAGTTTTGCCTTTCTTCAACCCATTTTCTGAGATAAGTCATAGATGCATGAAATATATTCACAGTTGCGAATACGAACAAACATCAGCTGTACCAGGGAATGACGAAAACGAAATTTTTTGTTCCAACCCGGGATTCGAACCCACATTTCCCGCTTTACGCGAGTTGTTGCTTTAGCCGCTTCGGCTAGCCGTGCACTGATCTTTCCCCAGGCCAGCATCTATCAGCCTTTCCATTCTTCCGTAGATAATTCGTGTTAATATTTTGCTACCATTACGTAAACTGCTCAGCCAAGATATCATGACCACTGCCAACCACGACGTTGAATACCGTCTGGTGGTCTTGCGGGGACGTGACGTGGTAAAAAGAGTATGTAAGCAGAACAGACAGACACGATTACTAAAGAACCAACCTTAAAAGAAGAAAATTTTTGTACAGGGTCACTATGGAATGAATACACAACGTTTTATGTCAGAAACGATTAGCAGAGAAAATGAAACAGAAACCCATTAATGCATAAGATAACGTGGATCAGGCTTGGGAGAAAATCAAAGAAAGCAGCTGCTCGAGAAGCACTAAGTGCACGAATTATAAATCCAGAGAGGAAAACGAACAGAACGCCATGTTTACACAAAGAGGTTACAGGAATCTGTAAAAATAAAATGAGGGGTGCCTATTTGTACTAACACTAAAAGCACTAGAGTCTTATGAGGTTTACAAAAGAACTCGTAATGACACAGAAGCACTAATGAGCCGTTTTAAACAGAAACACTGCGAAATATTTCAAAAAAACTTCTTCTGACTGCTGTGGGTTTCAGAAACAAATTTGGAGACAGCAGAGGAAAGAATGAAACGAAATTTTGAACGTGAGCGACATAAATGAGGAATCATGGGTTAAATATTTAAGAGAATTATATAAACGTATATATATTGCCAGGAAACAAAGATCAGAGATGAGTTCACAGGTAAATGACAATGTAACAGTTTCACATGAAGAAGTATAAGGAGCTGTTAGTCTATTAAAAAAAATAGAAAGCCTCCAGAGAAAGATGGGATTCTCAATAAATTTATGAAGTATGAAGGATTTCCACTAATTGAACGAGTAACCAAGTTGGTTCACAATGTTATAGCTGGTAATTAAATTCCAAACGAGTGGAGAGCTAGTATTACAATTCTCGTGTACAAAAAAGGAGATACGAAAGATCCATTCAGCTGCAGAGGAATAAATATAACTAGTTCAGTTCTTAAATTCATAATAAAATAATAGGAAATAAAAAGAAGAAACCCTTGCGGAGGAACAGTATGGTATACATTACATAGTATTCATTCCTGCACAAGTTGTAGCGAATTCCATTAAATACAACAGACTAGCTCTGTTTTATTGTTTCACAGAATGCTTTGATAGAATTCAGCTAAGAAAAGCATTTAACCTGCTCTTCACTAGAGGAATTCCTTCCAACTTAATAAAAACAATTGAAGACATATGTTCCAAAAACTAGATTAACTAGCTGCATTGCAGTTAGTGGCAGTATTAGACAAGGTGACTCTTTGAGCCTGCTACTTTTTAATACAGAAATGGACGAAGTGATAAATAAAGTATTGGATGGTAGTGACTATAGAATGCGTGAGGAAGAAATAAAATTATTCGTTATGCTTACGATGCAGTTCTGCTGACAAACAGTGAAGGTACCCTGCAGAAACTTTTACATATTCTAACAATCTGCGTGGTCTCTGTTTGTTCTATATCGTGTCTCCCTACCACTTTCGCGCAACGACGATCTCAGCGTGTTTTTTTTAGGGAATTGACTAGTTTGAACCTGGGACCTGTTGCTGGTAAGGAGACGCCAGACCACACATGACATGTAGAATTCAGAAGAGTTCAGTGAGACTAGCGATGATATAACCAAATACTTAATGATTTCAGAGTCAGCTCCACTACACTCCCTGTAAAAGAATCTTAATACTAACTAAATTTAGTGGAAGGGGTTCAAGGCTTTCCTATTTTTAGTTAGCTGGTAAAAAAACTTCGAAAAAGCAGTTAAGTTTACCATTGGAAATTTTATTCTACTCACAAAACATTGATTATAAATTGCATTATTGATAAAAGGAAATGTTTTAATACAGGATGGTAAAAACCAACTGCGTTCAACAAAAATGTGAACGAATATTCCCTGAATGGGTTTCCAAGTTCTACAATGGATCGAAGGATGACCTATGCCATATCACATCTATAATCTAGGTTTAAATTAAGTTTCACAAAAGAGAAAACTATCAAAATGGTCTACAGTGTCCCTCAATTATCTTTAATTATTTATCTAACTTGTCGTAAATTACAGTGGCTGATGTGGCTTCTCAATAACTATATAACAGAGAAATCATCGCGTTTCAGATTTTTACTTCAAGTGCCAAATGTGACAGCATGAGCTTTAATTGACGATCGACACTAGTATTACGCAAAAAGGGGGTGTAACAGATGAGACTTCTGCAGTTCTGAGTGAAGCTTTATGCACTGTTATGCGGCACGCGTGCGTTCATTACCTTGTCGGTGTTCGTCAGGGGGGCGGCAGGCAGCATAGCTCCGCTCACCTCGCTGCCTCCAAATCAACTCCCTCCTAACTTCTCCTTACTACAATTTGCCGAAGTTGGTTTTAAAAAAACTATCTGACTGTGTTTTCATCTGACCAACGAGGGTCTCAATGTTAACATTAACCTCTGCCTACAAAAATTCTGTCTATCCAATGAGAAACGTTATACTTTTCGTGGTGGGGTAATGTTTTTAAAGTTTGCAACGTAGCTGAGACGCGAAAAAGTCTAACGCTAAAACTTGCAGCTGGTGTGGTCCTTGCAGCGTTATCGTAAGATGGGCTGGGGAGTGGTCCTAACGTAACAGAGAAGCGAAAAAGTCTCACGCTAAAACTTACAGGTGGTGTGGCCCTTTTTGTGTTATCGTAAGATCTATACTGTTCTTCTGGAAGGCTCTAGCTTTAACATGGGCTGGGGGGTGGTCCTGACATAACAGAGGCGCGAAAAAGTGTCACGGTAAGGCTCTAGCTTTTAACATGGGGTGGGGGGTGGTCCTAACCGTTAGCTGGAAACGTGGGTGTCCGTCCCTTATCGTAGGGCCTTCTAACTTAACACGGTTTTGCTCTCGGCTTCTGTTCTCGTTTCTCCCCTCGGAACTGCGTCTGTCTCACGGTGGGAAGGTATGACATGCATTTAGACATTCTTGTGTTAGTCTGTGGTACTCCACTTGCTCACTCGTTACTCGTATTACTTTGGTTAATTTAATGTCACGATTTATTCGGAGCTATGTGACATACTACTGGATTTGCTTATCATGTCAGGGTTTTCATGGAAGGTGTTGGACACCTTACAATATCATTAACGAGGCAGACAAGAACCTAAATATGGTCACACCCACTCAAAAAACTAAATATGTGACCACACCTTTTGAACCAATTAGATGCAAACTGAAAGTGGGTGGAAAAATTATGCAACAGTGAAAGACATTTAAATATCTTGGTACTGAACTGCTCAGTAGTGGAAAAGTCGAAAAGGAAGTTAGACAACGCGTAGAAAAAGCAAACAAAGTGGCAGGGTGCTTAAATGATATTACTCGGAAAAGCAAGCACATAGGAAAAGCTGCAAACGCAACAATATACAAAACAATAGTGAGACCAATAATGATATCTACACTGACACAAGACCGGAAACATCAAAAACAAAAAGACTTTTGGAAACCACAGAAATGAAAATTCTGCGAAAGATTACAGGGAAGACACTGATACAGCAAGAGAAATGAAAGTATTAGAAAAGGACGTAAAGTGGAATCCGTTAATGAGTGGGTACATAAGAGAAAGCACATAGACAGGATGGATGAACGGAAGATTGTGAAAATCGTAAGAAACAAATCATCAGCTGGTAAAAGAAATATTGGTCGTCAAAGGGAAAGATGGACCGACAACCTCAGGGTAGACTGATGGATACTGAAGGAAATAGGCTTTAACCTAGGAAGAAAGGAAGAAGAAGATGGTTTCTTTCTTTTATGTAGTTCTTCTTTATATTCCTTCCACCTTTGAAACTTCCCTTCTTTCCTTAATAGTTGCCTGCCATCGGAACTCTTGATGGAGGTCGTTTCTCCAAAGGTTTCTTTTATTCTGTACCTGCATGTTATTACAACCAATAAGTGTGACCGATACTGATATCTTAGTATCTCAGCACTTGCACACCTTACTAACACTGGTTTTACATATTCTGCAGCTTACACGAATGTGTATTACTCTCTACAACAAACAGCTCTGTTGATTATCATTATCTACGTATTGGATCCGCAGTTTTTTGCTTACGAAGAAAACCCCCATTTCCACACCACACTTACCCCGCTAAGTATCTGTTTCCGTAACCCAGTGCACGTCTGAAAAATTATTTAACCGATAGTGAACATCAGTAATCTGCACTCAAGATGATCACAGAAGTGACGGATCTCCTTGGTTTAAGCTTTCCAGTAGATTCCGAACGAGCAAATGAACAAGACCAGACTTTTGCACGAAAACTGCCCCATCGACGCGTCTGTTTAGCTCTCTTGTCAGCACCAGACAGCAGATCACGAGAAGCTCGTTCAATAAACAATGTTCCAAATTATTTTTACAGTCACCGTCATGCATAGTAAAACGCCCCTTTAGGTGCCTCCAATATTTCTTCTGCACGCGCGCAAAGTTTCAAACAATTCCGACAGACATCAAAGTCGTACTCAACGATTAAAATGGCGCCCATGCGAGACACTCGTTACGGTCAATGTGTTGTAATTGAATTCCTGATCGCAGAAAAAGAAACCGTGGTGAACTTTCATAAACTTTGGTGAGCAGTGTATCGTAGTAATGCTGTTGATAGTACTGTTGGGTGAGAGGTAAGCGTCAGGAAGCACAGGTCCCTGAAGTCCGTAATCGCCGCGTTCCGAACGTCCTGTCACAGCCACTGTTCCCGACGTGATGATGTCAGTATTCGTGCAGACCTGCGCGTAACAACTTGACAGTTGCCGCTACAGCTATCGATCGGTGAGCATTGAAAGTGCATGTGCATTGAGTGAGACTTCCGGATATTCAAAGGTGTGCTCAAGATAGGTTCCACGAATAATCACAACAGACCACAAGATTCAAATGAAGCCATTTTATCTGAACTGCTGGAGTAATCTGAGGCAAATGGAAACGTCTTTCTGCCACGAATCGTTAGAGGTGATGAAATCTGTGTGCATCATTTTGAGTCGTAAACAAAAAAGGAGTCACTGAAGTGATCCTGGCTTTACAGTTGCCGATGATACAGTGAGTGAAGGCTGAATCTGCCCATTAGTCGACGGACCAGTATTTTCAGAAGAAACAGTAACTAATTTGGTTGAATTCTGGGAATCCGGTATTATTCTTTCTATTGTATCTAGTACTGCAAATTCCTCTTCACCAAATGCATCTGCATTAAACGGAAAACATCCGCATTTTTAAAACCACAGAGGTCATTTTGCATTGTTGCTGTTCTTGTACATGCAAGTCCGAACAACTGGGCTGTTTGGCACGGGGTTGACACTGTTCCTGGATGGCTGTTAAGCCATGTCTCTAATGTTCTGATCCTGCAACGCATCTAATGATCCAATCTCAAATGAAAATATACCTCCTCATGAGGGACAATCAATCAAATTATCAGTAACAAAAATAATCTAAAATCTGAAGCAAAATAATTGTAAAGTATATATCTTGTTATCAAATTGTAGTTATTGAAACATTTAGTGTGCAACTAAAAGCGTACGATTCTTACGTTACACATACACACATCAAAAAAAGTTTTGCATCACCTCGGTTCCAATAGTTCCGGAACCTGTACAGAAAATTGAAATATAGATCAACATAAACATCATTTCTGTCCTTTCTATTGCTCATGAAAACCGCACATCGCATGCTGTTCCTCCATACAACGAGACATTCAGAGGTGGTGGTTCAGATTGCTGTACACACCGGTACCTCTAATACCCTGTAACACGTCCTCTTGCATTGATGCATGACTGTATTCGTTGTGGCATATTATACACAAGTTCATTGAGGCGCTGTTGCTCCAGATTACCTAACTCCGCAATGGCGATTGTGCATAAATCTCTCAGAGTGGTTGGGGGTCAAGTTGTCCATAAACAGCCCTTTTCAGACCATCCCAGGCATGTTCGGTAGGGTTCATGTCTGGAGAACATGCTGAACACTCTAGTCGAGCGATGTCGTTATCCTGAAGGAAGTCATTCACAAGATGTGCATAATGAGGGGGAGAATTTTCGTCCGTTAAGATGAATGCCTCGCCAATATGCTGCCAATATAATTGCACTATCGCTCAGAGGATTGCGTTCACGCATTATACAGCCATTGTAAGGTGGTGTGGTCTCCTGACCTTCATTTCTTACATATTCCGACCTCACTATCGTATTCTGCGTATCAAGACGTTTCATTCGAGCCCAAACTCGATAGGGTAGGGTCAATTTTACGTATTTCCATTTAATCGATATGCAAATCCAATAAATAAATCGCAAGTACACACAGAGATTAAAAAGTCGAGGCTGGCATACACAAACATTCAAGACATGCCGGCCACAGGAGGTTTTGTTAGGCAGAGGCAACCAGCCCATTGGAAAGTTCGTAGGAGGGTGAATTAGCACGCAGCTGCGCTGGCCGACCGACCGTCCACAAACCAAAACAGTTTTTGCAAGAGAAAAGGGATAACGGCCTGCGTGTTCACCTTAACAGCAAAACCTTCTGTAGTGTTTGGGAGAGACCCAGCATATGCATTTTTCTGACGGGCCTAGAGTACAGTTTCAGAGTTCTCACAAGTGGACAGTAAACGCCTAACGCAGATGCTATATACACTACTGGAAATTGAAATAAGAACACCGTGAATTCATTGTCCCAGGAAGGGGAAAGTTTATTGACACATTCCTGGGGTCAGATACATCACATGATCACACTGACAGAACCACAGGCACATAGACACAGGCAACAGAGCATGCACAATGTCGGCACTAGTACAGTGTATATCCACCTTTCGCAGCAGTGCAGGCTGCTATTCTCCCATGGAGACGATCGTAGAGATGCTGGATGTAGTCCTGTGGAACGGCTTGCCATGCCATTTCCACCTGGCGCCTCAGTTGGACCAGCGTAAGTGCTGGACGTGCAGACCACGTGAGACGACGCTTCATCCAGTCCCAAACATGCTCAATGGGGGACAGATCCGGAGATCTTGCTGCCCAGGGTAGTTGACTTACACCTTCTAGAGCACATTGGGTGGCACGGGATACATGCGGACGTGCATTGTCCTGTTGGAACAGCAAGTTCCCTTGCCGGTCTAGGAATGGTAGAACGATGGGTTCGATGACGGTTTGGATGTACCGTGCACTATTCAGTGTCCCCTTGACGATCACCAGAGGTGTACGGCCAGTGTAGGAGATCGCTCCCCACACCATGATGCCGGGTGTTGGCCCTGTGTGCCTCGGTCGTATGCAGTCCTGATTGTGGCGCTCACCTGCACGGCGCCAAACACGCATACGACCATCATTGGCACCAAGGCAGAAGCGACTCTCATCGCTGAAGACGACACGTCTCCATTCATCCCTCCATTCACGCCTGTCGCGACACCACTGGAGGCGGGCTTCACGATGTTGGGGCGTGAGCGGAAGACGGCCTAACGGTGTGCGGGACCGTAGCCCAGCTTCATGGAGACGGTTGCGAATGGTCCTCGCCGATACCCCAGGAGCAACAGTGTCCCTAATTTGCTGGGAAGTGGCGGTGCGGTCCCCTACGGCACTGCGTAGGATCCTACGGTCTTGGCGTGCATCCGTGCGTCGCTGCGGTCCGTTCCCAGGTCGACGGGCACGTGCACCTTCCGCCGACCACTGGCGACAACATCGATGTACTGTGGAGACCTCACGCCCCACGTGTTGAGCAATTCGGCGGTACGTCCACCCGGCCTCCCGCATGCCCACTATACGCCCTCGCTCAAAGTCCGTCAACTGCACATACGGTTGACGTCCACGCTGTCGCGGCATGCTACCAGTGTTAAAGACTGCGATGGAGCTCCGTATGCCACTGCAAACTGGCTGACACTGACGGCGGCGGTGCACAAATGCTGCGCAGCTAGCGCCATTCGACGGCCAACACCGCGGTTCCTGGTGTGTCCGCTGTGCCGTGCGTGTGATCATTGCTTGTACAGCCCTCTCGCAGTGTCAGGAGCAAGTATGGTGGGTCTGACACACCGGTGTCAATGTGTTCTTTTTTCCATTTCAAGGAGTGTATTTCCAGATTGGTCGGCTTAGTCATTCTCCCATTTGTAAGAGTAACGCTGATTGGTGGACTATTTCTGACGCAATGAGCTGGAGGAGTAAGGGAAAGACAGCGGATGATATACTCTTTCACTTTTTTCGTGGAGGGAAGTCATCCCGGTGTCGCTCTCGTAGCGGGAACACGTAGCGACAGCGAGTGCGCCCGTGCATGTACACAGAGAGTGAGTAACAAAGTCTCTACTCACTATTGCACTGTGAGAGCACCTCTGTTGCTAGCAAATCGGAGTGATACTTTATATTGAGTTGCTTGCGATTAAACGTTTGTTTACTGTGTTGGCCGCGACACTTAATTTGCGATGTGAACGCGGAGTATTAGTTAGTGCCTGGGGGCGAACATTGAGTGGCATCGTGGTGGACTGGTTATCTGACCGGTGTACCACGTCAATAGCTAGACTAGGGGCAGATAGGAGTCCTTGACTTCATCAAGGCATAGTGAGAGTTCGATTGGCGGAAGTCAAACCATATAGAAAGAGATAGTTTTATTTTTCAGTGGCGAGCGACACAGGTAGCAATCATTGCAGCTTACAGTATTGTGCGCTACAGCGTAGGCGAGCCCCATCTTTCTTCCATTAGAAATAACATATTTCATTCACGTCACACAATTACATTTCTCAAGCGACAGCCTCGACTGTACTTAGTAAAATTCAATCGGATAATTATTCAAGTTGAGTAGGCGCGGCTTTCAGCCATTCTGCCAAGTAAATAACATTCTTAAAGAAAAGGACTAAAAGAGCTTTCCCACACTTTGTATATAAATGTCATTAATAGGGTTCCTATCCATAAGAGGTAACCTCCTATTCCAAAAAGAACCGGGAAATTTGTGTATCAATTTATAAATAAAAGTTTCACTTGATTTTCTTAAATTTTGCAATAAATAATATTTTCTGTTCGTTTAATGTTTTTCTTACACTAACTAGCAATACTCCAGTACCCAAGCATCCCACTAGTTACGTAAGAAAATAGAATATTTTTGTGTCTTTTCCTTACAGCGGATGACTCCAGAAGATATTTATTGCTGAAACTTTTTCAGGCTTTTCTTTTTGGTACATTAGCAGCGTCTGTCTGACTTCTGTAATAGTGTGGGGTGGAAATTGCTTCTTGCACGAGCCAAAGCGTGCTTGTCAGATCAATCGGTTGCGCAACTCGTCAACAGAACACCCACACACTGACATCATTACAGCGCCTTCCACGACCACTAGCGGCGTACGTCGGCCCACATAATGCCACCCCAAAACATATGGGAACCTCCACCCTGCTGCACTCGCTGGACAGTGTGTCTAAGGCGTTCAGCCTGACCGGGTTGCCTCCAAACACGTCTCCGACAATTGTCTGGTTGAAGACATATGCGGCACTCATCGGTGAAAAGAACATGATGACAATCCTGAGCGGTCCATTCGGCATGTTGCTGGGCCCGTCTGTACTGCGCTGCATGGTGTCGTGGTTGCGAAGGTGGACCTCGCTATGGACGTCGGAAGAGAAGTTGCGCATCATACAGCCTATTCCGCACAATTTGAGCCGTAGCGCGACGTCCTGTGGCTGCACGAAAAGCGTTATTCAACATGGTGTCGTTGCAGTCAGGGTTCCTCGGAGCCATAATCCATAGACAGCGGTCATCCACTGGAGTAGTAGTCCTTGGGCTGCCTGAGCGAGGCATGTCTGTATCTCCTACATGTTCGAACAACATCGCTTTGGTTCACTCCGAGACGCCTGGACACTTCCATTGTTGAGAGCCCTTCCTGGCACGAAGTAACAATATGGACGCGATCGAACCGCGGTATTGACCGTCTAGGCATGTTCGACCTACAGACAATACGAGCCGTGTGCCTCCTTCCTGATGGAATGACTGGAAATGATCGGCTATCGGATCCCCTCCATCTAATAGGCACTGCCTATGCATGGTTGTTTACATCTTTGGGCGCGTTTAGTGACCTCTCTGAACAGTCAAAGTCAGTAATGAAATATCCACAGTCAACCTCTGTCTTCAGAAGTTCTGGGAACTGGGGTTATGCAAAACTTTTTTTTGATGTTTGCATAAGTTACATGCAACGAAGTCATGGGATAACATCATGTAGTTCCGGTTTGACCCCGTATCTTCTACCTGGTTTTATCCCAACTGTACCTTATCTATAAAAGTATTTCTGCATAAGAAAGAAGGTGAAGAGTCGTTTAACATGGCATGTGTTCGTAAAGCTGGTAAAATGTATTATTCATTGTGTTACTAGTTTCAACTTGTAATACGACGGTATTGGTTCCTTATTGAACACAAAATAACACAAAGTAAGATAAAGAACCCCAAAAGACTAACAAATTATTTTTCTCAACATCAACGGGTCTCACACTACCAAGTCTCGTGGCGGTACTGAAGTTGCCGGCTGTCTTCACAGTCTAACGGCCAAAGAACAGCGTTACCAACTCGTAAATATGAGGGTTCCCGGTTTCATCCCCTTACTCGATTATATCCCAACTTCTCCCAAAATATGTTCTCATAAAAAAATGTCGACATTATTTACTCAACGACCTTTGTAGCACAACTTCCCATACATATGTTCTGATAAAAAATGTGGGCGTTATTTACTGCACGACCGTCGCACCTCAAAAGGCGTGCAGCAGTAGAAGCAACGGCGTCAGAGATAACAGACGACTCCACTGACACAGGAGATGTCGCATCCGCCAAAGAGATACGAGAGCAGTTCTAGGCCACGGCAGCAGATTTTCAACTGTGACCACTACAGCTTCCAGCTGTTGTGGACTATAGCTCCCTGTGCATCCTCTCTTAGTTGCCCGGCAAAGCGAACTGGAGAGCTGGCAGAGTGGCAGCCATCGTCGTGTTTACATCCCGGAAACAGGTAGAGCAGATAGTAACAGAGTTTACTCCAGTATTATCATAAATGGAGCGCTATGCACATGCTTAACTTCTATGTGTCGAAGCTCAATTAAACACTGACCAGAGCTTATTCACTCACGTGCCAGAGAAACTGGTATGGGCACAAGTAATCAAATACAGAGATATGTAAACAGGCAAAATACGGCACTGCGGTCGGCAATGCCTAAAGAAGTGTCTGGAGCAGTTGTTAGATCGGTTACTGCTGCTACAATGGCAGGTTATCAAGATTTAAGTGAGTTTGAACATGGTGTTATAGTTGGCGAACGAACGATGAGACAATCTCCGAGGTAGGGATGAAGTGGGGATTTTCCCATACGATCATTTCACGAGTGTACCATGAATATCAGGAATCCGGTAAAACATCAAATCTCCGACATCGCGGTGGCCGGAAAAAGATCCTCCCAGAACGGGACCAACAACGACTGAAGAGACGCATTCAACGTGACGGAGTGCAACCCTTGCACAAATTGCTGAAGATTTCATTGCTGGGCCATTAACGGCTGTCAGCGTTCGAACCATTCAACGAAACATCATCGATATGGGCTTTCACAGCCGAAGGTCCACTCGTGTACCTTTGATCACTGCATCACACGAAGCTTTACACCTCGCCTGGGACCGTCAACACCGATACTGGACTGTTGATGACTGGAAACATGTTGCCTAGTCGAACTAGTCTCGTTTCAAATTGTATCGAGCGGATGGACGTGTATGGATATGGAGACAACCTCATGAATCCGCGTACCCTGCATGTTAGCAGGCAGGCGGCTGTTCAAGCTGGTGGAGGCTCTGTAATGGAGTGGGGCGTGTGCAGTTGAAGTGATATGGGACCCACGATACGTCTAGATACGACTCTGACAGGTGACACATATGTAAGCATCCTGTCTGATCACCTGCATCCATTCATGACCATTGTGCATTCCGATTGACTTGGGCAATTTCAACAGGACAATGCGACACCCCACAAGTCCAGAATTGCTACCGAGTGTCTCGAGGAACACTCATCTGAGTTCAAACACTTCTGCCTTGCAACGTGCTGTTCAGAAGAGACCTTCACCCACTCATACTCTTACGGATTTATGGACAGTCCTGCAAGATTCTTGGTGTCAGTTCCCTCCAGCACTAGTTCAGACGTCAGTCGAGTCCAAGTCACGTCGTGTTGCGGCACTTCTGCGTGCTTGCGAGGGCCCTACACGATATTAGGCAGGTGTACCAGTTTCTTTGGCTCTTCAGCGTATCAAATAATTTTAGTCAGATTATAGGTCTTTTGAGAGCGATGACTTCACGATATGCTATGGAAGAGTAATGAATGAGGCTGTTCGATGACTGATGAGCCGAACCTTGCGGTCACCGAGCAGGATCTTTCTGCTCGAGTACTGAGTACAGAGAGAGAGCTCAGAGCACCCAGCAGCTGTCGCCACTGCCTTCCTCATTACGCTACGAGGTTTGACTAGATGGGCCACCGTTGCGATTGTCAGTTCTGTATGAAAACGACATTTGATCACTCTCTTCAGGAGCCAGTTATTCCATTTTAATACTTCCCAGTCAGATAGTTTACTTTTAATATGCGCTTTGGCAATTTCACCGTTGTTCGACCCTATTTTTCCGTTTTTTTCTGTAATTTGTTAACCAGGCTCACAGTCACTGGACGTATACGTCTAGTATCACATAACTTTTTGCGTTTATCGTATCCACCCATCTGTGCTTAAGTTAGAGCCCATCGTTTCAGCGCTTTACCCAAGTATTAAATGTTTAGTTGCTTTTCGATAAGAAACCTGATTGTTTTAGTCCACTGGTTCCCCACCTTTCTTAGAGCACTACCTCTGAGTGCAATCAGATGTTGCCTAGTAACCCCTCTTTACCACTCCTACCCCTCAACAGATTTCCCCACCATCATCAGTTCTTCTCTGCCCGGGGACTGGGTGTTTGTGTTGTCCTCATCATTTCATCATCATCATCATCATTTGTGAGAGTGACTAGATTGGGATGTGAAAAGAAAATGGACTGTGTAAAAATTGGGACTTTGTACGGGCGCTGATGACTACAGAGTTAAGCGCACCACAAACCAGACGTCATCAGCCATCATCAACTTAAACGTCTAACTAAACTTTAGAATGAAAAAGAATTTTCTTCGTTTTCAAAATGATGAGACGCAAATGGTGTTTAGCTGCGCGTGTGTGTGTGTGTGTGTGTGTGTGTGTGTGTGTGTGTGTGTGCGTGCTAAATGAATAGCGATTGCTACCTGGAACTCATTTACGATAGCCAACTATCCACACTAAGGGGAAACACTTGTTAACAAAACATGCTTTCTCTGCGCTACTCCTCTCCCTAGCGTCATTTGCTTCACCCACACACCATGCATCCCAATTTCAAGTCCACGTTGTTAAAATATGTGCACTATAGTTATTGTTTGTCGATCACTTGACTGTTGGACTCCTCAATTCTGAAATGGCAGACATTGCAAGACTTCAGGCTGTTAACTCTTCGTGTCTAACCAGTCTCGTAACAACTATAATGATAGTAATTCTGTGTACAGCACTATAGTGTTGTACTGCCGATTAGTCCATATATATGTTCCAAAGTAAGCAACGAAGGAATTTCTATTCTATTGCAAGAACTACCTACAACTTCCAGACGATATTTTCAGTGATATATTTAGCGCTTGTTACGTATGTCTTACTTTTACTTTCATATAGTACAGTTAAAAGTACAAACTACGTATGTAATCGGTGATCTGTGTGAGGTACCTGTGTCCTCCAATGCGTTGTGTCGTGCTTTATTACTAGTGGCTGAGGGAAAAGAAATTATTGATAACTTATATAATCAATATTAAAGTCTTGCAAATTGTGATCACAGTAATGATGTTTTAGAAGTAATTTAGTGTCAGGACTGAAACACAATCACACCCTTTCGGTTTTTTACCACTTATAACATCTCATTTTACACCTCAACGGGTAATTACCCCAGGGTTGGGAACCATTGTTTTAGTGGCCACTTGTTTCTTTTATAGATTAGACGATCCCTCTTCTCATTATTAAGCTTATGTGCGTGGTGTAGTACCCACATTGCCTGCCATGTTTCATTGGCCCACCCTTTTACACTCCTGGAAATGGAAAAAAGAACACATTGACACCGGTGTGTCAGACCCACCATACTTGCTCCGGACACTGCGAGAGGGCTGTACAAGCAATGATCACACGCACGGCACAGCGGACACACCAGGAACCGCGGTGTTGGCCGTCGAATGGCGCTAGCTGCGCAGCATTTGTGCACCGCCGCCGTCAGTGTCAGCCAGTTTGCCGTGGCATACAGAGCTCCATCGCAGTCTTTAACACTGGTAGCATGCCGCGACAGCGTGGACGTCAACCGTATGTGCAGTTGACGGACTTTGAGCGAGGGCGTATAGTGGGCATGCGGGAGGCCGGGTGGACGTACCGCCGAATTTCTCAACACGTGGGGCGTCGCCAGTGGTCGGCGGAAGGTGCACGTGCCCGTCGACCTGGGACCAGACCGCAGCGACGCACGGATGCACGCCAAGACCGTAGGATCCTACGCAGTGCCGTAGGGGACCGCACCGCCACTTCCCAGCAAATTAGGGACACTGTTGCTCCTGGGGTATCGGCGAGGACCATTCGCAACCGTCTCCATGAAGCTGGGCTACGGTCCCGCACACCGTTAGGCCGTCTTCCGCTCACGCCCCAACATCGTGCAGCCCGCCTCCAGTGGTGTCGCGGCAGGCGTGAATGGAGGGACGAATGGAGACGTGTCGTCTTCAGCGATGAGAGTCGCTTCTGCCTCGGTGCCAATGATGGTCGTAGGCGTGTTTGGCGCCGTGCAGGTGAGCGCCACAATCAGGACTGCATACGACCGAGGCACACAGGGCCAACACCCGGCATCATGGTGTGGGGAGCGATCTCCTACACTGGCCGTACACCTCTGGTGATCGTCGAGGGGCACTGAATAGTGCACGGTACATCCAAACCGTCATCGAACCCATCTTTCTACCATTCCTAGACCGGCAAGGGAACTTGCTGTTCCAACAGGACAATGCACGTCCGCATGTATCCCGTGCCACCCAATGTGCTCTAGAAGGTGTAAGTCAACTACCCTGGGCAGCAAGATCTCCGGATCTGTCCCCCATTGAGCAAGTTTGGGACTGGATGAAGCGTCGTCTCATGTGGTCTGCACGTCCAGCACGAACGCTGGTCCAACTGAGGCGCCAGGTGGAAATGGCATGGCAATCCGTTCCACAGGACTACATCCAGCATCTCTACGATCGTCTCCATGGGAGAATAGCAGCCTGCATTGCTGCGAAAGGTGGATATACACTGTACTAGTGCCGACATTGTGCATGCTCTGTTGCCTGTGTCTATGTGCCTGTGGTTCTGTCAGTGTGATCATGTGATGTATCTGACCCCAGGAATGTGTCAATAAAGTTTCCCCTTCCTGGGACAATGAATTCACGGTGTTCTTATTTCAATTTCCAGGAGTGTAATTACCATCCAGTAGGACGTTTCCGTTGCGCGACATTATTATTTCCTTCAGTTGGTTTGCATGACCATATGGGTAGCTTCCCTTCTCTTTAGGTCGCTAGAGAGAGAACTTTAGCGTCTAGGGGTGTGCAAAACCGCATACCGAGACCCCATGCAGTTCACATGAACGTCATTCGACGTTGTTAAGTGTTGTACTGAATAATAGTAGTAAACTTCTCTGGAAAGTAATCACAAGTTGAACTGATGCATTTAGCAACGTTTCGCAACTGTACGAATGGCTAAATGTAGCCTGTATTAAAATGACCCTGGTTCAAATGGCTCTGAGCACTATGATGGGTAGAGGTCTGCATGTTACTTGGCGGATAAAATCGCGACCTATGGTCATCTGTGGACAATGAGCAAGGCATCTGCGCAGTACGTATGTAGCAATGTTAGTTGAAAACTTCAAGTCTGTTGACATTCTTTGAATCTTGCAGGGCCCGGGTAGAGCGACCGACGTAGCTGTACCCAAGAGACCTGAGGCTAATCTGTTTCCGCGACCGTGTCTTTTGTGTGGCCTGAGAAGTGCTCTCTGGGTGGCAAACCTTCCCACTGTCTACCAGACAGGTGACTGTTGCAATTTTCCGCTGCCTTCAGTTAGCGCTTTGTAGTGACCGAGTGACAACGTGCAAAAAAACTGTCGGTAAATGATGCAATATGCTAGTAAAAAAAATGGTTCAAATGGCTCTGAGCACTATGGGACTTAACATCTATGGTCATCAGTCTCTTAGAACGTAAAACTACTTAAACCTAGCTAACCTAAGGACAGCACACAACACACAGCCATCACGAGGCAGAGAAAATCCCTGACCCCGCCGGGAATCGAACCCGGGAACCCGGGCGTGGGAAGCGAGAACGCTACCGCACGACCACGAGATGCGGACACAATATGCTAGTAACAGTTTAAAACCATCGTCATTATCAGCTGCCTTGGCACAAGAATGGCTTGGTTCAAATGGCTCTGAGCACTATGAGTCTTAACTTCTGAGGTCGTCAGTCCCCTAGAACTTGGAACTACTTAAACCTGACTAACATAAGGACATCACACTCGTCCATGCCCGAGGCAGGATTCTAACCTGCGACCGTAGCGGCCGCGCGTTTCCGGACTGAAGCGCCTAGAACCGCTTGGCTACCGCCGCAAGCAAAATTCCTCTGGAGGCGATAACTAAAGGTACTACTGAAACCATTCCAGTACGCTGATATGAACATGCAGCCCTCTTTCTGGAGACTGTAATAAAACCTCAGCCGGGCTGAAATGAAAGCCAGTGAAATGCGTTTCGCTGGTGACCTCGGAATGCCGTGGCGGAATCCGCCAGTACAGGGAATCTCCATTGATCACAACACGTGCTGGCCGTTGCACCGTGTACCGTGTCGCTGGTGACGAATGTAAACAGTACTAGTAAGGTGTGACGTTTTGGGGAAAGTAGCTCCTCTGAGTTTAGTCAGCAAGACGTAGAATCGCCTGTGCTTCAGTAGGATTTGTGATCCAACATCATTTTGACCTAAATTTTCTTTCAGAAGTGACCTTTGTCACACTGACTAGTTTTCCAGCATGCTGCGAGAGGCGACATATTCACTTTCAGGCTTCTGCTTTAGTTATAGTATCTATTTTTTTTTACTTCGTAGGACATCGACATGTCACAGCATCAAAAGATTAAAATTAAATGCAATCAACAAATATTTTTCGTAATAACAATAATAACAATCGGTTTTACAAAGAGCGTTTAGTTTGCATTTATCACGATTCTCTCCACGAACTCAAAGTGCCAAGCGACTGGAAAAAAGCTCATATGACTCCTGTATATAAGCAGGATAAAAGAGCGGACCCGCAAAATTACAGACCAATATCGTTGACATCGATTTGCTGTATAGTTCGAGAGCGTATTCCGCATTCGAATATAATAAAATTCCTAGAGACCGAAATGCTCATGTCCACGAATCAGCACGGCCTTAGAAAGTATCGTTAGTACGAAACACAGCTTGCACTTTTCTCACATGATACACTGCGAATTATCGATGAAGGGTAACTGGCAATTTCCATATTTCTAGATTTCCGAAAAGCATTCGACGAGATACCCCCACTGCCGACTGTTAAAGGTACGAGCGTACGGAATAGGCTCCAAGATATGTGACTGGCTCGAAGAATTCTCAAGTAAATAAACCCAGTATGTTGTTCTTGAGAGCGACTGTAGGTCGGTGACAGGATTACATGACGAGTGCCCCAGGGAAGTGCGATAGGACAGTTGCTGTTTTCTATATACATAAATGATGGGCCTAATGATGCTGTGGTGTACGAGAAGGTGTCGAAGATAGCTAACAAGATGACCTACACACAATTTCTAGCTGGTGTGATGAATGGCAGCTGACTCTACATGTAGAAAAATTTGATTTAATGCGGATAAGTAGGAAAAACAAACCCATATCGTTCGGATAACAGCTTGAAACAGTCACCCCATTTAAATATCTGGGCGTAACGTTGCGAAGCGATATGAAATGGAACGAGCATGTGAGGATTGTGGTGGGGAATATGAATGGTCGACTTCGGTTCATTGGGAGAATTTTAGGAATGTGTGGTTCATCTGTAAAGGAGACCACACGTAGGACGCTGGTGCGACCTGACATTCATTTCGAAGAACACTGCTGAGAAACCTTAGAGACCCGGCATGTGAAGCTGACTGCAGAACGATCCTACTACTGCCAACGCACACTTCGCGTAGCGGCCACGAAGATACGATGGCAGAAATTAGGGCTCCTACGGGGGCATATAAGAGAGTCGTTTTTCCCTCCCTCTGTCTGCGAGTGGGACAGGAAAGGAAAGGGCTAGTAGTTGTAAAGCATACACACCGTCACGCACCTTGCGGCAGCTGGCGTAGTGTCTATGTAGATGTAGGTAATCATAATACATCTATGCAACAGATCAAGGGAAAAGGAGAGAAGACGGTTATGATCTATTGGCGGAGACCATGCAAATATTCGCCTAGACTGAATCGGGAAAACCATTGAAAAAGATAACAATCTGGAGTTCCCATTACAAGAATAACGTTTCTTGAAGTCCACTAATTATAGTAAATCATTAAACTCGACAATATCCCGCAGAAATATATTTGTTTGTAACGTTTTCTGTTGTTATGCTGAATTTCCTTGTCTTGATACCATGCAAATATACACTACTGGCCATTAAAATTGCTACACCAAGAAGAAATGCAGATGATAAATGGGTATTCATTGGACAAATATATTATACTAGAACTGACATGTGATTACATTTTCACGCAATTTGGGTGCATAGATCCTGAGAAATCAGTACCCAGAACAACCACCTCTGGCCGTAATAACGGCCTTGATACGCCTGGACATTGAGTCGAACAGAGCTTGGATGGCGTGTACAAGTACAGCTGCCCATGCAGCTTCAACACGATACCACAGTTCATCAAGAGTAGTGACTGGCGTATTGTGACGAGCCAGTTGCTCAGCCATCATTGACCAGACATTTTCAATTGGTGAGAGATCTGGAGAATGTGCTGGCCATGGCAGCAGTCGATCATTTTATGTATCCAAAGGCCCGTACAGGACCTGCAACATGCGGTCGTGCATTATCCTGTTGAAATGTTGGGTTTCGCAGGGATCGAATGAAGGGAAGAGGCACGGGTCGTAACAGATATGAAATGTAACGTCCACTGTTCAAAGTGCCGTCAATGCGAACAAGAGGTGACCGAGACGTGTAACTAATGGCACCCCATACCATCACGCCAGGTGATACGCCAGTATGGCGATGACGTATACACGCTTCCAATGTGCGTTCACCGCGATGTCGCCAAACACGGATGCTACCATCATGATGCTGTAAACAGAACCTGGATTCATCCGAAAAAATTACGTTTTGACATTCGTGCACCCAGGTTCGTCGTTGAGCACACCGCCGTAGGCGCTCCTGTCTGTGATGCAGCGTCAAGGGTAAACGCAGACATGGTCTCCAAGCTGACAGTCCGTGCTGCTGCAAACGTCGTCGAACTGTTCGTACAGATGGTTGTTGTCTTGCAAACGTCCCCATCTGTTGACTCAGGGATCGAGACGTGGCTGCACGATCCGTTACATCCATGCAGATAAAATGCCTGTCATCTCGACTGCTAGTGATACGAGGCAATTGGGATCCAGCACGGCGTTCCGTATTACCCTCCTGAACCCCCGTATTCCATATTCTGCTAACAGTAATTGGATCTCGACCAGCGCGAGCAGCAATGTCGCGATACGATAAACCGCAATCGCGATAGGCTACAATCCGACTTTTATCAAAGTCGGAAACGTGATGGTACGCATTTCTCCTCCTTACACGAGGCATCACAACAACGTTTCACCAGGCAACGCCGGTCGACTGCTGTTGGTGAATGAGAAATAGCTTGAAAACTTTCCTCATGTCAGCACGCTATAGGTGTCGCCACCGGCGCCAACCTTTGCGTGAATGCTCTGAAAAGCTAATCATATGCCTCTACTTCCTGTCGGTTAAATTTCGCGTCTGTAGCACGTCATCTTCGTGGTGTAGCAATTTTAATGGCCAGTAGTGTAGCTGAATGCGGACAGAGGATATAGTTTTAAAAATAAATGTAGCTGTATAAATAACTGTCTAACAGTATATTGATTGTAGTATACACAAATCTAAGCATTGTGATACAGGAATTGTTGCCAGGGTAGAAAGTGTTATTTTTCTCTCTATGTTCTGCTTCTTTAACCACTTTTCATTAGCAAAATTTTGTACATGGCTGCACGTTCAGAGACCGTAAATAACTACAATTGAAAGAAAACAGCCTTAGCTCACTATTTTTAACGAATTAACCGGAGTTCAACACTGCGAGGAGTGTCTTCCTCGGAATTTAAATCAAAATATTACAGATAATTCTTTGATTAACATTTTTAAGCGGGTTTCAACACTGCTAGGAGTGTCTTCCTCAGAATTTAAATCAAAATATTACAGACAATTCTTTGATTTAAATTATGAGGAAGACACTCTTAGCAGTGTTGAAACCCGCTTAATTCGTTAAAAATAGTGACAGAGGGCTGATTTCTTTCAATTGTAACTTTTCATTAGCGATTGAACAGTACATGAGTGTACTGTTCGGTTTCCGATACACCGGGAGAAACTGAGGATCCACAGGTTTCATGAGTGCTTACTATGATCTGGCAGCAAAATAACTTTCTAGTTTGATGCAATTTCATGACACTGATTGGCTGAAATTATTTCTGCCTGTTACATAAAAGGTAAAGAAAAGCGTACATTCAGGTATTTCAGTAATTTGTTAAATCAGATGACGGATCTCATCATACATGCATCATCAGATTCATACACAATCAGATACGTGTGAAGAACTCCGAGCAACCTCTGATATATTCCAAATTTGTTTCGTCCAGACGTACATATTTCGGAAGCTACCAATAAGCATATTTCATAGTATAAACTATTCACATAGCATTAAATGCCGAAAATAAAGATTTGGCGTTATCATGACCTATTGATATCAATTGAAACTACAGGTTTATTGTTCCTGGTATCAGTCGCAGTTTATTTTATTTTATTTCCATTACGTGTTTCACAGATTTAAACTTCCATCATCAGGTGGGTTTATGTGAACTTATAACATATGTATCTCTTGCGATTACAACTTTCAAATGACCTGTAACACTGTCTACAGTAGTCACAGGTTCCTATCCGGCGTGTTTTCACAATATGGTTATGTCGTCACAGACACGTTGTAAACATTTATCCCCTATTTTTGAACAGACGTCGGTTACCCCCAAGTCTGGTACACAACACACACACCCGGTTTACATGGGGCTCCAAAAATTGGATTTCGTAAATCGATTTCCAAATACAGCTTGTGGGTGTTCACGTAAAGACTTCAAAATCGATTCTGGTTGCCGGTTTTCCGGTTGCGCAATCGAATTTCGCTCCCAGGTAAACGCAACCGGTTTGAAACGTGCTTAGGCTTTCAGGTTTCGTCTTGTTTTTACAAATTTTCAGCTAAAATGGACCGAGTGGCTTCTTGACTGAAGCTGTCCATACCTCGTCTAATTGAAGAGAAATAGCGATTATAATGACTAAATCATAAACAGTATCAGCTGTTTTGCAGGCGCCATATTTAAATGGCTAACAAATCCGCTTCAAACCTTAACATGTAAACACGACAGCGGGAAACGGTTCCCGAAATTCAGTTTTCGTCTTTCGGAAAATCTGTCGCTTGTAAACGTAGTGATACACAGATGTTATTGATTCACATAAATTCAGCTAATGATAGGCAGGTTAACACTAATGTTCTAGATCACAACAGACTTCTTGTTCCCATTACTTACTGCAGTATATAACAGTGACAGGATAGGTCTTAAAATGACATACATACCGGTACCTAAAAGCGAAGATGATGATTTTTTTGAAAGTGATGTTTATTCACAACATTACATTTTCAGACAATACCAATGAATGTTTTTTATGCACACTGTTATTTAATACGATAATCGGTATTAATTTACTGATGTTTTTGATAATAAACCAAGACATAAGTAGAATGTGTACTGGTTAAGCCTGTTCTCGAACAAATCGTTGACGGAATATTTGTGCTCATTCACGTTTCCTCAGTGTCGTCTAATTCGTTTAGTTAATTTCATTAAATCTAATGGCTATGTCCCATCAGATTCTATTTCTGAATCTATGGCGGAAATGTGATTCTTGCCATTCGGGATGGATAAAGGATTGAAGAAAAGCTGCGAGACGAGATGGGCATCCGGAAACGGTTACCCATAGTTACACCAGTCGGTAGCTGTTCTGTTGTGATTACTGTTTAATAAAACCCTTTTGTTCGGTCTTAGGTCGAGAACATATCGTCTTGACAACTATATCATTTTGCTGATTTAAAAATGAAGTGACGCCAACATTTTATGTACCGAAGAAATACGTACCGTAATCTACACAAACTAACAGTAAGTCTAACTTTACTTCTGAGTTTAGTCGCCAATACTGTATACCCCTCTAATCGGGTAGCAGATTCTGTTATATGAAAAGCTTTCTGAAATCCAAACATTTTTTTGTGTTTGAGAAACTATATCATAGCCTTTCGCGTTGGTTAATGTCAGAGGAAAAAATTCATTCGAACTGACCGGCACTTCCTCCTCACTTTACGCATTACCAATACCAAAATTTCTCAATGTGTACAGAGTCCGTGAAACATACACAGTACGTCAAATTTTATTATTGACAAGTAACACAACAACAAAGCCAGGAGACATGTCGATACATCTCATGCTGCAGTACTTGGATCCTTAACCGGTTTGAGTCGGTTTTGTCCGGCATGAACTTCACTAGGAAGTGGTGGCAGCACAGTCGACGTGAGTAGCGAACCCCTTTCCATTTAGTCGTCTGCCTGCTTTCGCAGAGCAAGAAGAACTTTGGTGGTGATAACATTCGTGTGTGGAACTTCCTCAGTCGTCGGCCTCTACTGTGAGTTTTAATTATAGTGTTTATAAACACATTTTACGTAGATAATAAATCGTATATTGTAATAAATTATACCGTAATTTATAACTGATTGCGGAAGGAAATGTATGAGTCTCTGGATGCGCCTTACGCGTACGCTGCCAGCAGCGCCGTGTAATGTTCATTCTATGGCGGGGATCTTTGCAGTTCACTTTCGTGCTTGTTTGAAAACAAAACTCTGTGATGCGTGCTGGTAGCAGTATGTTTGTAAACATTACGTCGACATTCTGTGGAAGGTACAATATCGCAATTTACCGTAGTTTTTGATTAATATTTTTGAACATATTTCTTTAGGAAAAATATACCTTACCATAGGAGCGACAGTGCTGTGTAAACCGGCTTTCTTCGACATAAATTGCAAATTCTGTCAGGTCATGAAATTTTTTGTATTGATCGTAGTTTTAAAACATTAAGCAACTGTTTAGTGTATTGTAATAGATGTTTATGTGCATTTTTCCGCATGTGAGAGTCAAGAAATGTTCTGTTGTTGCGTACCGGTAACTTAGCTGAATTATAAACTCCAAATGATAATTACTGTCAGCATGGGAGGCATAGAATACCCGGATAGATATTTGTATTATTTATGTACAGAAACGATAATGTCCCTTTAGCGAATAGAGATTTATTGATGCATTTGCTCCACGTAGATTTTATTAATTTGTTAGTGATTGACATTTTTGCTTTTTTGTGTCAGGTTCATCTATACGCACAAACACCGTATGGTGGCGTCTGCTGCCTTTGGTTACTGTAACTCGAGGAGACCACTTCTCTCCTTGATGAGTGCCCTGCCACACACAACTCGTGAGAGCAACAGTGTGACAAGCTTGCTACAGGGTTGGCCTAGACGTTGGACAAAGACTGTTCGTGAGATTCCATTAGATTGAGCAGTGTGCCTTCTCAGTCAACTAAGTAATTCATTGGAAGCAAATTGTTGCATGGAGCCTATTGCAGGCAATAGAGGTTTTTAGTAAATAGTATCTGCATAGCAGTTTTTGCTTTGTTGTACCTGAGTATTGTGTGCCTGTAGTTACTGCGCCCTTGTAACTTTGAAGGTTCTTTTTTAATTTTGTGCCATTTGACTTTTCAATCATGGTACCACCTCCTGTGTTTGATGGCACCTCAGAATTGCTATCGACTGATGTACCACCGGCAGCTGAATCAGATAACCAAACAGCAAGTTCCTCCCCACTTTCAAAGTATGCTACCCCAAGATCATGCATAAGCCAGTCTGAATCTGACGAGACACCAACCCCGTCAACTGCTCTCCAGACACCAGAAGAGACATCTCCAGAAGATGAGAAAAATGTAGTAATAAATTCACGGTCTCCAAAGAAATCACAGGAGAGAGATTGTCCTGAGTCATCACCTCTTTTGGCCCATGATACAAAGTCACACACTCCACCTCCTGCTTGGTCACCTCCACAAACATCGCCACTAACATCCTCAGAAGAGAAGAATGGCTCAGTGGTGGTCACGGAAAACCCAGCATATGGTTTGGGGAATGGTGGTGTGAAATTTGAGGAAGGTACAAAAGAACCAGATAGTGATGATGAACGTGACAGCATATGTAGCAGCAGCCATTCAAGCAAAGAAGAACCAGCTAAACCAAAAATTCCAGATGGTGGTTGGGGCTGGGTGGTGGTGGCCTCATCTCTTGTCATCAGTATGATAGCTGATGGCATCAGCTTCTCTTTTGGTCTGCTATATATAGAATTTCTCAGGCACTTTGGTGAAAGTAAGAGCAAGACAGCGTGGATTGGGAGTCTTTTCATGGCAGTACCTTTGTTGTCAGGGCCTATTGGAAGTGCACTTGTTGACAGGTGAGTCCCACAGTGTAATTTGCATTGTTTTAAATCCATAGATCTTACATTTGTGTTTTGTCTGTTGATTTTAATTTCATGCCTTAATGAATTGTGTCTGTTATAAACTGTGCACTAATGGGCTTATGGCTAAGTTTTAAAAATGGCTAGAACTAGGTGAAAACATGAATCATATTGTGCTGAGAAAACTTAAGATATCCTACAACATCAATCATAATAGAGTGTATGAGTTCTTAAATGTTTCATAAAAATTGCACAAAACATTGTGCCGCTGGTGATTTGTTGATGTTGTCAGATAGCTGGGCTTTATTGCATTTGAATCTAACAATGCTGTGGTTGAGACACTAGACACATAGGCCTATTCAGAACTTGTACGTGTGACCAGCCAGCATTAGATTTGCTGTTGTTTGTCTAAATTATTACAGGAAAATTCTGGGCGTGAGTTCCTTTGTTGTACCTGAATATTGTGTGCCTGTAGTTACCACGCCCTTGTAACTTTGAAAGTTCTTTATTAAATTTGTGCCATTTGACTTTTGAATCATGGTACCACCTCATGTGTTTGATGGCACCTCAGAATTGCTTTCGACTGATGCACCACAGGCAGCTGAATCAGATAACCAAACAGCAAGTTCCTCCCCACTGCTACATTCTCACAGGATGGAAACATAGTGATAGAACTGGAAGCGAGGTTTAGCAAAGCTAATTCAGTGAGTGCTCAGCTACGATCTACTCTCTTCTGCAAGAAGAAAGACAGTACCAGGACTAAGTTATCTGTGCACCGTTCAATCTTTCGACCAACTTTGTTGTATGGGAGCGAAAGCTGGGTGGATTCAGGGTATCTTATCAGTAAGGTTGAGGTTACGGATATGAAAGTAGCTAGGATGATTGCAGGTACTAGTAGATGGGATCAATGGCAAGAGGGTGTCCACAATGAGGAAATCAAAGAAAAACTGGGAATGAACTCTATAGACGTAGCAGTCAGGGCGAATAGGCTTAGATGGTGGGGTCATGTTACACGCGTGGGAGAAGCAAGATTACCCAAGAGACTCATGGATTCAGCTGTAGAGGGTAGGAGGAGTCGGGGCAGACCAAGGAGAAGGTACCTGGATTTGGTTAAGAATGATTTTGAAGTAATAGGCTTAACATCAGAAGAGGCACCAATGTTAGCACGGAATAGGGGATCATGGAGGAATTTTATAAGGGGGACTATGCTCCAGACTGAACACTGAAAGGCATAATCAGTCTTAAATGATGATGATGAGTTCCTTTGATAAGACCGTAGCCCACCTCCCGCATCTTTCAGTAATTGAAACTGTGCTCCAACCATATCACCATCATAACACAATGTTAAGATATTATTTTATTACCTGTTTTCTAACATTGGAAATTATAACAACATTTTTGTGATGAACATGATGTTCATTGTAGTTTCATGCAATCAATTTGGAAGGAAATTGAAGCTGTTAGTCACTGAATGTATGAAATAAATTTTACCTTTAGTTTTGAGCTGTGCGTTGGTTGATAAAGTAACTCGGCATTTGGCATTCTTGATGATTGGACATTTCTGTTCTTATACAGGTGATGTTGGCAGTCCTTAGTCCATCAGAATTGACTTAAATGGTCCATATATTTTTGTTCTCACCTGTTCTTCTATTCTTATGGAAACTTAATAGCATAATCATTAGAGATGTAGCACCAGCTCCGTTTTGAAAAGAATTGTGAACACCGATAGTTGGGATTCTCTTGAACTGTTTTGGCATCCACTGAAATGAAAATTGAGAAACGTAAATTTATATACTGACCACGGATTCTGCACTAGGGCGTTTAATACTGCAAAATACAAGACAAGCAATATTAGGTTGAAATCACTCTGAATGTAAAACAGGTACTAATTTTGTGATGTATCTCTCTCTTGTTGTGACTGATATTATAATGGTTCGATAGTTGTAACAGACAAGCACATAGGAAAGAGTGGCAGTCTTCTAAGTTTATAAATAAAAAACCGTGATTAGAGTTAAGAACTACAAAGCTTCACATAATATTATCACCTGTGAATTTAGCAGTCTTATGATCCTGGTGTCTGTGCCTATCTTCTTCTCAATCCTCCTGCTATCTTCATATCCTATCCTGGGTTTTCTATATATTAATAATACCTACTTTAATGTTTGTGGTTATATAACTTAAGTTTCACTGTAATTATTATCACAGGTATGGCTGTCGCTGGATGACAATAACTGGTGGCCTCATTTCAGGCCTAGGATTTACTCTGAGTGCTTTTTGTAACACCATTGAGATGATGTACTTGACATTCGGTGTGGTAGCAGGCCTGGGTCTGGGATTGTGCTATGTGACTGCAGTTGTAAGTATTGCATACTGGTTTGACAAGAAGCGGACTTTGGCAACTGGTCTGGGTGCCTGTGGGACTGGTGCTGGAACATTCGTTTATGCTCCAATGACAACTTACTTCATTGAGACATATGGTTGGAGGGGAACAACTCTGCTTCTGGCAGGAACTTTCTTCAACATGTGTGTCTGTGGTGCAGTGATGCGTGACCCAGAGTGGTGGACACTGGAACAGCAGAAACAGTCTGCACTGTCCAAGTCAGCGCGCACCTCATCCAGTTGTGGCTCAATTTCAGCCAGGTCAGAAGCCAATGACTTTCCTGGTGTTGAAGAAATTCGCAAACTGTTAAAAAGTGGCCAAACACCAGAATACATACTAACAACACTAGCCACTTATATAACGTCAGATGGTCCAGAGCTGGAAACTGGCACCAAAGATAAATCTGAAGATGGCTTGAAGACTCCAGTATACAGCTCTGTTGTCAACTTGCCAACATTTGTCCGACAGAGCGAAACGGTTAGTTTTCAGTGTTCTTACTATTTTGCTTCCACTCTGTGATGTATGTTATTTAGTATCTATTGTACTATGATGTGACCACTTTAATTTCTGCATTGTTTGCCTCATGGTTGTGCATTCAATTATTTATATATATTCCTGGTATCATTTTCTTGAAAGAATTGTTGTGTTTTAATGCCCATCTCAGCTTTAAGTGAATTGTGCCCTGTGTCTGTTTCTGCTTCTGTCACCTTTCTTGAAACATGTTCTGAAATGGAGTTGAACTGTCAGTAAGCTTTTTGTTATTATGTACAGTTAATATTCGACTTTGCTATAATAATAATTTCATTTGCCACAAAATTTTTTGATGCACCCCCCCCCCCCCTCTCTCTCTCTCTCTCTCTCTCTCTCTCTCTCTCTCTCTCTCTCTCTCTCTGTGTGTGTGTGTGTGTGTGTGTGTGTGTGTGTGTGTGTGTGTGTGTGTGTGTGTTTTTAAGCACTTTAAATTTGATTTATTTCACATTCAGTACACATGGTCCCAACATTTATTACTGCAATCATATACAACTAGCATGGTGATTGTTTTTGGATTGTAAATTTTGTCATATTGTGTGCAAATATTAAAGCTATAAAAAGAGGGGGGTGGTATCTCAGCCATAGACATGTTACCCTTCATATAGTTCACTTTTCTCTCTTTAAGCTGTCATTTAGATGGATTATGAATCCTCTTATTCCACTATGTCAACTCAAAATACAAATTACTTGATCCAACAGCTTCAACCATGCATTTAGTGTATAAAAATTGTTTGGTTGGGACCTGCACTGTATCAGGTCTGCACTGATTGATGTGCTCTTATTTGTTACTCAGTATTCTTTCCTGTTGTCAGTTACTTTTTTTACCTATTGCCAGTTATTCTGTTTAACAGATTTTTTTTTTTGGGGGGGGGGGGGTGAAAGGGTTAGAGGTCACCACTTTTGTTGTTCGACAAATAATGGGCAACTGACTTAGGAGAATATGTAAGGAAAGGAACATTAACCCAGAATAACCCTGTTGATTGTATAGAACTTGTTACATCATTTTATATCCCTTTCAAATTTTATGAGCTTTTTTCGTACAATATTGCCAAATCAGTGATGAATTATTTTGCCTGCAAAATTGTTGCATAATCGTCGGGTAAACACTCTACTTACTGGATGCATATGCAAGTAGCTTAATAAATCCAATAGAGTATCTAAGAATCCAGTTGAAGAACTTCAATAAATTCCACACTGTCAGCCGTGTTTATAAGCATAGAATTCTAAAATGAAATAGGACTTAAATTGGGAGTAATAGATGCACCTGATGGTGCTTCACCAATTCACAACTAATCCATCACCTTTCAATGTAACCTAGACCTTGGGCTGTGCTACAGGTCAATATTTCACTACATCTAATATTTCATATGCACATCCATTGCCCTCACCAACAACAACCAATCACCTCCCAATCTAACCTAGACCGAGGGCTGTGCTACAGATCAATCTTTCACCACGACCTTCATTCCCAAAACTAATACGGACACAAAGGAACATTGTTGATGTTCTGTTTTCTTTCAGTTTGTGCATCATCATTAGGTTACAGGCCAAAGTTAGTATTCAGTATCAGTATGTTCAGGGAACTCATTATTTCTTTGCTGATATTTGGTGATGATATTGCATTATTGCTTTATTTTGGGAAATATAAGCGTGCACTCACTCTATGTTACTGTATTGAAACGTTTACATATGGGAACTTACAGGGTAGCAGCAAGCAGATAAGAATACTTTAATTGGTAGCAGACTCTATGATAATCTGCCCATTAAAAAAAAAAAGTGATGGGGGCAAAAGTGTTTTTAAATGTGTTCCTTCCTAACAACTCCTTCTGTGTCATACAAAAATTCTAGAATTTAGAAAGATATAGTCAATTACAAATATGCTCTCTCTCTCTCTCTCTCTCTCTCTCTCTCTCTCTCTCTCTCTCTCTCTCTCTCACATTCTCCCCTCCCCCCCCCCCCCCCCTCTTCCTCCCACACCCTTAAACAATTTATTGCCGCTGAACATTCCAAGTAATATACGTCTTTAGTGTGTCGTCGTTTGATGTTGTATCCTTTGCGAGCTGTAATATTTAGTTAAGTAATACTGTATCTGTGTAGACCTTGTATCACTGCCATATATACTGTGATTAATAATTACTGGCAGGAGCTGAATTAATGTTCTGTTTCCACTACTGTGCAAAATATAATTATCACTTATATGTCAAGGTGATTTGCATACAGAAATGTCTCAGATTACATTTTTCTTATTTCATAAGGCTAATGGGACACACAGCAATCAATCCCAACTCTCTCCACTATGCATACCTCCATCACCATGTGGATTTATTTAACTGTACTTGGTGATAATGGTTTCTGTGTAAGATTTTCTGAGCAATTTGTCATGTTGTCTCACAACAGAAGATGAAATGCTTATTTAATGCAGGGCTTTGAAACTTTGTAGATGTATGACTGATAAGTACACTTTGTGCATGATCGGAAACTGAACATGTGTTCAGTACTTTACCATAATTTGTAATCTCCATATATCTGCATTGTTTTCAGATAATTTGAATTGTGTGTTGCTAATTATTTCATTGAAAGTGTTGGGGGTCTGTTTATAACTTCACTGTTACTCTGATTCTGTGTTTGTATAGTGTGCATCTTTTTGTATTAGGTGCCATTGGAAGTTCTGGAATCATTAAGTGCCAACAAACGCATTTTTAACGTGATACTGGAAAACTATCCAAGCCTGCTCACATGCCGAAGCATTTCAGACAAAGGTTTAAACCTCTTACCAGCACAAGATATGGTGGCACCTGATGCCCGTGTTCCTGTCACAATGTCCATGCGTATTAAGAGGCAGAAAAAGGAAAAAGAAGCACCTCATGTGGAAAGTCAAGACCCGTCTGCTGCACCATTAATAAATTCAGCTGCAGCTTCTCATGCTGTTGTTGTTAAAACACAAAGTAATCCAGTTCCAGCTATCCGTGATACCCAGCAAAACTTCAAGAAGCAGATTTGTACTGCACCTACAGCCCCACATACCAACTATCTGAGAGGGATTCGTGTCCACAGGTTAGAATTATTATTCCATTTTGTCTCTTTATGTTAGTGGTTATTTATTTTCCATTTTTACTCAACATTCAGTCAGGCAGATTACGGCAGGAACCAAAGGCATTTGTATTTGAAGACATAGAACAAAATGTATTAGTTTTATGAAATAACCATGTTTTAACAGTGCATTGGTTTTAGAATGTGATGTGAAGGCACTAGTATAGATAGTCTGTCTCGCAGAAAGTGTTTTTTTTCCCCATGGTGTTGAAGCCTTATAATTACTTTACTTCCAGTTTACCATGTTTTTATATATTAAGTACAAGCAGAGTCTAAATAATTTAGCAGTAAAGGAGACCACTCACTGAATAGCAGAAATACTGAGTCATTGACAGGCACGCACAGAAGAGAATGAAAACTTTGCTATCTTTAGTGAGTCACCAGCAGCCCATCAACCTTTTTTCTGGTTATATGCTCCATTCACACAGGATAATTTCACATTGACTCTCAGTGTCCCTAGATAAATATTTTTTTTATTGTACCAAAATTGTATGAGTGGAACTACAACAACAAAGAATATGAATCAAAAATTTTAAGTTGTGGTCACTAGTTCTGAAGGTAAATGTGTATGAGGACGGCCTTGCAAGTTTTTGCAAAAATAATGAAAGAAAGACATTTTTTGATACAAGTAATTTTATTCTCTCTCAACATATTTGTCTGTAAAATTTACATACTTTGCATGCATTAGAATCAGTTGTGGAAACATTTTTCCACCATGATGTTGCTATCTCAAAAACTTGGTTTAGAAAGGATTGAATAGCTTTTTAAGGTGATTAAAATCTCTGTCCACACTTTTTCCGTAGTATTATGACAGCAAAATTAAATGGTTAAATGATATATCTGATGAAAATTGGCAATTAGACAATAATTTGATGATTTCCCAATCAGTTACTTAACGTGCTTGCATTGAGTTGCTGAATGATGATGTGACATTTCTGTTTGTTTTTCATGACTTCATCAAAGACTTGCTGCGAGCAAATGGTTGTATATAGCTTTTAGCATTTACTGTTCTTTGATCTCCTAAAGCAGCAGTTTGAGCTGTCCAGTGCAACCAAAGAAACAAGTGACTGTTTTCTTGGAAGTGCCTCATGAGCAAACTGCTTTTGTTGGTTTTGGTTCCCCTTTGAACACCCAAACACTTTAGTGTACATTGGTTCCTGATCATGTGAACATATCCACTTTTCATCTCTTGATGATCACATTTTTTAGGTATTTGCTAATGTAAGTTGACACTAGCTTGTTTTTGAGCTTTGGCCAATAGTTTGTAATCAATTCGGAGTAGATCTTTTTCACAGACAAAATCAAATGTACTGAAGGCTTTGAATGCCTAAGAAAAACTCTGTCCCACACTAAGTCACATGCCTGATCCTTTTTGCTTGTGGTATGCACAGCATTGACTTGTTCTGGAACAGCTGATGCTTGGTTGACTTTCATGAAATTCTTTACTAGTGGAAGCATGACCTTCGATATAATCTCCAAACTTATTGTAAACATCCCTGACCAGACGTCTTTTTGAGGCTCTGCGATTACGTGTGGCACTAATGAATTGCACTTGCCTAGTTGCCAAAAATTTTCTTTCCTTTTCACTGCTCATGGTGTGTTTTGGTACGGCCATCATCAGATCTTACATTGATACACAGTACCTTGTCATTTATAAACATTCCAATCATTCCATCAGTGCCTAAACAATTGCAAACAATCTTTTGTGAAAATTATTGATTATCAAAATTTGAACAAGACGATAAGAAACATTTTTATTGCATTACCTGTTTGTGAAAATGTTAAAAAAAACATTCAGTGAAAACCTTAAAGTGGAATTTCCTTCTTTTCACAAGGCTGTTTCTTTAAATGTTCACTGTAAACACACAACTTGGCCAATTTCTAAACTGCTGAGATAAATGGAAAATTGTAAAACAAAAGTTTTGTCACATCACATTACCTGAAATATGTTAAGGAAGTTTGTGGATCTGATTATTTCTTCCATACCAGTGATCATTTGGTAAAATCTTAAATATTGACCCTCTAATAAAGATTAATTTATCTTTCTTTCCCTACTTAAAACGATATTTGAATGAAGATGTCTTCTACACTGGGCTGTAGACACATTTATTTATGTTTGTGATTGGAAAGTTTCAACCTTTAGGTCATCCTCAAGCAAAAATATATAAGTAGAATAAATATATTATTTGAAACAATCCCATGCTTTCCCTTCTGTGGAGTGTCTATCAGTTATGTATAGTGGCTTAATAATATTTACAATGTTTTGCGTATGGATGGCCTAACAGTTGAAATTGCCAATAATATATGCAAAGGAATTTACAATAAAGAGCAGAAAATGGGTTCATTCAAGTAAACATATGTAATGGATGAAAACTCTATCAGACTGGGATTTGAATATGTTTCTCTTTTCCTTTCTGTGTGTACTTTTGAAGTATACTTCACCCACGATTTTAAAACTTAATAAATGTTTTTATTTGTGTGGGGTCATAAATCAGTTGGTAGAGCAACACTTTGAAGGTTCAGAGCTGTAATTCCAGCTTGGCACATATGGACCACAGTTACAAAAAAGAACAAATATTCCTTATGCTGAATCTGAGAAAAAAATTAAAAGTTCAAAGGAAATATTATTTATGAATGTAGTGAAATATTAATAGCTCAAACGATATTAATAGTTATATACATAAAGGGCAATGTCCCAACTGATTGACTCACTCACTGACTCTTCATCGCGCAGCCGAAACCACTGAGGATAGAAACTTGAAGTTTTGCAGAGGATGTGGATCTTACGCTGTAAGCATTGTTTAACAAGGGATTATATTAAAATTCCACTTCTAAGGAGGTGGAATAAGGGATGAAAGGCTTTTTGAAAATATGTCACTATTAAGGCAATTTTGAAGCTAGAAGTACGAAAATTGGAAATCATTATTAAAAAACTGCTAAACTATTTTGAAAGCTACCTCACTGAAAACTGGTATTTGATTCTCACACAGAAATTTAAAAAAAAGTGTGTTTCATTGTTTTTGGATATTCAACACCTTAAGGGACTAGTAAATTGATGAAAATTTATATTTGCTTCTCAGTTAGAAATAAAAAAAATTCTTGTTTCACTGGTTTTGGAAATTGTATCCTTTAAGGTGTGACATGGAGAATGAAAATTCTTAAGAAAATATTTCATTATATTAAAAGAATCTAAAGCTAAATTTATGAAAAATGTGAATTCATTTCTCTGTGGCATATAAAGAAATATATGTTGGGGGGTGAAAGTTTTTGTGAAAATATCCCCACAAGAACACAAGTGAAGGTATGATTTTAAAAAATCTTGGACTCCGGCTGCCAGAATTGCTTTTTGGTCAGATGTACGCTTGGAAAAGACCTTGCTTCTGTGGCCACAATTGGCATGAATAACATAAAAATTCAATTGAAGAAAACAAAACAAAAATCTGTGCAGACCATACAGCGTATGCAAGTGAAGTCGAGGGTGCTAAGCTGGTTAATAATACGTCAGAAGAAAATATATAGTCTTAGACTTTGTTAAGTTTCAGTGTATTACATTTTTCTGTGTGTGGGTTAATTTTTTCTTTTGTTTGAAATAGCCAAAGTAGAGAAGATATTGAATGCCAACTGGCAATGGCTAGAAAAGCAATTATGAAAAAGAGAAATTTGTTATCACTGAATATAGATTTAAGTGTTAGGAAGTCTTTTCTGAAACTATGTGTATGGAGAGCAGCTGTAGATGGAAGTGAAACATGGACAATAAGCAGTTTAAACGAGAAGAGAATAGAAGCTTTTAAAATGTGGTGCTAGGGGAGAATGCTGAAGATTAGTTGGGTAGATCATGTAACTAATGAGGAGGTACTGAATAGGAGTGGGGAGGAAAGAAATTTGTGGCACAACCTGACTAGAAGAAGGGGTAGGTTGATAGGACACATGCTGAGGCATCTATTTAGTATTGGAGGGAAATATTCAGAGATGAAGAGGCTTATACAGGATAGATTAGTATGAAGGGCTGCATCATATTGGTCTTCAGACTGAAGACGAAGACAACAACAACAACATCGAAAACATTGTGTCAAAGAGTTTGTGGAACTGGTTATTACTTCCATGCCAATTGCATTTCACTTTTGTGTAACAATGTGTTAACACAATAAAGTTATTACTTTTAATACAAGTAATGTATTGATTTCCAAGATAATGTACATCTAGGAAACCATCAGCAGTATCTCCCAGTTATGTCTCATAATTAAAAATAAGTCTCTGATGTCACATTGTATTAAATCCAAGCCTTTGAACTTCATCTCATCACTCTAAATAGATGCAAGTTTCTCCCAGTAACTAATATGTGGCCAACCAAGGTGTGTGTGATTGTAGGAAGCCTACATTCTCATCTTCAATAAAACTTCTTTTTTGTGTGAAACTGTATCATCATGTTGTTCGCAAACCAACACTTTGGTCACTATTGCAAATGACTGTCATTGTGGTCATGTATTTACTATCCAAAACTTGTCATTTTTTGATATCATTTTCCATAAGCTCACCTCCAGAGGATTTGTAGTGTGTCATGGAGATTTTGTTTTCTTTTTTCTTTTTTTTCAAACATTATGTGTTATACAAATTTGTATGTATGCTGTCCATTTCTATGATTCAGCAGCTGTATATATAGAATGAAACAGAAATTTACAGATCACAGCTGCATATGGGCAATGCATTAAATGCAACGGCATCATGTGAAAATTTGCGCTAGACTAGGACTCGAACACAGATGCTCCGCCTCTCTAGATTGGTTGCCTTAACCGTCTTGGCCATCCGAGCATGCCTACCATCGAGCTCAAATTCTCACATGCTGCATACTGCAAATGTAGTGTCCTCTGTCCATTATCCCCTGTTTGCTCACAGTTATTCAGCTGAGTCCCGCAAGGGTTTAGACGAGTGAGTGCATACCCACAGAAGATATCATTTCACCATCAAGGCACATATATGTACATATTTATATGTTTGTGTCTGTTCTTTCAGACACTAGAAATTTAAGAATGCAGTTCTTGATTATATTTTGTTTTTTGTTAATCTGTAAGTCATATGTAGTACCTATTGTGTTGGTTCTTTTCTGCAGAACATAAAATAACACTTGGTTAATTCATAAAGACAGCTCCAAATTTCATGCTGTGAAGTACACATAGTTTCATTTTACAAAATGCTATTTAATTTATCTGAAAGCTTACATATAAACAAAAAATACAAGTTACTCACAACTTTGCATAAATATGGATGAGTGTGGTGCTGTAGTGAAAATGAGTAAGACATACCTATATTTTCCACATTTTCCAACATGCACAACATTCATAACTTTCCATTCATTCATTAGCCGTAAAAAGAGGAAGAAATCACGTTCACAGTGTGTTACTCATCTTTTCATTTTATGCTTAATTTTCAGTTACTATATTTAATAGCCTAACTCAGTCACAATCCAAAACTGTTATGTGCATAATGTAAACGTAATGTCTTTCTGCTGTGTACCGTATTCAAAGTAGTTTTTTGTCAAGTTGTACTTGTGACAAAACAACTGTATTTATATCAAGGAGCTTTAAAAGCACTGAGACTTATGAATGTTTAAATGTGTAATGAATTTCACCTGTTGGATAGACAGTACAGAGAACATAAAAGAGAGCAGCTGATAGCCATATCGAGTGAGGCCTTGAAGCGCATTTGTGTGGTTTAGTTGGCAGAGGTATTGCTTCCACAAGACAAAGTAAATTGGAGTGTTTTGTATTTCCAATGTAAATCTTGAAAAATGGATTATATTCGGGAAGTAGAACTACCTGTTTATTTGTCACTTAAACAGGGTGATACTAATATCAATATTTTAAAATTAATTGTGTTGATGTTAGTTAATTCTTAATACCATAAATATCTCCTTCACAGTATAGTTTTTATAATTGTGTGACGTGACTCTGCAGTCTGGGATCTAATGTTCTGACGATTTAAAGTGTGAGTGTGGATCTGGGTTGTATCAGCTTATTCCCCCAAACCACCTTCCACTTCTTTACGAGATGACTGACTTGGTATTTGCAGCCATTCTTCTTTACTGAATAGCCGGCTGCTGGAAACCCTCTTGACTTCTTCTCTGTCAAATAACGCTAGGTACAGGAATTTTTCGAGTCGTGCTACTTATGAAAGAAGTAGAGATACAAACTTTACTTTTTGTCAACTAACAATGTATTTGACCTCCATGCCCAATAAAATTTCCACATAAATCTGTAACTTCCTGCAAGTCTCTCGTACAGTCGGATGTTAGAAACAAATTGTGTTACAGTTAAAAGAAAGTTTCCTTGGGTACCATGACCTTTCTTAACATGAATCACAAAATGTGTCTTGCCTCTGACAAGGCTGCATCAAGAGTCTACAAGAGTACTTTTACATCCGATCTTGTTTTAATAACAATAGTTGATGACATAATAAGCACAGAGCTGCATATAAACTCCATGGTTCTTCCTTACACACTCACTAAAACATCTATGGATTGCCCGACAGGTACTTGTCGGTGCCATCCAACTGCCGCATCTATTTTCTTCCCGCAACTGATTTTAAATCTGCACACACACAAACATGTGATGCGCAGTAGGTAGGATTCTACAATCCCACATTCATATCCAGAATATTGTGTGTTTGAGACGGTAGAAGGCTGGGTGGTTCTACAATTGACACAGAAATTCTCGAATCACTGCAGAGATTAAACAAGGTGTTTCTCAGATTCAGGACTTAAAATAAATAACAAGTATCATGTAATTAGTACATGTAATTGATATGACAGATTGACTAAGATACTTAACTTGTATTTCAGAAAAGTAGTATCAGTACTATTACCGACAATCTAGATTAAAATTCTGGATGGTATCCATGAATCACTTATGGCAAATGACAGATTTGTTTGAAAAATATTTGTATTCTGAGGAGCAAGCTGGTCATTCAGTCTGCATTAAATTATCCAAGTTTTTGGAAGCTTTCCAAAATCCAAAAGGGGAGAGGGATCTCACATCTCCCATATGTTGATAAATACTTAACTCTTGTTAACATAATTGACATATGTTTCGTTTATTCCAGGAATTCTGTTATGTATCGAGGAGCTACTCTCAACATCAATAAATATAGGTTGCGTGCATCATCTTGCCCGGATATTTATCGGAATTCCATGACAACGATAGCAAAGGAAACAGAAGAGGTTAGTGTATTCACATCATGTGAAGAGCATACATTTCCATTCAGGTGCAAAGTTTTAAATAAATTCTTACTTTTGTAAAGTTTTCATGATTTGGAGAGTACTATACCCACCAGTAAACAGTGGTTGTGTAGGAGAAACATACTTCCACTTTGCCTGTAGAAAGTTTTTATAATATTAAAGCAACATCACGCATTATAATAGTGGAAATGATGGTTTTTGTATTTTCTTGTGCCTGAGAGTGTGTTTGAGCTGCCACATGTTTATTGAAATCAAATGCTCCTTTTGCCAGTTATGTGGTAGTTTATTCACACACCTGTTTCGCCTCACAATGGGAGGCCATGACACTGGGATCACAGGTTTACTTCAAACTTTGTACATTTTTAGTAGGCCATTAAAACAACATAATATGCAAATAGTGAGGTGCATTACTCTGGCATTCTGAGAAAATCACAAGAGAAGTTATACCATCTGTTGTGTGTCTGTTCATAGGTGCTGAACGTTCATGGTGGTCAAGTAATTAGCACTCGAGCATTGTAAGACGAATGTGTATGAAGTGACAGCTTGATTCCCACTCAAACTTAATTATTAATCTATTTTCTTCATCACTGCTCATGTTATTTAATTTTCAAAATGTCAGCTAGGTGTGTTTTCCCTTATAAACTCTGAACATCCTTGTAAATGTGGGAAAACTGCATTCATTCGATGTAGTAGACGCCATTTCAATTTATGTCTTCCCTGTCTTTATGACAAATACTATCCTGCAATGTGTGATGTTAAACACTTATCTGACGAGCAATTGTACATTATTCTTGTGGTGGGCACAGTGTGACTTACTGTATTACTGATTGTGAATAATGTCATTTGCATCATTATTTATAAGGGTTTGACTTGGACTTTCCAAGCCTGTCCCTCATCCTTGAAATTTTAATTAAAAATAGTAAATAGTCAAATAACATATGAAATTCACTACAGCTTCATGAAAATGCACATTTTTATGTTAATTCTCAAATGTCATATAAATTAAGCAATGTGTTGGCAGGATTTGAACTGTCGCCTCGTCCACTACTCTCTTGCAAAGCTTGAAAGCTAACCACTTGACCTCAATGACCTCTAACTGCCAGTACCTTGCACAGATAAATAGTTGCCACATAAAACTTCACTTGCAATTTTCTGTGAGTTGCCAGAGTAGTGCACCTTACTACTCACACACTATGTTATTTTAATAGCCTACTAAAGATGTACAAAGTCTGAAGTAAATCAGTGATGCCTATGGCGTTGCCTCACCTTGTCAGTTATGAGTTAGTATAACAATATGAAAAGGATAGATTGCTACTCACCATGATTTGTGTGTGTGTGTGTGTGTGTGTGTGTGTGTGTGTGTGTGTGTGTGTGTGTGTGTGTGAGCACACTTTGTTTTGTTATAATGAAGGACTAAGGATGAGAGACTTATATAGATAATAGTGTCTAGCAGCCTTTTATTCAATGTTCCTGTCTGCTGTTCAATGCCTTCTCTATGTGGTGAGAAGCAGTGTAGCCTTTTCATATTGCTGTCATTACATTCCAGGTTTTTCATTGTATGACAAGTCAGTAAAACTCATTTTGAAGTGTATTAAGTATTTAAGCAAATATAAACAGAATGAAAAATGCTCCTACTGTAGCACAAAAAAGCAAATATGTCCTTGGCAGAGTTAGGGACGTAAAAGAAGGGAACTATCTTTTTGACTTATTTGGCAACTTCAGACATTTCATTCAAAACATCTTGACATATTCACACTTTTTTACTCAGTAGTTTTAGTATCCATGTCATTTAATATAATGCATCGTGTTAAGTGAAGTATTGGGATACATGATGTCATGTCATGTCATGTAACATGAGACATGCCATCATGTCATCAAGCATGGCGTTTGTCATATCCTGCAGTATGACACTATGTCATGAAAATTTAGGGTGCATCAATCCCCACTCTCGGATACTTTCAATTATAGATGCATCCATGCCCTCAGATACTTCCTACAGTGCAAGGGGCATTCAATAAGTAATGCAATACTCTTTTTTTATTTTTTGTCAGTTTCAGTTGAAAAAAATGTGGAATTTTGTGGGACATCATAGAATATTCCTGCTTCAGACCCTATAGTTTTGTGATTCCAATAGGTGGAGGCACTCGTAGCCTTCAAAGTAGCTTCTGTAATGGAGGTGTGTTCCAAGCACTGAGCTGTCAGTGGATTTGTTTTCACAGAAAACCAGATCATCACATATATTCATAGGCACTTTTTTAATGTCTATAGAGACCTGGCACTAAATAAAAGCATGGTGAGTCGTTAGGTGAGACATCTGTCATCATTGCAATGAGGTTATGCAAATCTGTCCTATCTTCCGCATGCCAGCTGGCCGCACACTTCTGTGACTCCTGCAGTGTTGGAACATGTGGACATTCTGATTCAAGACTGTCAGTGGATCACAGTCCAATACCTTCCTGCTCAGCTGGATGTCTTTGTTGCTAATGCTGTCACAATCGTCCACCAGTTGATGTATTCAAAGGTGTCTGCCCACTGTGTTCCTCACCACCTAACAGAAGACCATAAAGAATTAAGGGGGATGCACTCTGTGGGATGCAGTACGTGGATGTTTGGGGAGGTTATTCATGCAGCAAGTCATAGGCTCTGATATCGACCATAGAGTGGTACAGTTCGGGCATATGTGTTCTCCTAGTAAGGTTGCGTAAGGCCATCACCATGAACTGATATTATGTTGAAAAATAAGGTTTTCTAGCCAAAAGAGTGGGAAATAATATGGTGTGTTGGAATCATGAATAAAACCAACCTGTCTTCATAGATTTTCCCGGCGAATGAGATGCTTGAAGGTCTCTTGGGCATGCAGCCGAGTTGACTGGTCATTGTAGAACGTTGTACAACGACCAGTCAACCCGGCTGCATGCCCGAGAGACCTTCAAGCAAAACCGACCTGCTTTCGGAAAAAAATGTGTTGCATTAGCTACTGAATACCCCTTGTAGATACATGCCACTCTCTAGAAACATACAGATTGGTGTCTGTCTGTTCTTAAACCCCTCACCATATAACAAGAGGTGGGTTTGGTGGAGAAATGGCCCTCTTGGGGAAAAATCAGCACCCACCACCCAGAAATAGAAAAGAATAGTTTTAGAATCCTCCAAGGAACAAATACACCCCCAGAAATTTTATCCCTGCCAGAAAACTTTTTTTAGCAATTGCATGTTTACTCATCAGCTATATAATATTATAGATTGCTAGTGAATCTTTTGGATTTTGGGCACAAGATCAGATACTTTAGCCTATAAATTGCAAGATGCTGGTGTGCCAACATCTTGCAGTTAACAGAGCACACTGTGCTGGGGAAGTAAAGTTAATTCGTAAAATAACTGTGAATATGTCAAGATGTTTTGATTTACTTGTCTTTGAAGCTGCTAGATAAGTCAGACAACTACTTTCTTTCTTTAACATCTCTGACTTTGCCTAGGACATTTTTTTGCTATGATGGGAGCCTTTTTCATTCTGTTCTCAACATTTGCTCTACCATAATTTTGACAGTAAACCGCCATAGCTTCACAGCTGAAGTAGATTTTTGTACAGGGAAGCATATCAAAGATTTTTAACTTTTGAAAACATGTCCTAAACAAAAGTAGTCCAGAACATAATACCTTTTCTGTGTTGATTGATGAACTATGCATACCAGTAACACATGGTTATGCACAGTTGTTAAATACAGTTACATAGAAAATTTTGTCCATGTGTACAGTATGAGTGCATTTACTAACAGAAATTATCTAACTGCTAGGGAGTGCTGTATTTTGAAAATAATTACAAATTAATAACTCAAATTGTTAACATACTAACAATAGTACTGTTTATTTTCAGAAATGGTATTCGGATATTCTTGAAATGATGAAAGTTATGGGAGATTTCTCAATGTTTCTAGAGTGGCACTTTTTCCTAATGTCTTGGTCGACTATTATTCTGTTCACTTGGTTTATCGTGCCATACTTCTACTTAGCTGATTATGTGCGAATATACGACTACTCGGAATCAGAATCATCTAGTCTGCTTAGTATAATTGGTGTGACTAACTGCGCTGGAATGGTAAGTGTTTTAGGACACTTGATAAGATACATTAATGATATTTAAATTTTTTGTGTAATTTTTTAATTTGTTATGATCACTTGCGAATATGATAGCTGTGTTGTTTTTGTTTGTGGATTATAATATTGAACAAAGTATCATGTTTCATTCAAAAATGAGTGAGTGATTTCTGTACAGGCTGTTATCACCCAGACATCTTTCAACAACCAACCACATTGTGTTTTTCTCTATAAAGTGTTGCTTCTTTGAACATTTGAAATAATTTTGGAAAACTGAACTCAGAAGGTTGGCCTTCTGTGTGTGTAATTCATTTAGTTTGATCTTCAGTATGTGTAATTCATTTTGATGCCAGTATGATAACAGAATGGCTGCAGAGATGACCTTGTTTCATTAACTGACTATTTAACATCAAACATTCTTTGTATTTGTGTCAGATCTATAGATAGAGGTTCATTTTTGAATGCACTGGACACTACCTGCATTACTGTCCTCACAATTACTTTGGCTTCATTCGCCTTTTGAAGATCAGCGAGACTTTGAATTTGTTTGACTCTGTGATTAATCTTTGTTTGTAAAACAACTTTCCGAGCTATTCAAACACAGCTGGTTTATTTAATTACTCATAGTCTTGTTTGACATAGATAAGTCTAATTTTGACTGCACAATTAATGTGCAATCTGGTTCTTCTCTCATTAACTAAGCAGAAATATTTTCATACATTTCATAATATTCCTTGTAAGACCTGTAGTAATTAATGTCATACTAACCTTATGATTGCTGATTCAATCCCCCATTTTGAGGAAATGAAAAAGTTGTGTTTTGTTTTCCACTTGGAGTTCTAAGATATTGCCCTCATAATTACTTTTATAACTAACTGCACTAGGTAATTAGTCTAGCAGTGTAGAAGGCAATTCATCAAATAGCAGAAGTTTTGATTTGTCAATAGGCACACCAAAAAATAATGAAAACTTTCTAGCTTTTGGGCTAAACTTTAATGTGGTAGAAAACACACACATGCGCCATATTGTGTGGGTGCTCATATTATTTTGTCCAGGTTTTCTTGTCTGGTATTGAATATCATCTAAAATGTAATTGTGGTGCTTTTAAAAGGTTTTCTTGAGTTTGTTTCCATACGTGCATAAAGGGTGTTCAGCTACGGACTCTTTAATTGCCTTCTCCTCTCATCATGCTTAACTAAAGATAATGGCCCTCTGGCCATTGTTCATAAAATCTTTTGAACATGTGATTTAAATAAGAGCTCTGCTGTTTAAACATCTAGAGCACTTCTACAAAAGCGGCGGTTAAAACATTAAACTCGCATGTGAATGAAACAAGGTTCAGTTTCTGACACACAGTTCCATCACTGTTTAGCATATAAGACATAGACATTCTGGATATGATTTCATTACCAAGACTCTTTGTATGAGAGACACTAGTACTTCAAACAGTTGTGGTGCACATGTAATATGTGGGATCTCCTGCGTGGAGGAAACTGCCTCTGTTTCAGTCTCTCAGAATTGCTAAATAGTGTAATACATGAGCCTTTTTGAAATGTCAAACTTCCAAAGCATGTTGCAAGTATTGTCAGTTGACTTACATATCATAGGCAGTATTATGAAACTTCACATTTTTGATAGGTGTAATTTAAACTGATCCATCATGAGCACTGCAACAGAAATCTCACAACAACTAGTTAAGTCTACATATCTGTAAGCAACAGAGATTAAGTTTTAAAAGGACAACTTGTAAAAAAAAAAATAATAATAATTCTGCTGGCTATGATAGCGTTTTTATCAGAGTATTAAAATCCTATGCTGACTTCATAGGATCACCCCTAAGCTATCTTTTTAATCAATCAGTGACTCACATCTTGTTGTCGATGTATGAGCTATAGTAACACCCCTCGATAAAACTGAATGTAAGCAAAGCACTTCTTAATGCATATCTGGTCCACTCCTTCCAGTCTTTTAAAACATCTGAGAAATTGATTTAAGATAGAGCACTGAATAATTTAACTGAAGAGGACTTGTTAATTTTGTCTCTATTTTAACTTCAATACAAAGCCTCGCAAATGAATTCCTGGTGAAGGTAAACAAGTATCATTATTATTTTTAGACCCTGCCAGTTTGTTTCTTGTGCAGATCCCAAAAGTCTATACGGCAATGGCAGTAATGGCTTCCTCATGCACAAATGAAGTCCTTCCGGAGTCCTCACTCCATTACAGAAAGCATAAATCTCATTCACAGGCTGTTTTAGCATGAAACTAACCACACAATGGGAGAATATTACATGTAGAGACCCCCAGAGAGTGGTACTAGGCCCACTCTTATTCTTAAGCTATGCGAGGTAACTTTAAAGAATGGTCCAAAACCAGTAAAGTTCACTGATGGCAGAAGCATACTAGTAAAAGTTTTATTATAAACATAATGAGGCACAGCTGTGATAATAACTGAAGATACTTAGAACTGGTACACAACAAACATTCAAAATTTAATCTCTCACAACTCATGTTAAACAATTTAAAACTAGGAAAATGACCTGATAGCTTGTGAGGTAGACATTAATGGTCATATACAGAATGAAACTGTATGTGTAAAATTCTTTGGCATCCAGCAGAATAAGTTGGAAAATGACGAAAACACAGATAAACTACTTTAATTGCTCCGTTCAATGTATGTTTTGAGCCATTGATCAGCATATACAAAAGGAAAAGAAAAATTGGCAGCTTGCATAATAAATCCTTTGTCATGCTAGAGTATAAATTTGTGCTCACAAAATTCACATAAACATATGTGTCCCCCCTCCCTCAGTCTCTCTCTCTCTCTCTCTCTCTCTCTCTCTCTCTCTCTCTCTCTCACACACACACACACACACACACACACACACACACACACACACACACAACTGGTCCTCTACATTGCATGCTGGCTGGGCGCTCAACCTGAAGTTTCTTAGTCACTTCAGTATATTTTGTTCTTCGAATATCTCTCATTCTTTTGACCCACTGACAATTTGTTGGCTATTTTACTTATTTTGCACTTCCTATTGTTTATATAATTATTTTCTAGGGCAGTACATCTAAAGTAAATAAAGTATTTCTCAATAGGAGCAAGCAGATGTAAATATTGTGTAAAGCAGGACATTGTGCGTCTTGCGTATTATCTATATTTAGATTCAGGGACTGAAATGTTCTGTTAGTTTCATGGCATCTACAGATCACAATGAATAAGTGAAGAAAAACCTTGTAGTGTATAAAGTTGTGCCAGTGTATGTAGGGACAACTTGTGTTTATGTACCATACAAGTGGGCTTGTCTCATCCATATAAACAACTTGGTCCTTTTACACACATCTTTCTACTCTAGCAGTAGGCCTAAAAATTGTGGGGCACTTGAGACATGCAAATTTTAGTATGCTACATTTTCATGTAGCACTTTTTATTTTTTGCTGAGTGGATGCTCATAAATTTATATAGAGGCCTGCACTCTGTATTAGCTGGTGGTTGGATTAAGTTTACTGCTAATTTTAAAGAATTTGATGTGTTTTGTTAGAACTTTTTTCACACTTTTGTTAGGAGAAACTTTCAATTTATTGCTCTGTGACTGGCCCATTCACTTTTATTCTAATGATTAGTGGCCCAGTTGATGAATTTTTAGGTATGAAGTAGTAACTGTAAAAAAACAAAACTTATGTTAAACTGACACATTCCACATCATTACAAAATGTGTTCATGATTCATGGAACAAGTGTCAGTATAATGTAATGTAAATGTAATCATCATCCAGCTAGTATACAGTTTATAACAGCAACTTGGAAAGTAATCTCCATGCAATTTTAAAGAAAAGGCCTGCTCATGTAAGGACATTTTAAATGTGTTCATATTAAACCTGCAAGTTTTAGCGTCCTGTCAGCATAATTCCCTGTTGTGATTTTAAGACTGTTATTCTAGTGTTGTGATGTTCTGTGTACCTTTTCCATAGACTTTTGTCTCTGGCAACCTTAAGTATGATCCTACGATATCTTGAAGCTTCTTTTTTGTAGGCATAACACTGGGAAAAATAGCTTTTTTTATTGTGGTAGGTATGGTAATCATTGTGTACCAAATGTGGGCTGTATGAGAATCCTCAGATGAGGCCCAATTGAAACTCATCAAGAGCTCTTCAGTTTTTGTGGTAGGGTGGACACAACCATTATCATGCAGCAGATTGAAGTCTCATATAAAAATGCCTTGCCATTTATTTTGATGGCTCTTCATATTTTTATATCATTTTCATGTACACTAGTGAACTTACTGTTGAATGAACTGATCTGAATTGTACCCGCAGTATTCCCTTCCTATCAACAAAATGCAGTGGCAATAAACTCCTATAAAATATAAGTCTGTTGGTATTTAGTAAGTGAATTGGTGGAGCTTTCTCCTTAGGAAACAGGTTTTCTTTTGACATTTACATGTGCAACCCATGTCCGCTCATTTTTATGACTGTGATAGAGGTAGAAAATACGTCCAGCTAAATAGATAGAGAAAGTTGAGAGCTAAATTCATTCTGAAAAATCTTATAGCTGTCAACAACAGATTTTGGCATTCAATGGGCACAAAACTTTTGCAGTGTCTTTTCAGTTAATACTTTGTATGTATCTGTTCATGTTAATAATTCTGTAAATGTTAATGGTACTTTGATGCACTCTTTGTACAAATTCATCTGTGACTGCACTCAGTCATCCATTCTTTTGCCTAATCTTTTGCACCAGTTTATTGGTCCCTCAAACATACAGCACTACTGACTAACAGTAGTGTCTATCATACCAATTCTTTCAGAAATTGCACACATTTTACAGCAAATCTCAATGAGTATTGGGAATTGTAGTGGGAATTGTAGTAGGAATAGTAGTGGGAATTGTCCACAGATATTGAAAAAGATGTGCAATTACAGTGGACATTGCTAACATTCATCACACATGGCTCAATATTGCGGCAGCCTAAGCCTCCTGCAATGCTATATGCATCCTGGCTGATGTTCTATATTGGTATACAGTGGGTTATCACCATATATCCTCTATCCTTTGCACAAGGATTCTACTTGTTGATTTGCTCGTGTGTGTGCGTGTGTGTGTGTGCGTGTGTGCGTGTGTGTGTGTGTGTGTGTGTGTGTGTGTGTGTGGTGAGGGGGCTACGGAGACGGGGGGGGGGGGGGGGGGGAAGAAATGAGGGACAACTTCTTCGTAGAGTGCATTTCAAATTTATTTTAGAGAGACATTTTTAATCTGGATTGCAGACCTTTAACCATGTCCATCACTAAAATATTTAATGCTAGTATTAGAGATCATGTTGTTATGTGCTTATATCTGAAATAATTTTCCCTATAATTCTATAGTTTATTTCTGTTTTCAGATTATCTTGGGTTGGGCAGGTGATCAACCATGGATGAATGTACAGAAGTCATACTCTGTGTGTCTGTTTTTATGTGGCATGGTAACCATGTTGATGCCTCTTGTGATTCAGTACTATTGGCCAGTTGCTATATTGTCAGCACTCTTTGGTTGGTTTTTTGCCTCCATGTTCTCTTTTACACCAGCCATTGTTGTGCAACTGATTCCATTAGAACGCTTCACACCGGCATATGGGCTTATTTTGCTGTGTCAGGGTATTGGAAATCTCATTGGACCTCCAATTGCAGGTATGTCACATTATTTACTGTAAAGTTTACTGGTCACATTTTATGTTCTTCATTGCTTCTAAATTTTGGAACAGTGGGAAGTAGTTCACATTCAATAAAACTTATTTTTTTGTTGAGTGTTGATATTATTGTCTCTCCCAAACATTTTTTGTATGACTGAATCTATTTTTGATAGTGCTGTGCAGTCAGTCTGTCTGTAACTGAATGTCAACTATGAATTTGGCAGCAGACATTGAATTTCCATTGGTAATTTTCTTCTCTCCTTATTTTGGATTCGTGGTGGCTTTCTTGCCTGTCGTTAACAGATGCTAGTTCCTTTTCCCTATCTGTCCAACATCCACATGACCAGAATGTTAAAAACTTTGTCGTTGTTTTGTAGAACTGTTGAACCTGGTTATTAGTTTTTCTACAAGGGCCAAGTGAAAAAGTTTCAGCTTGACAATAAAAGATCAAATAATGACAGAGTTCTCTTTTAGCCTAATGCTCTTTTTTAATGTTATTTTTTTTTAAATGGAGATTTTATTTTTAAAGTATTATTTTGTAATGCTCGGGCTGCCTCAGTCTCTCAACTTGTTCATGTGACTAAAAATATTATCAAGTCACCTCTTTTTTCCCCCCTCTCCAGTAAACACTGTCTATAACCTTTCCAGCAGATTTACATTTTTCGTCCCAGAGCTACAAACATTCAGCCACATCTTTCCTGTTCTTTTTATGGAATAAAATGGTTGGCCCTTATGTCATTTGCAGTAACGTATCACTGCTCACAAAACACTGGATTCTTTTTAAAAAATTGAACTATTATAAAATATACTACACTCTTTCTTCTGATGATATCAACAATTCCCTTTGGTTACAACCATCAATTATTCAGAGAGATATTTTACACTTTGCCAACATTTTCATCTGTAGTTGCATATTTAGGGTGTGCTGTACACTAGTTGTCAAGACACCCATTTTATAACTGTTAAAAATAAAGGAACTGACTCCTCATAAACATTCACCAACTTTTGATGAATCTCCTTTGGTGATGAACTGTCCAAAGTAAAACATCTTATGGCAACAAAGTATTCCTGTTTATCCATTTGAACAAAACTCAGACGACATATTACTTTTTAAAGCAACATAAACAAAACTATTCTGAATATCAAGTTGACACCTTACTTGTGTTATTGTGGGAATCGTACGCTGTGTACTGACACATGAGGAACAAAAGTTTGTGTAAATAAATCCAATTTCCCATACTAAGAAAATTTGTGCTTTTTTTTAGTTTCTTTATTTGGTTCTAATCTCCTTTTTGACCATTCTCCTCAACTTAAAATGTTTACTACGTTTAATAATCTTTTATTTTATCCATTGTCATTTATCTGTGAGTGAGGGCAATAAATGAATCAGTCAGTTGTATACTTGAAAAAAAAAAGTTTCTTGTTACCAAATATTATTTGCAAATATAAAAAACAGTAGTGTTATCCCAGAACTCTCTGTACTGCCTCATGGAGCCAGGATATGTGACACTGTTGATGATGGTTTGTCCATTGAGTAAGGGTGTAAAGGCTGGCTGCTGCATTGATGTTATTCCAGGTTTCATACTCTCCTTTCTGTCGTATCAACAACAACATGTAACACATTCATCACAGTCACCCATTCCCGAGAAATGCAATTCACAAAGGAGAGACACCATTGTGCACAAAGAAATAAAACCTTTCCATTATTTAGGTAAACCTTCCCCTTGGTGTTTCAGTCAACAACGCACCAACACTTGACATTTCTTAATTAGTCTGAAAAAGAATGTTGGTGGAAATATTATAACAACATGGATTATTTGTAGGACAAAATTTAAGTTATTAAAACCAAGATGTTAATGTTTGCATTTCTTTTTGCAGGAGGTTTATTTGATATAACTGGTGTCTGGGACTATTCATTCTACATGGCTGGAGTCTGGATCATTTTTTCAGGTGCCCTAATTGCATTAATACCTATGACTAAAAACCGTGTTATGTGTTGTGGTGGAGTACTGTCTATGGAGCGTGACCGTGGGGACTCTGTCAGTATGGCATAGGTGTACTTAAAGACAGTCTGAAAATAGAATGGATGTATGTTGCTCTTACAGTGTGTAAGTCAAATGACATTAACAGTATGTCACTGTATGCGTAAAATCTCTATAAGGAAAAAAAGTCAGTATCTTGTATTATTATTATTACTGTACTTAAACTTTTCCCACATTGCAGAATTTTTTTTTTTTTTTTGGATAATCTTACATTTAAATTTTTACTTGTAGTGTGAATGTGTGGCTTTCAGCTGCATCATGGGATGGTAAATGAGCATTGTTAATGAGTAACAATGAAATAAGACTTCCTGTACAATGGGAAATTGTTTGGCACCACATTGCTGAAGTGCATTAAATGCATGAAAACATATTGATCTGGAAGTTATGTAAATTATTTTGTTGTCATAATTGCAAACAATTTTTTCATGTGTTTTTTTGGGCTTCCTGTCATAATTTCTACCATATAAGAGAACCGAGGTGACATGGAGGTAGATACACAAATCCTTGTACGCTTATTGATTAATTAGATGACACATCCTATGAATAGGTGCTGTACACTAAGTTTCATTTTGAAGTCATGCTGTTATGTTGCCAGTATAGTATTGTATTTCCAGTCCACAATGGCAGTGCATGACAAGTAGATGTAGAACATGGCATTCATTACAGTGGTAAGAATATGGGTGCATCGTACTGCTTGGCAGGATGACACGTCTCTTCCTATAAAATCTTGTTGCCCTTGTCTCATTACCTACTTTGAAAACCATGGATTTATATTGTAGCATCTGTCATTTCAGTGTTATACTGTAATGATTGTTTAAAATGTCATATTCTTGCATATAATACATTTTGTAAATGCATATATAATACCTGTAATCGCTCAATAACATAATCGGATTTCATTCAGCATTTTAGCTCCCATAATATGTTACACATTCACTGCCATTGTGACCTGAAAATTGAGAAAATAGCTATAATGACTCTGGGTGCTTCAAATATGCTTAAAAAAGTGTTGAATATCAGTGAATGTATAAGAGATTCATCTGTTTTTGTGTACTTAAACAATTAGTGTGATTTATATGATCAGTGTAGTTCTATTCAGAATCGCATTGTTACAGTTTATTGTCAAAACTACTACTCATTTTGTTGTCTTCACTTTATTTTACACACGCAATTGTAATAATCAGAAATATTTAATTTTATAAGGGCTGGGAACAGGAATACACCAAAGATAAATGGACTGAGCATTATCTTCAATTGCTGCTTAATGATTGTGTGTAGCTTTAAGTACATACATGGACAGAGGATGATGCTTTATGTACTTGTTGTGTGTTTCTGGAAACAAAATTGTGATGTGAAAGAAGACTTTATCATGCATAAATGTTAACAATTATATACTAACTATTTTTCAGATATGACAAAATTTTATTGTCTGTACTTAATTAGTTTCAGGTAGAACTACAAAGACTGTGAATTTTGCATCAGAATTATTAAGAAATTTGTTTATTTTTTTACTTTTTATGTAAGAAGAATCCAATATATGTCATGATGAAAGGTTCAGAGATGTATTCCTCTTAAACAGCAGTGCCTTGTAACATGGAATGTTGTCCATGATTTACATGACAAGACAATTTTTAATATAGGCCTTTTCATCATGTATTACATACTAGTGACCCACCCTGGTTTTGCATGTGTAGTACTACGTATCTATGCCCAAACAACTTATTGTGGCATAGTGGCAATTTTGTTTATGGGTCATTATGTAACATTATGATTAAAATTCAGATGTTAGTGTTAGTGCCAGACTCCTGCACCTGTCCAGTGCGAGCTACCTTTTGTGTGTGACCTTTTTCCAAAATTTCCTTGCACACCCCTTAAACATTAATTCTATACAAAGAAATCTGTTCTTACCAGCTTAATGTCTGATATGCTCTGCATCACGGGTTGTTTAACAAGTCAGAAGTAGCTCGTGCTGGCCTCCCAGCAGTGATAGCTTGCACTGGCCTGGTGCTGCAGTCAGGCAGCCTTATACATGTCTCCTGTACCCATAAATCTTCCTCGTGAAGCAGTCTGTCTGTTAGTGAGCTATAGCAGGGGTCTTAACTTTATATACGTGCAGAAGATTTGGGATTAACCACATGATGAAATTCAACAACAGTGTTTACTTTTCTTTTAAATCATAGTACTTTTAGGCATGTGCCTGTTTTACAGGCACAAGAATTGATAGCAACCTGTATGAATGAAATTCAGAATTAATTTGTGAATCTAAAGTTACACGTGCACAGGCTCTTCCAGTCTCTCTTTTTTATTTCTTCATCTTTTGCATGTAAATTAATTTTTACACAGATTAATAGTGCTCATCCAAGACTGTTGTAGAACTGACATTTCACAGAGTCTGTGGAAGTTTGAATATGTCGGTTTTATATTGCATGATTTTATTCATAGATTTATGTGTAAGTGAAAAGATATATTTCATTGCTGCCTCAACCAGTGTTATTCTCTATATGTGGAAAATTGTTTGTACTGGAAAACTTGAAATAGTTTATGGCTAGCACAGGTGGAATTTTCGGAAAATATGTTATAAATCTAGGTGTTTCTTAATTTTCCCGTGGAGTATGAGAAATTGGATGAAAGAAAAACTTTTATGTAAGTTCATTCTCTCCTTTTGGAGATGTAGCTTACGTCCAACATATTAAGGTTTTATGTGTGTGCTAGGAAATTATTTAGTGTGACTAATAAGTGTGGAAAACATGTAATCAACAAATTAGGAAAAATGGTAGGATACCTTAAGAAGTTTCATGCAGTATGAGTTACAGATATTCAGTTTTGTTCAGAAAGGAAGTAGAAACACAGAGTTCTTCTTGTAAGAATTCAGCAGATTGTACATTTATAGTGTATTCTTCTGGGACTCTCAGTACCATGCACTTAATGATGATCTTTTATATATATATATATTTTGGTAGCTTAATTACTTCAAGAAATGAGGAGTAATTAATTAAAAGAAATAAATGAAGATTCAAGTATGAAATGTATTTTGTTGAATGGAGTAGCTTGCTTTTTCAACTTTTCAAATATGTCATTTTTGTGACTGTCAGACAGTATGAATTTCTTAATTAGTTTGGAGATGAATCGAAGCAGAGATAAAGGTTTGCTAGCTCAGATGCTACTCTCATTGCATCCTGTTAACTATTTTTTCTTATGCATGTATACAAAATTAATAATCATTATTTGTTGATTTTGTCAGAGAAATTTCGTTGTAGAATGTGTTAAAAAAATGTAACACTGGAAGAAATCTGAAACTGGTACTTAAAAGCAAGTGATTTGTTGTTCATCGTGAGATATTGATAGTGAAGAATGATTATATCTAGAGTGCTTGTGTTTTAGTACCACATTGTTTTTTGTGTTATGTTCTCATTTGTCTGCGTATGTGTGATTTGAAGAAGTATTACTTTCAGATTTGTGAAATATTGTGATGTAAGAAATGATATAAAATGAAACTTATTTTTTAATGACCAGTATTTTGTTTTGTACCAAGAGTTTGTGTTAATTCTTTTTCTGTACTGTATGTGTACTGTTTTGTAAAAGAAAAACGATATAACATTTAGCTATTTTTTTATAGCTTGTTTAATGCATGTTCACTTGATTTCACAACTGTCATATCTCATGTAGGCAAGTACATAATTTTACAAAGTGATGTGTAACTAGTCATTCAACTGACTTCATGCTTGGTCAGATGTAAAAAGTGAGGTATTTAATACAAACCTTTTTACCTGTGTACAAATATTTCATTGAAGAAAGTAGTGTACATTCTTTGTTGACGATTAAACAATTTCATTATTTTATATTTGTGTGTTTCATTAAAACCATTTTCCTTTCCTATTATAATTTTAGGTCTGAGTCAGATAATAAAGGGGTATTTCAGCAGATTACGTCATAAAACTAAGACTATTCTGAATTCATAAATAACCAAATATGATACCACTTAGTATTCAGTTCTTTGTCTCCTACCATTCTTAACAAACATAAATGTTATCTAAAAGATGTTGAATTGAGTTTCAAGAAGTGTACTGTGCACTGAAGCTGCAAAATAGTGATTGAGGCCACTAACTCACATGTATCACTCACTTGTAAGATAACAGCTGGGAAGACTAAGATTCCTTTAAGTGCTGTTCTACAAAACATAGTGTTAAGATCTGCACAAGAACATTGGCAAACAGATATGAGAATCATTAGATGTAATTCTAAGGGAATTTTGTGATTAGATTAACTGTAAAATGCTTAATCATCAAAAATGTACACAAATAATAATTATGAAGACATTACGGTTATGACCTGTAGATTAAAACTGAAGAAACTGCAAAAAGGTGGGAATTTTAAGGAGATGGGACCTGGATAAACTGAAAGAACCAGAGGTTGTACAGAGTTTCAGGGAGAGCGTAAGGGAACAATTGACAGGAACGGGGGAGAGAAATACAGTAGAAGAAGAATGGGTAGCTTTGGGGGATGAAGTAGTGAAGGCAGCAGAGGATCAAGTAGGTAAAAAGACGAGGGCTAGTAGAAATCCTTGGGTAACAGGAGAAATATTGAATTTAATTGATGAAAGGAGAAAATATAAAAATGCAGTAAATGAAGCAGGCGAAAAGGAATACAGACGTCTCAAAAATGAGATCGACAGAAAGTGCAAAATGGCTAAGCAGGGATGGCTTGAGGACAAATGTAAGGATGTAGAGGCTTATTTCACTAGGGGTAAGATAGATACTGCCTACAGGAAAATTAAAGAGATCTTTGGAGATAAGAGAACCATTTGTATGAACATCAAGAGCTCAGCTGGAAACCCAGTTCGAAGCAAAGAAGGGAAAGCAGAAAGGTGGAAGGAGTATATAGAGGGTCTATACAAGGGCGATGTACTTGAGGACAATATTATGGAAATGGAAGAGGACGTAGGTGAAGATGAAATGGGAGATACGATACTGCGTGAAGAGTTTGACAGAGCACTGAAAGACCTGAGTCGAAACAAGGCCCCGGGAGTAGACAACATTCCATTGGAACTACTGACAGCCTTGGGAGAGACAGTCCTGACAAAACTCTACCATCTGGTGAGCAAGACGTATGAGACAGGCGAAATTCCCTCAGACTTCAAGAAGAATATAATAATTCCAATCCCAAAGAAAGCAGGTGTTGACAGATGGGAAAATTACCGAACTATCAGTTTAATAAGTCATAGCTGCAAAATACTAACACGAATTCTTTACAGACAAATGGAAAAACTAGTAGAAGCCGACCTCGGGGAAGATCAGTTTGGATTCCGTAGAAATGTTGGAACACGTGAGGGAATACTGACCCTACGACTTATCTTAGAAGCTAGATTAAGGAAGGGCAAACCTACATTTCTAGCATTTGTAGACTTAGAGAAAGTTTTTGACAACATTGACTGGAATACTCTCTTTCAAATTCTAAATGTGGCAGGGGTAAAATACAGAAAGCGAAAGGCTATTTACAATTTCTACAGAAACCAGATGGCAGTTATAAGAGTCGACGGGCATGAAAGGGAAGCAGTGGTTGGGAAGGGAGTGAGACAGGGTTGTAGTCTCTCCCCGATGCTACTCAATCTGTATGTTGAGCAAGCAGTGAAGGAAACAAAAGTAAAATTCGGAGTAGGTATTAAAATCCATGGAGAAGAAATAAAAAATTTGAAGTTTGCCGATGACATCGTAATTCTGTCAGAGACAGCAAAGAACTTGGAAAAGCAGTTGAATGGGATGGACAGTGTCTTGAAAGGAGGGTATAAGATAAAGGTCAACAAGAGCACAACGAGGATAATGGAATGTAGTCGAATTAAATCGAGCAATGCTCAGGGAATTAGATTAGGAAATGAGACACTTAAAGTAGTAAAGGAGTTTTGCTATTTGGGGAGAAAAATAACTTATGATGGTAGAAGTAGAAAGGATATAAAATGTAGACTGGCAATGGCAAGGAAAGCGTTTCTGAAGAAGAGAAATTTGTTAACATCGAGTATAGATTTAAGTGTCAGGAAGCCGTTTCTGAAAGTATTTGTATGGAGTGTAGCCATGTATGGAAGTGAAACATGGACGATAAATAGTTTGGACAAGAAGAGAATAGAAGCTTTCGAAATGTGGTGCTACAGAAGAAGGCTGAAGATTAGATGGGTGGATCACATAACTAATGAGGAAGTATTGAATAGGATTGGGAAGAAGAGGAGTTTGTGGCACAACTTGACAAGAAGAAGGGATCGGTTAGTAGGACATGTTCTGAGGCATCAAGGGATCACCAATTTTCCATTGGAGGGCAGCGTGGAGGGTAAAAATCGTAGAGGGAGACCAAGAGATGAATACACTAAGCAGATTCAGAAGGATGTAGGTTGTAGTAGGTACTGGGAGATGAAGAAGCTTGCACAGGATAGAGTAGCATGGGGAGCTGCATCAAACCAGTCTCAGGACTGAAGACCACAACAACAACAACAACTGTTATGTCAAGAGTAGATATAAAGAAAAGAATTGTAACTTACGAAGAAAAGTGGGAATATTCAGCAATATGAACAAGAAAGGAATGAAGGAGTGCAAATGCCAGTTGCCATTCTTGTAATACACTCCTGGAAATTGAAATAAGAACACCGTGAATTCATTGTCCCAGGAAGGGGAAACTTTATTGACACATTCCTGGGGTCAGATACATCACATGATCACACTGACAGAACCACAGGCACATAGACACAGGCAACAGAGCATGCACAATGTCGGCACTAGCACAGTGAATATCCACCTTTCGCAGCAATGCAGGCTGCTATTCTCCCATGGAGACGATCATAGAGACGCTGGATGTAGTCCTGTGGAACTGCTTGCCACGCCATTTCCACCTGGCACCTCAGTTGGGCCAGCGTTCGTGCTGGACGTGCAGACCGCGTGAGACGACGCTTCATCCAGTCCCAAACATGCTCAATGGGGGACAGATCCGGAGATCTTGCTGGCTAGGGTAGTTGACTTACACCTTCTAGAGCACGTTGGGTGGCACGGGATACATGCGGACGTGCATTGTCCTGTTGGAACAGCAAGTTCCCTTGCCGGTATAGGAATGGTAGAATGATGGGTTCGATGACGGTTTGGATGTACCGTGCCCTATTCAGTGTCCCCTCGACGATCACCAGAGGTGTACGGCCAGTGTAGGAGATCGCTCCCCACACCATGATGCCGGGCGTTGGCCCTGTGTGCCTCGGTCGTATGCAGTCCTGATTGTAGCGCTCACCTGCACAGCACCAAACACGCATACGACCATCATTGGCACCAAGGCAGAAGCGACTCTCATCGCTGAAGATGACATGTCTCCATTCGTCCCTCCATTCACGCCTGTCGCGACACCACTGGAGGCGGGCTGCACGATGTTGGGGCGTGAGCAGAAGACGGCCTAACGGTGTGCGGGACCGTAGCCCAGCTTCATGGAGACGTTTGCGAATGGTCCTCGTCGATACCCCAGGAGCAACAGTGTCCCTAATTTGCTGGGAAGTGGCGGTGCGGTCCCCTACGGCACTGCATAGGATCCTACGGTCTTGGCGTGCATCCGTGCGTCGCTGCGGTCCGGTCCCAGGTCGATGGGCACGTGCACCTTCCGCCGACCACTGGCGACAACATCGATGTACTGTGGAGACCTCACGCCCCTCGTGTTGAGCAATTCGGCGGTATGTCCACCCGGCCTCCCGCATGCCCACTATACGCCCTCGCTCAAAGTCCGTCAACTGCACATACGGTTCACGTCCACGCTGTCGCGGCATGCTACCAGTGTTAAAGACTGCGATGGAGCTCCGTATGCCATGGCAAACTGGCTGACACTGATGGTGGCGGTGCACAAATGCTGCGCAGCTAGCGCCATTTGACGGCCAACACCACGGTTCCTGGTGTGTCCGCTGTGCCGTGCGTGTGATCATTGCTTGTACAGCCCTCTCGCACTGTCAGGAGCAAGTGTGGTGGGTCTGACACACCGGTGTCAATGTGTTCTTTTTTCCATTTCCAGGAGTGTATATAGGAAAAAAATGTGTTTCAACCAGTAACTATAAATCAACATCATCATGCATTAGACATCCACTGGTGGCTGTATGCCATCTCAAGAATTGTCCAGTTTATTTGGGTCTTCATTTGTATGCAGCAGCCATAAATGTCGTTACAGAAATAAAATCAATGTGAATTCAACAGAGGGAAATTGCTCTTTGAAGCAAGAAACTCTTGTGGGCATTTACTTTGTACCAGTACCGAGTCATTAATGTGACACACTAGCAAATGTGGCAGTGCTTCACAATTGCCAAATATGTATGGGAATTAGATGTATGTACATCCTTATCTCCTTTCCTCTTTTTCCCCATCTCCATCCCCCCTCTCTTTTTCCAACTCTTCTTCCTCCCCCTCTTTCTGTCCACCTCCTCCTCCCACCTCTCTCTGTCCATCTCCTCTTCCTTCTCTCCTTGGTATTGAGCCATGTTTATTGTTATTGCCAATGAATCCCTGATTGGGAACTGAAGTTGCTTAAAGTGAATGGGCAAATTGTTTGGGATCATTGAAATATGAGGTATGAGTGGCCTCACCCGGTGCTGGACCTGTGACATAGCAGCTTCACTGATAGTATTTTGCAACGTTTTAATCTGCAGATGTGTCGGATTATAAAGTTTTGTTTGATTCAGATTCTGTAGTAGTATTCTAGTCATGAGCCATAAATACAACTTTGCTATTTTCTGTGAAAAATGACTGCGAGGAAGAAAACACTACCAGGACTCCAACCAGTCTGATTGCAGCAAAAGTCACAGCATCTGAAGAAGACAGCTGGGTCGGTCATCGAAATAGTCTGCATAAAATGGAAACAACTCAGCAGAACATCCGAAAGCACACTGTTAGTGGGGACATGTAGCACATGTCATAAAAAGTGGATTTTTGAATGAAATATATTGTACAACAAAATTCTAAACAGTGATTTAGCTGCAGTATACAAAGAAATAATTGCAGGATAACAGTGGGGTAGGGGATATGGATTGTATTGTGTAGATAAATAATTTGCTTTCCTATTAAACATGTTCCTGCAACAGTCTTAATTTGATTTCCCCAAAAGGTGAGGATAAATATCAAAAGAAGGGATAGTTGAGATATAGGATCAAAGGTACAGTGAACCATGCAGGAAGAAATCAGTCTTAATTCAGGATACATATAGTTATACTCAATAAAATATGCTGTATCAAAATGAAAACTTCATAAACCATCCATTATGTAATCATACCAACAACAACTGTACTGTAAAAAAATGAAGAAAGAGAAGAAACAATCAATACTGGTAGAGCGACTTATTAAATAAGCCAAAAAAATAGCTGAAAAGATTAGACTCAGTTTAATAGTGTGAAATTAGTTGTTGCTCTTGTGGTTGCTGTTATTGTTCTTGGTAGTGGTGGTCTTCAATCCAGAGCCTGCTTTAATACAGATTTCCACACTAGTCTTATATTGTGTAAGCTTCCTCATATCTGCATAGCTTTCATAACCTACATTCTTCCAAACATTCTTAATGCAGTCCTCCACAATTTAATTCAGTGTTCCATTATTTATCCAACCTACCCATCTAATCTACAGCACTTTTTTTGTAACACATCATTTAAAAACTTCTTTTGGCTTCTTACCTGAGCTGCTTATTGTCTATTTTTCACTTCCACACAAGGTTACACTCCAGAAAAAATATTTATTAGATGTTAAAATACCTCTCTTTTTCAGAAAAGGTTTTATTACTATTGCAAGTCTGCATTTTATATTCATTCACTATCTTCATTTATTCTGCTCCCAAAAATGTCAAAACTTGCCCACTGCTTTCAGTGTCTCATTTGCAAATCTGTCTCAGCATCATTTGATTTAATATGACTACATTCTCTTACTCATTTTTTTACTAGTGTTGGTTTTCATCATATAACCTCTTTTCAAGGTACTATCTCTTCTGTTTAACTGATCTTACAATTCCTTTGCTGTCTCTAGCTATGTGCACTGCAGAGGTATGATTCTGCCTAACCTGTGTCTCTTAGCCTGACTTGCATGGATCACACACTGGCCCATCAGGTTGGCAAGCTGAGTGCAGCTCACTGCTCCACAGTCAATGGGCTTTCAGGCCAGACTGTTGACCCACCTGCCGCTGTGCACTCTGCTTATGGTGTTCGACATTCCAACCTGTTGACTGTGCTGTGATGTGCCTCGAATCTGTTTGTAAAGGTTTTAAACCAAGGGGGAAGGGATGGTCATTGTATTACGTGTTATGAGATTCCTATCATGTGCTACTGGTTTCTTGTTCTATGATATCACTGATTCAGATCTTCATGAATGCTGTGCCCATAAGCCCATGAATGTACATCTGATTTGTGCTGTTTGGAAATTAAGAGGTATAATTATAAGAATCTATCCTGAAATTATAAGAATCTATCCTGAGTAAATGCATTCTGTAATTCTTATTCACATCACATATACTTTTTGAATCGTAAAAAATATACACAAATATTCTGCACATCCAGGGCCTCGCTGTGACGGAGCACTTCCTTTCACGCCGATTACCTGCCACCCTACCTAAAACCTCTTTCCTCATTACCTTAGCCAGCTTCATCCTGACTCACAACTTCTTCACTTTCGAAGGCCAGACATACCAACAATTAAAGGAAACAGCCATGGGTACCAGGATGGCCCCCTCATATGCCAACCTATTTATGGGTAGATTAGAGGAAGCCTTCTTGGTTACCCAGGCCTGCCAACCCAAAGTTTGGTACAGATTTATTGATGATATCTTCATGATCTGGACTCACAGTGAAGAAGAACTCCAGAATTTCCTCTCCAACCTCAACTCCTTTGGTTCCATCAGATTCACCTGGTCCTACTCCAAATCCCATGCCACTTTCCTTGACGTTGACTTCCATCTGTCCAATAGCCAGCTTCACACGTCCATCCACATCAAACCCACCAACAAGCAACAGTACCTCCATTATGACAGCTGCCACCCATTCCACATCAAACGGTCCCTTCCCTACAGCCTAGGTCTTTGTGGCAAACGAATCTGCTCCAGTCTGGAATCGCTGAAGTATTACACCAACAACCTGAAAACAGCTTACGCATCCCACAACTACCCTCCCGACCTGGTACAGAAGCAAATTACCAGAGCCACTTCCTCATCCCCTCAAACCCAGAACATCCCACAGAAGAACCCCAAAAGTGCCCCACTTGTGACAGGATACTTTCCGGGACTGGATCAGACTCTGAATGTGGCTCTCCAGCAGGGATATGACTTCCTCAAATCCTGCCCTGAAATGAGATCCATCCTTCATGAAATCCTCCCCACTCCTCCTCGAGTGTCTTTCCGCCATCCACCTAACCTTCGTAACCTCTTGGTTCATCCCTATGAAATCCCCAGACCACCTTCCCTACCCTCTGGCTCCTACCCTTGTAACTGCCCCCAGTGTAAAACCTGTCCCATGCACCCTCCCACCACCACCTACTCCAGTCCTGTAACCTGGAAGGTGTACACGATCAAAGGCAGAGCCACTTGTGAAAGCACCCACGTGATTTACCAACTGACCTGCCTACACTGTGAAGCTTTCTATGTGGGAATGACCAGCAACAAACTGTCCATTCACATGAATGGACACAGGGAGACAGTGTTTGTTGGTAATGAGGATCACCCTGTGGCTAAACATGCCTTGGTTCATGGCCAGCACATCTTGGCACAGTGTTACACCATCCGGGTTATCTGGATACTTCTCACTAACATTAACCTGTCAGAACTCCGAAGATAGGAACTTGCCCTTCAGTATATCCTCTCCTCTCGTTACCCACCAGACCTCAACCTCTGCTAATTTCAAGCTGCCGCCGCTCATACCTCACCTATCATTCAACAACATCTTTGCCTCTGTACTTCAACCTTGACTGACATTTCTGCCCAAACTCTTTGCCTTTACAAATGTCTGCTTGTGTCCATGTACGTGCGGATGGATATGTGTGTGTGTGTGCGAGTGTATACCTGTCCTTTTTTCCCCCTAGGGTAAGTCTTTCCACTCCTGGGATTGGAATGACTCCTTACCCTCTCCCTTAAAACCCACATCCTTTCGTCTTTCTCTCTCCTTCCCTCTTTCCTGATGAAGCAACCGTTGGTTGTGAAAGCTTGAATTTTGTGTGCATGTTTGTATTTGTTTGTGTGTCTATCGACATGACAGTGCTTTCGTTTGGTAAGTTACATCATCTTTGTTTTTAGATATATTTTTCCCATGTGGAATGTTTCCCATATATATATATATATATATATATATATATATATATATATATATATATATATATATATATATATATATATATATATATATGGCTGCAAGTGAATAGGCTGTAAGGGAAGTGTGGAATTTTCTTTGTTTTTATAAAATTTATTTTCATGGTTAGGTGGCTAGTTGGGGAAATTTTTCACTGTTGTAAAATGAAAACATAAAATACTGTAGCTCAAGACATTATCTAATTAAATGGACTGTCATGGACAATTCTGATACTTAACACATTGATGTAGCAAGAATAAAATAGAATTGTGGATTTAGAGCCATTATTTTAATATTCAGGAGATTGGATTCTTCCTCCTGAAACAAAGGCTGAGATTTACATAAACATTTTTAGAAAAATGTACTTACTATATTTTGAGTTTCAGATTAATTTAAGTTGAATCCCTGTCATGAATTATGCTGACAAATTAATTTGTGAACACCAGTTTGCTACACTGTAAAATAATTGTCAATAATCAAATACAGAACTTTTTTCTCTGGGGAAATGAAGAAGAATAAAACAGTAAGTACGACAATATCTATGGAAATTGCAAACTGCATTCTTTAAATAAAGCACACCTGAAAATTGCAGAATTTATGCAAAATAAATCTTATAAAAAGTATTTCTGCAATCAAAGAAATGCCAATCAGTGGCCATGTCATCCTCTGCCAGTTGGTATAATTTGGATGTGGTTTGGAAGTGCATGGGGTCAATACATTGCTCTGCAGACTGCCATTTCTTGTTCTTGTATCTTCCGATATAATCTTACTGGGCTGAACTAATCCTCCTACCAAACCCCTGGCAGTACTGGGTACTCAATAAGGCAGTTTTAGATGCTGACTGTTCAGCTATGGAGGCAGACGTACCTTACCAAGTAGTGGTTAGGCAAAATCAACTGCCCAGTGAACTTTTCTCCTGATACTCAGCTCTGTCTGGCTGAAATTTATTTCTGACAGCACACTTGCTGCAGGGACTATTAGCGTTGTTTGGGCTATCCTAAAGAGACTTGGAAAATTTTTATCACATACGGCACTGTGCTGTAGTCTCATTTTCAGAGTGCCTTGTTGCTAAGTAAAAGTGAAATTTCATTAAGTCTTCTACCCAATTCTGAAACCTACTTTTCATGAATGCCATGGGGAACTCACCACTCTTCTTCACCAAAGAAGAAAATAGTATATGAAGTATAAAACTTCACCCATTTTGGGTTTGCAATTGTTTGTGGCAACCAGTTTATAATCATCAGCCAATTCTATCACTTGGTGATGTGGTCTCTTTGTGTTAGAGCACAACATAGGATCCCTGCAGGTTCCTCCATTTCCGCTGATCTAGGGCTTCTCATTGCCAATTCAATCCATTGGTTTTTTGTAACTCTGTCCCATCTGTCCAGTGATCTTCCCCTTGGCCTTTTTTTTTCGGAAACTGGGCTCCATTCTAGAACTTGTTTGGATAATCTGCCATCTTTTCTTCAAGCTACATGATCACACCACTGTCGTTTCATGGTATTCACCCTTTCAATTATTCCACTGACTTTTGTTGTCTTTCTGATATCAATTGCTTTATTTCTGTCTTTCACTATGTAGCCTAGAATTTATCTTTCCATTACCCTTGAGGTTCCTATTAATTTCAAACAATGAGTTCATTTAATATCCATGTATTACAGCCATAAGTTATTACTGGTAGTATACATTGGTCAAAAACTGTCTTCTTCAGCTTGGTCAACATCTTAGACTTCAAAACTGCACATTGTCTTGCTGAAGCTTGTCAGCCAAATTTAATATGTCAAAGTATTTCTGGTGTCCGCTCCCTTTTCATATTTATAAGTTGACCCAGATAGACACATTCTGTGACCCTTTGCAATTCCACACTTCCAACAGATATATTTTCCTCGGGTAACCATTCATTTATCACGACCTAGGTTTTATCATAGTTAATTGTTAGACCAACTTCAGAGCAGACTGATGCAAGTTCACTAACCAGTACTTGAAGTACTTCTGTACTATTTGCAAGTAGAACAATATCATCAGCAATCTCATTTCCAGACTTTGGATTCCCTTTGTGTTCCAAACTAACTGACTCATTCCTTTTTCTAGGACTGATGAAAATAGTTTTGGAGATATAGAAGCACCTTGTTTTACACCATTTTTAGTGGGATATTAATAGGTTTCTTCAATAACATTTACAAAGACTGTGGAGGTTTTGTTATGTTGCATAAGACTTCATTACTGTATATGCCAGTTCTATTCCTTGTTATGTTAGAGCCTCAAATGTAGGTGGGTGGCAGATCAAATTGAATGTCTTTTCAAAGTCTATGAAGGCAATGCAAAGACATAAATGGTACTCATTTGTTCTACTATTTGTTTTGCGTAGAGTGAGGATATGATTAAATGTACTAAACTCTGTGCAGAGCCCAGCTTGCTCAATAGGTTAAGCCAGGTCAAGTGTGCTCAGTCTGGTAGTCAAAATTCTAGTAAAAACTTTGTACAGTATAGACACAAGGCAGCAAAAAATCAGTCAATAACTGCCAAGTAAAGAAGAGTTGTGGCAAGCTTCAGCATGTCACACATGATATTCTTGTATTTTGGGGAGTATGAAAATTTACAAAATTTCAATTCCATGTTCAAAATGTTATGAAAATTATGTTTACAAATTTGAGGTAGCTCAATCTATTCCAACAGTTTTCTTGTAGTTAACTTAATATCATTACATAAATTTTGATAGTATGTTGAAATAGAACCTTGAAAGTGGGGTGAGTAATGTCATTCTGAAAATTATAATAGGTTCTAATATTAAAGTTACCTTTATACATAGTACATATAAAGTGACTGAGAATATTTTTACAAAATATATAAACTGTCAGATTATACATCTCTTTATGGAAGCCATGATAATTTAAAACAGCACAGGGGATAAGTGTGTTTTAAACAGGAATATATAAAAAATCTTAAGTCTGTATCTAAAATACTATGAATGTAAGAATTTTTCATACAAGCAGAACCGATCAGACAAGTTTGACCCATGACCTGTTTAAAAAATGAAATCTACTGTGAGTTGACGGCCAAAGATGTGGATTTGGACTGTAGGTAGAGAGAGACCCTCTGTATCTTCCTAAATAAAAATATTATGTGTGGCTAGAATCCCAAGTAAGGAAGTCATTCAATATTTTCTTTAACACATAGATGACATTTGTATGCTGCTGAATAGAGCTCTCTTAATCCAGAAAGGTAGTCAGATTTGTGATTGGCCAGCTTAACATGCCAGTCCAGATAGTGGAATAGGTGTGAAAAGGCTGATTCTTGGCATATTTCTGTAGACATCAGGGGTAGATTGTAATATAAAAAGTTGATTACGAATATGAAGAGAAATTGTTGTTTCTGCATAATGTGGGCTAGACTATGTATGGTGTAAAAGGCATCTAGCCTTAAATGAGAAACTTTTTGTTCATCAACAGTTTGACTTTGTGAAAATGAAAAAGAAAACCATTTGAGCGCAGAATGGTCAACTGTACTATTCTGTTATCTTGCAACTCCTACTGGTTAAAAAATTCAAATTACTAATTCTATAATGCTTCAAAAATGTACATGGCATAAATAAATCTTCAAGAAATTTCATGAGTTAGCTGCCAATTATTTTATTCATGAACAATATACACTGATTCCCTAAAAATGAGGTGGTAACAAAACCAATAAGTAAATGATACAAGTAAGACCATGGGGTTTTATTTAAAATATGTTACTGAAATCACTGCAACCTGCCCCTGCATCATTAGTTGAAGCCTTAATAGAAGAGGATAAATACAGGGCATTGCAGATGGAAACTGAACATAAGGTAGCTGTGGTTACAGAAGCACCTGGAAAATAATTGCTTCATGCGACCATGGCATGTTCATCTGAATCTGGTTGGCCTCGCAGGTTGCAGTCAGCTACATGGCATCAAGCTGGATGGGTTGACCCATGTACTGTCTGGGCCAGGCCATGGGTGGGTTGAAACCATCATGATGCACGATTCTAACTGTCTCTGACAGAACAGCAATCTCATCAGAAAGCCTTTTTTTTTCTTTCTTCCTCTTGACCATTTATTTCCTTTCCAAAGCTCTCTTTTGTTTTCTTTACTGCTTCATGAAAAGTGCTGTAATTTTGCACTAACATTATAACCTTTAACTATGAAATCAGTCAGCAACCCAAACATTATTTCCTGCAGAACTAACATAGCTAACAGTAACATACAATGATGAGCCAAAATACTATGACACTGTCCACTGTGAGACTGATGCAACCCAATGGCACTGCAGACAAGTCATGCAGGCCAGTGGCAGTATTTTCCTGTGGAGGAAATTCACCTGGGTCACTATTGGAACAGTGACAATATTCAGCAGCTGTGTGACTGGTGCAGTTTGTGTGAAAATTATTGCAGGCCATCTGCATTCCTTGACACTTATTGTCTTCTCCGATGGTAATGGCATCTTCCAGAAGGTAACTGTCAATGTCAAAAGGTTAGAATCATCCTATAGTGGTTTGAAGAGCATGATGGTGAACTAATGTTGATGCCTTGGTCACCAGATTTGCCTGATCTGAGCTCAAGACGACACTTGTAGGACACTGTTGGGTGTCAGTTTCACTCCCACAAACCATCAACCCATAATTAATGAGAGCTATGCATGACCTATTTGTAGGCATCTGGTGCCACATTCCCCACCAACTTAAAAACGTTTTGTGACAAGGTAATAAAAAATTGAGAAAATTTAATATGCTGTTTTTAATGCTTCAGGAGTTCTGTATAGTCTTTCTACACTAGAATATAATGCACGGAATGTTCCTACAATTCTGTAAAAGTGTCATAAAAGTATTTCTTTGGGTTGTTGATCAACTTGTGTTCACATTGGCTTTAATGCCTGTTATGTCATCATAGTGTTGACCCTTCACGAAAATTTCGCCATTCTGTTATTTTGTGGTAGGTTCGCACTCGTAACACCATGTCTTGTCACATGTGACGATTTTTTCCAAATTGTCTACATTTTGCATTTCAGTCAAGTTGTAGCAGGTGTCCACACATGACTGGTTTTGCCCGGGAGTTAAGGTGCGTGTGACAAAGCACACAGTTTTCATTTCTTCAAAACATTCTAGCGTGTGTCTTGAACATTAGATTTAGAGAAGCTGCGTTATTGGCATTTGTGACTTAGCAAGACTGACACATTATGGCCAAATATCCACCACTTAATACTACCTGACCATGCTAAAAAAATGGTTCAAATGGCTCTGAGCACTATGGGACTTAACTACTCTGCTTATCAGTCCCCTAGAACTTAGAACTACTTAAACATACTAACCTAAGGATATCACACAAATCCATGCCCGAGGCAGGATTCGAACCTGCGACTGTAGCAATCGCGCGGTTCCGGACTGCGCACCTAGAACCGCTAGACCACCGCGGCAGGCACCTGACCATGCTTGATTGGTTGAATACACATATGTTTTTTATACATTAGTTGTTAGCTTAGTCTCTGTGCGCATGCTCGTTAAATACACACCTGGAAATTGAAATAAGAACACCGTGAATTCATTGTCCCAGGAAGGGGAAACTTTATTGACACATTCCTGGGGTCAGATACATCACATGATCACACTGACAGAACCACAGGCACATAGACACAGGCAACAGAGCATGCACAATGTCGGCACTAGTACAGTGTATATCCACCTTTCGCAGCAATGCAGGCTGCTATTCTCCCATGGAGACGATCATAGAGATGCTGGATGTAGTCCTGTGGAACGGCTTGCCATGCCATTTCCACCTGGCGCCTCAGTTGGACCAGCGTTCGTGCTGGACGTGCAGACCGCGTGAGACGACGCTTCATCCAGTCCCAAACATGCTCAACGGGGGACAGATCCGGAGATCTTGCTGGCCAGGGTAGTTGACTTACACCTTCTAGAGCACGTTGGGTGGCACGAGATACATGCGGACGTGCATTGTCCTGTTGGAACAGCAAGTTCCCTTGCCGGTCTAGGAATGGTAGAACGATGGGTTCGATGACGGTCTGGATGTACCGTGCACTATTCAGTCTCCCCTCGGCGATCACCAGAGGTGTACGGCCAGTGTAGGAGATCGCCCCCCACACCATGATGCCGGGTGTTGGCCCTGTGTGCCTCGGTCGTATGCAGTCCTGATTGTGGCGCTCACCTGCAAGGCGCCAAACACGCATACGGCCGTCATTGGCACCAAGGCAGAAGCGACTCTCATCGCTGAAGACGACACGTCTCCATTCGTCCCTCCATTCACGCCTGTCGTGACACTATTGGAGGCGGGCTGCACGATGTTGGGGCGTGAGCGGAAGACGGCCTAACGGTGTGCGGGGCCGTAGCCCAGCTTCATGGAGACGGTTGCGAATGGTCCTCGTCGATACCCCAGGAGCAACAGTGTCCCTAATTTGCTGGGAAGTGGCGGTGCGGTTCCCTACGGCACTGCGTAGGATCCTACGGTCTTGGCGTGCATCCGTGCGTCGTTGCGGTCCGGTCCCAGGTCGACGGGCACGTGCACCTTCCGCCGACCACTGGCGACATCGATGTACTGTGGAGACCTCACGCCCCCACGTGTTGAGCAATTCGGCAGTACGTTTACCCGGCCTCCCGCATGCCCACTATACGCCTTCGCTCAAAGTCCGTCAACTGCACATACGGTTCACGTCCACGCTGTCGCGGCATGCTACCAGTGTTAAAGACTGCGATGGAGCTCCGTATGCCACGGCAAACTGGCTGACACTGATGGTGGCGGTGCACAAATGCTGCGCAGCTAGCGCCATTCGACGGCCAACACCGCGGTTCCTGGTGTGTCCGCTGTGCCGTGCGTGAGATCATTGCTTGTACAGCCCTCTCGCAGTGTCCGGAGCAAGTATAGTGGGTCTGACACACCGATGTCAATGTGTTCTTTTTTCCATTTCCAGGAGTGTATATTTGTTGACCGCGCAACAAAAAATGTTTCAAATGGCTCTGAGCACTATGGGACTCAACTGCTGTGGTCATCAGTCCCCTAGAACTTAGATCTACATAAACCTAACTAACCTATGGACAGCACACACACCCATGCCCGAGGCAGGATTCGAACCTGCGACCGTAGCAGCAGCGCGGCTCCGGAGTGGAGCGCCTAGAACTGCACGACCACCGTGGCCGGCGTGACCGCGCAACAACTGTTAAATGTATTATTGGGTACGCAATATTAGTGTCATTTTCCCTCTGAGTGTCGCACTATCCATCGAATAGGTCGTTGTGGCGTGGTTTTCCAACGTGAGTGCGATGCATGTGTGTTTACTCTTCAAGAACCGATGCTGCGGCACATAATTCACCTTTCATACGGCCCGGGAAGGATCTTCTCCGTCGTATGCACATTTTCAGGGGGGTGAATACTGCAAATCAACACCCGACGTCAAGGTAAGTGATTCATGCAAGATTGTAGTTTGCTGATTAATACATCAGACGTTGCGTTGCATAACATCACAGAAAAATTGATTCGTAGTACTATTGCACACGCGTACCACTATATGTGGTGTGATAATCGCTTCATCATTTACGTATGACTCGATATACACACAAAAGTCACATAAATATTTTGACATAACATTGCGTATTACAATGGCTTACATCTAAGGCTGACACTCCACCCATTATTTGCATCAAAGATAGAGAATTCCTAAATACACTCCTGGAAATGGAAAAAAGAACACATTGACACCGGTGTGTCAGACCCACCATACTTGCTCCGGACACTGCGAGAAGGCTGTACCAGCAATGATCACACGCACGGCACAGCGGACACACCAGGAACCGCGGTGTTGGCCGTCGAATGGCGCTAGCTGCGCAGCATTTGTGCACCGCCGTCAGTGTCAGCCAGTTTGCCGTGGCATACGGAGCTCCATCGCAGTCTTTAACACTGGTAGCATGCCGCGACAGCGTGGACGTGAACCGTATGTGCAGTTGACGGAATTTGAGCGAGGGCGTATAGTGGGCATGCGGGAGGCCGGGTAAACGTACCGCAGAATTACTCAACACGTGGGGCGTGAGGTCTCCACAGTACATCGATGTTGTCGCCAGTGGTCGGCGGAAGGTGCACGTGCCCGTCGACCTGGGACCGGACCGCAGCGACGCACGGATGCACGCCAAGACCGTAGGATCCTACGCAGTGCCGTAGGGGACCACACCTCCACTTCCCAGCAAATTAGGGACACTGTTGCTCCTGGGGTATCGGCGAGGACCATTCGCAACCGTCTCCATGAAGCTGGGCTACGGTCCCACACACCGCTAGGCCGTCTTCCGCTCACGCCCCAACATCGTGCAGCCGGCCTCCAGTGGTGTCGCGACAGGCGTGAATGGAGGGACGAATGGAGACGTGTTGTCTTCAGCGATGAGAGTCGCTTCTGCCTTGGTGCCAATGATGGTCGTATGCGTGTTTGGCGCCGTGCAGGTGAGCGCCACAATCAGGACTGCATACGACCGAGGCACACAGGGCCAACACCCGGCATCATGGTGTGGGGAGCGATCTCCTACACTGGCCGTACACCTCTGGTGATCGTCGAGGGGACACTGAATAGTGCACGGTACATCCAGACCGTCATCGAACCCATCGTTCTACCATTCCTAGACCGGCAAGGGAACTTGCTGTTCCAACAGGACAATGCACGTCCGCATGCATCCCGTGCCACCCAACGTGCTCTCGAAGGTGTAAGTCAACTACCCTGGCCAGCAAGATCTCCGGATCTGTCCCCCATTGAGCATGTTTGGGACTGGATGAAGCGTCGTCTCACGCGGTCTGCACGTCCAGCACGAACGCTGGTCCAACTGAGGCGCCAGGTGAAAATGGCATGGCAAGCCGTTCCACAGGACTACATCCAGCATCTCTACGATCGTCTCCATGGGAGAATAGCAGCCTGCATTGCTGCGAAAGGTGGATATACACTGTACTAGTGCCGACATTGTGTATGCCCTGTTGCCTGTGTCTATGTACCTGTGGTTCTGTCAGTGTGATCATGTGATGTATCTGACCCCAGGAATGTGTCAACAAAGTTTCCCTTTCCTGGGACAATGAATTCACGGTGTTCTTATTTCAATTTCCAGGAGTGTACTAAAACGCTATAAAATTCCTTCTCCAATTACCGTTACTGGTTAGTACCAGTTTGTTAACTTCAAAAACATTCCTTTGTACATAAATAGAAGTAACTTACATTCCTTTACATCGTGTTACTGTATGTGCATTTAATGCTTCTGCATTTTATTTTCCAGTCATGCATACATCAGTTATGAGAGTTTAACATTTTCGTAGGGAGAAACAAAGAAAAACATTTACATCAGGATTTTGCGTAGGTGGTTAACTTCGCTTTGGCGGCGCCTCCTGGGTTACGGAGGGAATAAGGGATACTATTCTATTGGGTTATGGATTACTAAAGAAATGCTATTCGTCCTTTCTTAAGTCACTTATCAGGGAACTCCCTTTTAATTGAACCGAAACGTATTAACGACTACTGTACTATATACCATTGTGTTGCTTGTAATGGTTTACGTGTAGTTTCGCGTTCGTAACGCAAAAGTTTTTGCATTACATCATGCTTACCTCTTTACGAGTATGTGGAAATGTCGTTTATATTCGCATGTGACGCGATATGAGTTGGTTAGTTTTATTTCATGCCACATGCCTCCGTGTTTATGTGCACTCTGTAGTCGGTAGGTACGTGTAAATGTTTTGTAGCTGCACTGCGACGATGTATATTCTTATTCATTTGCTTGATGACCAAAATATACACATAGACATACTAATAACTAAATCATTTCTTTGAGGTGCGGCCCGTTTTTTCATTTGGTGCGTATAATGCCCGTCGTAAATCTCTTCTTCTGCGCCGTGTCGATGCACTGGTCGCTGCAATATAAAAAACTTACAACTAACAAAAAACTAATTGTTTTGTAGTTCATAGGCCACGCATATACTCGGTCATCACATTCGTTTGCAGACGTTTTCCGTATTTCATTCTTATTTGTTCATATATTTATCTACTTGAATTTGTATTCCTTTTATTCTTGTACCCTGCAAAGAAAGTTACTTTGACATTTGCTACGTATCTTATCCTTTTGTCAGCTAACACGTCCTGTATGTTTCGTTGTAATGATTTCTTTTAATTCTAGTTACAATGTATATATTTCAGTATTGACGCAACTTCGCATGTTGATATAAACGTAACATTATAGTTCCTCGTTACCTGATAGTAAATATAGTTCTTACGTGTTATTATTTATTTTGAAATTCGGCTTAATACTTGAGCAGCTTCGCGTTTCTATTTTGTTGCCCCGCGAGTTAGCCTGTTGCGCTTGCACAAGGTCAATGTCTTTTCCCTAGTACTGACGTAAGCATACATTGTTGAGCGCGCACCGTTGAGTCGTACGGTGCTCCGGTTTGCATTTCGCTTCGTGTGAAGCTGTGTTTTTACACTTCTTCCCAAACAAATGTTTGTCTTTGCTTACAAAACAAGAAAATAACTTGAGTTTATACACATTTCATTGAAAAATACACTTAATGAAACTATGACATTACTTATAAATATGTTTTATGACAAGAAAACTGCTATGACATTGTGTCACTACTCGTGAAAAGCTTTTAAGTCTTTGTGCGGGTGGAGACCTTTGTCTCTCCCTGTTCCTTCATATACCAACCTATAAGTTCCAGGATAAGGAATTTTTGCAATAATATAGACCACTGAGTATAGTAATTGCCATTTTTTTGTTCAACTTACCGATCTTTATCGATTTGGGATGTGTTCTCAAAAGCGCTTATTGCCCTTCAAAAAAAGTGTAACTCTTTTTAATTTTTTGTTGTATATTCTCTTTCCGTATTCTGCTCTCTTCTCTAGTATAATTACTGCTTGTTTGATTTTATCTTGTAAAGTTAAATCTTTAGTAGGTAATTTTGGTATGTGTGATTCCCATTCGGCAGTTTGCTTTGTGTTAAACATAAGTTCATTAGGAGTGAAACCTGTGGAAGAGTGGGGGAGATTGGTTACTATTTGCATAAATGGAGTCACGTATTCGGTCCATCGTGAATGTTTATTATGAGCCTAAGTCCTTATAAGTCTATTGAATTCTTTAAACACTCTTTCCACATAAATTGCTTCTGGGTGGAAAAACTTACCAAGGTGTGTTTAATGCCCTGTGTAATCATTAATTGTTTCCATTTTCTTCCTACCAGATAGGCTGCATTGTCTGTTAATATGACTGGGTTTCCCTACTCTTCGTAAATAATCCTCTTCAATTCTCCTTATGATGCTACTGGCTGTTGTGGTTTTGAGAACATAAAGTTTGATGTATTTTGTGAAAATATCAGAAAGAGCTATTATGTATTTGGCACCACCTTTTGCTCTAGGATATGGCCCTGCGATATCCAGAGAAACCATTTCCAGTGGAGCTTTGGTTAATATGGGGTGTAGTGCTGTAAACTTCGACATATTAAGTACTATGCAGTTTAGGGAGTACATTTTTGAAGGAAACGCTTATTTCTGAAGATATAAACATATATATGCACGGAATACCAAAAAAGTAATTATTTTCATATGGATGGAAAAAAAGATAAATTAACTGTTTGCTTTCACCAACTTATTCATGTTGCGATGCCAGTATGCTGCAGACACTTTAATATATTTCTTCACAGAGTTCTTTACCCCTAGGTAACGCTTACAGTTTCATTCATACATCCTAACCATGATAGCTATTGTTGGCTTTGCATATTGTTGCATATGGTATATGACCTAGTTGCTCACAGTTATGTATCTTCATCAGTGCGCCCAACAACCTATATTTTTCTGTTGAGGCTGTCTGTTTTGAAGTATCGTATGTTACTGTGTGTGCCAAAATGGCGTGAAATTTTCCAGATTTGAGTGACTTTGTAATGGAAGATATGTACCATGTTACGGAGAACACCCAAAACTCTATACAATGGGCTAGGCAACAAGGTCTTTTGAAGAACGGTATGGTGTGTGAAAATGAGGCACTTACACAGTTTAGGATATATGCTTATATCTTCAGAAATACGGGTTTCTTTCAAAAATAGGTTCTTTTCTCGTGATTAGCGCATGTACCCCCTAAACTGCGTAAGTGCCACATATTGGATGCTTTTGTTCTTGGGCAAATAGCACACTTTTTCAGTATTTGCGAAACACGTCGTCGTACATTAGGGAAGTAACGAAGTTTGGATATCTTGTCTGTACATTTTGTTACTCCGTAGTGTCCCCATACTTCGTATGTGTGTTTGATAAATTCGTCGATATATTCCTCTGGAAGGCATACACACAAATGGTTGAAACTTTCGTGCTTCCGGTGAAACAAAACGCCTTTGTATAACTGATACCATTTACTTACCTTGTGGTTTGCATTCTGGTTAAGATTTTGTATTACCTTCTTCCACTTGTTGTCTCGGTGTTGTATCATTCCCATCTGTTTACAAAATTTTTTGTAGTCTGATTTTTCTGTACTACTTTGCATCAATAATGTACGGATTTCTGAACCGTGTTCAGACAATTCACTGAACTCTTCTAGTCCCTGCGGTAATCTGGATAATGCATCTGCAAAATATTCTGACTGCCCTTTATGTATATTATTTCAAAATTGAATTCCTGCAGTTACAAACACCGCCTCGCTAGTCTTCGGTGTAACAGTTTACATGTTAAGAGAAAAGATAATGATTGGTGATCATAATAGACTTTAGTGTTTTTACCCTAAAGAAAATATTCGAATTTCTTAAACGCCCAAATTACTGCTAAACTTTCCAGTTCTGATACGGAATTTAATCTTTCTGCCTCTGATAAAGTTCTGCTAGCAGAGCTGTATTGTTTTTCCTTCTTCTTGTATTTCGAACAAATATGCCCCCACCCTTGCTTAAGCTGCTGTGGTATAAATTTTCGGATAAAGGAAGTTAGTCCTAGATAAAAAATTTCACTTGTTCTTTGCCAAAGTTAGTGAATCTCTGAAATACCTTTTCTATTATACTGATATGTTCTGCCCAAGTTGATGTGGCTATTAACATTTCGTCATTATAAATGGCAACTGAGCAATTCAGGTCCTAAAACCTTGTCAAAGGCTGATATAAATACGACTGCGCTAATGTTTAAGCCAAACGGTAGAACTTCAAATTCATTAACTCCTGCCATTGCAGACAAATGCTGTGTATTTTCTACTCTCATGTAACTTTATTTGCCAGTAAGATTTTTTCAGGTCAAGGGTGCTGAAATATTTGGTGTTACGAAATTCTAGCAATTGTTCATTTAAATTATCTGGTTTTGTTCTTACCGGTACTAGGATTTTGTTTATGCCTCTAGCATCTGAAACTAGTCATACTGATCCATCAGGTTTGCTAACTGGTAGTATTTGGCTGCAGTATGGAGAAAATGATGGCTGTATGATTCCCCATTCGCACATTCGATTGATTTCCTGCTTAACTGCTTCACGCTTTGCCCACAGTATAGGGTATGACATTACACAAAATCTTTCGTAGGGATAGACATAAGGTTTATGTTCTCAATTTTTGATCACTCCTGGAGTCTTATTAAAAACATTTGCATATTTAAAAAGTAAGTCAGAAAGCTCTTGTCGTTGTGTAGCATCTAGAATATTTGATTCGTTCAATTTTTGTTCTACTAATTCCTGGTTAGCTTCAGTGTCGGTCTCGTGTTCGTTATCACATTTGTTCACAAAATACACGGTGGGATGTGAATACTGTACAGTGACATGGGGTTCTGGGTTTACTTTGTCATACCTCTCCGGTGTGGTAATCAGGCTGATAGAAAATCTTTGGTCCTTCACAAAGAAATGGCACTTACCATTACCTATGTCTATTTGAGTTTTGTAGGTTCTAAATGTGTCCATACCTATCAAGCAGTTGACTATAAGTTTGCCTACTATTAAAAAATCACTCTGCACAAAAAATTGTTCGATGTTCACGAAGAGAAGAGCTTGGTGTTTTACTAATTTGGTTTTGCCGCCTGTAGCAGTTTGTACTTTGCAGTTTTGCACTGGCAGAACAGGAAATTAAGTCTTTTTAATTCAGTGAAAAATGCTTCAGACATTAAATTAGTAGTGGACCCTGTATCAAGTATTAACTGTGTGTCTATACCAAAAATTTTCACTCTGATTACTGCTTGCGCTTGTTCTTCCAGTGTATTTTTCGCCGATTTTGGTTCATGTTGGTAAAGATCGTCCTTTGTCTCCTTGTTCATCGAATCGTACCAAACATGTTTGCAAATCTGGTTTGCCCCATCGCTAAGGTCTATAGTAAGGGGCTCAACTATGCCCGATTCGGGTTTTCCTGCGGTGTAGTCTGATCTACTTCGGTACACGGGACAACTTCTGTCAGTTGTACTGGGTGATTGTTTCTCCAGTGTGTATCATTTCCAGTTCGCAACATGCTTTCTTGTGTGTTCATAACGCTATTGTGAAATGTTGCCGTATTGTGATTTTGCTCCGCAAAGGTTGGCTTCGGTACGGCGTGTTGTGTGTTATTGTTTCCGCGCGCCGGCCACCGATGCAGCCGCTGATTTCATTTACACGCGGTGCATAATTTTGAGAGGAGTGATTGCAATTAGTTTGTGGATGGTAATTATTCCCATTAGACGGAAAGTTTTGTTTAAATCTCTTGTTCCCACCATTTCCATTCCCGTATCCAAGACCACGATTAACGTATCCTTGCGGTTGCGCGTACCAGCTTTGCCGTGTGTTCGTGTCTGGCTTTTTGTATTGACCATTCAAGTTACGCTGTTGTGGTGTTTGACTGTCTGACGCCCTATTTGTTACTACTTTCTCTTCATATATTAGGTCGATTGAATCAAAAATGGGTAGAAAATATTCTGTGCCGTGCTCGGGTGTAGTAATTATTAATTTTTCACGAATGTGTGATGGCAAACGACTTTTTAAAATTTTTAAAACATCCACGTGAGAAATAGGATACGTTCAATAATGTGTTTTGTTGAGATACCATATTTGCTATTAAAAGGGGCGGGCTAAAAACCTCTCGCTTCTGACCAATATTTGTCAAGAAATGCCCGTTCAAATTATAAATATGTGGTACAACGCTCAGCTACCTCGGTCGCCCACAAAAGTACATCGCCTTGCGTGTACACAACAACAAACCTGATCTTTTGTGCTTCCGTCCAATTTCTAGGAAATACATGTCGAAAAGACCTTATACACAAAACAGGATTCATCTTCTGAACTTTTATCGTAAATGCTGGACATTGACGGTGCCTTAATAGACCTTAGTCAAGCAAATATAGAGGACAAGCTGTTTGCATTTTGTTCAGTGTTTACATAGCTGTCACATTTTATAGGGTTTGCAACGATCTGTGTGCATATATTACTTTAGTTTGTTGTGGCTGGCTGTCACTTTATTTATGTGTACAACTTGTGTCTCTGTATCAGTTTCACATAAGTAGTTGCGTATCCTGTACTCTGTAGCCTGCAAATTGGTGTTCACTTTGTCGATAATGTCATTTTCCTTTTGTTGGATAACCCTTTCAACTACATCACTGATTAATTTACACTCCTTCACTGCCTCTTCCTCGCCGGCCGCGGTGGCCGAGCGGTTCTAGGCGCTCCACTCCGGAGCCGCGCTGCTGCTACGGTCGCAGGTTCGAATCCTGCCTCGGGCATGGATGTGTGTGGTGTCCTTAGGTTAATTAGGTTTAAGTAGTTCTAAGTTATAGGGGACTGATGACCTCAGATGTTAAGTCCCATAGTGCTCAGAGCCATTTGAACCATTTTTGCCTCTTCCTCTGCGGTACTGGTTTTGTCTAAAGTTCCTGCTTCAGCTTGTGAAATTATGTCCGATAAATTTTCATTAATTTTGTCTCTTTCGTTTTTGGCTCCCTTTAAAATGAGTTCATCGATAGCTGTTGGTATATTTTCGTAATCCTTGTGCAGTTTGTTTACTACGGTAGAGATGTTCTTTACTGTCGAAGTTAATTATGTTTGTGTAGCTTCCAGGTTCATGTGTGTGTCTTTCATCGCTTTTATTTGCTGCTCTACTGTATCATTCTGCTCGTTAATAGTGTCTAATTTCTGTTTTATACCCGTAACGTCATTGTTTACTTCGGAAAGAACATCTTGTTTTAGATGTTTTTTCATGTCTTTAAATTTTACATTCATCTCCTCGCGAAAATTCTTATTGAAATCACTGATCTGTTGAATGACTGTATACTGAAAATCTCCTAAAACTTGTTTTTGTTCTTGTTTTATGTGGTTCATGTCTTGTGTTACTAAGGTAAGGTTTTGCGACAAACTGTCAAATCTTGTATTTATGTCCGTTCTCAAATTGGTGTTTTTTATTTTGTATTTCTGCACGCAAACTGGTATTTGTATTTTGTATGTCTGCACGCAAACTGGTGTAATTGGTGTTCATACTATCCAGTTTTTGAAATATTACCGCAAGTGCCTTATTTTGATTGCTATTTAATGTACTTTGGTTGGTGACAACTATACTCTGCAAATCAACATTTGAATTTCGTGTGATGAGTGGCGGTAAAGCGTCGTCAAAAAACATGTTATGTGCGCTTACTGTTTTACTGTGGGAACAGAATGTTGGTCGCGGAGATAACGTGATGTAGTTTCATCTATTGTCATCAACGTATCATCAAAGTTAAAGCTCTGTGAAAGCTCACTAGCACTTGTCATTTCGGTCATGTTCACCTCTGAACTATTTAATACGACTAACTGTGGAAGACATGGCGCTGCTACTTTATTATTATTATTATCTTTAATTCCCCATTAAGGAGAGCGTTAAAACACAATCAATATTCACAACGACAATATGGTACGTAAATTGGTACATTTCAAATTCATGGCACTTTTTTCTGTCTCTTTCTTTTCTCTTCCCAAAAACCTCTCATAAATTCACTGTGTTTCTTCTTCCTCTCTTCTGTCCACTTCTTTCCTGCTTTCTTCTCTTTTGGAGTTTCTTCGAATTTCTGTTTGTTGATTTTTTCTCTGTATTTTCCTCTGTTTGATATTTCTTCTGCAGAGATGTTTAGATTTTTAAGGTCTTCCATGGTTTCCTTTACCCAGTTAGTTTTCACCTTATTCGTCACCACTGTGTTAAAAATCTTCTTGGTCAGCCTATTTTCATTCATCCTATGAATGTGCCCATAGAATTTTGCCCTTCTTTTTCTGATATTGTCTGTAATTGTCTCTGCCTGTTTGTACAATTCCTTTGTTGGTCTCTTTATCCAGATCCCCTGTCTCTGAACTGGCCCATAGATCTTTCTCAGAATTTTCCTCTCTTGCTTTTCCATTTCCTTGATTTTAGTTCTTCCTCTGATTACTGTTGTTCCTGAGGCATACAAGGCCTCAGGTAAGACTACTGTTTTGTAATGTCTTAATTTGGCATTAATGGAAATATTTCTTTTATTGTAATGGTTCCATGTAAAACTGTATACTTTTTGTAGTTTTGTAGCCCTTTCTTCATTGACTGTTGAATTCAGTCCTGTTTTCTGCATAATCTCTCCCAGGTATTTGAAACTTTCTACTTGTGTTATTTTTCCGTACTTTGTTATCAATGGGCTTCTGTCTGCAGATTTTGTGTCCACGTACTGTGTTTTTTCATATATTTGTAGTCCTGTTCTGGCTGCGATTTCATGCAATATCTCTAGGGCTTCTCTGGCTTCTTTTCTGTCATTTGTAATGATGGCTATATCGTCGGCAAAGGCCAGACATTTTATGTTGACGGGTCTATTTTTCTCTCTCCCCATCCCTACCCCATTGACTCCTTTGTCCCACGTCCTGATTATTTTCTCTAAACCAGCGTTAAATAAAATGGGTGACAGGCCATCTCCCTGTCTCACTCCTGTCTTGATTTCGAAAGATACTGAGATCTTGCCCATGAACTTCACTTTTGACTTTGTATTTGTTAATGTTTCCATACGCTGGTACTTCAGATGTTCTATCCTGCAATTGTACGCCATCTTGGTTCACTGCACTTTCGCCATTGTCAACAATAATGAAAACTGATTTTTGTGCCATTTTGTTTGAATATTACAATTAAAATTTTTGGAAAACAGAAAATTGAAATATATTATTTTGTGAATTTAAACATACGATTTACGTGTCGTCAAGCGTTATTTATCTACTGTTATGACACACGAAATGCTGTAACACAAAAGAACTTCAAACTTTCCTCTCGTTACTCATTACGAAAAATTTCCGTTAAGTTCACTGCAATGCATTTAGTAAAGTTACTTCTAATTATTACGCAGGAGACGCTACCAAGCATAGCTAAGCAAGCGGTTGCGTAGCGGTCCTACCTGTGTTGCAATGAAACAAACAGCGTATTTCTAAAATTTTCCGTGAATTCCCGTTTCACTCTTGATTCCCTTTTGAGCTGGTTTTCTCCACAAGAATTTTTGATTCTGATTATTTTGCTCCCAGTGGTAATTAGTACATGCAAAAGACCTCATACAATGTAATAAATAATTTTGAATAATTTACACAACTGGTTTCATGGATTTCTCAATGTCATGTCACCAGGTCGCCAGTTGTGCAGATTTATAATAATAAAGGTTACATAAATAAAGAGATCACTAGAAATCAATTATTTTCAATTAATGCCAAAATTTTGAATTTTTAATGTTCTTTCCTGAGAGTCCGTTTAACGTGAACTTACTTCTGATGTACGTGGCTATACTCATCTTCTTTCGCCATGAATGTGGTCCATTCATAGTGACCGGGCCAAATATCCCACGAAATAAGCGTCAAACGAAGAAACTACAAAGAACGAAACTTGACTACCTTGAAGGGGGAAACCAGATGGCGCTATGGTTGGCCCGCTAGATTGCGCTGCCATACGTCAAACGGATATCAACTGCGTTTTTTAAAATAGGAACCCCCATTTTTTATTACATATTCGTGTAGTACGTAAAGAAATAGGAATGTTTTAGTTGGACTTCTTTTTTCGCTTTGTGATACTTGGCGCAGTAATAGTCACAAACATATGGCTCACAATTTTAGACGAACAGTTCGTAACAGGTAGGCTTTTTAAATTAAAATACAGAACGTAGGTACGTTTGAACATTTTATTTCGGTTGTTCCAATGTGATACATTTACCTTTGTGAACTTATCATTTCTGAGAACGCATGCTGTTACAGCGTGATTACCTGTAAATAACACATTAATGCAATAAATGCTCAAACTGATGTCCGTCAACCTCAATGCATTTGGCAATACGCGTAACGACATTCCTCTGAGCAGCGAGTAGTTCACCTTCCGTAATGTTCGCATATGCATTGACAATGCGCTGACGCATGTTGGCAGGCGTTATCGGTGGATCATGATAGCAAATATCCTTCAACTCTCCCCAGAGAAAGAAATCTGGGGACGTGAGATCCGGTGAACTTGCGGGCCAATCCACCTGTCATGAAATATGCTGTTCAATACCGCTTCAACCGCACGCGAGCTATGTGCCGAACATCCATCATGTTGGAAGTACATCGCCACTCTATCATGCAGCGAAACATCTTGTAGTAACATCGGTAGAACATTACGTAGGAAATCAGCATACATTGCACCATTTAGAGTGCCATCGATAAAATGGGGGCCAATTATCCTTCCTCCCGTAATGCCTCACCATACATTAACCCGCCAAGGTCGCTGATGTTCCACTTGCCGCAGCCATCGTGGATTTTTCCGTTGCCCAATACTGCATATTATGCCGGTTTACGTTACCATTGTTGGTGAGTGACGCTTCGTCGCTAAATAGAACGCGTGCAAAAAATGTCATCGTCCCGTAATTTCTTTTGTACCCAGCGGCAGAACTGTACACGTCGTTCAAAGTCGTCGCCATGCAATTCCTGGGGCATAGAAATATGGTACGGGTGCAATTAATATTGATGTAGCATTCTCAGCACCGACGTTTTTGAGATTCCCGATTCTCGCGCAATTTGTTTGCTACTGATGTGCGGATCAGCCGCAACTGCAGCTAAAACACCTACTTGGGCATCATCATTTGTTGCAGGCCGTGGTTGACGTTTCACATGTGGCTGAACACTTCCTGTTTCCTTAAATAACGTAACTATCCGGCGAACGGTCCGGACACCTGAAAGATGTCCATCAGGATACCGGACAGTATACATACCACACGCCCGTTGGACATTTTGATCACGATAGCCACACATCGACACGATATCGACCTTTTCTGCAATTGGTAAACGGTCCATTTTAACACGGATAGTGTATCACGAAGCAAATACCGTCCGCACTGGCGGAGTGTTACGTGATACCACGTACTCATACGTTTGTGACTGTTATAGTGCCATCTATCATAAAGCGAAAAAACTGGTCCAACTAAAACATTCATATTTCTTCACGTACTCCACGAATATGTAATTAAAAAAGGGAGTTCCTATTTAAAAAACGCAGTTAACATCCGTTTGACCTATGGCAGCGCCATCTAGCGGGCCAACCATGGCGCCATCTGGGTTCCCCCTTCAAGCTAGACGAGTCTCGTTCTTTGTAGTTTTTCCGTTTGATGCTTACTTCATGAAATATTTGGCCCGATCACTATCAATGGCCGTGCTGTTTCCATATTGCACCACATTTAAACGTGAGAGTCCTCGAATTACGCTTACGTGATCGTTCTATTTACGTGAGGTATTTCTACAATAGCAGATAATCAGCACAAAGATTGAGTTGAGTTGTTAGTGCTGTACGAGACGCTGTGTGTGCGCTAATCCTCGCCCGAAAGTATTCTTTCCCATACAATGTATTCTGTCCTATTTAGATAGGCAGACTATATACTCCAGTCAGTATTTTACCTAGTCTCGTGGTCACGAACAGAATTTTGATCAGTTAAGTTACTCATATGCATATGGGTGTCACCCCCCATATAGGTGGCACCCTGGGCGCCCCCTCCCCCCCCCCCCCCCTAGCTACGTCATTGCCAGGCAGTCTATTATTCTGATTCTCACATTACTAATCTTTACTCCATTACCCTATTAAATCATCATGTAAAAAACCAATACCTTAAAATTACAAAAACTCTTTCTCAAAGGCAATGCATTCCAGAAGAAGATGGTTCCATTTAGTTATTTCCTGTGTTCAACATCTTGCTTTGCTTATCAAGAGGCTTGTTGTTTCAATAAATCACCCGGAAGTTTGTCTTTGAAACAGAGGTTTCCATTAAGTTTCCTCAGAACATGCATCCTTAGAATTATGCTTACACGATAAGTATTTACAGTACAAGCACATTCACACTGGTCGGTAGTTGCATATTTCCTTTACAGATTGTTACAGATTGTCTACGCCTTGTAAGACCATGCTTTCTCCTACCTTTCCTTTCTACAAACAACTTCCTTGTGCCCTTCAGCACTTCACCGTGTGTATCGAATTTTAGTGAAGCCATACATAGTTTTGGTAATTCTATTTCATGATAATAGACCCTATTGATGATGTAATAAATACAGCTGTCTCTTTTACATGAAAAAATACATCGCTGAGTTTGACTGTGCAATTAAGAACAATTACATGACATTTTCTTTACCATCATTACCTATAACTAGGGCCCATATTAATATGTAAATACATATTTTCATTTTAACTATATTTCATTCACTTTATAGTTTTCTTAAAAAATCATCGCATTTTGAGTCTGAAAATGTAACTTCCATTTTCCGTATTCCATAGTTTAGTCCATATTTTTCCATATTTCAAAGTTTAGTTCATATTTTATTTAAAAATTCCATAAATCCATATTTGCAACATTACGTTATGTAAAACTGATCTTTTTAAAGCGTAACAGCATTTAAAAAATTCGTTAATTGGCCATTCAAATTGCTATGCCTGGCTTCAGAATGGAGAAGCCGAAAACAAATTGCTTCATCTGGAGCAGCCTTGAGGTTTAGATAGCCTGCAAGCCTGTGTTGCTTCCCAGGGATTATGGGAAGAGGGAAACAAGCAAAATCTCTTACGGGGCGTGAACCAGCGAAATGATGATTTCGAGTGGTGCGGAGCAGTTTTTGACTTGGTGTCCACTGCTGTCAACATACCCTTCCATACTAGTCATCTCCTGTGGTGAAAATGTCTCACCAACGTTACAAGCTTTCGTGAAAGCACATTTATAAACACGCTGTTATCAAATGTCGTTTGTAGTAATGAACATTATATTAATTGAGGCAGCTAGAACGCAATTTCTTTCGATGGCTGAGGTTGTCGGTACCCTCGCCGCCCTTAAAATCTACCAGTCGAAACTAGGCTGCAAGGGCTCACTAAGAAGTTTACAAACAGTAGCTTATATGCCGTCTTAATCGCAGGTATGTTACTTGATTTCTCTTGCTGCACGCTTACTGTTTCGTCATTCGATTGTCTTTCGCTTGGAACGCAAAGCAATTAGGCCTTACAATCAAGTGGGCTAGTTCATGCCAGCTATGCGAACAATAAGGTTGCAGCATTAAACGCTTACTCAGTGTTATACTCGAGTGTTTCGTCCAACGCGCAACCTCTGACGCGCACCTCCAGAAGTAGTACACTAAGAGCCGTACGTATAACTTTGCGTCCATGTCATTCACGATTGATAAGGCTGCTGTTTGCTGCTATGCGCCGTTGTGTTATTTGTGCATCTACGTCCTTTCAAGTATAAAAGTTGCGTATCTCTGTCTGTGTGCGTGTGGTTTTATATGCATATACATAAAAATGCCGAAGGATAAGCTACCGTTGTTTCAAATTGCAAAAATATATTGAAGGTTTTCCAAATCAGTCTTAGAGTACAGATGGTAAAGTACTGTTTTGTGATGCTTGTGAAAAATCCGTGTCGACTGAGCAATGGTTTCTAATACTACAAAACATGAGGTATATATTACAAGGGGTAATAAAATCAAACAACATTTTTTTGTTATCTAACAGCCAGTGGCTCCCAAAGCTCTACCTTCTCTAAAGATTTTTGTTATCATAATTTGTGCAGATACAGCTTTATGGAAATTAAATAATACAGTGTTTAACAGCCTCCTAGAGAAATATTCAGGCAAACATATTGCTTATGAATCTAAAAAAAACTATGCCTGCAGCATTGACAAGGATTGTTTGGCACCGATACCAGGCGTAATTCAATATGATCCTATATAGGTTGCAGTCGAAGAGACTGCGGGAACCCAAGGGCGGTGCATTGGTAATGTAATAATTTGCCGAACTCCCCCGAATGGGGCCTCCCGGCCAACAATGCCATACGATCATTTCCATTTGGACGAGTGCTTGAAGATAAATGGAGCAAATCCTTTCTGTCGGCGTGTGAAGAACTTCCTAAATGTGACCACAAACAATCAGCAAAGCTCTTTAATGAAGCTATGAGTGTTTAATGGCCTAACAGTGTAAAACACAAACAAGTTTTCTTGTTAGTTACCGATGCTGCTCTTTATATGGTAAATAAAATGTCGTGGGACTAGGGTCTCCCGTCAGGTAGATGGTTAAAGCTGCAGGTGTCCTCAATGTTTTATATCCTAAAATGATGCATGTATCGCGCTTGGCACACGGACTAGATGGATTAGTTGAATGCAGAAGGATAAATTACAAAAATGTTGATAGAGTAATATCATATATGACAAAAATATTTTTGAGAGCTCCCAGTAGGATCTTAAAATTTAAAGAGATGTATCCCGATATTATTTTGCCACCAGAACCAGTATTGAATCGTTGGGGTACATGGCTATAAGCAGTTGAATGCTACGTTGAGCATTTCGGTGACATTAAAAAAATAATTTTTAATTTGAAGGTGAGTCTGCTTGTATTTTCAATGCAAAAGAACTTTTTGAAAATGATACTCTAGAGAATGATTTAGTCTACATCAAAAGCAATTAATGTTTTTCCTTGCGTCAGATGAAGGCACTGGAAAACCCTTCAACATCATTGAAAAACGATGTAAAGATTATCGAAGGCATAAAAGTGAAAATTAGTAAATCAGGAGGACCTGTTGCTGAGTTCTTCAAGCAAAAATTGAACTAGTTACAGGAGAAGCATAATTGGTATAATAAAGTGCAGTTTATTTGAAAGAAGTAGATTTTTGTTTCCATATTTTTTCAACGTTTTACATTTTGAAGCCGTTATTGTATGAACATATTTTGTCATTTTTAATATGTACTTACCTGAACCCTTTCTATAACATTGCATGTATCATCGACTTTACTTGGATCCTCAGACACACAACCTGAAAAGATCGTGTCTTGTCAGTTTGATCATTAACATTACAATCATTTATACTCTTTTTTTCTTTTCTTCTCACTTTCCTTAGGAGTAGGAAGCACCACCCCCAATTCGTGACGAATCTGCATCCTACAGAAATAAACTTATCTCTCCTACTCCATTATCTACAATATTTGCAGCACAATTAATATTATTGATAGCTTTATGTGCACTCTCTGTAGTATCCATAATAAAATTACCATCAGTACTGCACAAAAACAGCGCCACATGTACTTCTGTGTACAACTGGCCAATGCTCCTTGGCCACAAAGTAACAACCATTATCACCCAATGGCATCGTTGTCATCCATGTTGCTAGTCGCACACTCACTTACTTTAGTGCAGCCAACACGTACTTTGTCTGGTACTACACCTACTGCAGACTTCACATTTGTACAAGATGTTGGAACGGATAATTCTACATTACTCTCCTTAATTCCAGCAATGTTAGTATTGAGTAATCTCACAGGCACTTGCACAATAGCATTACTCTCTTCAGAAATTACCTTAATTTTCCCATTCATGAGATGGCCCCACCAGTCATCAAATTTTGTCCTATTCTCACAGGCTTGACAGGTTTAACTGCACTAACAGTAGCTAGATGTATCGCAGGAACAAGCGAACTAGACATAGGTGTGTTCTTCGTGTCTTAATTCTTTTGAGCGACCAGTTGTGTTGATATTTCGTGTGGGCTTATTTTTGAAGTTTTAGTAAGTGTTAAGTACGCTGTCTATATTTTATTAGGTTTAATTGCGTTCAGTAGTGTAATAACTGTTTGGGGAAGTGAAGATTTTATGTTCAGTGCCTCATTTTTACAGAAACGCTTAACAGCCGTTTTTAGGCCTAAATTTTGTGCGCAAAAGTTAAGTGATTCGAAGTGTAATTAAGAAAGTACATGAATATTATATTTATAGTCCAGCACTATAGAGCATAGTAAATAGGAAATTACCTTTATTTAGCGAAAGCTTAAAAAGTTGGCCTATATTGTAAACAATCATGAGTGTGAAGTGTTTTAGCTGCCGTAGGAAAGTTAGTTCTGGGGTGCTATGCAGTTGTTGTGACAGATCGTTTCACTGGGGAGAATGTAGGGGCATGGAAACTGGGGAACAAAATGAGACTCCTCATAGGTACAATAGTGTGTGTTCACGGGATATGAAAATAGCAGAACTAGAGGGGAAGATTAGAGCCCTTCAGGCTGAATTAGATTTAGCCAGGGAGGAACTAATTAGGTTTGGTGGGGAGAAGAATGAAGAGAAGTGGGAAATGGTAGCAGGGAACAGAGGCCACAGAATGAGCACAGTATCTGACAGTTTCATTGTTGGCGCAAAAAATAGATTTGCCCTGCTGCCACAGTTAAGTAATGAAGAGCCTAATGCAGATGTAGGTGTAGCTGATGCACAGCAGAATTCAGTTAGGAGGCCTGTTGCTTCAAAAAAAGTAGGAAGAAACTTCTGCTGTTAGGTAGCAGTCATGGAAGATGTGTGGGCCAACTTCTGCAGGGAAAATTAGTTGACAGCTACCAGGTCACAAACTATTTCAAGCCAAGTGCATCTCTCAGCCAAGTGATAGAGGGCATAGGATCTTTGTGTAAAGGTTTCACCAAGGTGGATCATGTTGTAATAGTGGGTAGAGCAGGGAACAGTATCTATGGGGACCAGGGCTACAAGGCTGTTAAAAATAGCATCAGCAATGAATCATACTAATGTTGAGTTTGTGCCTGTTTTCAAGCGGTACGATCGACCCCGGTTGATATGCTCTGCCAAGAGGGTCAATATGGAGTTGGATCGACTGCTTCGGGCTGGTGCTGGGTCAGGGATTGATTTGGTTCCTGTGGACACTATTGGTAGGTGGGGCTTTACTTCTCATGGCCTGCATCTCAATAGAGTAGGGAAGGATATACTGGCTAGGCTGGTAAATTCTTTAAGGGGGGACACTGCTACTCGTGGTTGTAGTTATTTTTTAGGTTAAGCTCATTACGTACACATTCAATACTGAAACAAGATGTATCTGAAAATGTTAAGCATAATACTTGCGAAGACAAAAAAAGTAACAGGAAATTTACTACATCAAAATATCAGAGGTTTAAAAAACAGAATTAGTGAATTTCAGATCTGTTTAGATGAGCTACAGTCTACAAATCCTGTTGATATTATTTGTATTTCTGAACATCATTTAGCTAGTGAAATTGAAATGCTTAATATGGAAGGGTATACCTTAGCTTCAAAGTATTGTAGAAAAGAGATGTAGAGAGGAGGAGTTACCATTTACATTAGAAAGGATCTCAATTATAAAAACATTGAAATTCTTAAATAATGTAGTGGTCAGCATTTTGAAGCATGTGCCACATAAGTAGAAATACACATAAAAAAATTATAGTCACAATATACAGGGCTAAAACTGCAGACACATTAAACAACTTTATCCTTTCAGTAGCAGACAGCTTAGGTTTGTTTAGTTCCTCAGAAGACAGCTTAAAATATTTAAAAAATGCATTTCCACATAAGTTTGACAAAATTCAACTCCATCCTAATTAACTAAAAGAGATTTCTAATATTATTAGCTCTTTTAAAAAGAAATGTTCCAGTGGTTATGATGAAATGTTGCTCCTCAGAACTTTGCATTATACTAAGTTACTTATGTAATGAATCCCTCCACAGTGGCACTTTTCCAGATAGGCTTACATATACTATTGTCAAACCATTAAACAGAAGAGGAGACAAATCATCAATGGAAAACTTCTGTCCCATTTCTTTATTGGCAATATTTTCAAAAGTGTTTGAAAGGGTTACGTACAATAGACTTTATAAACACTTAAGCCAGAAAAATATTCTCATTTGCAATCAGTTTGGATTTCAGAGAGGACTGTCATATGATCAAGCTATATTCACTTTTACAGATGATGTATTAGAATCAATAAATCAAAAGTTATTACACATGGAATATTCTTTGATCTGGCTAAAGCATTTGATTGTGTTAAGCATGATATCCTTATACAAAAGTTAAAATATCATGGGATAATAGGAGTAGCAGGCTCATGGTTCTCATCCTACCTTTTCAGTAGAAAACAATGTGTGTCTGTATCAGGCTTACCACATAACAGTCATTCAAAATATGAAACCATCAGACAAGGGGTGCCCTAGGGCCCTATTTTAGGTCCATTGTTGTTACTGTTACATATTAATGACCTTCCATATGCAGTGTCACAAAATGCAAATTTTGTCTTATTTGCAGATGATACAAGTATTGGTATAAAAACAGTACCTGTGACCTCACTAAGCAATTAGCTAATTAAATATTTGTAAGTATCAATGAGTAGTTCACAGCAAATGGATTGTCACTGGATTTTGACAAGACCCAGTACATACAGTTTAGTACCTCACAAAGAATACGTGACCCTATAAGTATAACGTATTGAAACAATGAAATTAAAGCTGTTGACAGTGTCAAATTTTTAGGGCTACAAATTGACCACAACCTCAATTGGAAAACTCAAACTCTAGACTTAATGAAACGTCTTAGTCCAGCTACATTTGCAGTATGCATGATAGAAGAAATAGGTGATTTAAAAATGAAGAAGTTAGCTTATTCGGCCTACTTCCATTCACTGATGAGTTATGGAATCATCTTTTGGGGAAAACTCCTCTCACAAAGAGAACATTTTCAAAATTCGGAAATGAGTCATTAAAATTATATCTGGTGTCAGTCCTGGATCGTCATGCAAAGACCTCTTTAAGAAACTTGGTATTCTAACTACTACTTCTCAGTACATACACGCATTGATGTCCTTTCTAATTTACAACATGTCTCTTTTTATGCAAAATAGTGCAAAACATGATTCTAATACCAGCACCAAAAACAATCTGTATAAGGACTATAAAAGCTTAACTTTAGTACAAAAAGGAGTCAAATACATGGGTACTTATACACTCCTGGAAATTGAAATAAGAACACCGCGAATTCATTGTCCCAGGAAGGGGAAACTTTATTGACACATTCCTGGGGTCAGATACATCACATGATCTCACTGACAGAACCACAGGCACATAGACACAGGCAACAGAGCATGCACAATGTCGGCACTAGTACAGTGTATATCCACCTTTCGCAGCAATGCAGGCTGCTATTCTCCCATGGAGACGATCGTAGAGATGCTGGATGTAGTCCTGTGGAACGGCTTGCCATGCCATTTCCACCTGGCGCCTCAGTTGGACCAGCGTTCGTGCTGGACGTGCAGACCGCGTGAGACGACGATCCATCCAGTCCCAAATATGCTCAGTGGGGGACAGATCCGGAGATCTTGCTGGCCAGGGTAGTTGACTTACACCTTCTAGAGCACGTTGGGTGGCACGGGATACATGCGGACGTGCATTGTCCTGTTGGAACAGCAAGTCCCCTTGCCGGTCTAGGAATGGTAGAACGATGGGTTCGATGATGGTTGGATGTACCGTGCACTATTCAGTGTCCCATCAACGATCACCAGAGGTGTACGGCCAGTGTAGGAGATCGCTCCCCACACCATGATGGCGGGTGTTGGCCCTGTGTGCCTCGGTCGTATGCAGTCCTGATTGTGGCGCTCACCTGCACGGCGCCAAACACGCATACGACCATCATTGGTACCAAGGCAGAAGCGACTCTCATCGCTGAAGACGACACGTCTCCATTCGTCCCTCCATTCACGCCTGTCGCGACACCACTGGAGGCGGGCTGCATGATGTTGGGGCGTGAGCGGAAGACGGCCCAACGGTGTGCGGGACCGTAGCCCAGCTTCATGGAGACGGTTGCGAATGGTCCTCGCCGATACCCCAGGAGCAACAGTGTCCCTAATTTGCTGGGAAGTGGCGGTGCGGTCCCCGACGGCACTGCGTAGGATCCTACGGTCTTGGCGTGCATCCGTGCGTCGCTGCGGTTCGGTCCCAGGTCGACGGGCACGTGCACCTTCCTCCGACCACTGGCGACAACATCGATGTACTGTGGAGACCTCACGCCCCACGTGTTGAGCAATTCGGCGGTATGTCCACCCGGCCTCCCGCATGCCCACTATACACCCTCGCTCAAAGTCCGTCAACTGCACATACGGTTCACGTCCACGCTGTCGCGGCATGCTACCAGTGTTAAAGACTGCGATGGAGCTCCGTATGCCATGGCAAACTGGCTGACACTGACGGCAGCGGTGCACGAATGCTGCGCAGCTAGCGCCATTCGACGGCCAACACCGCGGTTCCTGGTGTGTCCGCTGTGCCGTGCGTGTGATCATTGCTTGTACAGCCCTCTCGCAGTGTCCGGAGCAAGTATGGTGGGGCTGACATACCGGTGTCAATGTGTTCTTTTTTCTATTTCCAGGAGTGTATATTCAGTAACTTACCATAGCATATCAGAGGTCTTGTAAGTGATAAAGATCGGTTTCAGAGTGAATTAAAGAACTTCCTGTTGGCCAACTCCTCTACCCCATCGATGAATATCTTCACAAGGACTGTAGCTCATAACTGTGTCTGCATTAGAATTGTTCAATATATATGTATCTGAAAAAAAAATTTTGTGTCTTTCGACATCCCAGATATTCCTCTCCAAGGGGTCCATGGGAAACGATAAATGTAATGTAATAGTGATTGCTGGGTCAAAATGATGTCTCTTCCTTGGCCTGTGCCCGAAAGAACAAATACCAAATTTATACTGTTCCTCTCTGTGTCAACTTTTTCCTTCTCCCTCCTCTCAGCTTCCTTTCTTTTTATTCTTCCCCTTCTTACCTCATTCCTTGCTGCTTCAATTCTCCTTCGCAAATCCTCTTCATAGCCTGGAGAATTGCGAAAAACTATTTCCTTCTTCCTGGCCAGAAGTGCTTCTTGTCTCTTAGAGGACTTTACACTGTGTGCTCATATCTTATCTACTCCACCTGGTACAATTTTCAATACCTCCTTCATGATAGCCTCCTGAGGTTTTGAAAACGGCTGAGCCTCTAATAATTACATAACTTGCAACAAGCAAAAAGAGAAGAAAATAAAATGACATTATGGACACCTAAATATACCGCCAGCAAAATAATGACCAACATTCGTCTGAATCTCTGCTTATGTCTCCCACTACTCCACATTGAAATACTATCAGCCATACCATTTGCTCAAACGAAAATGCGTAGTCCATTCCAAAATGCCACAAAATAACACGCATAATCCCAGAATATCATTTGTGTTCACTCCATTCATGCTATACATGCAGTTATAATTACAGTTAAACACATGCCATAATACACATTGCAACCCTCTGTAGTCGAACCACCTTTTCCAGAGCTGGTGGTAGTCGATGTTGCTGCTAATACTTCTGACGCCAGATATAACGACCAGGTTAGTGGGACATTATGTTGCACGGCGGTTAAGGGAAGGTCGAGGTCAAGATGCTGTGGACCATTTGCAGAACATGAGCGAATGATCCCATAGACAATGGCGTCAGCTGCAGTGATGCCACGGGGCCATCAGCCTCACAAAGCCAACATGTGGCTTTCATCTACATCTACATGATTACTCTGCAATTCACATTTAAGTGCTTGGCAGAGGGTACATCGAACCACAATCATACTATCTCTCTACCATTCCACTCCCGAACAGCGCGCGGGAAAAACGAACACCTAAACCTTTCTGTTCCAGCTCTGATTGCTTTTATTTTATTTTGATGGTCATTCCTACCTATGTAGGTTGGGCTCAGCAAAATTTTTCGCATTCGGAAGAGAAAGTTTGTGACTGAAATTTCGTAAATAGATCTCTCCGCGACGAAAAACTTCTTTGCTTTAATGACTTCCATTCCAACTCGCGTATCATATCTGCCACACTCTCTCCCCTATTACGTGATAATACAAAACGAGCTGCCCCCTTTTTTTTTGCGCCCTTTCGATGTCCTCCGTCAATCCCACCTGGTAAGGATCCCACACTACGCAGCAATATTCTAACAGAGTTGGGTGACCAGAGCACACATGATCATGCTGTAGAATGCACATGCCGAAGGAAGCCACTGGGAGCAGAGTCTGTCCTCAGAAACAAGAGGTGGGTAGCTGAGACTGCGTGTCCCCACAATGATGGAAGACCAGCGGGTGGATGGTGGCAGCAGTCTTAGTAGGGCCTTCAAATGGACCACCAGTTGAAGGCTCCTACATTCTTCTCATCGGCCTCCTCATGGATGACAGTGCAGTGGCTAACAGCTCAAAGTCCCCAGCGTGGGACTTACATAGACTGACATAGATTTCTCCTTGAGGCCAGTCGCCTGTAGACTAGAATACTACCACTGGAAAAGACCAATATTTATACTGGTCTAGCATGCATCCTTATTCTACTGTGAGGCAACAATGACATCACCTCACCTGTATTTCTTGTCTGATCCGCTTTCCTGAAAACCGCATGAGGTCCTAAGTTTACACTTCAGATGCTTTGGCTGGTGTATATTGCAGCATCAGTGTACTGAATAGTTACACGTGCGTCCAACGGAAACTTTCTCACTTAATCATGCGTGATCTCTATAATGATGATACCTCTCATCCTGTGATGCCGTTTTGCTGCATTCGCAGCTCTGGCTATTCAGCACTTTCTCACTTAATCATGCGTGATCTCTATAATGATGATACCTCTCATCCTGTGATGCAATTTTGCTGCATTCGCAGCTCTGGTTATTCAGCACTTTCTCACTTAATCATGCGTGATCTCTATAATGATGATACCTCTCATTCTGTGATGCCGTTACGCTGCATTCGCAGCTCTGGCTATTCAGCTCATGCAGTGTGTAGAAGTTGGCTCAGAAGTGTGGCCATAATATCTGAGGTATCAATTGTCTCCCGATGTTGAAACTCCTTTCAGCTCTTACAGCTTGACCTGCTTTGCTTTTTCTATTGCTTTTCGAGGTACAGTGTCTTGAATTTTCGCTAGGCAGCACCAATACACTATTTCATGGCACAACACAGATAAACATTGTTAACGATGCCTCTTAAAATTCGTTCCATCATGTCAACAGTGGTAAGGGCCATAACACAGTTTACTTGCTCAAATAATTATCGACATTTAGCGTATTATCAAAAACTTTGGAAGTTCACTTGCATTAAGGAACATTCCAGATTTTTACCCGATCCTTAAGTTACTGACATTATCCTCGAATTTGTACAAATAATCCCCGAAATTGATTTCCCTAGTACAAAAAGTAACTTTACTACTGCTGGCAGCCATGTTTTTGGCACTCACCTTGGTTAACGTGCACACATCCAGACAAAGTTGCCATTAGTGACAGGTCCTGATCTAGGGTGGGAGGGGGGCGGGGATGACGAGAGGGTGTAAAACGGGGGTATCTGCCCCGGGCGGCCATTTTCATACGCTCGAAGAAACAAAACCTTGTTTCACAAAATGCCTAATATCCAGCGCACATTGGTCTATTGATTACACAGGCCACCGAAAAATTTTCTTTGGAAAACTTTTTTTACTTTGATAGGTGATCTTTATAGATTTTTATGAGCTGAATCCAAATCTAGCCTTAGCTTTTTGTATCACCCATAGTTTTCGAGCAATATGCTTTTTATTATGTAGTATAAAAATCCAATGCTGTACAGTAAATGGGGAAATTAACGAGATACTTTGTTACAACATAAACATTGTTTTTATTTACAGTAAGCTACTTGAAACAATGATATGTGTTAATAGAGGTTTCACTTGTCAGCTGGAATGGGTTTGTATTTTCTGTCTCTTTTTTTCCTTTGAAGCTTCTTGTGTAGCTTTTTCTAAGATGAGTCGCTTACTGACCTTCTCGGAGAGGTGACCAACAGTAGTCCCCCATCATGTTGGTGTTCCAGCGGCCTTGGTACCGGTTTTTCCATCACTTTAATGTCCTGGTGAAAACGCTCTCCTTACTCCTCACTAACATCTCCCCTATTGTCTGGGAAGTAATCAAGGTGACTGTTCAAAAATTGAACTTTCATGCTCATTAAACACCCTTAAGTTTTAAACTTCTTTAACATTTTAGCTATAATAGAAACATATGCTGGGTCGTTTTACTGTCCTAAGAACTTTGTAAAGACTTGCTTGAATGATACCCATGCTTCTTCCTCATTTAAGGTCATTGTGGATTCAAAGTTAACATCAAACATAGATTTGCTAATGTCAGGTCCGACAAAGAAGCCTTCTTTTAGCTTAGCTTCTAAAGGATGTGGAAACTTTTGGCAGAGATAGTTAAAACATGGCCCATCTTAGGCAAATCCCTTACAAACTGTTTCATTAGACCTAACTTTATATGTAGACTTGGTAGGAGTACGTTTTTTGGATCTACAAGGTTTTTGTGTAGAATGTCCTTCTCTCCAGGTTTTAAAGACTCCCTCACAGGCCTGTTCTTTCTGCACCAGAGTTGATCTCTAGTGCTACTGTCCCATTAACACAAGAAACATGGAAATTTGGTAAAGCCACCTTGCTGCATGTTAGTTTATGATCGCCACATATCATCCAACCTTGAGCAGAATAGCCTATTTTATTTTGTACTATTCTAGGCTTTCATAGCTTTCTTTCGTTTGTACAAGAGGTATAGATCCATGTTACCATGGTGTAATAAAACAGCCTTTAAACTAGTTTTGGATGAATCAATAAACAGCTTCTAGTCTTCCTTTTTGTATTCAATACAAAACTCATTCATCAAAGTGAGAATGTCTGAGCAGTACACTAAATCACTTTTTGTTGAAAAAACTTGGAAAATTGCTGCTCTCTCTCTCTTTCTATACATATGTATGCTGGTTCCAAGTGCCAGTAAGTTCTTTTCTTTTAATCTAGAGCCAAACAGTTCAGCTTTTTCTTTTGTTAAGCCCAGATCCCTAACCAAGTCGTTACAATCGATCTGAGTAAACAATTTGGGCTCTAGACTTTCTGTATTACAATGGGATTCATCATCATCATCTAGTTCATCTAAATCAGACTGTACATCAGAAAATACTTCTGTAAGAATAGAATTTAAATCTGGTGGTTCAGGAGCCGGCAAATCTACACGATGCCCTACTGGTCAGATGATGGATGGAAGGTTAGGGTAGCTTATTAGCTTCTTGTTTTTTCGGATTATGTCCGTTAACATCAACACTGCAAAAGTAGCAATCATTGGAATGATTTCTTGGGTCCCTCCATATCATAGGAACAGCAAATCAAAAGACTTTTTTTCTCCTTTTTGGACCTTTTTCTCAAATCTTCAACACAAACATAACATACCTTACGTGGCGCCCAAGATTTATCTTGATCACCAAGTTTATATCCAAAGTATGATAGGTAAACCTTTTTCAGAAAGTTTGTAATGTTTCTTTGGTGTTCTTAATCACAAATTCGCCACAAATGTAACAAAAACTCTCAGGAGAGCTTTTACAACCACGATTAGACATTGTGCTGAGCACATGTACAGGAAATGGGAAGGTGAGGTTAGGTTGACAGTAAACAAAACACCATCTGTTAACACAAAAATAGAATCGACCTTTTTTGCTGGCAAATGTTTTTCAGTAGTGCTACCAATGTCATCTACATTCATTACACCTCCTTTTTAGATTATTTTAACTATATAAAAGCTGTTAAATTCTTTAAAAATAGCTTAATTTAATAATTTTAACTGAAAATGTGAAGAAATGGTGGATGATACAGTTTTTTAAGTATCATATTTGGATTTCCCACACTAAAGAACATAAGAATAAGGTATTTTCAGCTAAAATGTTTTTCCGTCGTTGGCCTGTGTTATTCATATGATTGTGAAACGCATTCACGATGGTTTTTGAACATTTTTGAACACATTCTAAGTTGATTTCTGAACGAATCGTAAGTTGATTTTTGAATGCTTAATGTACGTTATATCTATGCCAGGGGAGGCATCTAGAAATAAAAAACTTTCCTGCTGACAAAAGGTGACGGGGATATACGAGCTGAGCCGAATAGATCTGAATGGTTGAATGCTAATCGCTGTTTGTGTGGTTGACTGGGTTTGCGAATGATCAGCATTGTTATAATTATTAGCGAAATCCATAGATTGGGACTACCAGAGTGGAAATAAACGGCTAACAGGAATAACAGGTAAGAAAGATTATGTATTATCTTCTTGGTGTATCCAAGAATATATAATTTTGACCATATCGCTGCTACTAAGGGAAAGTTGTACAGTCCCTGGTTTTCAGCCTCTTAAGTTCAGTTCTTCGAACAGCGCGGAAAACGCGTTTTACGAACACATAATAACGACTAACTGGAGAATAAACGCGGGATAATTAAACCGGTATTTCTGGTAGGGTTAGTGGAGTTAATCAGAGAATAAGTTTCTACGATAGCAGGAATAGTTACAGAATTAGTGATGACAAGATTGTTTGTTAGAATGAGAAAGGAGAAGAAATGGGGACATCACACAAATAGTATGGAAAAATATGACGTTTCCAAATTTATGCAAAAATTTCGCACTACTGCTTTTCGATCTCATGCATGAGAAACTGGACCGTATGAATGAAATGTGAAACTCTTTTCTAACATAAAACGTTTTGCTTGTAGTAGGCCTAATAAGCATTTGATATTGGTACTTTGTGAATTATATACTGTCATGTTATTTATGTAAATGAGGTACATTAAAATGGCCATTTGTGCTGAAACAGCCCCGTTTATTTGGCGTGTGTAACATTGCTGCAATATTAGAAATGCCTATTTCATTTTATCTAACAGACAGTGACAAAATAGACGTAATCAAATCGAGAAACCACAGCAGTCTTGGGTACTATTCGTATTAGGCAACGACATCTTTATTTTTTATGTAGCAAAACGTTTGACTAATTTGACGAGGTAATAGATTCTTTCATGAGAAAGGAAAGCACGACGTGTAAAGCTATAGCAAGATTAGACAGAAAAATATGTTGGGATCTACGGAGTGAAGAAATGTGTACTGTCTTGCTTGCCTCTTGTCTTTACTGGTTTTATGTTTCCTATATTTAATTTTATGTCACACAGAAGAGAGAGTTATTAGCTAATAGGCAACAAGGAGTGCAAATTTTCTGAAGAGTTTTTATTGTCCTGGTTACAAATAATCCCACTTGAAATTAATTGTGTTTAAAGGGGGTAGAATGTCAAACCGACCGACTGGGAGAAGGAGGGGCATCAGCGGACGTTTTATTTGCCATTGTCCTGATTATAGGTTTGATGGCTCCCATTATGTATTTGAATTCCACAGAGCACCACACTTTGGCATACTTAAGACCAAATAACATGTCTTATATTTTCTTGAACATATATATTTTATATATATCAAATTCTTTAGAAACACGTGCGCTGCAAAATGAATATATTTTTGAAAAATCGATTTCTTAAAATTTTTGACTTTATCTGAAATTCTCGAGGGAGGAGGGGTCGCCACTATCAAGTTTTTGCCCCCATTCGGAAATATCGTAGATCTGAGGATAGTTAGTGGAAATATGGAAATAGAAACAGAACTGTGATTTCTCGGTTTATCCAGGACCTATCAACTAATATGAAGAAAGCACATCAACTAAGTCCATAGTTTAACATAATAACTCTGTTACTTGTTGATCATGCCTTACCACTGTTTACAGCCGACGTCTTCAAACTAAAGGTACAGCTACCGCTTCTCGCTTTGTTGTGTAGCTATCAACTAATTTGAACAAGACACATGAGATACAGTGCCATACAATATTTACATGCAATAACGCTGTCCTCGTTGACTGGCACTTGCGAGAGTTTACAGCTGAGGTCCTGATATAGCATCCATAAAGGCCTAAATTTCATTCGGTTAGCCATAAATAGTATCGAAATTCTTCTTTTACGAATTGAGAAAAATGTTACTTTGTATGTAGAAATCCGGTGATTTTTTGGCAAGATCAGTCAGTATCATACCAGTATCAGTTTCTTGTTTCACTATCGACGTCAATGGATGCTAGGAATTAATACAGAATCTAAATTACGAGAAACTGGAAAAAATTATATTGTGTGCATTTTGGTAGTATGGTTGAAAAGTAATGACATTAAGAGCAACATCTACAATACATAGTTTGTTTTATTAAATTAAGAAATACAGCATAGAAGGTACATTAAACACCAGGTTTGACATCAGATTTTTCACTTGTACTGATAGCAAATACAAAAATCACATAAAACATAGATGAACCACATATAAAACGGTGTGTTGTTTTTTTAAATACTACATACTACACTGAGTGAAATAGTTAACATAAAAATTGATAATAGCACGAGGTAGATACGAATCCATAGTACCTGCAGAGTTACGAGAAACATTTTTGTTTGTTGCGTCCTGTTGCTCTATTTGCAGAATTAAATACTGATGTCCATTAAGTTTAAAGGCAGTATAGTGAGTCATTCAGGTAGGAAACTGCTACAGAAAAGTTAACAGGGACAATAAAAGATACTTCGTAAATGATTCTGCAAGAAATGAAGAAATAATCAATGATTAAATGACTGGATGCTAATATGGGTATGAGTACCAAGTGATGACATTTTTACTGTGTTAAGATGGTCTCTTATATGTTTCTAGGATCTGTACATCAGAAAGATATCACAGTATTTCAACTCCGTAAATTGTGTAATATGATGTAAAACAAAAAGTGTTAGCAGTAATGTACTCAATGTTTCACATTATTTGCTCTTTATTCCTGGAAGACACTTGATCTTTATATAATTGGAAGTCCCATGAAGAAGATTAGCTAGCTGATCATATTATGCTCTAGAAAGTCTTATTTCATTTATGTTCGTATAGGAGGGTTCAGTGTTTGACACTAGGATAGAGTTACTCTTCTAGCACTTAATCGTAGCTTATCATGACCACCTACTTCTAATTTGGATACAAGGAAGCACTTCAGCCTGCAAATGTATGCATCGTTCTCTTAATTCACCTTCTCCCAAAGAGTGTACAGAATGCTTCCGAATGTTCCACCAGTTACTGAATTCTCCTGTAAGTTTCACGTGGACTGTACCCTGACAGTGTCTTGTTCGACAGCAGTAAATTTGGGTATTAGGTCTATATTTAAGTCTGAAAAGGAACAGCTAAATCAGTTGCAAACGTGTGTTTGGATGCTTTACCTCCAATGGTGGACTGATAGAGATGTCACTACCATCCCAGATACTTTCACTGGAAAAGCTACCTACACATAGGCGTACCAAATTTAAGCCTTGGTTTTCTGTTTTATTTCTAGGAGCTGCCGCAATAAAATCTGATGAAGCTCTTTGGGTGTTTGTACAGTATCGACATTCTTGTAACATATTTCTTATCAGCGATGAAAGAGGATTGACGTGCTGCTGTTGAATGATCCAGGTGATGCTGGCGGTGGGATCGATGCTGGTCAACCGTTAGGAAATAGGCAGAACTGGCATGGGCCTGGGACCCAGTTTAGGCTTCGTAGTCATTGACCGGAGGCCGCTGTGGTACATAGTCGGGCACCCTGTTCCCTGTATTACAGACTTCTGGGTCTACTGGGATTCCCCAGCGGGTGTGATTCAGCCCAGCCTCCTTCATCCGCCTGTGCACCTGCAACAAGTTATCAGTTATTTATATCGTTTTGACCAGATCTGGAAGCTCTTGCTCCAAGTTTTTTACTTTAAAAAAATCTCACAGTATATCATATTTACAAACCTATATTGCAAAAGAATGTGTTATAATAATAGTAGCGATAATGATAGTAACATGCCTCTTTATTGTTTGAAACTCTGAAATAAGTAATTTATTGTAATTTTTGTTGACTTACAGATGGCCTACGACTCAACTGATCGAGATACTCTTTATCAACATTATGTAGGAACCAAGTTTCGCCAATAAGACCAAAGGAATCACTCAACAGATGCAGATGAACACAGTTTCCAAAACGCAGCTGGAAAACAACTTTTAGACAGATTTGATATTAGTGAGAGGGTGAGGGAAGAAAAAAGATTTTTACCTCTGCTCTTTAACTATGCTCTGAAGAACAGTTATTTGCAAATGGCGTGAAGAATTAACTAGGCAGTGTGTGCAGAAATGAGTCACATAAGGCAAAATGGGAACGAAACTGACATGTTTAGCTTCGCAGATGATCGTGCAACCTTTTCAAATTACTAGCATCTTCGGATGAAATTACTAAAGGATGGACTTTGGATCTCATTCGACAACAAACAGCCGTGCGGGATTAGCCGAGCGGTCTGACGCGCTGCAGTCATGAACTGTGCGGCTGGTTCGGGCGGAGGTTCGAGTCCTCCCTCGGGCATGGGTGTGTGTGTTTGTCCTTACGACAATTTAGGTTAAGTAGTGTGTAAGCTTAGGGACTGATGACCTTAGCAGTTAAGTCCCATAAGATTTCACACACGTTTGAACATTTGACAATGAACATCGACTGGTAAACAATGAGAAAAAGACAAAACGAGAAGTTGAAGTATCTGAGAGAATGGATATAAGAGCAACATCTCTTAGAAATCAGGGCCATCAAAACAGAAATGCCATACCACCTTCGCAAAGATATTGAAACAAACCCCAGTCTCTATTATTATCCAAGCCTAACATTAACGTACACTGGTTCGAGCAGGAGAAATATATGCAGAAAAATTTGTTGTGATGTATTAGAAAGTTCTGGTAGAACGATTAGAAACTGAAGAAGGAAAGATTATAGGAAAGATCTTGGATGTAGCAAAAACGTAGTGAATAGTCCTCCATGTCCACATACGAAGAAAACTATGGAGGTCATTCAGAAAAGTAGTTTTCTTTTAATGGTCAACTGCAGCTAGTAAGATCAAAAGTAAAGGAGTCGGATTGAAAGAAGTGGAAAATGATCTCAAGAAGACACTTGAGGGATGATGAACTTTCCAGCCAAAATCCAATCAAAGGACAGCAAAATATCCGCCAAAGATGTAAAGGAAGTCCTGTAGAAGAATGTAGGACAACTCACCGAAAGGTAAAGCTCAAAGAAAAAAATTGGCAAGAGTGATGCGGTCTACAGGTGGCCGAAACCTAAAAAAAGGAAGAAAAGATATTATTTTAAGGACTACACGGTTGAAGTTACTGACAGCACACCATCCAGTGGAAGTAATCACTTCGTATTGCGAGAGAAGATCTCTGACAGTTAAAATGGGTTTTCACGGCTGCTTCGGGCTCCTATTGTGGACACTCACGTTATGCGACTTTTTTTACTTTTCTATGACAAGGCCTCAGTTTTGCCTCAGTAAAAGAAGACTGTGGCTTTCAGGGACCGTACTGACGGCAGCCTTTTACATCTCGCGCTAGAAAGCTGGCTACAGCTCTGTTATCAGTCAAGAATCTTTTCTCGCCCTACATATTTAATACAATGGTTGTCTTGTTTGCACAACTGACTAACGCTCAAAACAGTTTACTGCCATTTCAAAGCTGCCTGAGCTGCCACCTTATCATATTCTCACCTGAAGCTAGTGTGACCGATCTGGTAAGGAGGCCTGCGTGCCTTAACGACGCACATGGCCGTACCATAGGTGCAGCCACACCACAGGAGAGGCCAGCCAAACGTTTGGCCCCAGAAAAGCTTTTTCAGTAGTTGTAGCTGTAACATTCCGGATGATTGAATGATCTGACCTTGTAATACCAGTCGACGAACAGTTGAAAGTACCCGTCACTTTTCGCGAGGACATGCAGCTCCACCGTAAGGTTAAATGATGGGGCCATTCTCCTGTGTAAAATATTATGGAAGTAAAATAGTACACCATTCAGATCTCTGGGGAGGGGGGGGGGGGGGCTTCTCAGAAGGATGTCATCAACAAGAAAAACAAAATTGATATTCTACGGATTGGAGCGTGGAATGGTGCATTCCTTAATTAGGTAGGTAGGTTATAAAAATTCAAGAAGGGAAATTAATAGGGTGAAGTTAGATGTAGTTGGGGTTTAGTGAAGTTAGTGGTAGGATGAGCAGGCTCTCTGGTCAGCTGAGTACAAGGGTAACAAATGTGAGGGTCATTTGGAAAGTAAAAAATGTTTTTTTTTTACCTACCGAAATTATCTGATACAATTAAACGAAGCTGTATTTTACACACAATTTGACATCCAAGCTACCTTTCTACATAGTCACCGTTCAAATTTAGACAATTTTTGTACTGATTTATCAGCTTTTCTATGCCTTCTCCACACTGAGTTGCCACAAAGCTCTTAACTGCTTCTTTAAGTTCATGAGCACTTCTGTAGCGTCGCCCACTCAAAAAATTTTTTCAATTTGGGTAATAAGTCTAATCACTTGGGGTTAAGTCCGGACTGGATGGCGGATGTTGAAACAGTTCCCACTGAACCCTCTGAAGCAAGTCCTGTGTCACGCCCTCTGCATGAAGGCATGCATTATCGTGAAAGAAGATGGCTCCACTTGTTAACATTCCATGACGCTTATTTGTAATGGCGCTATGAAGTCGTTAAAGCGTCCGACAACAGGCTGCTACGGTCCAATAATAGTGAAACGTCTGTATTCCTTGATTTTTGTTTCAATCCTTGTTTTTAGAACGTCCGTGACCAATGAGGAACCGGCCCGAGTGATCTTCGTCATGACCATTCTTTGTCCATCATTAAACGTGATACTCCACTCCCGAATTGACATTTCGTTCATAACATTACCATATAATTTCGATGAGTCCGACTTTTTGCGGGTTTAAAAAACGGATAACAGTGAACACCTCACACTTGTCAGAATTGTTATTTTTGTCACCTTTTGAAGTCGCACAGCTAAGCATAACCATAGTATTGGATCGTAGTTGCCGCCATACTGGAGCGATGAGTACCAAGGTCAGTTGTCGGTCGCCGGTAGTTGTGGGGGAACTCGGGTCACGTGTCGAAACAAAACGTTGTTTACCTTCCGAATGACGCTCGTACAAAATCAATTAGGGGTGATGCAGGAGTAGGTCTAATAATGAAGAAGAAAACAGGAACTCGTGTGAATTACTATGATCAGCATAGTGAACGCGTTATCGTAGCCAAGAGAGACACAAAGCCAACACCCACCACAGTAGTAAAAGTTTGTACGCCAACTAGCTCCGTAGACGTTGAAGAGGTTGAATGAATGTATGAAGAGATAAAAGAAATTATTCAGATAATAAAGAGAGAGGAAAATTTAATTCTGATGGGCGACTGAAATCCAAAAGTAGGAAAAGGAAGAGAAGAAAAAATAGTAGATGAATATAGATTGGGGGAAAGGGATGAAATAGGAAGCCATCTGGTATAATTCTGCACAGACTGTAATTTAGTCATCGCTAACACTTGGCTGAAGAATCATAAAATAAGATTGTACACATGGAAGAGACCTGGAGACACTGGAAGGTTTCAGATTGATTATGTAATGGTAAGACAGAGATTTTGGAACCAGATTTTAAATTGTAAGACATTTCCAGGCGCAGATGTAGACTCCAACCATAATTTATTGGTTATGAACTGTGGATAAAATTTCAAGAAGCTCTAAAAGTGTAATAAATTAAGGAGATGTACCTGGATAAGTTAAAATAACAAGAGGTTGTTGAAAGTTCAAAGGGAACATTAGGCAATGATTGACTGTAGCAAGGGGAAGGAATACCGTAGAAGACGCATGGATAGCTTTGAGAGATGAAATAGTAAAGGCAGCAGAGGATCAAATAGGTAAAAAGCCAAGGCGTAAGAGAAATCCCTGGATATCGAAGGAGACATTTTATTTAATTGATGAAAGAGGAACATATAAAAATGAGGCAAATGAAGCAGGCGAAAGGGAAAGTAGACGTTAAATTTGAGATTGATAGAAAGTGCAAAATGGTTAAGCAGGAATGTGTAGAAGGCTATAGAAGGACGTATAACTAAAGGAAAGACAGAAACCGCCTGTAGGAAACTCAAAGGCTTCTTTGGAGAAAAAAGAAACAGTTGTACTAATACTAAGAGCTCAGATGGAAAACCAGTATTAAGCAAAGAGGAGAAAGTTGAAGGATGGAAGGAGCATAAAGATGTTCTACACAAAGGAGATAAATTGAAGGCTATATTATAGAAAGGGTTGTTGTTGTGGTCTTCAGCCCTGAGACTGGTTTGATGCAGCTCTCCATGCTACTCTATCCTGTGCAAGCTTCTTCATCTCCCAGTACCTACTGTAGCCTACATCCTTCTGAATCTGCTTAGTGTATTCATCTCTTGGTCTCCCTCTACGATTTTTACCCTCCACGCTGCCCTCCAATACTAAATTGGTGATCCCTTGATGCCTCAGAACAAGTCCTACCAACCGATCCCTTCTTCTATTCAAGTTGTGCCACAAACTCCTCCTCAATCCTATTCAGTACCTCCTCATTAGTTACGTGATCTACCCATCTAATCTTCAGCATTCTTCTGTAGCATCACATTTCGAAAGCTTCTATTCTCTTCTTGTCCAAACTATTAATCGTCCATATTTCACTTCCATACATGGCTACACTCCATACAAATACTTTCAGAAACGCCTTCCTTACACTTAAATCCATACTCGATGTTAACAAATTTCTCTTCTTCAAAAATGCTTTCCTTGCCATTTCCAGTCTACATTTTATATCCTCTCTACTTCGACCATCATCAGTTATTTAGCTCCCCAAATAGCAAAACTCCTTTACTACTTTAAGTGTCTCATTTCCTAATCTAAATCCCTCAGCATCATCTGACTTAATTCGACTATATTCCATTATCCTCGTTTTGCTTTTGTTGATGTTCATCTTATACCCTCCTTTCAAGACACTGTCGATTCCGCTCAACTGATCTTCCAAGTCCTGTCTCTCACAGAATTACAATGTCATCTGCAATCCTTAAAGTTTTTATTTCTTCTCCATGGATTTTAATACCTACTCCGAATTTTTCTTTTGTTTCCTTTACTGCTTGCTCAATATACAGATTGAAAAACATTGTGGAGAGGCACAACCCTGTGCCACTCCCTTCCCAACCACTGCTTCTCTTTCATGCCCCTCGACTGTTATAACTGCCATCTGGTTTCTGTACAAATTGTAAATATCCTTTCGCTCTCTGTATTTTACCCCTGCCACTTCCAGCATCTGAAAGAGAGTATCCAGTCAACATTGTCAAAAGCGTTCTCTAAGTCTACAAATGATACAAAAGTAGGTTTGCCATTTCTTAATCTAGCTTCTAAAATAAGTCATAGGGTCAGTATTGCCTTACGTGTTCCCATATTTCTACGGAATCCAAACTGATCTTCCCCGAGGTCGGGTTCTACCAGTTTTTCCGTTCGTCTGTAAAGAATTCGCGTTATAGTATTTTGCAACCGTGACTTATTAAACTGATAGTTCGGTAATTTTCACATCTGTCAACACCTGCTTTCTTAGGGTTTGGAATTATTATATTCTTCTTGAAGTCTGAGGGTATTTCGCCTGTCTCATACATTTTGCTCACCAGATGTAACGTATCCATTAGAATAGTGAGGCGAAATTTGGCGTTAATGGGCTATGGCCCCCCACGAGCGATGAGAGTGCCTTTGTTTTCAGCACTACGTCGCCTGCAGCGCCTTTCCTGGACTCGTGACCATATCGGTTAGACGCTAGAGGCCTGGAAAACCACGGCCCTGTCAGTTAAGTCGTGGTGATGGTGGTTAGAGTGTGGCGCGGACCGACAAAGCCGTGGATCCAAGTTGTCAACAAGGCACTGCGCCAGCTGTGGATCCATGACAGTGTGGGCTGTGTTTGCATGAAATCCTCTGGTCCAAATGAACCGATCCTTGTCTGGAAATGGTTATGTTCGACTACTTGGAGACCATTTGCAGCCTTTCATGGATTTCAAGTTCCCAAACAACGACGGAATTTTGATGGATGAAAATGCGCTGTCGCTGGACCACAAATGTCCGTGATTGGTACGAAGAACATTTTGAATAACTCAAGCGAATGATTTGAGCACTTAAATCCCCCGACTTGAATGTGATCGAACATTAATGGGACATAATTGAGAGGTCAGTTCGTGCACGAAATCCTACACTGGCGACACTTCTGCAATTATGGACGGCTATAGAGGCAGCGTGGCTCAATATTTATGCAGGGGACTTCCAAGTCGAGTTGCTGCACAACGCCGGGCAAAAAGAGGTCGGACACGATTTTGGGAGGTATGCTATGATTTTCGTCACTTCAGTGTAGATCAGCAGTGTGGACAGCGGCGTGTAGATCAGCAGTGTTGACAGCGGCTGGACAGAAACATTAGCAAACCAAAGTTGAGCGACTTCTGCCGGAGTCTGACGATCCAGAAATAGGGAGGCGTGGTTCAGGAGGTTGTGAACAAATCAGAATAGCCAACCTGCAGCATCTCGGAGCGGCGGTCGCACGCCAATAGGTCCCTGGAGAGCACGTAGCCGAAGCACATGTAACTGCGTGGGCAGACAGCCAGCGACATCACGTCGTGCTCCAGATCCAGCACAGCCAGCTCGCCGCCCCCGGTACCTGCGCACCACAACACAGGATACTTAGAAAGGCGTCAGCAAATAGGCGCCCGCAAGCGGAGCACTGGCCTCCTTCTACAATCTGGGATACAGACACTTTATTCGTTACAGAACTGTCATGCATTTTTTGGATTGGTTGCGATGCTCATGGCGGTCTAAAACTACGCGGGGGCCCACAGCACTGCTGGAGTGCCGGGACCCTATTCAGAAATTTCATGTTATTTAATTTTAAAATCTGTCGGGCTTCCTGCATTTCTGCATTTAAAATTAAAGAACATGAAAGCAAAGATCGATAGAAGAATGCAGCAAACGGTACGTTTATTGTGAACGCAATAACAATTTTATACAATTTCGTAGTAGTTACAAAAGTTGCTAACAGATAGCGCTATAATCACAGTACATAGTACCTACACTTAGTACTTCGAAGTGCACAACCATCAGTTGCATCGCTGAAACGTGTAAAGAGGTTAGTGTACTACCGAAGGAAGAGCTTATATTCTTCTATGCAACTGAACAGAATGTGTTTCCGGTACCGTAAAATTGGGCAACTTTATGTATTAGCAGTTTTTGTAACACAGCTTTTCACAAATATGTACTACTGCATTTAATTTGCACGTGTATGTGGAATATCATAACAAACATCTTTTAATTTTGATAGAAATAAAGTTTTTATGTGCGATAAGGTACACTCCGGAAAAAATTAGTACACGCTTTTAGATGTTACCAATTCACTCAAGATTTATGGTTTCAACAGTGCATATGGACTGCATGAAATGATTACATTTGCAGGTCAATAGGACAAGCGGTTCTGAGGTACCCTTCTTGCAGCTGTGTACCCTAGGTCTCTAGAAGAGCGTAGCGTTCCAAAGGATTGGAAAAGGGCACAGGTCATGCCCGTTTTCAAGAAGGTACGTCGAACAGATGTGCAAAACTATAGACCTATATCTCTAACGTCGATCAGTTGTAGAATTTTGGAACACGTATTATGTTCGAGTATAATGACTTTTCTGGAGACTAGAAATCTACTGGGTAGGAATCAGCATGGGTTTCGAAAAAGACGGTCGTGTGAAACCCAGCTCGCGCTATTCGTCCACGAGACTCAGAGGGCCATAGACACGGGTTCCCAGGTAGATGCCGTGTTTCTTAACTTCCGCAAGTCGTTCGATACAGTTCCCCACAGTCGTTTAATGAACAAAGTAAGAGCATACGGACTATCAGACCAATTGTGTGATTGGATTGAAGAATTCCTAGATAACAGAACGCAGCATGCCATTCTCAATGGAAAGAAGTCTTCCGAAGTAAGAGTGATTTCAGGTGTGCCGCAGGGGAGTGTCGTAGGACAGTTGCTTTTCACAATATACATAAATGACGTTGTGGATGACATCGAAAGTTCACTGAGGCTTTTTGTGGATGATGCTGTGGTATATCGAGAGGTTGTAACAATGTAAAATTGTACTGAAATGCAGGAGGATCTGCAGCGAATTGACGCATGGTGCAGGGAGTGGCAATTGAATCTCAATGCAGGCAATGTGCTGCGAATACATAGAAAGAAAGATCCTTTATCATTAAGCTACAATGTAGCAGACCAGCAACTGGAAGAAATTAATTCCATAAATTATCTGGGACTACGCATTAGGAGTGATTTAAAATGGAATGATCATATGAAGTTGATCGTCGGTAAAGCAGATGCCACATTGACATTCATTGGAAGAGTCCTAAGGAAATGCAATCCGAAAACAGAGGAAGTAGCAGTATGCTTGTTCGCTCACTGCTCAGCAGTGTGGGATCCGTACCAGATAGGGTTGATAAAGAGATAGAAAAGATCCAACGGAGAGCAGCGCGCTTCGTTACAGGATCATTTAGTAATCGCGAAAGCGTTACGGAGATGATAAACTCCAGTGGAAGACTCTGCAGGAGAGACGCTCAGTAGCTCGGTACCGGCTTTTGATGAAGATTCGAGAACATACCTTCACCGAGGAGTCAAGCAGTATATTGCTCCCTCCCACGTATATCTCGCGAAGAGACCATGAGGATAAAATCAAAAAGATTAGAGCCCACACAGAGGCATACCGACAATCCTTCTTTCCACGAACAATACGAGACGTAATAGAAGGGAGAACCGATAGAGGTACTCAAGGTACCCTCCGCCACACACCGTCAGGTGGCTTGCGGAGTATGGATGTAGATGTAGATGTACCAGGTATCGACCTGTGCTGAAACACCCATATATGGTGTAGCCTTCACGGGCGTTACGGAGATGATACATAAACTCCAGTGGAAGACTCTGCAGGAGAGACGCTCAGTAGCTCGGTACGGGCTTTTGATGAAGTTTCGAGAACATACCTGCACCGAGGAGTCAAGCAGTATATTGCTTCCTCCCACGTATATCTCGCGAAGAGAGCATGAGGATAAAATCAAAGAGATTAGCGCCCACACAGAGGCACACCGACAATCCTTCTTTCCACGAACAATACGAGACTGGAATAGAGGGGAGAACCGATAGAGGTACTTAAAGTACCCTCCGCCACACACCGTCAGGTGGCTTGCGGAGTATGGATGTAGATGTACCAGGTATCGACCTGTGCTGAAACACCCATATATGGTGTAGCCTTCACGGGAGGCAATGCACGCGCTGACTCTTGCATACAGTCGATCGTACAGATGGCGAATACTACCCTGGGATTTGTTCACGTAGTTCTGTAAGAGTTGTTGGCTGACGAGACGCACTAGTCACTTCTCATCCCATCATATCCCACAGATGCTCGGTTGGAGACAAGTCAGAAGATAGTACTGGCCAGGGACCGCACGTCTTTCAGAGCACGTTGAGGTCCACGGGCAGTGTGCGGGCGAGGATTACCCTGTTGGAACAACGCTTCACTTTCCTGTTGCAAGAACGGCAAAAGAAAGGGTCTCACAACGTTCTGCGCGTACCGAGCGCTGGTTAGCGTCCCCTCCGGAAACACCAAAGGTGAACCATAGCTGTAGCTCATCGCACCCCAGACAATAAGGCTTGAGGTGAGATCAGTGTGTCTTCAACGGATGCACTCTACGAGACAGTACTCACCAGGTCTAGGTAATGCGTTCAAACGACCGTCACTTGCGTGTGCGCACGATTTGCTTTCACCACTGAAGGCCACAGCGCTGTGGTGTGAATGGAAGGTGAGCTACAGGTGTGCATACCCGTAACGGGTTTGCAGCGGTGCGTGTTGACACATCAGATCTCACAAGCCCTCTTATCTGTGCTGTGGTAGCTGTACGATATGACACTGCTGCCCTTACAATACTACGATCCTGGTGGATGTCTGTCGTGGACGTCCAGAACTTCGTCTACCGGTGTAAGAATGTTCGCGTCATTACTGATACTAGCATCGTTCCACATATGAAACACACCGAGCGAGGTGGCGCAGTGGTTAGCACACTGGACTCCCATTCGGGAGGACGACGGTTCAATCCCGTCTCCGGCCATTCTGATTTAGGTTTTCCGTGATTTCCCTAAATCGTTTCAGACAAATGCCGGGATGGTTCCTTTGAAAGGGCACGGCCGATTTCCTTCCCAATCCTTCCCTAACCCGAGCTTGCGCTCCGTCTCTAATGACCTCGTTGTCGACGGGACGTTAAACACTAACCACCACCACATCTGAAACAGCACGTTTAACTTGTGTGGCAGTTCTCTGAAAGAACGTCCGCCACAATTTTACCCCTTACTAATTAGCTCAGTTGGCTGTAGGAATTACGAATGCGTCTCCGTGGCATCGTTGCCTGAGCACGACACTGAGACTTCGGTCTGTGAACATTACTTATTAAAGGGCAGACACAGATAGTGCTCTGGTAGTTATGCCACTACGCTATCTATTGGCGGACGACCCTGAAACCATTATCAGCACAGTTTCTACCGCCCAGGTGGCATACGCCGTCATCGGATCAAAATCGACGTCGTTTTCTCAGGTGTACTTATTTTTATTTCCAACAGTGGACATAAAATACTAATTGTAACGAATTTTGCAGTGACCACTTAGTGTGTAGTGGGGCAATCACACTCTTGTAGAAATAATTCAAAAGCTAAGATCTTGGCTTTTGAATTATTTCTACAATTGTAACAAAGTTAGCCCCAGCTCCGGTCAATGTTGTGAGATGACTGGGAAAGTAAAGTTAAATTGACCTGTTACAAAGACTGGCCCACCTACTATTTCCTTATAACGCACAGTTATAACTTTATTACAAATTTGCCCAGTTTTTATGACTTTTATAATTCATGCATGGAAGAAAATTAGTCAAAAAGTTTGCCAGTACGGTGAAAATTATTTTTTGTATTGTTTAAAAACCCAAATAGTTACAGGTCCATCTTCACTGAAACAAAATAAGATTGAAAAAAAGCAAACGGCACAAACCTATGTAATTACACAAAAATTTTGCACACTTATTAACTCATCTGTTCAGTGGAACCGTATGTGAATAAAACAGATCACAAAACTTACATTTAACACAACATCCTCTTAGCAAGCTGATTTGTTCAAACTTTTAGACACTTGAATGTTTAATGGTACGAGGAAAAACAAACTGATAACGCATTCGGTACAAAACTATGTTATATTTAGAACCGAAGTTAAATTTCAAAACAAATCTATGTATTTTGTACCAAACCATTCACAAATGCCCTGATTTCATTAATGAGACTTGCTAAAAAAAAAAAAAAAAAAAAAAGAAATCACGCTTGTTTCTGCAGGTATGTGTGCTGGAACAAAGTTGCCCTTATAATCTACAGAAGTTAACTCTTATCTGTACATACAATATTCGAGACAACCTTCAGTAAGTTGGTTTTTCGAAGTTATCGGCAGTAGCACAAAATTTTCAACTGTAAGTTATAATCACGTTTTTCCATTTGCCAACGCAATGGCTTTGTGACCAGCTCAAGAGTCATGCACGAATTTGTAGCTTCCGTCACTACTGGCAGTACTATTCCAGAACACACTGCAGTAGAGCCGTATGTTGAATGTTGACCTGAATTACAGCATTTACCAATAAAAAGCTGGAGCGTGCTGTTGTTACGAAATAATGACTCAGCCACAAATTTGCCCACTTTTACGGTAGCGAAATATCACAGATTATAACGCAGTTTTATGGCAACAAGCTGCAGTTTTAACACGATTTAATATTCTGGAAGGACACGATGTGAAAACCAGTCTCAAGGTCTTCGCCGAATTCGAATGGACAGGCATTGTGTCTGATGATTTAGGGGAAACGTTGGCCCCAGGAAGACTGTTTTATAGACTTTGTCGTTTACATTTACATCTACGTGAGTGATCTGCAATTCACGTTTAAGTGCCTAGCAGAGGGTTCAACGAATCACCTTCGGACTATTTCTCTGTCGTTGAATTTTCGAGCAGCGAGCGGCAAACACGAACACTTCAGTCTTTCAATGTGAGCTCTAATTTATATCATTTTATCACGATGAATGTTTCTTCCTTAAGTAGTCGTCAAAAAAATATTTTCGTATTCGGTGAAGGAAGTTGGTGGCTTAAATTTCGTGAAAGACCTATTGTGTTGTTGTTGTTGTCTTCAGTCCTGAGACTGGTTTGATGCAGCTCTCCATGCTAACAAAACGGGCTACCCTTCTTTGAAATTTTTCAATTTTCTCCGTCAAACCTATCTTTTCACGATCCCAGGCCGCACAGCAAGATGACGGAGAAGCGTGGTGTAGGCAGCCTCTTTATTCCACACATCAACAAAAGTTTTGCATCACCCCGTACGTCGTGCACGTGTGTTGCTGTTGTGGCTGTTCCTTACAAATAACAAGGTCACCCCTGACGTTGTTTGTAAACACACACGTAGTTGCAATGGGCCCTACCTACGGTCAGAACGCCGCAGGGACGCATTAGAGATGTCTATGGAACAGCAGAGTGAAATTCCATCATGCCACGAAGGGCAGTCGGGATCAGTGATGTGGTCCGCATCATCACTCTATGCGCAGAAGACTTATCAAACAAGGAAGCTGATCGCTGAGAGCACTGGACTCAAGGCGATGTTGTGCGGGCGTGGAATCGGTTCCAATTGACATCTAGTGCTGAGCACTTACATTGCACAAGTGTCCACGTTCGACAGATACGTAGGACGATCTACGTCTACGGTTTCTGGTGTGATTGCTCCAGGACTGAATTAGTCGTTCGAAAAGGCTACAGGACGCCATGTACTGTAGTAGTCTGTGAGGAGACGATTGCATGAAGCGAATTTTCATTCCCGACGACCATGATGAGCATCACGTCTAAGACCACAACACTATGGACTCTGTTACAAATGGGCAAGACATCATGCAGAATGGATGTTTACGGTTTACGGTTATACGGTTTGCCCAGCCCCTCTGCATGACTAATTTTTTGTATGAAAGTAGTGTGGGAGAACGATACCCCTATTACCCCCAAGAAAGGGGATGGAGACAAGAACGAGGGTGATACGTAAAAAAAATTTATTAAACTCTCTATTGGCGTTTCTTTCTTGTATTTAGTGGACATGGAATGGTTGTAATGGCTATTTGACCAGGGTGGGTCTTTCCGATCCATTAAGATTTTGTCTAGGGCATATTTAACGATTGCTTTGAATTTTTTTCATTTGTTTCCCATATCTTCGTCCTTATCTCCGAATATTTGATGCTGACTGTTCAGATACTCTGAAATTTGCATCCTGTCACTCTTGCTGACCAAAAATATCTTCCTAACTTTCTTAACATTATTTGCGAGACCTGTTACATTAGATGCTACCACAACCTTGTGATCACTGATACCTCCCTCTACGTTAACTGATTGGATAAGTTCAGATCTGTTTGTTGACAGGATGTCTAAGACGTTACCGTTGGTTCTGTATCTGCTCAAAGTAATTTTCGTACAAGACATCCAGAACAATGTCACACGAATCCCTGTCTCTGGTACCAGTACTGATAGCATGACACTTCTAATCTGTACCTGACAATTTGAAGTCACCCTCTATTACAATGGCCTGACCAGGAAAATTAGTAACGATATTTTGCAAGTTCTGTCTGAAGCGCTCTACCACTAGAACTACTGGCCCAGGCTGTCTATAAAACCAACCGACTACCATTTTTGACCGATCTTTAATACTTCGCCCACATTAATTCACAATCGAAATCTCTGATGACCTCGCTGGATTTTATCGAATTCCTTTCTGGCAATAAACACGCCGCCACCATTGGCGACTAAGCTAGCCTTACCATAAATTTTCCAATTTTAGGATTTCGTTGTCATTAACATGTGCCTTCAATCAATTTTCTGTTCCTAATACCTTTTCTGTTATATGGTGACTTACATTCTCTGAGGTGACTGAGGCTGATTTATCAGGTAGATAGTCTTTGCTGCGAACTGAGGGTTTCTCTTTATCCTAAAAAAAAAAAAAATAATCATGTTCATGCCGCACGTACTGCGCTGCCCTGGTAGCCGCTTCCTGCGTGTAGCGGACGCTTGTCCTATTAAGAGGGACCCTATAATTCTGTGCACGATAGCAGAGGTCGAGAAATTCACATCCGATACCGTCGCAGAGTCGTCTTAGCCTCTGGTTTAGACCTTGCACTCTGCTCAGAATCAGAGGACTCCGATCAACCCTGGGCAAGACGCTACAAATAGACTGCTTACCCTACACCCCGCGTGCGATACTTTGTTGGCTTCACCAAATCATCCATCCACCGAAAGAAGCCGACGATGCCCTCAAAGTCAAGCGGCAGATGTCTTCGTGCCGGTATGTTCCTCTATACACAGCCTGTTGCACCTAGAGCGCTCGATAGCCGCCGGCAGGGCCTTTTCAGCATCACGGACGAGACGCCCTAGCAAACATACCGAGTGCACACTTGCCTTCTTTCCAGCCTTGCTTGTTATTTCCTTGATGGGCTACAT